>NW_024465654.1:1397650-2795300 GCF_017591425.1 Ochotona curzoniae | reverse complement strand
TTGGTCAATGTCCATCTCTCCTTGGTCTCATTCTGTACCAGGGCATCCCATTTGCTACCTTTAAGTCTTTAGGCTGCCACCTTCATGCCAAACCTGCCTTTTCAGACTCCAGGCGCTCTGTCCTCACCTGGTACCCTACTTGGCCTCTCCTTCTTCTCCTCTTTGGCTGGACCATTCCCTGTGGTTCTGGGGAGCTTGGGGCATCTCCGCTTCTGGCCTGGGGCACTTGGGATGGAATGTGGATTCCTGTGTGGGGGCACCCCTGCGTCCTCATTTCTTCCAGGAAGATTGGCCTGGGGTAATGGAGCCCATCTTGGGACCACATGGGCCAGGCCACCTGCCCACTCTGCTTCCTCAGCGGCTGAGCGTTGGGGTGGCTTGTTTCTTCAGAGCCTGCTTCATGGAGGGTCTTTGTGGTTATCTATACACTGCTCATACCACATCACACCCCGTGGTCGCATCTGTCAGCTCTGTTCTCGTTTCATCCACTCTTCAGTTTCCTTTCTCTTCATTTTTTCCACCCTCTAGCCTCCCCCTCCCCAGCCCTCTTGAGGGCTCCTCCAGGGGCCCCCTCAAGCAGGGAGCTGTGAACGGGTAGGACCAGAAAAATATCCTTTTTACTCGCAGGTGGGGTACCTGAATTCCCACCACAGGGAGTGTTTACTTTGGGACCTGAGGACTTTCCTGTCACTAACAGACCTGCCCCATTCCTATGTTATGGTAAATATCTCCTCTTTTTTTAAAAAAAAATATTTTCTTTTGATGTTTACATAGTTGAGAAAGCTGTATGCCCATGTGGACCACTGGTTAGGGTGGGGAGGATCCAGGTGTGGAGGAAAGTGGATGAGACAATTGCTTCTATTTTTTTTTTCCTTCTGTATCTGGAGAGGGGCGAGAGGGAAGAGGAATGGGCTGCTTCCAGCAGTCAGACTACATCAGTACCTGGGGCTGGGGGGTTGGCCACTGATGTCATCCTAGGATTCTTGATATGGAACATGTTCTGAGGGTACTGCTTCAGTGGTTTTGATAGTTCTGAGATGCTGTTAATTTCATTGCTCCAATTTGAAGAAATCTTTCCAAGGTCCATTGGCTGACATAGCCCACCTTAAAGTCTCCATTCACCGGATACTTGATGTCAAATACTTGGCCAGGGGAGTTGTCCAATATATTCTGCCCTCCATCTTCTGCCATGGCACTCAACATCCTCTGCAGGTCTCAATGAGCTGTCTGTCCATGTGCAACTGGGCATGCTGACCACGGCACAGGCATCAGCAACTAAGGCCTAGTTCTGATGCATGCATTCCAAGGCCAGACTACGAATCCTGTGACTTTCCCTGTGGTTGGGGTTCTGAATCCAGCAGTTCAGTTGGGGAGGTCCACAGAGATCTCTCCCAAGGTGACTCCAGACTTGACTCCTGTGTGTGCCAGCCAGTGCAGGGTTGGGCTCAGTCTGTCACCTGCCTACACACACAATGGTGGTTGTAGTTGCCTGGTCAGTTCTGTCCCCAGCCTCTTCTCATATGCAAACCAATAGGTGCTGTGCCCCAGCTAACCCTGCCCACCACATATTCAGCCATTATATACACCAGCAGGAACTGCAGCATAGTCAGGTCAACCCCCAATAATCCCAACCAGGCATGCCTCCAGCCCTGGTTTCTACAAATGCCAGCATGTGCAGATTGGCCTGGTCTGTACCACATCCCATCAAGCTCTTATACGTACCCATAGGTGCTTCAGCCTAGCTCAGCATGACTGATCTCACTACCCAACCCACATGTTTACCATCAGATGTTGTCACCTTGTTCAGTCAGGCCCACACTCAGCCCAGTTCTCATGCTCACTGGTGTGAGCTTCAGCCCAGTAAAGTGTCTACTGTTTCCCTGCTAAACCCATTCTCAGCCCAGGAACTAGTATTTTCCAGGAGATACTGTGGTTTAGTCTAACATAACTTGCACCTAGCCCCGACACTAGCCATCAGACACTGTGGCAAGGCCTGAGCATCCTGCACTTATTTTGGCTGTTGCATGTGCCAGAGATTATGGTGGCATAGCCTTGCCTGGCTGTCTCCCAAATTCAGCTCATATGCAGGTCAGTGAGCTTTGTAACCCTGCCCAACCTGGTCCACCCCCCAGTCCAGCTCTCATGCTCACCAGTGAGAGCAGTGGCCCAAAACGTGAGCCCCTGGAGCCTCCCTATCAGGCTTGCTCCTGGCCCAGGGTTTTATGAGTGGTGTTGGTTGCTGTGGCCCAGTTTGGCATGGCTTGCCTCACCTTGGCATTGACTTGGCATTGCTTGGTTCAGCCCCACCTTCCCCTAGTTCCGGGTTGTGCTGGTGGGTGCTGTAGCCTGGCCAGCTCCTCGTCCAAGCCCTAACGTGAACTGGTGGTGTTGTGGCCCAACACCCAACACAGCTTGTCCTGCACCCTGTTCTGGTTCTCAAATCTGTCAGTAGGCGTTATGAACTGGCTTGGTCTGGCCCACCCCCAGACCTAACCCACATGTCTAACTGTAACTTGGCCTGATCTCTGCTGCTCCTAGCCTTGGCTGCCAAGGGGGCTGCATCCTGATAGAGGAGTTCCCCAAGCTTCTTTATCAGGCCCACTAGCAGCCACAGATCTTGTGCATGCCAGAGGTTGCTCTGACTCAGCCTAGCATGGTCTACTCCCTGTCTTGACCCTTGCCATCAGGTGCTGCAGCCTGGCTTGTCCTGCCCTGCCCCCAGTCCCAACTCTCAGTGGTGAGTGCTACAGCCTAGTCCTGCCTAGCTTGTCCCCATCCGTGGTTCTCATGCAAATATGCGGGTGCGGCAACCTAGCCTGGCATAGACTGTACCCTGTCCTGGCTCCCAGGCATACCAGTGTGTGCTACAACTTGGTCTGACTCTGGTCCACCCCTGGAACCAGACCCCATACCTGCCAACAAATGGAGCACCTTTGCCTGGTCTGGCCCACACCCAGCCCCAACTGCTCACCAGAGGGAGCTACAGCCTTGTAGGGAAGTTTCCCATGTTCCTGAAGCCAGTCCTGCTCCCAGACCAGGTTCTTACACACATCAGCTGGTGTTAGACCCCTGCCCAGTATAGTCCAACCCTGTCACTCTTGGTCTTTGTGAGGGCTGGTGGATGCTGCATCCCAGCCCTCCCCAACAGCCAATTCCTGTATATACCTGCGGGTGCTGTTGCTTGGCTCACGTGGCCAGTTGCAAACCCAGTTCCCATGAGTGTTGATGAGTTCTGTGGTCATGTCTAGCTTGGACTGTCATCACCCCAGCTCTCGGGAAACCAGTGGGTATTACAGTTCCACAGGGATGAGCCCCCAAATTACCCACAGAATCTGCCCTCAGACCCAGTTCTCTCATGTGCTACTTAATGTCATAGCCCAGCCTAATGTGGCCCACTCCTGCCCAACACTCACTGGCAGGTACTATGGCCTAGTCCTGCTAGGCAAGCCCCCCTAATCCTAGCTTTCACATGTATCAGTGGGCAGTGGTTGATGCTGACTAGTTCTGGTCTCCCATGTGTACGGGTATGTTTGGGTTTGACCCAGAAGGATCCTTCCGTTTCCCTTCTTGAAACCTGAGTCTTAGCCTCCTTGCTTTACCTGCATGTATGGTGGCTTTGTCGGCAGAAGTCCCCCAGAAGTCATTCCTTACCTGTAAAGTACTCCCTCAGTGATTCTCCCTCCCATACTTCCTGTACTCTCTCCTCTGATAAATGCGCAACCTCCATGCCTGTGAGCATATAGGTTCCTCAGCCCAGTTTTTTGGCAGAGTGGTGTGCTGGCTTCGAGCCCTACCCACCCACCCGGGGCCCCAGATCCAGTCTTTTGGCACATGTGCTGGCCCAGGACCCTACCTCTCCTCCCACTCAGGACTCAGGCTCCAGTCCACCAGTGCAATATGTCAGCATGCCAGTCTGGGGCCTGAACACCTCTCCCGTGCCTCCTGCCTGGGACCCAAACAAGTGCAGGAGTTCCCAGGCCTGCTCTGCTCTACCAGCCGCCCCCTCCAAGTCTCTAGAACCCCAAGGCTGCCTGGGCAGCAGTGGAAGGAAGGTAGCTAGATGTTGACAAAGATATCCTTTCATTTCAACCTGAAGGGTTTCCTTGAGTAGTTCTCTCTCTCTCTCTTTCTCTGTCACACACACACACACACACATTTGTTTAGGTTCTGGCACAGTAGCCCGATGGCTAAAGTCTTCACCTTGCACACACTGTGATCCCATATAGCCGCTGGTTTGTATCCCGGCTGCTCCACTTCCCATCTAGCTCCCTGCTTGTGGCCTGGGAAAGCAGTAGAAGACAGTCCAAAGTCTTGGGATCCTGCACCCATGTGAGAGACTAAGAAGAAGCCTCTGGCTTCTGGATTTGGATCAGTGCAGCTCTGGCTGTTTAGGCCGCTTGGGGAGTGAATCAATGGACGGAAAATCTTCCTCTCTGTCTCTCCTCTCTGTGTATCTGACTTTACAATATAAATAAATAAACAAATAGTTTAAAAATTTGTTTACTTACTATTCAAAAGGAAGAGAGAGAGAAAAAAGAGAGAGATCTTCCATCTGTTGGTTCATCTTTTCAATTGCTTCAATGACCAAGGATGGGCCAGGCTTGGCCCAAGCACTTGCTCCATCTTTTGCTTTCCTCGAGGCACATTATCAGGAAGCTGGACCAGCAGTGGAGCATCCAGGACTCACATTTCTTGCTGGACAGGTCTAATAATGAACTTCCTTAGGTTTTATTTTTATCTAGAAACGCTATAA
Source organism: Ochotona curzoniae (assembly GCF_017591425.1). Classification (NCBI taxonomy): domain Eukaryota; kingdom Metazoa; phylum Chordata; class Mammalia; order Lagomorpha; family Ochotonidae; genus Ochotona; species Ochotona curzoniae. The sequence goes on along the minus strand of NW_024465654.1, from coordinate 2,790,547 downwards.
TTTCTTCTGTCTTTTTGAAGTTTTGCAGTATGTACGGTTCTTAGTTGATAGCTTTTCCTTTTAGTGCTTTGGGATACACTGGCCCAAAAATTTCTTCTGAGAAATCTGTAGATAATCTTGTTAAGACTTCCTTATTTGTAATGACTCACTTCTGTCTTCCTCTTTCAGTATTCTGTCCTGGCTTTCAAAGATTTGACTAATGTGTTTTGGTGTGGAACCTCTTTGAGTTCATCTTACTAGGAATTCATTGAATTTCTTAGATGCTTATGTTCCTCTCATTAGATTTGGGAGGATTTTAGTCATTATTTCCTTTTAAAACTTTTATTTATTCATTTGAAAGGCAGAGTTACAGAGTGAAAAGGATCTTCTATCCACTGATTCACTCTCTAGATGTCTACACTATTTATGGCTGGGCTGTCCAGGTGGAAGACAAGAGCCTAAAACTCTATTAGGATCTCCAAGGTGGGTGGCAGGTAATGAAGTATTTGAACCTCTTTGATTGCCTTCCCAGGCACGTTCGCAGGGAGCTGAATCAGAAGCAGAGTAATCAGGACTCAAATCAGTGCTCCAGTATGGGATACAGGCAGCACAGGGTTTGGCTTAACCCTTTGCATAATGCTGACCCCCAATTTTTAAAAATAATAATTCATTTTATTTTTTATGATGTTTACATAGTTGAGAAGGATGCATGCCCATGTGGACCATTGATTAGGGTGATGAGGGTTGAAGAATGGGGGAAAGTGGATGAGACAGCTGACTCCAATCTCTTTTTTCTTTTTCTTGTGTCTGAGTAAAGTGGGGAGAAGGCTGTTCCCATCAGCCCAATCATATCAGTACCTGCAAATGGGGGACAGATGTCTCCCCAGGATTCCCGATGAGCAGCATGTCCTGCAGGTGCTGCTTAAGTGGTTTTGATAGTTCTGAGATGCTGTTGATTTCATTGTTTCAAGGTTGAGGAGATCCTTCCAAGATCTATTTGTGAACATAGTCCTTCTTAGAGTCTCAATTTGCCCAGACACTTGCTGTCAATATTTGATTGGCAGAGCTGTTATGTATGATATGGTCCTGTGATTTTCACCATGGTTGGGGTTCTGAATCCAGTGATCCAGTTGGGGCGGGGTCCCCAAAGAAACCTTGCCAGAGGTAACCTCAACCTGACTTCTGTGTGTACCAGCCACTGCAGGGTCTGGCCCGGTCCATCTCCCACATCAGCTTCCGTAGACTGGTGGATACAGTCACCTAGTCAGTTCTGTCCCCAGTCCCATCTCATACACAAACCAGTGGATGCTGTGGCTCAGCCCAGCCCTGCCCACCACACACTCGACTCTCCTGCACACCAGCAGAAGCTGCAGCATAGTCAGAGCGACCCTGATAACCCCTACCTAGCTCCTGCACATGCCGGTATATGCAGCAGACTGGTCCAATCTGTCCCACATCCCATTTGGCTCTTGTACATATCAGTAGACCTTGAATCCTAGCTCGGTCCAAATGACCCCATTATCCAGCTCACACTCACACTGGCAGATGCCATTGTCTGTCCAGTCAGGCCACCCTCAGTCTGGTTCTCATGCTTACCAGTGGGAGGTGCAGCTCATCAGAGGGGTGCCCACAATTTGCCTAATAGGCCCACTCTGAGTCCTGGATCTTGCACTTTCCAGGTGGTTCTGTGATCTAGCCCGACAGGACTTGTCCCTAGTCCCAGCACCTGCTATGTAGTACTGCAGTAAAGCCCAACCAGCCTGCAATTACCGTGGCTAATGTATGCACCAGTGGTTATGGTCACTTAGCCCAGCCTGGCTCTCCCCTTTACCCAGCTCACATGCAGGCCAATGGGCTCTGTAGTTTTGCCCAGCCTGGTCTGCCACCAGTCCCAGCTCATGCTCACCAGTGGGAGCAGTGGCCTAACAGAGAAGTCCTCGCACCTCCCCTGCTGGGCTTGCCCCCATCCAGGGTCTTACATGTGCTAGTGGGTGCTGCGGTCTTGATTGGCATGGTTCACCTCACCTTGGTGTTCACTGTGAGTGCTCTGCCCAGTTTTCCCCCAGTTCCGCCTCATGTTGGTGGGTGCTGCAGCCTAGTCCAGCCCAGCCAGCCCCCAGTCCCACCACCAATGTGAACTGGCTTGTGTTGTGACCCAACCAGCTTGTCTTGTACCACATCCTGGTTCTCACATCTGCCGGGGGTGTTATAAACTGTGCCAGCCTGGCCTGCTCCCAGACTTGACACACATGCATGCAGCTGGGTGCCATAACCTGGCCTGGTCTGGGTTGTTTCCAGCCTTGGTTCTTGTGCCCACTTGCAGGGACTGTGTTCTGACAGAGGAGTTCTCTGTTAGGTCACCTCCCAGTGACAGATCTCATGCAGCCTGGTGGATTCTTGGGTCAGCCTCACTTGGCCCACCTCCTGTGTTGTCAGGTATGGTGGCTTTGCTCAACCAGCCCACACCTATTCTGACTTTTATTGTTGGGTGTTACAGCCCAGTCACACCCGGTCCATTCTCAGACCCAGCTCTTGCATGGTTCAATGGGTACAGAGACCTAGCATAGCTTGTCCTATACCCACTTTGGCTCTTGCAAGCACCAGTGCATACTGGAGCTTAGCCCAGTCTGGTACACCCCAGACTCAGTCCGCACCCATGCCAAGGGGCACAGTAGACATTTCCAGCCCAGGTTACTGTCTCCATTCTGGCTCTGGTACTCACCAGTGGGAACCACAACCCAGCTGGGGCATCCCCTTAGCTCCCCAGCCAGGCCTGCTCCCAGCCATAGATCTTGTGCATGCCAATGATTGTTCAGATCCAGCCTAGCATAACCTATCACCCATGTTGGCTTTTGCCATCAGATGCTATAGCGTGACCTAGTCTGGCTTACCCTCTGTCCCAGCTCTTGCTGGTAGGTGTTACAGCCTAGTCCTGCCCAGCCTGCCCCCATCTCTGGCTTTCATGCAAACCAGTAGGTGTGACAGCCTAGCCTAGCCTAGCCTGGCATGGCCATTCTGACTCCCGCACATGCCAGTGTGCTGTGGCTTGGTCTGGCCCTGCCTGGTCAGCCCCCAAGAGCCAACCCACACATCTTCCCTGCCCTGCCTAACACACAGCCCTGACTCATGTGCTCACTAGCAGGAGTGACAGCCTACCCATGCAATTCCCTAGATTCCCCTACCAGGCCCACTCCCAGATTTAGATCTCACGCATGCCAGCCCTTAACTGGCACAGTATGCCCCCCCATCTTGGCCTTTGTGTGTTGGTGGATGTTGCGACCAGCCTGACCCACCCCCAATTCTGGATCAGCTCAGCCTGTTACCAACACCAATGCCCATGAGTGTTGGTAAGTTCCATGGTCATGCCTAGCTCAGCCTATCACCACCCCCAGCCCTCAAACAAACCAGCTGGTATGGCAGTCCTACAGGGGTGAACCCATGATCCCCCACAGAATCTACTTCCAAACCCAGTTCTCTCGTGAGCTCAGTAGTGTCATGGAACATTCTAACATGGTCCACACTCTGTCCTGACACTGGTGGGTACTGTGGTCTAGCACTGCTAGGCAGGCGGCCCCAGCCATGGCTTTCATGTGTGCCGGTGGGTGGTGGTTGATACCACTAGCCCAGCTCAGGTCTCACATGTGGGTGGGTATATTGGTTTGGCCCCAAAAGGTCCTCCAGTTTCCCTCCTCTAAACCACCCAGTCTCAGCCCCCTCGTTCACCTGCCAAGTATAGTGGCCTGGTTGGTGGAAGTCCCCCAGAAGTCATTCCTCACCTGTCACATTCTCCCTTAGCAGTCCTTCCTCCCACACATCTCCAGATCTGCTTCCCTGAGCAACCCATAGACTCCCCCGGCCCCATACCCACTAGCATGCAGATCCCTAAGCCTGGTCCTCCAGTGGTGTGCCATGCCATCTTGGGGCCCTACCTATCTACCATGGCCCATACAGCTTGCACATGGGTCCCCAGACCCTGTCTGTTGGTGTGCCGGCATCTGCCCTCCACATGCCTTAAAAAAAAAAAAAATTTCTGCTGGCAACTATGTTGGGATACTGATATAGTTAACACAGCCATGCTGGGATACTGATATAGTTAACACAGCTATGCTTTTGATCCACCTTCCTGCTAATGCTTCTGGGAAGGCAGCAGAAGATGATTCAAGTGCTTGGGCCTCTGCCAATCATGTGAGAGACCTGGATGAACTTGTAGGCTCCAAGTTTTAGTCTGCTTGTGGGAATTGAACTACTAGATGAAGATTCTCTCTCTTTGTCGCTCTGCCTTTCAATTAAGTAAGTAAATCTACCCAAAAACCTTGGCAGAAATTTCATTAATTTCTTTCTTTCTCTTTTTACTTATTTTTATTAGAAAGACAGATTTACCGAGAGGAGAGACAGAACGATCTGTCTGCTGGTACACTCCCCAAGTGACCACAACAGCCAGAGCTGAGCAGATCTGAAGTCATGAGCCAGGAACTTCTTCTGGATTTCCCACGTGGGTTCAGGGTCCCATGCCTTTGGGTCATCCTTGACTGCTTTCCAAGGACACAAGCGGGGAGTTGGATGGGAAGTGGAATAGCTAGAACAAGAGGCAGTTCCTTTATGGCATAACAGTGCTTACAAGTAAAGATTTTAGCCATTGAGTCATTGCATTAGACTAATATTATGGCTTTCACACTGAGAAAGTCCTTATCCAACACTGTCCTAGAAGAAGAGGGAAAAGGAAGGGTGGGAAGCAGACTCTGCGCTCATATCAAACTCAGTCTGAGTATAGAGTTGGTACTTTCAGCTTCTTCCGATGGCTTGCCATCCAGCTGGTGGGAGACACTGCTTGGCTAACCTTTTCTATTTTGCTTACCACCACTATTTGTCTCACACTTACGGGAATGAGGGAGGGAGGTTCAAGGACCTAGTTATTCCTGGAACTGAGGGCTGGTCCTGCCATCCCACGCCTTCTAGAATAGGAGGAAGAGGGCCTGGTTTCAGAACTGGACAGCGCCATGGTCCACAAGCATCTGTGTGTGACTCTCCAAACCATTTCCAGCTGGTCCCAGACTTTCCCCTCCTACAAACTCGTTTATGCTCTGTTTAAATTTTTTGTTTGTTTGTTTATTTGAAATACACACACACACACACACACACACACACACACACACACATACGGCTTTCCCACCAGTTGGTTCATTCCCTAAATTTTCACACAACAGCTAGGGCTGGGTCAGGTAGAAGCCAGGAGCAAGTGGAAACTCATTCAGGGTCGCAGTGCACTTGAGCCAGCATCTGTTGCCTCTCCAGGGTGCACATTAGCAGGAAAATGTCATAGGAAACTAAAGGAGCCTGGACTTGAACCCAGACATTCTGAAGGTCGGCACCTTCAATCATCGTGCGTAGTCCCACCCCTACCAGAACTTCTGCGAATTGAGTTTTCATATGTTGGGGGATAGTGTCTTATTTAGGCAATTAAATGTGAGAGAGTAAGTGAATAATTGACTTGGCTTGCCTTGTTGGATACTCAGTAAAGTCCCTTCTCTCCTGTCATTGGTGCTCGAGGCTGCCTGTCTTAAGGGGTTGAAGGAACAGCCAGTAAACCTGGAAACTAAATCAACAGAGGGTGGAAGACCCCCACAAGCAGAGCTGCTCACGGCATTGAGTCAGCTCTCTGTGCGCATGCCGTCTGTCTGCCCCGTGGGTTGTTCACACTGGGAGCTTTCTTCTGAATGCGCAGGAGTGGTTTTGCACGGGGCTCCTTCTGAGCTCCTGTGCACTTGGCCTTTCCCACTTGCTCTTTTTCCCAGTGAATCATCTTTCCTTAGCAGGCAGGAGGGAAGTGATGTCCTCTCCCCTTCCCTTGGAGTCTCAAGCACCAAGCACCATGAGTCCCAGTGGTCACTTGATGACCTTTCTTTTCCCTGAGGTCTACTGCCCAGGGCAAGTCACTCCCCAACTGGTACAATTGTTCCATCGTCAGTGGGTCAGTTACACCTTACCAGCTTGGAATTGCAAGCTGGCAGTGGTCAGAGTGTTCTCAATGACATAAACCAGCAGCTATTACAAGCCAAGGCCTTGATCCCCAGAGAGCCAGCATTGGAATCTGTATTCTACTCCTGACTCAGGAGGGACAGGACCAAGAAGGGCCATTAGACAGTTTTTAACTCCAGGAAACACAGGGTTCCTGCCCCAGGTTTTCTGCTCCTGGATTCTAGTATCATTAGCTTTCCCCCATCTGCCTGCTCCAGCCAGCTCAGGCTTCCAAGCCAGGGGAGCTGAAGGCAGGCTTCTGGCTGGTGAGATCACCCCTTGTTTACAGCCATTGTTCCTCTGTGGAGGAGGAGGAGGAGTTGCTCACAGGCTGCTGGGCACTCACTTGGCAGATGTGTTCAGTGCCCAGTGCCCATGTGGTGCTGGCTCTGCTCCTGCTCAGCTCTCTCCCTTCTCTGTGCTCCCTGTGCCAGTTCCCGATTCCTTTCTGGCCTTGCTGCTCTAGGGAGCATCCCCATTTCTCTTTTTCCTTTTTATTTGGTTATCTATCTTCAAAGGCATTTTTTGTTTATTGGAAAGGCAGAATTGAAAGAGAGAAAGAGAGATCTAGATATCTTCCACCTACTGGGTTACTCCCCAGATGGCCCTTAACCCCCTTTCTATTCCTTAACACTTAGGCTGCTCCCAACACTTCATTATGCAAACAGTGTTGCAGGATCAGCTGCCTGTGCCTGTGGGGGTGTCTCTCTGTTTGCTGGAACTGCTGAGTCAGGGAGTAAGCAGCGTTTTGCTTTAATAGACACTGGCCAGCTGCCCTCCACAGCAGCTCTGCCAACTCACACTCCTACCAGGATGCTCTGAGGGTACATCACTCCCTGCATCCTGCCAGACTTTCCATTTCTTTGTTTTTTGATTTTATTTTATTATATTTTTGTTTTAATATTCCTTACAAAAGTGAGTGGTTTGCAGGCCCATGTGGTCCTCTGAGTAGGACGAAGAAGGGGGAAAGTGGATGAGATAAATGTTTCTGTGTTCTCCTCCTCTCCCTGTGGACAGACTACATTAGCTCCAGAGCACCAAAGCGGTTGTTTGATGTCGCTTTAGAGACCCCTGATGAAACCTTAGAGACCCCGATGGGGGTGGGGAGAATAATGTTCTGAGGGTATTATATACGTGGTCTTGGTTGTTCTGAGAAGTTGTTAGCTTCGTTATATCAGAGATGAGAAATTCTAGAGTCTGTTGGCTGACCATGTCTACCTCAATAGATACAGACCTAGGTGCCTGTTGCAGAGCTTGGCCTGGAGTGTTGTTCAAACTGTCCTTCTTTTCATCCTTTGCATAGGTACTTGAAGTGTTCTCTTGGCTTAGATGTACCTACTGTCTTGTCTTCTGTTTGCATCTGGATACAAACTTTATTCTTGCACAAGAATCAACAACTGGTGTGGCCCAGTCCTGCCGCATGTGCTCCAGGTACAGACCACGTGTCTATGTGATTTTCCCTGAGGTCAGGTATCAAACACAGTGGTCTCGTTGGGGAAGCCCCCAAGAAACCCCATCTGGAAGGTCCTCAGACCTGGATCTCATGTGCACTGGCTGATGCAAGGCCAGATCCAGCCCATCCCCTGCACTAGCCCACACATGTACTGGTGGGTGTAGTCACTTGGCCAATTTCACTCCCAAGCCCAACTCTCACGCAAACCAGTGGGTGCTGTGGCTTAGTGGGGACAGCCCCAAAGAACCTCTCCCGCACCTGCCCTCTGCCCTGGCTCTTGCCAGTTAGCCTTTCCGTTTCTGGCTAGCACCTTGCCAGTTCAGTGTGCATTCTTCCAATTCCCAATGAGGCAGAGGAGCCTTTCCTGATCATTGGCTGTTTATATTTTCTCTTTGGTGGCAAATATCTTTTTACAATTGGATTTAATTTTTCTTCAAGTTTATTTATTTGAAAAGCAAAAGAGACAGAAACAATGCTTCTCTCTACGGATTCACTTCCCAGATGGCTACATGGCTGCAACAGCCAGGGCTGGGCCAGGCTAGAGCCAGGAACCGTGAACTCCATATGGGTCTTCCACACGGGTGTCAGGGTCTCAAGTTCCTGAACCATCATCTACTGCCAGCCAGGATGCATCACATCAACAGGAAGCTGGATAGAGGGCAGACCTGGTACTCAACCCCAGACACACCAATGTGGGGTGTGCGTCTCCCAACTAGCAGTTTCACAATGGTCACTTCGCAATGCCCGTTAGTAATGTACTTTTTAAATAAATATGTTATTTGAATAGTAGAGAGAATGAACTCGTAACTGCTGATTTACCACCCTAAATGTTTAGCATCTGGGACTGGACCAAGGAGCCAGAAACTCAATCCAGGTCGCCCAGATGAACGTCAGGAACCCAATTACTTGAGGCATCACACTGCCTCTCTGGCATGCATCAGCAGGAAGCTGGAGTCAGGGTGGTCCAGTGTGGGATGTGGGTCTGTAGCCATGGTCCAGTGGGATGTGGGTCTCTAGCCATTACTGTGCTAGGTTTGCGCGTGCATGCACGCGCGGGTGTGTATGTGTGTGTGATTTGTTTTATTTATTTGGAAAATAGAAAGGTCTTCCATCCACCTATTCACTCCACAAATGACCTTGATGGATAGGGCTGGACAAAGCCACAGCCAAGAGCCAACCACCAAGAGCCAGGAGCTTCATCTGGGTCTCCCATAGGTGTGCAGGGCCCCAAGCCCTTGGACTTGCTCTGCTGCTTTCCCAGGTGCATTAGCAGGGAGCTGGATTCAGAGTGGAGCAGCCAGGATTTGAACTGGCGCCTGTATGGGATGTTGGCATTGCAGGTGGTGATTTAACCAGCTTTACCACAGTGCTGCCCCCACTAGTGTCTTTTTATCCTTGTGTCTCCACTAGTGTTCTGAAGTCTACTCCTGATTCTCTACAACTCCCTGCCCTGTCTCTGCCTCCCCCAAAAATCCCATTTTCCTGATCTAAGCTTCGTGGTCCCTGCCAGTCATGTGGCTGTTTGTCCTTTGCTTTGGGGACCAGGAAAACCTTGCTTGCAAACTGCAGGAGGTATCAGTGCTACACAGAGGATGTGTCTGTGACTTCACTGGTTAGATAGCAGTTGGCACTTGAGTGAGTCAGATTCCTTCAGCAGCACCTAATAGCTCTCTCATCCTGTGCCAACTCCCAGCAGAGGCAGAAGGACTTCCTGGTGCATGTTGACTTAAAAAAACCAAAAAAAAAAAAAAAACCTGAGGGCCTGGCGTGAGAGCCTAGTGACTAAATCCTTTCCTTGCATGCGCCGGGATCCTATATGGGTGCTGGATGCCCCGCTTCCCATCCAGCTCTCTGATTGTGCCCTGGGAAAGCAGTTGAGGATGGCCCAAAACCTTGGGACCCTGCACCTTTGTGGGAGACCCGGAAGAAGCTCCTGGCTCCTGGCTTCGGATTGGCTCAGCTCCAGCCGTTGGTGCAGCTTGGGGGAGTGAATCAGCAGACAGAAGATCTTCCTCTCTGTCTCTCCTCCTCTCTGTATATCTGACTTTCAAATAAAAATAAATAAATCTTAAAAAAAAAAAATTGAGGCCCAGTGCAATGGCTCAATTGGCGGATCCTCCAAGATCCTATATGGGCGCTGGTTCATGTCCTGGCTGTTCCACTTCCCATCCAGCTCCCTGCTTATGGCCTGGCAAAGCAGTGAAGGATGGCCCAAAGCCTTGGGACCCTGTATCATGTGGGAGACCTGGAGAAAGCTCCTGGCTCTCGGCTTTGACTCAGCTCAGTTCTGGCCATAGTGACCACCTGGGGAATGAACCAGCAGATGGAAGGTTTTTCTGTCTCTCCTCTTTGTAAATCTGCCTTTCTAATAAAAATAAATCTTTAACAAAAAATTGTTAAAATGAATCATCCGAAAATGTGCAATTCAGTGACTTGCAGTGTGCTAAAAAATGTGTCCAGATATCATCACTCTGCCCCCAGAGCATTTCCGCCTCTTCCCTCTAGCTTGTACTCATTGGTGGTCACCCTCAATGCTCCCCCTCTTTCCTCTGGAAACTGCTCATCTATTTTCTTTCTCTGAACTTGGTCGTTTGTGACATTTCCTATGAGTGCCGCCATACGATGTGTCCCTTTTTGTGTCTGCCTTAGTTCAGTACAGGAAGCTGCGTTCTGTAGCTTGGTGTTCTGCGTGGCTGAAGAACAGGCACGCGGAACGCTGTGTCTGTTCAGCTGTTGACAGGCATTTGTGTGCCTTCCACTTTTCCCATTATTCTAAATGCTGCTAGCAACATTCACGTCCAAGTTTGTATGGGAAGAGAGCTCTGACTTCTGCTGGACACGTACCTGACAGTGGAATGGCTGGGTCAAATGGTAACTGTGTTTAGCTATTTGAGGAGCTGACAAGTGTTTTTCCATATAACGGCACCTTTTTACATTTCCACCAGCGGGGCATGAGGGTTCCGCTTGTCAAGGACACACGTTCATTTCTGTTTTTCGAAAAAGTGACAGTTAACCGTGCGGGTGTGAAGTGGTATCTAATCGTGGTTTTGATTTGTCTTTCCCTAAGACTGGGGCGTGGTGCAGCTTCTCATGCACTTACTGCCCATGGCGGCTTCTTTGTAGAAACAGTCAGCCTCAGCTGATGTTTAAATTACAATGTTTCTTTATTATTCTTGAGTTGCAAGAGATGTGGTTTGTTTTCAATCTATGCTGTATTCTAGACCCTCATCAGGTATGTGACCTGCAACTGTCTCCTCTCATTCTGCAGGGTGTTTCTTACTTTGTTGCATTAGTTTGATGCATTAAAGTTTCAAATTTTCCTGAAGTCACATTTTTAAAGATTTGTTTATTTCCTGAAAGAGTGAAAGAGACAAAAAGGGAGAGGGAGGAGAGGAGGTCTCCTTTTCACTGGTTCACTTTGCAGATGGTGATAACACCCAGCACTGGGCCAGCTGAAGCCAGGAGCCAGGAGCTTCTTTCCGCTCTCCTGTGTGGGAGAGCGCTTGGGTCATCCTGTACCACTTTACGCATTAGCGAGAAGCTGGACCAGAAGTGGAGCATCTGGGATGTGAGCCAGTGCTCATGTGGGAAGCTGACATCATAGGCCACTACGCCACAGTGCCAACCCCAGAGTCACATTTATCTTATTTTTCTTTTGTTTTTTTGTGCTTTGGGTGTCATATTTAATCCATGCTTAATCTAAAAATCATACAGATTTTCCAAAGTTTCACATAAGAATCTTATTTTTAAATTTTCCATTGACTTTTTTGATCTATTTTGAGTTTGTAATTTGGTTTTGGGTAGCATTCAAATGTCTTTCTTTTGTGATTATTCTGAACCACTTACTGAAAAAAATTTTTTTTCAATTGAATGGTCTTGGTTCTCCTGTTGAAATCAACAAGACGCAGTTTCATGGGCTGCTTCCCAGGCTTTCATTTCTGTCCTGTTGAGTTTTAGGAGGATGCCACCATGCCAGCTCCACAGTACTTTTCAAAACATCTTCCATTTCTCATTTTTTGTTAAAGATTTATTTATTTTTATTGGAAAACCAGATACACAGAGAGAAAGATTTTCCATCCAATGATTAACTCCCCAAGCGGCCGCAACAGCTGGAACTGAGCCAATCCGAAGCAAGGAGCCAGAAACCAGGAGTCTCTTCTGGGTCTCCTGCGCAGGTGCAGGGTCCCAAGGCTTTGGACTGCTTTCCCAGGCCACAAGGAGGGAGCTGGATGGGAAGCAGGGCCAGTGGGACACGAACTGGTGCCCGTATGGGATCCTGGCAACATACAAGGCCAGGACTTTAGCTGCTATGCTACCACACCAGGCAGGCTTCCATTTCTTTTTAAAATATTCATTAAAATTATATTCTTTTGTTTTAAAAAACATTAACTTATTTATTTGAAAGGCAGCATAACAGTGATAAAGATGGAGATAAAGAGATCTTCCATCTGCTGGTTCACTCTCCGAATGACCTTGACAGTTGGACCAGGCCAAGGGCAGGAGCCCAGAACTGCATTTGGGTCTCCTGCATGGGTGACAGGAGTCCAGGCTCTTGAACCATCATCTGCTACCTCCCGGGTTCATTGCAAGGAAGCTGGATCAGAAGTGGAGTAGCTAAGACTTACCCAGGCACCAATTTGGGATTCGAGTGTTCCAAGCTGTGACTCAACACCTCTGGGCTGTAACACTTGCCCCAGTATGACAGTTTTGAGTACTATAGCTTTTTCACAAAAAGATCTATTTTTACTTGAAAGGCAGATATATAAAGAAAAGGACAGATGGAAGGAGATCTTCCATCTGCTGGTTCATTCCTCAAATGGCAGCAATAACCAGAGCTGAGCTGATCAGAAGCCAGGAGTTTCTTCCAGGTCTCCCATGAGGATGGGTACAGGGTTCCAAGGCTTTGGGCTATTCTCTGCTGCTTTCCTGGGCTACAAACAGGAAGTTGGATCGGAAGTGGAGCAGCCAGGATACAAACTGGTGCCCATGTGGGATGCCAGTGTCACAGGCAATGGCTAACCCGCAGGGCCACAGTGCCAGCCACAGGTACTGAAGTTTTGTGGTAAGATTGCAGTTGGACAATATAACTTGTCTTATTCTGTTGTTTCCAAGAGTATTTAGGTTATTCTGTGTCCTTTGCATTTGCAAATGAATTTTAGGATCAGCTTGTCCATTTCTGAAAAAGAAAGAAAAAAAGAAAGAAAGAAAGGGAGAGAGAGAGAGAGAGAGAGAGAGAGAGAGAGAGACAGACAGACAGACAGAAAGAAAGAAAGAAAGAAAGAAAGAGAAAAAAAGAAAAGAAAAGAAAGACAGATTATATCGCTCCTGGGCTCTGTGGATAAAATTGGGGCATATCACATTTTCCAACTTCTGAGCACAGGTGTCTTTCCATTTATTTAGGGGCCCTGTAATATCTCTCAACAATCTTTTGTCATTTTTAAGTGTATGAAACTTGCACTTCTTTGTTAAACTGATTCCTAGGCTTTTATTTTTCTCTGATGCTATTGCAAGTGAACTTCTCTCGTAATTCCATTTTCGAACTGGCCGCGGACTGGGCAGGGCGCTGCCTCTGGAAGAAGGTGGTTGTTTTCTCCCCACTGGGCTGGTGACGCCTGATGGCGTAGGTGTGTTGCCATGGCACCCCACAGGCGGCTGCTGGGGCTCTCCTGTTGACTTCTCTGAAGTCACACGGAGAGTTTGATCTGTGACCCAAAAGGAAATGTGTCTGACTCATGCTTGCCGTGCTGGCCTTCAACAGCCCACAGGGCTGAGAGAGTGAGTGGGTGGGAGTGGGGCAGCGCCATCCCCACAGCTGCTTCCTTCCGTCCTTCACTGTGGCAGAAGTTCGGGGACACCTCCCGAAGGGCCAGGTACTCTCTCCCCCAAGGGCCTGGATAGACCTATTCGTGATGCTGGCATCCCATGTGGGCACTAGTTTGTGTCCTGGTTGCTCCACTTCTGATCCAGCTTCCTGCTTGTAGCCTATAGAAGCAGCAGAGAATAGCCCAAAGCCTTGGGATCTGCATCCACATGCATGGGAGACCTGGAAGAAGCTCCCAGCTCCTGCAAAGATCCATTTACATTTTCTGCTCATTGAGCAAATTTTTGGACCCAGTGCCATAGCTCAAAGGCTAAATCCTCATCTTGCAAGACCAGAATACCATGTGGGCGTGGTTCATGTCTCAGCTGCTCTACTTCCCTTCCAGCTCCATGCTTGCGGCCTGGGAAAGCAGTAAAAGATGATGGCCCAAAGCCGTGGGACCCTGCACCTGCATGAGAGACCCAGAGGAGGCTCTTGGCTCCTAGCTTCTGATTGGCTTAGCTCTGGCTGTTGTGGCAACTTGGGGAGTGAACAGCAGATGGAAGATCTTTCTGCCTCTCCTCTCTGTAAATCTGATCTACCTTTCCAATAAAAACAAATCTGAATTTTAAAAAAATGATTTGAAAGGCAGAGACAAAGTCAGGGACAGGTACTGGCTTACCCCACTCCCTACAATGGCTCAGCGGGGTCAGGCTGAAGCCAAGACCTGGAGCTCAGTGTGGGCGGGAAGACTGGGTCCTGGCACTCCAGCATGCGGTGTGGGCATCCTATTCCAAGTGCTTCTGCCGGGCATGGCACATCTCAGGGTGCTGCAGGTCCTTGGGCTTTGTAAATTTTAGGGCCCGGACGTAAAGTTGGCATATAGCTGCTGGAATCTTAAACACAGGGAAACTTAAAAAAATCTGTCTTATATGATTTAGCAAGTTCAAATTTAAAGGTGTGCTATTTAAATTTTAATTATTTTGAATGTAACACAGTTTGAACATCTTACTTTTTTGCTTTTCTTCAGCTTCTGTCTACAGTTTTTTGGTATCATTTAGAATACAGTAGAACAAAGCCTTCTTTACTTTTTAAAACTGAAGTTTGATGAACTCCGGCGGAACCATCAGAATTGCATTGGCAGTCAGTTCCCTTAGAAAGCTGGCCCACTGGGTGCTGGTGTTGTGGGTTGAGCTACTTGCGACCCCTGGTGTCTCATGTCAGAGTGCTGGTGCTGGTCTCAGCTGCTTTGCTGCTGCTGCTGCTTATTTTATTTGAAAGGTAGATTTATACAGAGAGAAGGAGAGAAAGAGAGTAAGTGAGAGTAAGTGAAACAGAGAGAGAGCGAGATCTTCCATCCACTAGTTCACTCCACAGATGGTCACAACAGTCGAGCCAGCCCAGGGACCCAACAAGAGCCAGAAACTCCATCCTGGTCTCCCTTGTGGGCTCAGGGACCCAGGTCCTGAACCATTCTCTGCTGCTTTCCCAGGCATGCTAGCAGGGAGTGGGTCAGAGGCAGACCTGGAGGGAGCTCCAGGCTCCTGGCTTTGGACTGGCCCAGCTCCAACCATTACACATCTGTCTCCTCTTTGATTATGCCTTTCATATACAAAACATTAAAAGTAATAGTTAAGTAAATTCTCCTAAGTGTTTTAAACTACTTTTCTAAATTTAACATATTTGATTTTGAAAAAGATTTATATATTTTTATTGGAAAGGCAGATTTAAAGAGAGAAAGATGTTCTACCCAAAGATGTTCACTCCCCAAATGGCTGCAATGGTTGCAGTTGAGCTGATCTAAAGTCAAGAGGCAGGAGCTTCCTCTAGGTCTCCCATGTTGGTGCAGGGTCCCAAGGCTTTGAACCATCTTTCACTGCTTTCCTAGGCCACAAGCAGGGAGCTGGAAGGGAAGCGGAGCATCTGGGACATGAACTAGCTCCCACATAGGATGCCAGCACTTGCAAAGTGAGGATTTAGCCTTTGAGCCATTACACGGGACCCTGATTTTCTTTTTTAAATAGTTTGATGTATGACTTCTGATTAAGAAGAAAAGCTTTCCTAAACACTCAAATACTTCTAGGAAATCTAAAAACAAAGTTTACCTAAAGGAAATACTAAGTTCCCTAAACAATTGTTTCCTTAACACTCAGCATCTTTTACATCTTGAATCATTCATTAAAAATCAACCAAACATTTCATCTTGCTTTTTCAATTACATGTATTTTTTAAAAAGGCATTTATTTGTCTATTTGAAAGGCAGAATTACAAAGAGAGAGGGAGAGACAGAAGGAGAGGTCTTTCAACTGCTAGCTAACTCCCTAAGAGTTGGAGCTAGATGTGTCCAAAGCCAGGAGCCAGGAGCTTCTGCCAGGTCCCCCGTGTGGGTGCAGGGGACCAAGCATCTGGGCCATCCTCCGCTGCTTTCCCAGGCATATTAGTAGGGAGCTCAACTGGAAGTGGAGCAGCCAGGACACAAACTGGCACCTATATGGGATGCTAGCACCATAAGTGGTGGTTTTATTTGTTCATCAGAGCACCAATCCTCATTATTTTGATTTTTAAAAAGGATTTGTTTGTTTTTTATTGGAATGGCAGATATACAGAGAGGAGGAGAGACAGAGAGGAAGATTTTTCCATCCATTGATTCACTCCCCAAGTGGTTATTCAGCCAGAGTTGAACCAATCCGAAACCAGGAGCCAAGGGCTTCTTCTGGGTCTCCCACGTGGGTGCAGGGTCCCAGGGCTTTGACCCATCCTTTGCTGCTTTTCCAGGCCACAGAGAGGGAGCTGGATGGGAAGCTGTGTTGCCAGGATTAGAACTGGCATCCATATGGGATCTCTGAGCATGCAAGGTGAGGACTTGAGCTTCTAAGCTACTGCGCTGGGCTATAATTTGTTTTTTTTTTTTTTTTTAAGGTTTGTTTGAAAGGCAAAGTTACAGAAAGGTGAAGGAGTGAGAGGGGAAGAGAGAGAGCAAGAATGTGAGAGTGATGTATGCTCTGGACGCTCCCCAATGGCCTCAGTGCCTGGGGCTGGGCTAGGCCAGAGTCAGCAGTCCAGAGTTCCGGGGTCTCCCATGCACCTGCAGGAGCCCAAGTCCATCCTCTGCTGCTTTCCCAGAGTACAGGCAGGAGGCTGAAATGCAAGTGGAGCAGCCAGGACTCGAACCCACAGCCAGGCAGGGATGCTGGCGTTGCAGGCAATGGCTTTTCCATCCACACCAAAATGCTTACCTCTCTGTTTAAAAAATTATTTATCGGGGCCAGCAGACAGGGGTTAAGCTACTACCGCAGCGCCAGGATCCCATGGGAGCACAGGTTCTGTTCCCAGTTGCTTCCGATCCAGTAGGAGCTGTCTCCTCTTTCTGCAATGGTGCCTTTCAAAGAAATAGAAATCAATCTTTTCACAAACAGTTTTCAATGACTATAAGGTGAGCAGATTCCACATATTTCAAAATTACAATTCTAAGAACGTAAGAATATTCTCTTCTCTTCCCTCCCCACCCCTTATTTTTATTGGAAAGTCAGATTTACAGAGAAAAGGAGAGGACAGAAAGATCTTTCATATATTGGGTTGCTTTTCAAATGACCTCAACCACCAGAGCTGAGTTGATTGGAAGCCAGGGACTTCTCCAAGGTCTCCCACTGCTTTCCCAGGCCACAAGCAGGGAGCTGAGTGGGAAGGGAAGTGGAACAGCCAGGATACGAACCAGCACCCATATGGGAACCCGGCATGTGCAAGGCGATGATCTCAGCCACTAGGCTACCGTGCCGGTCCCCTCCCTTTCTAAAAATTAAGTTATTCATTTGAGATTTTCCATCTGCTGATTCACTCAACTGCCGACAACCGTTACCAGCGATGGGATGAGCACTGAAACAGTCCAGGTCCCCTTGAAGGTGGCAAAGACCCAATCGCGGACGCCGCTCCTGCTCCTCGGGGTGCGCCTGAGCAGGAAGCTGGGGCCCCGCGTGGAGCGCGGGGCCTGCTGTGCGAGCTGCGGGCGGGCGGGCGGGACCCACAGCCGAGCAGACACCGCCCCCGCCCCGCTCAGGAGCCTATTTGCAAACTTAGAAGCCGCGGGAACCCAGAAGATTCTGTGGGGGCCCTGTGCATTCGGGGTGGGCATCACGGCGGGTCGGCAGGGAGGAAACGCGCGTGTGAGGGGCCCGAAGAGTGAGGGCAAGCCGCGGTCTGTGGGTGGCCGCACCCACTCCAACCCTGCCTGTCTCGGTCAGGTGCAGGGACACCTAGCACTGTGTGCCATGGGGCGACACGCTCGCCTGGCTCGGCCTGGCAGAGGGAAGGAGGTGGGACCCCGCACACCGCCCCCGGGCCCGC
Organism: Ochotona curzoniae; assembly: GCF_017591425.1. NCBI lineage: Eukaryota > Metazoa > Chordata > Mammalia > Lagomorpha > Ochotonidae > Ochotona > Ochotona curzoniae. The sequence goes on along the minus strand of NW_024465654.1, from coordinate 2,772,959 downwards.
GGCCACCTGGCCAGGCGTGGGGGGTTGCTCCTGTACCTGGCACCGCCACCCAAGTCTGCCGTTGCCAGCATCGTGACCCGCGGCAGTTCCACTTTCTGTTTTTCAGACCTCACTTTTGAAAACACGATTCCGAACACAGAACACTAGCCCTTAGCCAGGGAAGGATTTCCCAGAATAGCAGTTTCGTCTTATCTGAATTGCAACTACAAAGCTGCAGTTTTTTTTGTTTTGTTTGTGTGTTTGTTTTGTTTTTAATATATATATAGAAAGGTTATATATCAAGAGAGAGTTCTTCCATCTGCTGGATCACTCCGCCAAAGAGCCACAATGGCCAGAGCTGAGTTGATCCGAAGCCAGGAGCCAGGCAGAGCTGCTTCTGAGTCTCCCACGTGGGTGGGTGCAGGATCCCAAGGCCTTGGGCCGTCCAAGCAGCTGGGATCCAGGCCTGTATGGGATCATGGTGCTTGTAAGACACCGGGCCCACAACTCCAGATATTTTAACGACACTGGTTGATGTCTGCAGACTTCTGTAGGGCTGTTCTGTTGGCCCAGGAGCAAGGCAAGGAAATGGAGAATGGGGTCAAACGCTTGCCAAGACCTTCCAGGGGAAAGGGGTGGTCCACCTCTGGGTTAGACCGACGGCAGGCAGAGCCTCAGCCAGCCTCTAGCAGGGGAGCGGGCAGGTGGAAGGGTCCTGAGGGCCAGGCCTGAGGCGGAGCGTGCAGGTGGAGCTCTCTGCTTGGAGCAAGGAGCCCTCTGCTTGGGGACCCTGGGTTTGAACCAATCTAGGAGGCATCTGTCCCCTCTGCCTGGACTTGGGGCTCCCCCTAGTGGTGGAATGGTGATGTGCTCCTCAGAGTCCGCCCGACCCAGGACCTGCATTCAGATGTCAAGGGCGTTACTATTAAAAGGTAAGGGTCGCCTCTGATACACTCCCCTCTCCCACCCCGCCACACTCACACGCGTACACGGGAGGGTTTTCCTGTGCCTGCAGAACAAGGCCCAGGTTTGGGGCCACTGGTGAGGGCAGAGGGGCTCCGTCCGAAAGTCTGTCTGTGATTGCTGAGTAATATGCCTTTAACAGAACCCAAAAGAATGAGGCAGAGCACGATCTGGATTTTGAAGCCTGTTTTAAAAACATTTTATTTTGATTGTAAAAGTAGATTTACAAAGAGGAGAGACAAGGAGCTCTCTATCAAGGCTGAGCTCAGCAGCCAGGAGCTTCTTCCAGGTCTGCCATGTGGGTGCAGGGAACCAAGGAACTGGAACAGCCTTTGCTGGTTGCCCAGGCACATCAGCAAGGACCTGGAATCAGAAGTGGAGCAGCTGGAACTCGGATCGGCAGCCGCATGGGATGCTGGCACTGCAGGGAGGGGCCGGATGAGCTGTACGTTACAATGCTGGCCCCTACTCATTTGACAAACTCTTGCTTGATGCACATTGGAAAAGAGAACTTCAGAGTCGGTGTACCCTTTAGGCGTTGTCATCCTGGTTTCTTTATTCTCAGGTAAGAAGCATGAATGTCCACTCATTCACCACATTTATTTTTTTTTTTTGAAGATTTATTTATTTTTATTGCAAAGTCAGATATACAGAGAGGAGGAGAGACAGGAAGATCTTCCATCCGATGATTCACTCCCCAAGTGGTCGCAATGGTTGGAACTGAGCCAATCTGAAGCCAGGAGCCAGGAATCTCCTCCTGGTTTCCCACGCAGGTACAAGGTCCCAAGGCTTTGGGCTGTCCTCGACTGTTTTCCCAGGCCACAAGCAGGGAGCTGGATGGGAAGCGGGGCATCCCGGGATTAGTACTGGCGCCCATATGGGATCCCAGCACGTTCAAGGCAAGGACATTAGCTGCTAGGCCACCGCGCCGGGCCCTCATTCACTAAATTTAATTGTCAACAAAGAGGATTGTGTTCATGGGAACTCTCCATAAGGCAGAGGAAGGGGATACAGTTTTGGGCAGAGGTGTCAGCTGAAGACTCCCAGCCCGTCTATAGCCAGAGTGCCGAGGCTGGAGTCCTGGCTCTGCTTCAGTTCCAGCTTCCTGCTACTGTCTGTCGGAACAGGTCACAGGGAATGGCTCAGTGTTTGGGTGCCTGCTCCAGAACCTGGACGCAGGCTGGGTTTCCGGGTTTGGCTTGGTCCAGTTCTAGATGTTGTGGATATTTGAAGAATGAACGAGGGCTCAGCACAGTGGCTTAGTTGGCTAATCCTCCCTCTTTAAGCAGCAGGATCCCATATGAGCACCGGTTTGTATTCTGGCTGCTCTGCTTCCCATAGAGTTTCCTGCTTGTGGCCAGGGAAAGCAGTAGGGGATGGGCCAGAACCTTGGGACACTGCACCCACATGGGAGATCCGGAAGAAGCTCCTGGCTCCTGGCTTCGGATTGGCTCAGCTCTGGCTGTTATGGCCACTAGGGGAGTAAACCAGCAAATGGAAGATTTTTCTCTCTTTCCTCTCATTCTCTTCTTCTTTCTGTAATTCTGCCTTTCATAAAAGAAAAGAAAGAAAAGGCAGAGGAAACTTAACAGCAAAGCCCACTAAAGCTGGTGGGGCAGCCAAACCTGGCTTTGCAGAGGAGGCCGTGTTTGAGCTGCGGCTTGGCGGAGCAGCAGAGGTCTGTGCCAGGCTGTGGAAGTGGCATGCAGGTGGCAGTGTGTGGTGGCCCTGAGCCCAGGGAAATATACGCCTGTACCCAACTGGCACTTTTTCCTAGCTTTCACAAAGGCACAACATGTAGACAAGGCATGGAAATGGCGAAGCAGGTGTGTTGGGAGAACTTGCTGGCACAGTCCATCGCCCTGATCAGCTGGTGGTTGCGATCGCTGGGTCGGTTCTGTTTTCAGCCCTGATTTCCACTGGAACTAATGGGTGTTGCAGTCCAGCCTGGTTCTGCCCAGCACATACATGGCCCTTGCATAAACCAGTGGGAGCTGCAGCCTACTTGGAGCGACCTACAATAACCCCCACCAGACCCGCCCCCTACCCTGGTTTGCCAGTATATGTAGCAGTAGTCCAGTCTGTCCCACACCCCATTCCACCCCAGCCACTGTCCTGGTTTTCGTGTCCTCCTGTGGAAGTGGTAAGCCAAGAGAGAGGAGCCCACTCTTTCCCTCCCAGGCCTCTCCCACTCCCGGATGCGCTCTCCGGGTAGTTCTGTGGTTTGACTTGACAGAACTAGGCTCCAGTGCCAGCTTCTGCCAGCTGATGCTGTAGCTAAGCCCAAACAACCCTCACCCACTCTAATTTTGTTTGTACCAGTAGGAATACTCAGGGTGGGTGTGTTTTTATGTTTTAATGTTTATAGAGGCCAACCACTGGACCAGTGTTGTGCTATAGCAAGCTAAGCCTCTGCCTGCAGCACTGACATCTCAGGGGTGCTGGTTCAAATCTTGGCAGTTTCATTTCTGATCCAGCTCCCTGCTAATGCACCAGGGAGAGCAGCAAAGATGATGGCCCAAGTGCTGAAGTCCCTGCACCCACATGGGAGACCCAGACGAAGTTCCTGGCTTCAGCTTGGCCCAGCTGTGGCTGTTGAGTCTCTATTTTTGCCAAGTACATGTCTGGATTCTGTCTGATCAGGTTTCCTTGGGTGATTTGTCTCAGTGTTGTCATCTTTGGTGCATTTTTTCGATGCCGTAGTTTCTAAACAAAATACCGCAAAAGGGGTGACTTATAAACAGCAGTAATAATTTCTCATAGTCCTTATGTAAACATTTACTTTATCTTAATTTGAAAGGTGCAGAGTCAGAGAGAGGCATTGCAGTCCCCAAATGCCTGAGACAGCCAGGGTTGGGCCAGGCCAAAGCCGGGAACCCAGAACTCTGGGTCTTCTATGTGGTGGCAGAGATGTCTCTGTTGCCACCTTGTCTGCACATCAACAGAAAGATGAGTCCAAAGCCGGGAGATCAGGCCTCAGGCTAGGGACTGCACGGGGTATAGAAACCACTGGAGGATGAGCTCAAGGTCAAGATGCGGGCAGGCTCAGCGCCTGGTCAGGGCCTGTTTCCTGGTTCAGGGATTGCTGTCTGCTCGCTGCAACCTCACATGGTGAGAAGTGGGGGAAGCTCTCCCTGAACCTCACTTAGAACAGCTCTAATCTGGGGCTGCTGTGGTGGTGCCGTGGTTTGAGTTGTCATTTACAAATCCGTCATTGCGCATGTCAGTGCCTGAGTTGAAGTCTTGGGTCTGCTTCCTGATCCAGCTTCCTTTTGATGTCCATCCTGGGAAGCAGCAGATGGTGGCTCAGCCACCACTTCCTGTCCAGATCCCCGGGAAGCAGCAGCAGAAGGCTGAAGCACCTTGGCCCCTGCTGCTCATCAGGGTCTCCCGGCTTCAGCTTGGCTCAGCTGGGGACATCTGGCAAATGAACCAACATTTGGAAGATCTCTTTCCCTCTCTCTTTCCTCTCTCTTTCCTTCTCTCTTTCTTTCTTCTTTCAAATAAATCAATAAATATTTTAAAACTCCTATGGTCATGAAAAAAACAAGACCCAGACTGTCACAGAACAGAGAAATGGATGAAATCTGAATACAACTGATCATATGTAAGATTATTTCAATCATGTTAATTTATTTAAAGATGTTTAAGTTTTATTTGTCGTTTAATTGAAACATAGAGACAGACAGCGGTCTTCCATCTCCTAAATGTCTCTAACTACCAGGCTGGGTCAGACTGAAGCCAGGAGCTAGGGATTCCACTCAGGTCCCTAACTGGATGGCAGGGACTTCAGTTCCAGAACCATCACGAACGGCCTCGCAGAGCACACCAGCGGGATGCTGGAATCGGAAGCGGAGCTGGGACGTGTATCCAAGCGATCCAGGATGGGACCTAATTTCTACTCTAGTGTTAGCGTCTTACTTCTGACTAATGATTCAAGGTTATGCGAAGTTGTGATTTTAAGGGAAGTTGGGAGAAAGGTACAGCAAAACTCTGTAACATCTTTGTAACTTTTCTGTAATGCTAGAAATCACTGCAAACTCAGAAACTTAGTGAGAAAGGAAGGGACATAGGAAAGCACGGGTAAGGCTCACTGTGCAAGGTCCAAGGGCCTCTGGGGCTCGGGGGAGGGGTGAAGCACGGGCACTGTCATTCTTCCAGCATTACTGAAGTTATACACACTTCTGCTCTGTGATATGGCAATTCCACTTCTAGGAACGTGTCCAATAGAAACAGGTGCTTTTGGCCGCAGCACGGTGGCCTAGCGGCTGAAGTCCTCGCCTTGAATGCGCCGGGATCCCATATGGTCACTGGTTCTAATCCCAGCAGCTCCACTTCCCATCCAGCTCTCTGCTTGTGGCCTGGGAAAGCAGTCGAGGATGGCCCAAAGCCTTGGGACCCTGCACCCACATGGGAGACCCGAAGGAAGTTCCTGGCTCCTGGCTTTGGATCAGCTTAACTCCAAACATTGTGACCACTTGGGGAGTGAATCATCAGATGGAAGATTTTCCTCTCTGTCTCTCCTCCTCTCTGTGTATCTATCTTTGCAATAAAAATAAATAAATCTTAAAAAAAGAAAGAAAGAAAGAGGTGCTTTTGCCAATGAAAGGACAAATCTGGATGCGGCACGGCAGCCTAGTGGCTAAGGTCCTCACCTTGCATGTGCTGGGATCCCATATGGGTGTTGGTTAGTGTCCCAGCAGCCCTGCTTCCCATCCAGCTTCCAGCCTCTGGCCTGGGAAAGCAGTCAAGGATGGCCCAAACCCTTTGGGACTCTACCCGCTTGGGAGACCTGGAAGAGGCCCCTGGCTCCTGGCTTTGGATCTGTTCAGCTCTGGCCATTGTGGCCACTTGGGGAGTGCATCAGTGGACAGAGGATCTTTGTCTCTCCTCTTCTCTGTATATCTGACTTTCCAAGAAAATTAAGTAAATCTTTGAAAAAAAAAAAAAAGACAAATCTGACAACCTTAATCATTGATGCAAATGTACAGTTCTCAAGCTGGAAAGAATCAGGAGAACAAATCAAGGGCCGGTCCTGAGATGCAGTGGGGCAGTCTGCCACCTGCAAGTAAATCAATCTTCTGCAGTTACTTTATTCGTTATTTGAAGAGCAGAGTGGCAGAGGCAGAGATGGTCACCTGCTGCAGCAGCTGGGGCTGAGCCAGGCTGAGGCTGGCGGCCAGGAGCTTGATTAGCATCTCTCAATGGAGCCATCCTCCACTGCCTTCCCGCGCACAGAGCAGGAAGCTGGATTGGAGGCAGAGCAGACGGGACTCACAAACTGGTGCCTATACAAGATGTCAGCATCGCAGGCGGAAGTTTAACCTGCATCACGGCTCACTGAGTAGGAAGAGGCACAAAGTTGCCTTCCAGGAAATTAACATGTTCTCCACCTTCTGGGGCAGCAATAAGGGTAAACATGTTTGTCACGATTCCTCAGGCTGTGTACTTAGCCTCGGTGTGGCTCACATGCTTGGCTTCCTTGAGAAACATTGGATTTTGGTTTTCCTACTCCTCCTAGGATAAACTGCAAGGCCCTTTCTGTGGCTCCCAACTCCGAAGGAGCGTCGCCAGCTCCGACCTGCCAGTCTTCCAGGGCTGTCCCACACCTTGTCTATGCCCCCAGGTGTGCTCTGCTGCTCCGTTAATCTTCCCTGAATCCCAGGGATTCTGCCAGTTGCATGGGACTTGACTCAAAGAGGCGGCTCCTCATCTTCAGGCTTAAATGAGGTCCTTAATTATATGTTGTACTTCTCTTTTGTAGTGCTTATCTTGCCCTAATTTTTTACCAGCTCCAAAGACTGTGCATCAGGGCGGTCTTGTGGGCTGTTGCATCTCTCTCTTTTTTTAAGATTGTATATTTCTTTTTTAAAAAAAGATTTATTTTATTTTTATTTTCACTTGAGATGCAGATTTACAAGAGAGAAGGAGAGACAGAAAGATCTTCCATCCATTGGTTCACTCTCCAGGTGCCTGCAACAGCCAGAGCTGAGATGATATTCACGAAGTTAACCAACAGAAAGATCTCTGGCCTTCACTTTGTGATTCTACTTTTCAAATAAAAATTAAATAAATCTTTTAGAAAATTACAACCATTGAAATTAGCCGACAGCAATAAGTTTCACATGGCTTTGTTGTGCGGTAATAAACCCAGAGAATTAATCGCTACATTATTCTAGATGATGAAAGAATTCAGCAGGTGACTGGGTAGAAGAAATGGAAAGATCCTAGTTCTATAGCACTTATAGAGACAAAACATTAGGCATAAACTTCAGAGACATTTAAGATATACATCAAGAAAACATTCAAATGCTACTATGAATACAACATAGAAAGGTGCCAATAATCAGAATTTCGCCACTTTCCAGAAAAGCCTAGCACCAGGAAGCTCACGTCTTTTTACTTGAGCAATTTCAATGCTGTCTCCGGACAAATACCAAGAGTATTTTTTTGGATACCAACAGGTTCTCCCTGGGGGCAGAGAGAACCTTAAATCGGGATGGTGTTGAACAGGGGTATGCTTGAGCATCATTCCTTTGGACATCTCTCCCTCTGTAACTGGGTGGGCAGTGTGCACAAGCTGCTTTTCGTCTTAACTCACAGGAATGGCACTGGGGGAGTCACGTGGCCTGGCTCTAGCGCAATACAGCAATGGGAGGATGGAACTTTATTTAAAGACACAAGTCACCATTATTTACTTCTCCAAAAGAGAAGCCGGAGCGAATACTTTCACAGTCAGCCTTAAGTAAACCCAGCGGCGGCTCCAGGAGGCGATTCCTGGGAGGATGCCTTTTGCAGCTCCACCATCTTGCCGAGTCTCAGCCGCTGCAAGCCACCCCCCCCACCGCCCCGCCCCCCATGGGAGACGCAGATAACGTGGCCTTTCTGGGAATGCGCAGCCTGCTGGCAGCGGCTCCCCCTACCTGCCCTCCCAGCTCTAATGCCTTTAAAGATTTATTTATTTTTATTGCAAAGTTATATATATAGAGAGAAGAGGCACAGAGGAAGATCTTCTGTCCTTTGATTCACTCCCCAAGTGACCGCAATAGTCAGGACTGAGCTGATCCAAAGCCAGGAGCCAGAAGCCTCCTCCAGGTCTCCCACGTGGGTGCAGGGTCCCAAGGCTTTGGGCTGTCCTCAACTAGAGGAGGTTCCTGGCTCCTGGCTTCGGATCGGCACAGTACCAGCCATTGCGGTCACTTGGGGAATGAATCATCAGACGGAAGATGTTCCTCTCTTGTCTCTCCTCCTCTCTGTATATCTGATTTTGCAATAAAAAAAAAAAATCTTTTTAAAAAAAATGAGAATTAGAGCAAACATCATAGTGCCGCAGGACCCAGCCCAGATTCCTGATCCCCAGTGGAGGGGAACTTGGCCTCCTATGTTTTAGGCTGTCAAGTGCACATCTTTCCCATTATGTAGTTGTGGAAGACCCCTGGTTCAGAAACACACTGGGTGGGGCGGGAGTGGGTGTCAAAAACACATTAGGGTCAGGGAGTGGGTAGGAGTGAGGGCTGTTGGAGAGCCTACAACCTGTAAAACATGTGAAGGGTCTGATTGAGAAAGCTGGGCTGGGTCATGCTGTCTTTTACAGGTGTCTAGAAATTCAGCGAATCCCAACTCTGCAGTTGCATTGGCCAAGCTCCTTACCCTTCTGGAGTCTCCTTTCCCTCATTTGTTCAATGGAAGCAGTAGGGGCTAGCGCAGTGGTGTGACAGGCTAATCCTCTATCTGTAGCATCAACATCCCATGTGGGCACTGGTTCCAGTCCCAGATGCTTCACTTCCAATCCAGCTCCCTGCTCTTGGCCTGGTAAGGCGGGCTCCCAGCTTTGGTTCAGCTCAGCTCCAGCCGTTTCAGCCATTTGGGAAGTGAGTCAGTGATGGAAAACCTCTCTTTGTCTCTTTCTCTCCCAGAAAAAAAATCTGTCTTTCCAATAAAAATAAATTTTTAAGAAATGGGACCAGCCGGGCCCGGCGCGGTGGCGCAGTGGTTGGGGTCCTCGCCTTGCACGCCCAGGATCCCATATGGGTGCCGGTTCTATCCCGGCAGCCCTGCTTCCCATCCAGCTCCCTGCCTGTGGCCCGGGAAAGCAGTCGAGGATGGCCCAAGGCTTTGGGACCCTGCACCCGCGTGGGAGACCTGGAAGAGGCTCCTGGCTTCGGATCGGCATAGTATTGGCCGTTGCGCTCACTTGGGGAGTGAATCATCAGACGGAAGATCTTCCTCTCTGTCTCTCCTCTCTGTATATCCGTCTTTCCAATAAAAGAAATAATGAAAATAAATCTTAAAAAAAAAAAAAATGGGACCAGCCACCATCTGTCAGTGTGCGGATGCTGGAAGATAAACTACATCAGCCCTACAATGAACCTGGACCACACTGCTGGCTGATACGGCAACGACTGGGCCCTCACAAAAAGACCTCTGTGGACTTAGACTTTGGCTTTTGATACTGCCCCAATGCAATAGTGTTTTCAATATAAATCCTCCCCCACCCCCCAAAAAAGATCAGATACATACAATCTATTCTCTTTTATATTAATAAACATTTTTAACAGTGTAAAAAAAGATGTGGTCTCAGCCTCTTTATTTGCATGTGGTTACAACTCATAAATACACCTGTCATCTCCTCCCCTTCCCACTCTCCCCCCACCCCGGCAAACCCTACCCAAACCTCTGGTCCTTACGGCTCCGTTGTCCTCTCGTTTAAGAGCCGAGGGGTGGGACACTCCCCCACCTCACCTCACCTCGGTCCGCGTCCTCCAAGGGCCTTTGGGCCTCAGGGGTGAGCACCACGCATGCATTAGAATCTCTGGTGATATCCTCGCGGGTGGTCGTACACCTGACACCCTCCTGTGCCATGCTCCGGACATAGAGTGCCACGGTGGGCAGCTGTCAGCACGCCACGCCCTGTCCGGGGCTGAGGCTGAGTCACACCAACCGCGGCTGGGGCAGGCAGTATGTGGTAAGGTCTCAGGCTTGCCCAGGTAGCGGTGAGAGTCCAGTGGAGGGCACCCAACTTGTGCCCGGCGCTGCTCTCCAAAAGGTCCTGGGGCCTGATCCCTCAAGGCCGGGCCCACCTTGGGGGAGTCCCCAGGGACCCTCTCCTCCTGCTTGCTCATGAAGCCTTGGGGGAGAAGGTGTGCTCTTGTGCCTTGCTCCTCTGTTCTTCCCAGACTCTGTAAGGCCTGGGTGACACTGGTCCCTGGGGCTCCTGTCAGAGGGAGTGGCCGCCCAGTGTCTCTGTCTCAGCCAGGTGCCAAGCTTTGCCATCTTCTTGGTAGGGTGTAGATAGCCCGGGAGGGCCAGGTGCACCCTCTTCAGGAATAGGGTAGGGAGGTTCGGGGGCTGCTGGCGGGTCTCCGGGGCCCCGTGCTCCCCCTAGGACCGGACCATTATAGATGTAAATATTGCCGGTGACAGTCACAGAGCCGCCTGTGACGTGAATGCCGTTGGCACCTGCAGGAGGGGAGGTGGGATGAAGCAGTGGTCTGAGGCAGGGATGGCTCCAGATTCCCCCAGGAATCCCCGCTGGCCTCTCTGACCCCCTCCCTGCCAACCATCCCTCCCTCTCTCCCTCCCCTGCTGTAGGCTGGCCCCTGGGCTCACCATGGGCCACTTGGCCCTGCTCCCCAGGCTCAGCCTCTGGCTCTCTGGTCTGGCCCAGGGGACTCTGCTGTTGTAGCACCACTTCCTCCAGACACGGAGGGGCCAGGGGCCCGGCAGAGGCCTGGGACGGGTCTCTGCAGACGGGCAGAAGTGGCTCCACCAGGTCAGGGAAATGCGGGTTGACCCTTGCAGGCGGACAGGAGGGAGACTCCTCTCTCTGCAGTAGACAAAGAACCAACCAATGCCAAGAGCCCCAGACGCCAGCATCCCTACCTCCCCACGACCCTCTCCTTGCCTGCGCAACTTGGTGCTTGCCCCTGTTCCTTACCCAGTCTTTGCCCTGGATTGCCCAGCCCTGCACACCACCCACCACCCAGCCCTTTCAGGAGTACGTTCCCCGCAGACAGTCCCAGCGCTACTCTCTCACTTGCTTGCCAACTCTCTGCTCCAATGCCAGCTTTGCAGAGAGGTCCTCCTTTTCTTCTCTTCCTAAAGAAGATTCTCCTATGCCAGGGCCAGGGTCACTCATGGTCCCCTTGCCCAGCTATGGTGAGCAATTGTCACCTCTGCTATGTATTGACTTCAAGTCATCCTGGCTGTGGGGGCCTGCTGCCTTATTTGGCTCACTGCTGTCCCCACCCAGCCTATGTCAGGGCCTGGCATGGAACGTGCTGGACATTATCAGTCACAGGAAAGATCCTGAAGTCTGCCTGGGCGACCAGGTGAAGCCTGCTCACTCTCTTCCTGCCTGTCCCTCTCCCCCCCCACCCCCGGTCCCCCAGCCCCCCAGCCCTGTTGCCTCTTCCTGCTGCCTTCCCAGCAGCCCCCTCCATTACCTCCGGATGCCTCTTGAGCAGGGATCCTGTAATGCAAAAGGAAGCAGCTGCAGGGTTTGTGGCCTGTCTCAGATCCCTGCTTCTCACCCTCTCACTGTTGCTACCCAGCCTGGGGTTGTGGGGGCAACAGGCAGTTGTGGGCCTTCCCTTAAGCTGCAGGACCAGGGCTAGGTGGAGATGGTGGGGTCTGTGTCAAGGGCAGCCATGGACAGTCTTGGACTGCTTTCCCAGGCCACAAGCAGGGAGCTGGATAAGAAGTGGGGCTGCTGGGACACGAACCGGCATCCGTACAGGGTCCTGGCGTGTGCAAGGAAAGGACTTTAACTACTATGCTATCGCGCCAGGCCCTGGTATGGACAGTCTTAGAGTGAAGGGGTCTCCACAGGGGAGGTTGAACATTCCCACCCCAACCCTCAATCCCGGCTGCCACTGCCAGCTGTGCACGTGCAGACAGAGGACCTGCTGTTTTTGCTTTCCTACCCAGCTTTCTGCAGAGAGAGGGGAGGCTCTTCCAGGTGCAGGCAAGGACGGTGAGGAACAGGAAAGAGACGAGTGGCAACAGGACGGCCAGCACCAGCACAGTTCCTGCCAAGACAACAGACAGGGAACAGGTGACAACGGAGAAGGGCAGAAGGACCTCAGGTTCCGGGGGCCTGGGCAACCCAGAGAGGGGCAGCTCCCAGAAGTCAGAGCAGGCACACCAAGGTCACAGAGGAGGGATGTGAGGGCAAGACCCTCTCCAAGGCCGGGGTACAGGCGCCCCCCGCCGAGGTGCTGATCAGAGCCCAGGATGGGGCAGCCTCGTTGTGGAGAGAGGGCAGCCGAGACAGTTACAGGGTGGGGCTGGCGGGGCTTGGCATTGTCAACAGGCTTAGGCCACAGGGGGAGAGCCACTTTTGATGTGGGAGCAGTGGTGGTTGGCCACAAAGGAGCTGGGATGGCCTCTGTATACCCATGGGGGGGTGTTTGCTGCATGGGATCCCAAACTCTCTGGGAGAACAGAGGCCATGCACTCCCATCCTCTCGCTGGGAGTAAGTTCCAGGAGTGGTGGGGAGAAAGAAAGACCCCGGAAGTGGAAAGCTCCTGCTTTCTGTGGGCCTATCATCCGTAGGACCACAGGGTCTACAGTGAGTCTCAGGGACACGTGGGAGAGGTGAGGAGAGCTTCCTGTTTAGGCATGGAGTGGGTGGATGGGGGAGGGAGGGCTGGCCTTTCAGATGGCCTGAACTTGCAGCCTGAGGATGCACAGGAAGGGTGCCCTCACACCCAGGCCACTGCTTGGTTCTCTAGGTCCCAAGCCATCTCATCTCTCAGCAGTAGTTGCTCTTACAGAAAATGGGAGAATGGGGAGGGGTAGGGGTGGGAAGGATAAAGCTTACCCACTCTCTAAATGTCTGGCTGGAAAATGCTGGTTCTAACTGGGCACTTGGACAATATTATGAGGACAGAGACAATTATTTGTGATTACTGCTGAATGAAGAAACCAGGTTAGAAAAATTTGAAATTTTTCTGCCCTTTTAGTTTAAATAAATGCCAGGTGTGGATGCATTAAAAAGCCCTCTGGGTGGGTGTACAGCCAAATGCTAACAGAGAACATGCCAGCCAGGTGCTGGGTGTGCAGGCGAGTTCCACCTCTGCTCAGATGTGTTTTCTGTCAGCAGTGGGCATGCATCATGGCACAGACCTGAGGGCACGTCCTGCTAGGAGGGTCCAGGGCGAGACAGGGGGCCTCTGGAGGCCCACTGAGTCAGCCAGGAGAAAGACAGCATCTGACCCCAGATGAGACAAACTCACGCAGGTCTCAGAAAGCGCAAAGCTATACTTTGAGACTGTCGGTGCTCTAACAAAGCGAGTCCGCTGGACACTGCCCAGGGAAGCAACGAGGTCGTCCGAAATATCCTGTGGCCATCTACAAAAATCCACCAGGGCCTAGGAGGGGGCTTTCCAACCACAAGAGTCCAGTGTGTCCATTACATGACGGGAACATGTTCCGAAGGGTGACAGGCATGTGTACCTGTCCGTGTAGGAATGCCCCTTGGCGCAACATTGCGTGCAACTTACAGTGTGTGTGCATGTGGAAGTACACTGGCCAAGGAATACTCCACTATTTCTTTAAGGAATTATCCTCCTGGTCCCTAGCTCCGGCCCCTCCCTCCTCACCTGGAGTCTCCGGGGGCAACGGCTCAGGTGGGTTGCGGCATCTTGTGTCAGACTGGGCAGTGCCTGGCTCTGCCATCACCAAGCCATGGTCCTCACACCTGTGGAGGAAAAGGTCCCTGATCCTCTTCCGCTCCCCCTTGCAGCAGAGCCCCAACCGCAGAAGGCACACTAGCAGGGTCAAAGCAGGGTGGGTGCCGGCAGCTGGAGCTTTGTTGGAGGGCCACTGTACCTGGTGTGCGGTTGGCAGCGGGCACTGGAAGAGGAGGTGTTCTGGAAGTGTCCTGGCTGGCAGGGGACGCAATGATTGTCGGCCTCCGACACTTCATCTGCTGAGAGAAGAGCAGGTGGCCGGGCGGGCAGGCACACAGGGAGCCTTTTGCTCAGCGGCCAGCTCCTTCAGTGCCCATGGCGGCCTCCTGCTTGCCCACCTCCACATCTGCACCTCTCACTTGTCCCAAGCTCAACAAAACAACGCTTCCCCGGAGGGCCCCTGCCCCGATTCCAAACCCCAGCAGCCCCTTCAAGTGGGCCTTTTGTGTGAAATGAGTATGTTCTTTTCACACTAAGAACTATCTTGGGGAGAGGGAGGTTACCCCAGACAGACCATGTTCTTTGCCCCCGTCCAAGTTCACCAACACCCCGCCTTCTTTGCACCATCTGCCCTCGGTGACCCCTAACCTTTGAGCTCAGCCTCGGTGCCAGGCGGGCACTCGGGAAGCGGCTCGCAGTACACACACTCCAGGGCCCGGTGGGCACAGAACATGCCCAGCTGGCAGCGGCACTGGGTTTTTTGTTTGCTGGTGCACGGCGCGATCTCCTCGAAGCCCAGTACTGGTGGGGAGATGAGAGGTGGGGGAGCTCAGTGCTGTCTTAGGGGGACCCACTCCCCCACCTGCACCCCAGAGCCCCTGGGAGCACTTCCCCACTCACCGACGTCACAGGGGCGGCACATCTGGCAGATGGAGAGATGGTTCCAGTGCTCATTGTAGGAGTTCTCAGCGCACATGGCACAAGCCGTGTCCTGGCTGTGGCTGCATTCGGCTGCGACGTATGTGCCTAGGAGGTGACAGGTAGCAGGTGGGGACTCGCCTTTCCCCGTGCCATGCCAGGCCTGACCCTCAGTCCCTTCCCTATGCCCCCCTGCCTCCGGACACAAACCCCCAAGAGGCTCAATGAACAGAGCCGGTCACACCACCTGCCTGTGATGGGTGTCTAGCCTCTCTGTCCCTGCCGGCTGTCCTCTTGGGGGGCAGTGTTCATCTTCCCTGGCAGACTTCTGGGGAGAGGGGCCCAGGCACCCACCTGTGTCCCAAGCGTCCATTGCCTCTCACCTGGGGGGCAGCGGGAGCAGCAGAGCCCATGCTTGGGCTCATAGTACTGTTTTTCCTGATCCCAGCAGCTCTGGTTCTCCGAGTGGTAGGGGGGCACCTCGAGGGGGAGGCGAAGTGGAGTGGAACAATGAGCCAGGGAGGGTTAGGGGTGGCAGTCGCAAGGCAGAGACCCACCCAGCCGTTCTTCCCGACCCTCACCCGCACCTGGGGCCGGTTCCCTCCCTCACCAGCTGAGGCTGGGACGCAGCCAGGAGCCCGCAGAGGCCCAGCACCAGGGGCCCCCAAGCCAGGCCGCGGCCGGAGGCGGCCGGAGGCAGGCGCATGGTGCTGGCCCCTGGGCCGCTCCGACGAACCGGAGGGAGGTGGGAAGTTCGGAAGTCCCGAGCAGTGATGGCGGCGGCTTCCCGAGCCCAGCGGCTGGGCCGACGTGCCCCCCCGGGGCCGGGAGCGGCCGGGCCTGGCCTCCAGGGCTCCAGCGGCCCGGGCTCAGGAAGTGGGAGTGGAGCTAGCCGGCCGCGGGGCGGGGACAGGGAGCGCCGGGAGGGAGCGTCCAGGGCCGGCCTGTCGCAATCGCTGTCGGGGGAAGAGGAACAGGCTTGGCTGCCTCGACGCGCTGCCGCCGCCGCCGCGCTGGGCGGGCAGGCGGGAGGGGTGACCGGGAAAGCACGTGAGGGTGGCAGGCCCGGAACCTGGGCCTCCTCGCTTCTTCGGAAGCCCAGGGCTGCCGGGGACAAGCCGCGTGCGGCTGCTGGAGCGTGCAGAGCCTGGAGCAGGCCATCCCGAGAGCCCAGCGGAGGCAGTGTGACCCACGGCGGTGGACAGCTGGGTTGGGCGGCGGGCCCTGGCCAGCCTGAGAGTGCAATGAACCAACAGAAGCGTGGGGTGGGCATAAGTCCCAGTGGACGGTCGCTCCAGTTCCTGCTCAGCTCTGTGGCCATTTAGGACAAGCTACCAGCCAGCCAGTACCCACCCTACCCAGTTATGCAACGCACACATCAGTGGGCACAACCCAGGACCCTCGGCTGGGTGCAGCCGCCCTTCTCCCCTGCAGGAAGTGGGGGGCGGGGGAGGGCCTTAGCGGCCCCTCCTGAGTAGGGCATGATGGGAAGCCATGGCTTCAAGCTGGTCCATCCACTTGTGAGTCTTGGAATCGCTGACAGCATACCGGACAGCCCCTCCCCTTCTGGGCGAGGAGGCTGAGGTTCCAGTTAAGGGGTGTGGAGACACTGGCTTCCAGACTGCATCCCCAGCAGCCCATAGCCAGCTCCGTGGAGTGACTTGCATGGCGCTCTCTCATCTGCCGGTTTTCTGCTCCTTCTTCCGGACAGCCGCAGATGATGGAGGATTCCCCCAGACCGCGGGAGGTCACCTGCATGGGGGATGCGTGGAACCTGCTGCCTGCTGACTGCCTGCACCCCGCTGTGAGCTCACAACAGAGGCCTGGACCAAATGCTAGGCTGTGCAGTCTCACGGACGCCTGGTGCATGTACTTTGAAAGTTCAGGGTCTGGCACCTGCTACGTGCCCACTACAGATTTATGGAAAAGCTGGGACGATGCGCACATTGTATAGACACTTCATGACAGAACCAGCCCAGGATCCAGGCCTCTGGATTCCGGGTCCCAGCTCGCTGTCTGCCCCAGCTGACACAGCCCACCGGGGAACTGTGCCCTGCCTGACAACTGCATTTCCCAGAGACTCCTTTTCCCTCCAGCCTCTGCGGAGGTTCAGCCAGTAGGAGGCAGTGCCAGGAGACAAGTGAGTGGCAGGTGGGAAGAAGCGCTCTATTTTCCTGGCATTGCTTGCAGTTAGTCCCGGTTTGCCCTTTTAGTCTCGTATAACCTCTTCTACTGACGGCCTCCCTGGTGGTTTACTTCCTGCCAAGCAGTTCTAGAAGCTTATTTGTGTACAATGCTGTATTTCCCTGCCACCTTTCCAGTCCTGGAGATGGTTGCTGGCTCTTGCTGCGTTGCTTTCTGAGTGGCTTCAGGCTCCCCCATTCCTTCTCAGTTCTTCGCTGACCCAAATGCTAATGCTCTTATTGGATTTCTGCCATCCAAAAGACTTGGAGTGATTCTTGTTTTCTGGCCCTACCATTACAGACAAGCTTGCCAGTTGATAACTCACAGTATCTACCTGCCTTTCCCCAGTATAAGAGGAGGACATCATGGGGTGAGAAACCCATGGATTCTCAGTGAAGGGAATTGGTTTTTGATTTTTTCTTTCTGGATCCTTAAAAAAAAAAAAGAGAGAGAGATTTATTTATAGAATGCCAACAAGAGATGGAGAGATAACCCTCTCCGCTGGTTCACTCCTCAAATGGCCACGCAGCTGGAACTGGGCCTATCTAAAGCCAGGAGCCAGGAGCTTCTTCCGAGTGTCCAGTGTGGGCGCAGGGTCCCAAGGACTTGAGTCCATGCTCTGCTGTCTTCCCAGACCCTTAGCAGGGAGCTAGGTCAGAAATGGAACAGCTGGGACTCAAACTCCATATGGGATGCCAGCACCACAGACGGAGGCTAAACCTGCTACCCCGTCTGGGTTCCTTATCAGCTTCCAGGTTTGTGAATTTCCACTGTACAGGCGGAGTGCACCAGAGCCTCCTCAAAGTTAGGAGAGCAGCGAGTTCGCAGGGCCAGGCTCAGAGGAGGCTGTGGAGAGCCCCTGCTTCCCAGGGATTGCTGAAGAATCCAGAAAGGGAGTCTGTGGGACACATTCTCCCCACTACCTGCTCTTTCTCTCCTCCACACTGCTCTAGGAGAACTGGTGCCCTTGGAAAGGGTTTGGCAAACACTGAGCAAAGTGCAATGCAGAGGATGGGCCTTCAACAGAGCGTTTGCTTCTCAGTGGAGACAATGCTTTGCCAAGTCATTCTCAACTGAACCGATGGATGGAAGATCTCCCTCTCTCTGCCTTTCAAATAAAAAGAAAGGAAAATTAAAAAAAAAAAAAATGGGCCTGGCTTGGTAGCCTAATGGCTAAGTCCGCGCCTTGCACGTGCCGGGATCCCAAATGGGCACTGATTCTAATCCCAGTGGCCCGACTTCACATCCAGCTCCCTGCCTGGGAAAGCAGTAGAGGATGGCCCAAAGTCTTGGGATCCTGCACCTGCATGGGAGACCTAGAAGAAGCTCCAGGCTCCTGGCTTTGAATTGACTCAACTTCAGCCATTGTGGTCACTTGGAGAGTGAATCAATGAATGGAAGATCTTCTCTGTCTCCCCTCCTCTCTGTATATCTGACTTTCCAATAAAAAATTATTAAAAATTAAAAAGATAAACCTTAGATTCTACTCAAGAGGCTAATTCTCTGTCTTGTGCAATGGGTCAGCACACAGTGTTGTAGTTCTTTAGCTCCTGAGTCCCCAAGGTGACTAAGTCTGGCCCCTGACCTCAGACGACTCATAACAGGATCCACATAGGGCAAGGCGCTGTGGTGAGTTGAGTGGGACTTGCTTCTGCAACCCTCATGCAGATGGTTAAACTCTGGTGTCTCAATGTTAACAGACCAAGGGCAGAGACTTGATCTGAATCTGGTGTCTTAGAGGGAGGTGTGTGGGAGGTATGTGAGGCACTTGGAGGGGGTGAGGCATGCCCTGGGAGGATGGTTCTCACAAGGGGGTCCAATTCTTTGTCTGCTTCCTGACTCACCTGCCATGATCAGCTGCCAAGATGCCAGGCTACGGGATCACTCCATCCTGAATTGTAAATTCCCAAAGTGAGAATAAACCTTTTTGCTTCCCAAGAAGTTCCTCTTGGATATTTTCATTGAGGTAAGGAAAGGTGGACCGATACACACATGTGCATACACACACAACACACACACACGCATACATACACACCCCTCTGGACTGTAGCAAACAGCCGCGGGAAGAATTGAGATGGGTTTAATGTGGAAGAGAGGAGGCAGGTGAGCCCTTTCAACTCAGCTCTCATCCGTCTATAGACCCCTGCAGCCTTGGGGCAGTCCAGGGCCGCACCACAGGGTTAGGGGATGGCAGGCATTGGGTAGGGGAGAGTGTGCCTGGCTTAGAAGGAAAAGCTGGATCCCTGGGAGCTCTGGAAAAGGGTCCTTCCAGGCCAAGGTTATAGGGTCCCTAACCCCTTATGGAACAAGTGCCAGCTTTTCAGAAACGGTGTTTGGTGCAGTGGCCACGGTTGCCTACTTAGCACAACTGCTTTCCTTGGAATCCCTGAGCTTGACTCCGGGTTCTGCTTCGGATTCCCAGCTGTAGCTGATGGGCACCCTGGGAGGCATCAGGTGATGGCTCAAGTACCGGAGACCCCACATGGAGGTGAGTTCCAGGCACCTGGCTTTCGTCTGGCCCCGCCCTAGCTGTCACAGGCATCTGTGGAGTAAACCAGTGGATGGAAGATTGATCGATCGTTCGATCTATCATTTATCATCTCTGTATGTATCTTATCTATTTCTGTCTTCCCCCTGTTTCTCTTCCAAACCCAATGAAAACAAATCTAAAACATTAAAACATATCTGTGAGTCTTTAAAGGCATAGAAAACGATATAGACAACTTATCTTGCCTTCCTTTGGGTCAAGTGTAAGGGAAAGGAATTAAAAGGAACTGTCTGATGTTCTGTTTTACTTTGTATTGCTGGAAACTTATATGACAGCAAGTATGTTATTTCTACACTGTCAAAGATAATATTTAAGATGGAGTTCTTGGGGCTGGCATGGTATGTAGCAGGCTAATCCTCTGCCTGAAGTACTGGCATCCCATATAGGCACCGGTTTGTGCCCCAGTTGCTCCATTTCCCATCCAGCTCACTGCTAATGTGCCTGGGAAAAGCAGTGGAAGATGAACCAAATGCTTGGGTCGCTGCACCCATGTGAGAGACCTGGAAGGAGCTGCCAACTCCTGCCTTCAGCCTGGCCCAGTCCTGGTTGTTTGTTTTCTTTCTTTCCTTGTTTTTTTTTTCTCTCTTTCTTTCTTTCTTTCTTTCTTTCTTTCTTTCTTTCTTTCTTTCTTTCTTTCTTTCTTTCTTTTTCTTTCAAGATTTATTTTAGTTTGATTGCAAAGATAATTATACAGCTGGAGCTAAGTCGATGCAAAGTCAGGAGGCAGGAGCTTCTTCTGGGTCTCCCACGCAGGTGTAGGGTCCCAAGGCTTTAGGCCATCCTCAGCTGCTTTCCCAGGTCACAAGCAGGGAGCCGGATGGGAAGTGGAGCAGCTGGGACATGAAAGCCAGAGTTGCAGAGATGGCAGGTAGAGAGTGGTAGACAGAGATATCTTCCATATGATGGTTTATTTCCCCAGATGGCCACAATGGCTAGGGCTAGACCAGGTCAAAGCCAAGAATCACATGGGTGGCAGGAGTCCAAGTACTTGGGTGATCCCCTGCTGCTCTTTCCCAGGCACATTAGTAGGAAGCTGAACAGGAAGTGGAGCAATTGAGACAGGAGCCTGTGCCCATATGGCATGCCTGTGACTCAGGCAGTGGCTTTACCCACTATGCCACATTGCTGGCCTTGCAACCATCCATTTTTCATAAATGCCCAGGCAGGAGGGAGCAGCTGGTGGTTGCAGACCTGCCTTGTGGACTGTCTTGTGGGCCCTGCAGGCTGCATGTCTCCTGCTGCCACTGTGTGCAGAACGCCTGGGCTGAACCATGTCTCCCGAGTCCTTGACACTCCTCTTCAGGCTGCATTGAGGTTTGGGAAGAAAAACACAGCCCTGACCAAGGAGCTTTCCTTCCTCCCAGGTCCTAGGCACAGCCCTGGGCTGCACCGACCCTCCCCTTCCCCCTTCTCACCCCTAGGACTCCTTCCTCCCCACCTCTCTCTGGGCCCTGCCCTGTGCCCACAGTGCCCTGCTTGGCCTCTGCGTGGCCTTTTGGAGCCCACATTCCTGCTACCCCGTGGGGGATGTTGCACATTCCTGGCCTGGCAGCCAAACGCATTAAAAAAAGAACAGAATGTCCTAGAGCCTGGCCCCACCCCCGGGTTCACCTGAGCCCCTCCCTGCCCTGGACAAGGCTTGTGGGGGATGGGGGCGGAGAGGGAAGAGGAGTGGGGCAGACTGACAGGGGTGGGGGGTGGCATTTAGAGGGATTTTCGTGGGAAAATGAGGACCCTCCCCCTCCTTCACCTGGAGCTCCCTGCTCTTACTCCTACCTGCCTAGGAGTCGGCCCCTCCATGCCACCCTCCTAGCACAACCTCCATCCACCCCTTGCTCTTCCCCCAACCCCCATCAGCCTCCACCTGCCTTGCCTTTCTGCCTTCCCTAGCTTCCTGCTGTTCCCACCATCAATTCCTACCCTCATCCTCTTTCCTAGTTCTGTCTTCCAGCTCAGAATTCCACCCCACCCTCAAGGTGTCTCAAGACCCTCCCCTGCCTGCCAGGCCAGCAGCTCTTCCTCAGTCTCCTTACACCTTCTCTGCAGGGGTCCGGGGAAACCCCACTCTCCTCCCTAGCTCACCTCTTGCTGCTGGACTCTCGGCTCAGACTCCTCCTCTGTCCCTCCCCCGGCCCTGCTCACCTTTAATTGAGATGCTAATGAGGCTTCTGTGCTCCCATCCTGGCGGCTGGGCTCCCAGGCCTGGCCGCTGCACCTGTCAGGTGAGGGGGAGGAGAAGCCAGAAGCGCGGCTGCCAGACACAACTGGAAAGGAACCAGTCCCAGCACAGCCACACCTGGGAGCTGGGAGCAGCAGACGGCACAGACCTCAGAGAGCCCCGCAGGCCTGGGGCGGGGAGGGAGTCCAGGCCCAGCTGGCAGCCAGGGCCAGAGCCAGGAGAGAGCCAGATTGGTGGGAGGAGGAACGGCAAGACAGGCAGCGGGAGAGAGGTAGGATCAGGAGGCCGGCACCTGGAGAAGAGAGACAGAGAAGCCAGAAGGTGGACTGACAGCGCGAGAGACACGAGGAGCAGGCAGGGATCCTGAAGGAAGAAGCCTGGGACCCAGACTGGCTGAGCAGGGCTGAGACTGGTCAGGGAGGTGCTGGGACGGAACTGCGAGGTGGCCTTATCTGGGAGGCAGAGGCCACTCCAGGGAGTGCCGGCGGCAGTGGCTCTCAGCAGCAGGTCAGCTGCCTCCCAGAGAAGGGGTAGGAGGGAGACTGCGGAGCAGCTGGGAGTAAACCGGGCTCTGGGTGGGCTGTGGGTGTGGCAGGGGCAGCCTGACTCCAGGGTCATCAGGTGGTGATGGGGGAGGGCACCTAGGGCCCAAACTTAACCTTGACCCTCCTTGCCCTCTCCAGCATACCCCCAACCGGCTCCACCCCACCACCACCTGTCAAAGATCATGAAGGGGGACAAGCGTGAGGAGCAGGGTCAGGGCTCCGAGCCCGTGGCGCCACCACAGCCCACGGAGGAGGAGGAAGCTCTGATCGAGTTCCACCGCTCCTACCGGGAGCTCTTCCAGTTCTTCTGCAACAACACCACCATCCACGGCGCCATCCGCCTGGTGTGCTCCAAGCACAACCGCATGAAGACGGCCTTCTGGGCGGTGCTGTGGCTCTGCACCTTCGGCATGATGTACTGGCAGTTTGCCTTGCTCTTCGGCGAGTACTTCAGCTACCCCGTCAGCCTCAACATCAATGTCCACTCGGACAAGCTCGTCTTCCCCGCCGTCACTGTGTGCACCCTCAATCCCTACAGGTCAGTTGCCGCCTCCCAGGTGGCTAGAAGTATGGTGTGGTGGGCTAAGGGCTGGAATGTAGCTCCACTGCCCTTTGGGTAAGAGGTCACCCATTGGTGCCACCCAGCTCAATGGAGCCATCGCAGGGCCAGCTTTACCCAGTGTGTGCCAGTTGGAGCAGCAGGGCCTGTCGTCCCCAAGCCAAGGGGGAAGTGGTGCTGAGGAGTTCATGACTTCCAAAGGGGCAGGGTCTGGCTCAGCCAGCTGTCCTTCTGGAGTGAGCTTGCAGTCAAGACCCTGAGGGCCGGGCAAAGCGGACCACACGGGCCACATGGGCCACTCTTTGTGCAGAAGGCAAGTTAGTGCAAAAGACAGCACCGAAGGGGTAGGACCCCAATGAAAGCCTTGAGGCCAGGCATTTGGGGGAGGGGGTCCACAGCTGGAAGGATACGAGCTGACTCCAAAAGACAGAGACTAAAATGCGGGAGGGGGGAAGTGACCCCTGCCCGACTGGACTCTTCATCTTTCCCAGTACCTGGAGTTTAAGGGCTTGGGTGTGTCTTGAAGTTTTGGGTTTCATCAGTACTCTTTGCCAATCCTGATCTCAAAGCAGGAGGGGTTGGTAACCATGGAGGAGGGGGGCAGGGCTGTTTGTCTACTCCTTTTATTTGCAGTCACTTAGTCACAGCCTAGCCATGCCTAGGAAACACCTGGGTCAGGCCCTATATACCTAGGCATAGTGCAAAATGGATTCATGAATAATTCATACATCTTCGCCAAGGGCCAGGCACCTTGCTGCGCAGTGGAGTGGGAATAAAATCAGATGCTACAAATGGTAAAGCGCAGCTCATGGTGACAATCCAAGAAAGCCTTTATCTGCCTTCGGGGAGTAGCATGTGTGCCCTGGTGTGCTGAGTACTGAGCACTCACACTGGGTGTGCGTGCAATGGTGGATGATTAGAATGGGTCACATGGTGGGGGTGGAGGCCCCCTTCTATAATCCTCCATGGCCAAAGGTGTGTTGAGGATAATATGGGTTGGGACATCCTGTCCCTAAGGGAAGCAGCTTGGGGCCCTTTTGGTGTTCAATCTCTGTGTAGCGGCCACTCCTCCACCAGACACTGCCCAGTCCTCAGGTGCCTCCTCTGAGTCTCACACTCGCCTGGAGGCAGGTGCCATTCTCACCCTGGATTGACTTGGAAGGAAACAGAGTACCAGAAGGTGTCGCAGGGTCCCAGGGAGAGCCACGGAAGAGGGCTTCGTCCTGCATACCCAGCCCCCTAAAGCCTGCTTCTTCCTCACTCTCCACTTGCCATTTAGGAGATGTAGACCCTCGTGGTGGTCCCTCCTTCCGTAGTGGCAGGACTTGGCATCCAGGGCCGGCTCCAGCTGTGGTGGAGGCAGGGACAGCAGATAGGGTTGTAGGCGCTCGGTATGTGTGTGTGGGAGCAAAGATGGCCAGAACACTCTGAGCCCTGACTGTTTCCTAAGGCTTTAGCGGGTACCAAGAGTGGAAACCAGAGTCCCTGTCCCCAGAGCCCTGTGGGAAGGACTGCCCACCCCCTCGACTTGGTGGGGGGAGAGGAGTCAGGGGTTCCTTCCCCCAGTGCAGGGAAAGGAGATTGCCCACCTACTGTGTGCTTGGCCTTGTCCTGGCTGCTTCTCAACACATTGTTGCTTACTCCTGACTTATCTAAGGAGTTGGGAATCTTTATTTCCATTTCGTAGATGACGAAATTGAGGTTTAACAAGGTGAAGTAAGTTGAGTAAGATAACACTACTACTAATAATAATGACAATAATAATACAAACACATGCACATATGAGCCAGACACTTTTTGAAAGGCAAGGTTAGAGAGAGACTGAATCAGATATAAATCTTCCATCTACTGGTTCACTCCCAAAATGGCCCAGACCCTTAGCTGGGACGGGCAAGGTTAAAGCTAGAACCAAGAACTTCATCCTGGTCTCCCATATGGGTACCGCAGCCCAAGTACTTGGGTCATCTTCCACTGCTTCCCAGGCATGTTAGCAGGGAGCTGGATTGGAGACAAGGCAGCTGGAACTTGAACTGATGCTCTGCTGTGGGATGCTAGTGTTGCACCTGAATGCAGGCCCCAGGCATCTTGAATAAATGATCAAAATCTAAATTAAATAATTGTATTACTGAATTATTTAGTCCTCACCAGAGACCGTGGAAGTAGGCAGCTCTGTGTCTCCCATGATACGGATAAGGAAACTGAGGCTCAGAAAGTTAAGGAACTTGCCCATGCGCAGACAGGTGGCAAGAGGTGAAACTGGGATTCCCACCCTTAACTAAGAGCCTATGCATCCCGCGTGAGCAGCTGAGTCACCAGGCTGGGGATTGGCTCCCATGACACTCAACACAGGGGCAGGCCAAGGCATCACAGGGTGGGGGCAGCTGGTGGGAGGAGCGATCAGAGGAGGGGCAGCTGTCAGGAGAGTGGGAGAGGATGTCTGGGGCTGCTGGCTCCTCCTCAAGGAGAGGGCTGCTTGGGGGACAGGCGGTGCAGCCTACTGGGTGCTGAGCTGAGTGGGCGTCTTGGAAATGGCGCAGAGGGTGTGACCTGACCAGCTCCTGCAGCAGAGCAGGGAGGATGTGAGTCAGAAACAAGGAGGTACTGGAGGTGGCCAAGGCCACCAAGACTGCACCTGTTGAAAGATGCCACCAACAGAATGGGAGGGAGAAGATGCATGCACGGGACTAGTGCGCTTGGTGACTTCCAGGGAAGGGAGGGACTTGGGGACCTTTCAAATTAGCCACAGATGTGTTGAGGTTCCAATGGCAAAGGTTGGCCACTGCAGTGTCTGTCTTTCTGGACAGCAAAGGTTTTGTCACCCAGAGGAAAGGCAAGACGTACCCGCAATACCTGGAAAGCAAAGCCAGCACATGCACTTTGTCATCTAGGGCCAGATGTATGAGCGGGAGGAAAAGTAGAGGAGGAGCTGGGATTGAGAGCCACGCAGGTGTCGCAAGCAGTTTCACCAGCACCACGATGTGGGTCCCACACACCTGAGGCTACCCTTCTCTGCTAAGATGGCCAAGTGACAGGCTGTGCTCATGTGTCTCCTGCGCTGCTTCTCCGAGAACAAGAGCAACAGTAAACGCAACAGCACCACTGATGCATCCCACTTCCCAGTCCTTTTCACGCAGCAACTCAGCTAGTTCCCCTAACAGCCTCATGGGGGCAGGACTCTGTTCCCATCCAACAGATGATGAAACAGAGGCCCAGGGAAGAGAAACTAATAAGTGGCGAGGGTGTGAGTGAATCTAGAAAATTGATTAGAAAATTTAGCCCCTAGGGCTGGTGCTGTGGTATAGCACGTAAAGCTGCAACCTGTGATACTAGCATTGTATATGATTGCTGGTTCACGTCTTCACTGCTTCACTTCCAATTCAACTCCCTGCTAATGCACCTGGGAAAGCAACAGAAGATGGGGCCCTGGCATCCGTGTGGGAGATCCACGTGTCTCTTGGCTTCGACCTGGCCCAGCCCTGCTATTATGGCCATTTGGGGAGTAAATCAGCAGATGGCAAATCTCTCTCTCTGTGTCCCTTTCTGTCAATCTGCCATTCAAATAAAGAAGTCTTACTGACATCCTCCTACCCCAATAACCGTATTAGAGTCCTGGATTCTGGTTGCTGGGTTCCTGCATTTGCTATTTGACTCTTTCAAGTGAGGTGTAATTCATACACAGTAAAATGGACCCATAGAGTGCTTGTGGTGATTGCCCAGCTCTGTACTACCGTGCAAATGGTCTTTGAACATGATTTGTAGGCAAGTTCCAAGGCTGCCAGGATGGGAGGAGGTCACCGGGGGTCAGATGGAGAGAGGAGACACAGATGGGTCAGGAAGAGGAGCATCTGTCCCTAACCCCCTAACGCCCCGTGCCTTGCCAGTCTATCCTGAACAGAGAAGAAGGTCTGGCGGGGAGCTATAGGTACCAGGAAGCGCTTTGGAGCTGGGAGGCTGAGGGAGTGAAAAAGGCAGCCCAGCGGAGTCCTGGTGGTTGTAGATAACCCTGGGGAAGTCGACAAGTTGCCAGGTGCTCACCTGCAGATTACTAAGAGCAAGACCTGGCTGATGGCCTTGTGTAAGGATTCATCCCCTTTTCAATGCAGCCCTGACTGCCGGAATTGACATGAGTGAGGCCATGACAGTGACCTGGGTAGGAGGGTGAGGTAGGAGGGGCCAGATGCTCCTGTTGAAGGGCCATGGCCTGCATTCTTGATCTTTCTAAACCCCTGAGACAGCTGTGAGGTCATCAGTGTGTTTTAGTGGCCAAGGTGGTAACTCAGGGTTAGGCATTTGGCATACCATTTAAGCTGCAGGGTGGAATGCCTGCAACTCAAATCACACTACCTGGGTTTGGGCCCTCACTTTGCCTAGGATTCCAACTTCCTACTCATGCACATCCCAAGAGGCAGCAAGGACGGCCCAAGTACTTGGGTCCCGGCCACCCATGTGGGAGAACCTGGAGTGGACACTTGGGAAGTGAACCAGTGGTCAGGAGCTCCCTCTGCCTTTCAAAGAGACAAAGAAGAAACGACAATCGGCAAGACAAAGGCTCTGCTTCCCGTCTCAGGCTTTTCTACTGTTTCAGAGTTAGGGAGGGAGAGATGCATTTTTTTGAGATGGTGCCACCCTTTTTCTTCCTTTGAGTCAAAGGGAAAGTGCAAAAAAGAGAGAAGTAGACTTTGGAGAGCAGGGAGCTCCAGGTGGTACCTGGCCTCTTCTGGAAACCAGGTTGCAAGTGTTGGAGGGAGGTGGAGATCAGGGGCCCTTCTGGAAGACTCAGGAGGAAACCGAGGCTGGTGAGTAGTGCCCAGGGAGAGCCTGGCACAGGGACAACATGGGGCTGGACGGAGGAGAGTGACGTGGTTAAACAAGTGACAGACAGTTTGGAGTTGCTGCCTTGGGGGAAGGCATGCAGGCAGTAATGCAGGGGCCCAGAGGGACTTGAGCCAGCTCAGGGTGGCATGGAAGGGGAGGCCCAAATAGAGCTGGGGTGACCCCTGTCATGGAATGAACAGCTGCCCCACGAGGGAGGACCTTCATTCTTCTTGAGTGGCTATGAGAAAGACCCTCTATTCCCTGGTCTCCAGCCTCCTGTCCATCTCTTCCCTTGGTGTGGCTGAGTATTTTCCAGAGTGTTCCGTGAAAGGCGGATCTAATGTCAACACCCATGTCACAGATGAGGAAGTGAGGCTGAGAAAGGCTGGGTCGTTTGTGCACATTCCACAGCTAGAAATGGGGCTGTTGGACCTCCTGGGACTCACAGCCAGCTGCTCTGGCTCCAGTACTCTGCCTTTCCAATAAATGGAAGTCTGTGATTCCTTTTAAATTTTTTTATTTGTTTATTTTCATTTTATTTGAAAGAGATTGAGGGAGGGAGAGTGAGAGAGAGAGATTGCCTATGTGCTGGTTCACTCCCCAAATGTCCACAACATTCGGTGTGCGGCCAGGCAGAAGTTGAGAACTACAGCCGTACCTCCCTGGTGTCCCCTGGGGATGTCACGAACAGCATCACCTGCTGTTAATAGTCGCTGTGATCACAAGCAGAGCAGCCAAGACTTGAACCAGGCATTCTGATAGGGTTGCAGGGGTTCCAAGTGGTGACTTAACCACTGCACCTCTCTTCCTGTCCCTAGGACTCTGGGGCTTCAGAAAACTACCTAAAATAGCAGAGGTAATGGCAGAGGGAGGGTGGTGTGGTGTGGTGATGATGGTCTGACCCATTTCCTAGCCATACAATCTTGAACAAGTCAGCAAGCCTCAGGTATCAGTGGCTAATAGTATATGAAGTTGCACCAAAGACTAAACAAAATATACATGCTTTGAAAAAAAAAAAAGATTTCATTGAAGTCAGAGTGATGGAGAGACAAAGGAAAATCTTTCCTTCAATTGTTCACCCCCAAAATACTTTAAAACAACACTCCAATATGGGATCCCAGTGTTGTGAGGGGTGGTTTATCATGCTGTGCTACAATACCAGCCCCCGCAAAATGTACATTCTAATACCACAGTGCTTGCCTTACATTTAAATGCTCAAAAATATTAGCTGTTATTGTTATTCTTTTTTTTTTTAAATTTTTTTTTCAATTTGAGAGATGGAGAGACAGAGATTGACAAAGCTCCCATCTGCTGGCTCACTCCCCAAATGCCTAGAGTGAAGATGGGATCCAAGACCACAAACCAGGACTCCCACACTGATGGCCTGGACCCAATTTTCATTCTTTTAATTACCAATAACAAATCTCTCAGGATATCCAACCCACACTTTTCATGTGAGCCACATCTTTTCCTATGAGGGGAGAAAGTGCTGTAAGGATAGATGCGTGAAGCCCAGCCAGCCAGACCTTATGAGGGAAGAGACAGAGCCAAACAAAGGAAGGTGTGAGGGTCTGGTGCTTGGTGGAGCTGGACCACGAGACGATACGATGAACACATCAGGACCACGCAGGAGTTCTTCTGAACAACCTTGAGGGCTGGTGTGCAGCAGTGGTGTAGGTCATGGCTTGTGGCACCTGCAGCCCACACCATAGTGCCTGGGTTGGAGTCCCAGCTCCACTTCTGATTCCAGCTTCCTGCTGATGTGCACACTGGAGGCAGCAAGTGATGGCTCAAGGACTTGGGTCCCTGCCCTCCATGTGAGAGATCCAGTTAGAGTTTCCTGGCTTCCAGCTTTGGCCTGGCCTCAAATCTAGTTATTGGGATCATTTGGGAAGTGAACCAGCAGGTGGCAGATCGACTTCTGATTCAGTCTCCTGTGAATGCACCTGAGAAGGGAGCAGAAGATGACTCAAGCGCTTAGGTCTCTGCCACCATGTGGTAGATTTGGGAGAAGCTCCTGTCTCTTGGCACCTACCTTGCCCATCCCTGGTCATTGTGGCCTTTTGGGGAGTGAACCAGTGGATGGATGGTCTCTATTTTTTTCTGCTTATATCTGTCTTTGAAATAAAGAAAGAAGTGTTTTTTGTTTTTGTTTTTAAAATATCAGTTAATGAAACATTTTCACCCAAGATGGTGTTCAAAGCAGAGAAGGAAGCTCCTGTCCTTGGAATGCTGCAGCCAAAGTGTAGGGGTTGAAGTTCCAGAAGGTAGTGCTGGAGGATGACTCAGCCAGAGAGGAAGGCCCCTCCGCCCCCCACATCAGTACCCATCCTGTGACTCCCGAGACAGTGTGGCTCCAGAAAGCACGCCCCCAGGAGAAGCACGCTCCACAGCTAGGCCATAATGGACTTGCTCTTAACCATAGAGTCTGCCACGAAGAAGACAACACCACGTTGTGTTCACCGTGGCTATGACGGGCAACAAACGCCAGCTCCAACTGGCCGTGAGCAAACCTGCCACACTTGTGGCCAAGGTCAACACTGATGAGGGGAAGAAGGCGTAGGCTGGAGTGGCTCCTGACTGGGGTGCCTTGGGTGTTGCCAATAAAACGGGATTATCCACTCCCAGTCCAGCTGACTCGTTGTAAAGATACGTTTTGTTTTGTTGTTGTTGTTAATGGTGAGGAAAAGAAAAGAAAAGGAAGTCCAAGGACAGGTGTCAGGGGACGCTAAGCAGGGCCAGGAGAAATGAAATGGAAAGAGAGCATGGTTTCTCTGGCTTCTCCGTGAAGTTTGTAGACGTTTGTTTGCAGGTGTTGATTTCCGGACTCTCCTTAGTGTCTGTCCTTGCCAAGAATTACGCTGTTGTGATTACTGTGTCTTTTATGGCAAGCATTGAGGTCAGGTTCTTTAATAGGGTGTTGCTTTTGTGATTTCATTCTCCAACGTTTGGTTGCTAGCAGGTAGACACACAAATGATTTCTCTGTGTTGGTGTGTGTCCTGCAGCGGTGTGCACCGGTATTGGGGTAGACTGTGGGCCCCCCGCAAGGTGCTGTGGCCCTAGGCATTCACCATTGAGATGCTCATGGGGTGAGGGTTCGAGTTTTGGGCGTAACGGGTTGGCACTGTCTGCTGTGTCTGACTTTGACGTTGAAACCACCTTGATTTCCAAGCTGCCAGGTGGCAGATACGGGCCAAAGGTCACCTTGGACTGTGGAGGGCGCGATGACCTGCGCACCCAGCCAGATAGCTCCTGGGAGTGTCGTGGGGCCTCTGCACCTGCTCTCGCCTCACCTCGGTCAGGCGCGAAAACAAGTTCCTGGTAGCCCCTGCCAGGTCTGAGCGAGTGGGCGGAGGTGCCCGCCGCCTCCCTCTCTCAATAATAACAGGCGCAATAAATGCCGTCACCGTCCCAGCTCACTGTCGCTTCCACTTCCCCCGCGGGACACACCTGTCTACACCTCCACCCCCGTGACGGGCCTCTCGGGAGATGCATCAGCCAACCCCCCTGCCCAGGCTTCTCCAAGGATCCTACCAGCTACAACTAGGGAAATTGAGGCCTTGGGAGGGAAGTAGAAGGTGGAATTGGCGCCAGGCTATCCCCCGGTCCGACGCTTTGCCGTGACCCCTTGCAGGTATCCCCAGATTACAGAGCAGCTGCAGGAGCTGGACCATATCACGGAGCAGACGCTTTATGACCTGTTCAAATACAACTCCAGCACCCCAGCCGCCCAGCCCCGAGCCCGGCGCGACCTCCGGCGGAGGCTGCCGCACCCCTTGGTGTGGATCCCGCCCCCGCGCCACGAGGCCCGCCGGGTGCGCAGCGTCTCCTCCAGCGTGCGGGACAACAGCCCCCAAGTGGACAGAAAGGACTGGATGATCGGCTTCCAGCTGGTAAACCCCGCCCCCGTACCGCGACACAACACCCCCTTCCGCATCCACCCACCTCCGCAGTCTGGCCGGGACCTCGTGGGCTGGAGGGAGGGAAAAAAAGATCAGTTAAAGTAACAGCTCCCAGTGCAGCGGACTGTAGGGAGCTGCTAGGCGAGGGGGCCTCCGAGGAAGCCGCGGGGATCTCCCCGCACGC
Organism: Ochotona curzoniae; assembly: GCF_017591425.1. Lineage (NCBI taxonomy): Eukaryota > Metazoa > Chordata > Mammalia > Lagomorpha > Ochotonidae > Ochotona > Ochotona curzoniae. Next base: position 2,741,546 of record NW_024465654.1, on the reverse strand, counting down.
TCCAGCAGGGAGATGCGGGGTACAGGACAAGAGAGGCTTTAAAAACAAACAAACAAAAAACAACAAAAAAACAAAAACACCCCCCCCCCCAAACAAAGCCTTGAAAACTGGGAAGTAAGAGGAAATGGAAGAGGAGGGAGGGACAGAGAAACGGAAGTCTGAGAGAGAGGGCTACACCCCAGGAAGCTGCAGTCCTTGATCTGTCAGTCTTTCTACCTGGGAGATGGGTAGACTCCTTGGTTGTTCACCCAAGAAGCACAGCCCATGGTGTATGGCTGCCTAGGTCCTTGGCCCTCTGTGATCTTAATGCCTTGTCTCTTGGGGGCTCCTGCTTCTGGGGGCTCCTGCTTCTGGGGCCACCTGTTCCGACTCTCCTATGGTGTCCCTCCCCCTGCCTCCTCCCTCCCCCTGCCCCCTGCTCCCTCCTCCATTCCCCTAACGTTGGCCCTATCTCTGTGCAGTGCAATCAGAACCAATCGGACTGCTTCTATCAGCGTTACTCATCTGGTGTGGACGCGGTGCGGGAGTGGTACCGTTTTCACTACATCAACATTTTGTCCAGACTGTCGGACACCTCTCTGTCTGATGAGGCGCTGGGTAACTTCATCTTCACCTGCCGCTTCAACCAGGCCTCCTGCGGCCACAGGTGAGTCCTGAGTCCCGCCTGGACAGGCAGGGATCTCCCTCTCTGGGAGCGTCAGCCTGGGAAACACTTGTTGACTGAGTACTTAAATGAGTTCCAGCCCCAGGTGCACGCTCCTCCTCCCCCCGGGAAGCAGCATGCACAGCTGTGCCCTGAACAGCAGGCTCTGGGTCAGGCAGCCTCATAGGAGTCCTGGGGCCATTGGGTTGGGGTGACCTTGAGAAATCAAAGGCTGAAAGCAGGGTTCTGGGTTTTTCCAAGTATCTTCTCTCTCTTTTCCTGGCATCAGGGCTCAGCTCAGCTGACAGATCACCCTGCCCTATACCTGCCTTCTCCCAAAGGGCCGGCCTGTTAGGCTGCTTGGGGTGCTTGAATTTAGGGGCTAACCCCAGATTCCCATTCCAGCTCTGTCACCTGCCTAGGTGACTCTGAGCATTTACACACTGCTCTTTGGGGCTGCTTCCTTGTGAAACGGAAGATAGTAACGCACAAAACTGAAGGTTGCTGTATTTATCCAACAAGTCTTGTCGAGGGTCTGGGCTAGGCATCTGTGACACAGCAAAGAAAAATAAAATGGGCCATCCTAGCTCTTGGGGCACCTTAGGTGGCCAGCGTGATACACATGACACCTGCCTCTGGAGTGACCCATGTGTTTGAGGTTACAAATGGAGGCAGGGCAGCACAGTAGATAGAGCTGCCACCTGCAGCTCCGGCATCCATATGGGTTCTGGTCTCAGCTGTGGGATCCAGTCTAAGCCATTGCACTTCCGATTCAGCTCACTGCTAATGCACCTGGGAAAGCAGCAGAGGATGAGTCAAATGCTTGGGCCCCTGCACACAGATGGGAGACCTGGAGGAAGCTCCTGGCTTTGAACTGACCCTTCTGTGGTTACTGTAACCATCTGGGGACTGAACCAACAGGTGGTCCAATTAAAACAAATGTTTAAAAAAATTGGGGCGGGGAGGGAATCTTCCATTAGCCAGATGGGTCCCTTTACTCATACAGGTCAGTGACTTCCCCTGGGGCACCTGGCTGGCCCGGGCTGCAGATTTTGTCCACCCACCGCTCTTCAGGACTTCTTTCTTTATGGGCCCTGTCCTCCGGGCTGGAAGCTACAGGCTGTCCTAAGGCTGGAAGCAGTCTCCCCTGCCTTCCTCTGCTCCTGCCTGGCCTTGGCAGCAGCAGGTGCTGATTCTCTCAGGGGGCCCTCCCCTTCCCTGTGCCAGCAGTGCCAGGTGTCTCCTGCCTCTGTCCCTCCCTCCTCCCCTCTATGCTCCCCATTCCCTGCACTGCCCAGCCCATGACTTGGTGTGTGTTTGAGAACGTTACCAGCTGGGCAGTGGACAGCCCCCGAGCCTGAATCAGATCTTGCCTGCCACCTGCTGCCTGCCATCTGCCATCTGCCGCCACTCGCTCTGATTAGTAGCCCCCCTCTGCCTGTGGTTTTCATCCTGATCCCCTTCCTTGGCTAGGCCTCCATTATCCTGCCTGATTGTGAATTGGAGTATACCTTTGGACCACGGCAGAACACGCCACCACACTCACTCCCCGTCCCTTCACCCGACTTCATCATTCCAGCTAGTCCTTAAAAATCCTGGGGTAGCCCTCAGGGTCTTTAAAATCAGTGGAAGCCCCTTAGATCAGGTTTTCCACAAAGCCCTTTCCTTGTCCTTATCTGAAGCCCTCATTCTCTCCTTTGGTGATGTTTCTATTGACATATTCGCACACCATAAATTCTTTCTTTCAGTATATTCAGAATTGCACAATATTCGCCATCACTCAACTGTAGAACAAGTTCCCACCCAAAAGAGAGGCCCTGGACAATTGATAGTTCCTCTCCTCTCTCCCCTCCTGCCTGCCCTTATCCGTGCCATCTCCTGCCCTCCTCTTACCTTACTCTTGTCTGTACCATCCTCTCACCCACCTGGTTTTCTCATCCATACTGCAGTGTGAACCAGAACGTCATTTCTTCTTCTCTTTAATGTTCCTTTATTTGGTTTTATCTACTTGAAAGGTGGACAAGGGGAGTTGAGGGAGAAGGAGAGAGAGAGATCTTTTGTCTGGTTTATTTCCCAAATGCACACAATAGCCAGTGCAGGGCCAGGCTGAAGCCAGAAGCCCAGAACTCTGTCTGGGTCTCCCATGTGTTGTCAGGGACCCACACACTTGTTGCTGTCTGCCAGGGAATGCATGGACAGGAGGCTGAATGGGAAGCAGGGTAGCCAGGACTTAGACCTTTGCTCTGATGCCAGATGGGGGTGTTAGTGGCTGGTTTAAGCCACTGCCTAACAACGCTCCCCCTCTGGAACCCCATGGAGTTTATGACTGAATAATAATATATTGTAGGAGTGAATTTTCAAAGATTCATGGAAAAGTGGAATGAAATAATCAGCTTTGGACAGGCGTTTAGCCTGGTGGTGCCGATGCCTGCTGGCGTCCCACAGTGGAATTTAGCCTGGGTCCTCTAGCCAGCTCTGGCTCCTAGCTCCACCTATTGCTCATGCAGCTCCTGCGGGGCAGCGTGGCCAAACCCCAGCCTGCTGGGGATTCCCTTCCTGGCACAGCCAGAAGCACCAGTTTAGAAAGAACGCCTTGCCCAAGGCAGTACAAGGAGGCCCCTCATTGCTCACTCCTCTAACCTTCTCCCCTTCTCATTTCTCTGCCTTCCTCCTCTGCCTTTTGTGGACCTAAAAGCCTCAGGTCCCTCTTGCCCTGCACCTGTCGCCAGCCCCGAGATGCAGGTCTGGTAGGACAGAGACACCCTGTGTCGCCAGGGGGCTCTTTCCGCCGCCTCCCTGCCACAGCCTCCTTGCAAGGCAGCCTGTGATGTGCCGTCAGATCCCACAGCTACTGATGCAGTGCTTGCTTCTGCGGCGGCTTTCTCCCTTCCCACATCCGTCTTGCCTCAGCTTTGGCCCTGCCAGTCTGAGCTGTGAGGCCTCTTTCCTGTGCTGGGCTCTGAGCTTCCTCTCCTTAGCCCCCTACTGACTGCTGCTCTCTCCTCTCTCTCTTTCCTCTCACCTCGCTCCACACCCCCATGATGATGTATCTATGTCTTTTGCTTCCCCCCTGGGCAACTCTCCACTGTCTTGAGTCTCCCTTGTGCCAGGAATCCTGGGGTGGGGACTGCATGGGGGAGGCCAACCCCGGGATGACAGAGGACAGTTGGGGGGAAGGGACCCCACTCTAGAGCAGCCTACGGTGCATGTAGGAGCACAATTTAGATCCGTGAGCAGTCAGGGGGCACAGCACAGCCACATGAGAGAGGTTGAGGGCAGCCTGGATGTCAAGGCCTGTAGGGTCGGACAGCCTGGTGGGCGGAGCCCAGGCTAGCAGGTGCATGACCTGGTTGGAACCCCAGGTTCATTGCCACCATTGATGTGGCCTTGGGTTGGCTGTTTTACCTCTGGGAGCCTTAGCTTCCTCTTCCCACAAGGTTGTTGTTCTGTGTGACTGGGGAGGTTGGGGGTGGGGAGTGTGCCAGGTACCTAGTTGAAAGTGTCAGCCCCTCTCCCCTCACCTCTGAGTTTCCCCTCAAACCTCACCATCTCTCTCCTGCTCAGGAATTACTCTCACTTCCACCACCCAATGTATGGCAACTGCTACACTTTCAACGACAAGAACAACTCCGGCCTCTGGATGTCTTCCATGCCTGGGGTCAACAATGGTGAGTACCTTTTACCCCATGACACCTGGACCCCTCTCTCTTTCTCTCTTTCTCCTGTGGGCATCACCCAGTCTCCAGAGTGCAATTCCAGCATTACCAAGTCCATAGACAGGTCTCTCTGGCTTCATTCCCCTTGGAGCCCAGACAAGGTGGGTCTTCTCCAAACCCCATCCCCTTCATCAGCTCTGCTCCCTGGGTCTCGCACAGGTCTGTCGCTCACACTGCGCACGGAGCAGAACGATTTTATCCCCTTGCTGTCTACGGTGACTGGGGCCAGAGTGATGGTGCATGGGCAGGACGAGCCTGCCTTTATGGACGATGGCGGCTTTAACTTGAGGCCTGGAGTGGAGACCTCCATCAGCATGAAGAAGGCAAGGCTGGGGAGCTGGTGGGGAGCAGGATTGGGGCAGGATCAAGTGGGGGCTGCTGGAAGAACTGTAGACCAGGGAGAGGCAGGGAGAGAAATGGAGGTGGCTTGGCAGCCAGAAGATGGTGAAGGGGGATGTGGGGTCTTGATCATGGGGTTTGTCCTTTGGGAAGGCCTTGGGAGGTAAGGCCCTGGGGGGGCGTGGATGTTGTTGCTGGACAGTGTGAGAAAGGGCTCAGGCCACACTTAGCCTCCCAGAGGCTACTCTGACCTCCTGTCCTTGAAGTGAACCCAGAGATAGGAGGCAAGGAGGAGGGGCAGGCAGGGTTCGAGGCTCAGCTGGGGACCAGAAGGGAGGGGCCGCTTGCTCTGACCCCTGAGTCTGCGTGGGCTCCTAGGAATCCCTGGACAGGCTTGGGGGCGACTACGGCGACTGCACCGAGAATGGCAGTGACGTCCCAGTCAAGAACCTCTATCATTCCAAGTACACACAGCAGGTGAGTCTCAATTCGTTTCCATGGTAACCATCTCCCAGGCCTGCCCTGGTCTGTCCACAGTCAGGCAGGTGGTGGTGTTTGTGTGCAGGAGTGAGGGAGGGTGAGGTCCAGTAGAGTGGGAAGAAGGACGGTTGTGTGGGGAGGGCTGGGGCTGGGCCAGAGCCCCTCCTCATCTGTCACTCTCCACCTGCCAGGTGTGCATTCACTCCTGCTTCCAGGAGAACATGGTCAAGGAATGTGGCTGCGCCTACATCTTCTACCCGCAGCCCCAAGGCGTTGAGTACTGCGACTATAGGAAGCACAGCTCCTGGGGTGAGCGGCCAGGGAGCCCTGCTGTATGCTGCTGGCCCTGGGTGGGTGTTGTCTCCCTCCCTCCCCTAGTCCCCACCCTTGGCCTTCCCGTGTTTGTCAAGGAGTTGCCCTGTTTATAAATAGCCTGCAGCTTAAGGAAGGAAGGGGCCCAAGGCGGCCGATTCTTGCCCTGCCAGCTGCAGAGTGCCCAGCTCCCCTTCATTTCTGGGGTGCTTGGTAGGGTGGGCCCTGGGTGCTGCAAGAACCTGTTAGAATTTCTGGGTGTCAGACTCATCCCTTCACATGTGCGGGTTTTAGACTGGCCCTGACACTTGTGCTCACTAGTTCCACTCTGTCATTTATTGGAAACAATTTTTAACTTATTATTTTTTAATCTATTTGATAGGCAGAGAGAGACAGGTAGGAGCTGCTAGCTCAATCTGGGTTTCCAAATTAGGTTGACAAGGACCCAACCCCTGGAGCCGTCACTGGGTCTTAGCCCATTCTCTTGCCATTTGGAGCGTGTAGGAAGTGAAACTAGCGGATGGGCGATAGATTTCTCTTTCTCTGTCTCTCTGCCTTTGAAATAAATGTGTAGAAGAATGTTTTGTTTTCTTTTAAACCCGGAAGAGAAAAATCCCTTTCCTTTCCAGTCTTGTTGAATTAACGCAGAGGGGCAGCTGTGTGCTGGGAATGTGGAGGCAGGAAATCCTGGCGAGGAAAAGGAAGAAAGGGTTTGCATTCCTGGGGTTCGGGCGGCTCTTTGGCCTGGCAAATCTTTGATCCATTGGTTCACACCCCAAGTGGCCACAACGGCCAGAGCTGAGCTGATTGAAGCCAGGAGCCAGGAGCTTCTTCCAAGTCTCCCACGCAGCTGCAGGACCCTATGGTTTTGGGTCATCCTCTACTGCTTTCCCAGGCCACAGGCAGGGAGCTGGATGGGAATTAAAGCAGCTGCAACTCGACTGGTGCCCATATAGGACATGGACCTTGCTATGGAGGCTTTATCCATTATTGCATCACGCTGGCCTTCTCTTCTTTCCTTTGAATGGCCCAATACTAACTTGTGTGGGTGCACTACCTTTGGTTGGCTTCCACACGTATGAGTTGGTGGATGCTTGGGCTCTTGTGGTGTTTTGATTTTTCTGAACCAAAATGGTTTGTGTGGTTTTGGGGGTGCATTCCCCGAAGTGGACTGGGCAGCATTTGTGGTCATATTTTGTTTAACCTGGGTGGGAGGCTCCCAGATCCGTTTTTCTTAGCATTTTATATTCCTGGCAGCAGTAAATGAGGGTTCATTTCTCTGCTGCCCGACCAGTACTGCTCGCTCTCTTTTTGTATGCCAACCAAGTGTAATGCAGTAGGTACCTTGTGTGGTTGAATCTCTTACACAACAGCTGTTCCCATTTTCCTTTCTGACATGTCCGTGTCTGTCTGTGCACAACTTTCTATGGGTGGATCCTGTTTGACTTTGTTTTCTTCCTTTGCTGACCCAGCTTGATTCTTGCAAATGTTCTACTGGCGAAGGGGTGCCATTTCCCCCTCTGCTGTGTAACGCTCTGGTGCAGTGGGTGCCCGGGGACCTCAGGGGCGCTCCTGGTGTGGGGTGGGGGAGGCTGAGGTTCCTGTCTGTGCCCGCAGGCTACTGTTACTACAAGCTCCAGGATGCCTTCGCCTCAGACCGCCTGGGCTGCTTCACCAAGTGCAGGAAGCCGTGCAGGTCCGTGGCCCCACCCCAGCACTCCGGTCGGGAAGCTGCTGGCTGGGCAGGTTGTATTGAGCCCCTTTCTGTCTGCCCCCGCAGTGTGACCAACTACCAACTCTCTGCGGGTTATTCACGCTGGCCGTCGGTGGCTTCCCAGGTAACGTGTTGGGGACACGCTGTGCACGTGCGTACTGGCAAACACAGAGGGGGAGGCTTTGACAATCCCTCTTCTTCCTCAGGACTGGATCTTCCAGATGTTGTCCCTGCAGAACAACTACACCATCAGTAACAAGAGGTGGGACCTGCCCTGGTCTCTGTGCCAGCAGAGGTGTCCTTGGGAGGTGGTTGGGGGACGGTGGGTGAGAGGGAATCAGACAGGAGCCAGGAAGAAAATTCTTTGTCATTTCTTTCTATCATCCCTCTCTCTCCAAAGGAACGGGGTTGCCAAACTCAACATCTTCTTTAAGGAGTTGAACTACAAAGCCAATTCTGAGTCTCCCTCTGTCACGGTAGGGATCCCGGAATGCTGGCAATGCTGGCGACGGGGAGGGCTGGCCCAGAAAGGGAGGGTGCTTATGGAAAGGGGATGGGATCCAAGTTGGGGGTGGGGAAGAGGAGGGAAAAAGGGGTGTAGCGCTGGGGGGTGTCCTAAGGTCTGTGGGGGTCGGGGAGGCAGGGGTCCAATGGACAACGGAGGGCTGGGAAATGTACCCTAATTCCTGCTGCCCCCAAGGCCACTGTGACCTTGTTGGAAGTTTGTCTGGTTGATTCCAGCTGGGAGCTTGTGTGCTGCTTATGGGACAGGTGCAGAGGCATGGGTCTGGGGGTCACAAGAGCCAGAGGGTGTGGGTGAAGAACCACCTTCTTCGGCGTGGCCACTGTGCCCCTCTCCCCTACAGATGGTCACTCTCTTGTCCAACCTGGGAAGTCAGTGGAGCCTGTGGTTCGGTTCTTCCGTCCTGTCTGTGGTGGAGATGGCTGAACTCATCTTTGATCTCTCTGTCATCACATTCCTCATGCTGCTCCGGAGGTTCCGCAGCCGCTACTGGGCTCCAGGCCGGGGAGCCCGGGGGGCACAAGAGGTGGCCTCCACGCCAGCCTCCTCCCTCCCCTCCCGCTTCTGCCCCCACCCCACGTCCCCGACCCTGCCCCCGGTAGCCTTGACTGCCCCTCCCCCTGCCTATGCCACTCTTCACCCACGCCTGTCTCCTTCTGGCTCTGTAGGGGCCAGCGCTCCCCCCTGTGCCCTGAAGCAGCCCTGAGAGGGGACAGTGTCGTGTCCCTCCCCCGTCCCCCACGCAGCTGCTGCCCCTGGGGCCTTGATGGAAATGGGGCTTCCCCTCAGAGCTGCCCACTGCCCTTAGTAGGTGGGCATGGGGGCCCTGGACGTTGTCCAGAGCAGCAGTGGGGAGTGAGGCTGCCCGGAATTGGCCTTGGCTTCTGCTCAGTGCTCCTCAGAGCACTCTGGCATCCCCGCCTGAGAGCGAGCTGAGCTGGGTTTGGAATGTGGACAAGGAATTTTTCTAGGAAACGGCCAACAGCCAAACACAAACAAAGGCACACGAAGGCATGTACCGGTCTTGTACCCAATGGTGACTGCTGGCCAGAGCTGGCCCCAGAGCGGCCTGGCAGGACGCGGGTGTCTGCTCCTCTTCTTGAACTTGAGTGGGAAACCCCACCCAAAAGCCCCCTTTAATTTGTTCTTGGGCAAGTCCCCTTCCCTGGCTCGCAAGGGTGAGGGCTGGAAGTAGGGCGGTGTACTGAAGGCTGAGCCACTCCCAGTCGGTGCCAGGACTGTTCCAGCCACATGCCTCTTGTCCTTGCTGAGCTGTTCGCATCCCAGTGCCTCCGTCCTCTGCTCTTTGGGTGCCTGTAAGTCCGCTCAGGCTGAGTTGCCTGGAAAACTCCTATATGTCCCTCAGAACCCTGCTTGGACACTGGGACTTCTGGGGAAGCTTGTACCCAAGTGCTGACCACTGCCTCCCCTTGGGACTGTCATCGCCTGCGTCTGTTTTGAGTGTCTTTGTTGCATTATTCTTCCTTGTTCACTTGTGTGGGCTTCCCTGGTTAAATTGCAGACTTCTTGTGGCCAGGAACTGAATCTTGCCCATGAACCTGTGCCTTAGGTCCAGCCCAGTGTCCTGTTTGCAGCCAATAGGCAGGTGCACAATAAACACGTGTGTGAGTGTGTCACAGAGATCTCCCGAGAACTTCATGGGGGACGTGAATTCCTGAGTCACCACGTCACTGCTCAAGCTGCCTGGAGATCTTGGGCTTGGGCGGGGGAGGGACAGATCGTCCTTGGCCTTGAGAGACAGCCATCCTGGGAGCGCTTCCATGTTACTGAGAATGTGCTGTGTGTCACCCTGCATGGTGGTGGTGGTGGGAAGGGACACACGGTGTGGTTCTCTGGGGACCTGCTGTGCCGGGAAGACCCACCCTCACCCACCACTGCACAACAATATAGTCACCATGTCCTGTACGTCAGCCGTGTAGCCCTCATCTACTCCTTGTCCTTCAGCTGCGACTTGGTGATGGAGGAGGAGGGACACAGGCTCGATTCTTCTGGAACCTGAGTCAGTTTTTAACATTTATTGCTTACGTAAGTGAAAGTGACAGTGAGGGAGTGATGCGAAAGCCCAGTGGCTAAATCCTCGCCTTGCACACTCCTGGATCCCATATGGGTGCTGGTTGTATCTCAGTTGTTCTGCTTCCCATCCAGCTCCGTGCCTGTGGCCTGGGAAAGTAGAGGAAGACTCAAAGCCTTGGGACGCTGCACCCATGTAGGAGAGACCAGGAGGAGGCTCCTGGCTCCTGGCTTCAGATCAGCTCAGCTCCAGCTGTTGTGGCCATTTGGGGCTTGACCTAGTGAACAGAAGATCTTTCTCTCTGTCTCTCCTCTCTATGAATCTCCTCTTTCAATAAAAATAAATAAATCTTTAAAAAGGAAAAAAAAATTTAAGGCTTGGTAGCCTGGTGGCTAAAGTCCTCGTCTTGAATGCACCAGGATCCAATATGGGTGCTGGTTCTAATCCAGGCGTCCCTGTTCCCATCTAGCTCCCTGCCTGTGGCCTGGGAAAGCAGTCAAGGACAGCCCAGGGCCTTGGGATCCTGCACCTGTGTGGGAGACCCGGAATAAGATCTGGGCTCCTGGCTTTGGATTGGCTCAGCTCTGGCCTTTGCATCCACTTGGAGAGTGAATCGTTGGATGGAAGATCTTCCTCTCTGTCTTTCCTCTTCTTTGTATATCTGACTTTGCAAGAAAAATAAATAAATCTTTAAAAAAATTAAATCTTTCATTTGTTTGTTCCTTCCCCAGATGATTGCAACAGCCAGGTCTGGGCCAGGCTGCAGCCAGGAGCCTGGAACTCCATCTAGTTCTCCTGTAGCAAGAGCCTAGTTCTTGAGCATGTGTGTTGACAGAAAGCTGCCCCAGAAGCAGAACAGCTGGGACTCGAACCATCACTCCACTGTGCGATGTCAGTATTACACGTGGCAGCTTAACCTGCCCCTGAGACCTCAGAGCCTTCACACATCACACATTGCCACCAAAGGGGGAGCAAAGGAGCCTCTATGAGGCTTCGTAAAGGGTTTTTTTTTTTTTTTTTTTTTTTAAGTGAGGACTTTGGCCGCTAGGCCACCGCACCAGGTCCAAGGGTTTTCTTTTTAAAAAATATAAAGCATGATTTTATTTATTATTATTTGGAAAACAGAGAGAGGGAGAATGAGTTTATCCTTTGTTTCACTCCCTAAATGCACCAGCAGCCAGAGCTGGGTCAGGGTGAAGCCAAGAGCAGGGCTGGGGCTTGAACTTAGGCACTTTGATAAGGAGTGGGGCTCTCCCAGGCTGTGTCTTACCCAGCACACCAATGGCAAGCCTAGAACTCGAGGGGGACCGTTTCTTAGTCTTCTTGTCGGGGAAGGTGCTCCCTTCGCTGCCTTGGGCTCATTCCTGTTGTTTATAGTTCCCAGTCCTGGGCAGCCTGAGCAAGGACCCAGGGGAAGGAGGGAATCCAGGGAAAGGAGTTGGGGTCACCCTGGAAGCTACAGACTGCCTCCGGAGAGCTCATTTTCCATGGACTCACTCAGCCTCACTTCACGAAGGGAACTCGTGTGTTTTCCCAGTCCGTCCTCAGGGGCAGCCCGCCCTTGGCTGCTTGGCCTGGCCCCACCCAGCCCCAGCGCCCTCACACAGCAGCCAGGCTGGGTGGACCAGCCAGCCCCAGCCAGCCCCAGCCGGGTTGGTTGTCTCTCCTCGTGGGTGAGGGCACTCAGCACCCACACCTGTGGCCCCGGTGCCCCTTTGCCCACCTGCTCGTGGACCCTGGCATGTTTCCTGATTCCCACCCCATGACTGTGAGTTCCTCCTAAGGGGCAGAGGCAGAGTACCAAGGAGAACTTGCGTTATTGCCTCAGCATCTGTAGAGGGCTAAAATGGGTGGAGTGACCCGGTCAGGGGCATGATTCTTTCAGAATGAGCCTGGGACACGGGTGTGCTGTGATTCAACCTGCTTCTCGGTCACACACACACAGGGCTGGGGCTGGAACCTGTGTCACCTGGCCCTGGAGTCCAGTGCCCTTCTGGGGTGTTTGTGTGAGAGGAAGAGGGGGTGTGTCTCCTGCCTAAGCCCTTTGCTGCAGCCTTTGCCCTCAGACCCTAAGAGCCAAATCATCTGCACCTGTTCCCCTTTCTTTCCCATCATTATCTTCTCTACCCATGGAGATACTCCTGTCTCGTTCTCATCTCCATGACGTTAGCTTTGTATATTCTGAGATCCTCTCGTCACCATGAGCTCCCGCACCGGCCCCTGTTATGACTGTCAGTATCACCGTCACCTACAGAAGGCTTCACACGCAGTAGACTCCCTAAACACTGTGTGCCTCGCTCACCCACCCGGCCCTGTGAGGGCTCCAGCAAAATGAGCTGTCCCTCTTCTTTATGTTGGGACCTGGTCAGTCAGTCCAACGCTATGCTTTGTTCAGTCTGATATAGCCATTTAGTCTATTTTATTTTTAATAGATTTGTTTATTTATTTGAAAGGCAGAATTACAGAGCGAGTAAGAGAATTTCCATCTGCTGATTCATCCCCTATTTGCTCCAACAGCCGGAATTGGACCACAGCAAAACCAGGAAACTTGAAATCTATCTGGAGCTGCCATGTGGGTACAGGGGTTCAACCACTTGGTCCATCTTTTGAGGCTTTACTGGGTGTATTAGCAGGGAGCTGGTGCTGTAGTGAAGCACCCGACTTGAACCAGAGTGCTAAGGGGGGTTGCCAGTGTCATAGCCCACTGCATTAGAATGCTGGCCCCTATTTATTTATTTGCTTGTTTATCTAAAATGCATTTATTTGGACCCGGTGCGACAGCCTAGTGGTTAAATCCTCACCTTGCATGTGCTGGGATCCTATTTGAGTGCTGATTCATATCCTGGCTGTTCCACTTCCCTTCCAGCTCCCTGCTTATGGCCTGGAAAAGCAGTCAAGGACAGCCCAAAGTCTTGGGACCCTGCACCCATGTGGGAGAGCTGGAAGAGGCTCCTGGTTGTGGCTTCGGATTGGGTTAGCTCTGGCCATTGTGGCCACTTGGGGAGTGAATCAGCAGATGAAAGATCTTTCTCTCCATCTTTTTGTAAAATCTGACTTTCCAATAAACGAAATCTTGAAAAAACATTATTTAGTTTTGTTTGAAAGACAGAGTTATAGAGAGAGAAGAAAAGAGATTTCATATCTGCTGGTTCACTCCCCAAATGGCTACAACAGCCACAGCTGGACCAGTCCTGTATGGTAACTGATGAGCTTCTTCTGGGTGTCCCACGTGGGCATGGGGACCCAAGCACTTGGGCCATCTTCTGCTGCTTTCCCAGGCACATTAGTATGGAGCTGGATTGGAAGTGGAGCGGCTGGGACTCAGAGCAGCACTCTAATACTTTTTGTACAACTGTCCACTGGTCTAAGCAGAATTAAAGGATGGAGCATGACCCCCAGGAACAGCGTCTCTCCAGCCCAGGCTGTCCCCTTCCTACTCTGGAAGCCTCTGGGGAGGGCCTGACCCAAGCGCTAACTGGTTCCCCAGGGAGCTCACCTGGCCGCAGTCTGCCTGTACAGCCCCACCTCCAGCAACGCCCGGGCCTTCCATGCTGGCTGCTCCTCCTGCACCTGAGCAGTTAGTAGCTCATACCCCAGGAGATAAGTGGATAAGGAAATCAGGAGTCCTGAATTCGCCACTGCTCTGTCTCCCTCTGTACCTCTCGCCTCTGAGCCTGATTGCCCCTCTACAAAGTCAGAGGGTAGCACCAGGTTGTCTCCCAGGGTCAAGGCTCTAGGCCAATGTACCAGAGCATTTGGGGGTATCATCGGGCAGACCCCGGTATTTCCAAAGCATCTTCACAAGGTGGGAGGGGGCGGTGCTGAGCAGACAGGACCATACCCCTTTCCACAGGTGAGAAGGGTTGCTGTATGTCCCATCATCAGTGGCACAGGCAGGCTTACCCAGAGACTGGGTGAGAACAGAACGCCAGGAAACAGTCAAGCCAGCAAGCTAAGGCTAGGGCAGAGGCAGAGGTTTGGGCTGGCTGGGTAATTCCTAAGAAAGTGGGGGCAGGAGGGGCAAGGACGAAGGGGCTGAGATCATTTGACAGTTTATTCTGTGTCAGGACGCAGGTGCAAAGCAACTCCATTTCTAGCAATCCTTGTAGCAATTCCAAGAGACAGCTTATCTCCATTTTGCAGACTGGAAAATAGTCTCAGGGAGGCTTCGTGATGGGTCCAAGACCACCCAGCTGAACTGGACCCCAGGGCACTGGGATTCCAGGTCTTTGGGTCTTTCCATTGCTGCCCCACTGGGACAGGCTGGTGATGGGGTGGGGGAAGGGTTCGCTGCACCTGGAGTTTGGCTGAGCAGGTGTTCAGAGTGGTGGGTTATGGGGTAAGGGGGGCCACGAGGCAGCCAAATTGGAGACGCCACTGCCTCCGGCTGGGCTGCGAAGAGTTAAAGAACCTTCGACCCCTCCTCCCGCCTCCTCTCCAAGCTCTTCCTGTCCCGCGCGTTGCAACACCCTGCCGGCTGCCGCTCAGCCTTCTCCTCCCACCTCTTCTCTCTCTCCGGCTGAAAGTTCTCCGAGTTCTCTGGATGGGGCTCCAGTCCTGGCGTTGGGTTCGAGAACCCTGAGACCGGGCCGTGGCCTCCACTCGAGTCTACACTCCCCGACCCAAGTCCGCCCCGCGCCTGGCTGCACTTGGGCCCTTGCCGGACTCAGCCGTTCATCCCTGGCCTCCACCGCCGCCGCCTCCGTCGCCCGAGTCCCAATGGGGGAGTGAGAGGCCCCCGCCGGCCGGACATGGCCCTCCCCGCCGTGCCTGGCCTGCTGCTGCCGCTGGTGAGACCGGGGAGCGAGGCGGGAGCGGGGCAGGCCACCGGCCGCCACGACGGGGCTGACGCTTCCCTTGTGTGGGCCTGGCTCCCTGCCCGTCGCAGGCCCGCGCGGGGCCCCAGGCTCCCCGGCGCCGCCCGTACAGGGTGTCGCTGCTCTTGGAGAAGGGGTCATCCTGGGGCAGGGGACAGGAACGTGTGTGAAAGGGGGAAAGAGTGAAGGAAGGGAAAGGTGCGGGCCGAGGGGGAGTCTGGGAATGGCGAGGGGACAGTGGTGATGGGCAGGCTGCCGCGCTGGGGTGTGTGTGTGTGTGGGGTGGAGGGGGTCAGACTTGTCAGAGTCTAGCAGGTCTGGGGTTCTGGGCTGGGAGTGGGGATTGGGGTGTTGAAGCTGCCAGAAGAAACCCCATTAGAAGGCAAAGAGTGAAAGGCAAGCGAGGTGGGTAAACTGAGTCGGGAGGGTGGCGTGAGTGGAGTGGGTTTGGGAGTGGAGAGCGAGACCTCAGGCTTATGCCAAGTGCACACCTTCCTCTGCCTGGGAGTTGGGGGACCTCCTCTTCCCCTCTGCCCTGGCTGGGTGGGAGGTCCCCAGGGGTGGGACCCCAGTGAGGTGGCTGCCACCACCCGACCCACGCAGGGACCTGCGGCCGGCAGACCTGAGTGTCAATGTTTAGTTTCTTCTTCCACCTTCCATTTTGGGGAAGTTGGTAGAAAGTTGTTTTCGTCACTGGAGAATGCCTTTCTCCGACTCCAGGCTCTGTTCGCTGTATCCTCATTTCTCCTCCGGGCTCCTGCAAGTTTCTTTTTTCCATACTTAAAGCCGCGGTCCCCATCATGAAGGGTGGGCTTTCCCCGACTGTGTGGACCAGTGCCTGGCACGTCCTCGCCCCTCTCGTCGCTGCGCCCGCCTCCGCCTCTCCCTGTCTCCCACCATTCCCTACTCTCTTCTCCGTCGTTCAGGGCTGCTTCCTTTTCTAAGTTTATTTATTCATTTGAGAGACAGAGAGCAGGAGAAGGAGACCTTCCGTCTACTGATTCATTTCCCAAATGTCCACAAGAGCCAGAGCTGGGTCAGGCTGAAGCCAGAAGCCAAGAGTTGCATCCAAGTCTATGACGTGGGTGGCAGGGACCAAAGTACTTCAGCCATCATTTGTTGCTTCCCAGGGTTTGCAGCAGCACGACGGTTCATCTGAAATGAAGCCGGGACTTGAACTCACTGTGATATAGAATGCCAGTGTCCCAAGCAGCCTCTTCTTTTCCTGTCTGTCTTGAGATTTACTTCTTTTAGGGGCCGGCACCACGGTGTAGTAGGCCAAGCCTCTGTTTGCAGCACTGATGTCCCCTAAAGGTGTCTTAACCGGTGACATCCTGTGAGTGGTGCTGCTCTACCTCTGTCCCAACCCCCGGTTAATGCACTTTGGAAAGCAGCAGAGGATGGCTGGCGTGCTCGGGCCCCTGCATCCACGTGGGAGACCTGGAAGAAGCTCCCAGCTGTGGCTATTGCAGACACTTCTGGAGTGAACCAACTCTTTCTCTCTGTAACTCTGCCTTCCAAATAATTAAATCTTAAAAAAAATTGGGGGGAGAGGGCAGAATTATAGAGAACAGAGAATTATAGAAACAGAGAAATAAGAACAAGAGACAAAAAGAGATTTCCCATTCTTCGGATCACACGCCCCAGGTGGCCACAATGGTTAGGGCTGAGCCAAGCTGAAGTCAGGAGCCAGAGAACCTATCCGGGTCTTCCACATGGGTGACACTTGGGCCATCTTCCTCTGCCTTCCCAGGCATACTATCAGACGGATCGAAAGCAGAACAGCTGGAGCTCGAACTCATGCTTTGATAAGAGGGGGGTTGCCTAATGCCCTGGGCCACAGTGCCAGCCCCCATCAGCTTCTTAACCCCAGGGCCGCCCTTTGTGCCATTCCTTCCATTGGTTGTTCTTCTCTTCTTCCACTCCCCTTCCCTTCTCCAGATTTGCCTTCCCCAGTTCTTCCCTCCCCTACCCAGCGCTGGTGATTGTTGGGGATCTGATCTGGGTTGGGCAGCCTCTTCTTTTGTTGGCACTCCATCACCTGGATCCAAATCCGACTCCCTCCCATCAGACAGCTGTGTGAACTTGAGCAGGTTAAATCAACCCTGCCTTCTTATGTTGTTCTGGAGGTGAGGGTAGGTCGATATGTGAAGGACACGAGTTTTCAAAAACTTCATAGAAAATACACATGGTGAAAAAAAACTAGGCCCAAGTCTGGATCTCAATTTAAAAATTTTTTTGTATGATTTATTTATTTTTATTGGAAAGAGATTTACAGAGAGATGAAGAGAAAGAAAGATATTTCATCTGCTGGTTCACTCTCAAATGGCCACAACTGCACGAGCCAGGAGTTACTTCTGGGTTTCCCACATGGGTGCAGGGTCCCAAGGCTTTTGGCTGTCCTCCATAAGTAGGGAGCTGGATGGGAAGTGGAGCAACTGCGATATAAACCAGCACCGATATGGGCTCCTGGCATTTGGAGAGGGAGGATTAGCCAATTGAGCCATTGCACTGGGCCCAATCTCAAACATTTTTGCATTTAAAAATAATCTTACCGGCCCAGTGCGATAGCCTAGTGGCTAAAGTCCTCACCTTGCAAGCACCAGGATCCCATATGGGTGTCAGTTCTAATCCAGGCAAGCCCCACTTCCCATCTAGCTCCCTGCTTGTGGCCTGGGAAAGCAGTTCAGGACAGCCCAAAGCTTTGAGACTCTATATCCGCATGGGAGACCTGGAAGAGGTTCCTGGCTCCTGGCTTCAGATTGGCACAGCTTCAGCCCATTGCAGTTACTTGGGGAGTGAATCATCAGATGGAAGATCTTTTTCTCTGTCTCTTCTCTGTATGTCTGACTTTGTAATAATAATATAAAAAAATCTTAGCAAAAAAATTAGTAAAAAAAATAATCTTAGCTTTGGACTCCATATACCATGAAATTTCTGAGGTCCCCTCGTATTTTCTGGAGTATCAAGCACCTGTGGTCTGTGAGGCATGGCATAAGGACTGCAGCAAACAACCCCCCTTATGAAGTTCTCGACCCAATAGAATAGGACCCAGTAGACAAAGAATACTCAAGGAAGTGTTCAGCCTGTATGTGTGGTCGTTGGTAATAATGATGGCTCAGTGGCCACCTGTGCTTAGAAAACAAGAGAATAAAGGAAACTACAGCAAGAGGAGCATGCTGGGTAGCGAGCTGCTACTGTAGCTCAGGATGGCAATGACTGTCGCAGGATGTAGCCCAGGTGGGTGCTGGCTGGCAAGCAGGAGGGATGGGGAGGGCTGTTCCTGAACTTTCCGGGTTCTCCCCATACTGTGGGCAGCGAGTGTGTTCTATGCGGCTGTAGGCAGTGGCCTTGCGAGTGGGACTGGGAGGGAAGGATCGTAAGGAGAGTGTGGCCAAGCAAGCAGGACTTCACTGTTCCCCAAGAGCTTCCCAGTCTAGGAGCCGAGAGAGTTCACAGCAAAAACTTCAGAACACTCTGAAGGGAAATGCCCACCGATGCACTGTGATGTCCTGGAACACAAACGGCAGGTGGAGGGCTTTGGTGGGGTGGAGAACGCCTGAGTTTCCTGACCTCTTATGGGCAGAAGGGGGGACAGATTGCACCTTGAGGAAATGCAGGAGCTTCCCCCTCCCTGTACCCCCTGCCTGGCTCGCTCAGGGGCTCTGCCCCCAGATCCACCCCAGGGCCTATCAGGGGGTGTCTTGGCTCTTCCCAACAGAAGCACCTCTAGGGAACCTGTGCTCCTTACCAATTTGTTGAATACAGTCAGGACTAGAAGCCTGGTGGGAAGTTTGTGGCAGGAGTGGGGCAGGGTGGGAATGAAGATAGACCAAGGGTAGGGAGTTCATTCACTCATTCAGAGCCCGCACTTGCAGTGTCTGCTGCTCTGAGCCTGGGCTGTTCAGAAGAAAAGTGAGATATGTGGCAGGGAGCAGCCTCCGCCATCAGAAGTGATGTTTGAAGTCAGGTTTTGGAGATGAAGAGGCAAATGCATGTGCCAGCTAGCCAGCCAGGACAAGCTGAAGCTTGTGTGCTAATCAGAAAGTGTAGGTTGAATTGGAGCAGGGAACAGGCTGGGAGACAGTTGCAGTCATCCATGGCAGGTGGTATTGGTGGCCGAGGGGAGAGAGACCCCAGAGGAAGGTGTTCAGACGGGCAGGTATGGCAGCCTGAGTAGGAATGGGAGTGTTCTGAGGCAGGAATGACGTCAGCAGCCTCGGCGTTGGTGGTGTGACATTTATGAGACTGGGTCATAGGTGAGATGGACACATGCGGTTTGGGCTGTGTCCAATGCATGGTCAGGGGGATGGCCAAGTGGATGTGCAGACGGGGCAGGCCCAGGCAAGGCTTGTCAGCCCTATGGTTTGCATTCGTCGCTTCCACGCGTCCTTGGGTCTCCACAAGGAAGGAGCAGTCACAGGGGTATGTGTTGGTTGGGGGACTCCACTGGGCCCACCACGAGTGCACAGCAGGTGAGTCCCTGGGCCATCAGCGCACCTGTGCCCGCTGCCCAGCAGGATGACACCGACTGACCAAGACCTGGGCTGTCTGTCTTTTCATTGTCTTTATGGTCTGCCTGGAGAGATGGTATCTCCTGACCAACACAACCAGATTATGATAAGAGCCAAAAGGAGATACCATCAGTTTGTGGTATGGTGGTATCGAGTTCACAGCGGGCTGAGTGGCTGTAGGCTTTAGGTTTGGGTTGGGGAAGTGTGTGTCAGTCTCCCCCAACCAGCCCCCTCCCGCCCCCCTATCCAGGGCTTTGTGATGAGGAGGTGGGATCTCTAGGGGGAGGCCCCTGGGACCAGTGAGAAGCTGGCAGGGGTCTTGACCTTAAAGAAACTCACACATTGTCACTGAAAGAGTGCAGGAGTGCGGAGACAGTACAGCTGATGGGTGCCTGAGAGGTAGGTGGGTCAGGTTAGACCACAAGGTCCAGTGGGTGGTGCAGCTTCTCCCCCACAGCGCTGTAGCCACAGTACAGGAAGTCACACTTGAGAACCTCTCTAGGCGGAAGCTGTGGAGGAGTTGGAGGGGTGCTGGGCCGCCCCCCTACTGTCTCTGCACCAGCACCCCCGGCTTCCTGGGTACAGCACTCAGCTGGAGCTTACCTTCCGGCTCTGCTCTCTTGCCATAGAATGCAAACGTCAAGGAACTGGGTTCTGTGGGTCAGGCAGTGCCTCTGAGTGATGGTGCCCATTGGAGGGGAGCCTGGAGACCCCAGCTTCTAGGGACCAGAGAGCGAGTTGACCCAGAGAGACCTGGGCCCTGACGCTGCTTCCCTTTTATATCCTTACCCGCCCCCCCCAATTCCTGGAAGTGGATATTCAGAGTTTTCCTTCAAGGCCAGGGTGCTTGAGGGGGTGGGGGGAAAGTGGGGAGCTGTGGAGATTTTGGATTGGCTGGGATTGCAGAGAGGGCCCCAAATGCCAGAACCAGCCAGGCTGTGGGAATGCGGTGAACCCAGGCCAGGAGGGCAGCTTGGGTCTGCGCTTTGCTGGAACTGGGGCACGCCAGGGGGCTGTTAAAGAGAGCCCAGGGGATGACTTTATCTGCTGGAGACTGGATCTACGGGGAGGAGGAACGGGGGCGGGGCAGGGAAGGAACCCCTTGGCCTTCAGGGAGGTGGAGTGGGAGGAAGCCAGGGGTCGAGGGAGACTTCCTTTGAGATGGAACGGGAGAGGGAGGCATTTCCTGAAATGTGCAGGCCAAGTGGGCCAGGGGTCCCATGGTTCAGTGGTGCTCAGGCTTACAGGCTGCAAGAGCGCTGAGTGGGAACCGAGCTAGAGGGACTGGCTGGGAGGAGGAAGGTTAGGATGGGTCTGCTGGCTGGGCTCTTCCTGCTGACTCATGACCCCTGAGGAGCTAGGGAACCTGCTAGTTCCCTCTCCTCCGCTCTCCATCCCCTCCCTCCCTCTGGCCTGAGTCACGGGGCGGAGCTGCTGGGAAAAGATTTCGCTTTCCCGGATTTGACTTAACCCCAGGAGGCCTGGATGTGGAGAGGACACGCGTGCCCTGCGAGGCCTGAGCAAACCTCCGTCCCTCCTCTTCTTCTCGGGAGGTGTCTCCCTCACTGGCCAGACGCTCCCCCCCAGGAACTCCCTCCCCCTACCTGGGCCCTAGAGACCCTGACTTTCTCCACCCCTAGACTCTCTCTCTCTTTGCCCTGTGGCTTAGCTCCAGGGCATGAGCCTGAGAGGTGCCAATGACCTTCGTGCTCTAAGTCCTTCCTTCGGGGAAAGAAGCCACACTTTCAGGACAGCGAAGGTCTTCCCGTCACCAGCCTTTCCTGCTGGCCTCTGGGTGGCAGCGGGCGCCCCTGCTGGCTGGGTCCCTCTCTCCCTGGGGGGGGGGCTGACCTTCCAGGTCTGTGCTCCTGGGGTTGCAGCGTCGCCCAGTGGCTGACTTAGGGGCTACCTGTTCCCAAAAGTGGAGCTGAGGAGATTGGAGCTGCTGGTCCCGTGGTGGAGGTGGTGGGGTGGGAGGGACGCTGCAACACCCTCCCCTCCTGGGCTGTAATTCTATGATCTGATTGGTCTATCTAAACATTTGGAGACATCCTGCCCTGGCCTCCTGGCTTTGCTTAAAGTTACCAGAACAGGGCAAGCTGTTCAGGTGCTGTGGGCTTGGCCAGAGGCTGTTAAAAAAAAACAAAAACAAAAACACAGAAGCTTGCTTCCAAATGGCCTGGTTGCACAAGGCTTCAGGATGCTTGGCAGTTCCTCAGCTCCTGTTTTGTTGGTCATCAGAACCAAATCCTGGATTTGCGTGACTGTCTTTGCCCACTGCTGCCAACACCTCATTTGTCACCTGCTGATCCCAATCCTGACCTCTGAACTTTCCCTCTTAGTTCCCCTCCCTGTTTATTCTTGCCAAACTGGAGTGTTTGTATCAGTTTCCTGGTGGGAGAGGGCGGAAGTGTGAGGGCAGGATCCCTAAGGCGAGGTTTGCACAGTTTTAAAAACACTCCTTCTAACAAAACAGAACAAAACAGAAAAACACGCCTCTTTTGACTCTGCGGACTCTCCAAGACCAGCATGGGCCTGGATTATTCCTGGATTATTCTGCAGTAGAACTTAGTCCAGGGATGTAATCCTGACTCTGAAGCCCACTTCTACCTGGGAGAGATGCTCCTCAATCTTTTGGGGGTGCTTGTTGGAAGAAAGGGTCAGCATGGAAGTAGCCTGCTAGTTCTGGGTCCAGAAAACATTCCTTGTATATCCGCCATGTGTGTATCATTGTTAGCTACAGGGAGGGACTCTGAGTAAGGGTCAAATACAGCCTAGGGCCCCCAGGATCCTCTAGGCCTTGGAGTTGAAGGGACAGCAGTCAGTCAGCACACAGGCCACAGTTCAGCATCTAATCACGTGGTGGTGCCAGCTGCCAAGCAAGACCGTCAGTGAGCAGTGGCCTGGGCAGCGGTAGAAGCTGGGAGGGAGTTTTTAATTTGCCACTTCTGGGTCCTCCTGCACTTTCCTCTCCTAAGGGCGTCTTCTCTGTGTGATTCTTCTCCAGGTGCTCCTGGCCCTGTCCATGGAAATATATCCCTTACGGGTTATTGGACTGGTTGCCTATCCTGGGGACCTGGAGGAGAGCGACAGTCCGTGCCCCCAGGGGAAATACAGCCACCGGCGGAACAAGTCCATCTGCTGCACCAAGTGTCACAAAGGTGGGAGACAACAGATTTGCTCCGGGATGGGGGCCCCTGCTTCTTCCTTGGCTTTTTCTCCTGGCAATCCCTCTGCCCCCTCCACCTCCCGTAACGTTGCTGCCTCTCCTGGGTTGGGGTTTCCCTGCCCCTGCCACTTTCCTTTCCCAAGGACTCCAGGGCAGCAGGGCACTTTGCTGCAGCCTGACCCAAATGCTTCGTTCTCAGGAACCTACTTATACGATGACTGTCCAGAACCAGGACGGGAAACGGACTGCAGGGAGTGCGAAAAGGGCACCTATACCGCTTCGGAAAATTTCCTCAACCAGTGTCTCAGCTGCTCCAAATGCCGACCGGGTACGTGTGCCCTGGGGAGAGAGCCAGGACGTGCTGCTAGCTGGAGCCTCGTGTGAGCCTAGCCCTGCAGGAGCCTATACAGGGCAGGGCTGTGTGACAGTGGCCCTGCGTGGGTCAAGGAGACAGACAGACACACACACACGCATACACGGGAGGAGGAGCGTCCAAGAACGGGGATGCCATGGAAGGGTCGGTGGGGTGGACGCAGCTGAGGGATGCAGAACTCATGTGCCACCTCACCCTCTCAACAGAAATGAGGCAAGTGGAGATTTCTCCATGCACAGTGGACCAGGACACCGTATGTGGCTGCAGGAAGAACCAATACCGGAGCCCCGTGTCCAGAGACATGTTCAAGTGCGAAAACTGCAGCCTCTGCCCTAATGGAACCGTAACCAAGCCCTGTGAGCAGGACCTGCCCCTTCAAGGCCCTGGTGGATGGTGGTGCTCCCTTTCTGCCAGACTCTCGCAGCCGCGGTGCTGGAGGGCTGGTCTCTGGGCACCTCTCTCCTCCTCCATTGCAGGGCGTCCTTGGGTTGTCGGGTGCCCCTCCTGTAACTGTGGTATTTCTTCTCCCTGCAGGCCAGGAGCATGAGGACACCGTGTGTACCTGCCACGCAGGCTTCTACCTAAGTAAAAACATGTGCATCTCCTGTAGTCAGTAAGTATCTGTGCCAGCTGCCGGCCACCAGGGAGGCGGCGTGGGCTGGGCTCTGACGGCTGAGGCGGAGAGCCAGGACACACATGGGCTTTTCTTAAACACTCCCTTGAAAAGAGGAAAGTGTGAAGGCTTTCAGAATTGAACATTCTTGGGTTTCAATTCTGGCCTAACCATGCACCGGTTGTGCGACCGTGGGCAAGTTACTTAATGTCTCTGAGTCTTACTTAGTTCCATATATATAATTTATTATATCTAATGTATGTATTATATATAACTTAAATATTGTATCTCTATAACTTATTTTACTTATTTAAAAAGCAGAATTAGAGATTTTGAGAGAGTCTTCCACCCACTGAGTCACTCCTTAGGTGACTACCACAGCCAGGGCTGGGCTAGGCTGAAGCCAGGAGCCAGGAGCTTCTTTTCTGTTTGCCCACGTGGCACTGGTAACCTGGATGTTGGGTATCCTTTGCTACTTTCCCTGGCATATTATTGGGGAGCCAGATTGGAAGTGGAGCAGCTGAAATTTGAACCAGGACTCACACGGGATGCTGGCGACATAGGGTTAGTCCACTATACCACAGTGCCAGCCTCATTACTTACCTTTTAAAAAGCATTTTGTTTAGTCATTTGAGCAGTAGCGAGAGAGAAAGAGCTTGATCCTATCCTATGCCTGCAGCACTGGTGGGGCTGAGTTGGAGGCCAGGAGCCAGAAACTATCCAATCTCTCCTGTGGGGCGCAGGGACCCGCGTACTTCAGTCATCACCACGTCTCGCAGGGTGCACGTTAGCAGGAAGCAGGGAGTGAGGACGGAGCCAGGCCTGAAATCCAGACATTTCAATGTGCCATGAAGGCTTCTTAACTGGTGTCTTCATCGCTCCTTATCTTTAATGTTAGGATAGTGACACCCATGTGAGAAGCATGACCAGGGTTAGTAGGTGAGGTCACCACTGCCTGTAACACAGGCTCAAGTGTCCCCTGCTCCACTTTCCACTCATTCCCCTGCTAATGAGCCTGGGAAGGCAGCGGAAGAGGAACCAAACGCCTGGGCCCCTGCACCCACATGGGAGACCCACATGGGAGTCTGGCTCCTTCTGACTTCAGGCTGGCCCAGCTCCAAGTGTCACAGCCAGTGAACCAACAGATGAAAGATTCTATCCCTCTGCTGCTTTACCTTTTAAGTAAAATAAAATACACCTTAAAAGAAAGGAAAGGTTGTGGAAATTACCACACTACAAAATAACTGTGTCACCAACTCACAAGTCAGTTCTGTAACTAGTGCTGCAAAGTCCTTTCCCGTCCCTTTGCCACATGCTCATCAGCCCAACGGGGAAGCAGTCCCCTGGTAGCTGCCTTCTCAGGAGGACTAGTATGCCAGGCAAAACCATGTCATCTCTGGCACCGATGGGGAAGCTAAGGCTTACAGGGAAAGTGGCAAGTGGCTGGCTTAGCATCAATCCTGCTGGCAAGTGAATGGTTGGGATTCATGCTCTGACTTCATTTTCCTAGTGCACTTTTGTTTTTAAGATTTATTTATTTTTATGTGGAAGGCAGAATGACAGAGACTGGGAAAGATCTTTCCTCCACTGGTTTAACTCCCCAAATGGCCACAGTAGCTGGGACTTGGCCGGGCCTGTGCCAGGAGCTCCATCTGGGTCTCCCCAATTGGGCATTAGGGACCCAGGCATGTGAGTTAGAGCCCATTGCCTTCTGCTGCATTTAGCAGGAAGCTGGTTAGGGAGTGGAGGCAGGGGCTCAGCCGCCCCGCACACTGCTCAGAGATGTAGTGTCCGAGTGGCATTTTAACTTGCTGTGCCTCAGGACCCGTCCCTCTGAAGATGCCTTTCAATCAAAACATGAATCCTTCTCTGGGATTATGTTTCTTTTGCATCGGTTTCCAAGATAGGTCTTTTGAGAAACAAAAGGCGTTTGTGAGACAGGTTGTTTTGTGTGTGTGCATGGTATGTCTGTGTTCTGTATGAACCTGTGTTTTGTGTGTCTGCCTGTTTCATGTCTCGTATGTGCCAGTGTGTCTGTCTGTTTTTTGTGTGTTGTATGTGTGTGTCTGTATCTGTGTTGTGCATCTGTAAGCTCTGTGTGTGTATCTGTGTGTGTGTGTATGTGTATGTGTGTTTTGTGTCTGTTGTGGATGGGTCTGTTTTGTGTGTCTCTGTGTCTTGTGTGTTGTATACACTTCTGTGTGTCTCCGTGTGTCCCTCCCGTGCAGAGCTTCAGCTCATCACAGCCACCTCTGGTTTCAGATGTAAAGATCCTGAGTGCCAGAAGCTGTGCCAGCCACCCACTGAAACGGTCCAGCACCCTCAGGACCCAGGTGAGGAGTGCCTCCCTTGCTTAGCTGCCTCTCCCAGCTCCAGCACCTGCACCCATCCCTCCAGTCCTTTGACCATGAACCCCCCCCCCAACCGTCTCCAGGCACCAAAGTGCTGCTACCCCTGGTGATCATCTTTGGTCTTTGTATGCTGTCCCTCCTCTTCATCCTTTTAATGTGCCACTACCAGCGGCGGTGGAAGCCCAAATTCTACTCCATCGGTGAGTGAGTGGGGCGGTGGGGCGGTGGGAGGGGTAAGGGCGCTGTGAGCCTGGGAAGCCTGTGGGTG
Source organism: Ochotona curzoniae (assembly GCF_017591425.1). Taxonomy (NCBI): domain Eukaryota; kingdom Metazoa; phylum Chordata; class Mammalia; order Lagomorpha; family Ochotonidae; genus Ochotona; species Ochotona curzoniae. The sequence goes on along the minus strand of NW_024465654.1, from coordinate 2,715,682 downwards.
GCTCAGTGTGGAGTGCCTGGGAAGGAGTGTCCCCCCCACGCTCTGTGGGTCCTGTGTGTGTGTCGGGGGGAAGACCCTGAGTGGCTTGGGGGTGGGCTGGGGGAAGGAATGTCACACTCCAGCAGGCATTTTCTTTTCCCTGGGGTCACATAAGCCATGAGGCATGTCACCGCAAGTCTCCAGTACCCCGCTACCAGGGCTGAAAACTGGGGAAGTGAAATTGATGCTTTTTTTTTTTTCTTCTCAGTTTGTGGGAAAGCTACACCTGTCAAAGAGGTGAGTTGACAGTGGAGACCACACTTCTCTGACTGTTCCTTATTACTAGAACACCCAGACCCGGGACTCCCACCCGGGACTCCCCTCATTGCCTCCGGCCCGACCCCCAACCCCAGTGAACAGCGCTGAGACTGACTCTCCCGCCCTCCACCCCAACACTCTCTTTTAGGGGGAGCCGGACAGAGAGAGAATCACTGCGAAACCCTTCCCTTCTGCCCCAGGCACGTGTCCCATCTCAGGCGCCTATCTTACTTCAGGCTTCAGCCCCCTTCCCCGCCTCCCTGAGAACTGGCCCAACCTCAGCGCTGTGTCAGCCTCCGGGGAGGTGGCCTTCACTTGCCGGGAGGCTGACCACGACTTCAGCACCGTCCTGACCTCCGCCCCCATCACCCCGCCGTACAAAGCGGAGGATAGCGCCCCGCCGCAGCCGCAGCCGCAGCCGCAGCCGCAGCCGCAGCGTGCAGACAGTGAGTGAGGGGTGCGGCTGGGGTGGAGAGGAGGGCTCCGGGAAGAAGCAGGGTCGAGGGGAGGGCCGCCGCCCGAGGCTCACCGTCCCGCGTCCCCGCAGCCGACCCCGTCACGCTGTACGCCGTGGTGGATGGCGTGCCCCCGGGACGCTGGAAGGAGTTCGTACGGCGCCTGGGGCTCAGCGAGCATGAGATCGAACGGCTGGAGCTGCAGAACGGGCGCTGCCTGCGGGAAGCTCACTACAGCATGCTGGCGGCCTGGCGGCAGCGCAAACCGCGCCACGAAGCCACTCTGGACCTGCTGGAACGTGTGCTCCGCGAAATGGACCTGGTCGGCTGCGTGGAGGACATTCAGGAGGCGCTGAAGGCCCCCGCCTACCAGCCCGCGGGGTCCCACCTTCTCCGGTGAGGCCTAGCCTCACTTCTGCAGGACTTCGAAGGGGCGCTGTGGCCCCGCCTCCCCGCGAGGCCACGCCCCGCTACAGGACATCAGACACTGCGGCCCCGCCCCCATGAGGCCACGCCCGCTCCTCTGCAGGACGTCAGGGGCGCTGAGGCCACGCCCCCACGAGGCCACGCCCCGCTCATCTAAGGACCTCAGAGGGGCACTGTGGCCCCGCCCCGTGAGGCCACGCCCCGCTCATCTAAGGACATCGGGCATGGCCCCGCTTCCTTCCCCGGTCGCCCGCTTCAGGTGAGGCGGGACTCGGTGTTTCTCCTCCCCTGATGGAGCCTAGACCCCCGCCTTGGAGGAGGGGCCATTTCTGCGTTGGAGCTGAGCGCTGGGCATTTTTGTTTTGTGAGCAGGCAGCCACTTGCCTGGTGCTACCCCTTCCTGAAGCCCACTTGCGAAGGTCCACTCAAGTGCCCAAGGGGCTGGTTGCGGGGTAAAGGGGCACTCTAATCAAGAGATGAGATGGCGGTTCCCAGCGAAGCTGCGTGGACCCCTGATAGGCCCCTCGGCCTTTCGCGGCAGATCAGCATGATTGCTATCAGTTTCATTACACTAATGGAATCCTGGCATTCCTGGGTCCCCTGCCTAGGACAGGGGAAAGGGCAGCACCGCGAGCCCCGATGGAGTTCTGTGTACGTGTCACTAAAACTCAGACATTAAAGCTCTGCTCCTCAAGGAACGAACCGTCCGGCTCTGTGGGCTTCTGCATCCCGAGGGCCGGGCAGAGAGCGCACCCAGCCACCCACTCCAAGTCATCTCCCCAGATGGCCGTTCCTATGTACAACTTTATGTAGAGGTTCAGGGGTGGCTATACATAAATTCACAGTTCCTGACAGAATCCCCCGAGTTTAGGTTGCAAGTGTGGTCCTTGAGGTAGTGTGGGGGTGGGGGTGACCAGCACTCTGGGAGAAACGCCGCCCACTGCAGGGCCTCAGCCTGGCTTACACCTCTCTGAAAAGAAAGCAGGGAGAGGGGGGACATTCAGGAGTGAGGGGAAAGGAGGCCCAGGCCCTTCCCCCCACGCCCCCGCCAGCCCTCCGCACTCACGAGGTGGACAGGGGCGTGTCCAGCTGAATGACCTGCGGGGTCCGCATCCTGTGCAGCTGGCTGCGTGTCAGCTTCCGAGGCTGGCTGTCCCCCGGCTCCGTGGCCCCCTCGATCCTTTGTGAGGCCAGTTCCTCCCGGATCTTCCGGAGCTTGTCCTCGGCATGGGGGTGTCGGTTGCGCTGAGGGCGGACGGGCTTGGGGAATGCAGGCCTCTCCTCCTCCTCCTCCTCTTCCTCCTCTCCCTCTTCAGCAGAGGACTCCTCCCAAGGGCTTTCCCCGGCAGAGTCGGTGTGGGCAGGGGAAGGACAGAGCTGGTCCCGAAGCCGGGCCCTGTGCAGGGTTTCCGCCACCACGTTCTCGCCCATGGAGGCTCCATCGTTATCCTCAGACCAGGGGGAAAGTGATTCTGCCCCGGGTAGGAGGTGGCCTCCTGTGGGGATCTCCTCGGGGAGTTCTGGGGCGCTAAGGCGTTGAGCTGCTTTGGGGTTAGAAGGGTGGGGCCGCAAGGGCACGTCCCGGAGTTCGAAGGTGGAGGAGGTGAGGCGGGGGTCCCGCCGGACACGGAAGGCCTTGGAGCGCAGGCGGTTGAGTGGAGAGTGGAACTCCTTGGGGGAGCTGGGACTCCAAGTGCCATAGCCTGGGTCTGAGGCATCATCAGGAACGCAGGGAGTGTCCTCGTCAGAGTCTACTGTCACCACCAGGTGGGGGGTGACGGCTGAGAACTGGAGGATCCTGCAAGTAACAGCCGGTGGTCAGCGTTCAAGGCCAAGCTCAGGAAGTCTGCCTGTACTATGACATCGAGCTTACTTCCTCTCCTTCTGCTCCCTGCCTGGACTATGAGCTGCAACGGGGCTTGGGGCTACCTGGCCTGGGACCTCCTATTAGGCAGGTGGGGAGCTTTTTACCGAGAGCAGCTCCAATCCTCACCCGGGGTGAGGGACTCCTCTTCTAGCTGGGTTATTCCGCAGGGGCCCCTGACCCAGGGGATTCGGACTTGCCGGGTACCCATCTTCGCCCTGGGCCCTGCAGCTGCTGTCCACGGGCTTGTGGGTGGTGGTTCCACTCTCTCCACCCCATGTCAGTGGACACTGCCACAGGTACCCTTTCTCAGCCTCCAGTTTCTATGCTCCTGGACCTGGCTCTCCCCCGCAGCTGCCTTTGGGGTCCCCCCTCTCGCCCTCCCTGGACCTGGCTCTCCCCCGCAGCTGCCTTTGGGGTCCCCCTCTCACCCTCCCTGGACCCTGCTCTCCCCTGCAGCTGCCTTTGGGGTCCCCCCCTCGCCTCCCTGGACCTGGCTCTCCCAGGCAGCTGCCTTTGGGGTCCCCCCTCTCACCCTGCCTGCCTTGGGTCTTACCTCCCCTCAGTGCTGCTCTGAGAGCCCTCCAGGGAAGGCGTGGAGGGCCTGGTGCTCAGGGATTCCCGGTCCTGGTCTCCATCTCGGTAGAGGGCCAGCAGCTCTCTCTTCTGCTGCACATACTCTTCTGCTTTCAGTTTCTGCAGGGTGGCCTGGGGCGGGGGGCAGGGCGTGAAGCGAGAACACTTCCATGATTTATTCATCACTTAGCAAGTACCAGGCATCCCAGATGTGACCTTGCTTGCTTTTCCCAGCAATCTGTGAGGCAGATTTATCTGTCCATCTAGTTTATTTATTTAGAGATTTACTTATTTTTACTTGAAAGTCAGAATTGCAGAGGGAGGGAGGGAGAGAGAGAGAGAGAAAGATCTACCATGTATTGGTTCATTCCTCAAATAGCTGCAATGGCTAGAGCTGAGCCAATCCAAGGCTGGGAGCCAGGATTTCTTTGCATCTCCCACATGAATGCAAGGGTCCAGTACTTGGGCCATCCTCCACTGCTTTTTTCAGGCCATAAGTAGGGAGCTAGATTGAAAGTAGAGCAGCTGGGACTTGAACTGGTGCCCTTATGGGTTGCCAGCATCACAGGCAGAGAATTTGCATGCTGCATCAGTGCATCAGCTCTGAGGCAGGTATTTTTACCTCTAGAGTGCTACTGAGACATGGGTTAAGTAACTGCCCAAGCAGTACTTCTTACAGTGGGATGTGCTAGAGTTTGGTGGCACCGAACTCTCTGTGGTATTGCAGGGGGGAGGAGAGGGGTCTGTGCTCCTGTTCCTACCTGTGCCGTTCTAACTGCTTCTCAAGCTTCCTTGGCAACCCCTCTATCATGTCTGCCCCCTCCTCCAGGAAGCTGTCCCTGATTGGTAGTGATGGTGGCTTTAGTGCTGTGAATGGTACTGGGTCCTGATGTTGCTCCTCCATGGGCCTCTCTCTCTTACGCTGAAAGGTGCAGGTTTGTCCTAGGCTGCAAATACTGCTGTCTGTCTGAGGGATGAAAGGGTAACCATTCTTTGAGGGGGCCACACACTGTCTTCTTCCCTCAATATAAAAAAAAATCATATTTATTTATTTGAAAGGTTGGTGACAGGCTTGGGAGAGAAAGATCTTCCATCTGTGGTTTTACTCTTTGGATGCCAACAGGATGAAGCTGGGAGTCAGGAACAGGCACTCCTGTTGGTTCTCTCACACATGTGGCAGGGACTCAGGTACTTGGCTCATCATCTACTACCTTTCCCAGTCACATTAGCTGGAAGCCTGGTCAGTACCACAGTGGTCAGGATTTGGGTCCATGTTTGGATAGGGAATGCCAGCGACTCTGGCTGCAGCTCCACCCACTGGGCCACAATGTCTAGTTCAACATTTTCTATGCTTTTTTTTTTTTTTAAGATTTTTATTTTTTAAAAAGGCAGTAAGAGATATGTCATCTGTCTGCTGGTTCAATGCCCGAATACCAGAGCTGAACCAGGGTATAGCCAGGAGCTAAGAACTCAGTCCCTGTCTTCTACATGGACGACATGGACCAAGTATGTGGGCCATCACCTGTTACCAACCATGGTACCTGTTGGCAGGATGCTAGTATCATCCTGCAGCAGTGGGACTCGAACCACATACACATACAACCTATGGAGATATGGATTTCCCATGTGGTGTCTTGATTGCTGTGCCAAGCACCGCTAGCATTTCATCATGCGACCAATCCTGTGAGGCAGAGCTAGTTAACTAGCACTGCCTTTATTTATTTATTTAAAGGTTTACTTATTTTTTTAACTTGAAAGTCAGAATTACAGAGAGAGAGATCTTCCCTCCCCTGGTTCACTCTCCAAATAGTTGCAATGGCCAGAGCTGGGCTGATCCAAAGCTGCCATCTGAGTGAGGCAGTGATATGGATAAATAGATTTTTATATAAATATATATTTTATGTACATAATATATATGCTTTTATATGAAATTATGCATATAATATATAATTAGACCAAATCTATATTTATATAAAACATTTATATAAAATATAGAAACACATATGTAATATAAACTTTGATATTCATATATCAACAATATGTAAATATGTATTAATGTGGGGTGGGGAGGGAAGCCTGGCTGTTAGTTCCTCTGGCAGAGCGGCTGTCCTACAGACAGAGGGAGGCAGAGCTGGGCTGAGGCCTTGCTCTTTAACTCCAGTTCAATGCTTTGCAAGGGCAGCCTTGAAGGGTAAAGAGGACGTTGGCCTGGGGAGCAGAGCCACAGCCTGCCAGAGGGAGGCGGGTAGAGGTGCCTGCAGTGGGTAGGCCTGCTATCGGTGGTAGAGGGTGTGGCTTATCATTATTAAAATATTGCTGCCTACCTGGGTGCCATACCATAATCTAGCAGGTGGGAAGATTAACGGGGGCACAGCAGCCAGTTTCTGTACTGAGGGTGAACTAGCAGATGGGAGCTTTCTCTTTCCCTTTAAATGAATAATAAATGAATAATAATAATAAAAATAACTAGAAGACTGTTTTAGGGTCGGCATGTTGGCTCAATTGGTTAATCCTTCACCTCCAAGTGCCTCATCCCATATGGGCACTGGTTCGTATCCCGGCTGCTCCACTTCCCTTCCAGCTCCCTGCCTGTGGCCTGGGAAAGCAGTCAAGGATGGTCCAAAACCTCGGGACCCTGCACCCACGTGGGAGACCTAGAAGGAGCTCCTGGCTTCGGAGCAGCTCAGCTCCTGCCGTTGTGGCTATTTAGGGAGTGAACCAGAGGATGGACGATCTCTCTTTTCTGTAAATATGATCTGCCTTTCCAGTAAAAATAAATAAATCTTTTTTTTTTTAAAGAATAGAATGTTTTAAAGATAAGAAAGAGCTAGGCATTGTGCCAAGACCCTAAAGAACTTCATTCTCCCATGTACTCCACGTGGCTGTTCCTGTTGTCACTGGGGTTTTCCAGATGAGGCCAGGCTGGGAGAAGTGAAGTCACCCAAGAGCACAGGTTATGGGGAAGACCAACCCTGTCTCCTGCCCTGGCTTTCATTTCTCATTACTTCCTGTTGCCTTCAATCATGCCATCCTATGCTCTTCCTCTTTCCAGCCCCTCCAGTTGGGCATTAGTTTAACAGTGAGGATCCCCCCAAGAAGCTGGGGTGAGACAATAGCAGGAAAAGGCTTTTCCAAGTCTCAAGCTTGTTTGTTTTGCTACTGGAGGCTCAGCTTGGATGTGGATCAGAAGACATTTTGTTTCTATTTGGTTAGGAGTAAGACTGGGGCTGCCAGGGGCTACCCTTGGTTGAATCTCAACTACCAGCAATTTTTAGTGACTCCTGGAGGAAGATGAAGGCGCAGATGTCAGGAGAGAATTCCAAGTAGCTGCTTCCCTCCTCTGTTCCTGCCCCACCTGCTCCGGTCCTGGGAACTGACTCTGGCTTCCAGCTCTGCCCTCCTGGCCTCCTGCAGTGGCAGGAGTGGGGACCACTTGAGGAAGCTTGGGCAAATCAAATCGTATCTGCCCAGCCTTGCTGGAGAAGGGGGTGGAGAGAGGGTTGCTCTGTGCAGAGGGAAGGTCAGCACACACCTCACCCCAGCACTGTGTGTCCCTTCCTGCCCCAACCTGTGTCTTCCTGGGGTTTTGACCACCTCTTTCAGGTATTCCAGGAAGCAGCAGCCCTGCGGGACTGGATGACACACATCTCTGGGCCCCATCTTTTCTCCTTGATTCCAACTTGAATTCTAGACCGTTCTCCCTATTTCACTAACGCCCCTACCCTAGGATGTCTCCCACCGCCTCATGTCAAAGTGCTCCTATTGGTATAGATGGAGTTCAGGGGTCCTGGCTTCAGCCTGGCTCTGTCCTGTTATAAACACTTGGGAATGTGGAAGATGATTCTCTCTGCTTCTCTGCTGCCTTTTAAATAGACTAAGAAGGGGCTTACATGGTGGCATCCTTTGGGGCTCTGGCAGTCCATATGAATGCTGGTTCAAGTCCCAGCTACTCCATTTCCGATCAAGCTCCCTGTTTATGGCCTGGGAAAGTAGTGGAGGATGGACCAAGGCCTTGGGTCTAAGTAACTGTGTGGGAAACGTGGAGGAAGTTCCTTGCTCCCAGGTGTGGATCAGCTCAGCTCCATCTGTGGCAGCCATCTGGGGAGTAAGCAGCAGATGGACAATCTGTCTCTTCCTCTCTCCCTCTGTAATTCTGACTTTCCAATAAAGTAAATATATCTTTTAAAAGTAGACAAAAAAAGGGCCCGGTGCAACATCCTAGTGGCTAAAATCCTTGCCTTGCAAGTGCTGGAATCCCATATGGGCACCGGTTCGTATCCCGGCTGCTCCACTCCCCTTCCAGCTCCCTGCTTGTGGCCTGGGAGGGCAGTGGAGGATGGTCCAAAGCCTTGGGACCCTGCACCTGCACGGGAGACCAGGAAGAGACTTCTGGCTTTGGATCACTTCTGGCTGTTGGGGTCACTTGGGGAGTAAATCAGCGGATAGACAATCTTTCTCTCTGTCTCTCCTCCTCTATATATATCTGACTTTCCAACATAAATAAATAAATCTTCAAAAGCTTTTTTCCAGTGCCTCTGCTTGAGATGAAATACTACCACTCATGTGGTTGATTTCAGCTGCTCTGCTTCAGATCCAGTTTCCTGTTCATGCTCCCAGGAAAGCAACGGAAGATGACTCACGTGCTTGGGCCTTTGTACCCATGTGGGACACCCAGATGGAGTTCCAATCTCCTGGCTTTGGCCTGGCCCAGCCCCTGGCATTGTGGCTATTTGGGGGAGTGAACCTCTACTGCTACTGCTTTCCCAGGCCATAGCAGAGCGAGCCGGATTGGCAGTGGAGCAGCCAGGACGTGAGCAGGTGCCCATATGGGATGCTGGGGCCGTAGGAATGAGGATAAGCCTGCTGCACGATCGTTTATTCCCTAATTTATTTTAAAGCCACCAAGTTTGTGGCCATGACTCCAGCTCTGTCTGGATCTGTCTTCTCGTGAACTCCTCCTGCTTTTGCCATGTCAATTCATCACTTGTGTCTCTGCCCCACACTTTACTGCCTCCACATCACCTACAGGACAAAGTTCAAGTTCTTTGGCATGGTGCCTAGAGAAGGGCAGGGTCTGCCCTTGTACTCCGTGACCCTGCCACAGCAGCCTCTGCCCCACACGTACCAGGTTTCACACTCCTGGCCTTTGCACGTTTGGGAAGCAGGGTCAGCTGGTCACTCACCTCTCCCAGGTTGCCAGGCTGCCCTCCTCTGCACCGACCCCTTCCCACCAGAGAGGGCGCACCAGTTGTGCGCTGCACACCTGCTTCCTAATCACTTGAACCCTAATTATCAAAGCAAGTGGCAGTGCACATTCCTAGAAAGCAGGAATGGCATCCCTGGTCCATCACACTACAGCAGGTGTCCTATCAGTTCAGGGAACAATGTAAACTTTAAGGACGCCGTGTCTCTTGGGTTCTCCCAGGAGCTGGTGCGGGAGCTGGGTGCAGGCCACACCATCAAGGCGCTGGGAGGCCACCCTGAATCCATCTGAGCCCCTGCCCCTGTGCTCACATCTTGGGGCTCCAGGCACCCCTGCCCACGCCTGGTTGCTTTCCCATACCTGGGCCCGCTGGATCCTCTCCAGCCACCGGACACGAGCTGCTGAACCGGGGCAGTGCACGACCAGGGCATTTGAGACACACTGGAATTCAGTGAGGTGGATCGCCAGGAAGCTGGCTAGTGGAAAGGGAGAGAAGAAGGTCTGTTTCAAGGGCAGGACCTTCGTTGCGCCCCATCCCAGTCCCTCCTGTTGAAGGGAGGAGGACAAGGATTTTTTTCTTCCCCCACTAAACCTTGCACCCAGGACAGACTTACTAGGGTCTCGCAGTGGCCGGCATACAAGCCTCTCCAGCATGAGAGGGGGGCGGATGACCTTGGCTTTGTCAACTTTGCGTTGAGGCTTGGTCACCAGCAGCGTGTCCGAGAAGAGGAATAGGTATACATCCAGCTGCAGAGGACAAAGCGGCAGAATTAGTAGGAGAGAAGGGACTTGGTAGCCAGCGCGCACACAGGGGGAGGGGCTGTGCTGTTTATAGTGTGTGGGGTGCTCGAGCTGCGGAGGGGCGGTGTCGCTGGTTCACGGGCAAGGGGAAGTGGCTGGCTCGGGGACACGTACACACACATGCACGCGGCAAGTCGTTCAGCTGCAGCCACTCCCTCTGTGTCTCCCACCTCCCACTCTGCCCCATGCCCCTCACCTTGCCTTCTCGGCCCTCCTTCACTCGCACCGGGCCTTCGAACAGCAGCTGTCTGGTGTGTTCAGATCCTACCCCCTGCATGGGGGATGTCAAGTCCAAGGTTGAGAACGGGCGAAGATGCTGAGGACCGCAGAGGGGAGGCTGTGAGACACCAGGTGGGTTTCCTCTGCAACCCAGCCCAGGGCGGTTTCTTATTCTCCCACCTGCTCCTTCTGCCTCCCCTACCCCTGCGCTTGGAGATGGAGGGAGCATCCGTTTTTGATTCTCGAATCCTGTGCCCTTCACTGCTCCTGCCTCTGCCCCTTATCTGTTTTGGGGAGACCTTCCCTCCGTCTACTCTTACCTTCTCCACCTCCTCACTGGACAGCTCCAGGACCTCGTAGGGTCCAAGGCGGTGGGTGGCGGTCAGCAAGCTCTCATGCTCTTCGCCTTGGCCGACCTGCCCGTTGATGTGCCGCAGGAAAGAATCCACGGCTGCGACCTCAAGGGGAACAAGTGTGAGAAGGGGTGCACTTGCCATTCAGCTAGTATCATGTGGCCCTCCACAATGGGTGGGGTCGTTGGTACCATGAGATACAGGCGCCCCTCCCACAGCCCCAACCCTCCCAGGGCCCTGTGTGGGGCACCTACCATGGCTCCCAGGGCTTCCTGGGTTCGAGCCTCGGGGCTCTTCTTCAGCACAGCCTGGAGCAGCAGCGGGTACTTGGTGATGCGCTGGTGAGGCTTGATGAGCAGGTCGCCCAGCATCTGCCTCCCTGAATTCTTGTGTTTCTCACACCACTGTCAGGGTGGGGGATAGCAAGGGCTCAGGAGTCGGTACCATCCCTCTGTTCCACCACACCTGGGGGTTCACGCAGACTGCCACCCTTCCCAGCTCCTCCCTGCCACTGGAGACCGGGGAGCCCCGCTTGTGTAATTGCACCCCTGTCCCCTCCCCAAGGCCTCCTTTGCCACCTGCACGAAGGTATTGAAGAGAGGGTTTGTGTCTTGCTGCTCCCGGGCGTAAGCCATGATCTGCTTCACTCGCAAGCAGTAGCGGACATAGGGCTGGAAGCGCTGGCCAAACTGGAGGGAGAGTTATGGGGCAGGGAACAAGCAAGGTGAAGGGTGTGGTCATAGGGTCTGGCTGCAGAACATGGCAGCTGGGTGCGTGTGAGCCTCCCGTGGGATGTGGCTCCAGCTCGCCCATGATAACTCACATTTGCTCCCAGTCACCAACCCCCCATCTCTGGAGTCCAGGGAGAAGCCTGGGACTGTCAGAGGTGGACCCACTGCTGCCTTCTGAGCTCAGTCCATCACAGCCTGTTGGGCCCTGCACAGCCCGGGACAGACACTCTTCCGGCCATCAATAATACATCTGGATCAATGGCAGGGCACTGCAGATCCCATTCACTCCTAGAGGGGACAGGATGGACCTGAAGGCCACCCAGAAACCCTGTTCCTGTGGGAGGAGACTCTCAAGGCTTCAAGGGGGCGACTTTACCCACCCCTGCATGGCAGCATCTTCCTGCCGGGGGCCCTGGCTGGGAAGAAGCGTGCAGAAGTTGGAGCCCAGGCTTTCTGGGTTTCTCTTAGTCTCCATCCCCAACCCTACCATGTTCTTCTTCTCTGAGTCTCCTGTGGCCTTTGCTCCCCACTTTCAGATATCCTGAGGGTCCCTCTTGCATCTAAACATTCAGATATTATGTGATGGGTGCAGAGGCAGACCCTTACTCTTTGCACCTCTTCATAGCTTCTAGAAGGCCAGAGAAACTTTGGGACAGAGAATCAACTTTGCAGATAGGATCCCCCTGCCTCTCCCCGGGACTCACCGTCAGGAAGCCATGTTGCATGCTGACGGGGTCCAGAGGCTGGCCTGAGGCGCGTGTCTCCTCCAGGGTGGGACCCAACACCTCCTCCCAGAAGCTGCGATGGGCTCGGATCAGGCTGGGGACATTTCCAAATAGAGTCTCTGCCGACACCTGCAAGGGAGCAGGATGTGGCAGCAGCGTGGCCTCGACTGGTCCCTGTTAGGCAGCGCTGGCCTGGACAGGGAATGGAAGGGAAAAGTGGGCCTGAAGATGGAGTGCCCTTTCTCCTCTGTGGCACAGCAGCCTCAACAGGCTGAGTTCTGGGAAACTTGCTGCCTGCTTGGGGGCTGGAGTGAAAGGAGAGAAGAGAAGGCAGGGGTGTCTCAGAAAACAAAGGCATTGGGAATTTGAACTGGGCTCTCTGACACCCCACTCCACACACTCCTGTCTTTCCCAGCTTGACCTGCTCCAGGCTCCCCTTAGCACTCCCACTCACTTCTGTCAGCAGCCCCACGCGTTGCAGGTTCAGCAGTCCGGCTGCCAGGAGCTAGATGGGGGAGCGAGATGAAGGTTGAGGCACTTGCCCTCCGTCCTCTGGGGACCCCAGCCCAGCCCTTCCGCGTCACTTCCAAGTCCCCGGGACTCACATGGGCCTGAACTCAGGAACGTTTTAGGTGCTCCGCCCTCCCTCCCCGGGCCACCCCCTGGACTGGGAGTTTGAGGGAGCTGGCTGTCCGTAAGTGGGAGGCTTACATCCGTCATGATCTTGAGCTTCCTCACGTAGATCAGCTCGGTGGTCAGCAGCTCCCACAGCGCCTCCTGCTGGTGGCAAAGTTCTCGGCTCATCTCCTGGAGTGGGGAGACAGCTGATTCAGGCGCGGATGAGGAGAATGGCAGATCCCACTGATCTATTTATTTTCAAAGATTTATTGATTTGAAAGGCAGAGAGTGAGAGCGAGAGCAAGAGCGAGAGCGAGCGAGAGAATCTTTCATCCCCAAATGTCTGAATGTCTTCAATAACCTGGGGCTGGGCCAGGTCAATGCAGGAATTAGCAGCTTCTTCTTGGTCTACTATGTGGGTGCAAGGGGCCCAAGCAGTTGGGTCATCCTCACTTGCTTCCCCAGGAGCATTAGCAGTGAGGTGGATTGGAAGGGTGGGGCAGCCAGGACTTGAACCAGTGTCCTTATGGGATGCTGACACCACAGGTCACAGCTTAACCCATATGCCACAGCATATTTATTGTGCCATTGATTGAGTGCTGCAGTATCTGCTTGATAGCTATGTGGCCTCCTCATCTTTAAACCCATTGCCAGGTCTGGTGACAGCCTTATCCACACTTTATGTGTGGAATGATCGAGGCTCAGAACGATCAGGGTTCACTGTGGCTATGAAGTGGCACAGCTGGGAAGTGGACTTAGATCCAGGTGTCTCTGAATGCTTTCCCCACGTGCACTCGTCTCCACAGGTCTTCCCTGCCTCTCCACCCCTTCCACAGGCCTCCCCACCTCTTCCCTTTGCCCCAGCTCCAGGGCAGAAGTGAGGCGTGTGAGTGTGGGTCAGACACCCACTGTGGCTAGCCTACCTTGTGCCCAGGCACCAGCTCCCTCCAGGACTTCTCTATGGCCAGGCCGCTGTCACCACCCTCTCCTATCTCCCAGTGCCGTCGGTCCTCGGGGGGCAGACGGGGCATCCCGAACATGCTGAAGGTGTGCAGCCTCTTCTCCAGCTCGTGGGCCTTGGTGACTTCCTGGGTGAGGGGAGACGGGGCTCAGTCCTGTCACCTAATGGGCAGCCCAGCACACTGCAGGAGGGCTCTGTGTGTGGGGTGGGCAGTGGCAAGCAGGACTGAGTGCCAGTGGGGGTGGGGGGATGCAGAGGTCTGGGGTCCGGGATCGCCCTGGCTGGAATTACAGGAGAAAGAATAGCACCGGGATATGATTAGTGAGGCATGCGCAGAGAGGACCCTGAGCAGTAGTGTCTGACCTAGGCTCTCTGCACAGTGAAATCACGACAAACACCTTTAGAGGGATTTTCAGGCAGACATTAGAACAACACTTAGGGGAACAGACACATTCTTAACAAAGATTTAAAGGCAGACTGACACGCACACAAGAGAGCATCTTCTATCCACAAGTTCACTCCCTTAATGGCTACAGTAGCCAGGGCTGGACCATCTGGGTTTCCTGCATGGGCAGCAGGTGTCTAGGCACTTGGGCCATTCTCTGCTGTCTCCCAGGTGCACTAGCGGTCAGCTGAGCTGGAAGTGGAGCCTCTGGACTTGCACAGGCGCTCTGACAGGGATGCTGTGGGTGCCACAAGGCCCGCCCCTCAGGTACAATTCTGAACAATTGTCCATGACAAAGGACAGGTTGGGGAAGCAGCTTGGGGGTTAGTTCAGGGGGAGGTACCGAGTACTCAGGCTACAGATGCTTCTAATCCTCAACGTGACTCAGGAGACCCCTCTGTCCCACCCCCACACACGGGGCGGAGATGATGTGAGAGCTGGGGTTGCAAGGAGCTTGCAGAACTCTCCCATGATCCAGCACTTTCAAAAGCTGGATGTTTAACGTCAGCAGAAAGGGGGGGTGGATGTTTCAGTAGCAGCAGAGACAGGGGCTAAGGTGCCGAGGTCTCCCACTGGACTCTCCCACCTGACGGTCCCCGCTCCAGCTCCTGTCTCCTGCTCCCGGCTAAGGCAGCCCCTAGGAGGCAGCAGGTGGTTGGTTCCTGGAACCGCACAGGAGATCTGGGTTGAGTTCCTGGCTCCTTACTTCTGCCTATATCCAGTCCTAATCAGTGAAGGCATTTGGGGAGTGAACTGATGGATCAGAACACACCCACATATTCTCTTTCTGTCTCTCCAATACTGAAAACAAAAATTAAGCTACTAAAAGATCTTAATCATTTATTAAAATATCTTAATAATAGTTTCATCACATGGTCTGCAGTCAAGGTCACTGTGTCCAAGGCATGGACCGAGCGCAGCTGTAGCCTTGACAGCTTCTCTGTGCCCTGAGCTCAAGGCCTCCCTGAGCCTCATGGGTGGCAGGGAGCAACCCAGCAGGGCACCTGCACCATGGGCACAGGAGGAGAGGGACTCCTTACCTTAAGTTTTGGGGAGTGAGGTGGGCCAACTGCCAGATGGTCCCCATATCTCTTCAAGGGCTCAGGGTCTCGTAACTTCAAGGGAGAGAGGTTTCGGGCCTTCGCCAGCGGGTTATACTGCTGCAGGTGGCGCAGACCGGGATCCTGCAGGAGGAGCAGGGAGAGTCCTGGGCGGGGGGTTGCCACCCTCCTCTCAGGAGCACCACAGAGCTCTGGAGGGCCAGGCTGGACGCCAGGCATCATCCCCCACCCTGCCCTCTCACTCTCCTGGCTCACCTCTTCCCTCTAGCCTGCTAGGTGTGGGCAGCATTTGCCCTGAGTCACAGCGGCTGCTGCCAGGGAGGCCACCCTAAGCTGGGCAGGGACATGCCCACTTTGGCTCCCTGCTTCGGCCTGGGGGTAGAACTGGGGGCCTTGTTCCAAGCAGGTGGTGCAGGTACATACACACTGGGGCTCTGCTGGGCGTGCTCCCGGGGGCTTGCCATCCCCTCTACCCCTGGGCCCCTCCCCTGTGGGCTCCTGGCACAGCAGGCTTGTGTGGTGCCTGGTGCATTCTGGGACCCTCAGAGCCGCCCTGTTCCGTGCCCAGCCTGCCCCCCCACACAGACAAGGACGAGGTCTCGCACACAGGGACTCCTCCCCAGGGAGAGGTAGACAGGAGTCTCCTCCCTGGGCAAGCCTGGTCACATTCTTCCATCTGCTTGAGGCTTGAAAGATCCCTCCCCAGGAACTTCCTGGTGACCCTTCTGTCCTCAGCTGAGAGCAGTCCCCAGCTCTCAGCGCCAGATCTTCCTTCAGCAAGCAGCAGATCCCCAGAGCCGAAGCCTGGAGAGTGAGAGAGCCACAGAGGACTTGCTCTGGACTGGAGGTGAGCCAAGCAGGTGGAGTGGGGGTGGGGTGGGGTCAAGCCTCCTCTGCCCCCAGTTGGACAGGAACGTCATCCTGAACCTTTGGTCTTCCATTGTCCTGAGTCACAGGGAGGCAGGGCTGGGGAACCCTGGGGCTCCTCCCTGATAGAGGTGGGAGGCGGGCATGCATAGCCTCTGGAGTTTGGTGACCCCACAGTGGTTCCGTGCATGCCGGGGGACCTGCTGGACAGCATCTGCTCTGTGACTGTCCCAGCGGTTACTCCTGCCCCAGCTGCCTGGAACCGGGGCGTGGCATGCTTGGGAGGTTGGTCCAGGAAAGAAGAGCAGGGGACGGGATGGGAAAGGAGCCCAGCCAGTGAGCATGGCATAGGACAGCCCCTGTAGAGTCGCACCCAGGTCACGCTCAGGGCACAGCGAGGACTCACCAGCACCACGCCTCCTCGGGGAAGGAGGCTGACCACAGGGCTCTGTGGAGAGGCCCGGTGCCGGCCGCCATAGGTCTCGATGCGGGATGCCACGAGTCCTGGCAGGGGACCTCCATCAGGAGGACCACAGGTCTGCATCCCTTTCCCCCACCAGGGTCACCTCCAAAGTGTCATAGCTCCAGGGCTCAGGAGAAAGGCGTCCCCTGAGGCTGCGGGAGAAGAAAGGAATGTGAGGGCCAGTCCAGATCAGTGAGTAGCTCAGGGAGGGAAAGGAGGTCCTGGGAGGGGGAGGGACGGCCCAGGCCCCAGGGCACCTGTTGGGCACCTGTTGGGCACCTGGGGGAGGCCCCAGGGCACCTGTTGGGCATGGCTGTGCTACCTACGACTTGGTGGGGTGGGGTTGGTGCAGCCTTCCTCACCAGCTACAGTCCCAGAGGCAGCTGGGAGTGAGGTGAGGGGGTCGCAGAGAGGTCCTTGACTTTCAACAGACCCGAGGTGGCAGAGGGCATTTCACTAGCATCTTGGTAATCTACATACACACCCAGGGATGGGGATGTAGGGGGAGAGAGGGCAGGGGGGAGGGAGATGTCAGGGATGGGGTGGGGCTGCCTCTGCTTTCTGCACAGCCTGAAGTTCAAATTCAACGACCTCAACCTTGCTCTCCCCTCTCCGCCACCTCCTCCTCTGGTTGTTTCTGACTGAGTCCTGCTCTGCGGGTTTGTCCCCACCCCTTAACTGGCTCCTCCTGGGGGGGAAGTGAGGTGGGGGCCTTAGAGACCAGCTGGGTCTCCGGTTCTCCCTAACACAGCTCTTCAGAGCTAAGAAGCCCCCAGAGGGGATGGGAGGGTCCGAGATCCACCCCTACCCCCACTCCTGGATGGGCAGGGCCTGGAGAGGGGAGGTGGGATGGACAGCCGGGCAGTGCCACCTGTCAAGTGGGCCCGAGGCCCCTCCCTCATTCTCCTAATATTGTCTCCCTCCCATTCCTCTCTAATTCGGTCATTTCTTAGTTTTGACCTCCTTCTCATTTTCTTCCTGCCCCGAGGAGGTCTGGCCTGCGCCCTAGCCCCGGTTCCCAGGTCCCCAGACCCCGGCCGCCCCGCCCCCAAGTCGCGCCACTCCGCCGCCCACCTGTATGCGCAGGTGTCCCGTTGCCCGCTATCCACGCGTCAGCCCCCCGCCGCGGGGCTCCCTGTGGCCGACCGGAGCCCCGGCGACACCGGCTCCGCTGCCCGGCCTGGGACTAGAAGCGAGCGGCCCGCGGGGCCGGGGCAGCGCCGGGTCGGGCGGGGAGGGGCAGGTGGAGGGAGGGAAGGAGAGGCGGGGACGCGGCTGCTCCGCCTCCTCACCTGGGGCCGCGCACTCGGGATGGGGCGTCACCTCCCCACCGGACCACCGCCCCGGCCCGGTGCAGCAACCCCACAGGACCACCGCCCCGGCCCGGTGCAGCCACCGGGGCCGCGAGAACCCCCGCGGCGCCAGAGTTAGGAGGGTTGAAGGAGAGGCTGTGCGCCGCCCCTAAGCGTCAAGCCGGTGACCAGGCGCTGAGCTCTGCGTGCCGCGAGTGACCGGCTGTCCCCTTCTCCCCCTTACCCGATGTCAGCCCATTCGCCCGGCAGGGGAGGCGGCTGCGGTGGGCCTGGGGAGCCCCCGGCGCCCTGACTGCTGGGAAGTCCAAAGTGTGGCCCTTATCTGCTGGTTGTCAGCTTGCCTGTCCTGATGGTCAGGTGGATGTCTCTGGACTTTGCCTGGCTCCAGGGAGGCAGCAGGTGCCAGGTGCCAGTCAGAGGCCTGACCCAACACTTTTCCCTTTACTTAAGATTGGGGTGGGGGTTGGGGACCGTCGGGGCTGGCGTGGGAGCGGGAGCAGGGGGCATCTTCCACCTCATCGATATGTTGGTGGAGTGGCAATTGCAGAGGTTGCTGAACCAGGCACTGCCAGGACCACATTCTCATGCCCCCCCCCAAATCGTGCATCTGGCCAGTTCGTGGGTACCGGGTACTTGAAGCCAAGGCTGTCCAAGTGTCTGTGTGGTTGAAGTAGTCCAGTTTGAAGAACCCAGCTCCCTCACTCCCCCCACCCCAATGGGGCTCTCCAGAGCCCTCACTCAGAGCATGCCGCTTTTGCCCTGCTTGCCATGGGATGCCAACGTCTGTGCTCCCTGCCCGCCTCCGCCCGGGAGCCCTCTAATGGTCTTTTCGGGGGGAGGGTCGCTCTTTTGCGATTTTTGCTGTTGGTCGAGATAACTCTGTACCTTGAGGTGTCCTGTGTGCTGCCTTCCAGTGGATTGGTGTCTGCCAATACACGCGAGGGAGAACTCTGCTGGGACGGAAACTGCAGTGGGGGAAGAGGCAGCAGCGTGTGCCTGTTCCCGGCTGTACGCGGTTGTGTGCAGTGTGTGTGCCGGGAAGGAGGGCGAGCCTGTGCTCCTCAAGGATGGCAAGAGTAGCCACGAGGGGAGAGTTAATCAGCTGGGACATGGTGATTACTGGCATTTTGAAATGACACCCCAGAAACACCCCGGGGCCCCCAGCTTCTTCCCCACAGTGCCTCCCAGAAGGAGGTGGTGGGAGGATGGGGGGAGGCACGGGAACTTGACATTGAAGGAGCACCAAGACAAGCCTGGACTTAACTGTGCTCTGGGGTGAGCTGGCTCGACCGGCTCAGTGGGGCCTCGGGGAGAGTTAACCCTTTCACTTCCCGTAAGGCTTTGGTCCAGCTTCCCCGCCCACCCACCGCCACCTCCCTGAAGGGCCTGTCCTAGGCTGTTCTTGGGAGGAGAGTTCCCAGGGAAAGCTGGAGCCTGGAAGCTAGAGGGAGGTGGGGCCGGGCTCAGATGTGTGGGCCAGGAGGCGGGACCTGGAGTGACTGGCACATTCACACCCTCCGTTGTGTGGTGCTGTGGATAGGGGACTCCGGAGGCAGGCTTGGGGGTGGGCTTGGGGTTGGGGCGGAGGATGCTGTTCGCGGCTTGCTGGGGGTGGGGGTGGGGCGCTGATTGACAGCTGCGGAGCTGGGAGTGTCAGTCGGTTGGAGTCTGGGTGTCACTTGGTCCTCCTGG
Source organism: Ochotona curzoniae (assembly GCF_017591425.1). Lineage (NCBI taxonomy): Eukaryota > Metazoa > Chordata > Mammalia > Lagomorpha > Ochotonidae > Ochotona > Ochotona curzoniae. The sequence continues at coordinate 2,696,612 of NW_024465654.1, read as the reverse complement.
CTGCCTTTTCCACATCTCTAACTTTGAGTCATGGTGTTCCTCCACACCTCGTGTTCTCCTTCGGGGCGCATTCCAGCCCCTCCCGTCCGCAGGTCCTCAGCTTGACCCCATTGCCCGTGAAAAGCTGTGTGTCTTTAGGACCAAGACTGAGGCAGGCTGAGGACCAAGTTCTAGGGTGTGCCTAGGGGGCTCGCCTGGCAGGGAAGCCCTGGAGGCGGGTGTTCCTGGAGCTCCACCCAGCTCACAGGTCCCCAGTGCGAAGAGACTGGAGAACCAGGCAGGAGGCGGGACCTGAAACACTGGTGGCAGGTGAGAGCTGGGGTTCTCCTTGCCCGGAGTGGAGGACAAACAGAGGGCTTGGATTGGCAAGCAAGAGTCCAGGTGAGGCAGGGAAGATACTGGGAGGCCAGACCAGAGCTTCTCCCCATCATTTCCTTCCCTTGCCCCGCTCCCTGCCTTCGACAGGTACTGGCACCTGCCTATGTGGGGGTGGGGATGGGGGCTAGGTTCAGAGAGATGTGGAAGCCAGTCACAGGCCTCCCAATGGTTCTTCAGGAACCAAAGAGGGAAGCAGAACCCTCAGATCTGAATCAGAAGGAACGATCAGGAGCCACTTGAGGGATTGCAACTGGAGGGATGCTCTTAGGAGCTTGCTGGAGGAGACAACAACACAGACAGGTGGAAGAGCATGCTCACAGGAGATCGGGAAGTCGCTGGTGTCGTGGCCCAGCCTGGTAAGCTGGTACACTGCCCGCCAGCATCTCGGGTTGGAGTGCAGGTTTTGAGTCCCCGCTGTTTCTGATCCAGCTCCTTACTAATACAACTAGGAAAGCAGCAGAAGATGGCAGAAATACCTGGGCCCCTGCCTTTTACTTGGGAGACCAGAGTGGAGTTCCTGGCTCCTGGCTTTGTCCTGACCCAAACTGGTCTATTGCAGCCAGATGGGGAGTGAGCCAGCAAATGGAAAATCTCTGTGTCTCTTCCCTCTCTGTCACTCCGCCTTTTAAATAAATAAGTAAAGTAAGTATTTAAAAAGAAATAAGGAATCTCACACCATAAAAAAAAAATGAGGAAAGGCAGGCTGTCCTGTTTCCTGGGGATACCCCAGCCACCAGGCTGCCCATGTCTGGCTGATGGTGCAGGAGGGCAAACCCTTTTCCTGGCACTCAAGGTCCCCCAAGTTGGACTCCAATCACATTTCCTGTCACTGGTCTGTCCCCCAGGATGTGACCTTGTCCTAGGTCTGCCTCGGGCCTTTGTTCATTCGAATGCTGCCCCTCAGCGCTGCCCCTTGCTCTCTCCGTCCAACCACGCCTCCTCCCAAGTCCTTCCCAGCAGCACAGCCTTCAGGAAGCTTTTCCTGATAATCTCTGGCCAGGCTGGTCACTTCCCTCTCACCTTCAACTGCCCTGGCCACAGTGTTTGTTTTTTTTCTTAACAACAAAAGGAAAAAAAAAAAATTTCCTCCAGCAGGCAACTGACTAGCTTGCCTTGTACTAAGGTGAAAAGCAGCCAGTAGCTTATGGGCATTTTGGGTCTGGTTAATGCCAAATTTGTGTTAACTATGTCGGTATGCCAACATAGTTGTTTATTTATTTACTTTGATATAAGTAGGGAAAGCAGGGAACACTGGGTCAGGACATGCCACCCCAGCCCCCAGGTTGGGGGCAGCAGCAGATTGTCCGAGGAAGGAGTCTGGGGATGTGTTGGAGTGGGAGCAGCTGAGGGCAGGTTTGACAGGGCAGGAATGACTTCTGGGGCCTTCCATGGACCGGGCCACTGCACTCGTAGGTAGGTGAGGTAGCTAAGGTGGAGCGGTTTGGAGAGGGGAAACAGGAGGGCATGTCTGGGTCAGGCCAAGGCACTTGCCCATATGGGAGACCCGGGCTGCGTTAAATAGCATCGCTCATGCTCATTGCAGACTGATGCTCACAAAAGTTGGGCCAGGAGGGACATGCTTGGGTGGGTTAGGCCACAACACTCATCCTAAGTGTTGGAGCAAAGGGTGGATCATGTCAGGCTGGGCTGCAACTCCCACCAGAATGCAAAAGAATCAGATTCTGTGGGGGGAATTGTGGGCTTGCCTCTGTGAGACTGCAGCCCCTACCAGTTTATGCGGAGAGCTGGCGTAGTGATGGGCAGAATCAGACTGGACCACAAAACTCACCTAACAGGAGCTCACCTGACACCCATGATGCTGGGAGGAGGCCAGGTGGGGCCAGGCTGTAGCCAGCACTCATTGGCACATGCAAGAGCTGGGACTCAGTGCAGATTGTGCCACACAGGGTCGCTGTCCCCGCTGGCATGTGTGAGATTCAGGGCTGGGAGCAAGCCTGATAGGGAAACTTGGGGAATTCCCTTACTAGTCTGCAGCTCCCACTGGTGAGCATGAGAACTGGAGCTTGGAGCAGGCTAGACCAGGCTGGGCTGCAGCATCTGTTGGCATGTGTGAGCTGGATCTGGGGCTAGGGTGGGCAGAGTCAGTCCACAGTACACACTGGCATGAGGGAATGCCAGGACAGAGTGTAGGCCAGATCAGGTTGGACTGAAGCACCTCCACATGAGGGGTAGGGGTGGGCTGGGCTGGGCTGGGCTAAGCCAGCTTCTGAAGAGAGCTGGAACTGGGCTAAGCCAGGTTATGGCACTTGCTGGTGAATGCTGAGACTGAGAGCAGACTGGGTGGCAACACCCATTGGCACACACAAAATCTGGGGCTGGGAACAGAACTGGTAGGGAAACTTCAGGGACTCTCTTGCTGGGCTGCTGCTCCCACTGGTATACATGAGAACCGGGATTAGGGGTGGGCTGGTCTAGGGGTGGGCCAGGCTGGGCAAGGCAGTAGCACTTGTCTGCATACGTGAAGGTCAGGTCTGGAGGTAGATCAGGTTGAGCTAAGCTGCAGCACCTGTGGGTATGCATGAGGGCCGGTTGGGATATGAGCTGGGCTAGGCTGCAACAGAGGCTGGCATGCACAAAAACCAAAGTTGAGGGCAGGTCTGTTGGGGTTATTGGGAGTTGCCCCAACTAGGCTGTGGCCCTTGCTGGCATGCCTGTGGACCAGGTCTGTTGTAGGCTGACTGGGTTGGGCTGTAGCACCTGTCAGTTCATGTGAACTATGGAGATATGCTGATGGAACTGATCAAGCTGCACCTGCCAGTATGTGCATTGCCTGGTGCAGGTGACAGATCATACCTGACCTTGCAATGGCTGGTGCACATGAGAGTCAAGTCTGAGGCCACTCCAGGTGAGGTTTCTCGGGGGATTCCCTAACGGCCACAGGGAAAATCACAGGATTCACCTTTTCTCCCTATAAGCCCAACTTTCCAATAAAAACAATTTTTTTAAAAAAAATACATAGCTCTTGTTCTGCCTCATACTGTTGCTGTTTGCTATGTGCCCATGGTAGGTTTGCTGCCCCCCACAGAACTGTGTTTCAGGTGTACTGACTTGCTGGGGCATCCAGGCAGAATCGATTTAGTAGTGTGCTTGCAGCTGCATTTAGAGGTCTGCCCAAAAACATACACCTGGTCATCTGTTTTAACTACCTGGAATTTTCCCATGTATTCAGCTCAACGTTCCTGACTCATGCATGTGGCTTCCATATTTCTCAAGTGCGCTTCCTAAAAGAACTGACCTCTTAGACTGCAGGCGAATCCTGACTGTTTGGTGGTGGTTTCCCAGGAGGCGATGATAAGAAGGATTCTGTGGATGCTGGCAGCCAGCAGGAAGGGCTGCTGCCTGGTGAGAGGATGATGTGTGTCAGTCCCTTTCATCACATGGAACCAGGACTGGAGTGTGATGGGGAGCAGCACAGGGTAAGTCTTGGTTGCTGGTGGGAGCTGCTGGTGGTGGTCCTCCACCATCAAGGAGTAGAAGAGGAGCTGGGGGCTCCAGAGAAGATCTACCTCTTTGGGTTTTCCCAGGGCCAACCTTGGAGTTGGGTGTTTAATAGCCACATTTGCCTGCTCTATGGACTCTGCTCCCTCTGCTACTAATAGGTAGTGGAGGCACGTAGGTATTGGGGTGTGTGTGGTTGTGGGGATGCTGACAGCTGAGACCCTGGGGATCCACAGGAGCACCTGGAAAGGAAATCACTTTGCCTTCTGGCTTTGTTCCATCACACCTGGGAGCCATGGTTGACCCCAGTGGCACCTCCTGGAAATGCAATGAGATTTGGCGTTTGTTTGGGGGAACACGAGTGGGACACAGCCAGCCGCCAAAATCTCTGGCCTTTTTCAGCTGGATGGGATCCATGTCAGGGTTCAGTCTGCCGCAGTCTGCCTGGCCAGAATGGCACCTAGTGACCTCATCAGAAGGGTCTCTGCCCTTTGCCCAGCAACCTCTGGCAATGATGCTCCCAGGGGCAGTGGCCAGTTCCTTCCAGCCCCCTCCTTCACATGGTCACTGGATTTCCTCCTCCCAATCTGTACCAACCCGTGGCATCTTCAAGTTTCATCCTTAAGTCTGAAAGTGGCTCAAAGCATCATGCAGTTAGGGCATGCAGTTAGGCGGCCCTGGGACAGTCTCTGAAGGTGTCCTTAAGGCTGTAATGCTCTAGAGCGGTAACAGCCCTACCTCCCAGCCCCTATCTCCCTGACCACCATGCCCAACTTTGGTGAGCTCCGTGGCTCTGGGGACTTCCTCTTGGATCACAGCCAACCCCAGCCCGTCCCACGGTGACACAACCTGCCCAGCCCCAGGAAGGTACAGGTATTTTCCTCTTGGGTAGACACCAGCACCGCAGTACTAAATCATTATTTCTAATTTTATCCGACAGCCCTGACTTTCAGGAAGTTTGTACTCATCTCTGACCCAAATGCCTCCTGCCCAAGCATCATTGCCTCGTGTGCTGGGGAATACCCTTCCCTGCGTCCTGCTCCCCTCTGGAGGGCCTTTTGCTTAACTTTGGAGATCATGTTCTCTGCCTGAAGTCTTGCAAGTAGGCAACAAGACCTGAGGAACCAATTTGTTCCCTGGCACAATTTCCTCCTCACAACCCAAAGGGACAAGAACCACTGCGATGATCTCCTTTGGCGGATATTAAACTGAGTCTTAGAGAAAAACTAGTCTGGTTAAAGTCACAAAGCTAAGATATGAAAGAGCTAGGATTCAGTTTCTAAGCATAGCAAAGCTTTATTTCTATTTTATTTTTTATTTTTTCATTGGAAAGACAGATATACAGAGAGAAGGCGATACAGAGACCTTTTGTTTGCTGGTTCACTCCCCAAGTGACTGGAGCTAAGCCAATCTGAAGCCAGGAGCCAGGAGCTTCCTCTGAGTTTCCAACATGGGTACAGGTTCCAAGGCTTTGGGCCATCCTCAACTGCTTTTCCAGGTCACAAGCTGGAAAAGAAGTAGAGCTGGAAGGGAAGTAGAACAACTGGGACAGGAACTGGCATCCATATGGGATCCCAGCAAGATGCAAGGTGAGGATTCAGCCACTAGGTTATTATGCTAGGTCTAAGCTTTATTTCACTTGATCTTAGCCAAAAGGCTGAGAAGTGCTTCCAAGCTTTATTTCTTACCTGGCTTTTAAAAAAATTATTTATTTGGGGCCCGGCGCGGTGGAGCAAGTGGTTAAAGGTCCTCGCCTAGCACGCCCGGGATCCCATATGGGCGCCGGTTCTAATCCCGGCAGCCCCGCTTCCCTTCCAGCTCCCTGCCTGTGGCCTGGGAAAGCAGTAGAGGACGGCCCAAAGCTTTGGGACCCTGCACCCGCGTGGGAGACCCGGAAGAGGCTCCTGGCTTCGGATCGGCATAGTATCGGCCCGTTGCGCTCACTTGGGGAGTGAATCATCGGACGGAAGATCTTCCTCTCTGTCTCTCCTCTCTGTATATCCGCCTTTCCAATGAAAAAATAATAAAAATAAATCTTAAAAAAAAAGTTATTTATTTGAAAGGGAGAATTCAGAGACGCAAGAGCAGGAGGGAGAGAGAGAGCTTCTATCTGCTAATTCACTCCTCAGTTGGCTGCAATGGCCAGTGTTGGACCAGGCTGAACCCAGGAGCCTAGAATTCCATCTGGTCTCTCATGTAGAGATAGGGGCCCAGGGACTCAGGCTAACTTTAGCTGCTTTCCCAGGTTCATAAGTAGGGAGCTGGATCAGAAGTGGACCAACCAGGACTCAAAATGACAGCTATATGTTTGGCTGTCAACTGGCATCGCAAATGGCAGCCCAACTCCCTGAACCACAATGAAATCTAACAAATTTTCAGTTTTTATTTTTTTTTTTACAGATTTATTTATTTATTTCAAAGTCAAAATTAGAGAGAGAGAGAGAAAGAGAATCTTCCATTTGAATTTTTAACTTGCTCTATTGTGTCCTTCCAACAAAGCTTGGACATTTGGTCCAACAGGCAGCCTCCAGTCAGATGATCACCCCAGGAGCTGGTGAGAGATGTGTTCTCATCTGACCTTGCTCCATTCAATGCTGTCCTCCACTGTAACTGCAGCAATCCAAGCTGTTGCCTCAGTTAACACCCCATGCATGCCTTATTGACTATACATATATGGGATTGTTGTAGGGTGCATCTGGGTTGTTCAGGGCTCACAAGTATGACTGTCAGAGACATCTCTGTTCATGCCAGGAGCCTTGTTTATGGCTAAGTCTTTAATACGGGTTTTTGGGGCAGGTGGATTTGATGTGGCTAAGTTTTGCACGCTTCCATGCAAAATGAGGATAACATTAGCTAAGCTTTAGGCTCATCGTAACAACAGTAAGCTTCTTAATAAAGCAGTTACTATGTGTCCAGCATAATTAAGTACTCCACATGTTTGGTTTCATTTGATTGTCACAAAGCCTTCATGATGCAGGTATTCTCATTCTCCTATAGTAGACGTGGATGAGGTTCTTCAGAGAAGTTACACAACAAGTTCCAGATGACAGAGTCAGCACCAAGAGAATCCAGGAATTGAATTCACATCTGTCTTACTCCTAAGCCAGTCCCTGTAACCACCCTATGGGGAAGCCATGAGCTGCTGTGTGCTAAGTCAGCCTTATGGCAAGAAACCAAAATGCAGCTTCAGTCTTAATTCCAAAGGCTGGAGAAGCAAGGTGGGTCTCTGTGAGACATGCTTGACCTGGAGCTGATGACCTTACACTCGCCTCTCTTAGTGCAGGTCTCCACCACACCTCCCGCCTCCAAGCTCCTCCCCAGCCTTTCCCTCTGCTGCTTTCCAGAAGTCCCTGCCTTTAATAGAACCAGCCATGCTTGAGCTCCCTTTGGTAGTCTTGCCCACATGTTTTAAAAAGAAGTTTATGAATGTATTTGTGAAGCAGAGTTTCATATACATGCCACACATATCTGGGTGAACACACACACCAGTGAGTGGGGAGAGAGATTTTCCATCCACTGGTTCACTCCTCAAATTACGGCCATTACTAGATGAAATCAAGAACCTGGGATACCATTCAGGTCTCCCACGTAGGTGCAGGTGCCCAAGCGCTTGGACCATCTGCTGCTGCTTTCCCAGGTACGTTAGCAGGGAGCTGGATCAGAGTGGAGCAGCCAGGACTTGAACTGGTACTCATGTGGGATCTTCTGGTCCCGGGTTGGCCTACTCCTCCACGAAGCAATCTCTTTTCTCCAGAATTATTATTAATTACAAAGGATTAACTGGAAATATAGTTAAATTATATAGTAAGCAAAACATTCATTGGAATGTGGCCATTGTCTTCCAGCATCCGTGAGGGGGTGGGTCCCTGGTCCCAAGGTCATCAAAAGCTGTGGATGCTTGGCTCCCTTTTACAGCAGGCCATGGTATTTGCACATGACCTCTGCACACCCTTCCGTATGTTTTCAGGCACCTCTAGTTACTGACAATCCCCAGTGCAGCGTCAGTGCTAAGTAAACAGTTGCTATGCTGTATTGTTTAGCAAACAACAAGAGGAAAAGTTCATACACATTCAGTTCAGACATGATTTTGTTTTTAGCAGAAATGTAGTTAGTTGCCTGGAAGTGGACTGAACTGGGGGATGATGCCCTTGCATGCATGGGGGCTGACCTTACCCCCTTCTCACAGCATGGACAGAGCACAGACAGGCAGGTGCTCAATGAGTTGTTAGTCTTCATTTGAATTGGGTTCTGCCGCTTATTGGCCGGCAGCATGACCTTGGCCAAGTTATTGTAGCTCTCTGTGCCTCACATCGTTTAAATAACAGGGTCTGCCTTGTAGCACTGTGGTGAGGACCCAGTGAGTTAATATTAAGGAGTGTTTGCAGTGTTCCCAGGTAAGCACAGTTTCTGTTTATGCTATAAATAGAACACATTAATGCATATATAATTGTTGCTAGAATAGGAATCAGAGCAAGTTCATGGGAAGAGGGGAGACCATATTGTTAGGAAACTGGAGCTTAGGAAAGCTGTATTCATGACCACCGTTAAAGGTGTTGTGTGTGGTAGAATCCTATCACTGAATTAAGGTACTCTAGTAAGAAAGTCAGTAGACAATGATTGACATTTGACAGCAAGCTGGAGACCTGTTTGCAAATTAAGAAGGAGAAGGAATGTAGGGGGCCAGCATTGTGGCATAGGCGATGAAAGCTCCACTTACAACTCTGGGATGCCCTATCAGAGAGTGGGTTCAAGCCTTGGCTGCTCCGCTTGCCATCAGCTCTGTGTCAGTGGGTCTGGGAAGGCAGCATATGATGGCGTAAGTACCCATTGGGGAGACCAGATGGCGTTCCTGGCTCTTGGCTTCAACCTGCGAAAGTCTTCTGGGGAGCAAACAACAGGATGAAAATCTCTCTGTGTCACTTTGTCTTTCAAATAAATAAACAATCCCTTCAGAAGAAAATGAATCTTTTCCATGATCCAGTCATTTTGGAGTGAAAGTTAATGAAGATTATTTTTTGGTAAGTCTGAATAAATGGTAACAGAGATATAAATCATGAAAGTGTCTCTGATGTATATTACTTTTCTTTGAAGATAAAATCTTCATCTGGTGAAAGTAGATGTGAAACTTTTCATTTCCTTGAGCTTGAAGTCATAAAAAATATGCAAAGGGCAATGACCCAGACTGGGTGGCTGAAAGCCGCAGGCTCAGCGCCATCTACAACCCAGAGCCAGGGCTCAGATCTGCAATGCCAGGTGCTTCGGAAGACACACAGGCATGCTATTTCGTGTTCCGATTGGTCCTCTTCCCATCCAGCTCCCTGCTGGTAGCTTGAGAGAGCAGCAGAAGATGGCTCAAGTCCTTAGTACCCTGCATCCATGTGGGAGAACTGAAAGATGCTCCTGGCTTCACATTGACTCAGTTCTGGCTTTTGCAGCATTTGGGCTGTGGACTAGCAGATGGAATATCTTTCTCTGTATGTCTGCTTTTTCAATAAAAAATTATTAAAAATGAAACGCATATGTAATTTTTTCATAACTGAAAATTTCATGATATATTTGCAAGACTTCTGTATGGCATGGGCTTCAAAATTTTCCAAACCAGAACAAACCTATCTTTTAGTTTCATCTTCTGTGAACAGTTTGAAATATCCTCGAATATAACAAAGACACCAAGCTCTCTGATAGGTTTGTGCTGATTTGATTAAACAAGAATGAACCAAAGCCAAAATTTACAAATCTTTTTAATCTGTTTGAAAGACAGAAACATAGGGGCTCATAGTGGGAGGGGGGGAGCAGAGAGAGAAAGATTTCTACCCAAATGCCAACAAAATGTAGGATTGGCACACTCCATCTCTCGCGTGGGTGACAGGGACACACTATTTGAGTCATCACCTGCCACTTACCAGGGTGTGCACCAGCAGGAATCCAGAGAGGAAGCGGACCAGCCGGGACTCCAGCCCAGGCGCTCTGGCAGAGTTCGTCAGTTGCCTATGTGGTGAGTCGCTGTGCACCTTTCAAAACGCACATTTTGAGATGCTTTTTTGTTGGGGCTTTGAAGCTTTTCCACTCCAAGCATTCTTACAGTCTGGGGGAGGAGGTTGTGAGAGGATGAGTTGTATGTGAAGTATCTGACACGGCTTGAATTACTTTTTAAAGATTTATTATTTATTATTATTTTTATTGGAAAGGCGGATATACAGAGGAGGAGAGACAGAGAGAAAGATCTTCCATCCGATGATTCAATCCCCAAGTGAGTGCAATGGCCGATGCTATGCCGATCCGAAGCCAGGAGCCTCTTCCGGGTCTCCCACATGGGTGCAGGGTCCCAAAGCTTTGGGCTGTCCTCGACTGCTTTCCCGGGCCACAAGCAGGGAGCTGGAAGGGAAGCGGGGCTGCCGGGATAGAACCGGCACCCATATGGGATCCCGGGCGTGCAAGGCAAGGACCTTAACCACTGTGCCACCGCACCACCGCGCCGGCCGGCTTGAATTACTCTTAAAGATCCTCTTCTACCAGACAGCATCGCTTCCAGCAGTGACTTCAGCAAAATGATACTTCAAGTTGGCTCTTACCCAACAAAATTCTTTCAACTGACCTTTTCACTGTTTCAAATTTTAGACACAAAAAAGCTCGAGTAGACAGAAGAATGATGTTATTCCTTTCTCTCTCTTTGTGTGTGTGTGTGGGTGGGTGGGTGGTATTGTAAATTTTTGAATTATAAAACAAACTTTATTGCTTGGAGCTCATTTAAAGTGCATTGCACCATTAGCAGATTTTCTTTAAGTGGCCAAACAGAGACAGAAAAGCAAGCAAGTAGCAGTAAGAGCAAATGCTTCTGGCACAGGACCAGAAGTACAAGAGACCAGCGCTGGAGCGCCTACGTAAAAGTCCTGTCCTGCAATCCTGCCACTGGATAATGCACCTGCTTTGTAACAGTGTGACTTTAAAGTATGTGTTGGTGCCTGTTCATAGTTCACGCAGAGTTATAGCTCCATGCTTCAACAATAGCATGCTGACAACTCAAAAAAAAAACTACTTGAAAGAAGGCCCAACCCAGACGGCTCCTCATTTACTTGACTGGCTTAGATTTGAGAAGCGCTTAGGTAATTCCAGAGTTAGTCGCACACATCCAGCTTCTGGCATGATTTCTTTCTTTCTTTCTTTCTTTCTTTCTTTCTTTCTTTCTTTCTTTCTTTCTTTCTTTCTTTCTCTCTTTCTTTCTTTCTTTCTTTCTAAAATACTTATTTATTTATATTGGAAAGTCATATTTACAGAAAGAGAAGGAGACACAGACAGAAATTTCTTCCATTTGCTGGTTCACTCCCCAAGTGGCCACAACGACCAGAACTGAGCTGAGCTAAAGCCAGGAGCCAGGAGCTTCTTCTGGGACTCCCACGTGGGTGCAGGGTCCCAAGGCTTTGGACCATCCTTTGCTATTTTCTCAAGCCACAAGCAAGAAGCTGGAAGGGAAGTAGAACAGCCATCCATATGGACACATGGACGAACTGGCATCCATATGGAATCCTGGTGGTTGCAAGGTGAGGATTTAGCCAATGAGCCAATGTGCTGGGCCCTGAATTGATCTATTTCTAACGTCAGGTTTCAGGACAGTGACAATAAAATATGGAAAGAAAACTCATAATTACTAGACACATATTTTTTGACAGTAAGGACAGACCTTTACAGACAAAATCCAAAGAAAAGGCAGGGCAACAAATTTGTACAAGAAATTTTGATTGATTTACTTTTTTGAAAGGTTGACAGAAAGAAATCTACCCTCTTGTTCATTCCCCAGATTACTGCAATGCTGGGGCTAAGCCAGACAGTAGGCAGGAGCTAGGAGCTTCTGTTGGTCTCCTATGTAGGTGCAGGGGTCCAGGACTTGGGCTGTCTTCCACCGCTTTCCCAGACCTTTAAAATGGAACCGGATTAGAAGTGGAGCAGGGCCCAGTGCAGTAGCTTAGTGGCTAAAGAACTCGCCTTGCATGCCGGGATTCCATATGGGCGCCAGTTCTAATCCCAGCAGCCTCGCTTCCCATCCAACTCCCTGCTTGTGGCCTAGGAAAGCAGTCGAGGACGGCCCAAAGCCTTGGGACCCTGCACCCACATGGGAGACCCAGAAGAGGCTCCTGGCTACTGTCTTTGGATCGACGCAGCTCCGACTGTTGTGGCCACTTGGGGAGTGAAGCAGCAGATGGAAGATCTTCTTCTCTGTCTTTCCTCCTCTCTGTATATCTGACTTTCCAATAAATAAATAAATCTTAAAAAAAAAAATAAGTGGAGCAGCCAGGACTCTAACTGGTGCCCATTTGGGATGTTGGTGTCTCAGGTGGTGGCTTCACCCACCATGCCACAGCACTGGCCCTTGGCTCTGATCTGAATTCCAGATTTCTGGAACTGTGCACTCTGGGAGGCAGGTGATGGCTCCAGTGCTTAGGCCCTGTGTCCCATGTGGGAGACTTGGGTTGAGTCCTAGACTTTGGGCATGGCGTGGCTCAGCCCTGAGTGCTACAGGCTTCTAGGGAGTGAGCAAGTACATGGCAACGCGTGACAGATTCTCTCTCTCTTCACCTTTCAAATACAAATAAGAAAATGTTATGATTACTCTATTGCTGCCTGTCCTTGAAGGGGTGGGAGACTAGTCCCCAGTCCCGTGAAGCTTACTCACAGGAAGAGGCTGGGGCTGAGTGAAGCGGGTGCCTGGACTCTGGGTGGGCACTGTTGCAGAGGGAGGTGTGCACACAGGTGGTCCCCTCGGCCTGACACCAGCAGCCTGCCCTGCTTCTTGCTGCCCTGCTAGATGGAATGATGGAGGAGCTCAGCCCAGGGCAGGGGACCCTGAGGGTTCCATGGAGAGCATGCTGTGATGCCAGATTGTCAGTGGGAGCGCCTGGTGCATCCAGGGTCAGAGCAGGTCCTGGCACAGGAGCCGACATCTGAAGGATGAACTGATGTTGGTGGCTCAGAAGTCAAGACATTTTGGGAGGGCAAGGAGTGGGAGCAAAGTGAAGGTGCAGGAGGCAGTGTGGTGGGTGTGAGTTTGGCCTGGGTGCCCAGGAGTGGGAGAACTCGACTCTGGAGAGGAGCATTCAGAGAGGAAGCTTGGCAAGGCTTACTGGGCACTGGCGTGGGCCCCAGGACCCAGGTCTGGGAACGTTGGGGTGCTGGACGCCTCTGTGACCAAACCCAGGAGCAAGGGCCCTGCCCTCCAGGCTTGTCCCAGGCAACCAGTGTTAATCCAGGCTTCTGTTTACTGAGTCTGACTCACTGTCACCTGGCGTTTCTATGGTTCCTAGCAACAAAGAGGCACAAAGCCATTAGTAAGGGGGGGTCTGCAGGGTGGGGCCGTCCCCTTCTCTCAGAGCTAGCGCAGCTTCTCAGCCTACAAGGTGTGGTGAGGCAGGTGTAGGGGGTGGCGGTGTGGTGGAGTGAGTTGTAGGTCTCCCTGGGAAGGGGAGGGGAAGAGAGAAGTTGGGACCAGGAATTGAGCGGGGTGAAGGGGTGCAGGCTCTGTTTGTGGGAGCTGTGGCCACGGCAAGCATGTTGGCAAGCCCAGCTCCTTCCGCACATTAGGGGAGAAGCTCAGGTGATGGAAAGAGGAGATCAGGCAGGGGAACTCCAGGAACAGGGCAGTAAGAGTGAGACTCAGGGTTGTTGGCCATGCTCTTCACCAGGACCAGCAGACGGTGGCCTTCCACTTGGTTGGTGGCAGTGGAGGCAGGTCTGGGGGGAAGCCGGGAGGGACTTACCCCAAGGAAGCAAAGGCAAGGGAAGCCTATGGGCTAGGTGGCCATGTCCGCTGGTACAGGCATGAGTCACAGGAAGTGCAGGCTGCTTGGGCTTTGTCACAGTAGCGTTAGGTTAGCAAGTGCAGGGACAGAGACAGGCTAGACTACAGTACCACCCGGCAAGTGCAAGATCCAGGGCCGGAAGTAGGCCTAATAAGGAAACTGTGGGCACCTCTCTGATGGTCTACAACTCTCACATGTGAGCTGAGAAGTAGACCTGGGGCCAGGCCGGACAGGCAGCAGCTCCTGCTGGCATAAGTCAGGTAGACAGTAGGGTTGGTTGGACTGAGCTAGGCTGCAGCATCCATTGATGTGTATAAGAGCTGAATGGGAGCCCGGAGCCTCTTTAAGATCTCCCATGTGTGTGCAGGGTCCCAAGGCTTTGAGCCATCCTTTACTGCTTTTCCAGGCCACAAGAAGCTGGAAAGGAAGTAGAGCAGTTGGGACAGGAACCGGCACCCATATGGGATCCCGACACATGCAAGGTAAGGACTTTAGCCACTAGGCTACCACACTGGGCCCCAGGTGAAGTTTCTTTGGGACTCCCCCAATTGAATCACTGGACTTAAAACTGCGGCCATGAGGAAAATCTTAGGATCTGTGGTTTGACCACGGAGTGCATGAGTCAGAACTGGGCCTCCTGGGTTGCTGAAGCCTGTGCAGTGAATGGCATGGCCGGATGCACATGGGGGACATGACAGGTAATTGAGGCCCACAGAGGACATCTAGTGCCATGGCAGAGGATGGAGGGCAGGACAAACTGGACAGCTTTCCTGGCCAAGCTTTGACAGCAAGTGTGTGGGCGAATGGGGACTCTAAGGTGGACTACGTCAGCCATTGGGCCTTGAAAGCATTTCCTCAATCTTGGAGCAACAAAATCAACAGCATCTTAGAACTGTCAAAACCACTTAAGCTATGTTCTCAGAACACGCTCCACACCGGGGAGCCTGGGATGACGTCGAGTGGCTGTTCCCCAGCCCGGGGAATGAAGTGGTCAGGTTGCTGAGAGCAGCCCTCTCCCCTCTCTCCCCACTTCCCCCAGAAACGGGAAGAAGAAAAAAAAATGGAAAGTTTTTGTCTCATCCACTTTCCCCCAAATCTTGGCCCTTCTCGCCAGGGCATACATCTTTCTCAATCATGTAAACGTCCTCAAAACCAAAATAAAAGCTGGAGTCAGGAGCAGAGGTGGGACTCGAACCCCAGGCTCTCCGTTCGGAATGTGAGTTTGTATTTCTTTAGATTTAGTTTTTGTTTCTTCGAAACGGGTCTCCAGTGTGAGTGCAGGGGCCGCAGCCCTTGAGGCATCCTGCTCTACTTTCCAGGTGCAGTAGCAGCGAGTGGAGTCAGTAGTGGAAGAGCTAGGTCTCCAATGGGCTCTCCTGTGGGATGCTGGCACCCCGGGAAGTGGCTTAACTTGCTGTGCCACCATCACGCCAGCTCCTTCCAGCCTGGCCTTGACTGCTGCGCCAAGCTTCTGTCCTTGAGACAATGGGGAATCTTTGGTGGATGTGGGGATGGGCGTGGAGCAAACATACCCTGTCCACACATGAGCAGCTGGTGAAAGCTTGCGCTGTATGAATTACGACTCCATAAAAATGCTGTGGCCAGGCCTGCGCGGAGCCGGTCAGCCGCTCCCTTCACGGGGAGGAAGCCGCTTCTTCCCTAGAGGCTGCTCCCCGATGAACACGGCGGGAAGAATGTGAGCTTAGTGAGTGCTCTTTGAGTCATAGGGAAGCTCGCTTGTATTTCCTTCAACCTTGGGTCTCCGAATCAGTGCTCAAAGGGGCACGTGGCCATCACCACAGCCAAACACTTGTTGAATACCTTGCAATTCAACATTAAAAAATAATAATAATTGCTCCTTTGAAAGGCAGAAAGCTGAAGCTGGGAGACGTGGGTCACTCCATGTCTCCTGTTACCAGACAGAAATTCAGCCCTCCTGCGGTGCAAGGCATATCAGCAGGAAGCTGGATTGGAAGCACAGCAGCCAGGAATCGAACCAGAGTCCATATGGGATCCTGGGTCGCAGATTAAGTTTTCAGGAGTGGTCCCTGCCTTGCCTACAGCCGAGCCCTGCCATAATGGAAGACAGCGGGTCCTGAAGTCCTTAGGTGACTGGGCTAAGTTACAAGACCACTTACATGTAAGTCCCAGCCTAGTGGTTAGCTTTTGTTGGAAAAGGGTGGGGGTCAGTGCCGTGGGGTGGCCCTTTAAGCCACTGCCTGTGGTGCCAGCATCCCGTAGAAGGTTCTGGTTTGAGCCCTGGAGGCTGTACTTTCCATCGAACTCCCTGCTTATGGCCTGGGAAAGCAGAGGAGGATGGCTTAGGTGCTTGGGCCCCTGCACCCACATGGGAGACCCAGAAGAAGCTCCTGGCTCCTGGCTTTGGATCAGCTCAGCTCTAGCTGTTGTGGCTGCTTGGGTTGTGAATTAGTGGACGGAAGATCTTCCTCTCTGTCTCTCCTCCTCTGTGTATATCTGACTTTTCAATAAAAAATAAATTTTAAAATCAATTGGGGGCAGAAAATGGGGGGGGGGAAGGGACTCGCAGACTATATAAAATTGTATGATAAATTTCAAGAATTAAAAAATATATACAATAATAAAAAATAAATAAATCTTAAAAAAAAACCCCTCCTTCCCAGGGCTGTGTAAAGCTACTGCTGCCAACGTTTGCATCCCATGTGAGTGCCGGTTCGAGTCCCGGCTGCTCCCCATTTCTGCCCAGGAGAGCAGCTGAGGCTGGCTCAAGCCCTTGGGTCTCTAAGTTCGTGTGGGAGACCTGGAAAAAGCTCCTAGTCATTGTGACCATTTGGGGGAGTGAACCAGCAGAGGCAAGATCTCTCTCTGACATTCAAATAAAATAGATAAATCTTTTTAAAAAAATTACTAAAATTTCTGGGACAGCCAGAAATTATAAGCAGGCATCAATTGATTGATCAATTTCCCCACGAAGCTATTAATCTAGTTGAGTACTACTGCCTTGGTGCTTGGGGAGGCATTCCCCTGGGCTAAGGCTGTGGGTGTGCTCAAGGTGAGTACCACTTGTTCTCCTCTGGACAGTTACGGTCCACCACCAGAGGGCGCTGTGGACCGGGGCCGCCAGCCAAGGAACCTGCGGGTTTAGCGCTTGCATGTTCTCTTCCGTGCTTTTTTTTCTCTCCTTCAAACATTGATTTCTTCACTTGATCTCCCCTCTGCTCACTGCTCACCCACTGGTTCGCTGCTGAAATGCTTGTAAGTGAAGACTAGATGCAGGTCTCCCGCACGGATGGCAGGAGCCCAGCTGACGGAGCCATCCTGGATCTGCATTGGTTGGAAGCTGGAGTTGGGAATCAGGGGGCACTCGGGCACCCTGGGGTGAGAGGGCCGGTGTCCTGGCTGGTGCCACGACCCTGCACCCGCGTGGGAGACCCAGGAGAAGCTCCTGGCTTTGGATTGGCTCAGCTACAGCCGTTGTGGCCGCTTGAGGAGTGAACCAGCCAACAGAAGATCTCCCTCTCAGTCTCTCCTCCTCTCTTTGTGTCTGAATATCCAATAAAAATAAATAAATCTTTAAAAGTAAATAAATAAAGAGGAGAACATGGGGGGAAAACTCATGGCCTTGGCAATAATTATGGACACTATACCAAAACCTCAGACCTCAAAAATAAAATGGGTATAAGAGTATATAAATATGGAGACTACATGAATTAAAAAGCTCTGCATGGCAAAGTGGACAATTGATAAAATGAAAGGATGCAGAGTGCACTGTGGTGCAGAGGACTAAGCTGCTGCTTACGCTCCATACCAGAGGGCAAGTTCAAGTCCTGGCTGCTCTACTTCCGTCCCAGCTCCCTGCTACTACACCTGGCAAAGCAGCAGAAGGTGGCCCTGCCATCCATGTGGGGAACCCAGATGGGGTCCTGGCTCCTGGATTAGACCATACTACAGCCCTGGCTGTCGTAGCCGTTGGAGGAGTAAACCAGTAGATGAAAGATGTCACTTTTATTCTACTTTTCAAACAAATAAATAATTAAAAGAGGAAAGAAAAGGCAGCATATACATTGGGAAAATGTTTGTGACCCACATCTCAATAAGGATTTAAAGTTTAAAATTTACCAAAGGGCATAGCATCGGCCGTTGCGCTCACTTGGGGAGTGAATCATCGGACGGAAGATCTTCCTCTCTGTCTCTCTTCTCTGTATATCCACCTTTCCGATAAAAAAAAAAAAAATTTACCAAAGGGGCAGGTGCTGTGGCACAGTGCATTAGCCTGCTGCTTGGGACTCTAGCATCGTGTATCAGAATGCTAGGTCCGAATCCTTCCTATTCTGCTTTTGATGCAGCTCCCAGCTAACGTGCCTGGGAAGCAGCAGATACTGACTCACATCCTTGAGTCCCTCCCATCCATGTAGGAGGCCCGGATGGAGTTCCTGGCTCCTGGCTTTGTCCCGGCCCAGCCCAGCTGCTGTGTTTCTTTGGGAAGTGAGCCAGCAGATGGAAAGGCTCCCTCTCTGTCACTCCACCTTCCACGTAAGTCAAGAACTCAATCTTGAGAAAAGTTGTCTGAAGGGATTCTATAACTCGACAGACAGTGGAAAAAATAAACTCAAAATACAGACCCAATCCCCAAGAGCCATCTCTCCAGGGAAGATGTGTAGACCGCCCTCGGGCACATGGAAGGTGGCTCAGCATGAGTCACCACCAGGAAAATGCAAATCAGAACCACGCTGAGGTGGCACCTTGCGTGTTTTGGAATGGCTGTTATCAGAGACACAGCAGGTGTTGGCAAGGGCAAGGCGCAGAGGGAACTCCTGAACACTCCCGACAGGAATGCTAAGAGGTCAAGTCATGCTGAAGAGTAGGGAGTTCCTAAACAACCTAAACACGAGAGCCATCGTGTGACCTGACAGCGCCCTCTTCTGGGCACCAGCCCCAAGAAAAAGAATCATCACTTTGTGGTGACACCTGCAGCCTTATTTACAGCAGACAAGCTACAGAAGCAACCCTAGCATCTTCCCACAGATGACCAGAGAAGGACGCGATGCGCATATACCACATGGACGATCATCCAGAGAAAGAACAGGCTCCTGTCATCTGCCATTCACGGGACATTACACTCAGTGAAATAAGCCGAGGGGCCAGAACTGCAGCACCATGAATTAAGCCGTTCCTTGCAGCCCAGCATCCCATAGGGGAGCACCTGTTGACTCCTGGTTTCTCCACTTTCCATCCAGCTTCCTTCTGATGAGTCTGGGAAGATGGGAGAGGATGGCCCAAGAGCTTGCGCTTCCGTCTTCCTCAGGATGGAGTTCCAGGCTCCTGGCTTCAGTCTGGCCTGGCCCAGGCCCCACTATTGCAGTCATCTGGGGAAGCAAATCAGCAGAAGGAAGATCTTTTTCTGCTCAAGGACCCTTCTGATAAATAATTTTTAAAAAGATTTATTAATTTTTACTAGAAAGTCAGATATACAGAGAGGAAGAAAGACAGAGAGGAAGATCTTCCATCCATTGATTCACTCCCCAAGTGGCCACAATGGCTGTAGCTAAGCCAATCCAAATCCAGGAGCCAGAAGCATCTTCCAGGTCTTCCATGCAGGTGCAGGGTCCCAAGGCTTTGGGCCATCCTTGACTGCTTTCCCAGGCCACAAGCAGGGAGCTGGATGGGAAGCAGGGCCTCTGGCACATGAGCTGGCACCCATACAGGATCCTGGCATGTGCAAAGTGAGGAGTTTAGCCACTAGGCTACTGTGCCATGCCCCCCAAATAAATAAAATTTTAAGAGAGAGACAGAGAAAGAGAGAGAAATAAGTCAGATACTGAAAGAAAAAATATTGGATGATTTCACTTATATATCGACTCTTAAAACATCAAATATGAGAAGATGGGGAGCAAATCAATGGTCCCTGAGCTTAGCAGGCAGGAAATGGGGGGGCGTGATGTGGGGAAGATACAGAATAGCAGATATATGTGGGTGGGAGACGGGTGACACATAGGATAACAGGTGACGCACGGGTCCAGTGTAGGTGGGAGCTTCTTGGGTCACCAGAACAAACAGATAATCAGTGACCGCGTAAGACAGTGGGCGTGCTGCTCTGCCTCACTGCAGTGCTGCTTCAGCGTGGGTACCATCCATTGTGTTCCATGCCGTAACGGTGCATAATACAGAGTGCCTAATTAAAAGACCCGGGCTCTGAGAGACAAGGAAGTGGAGCGTGGGGAAGGTAAGGGGCTTTCTGTAGTTATTTTGACTTACTTATTTTTCTGCAAGGCACACACACACACACACACACACACACACACACACACACACACACACTCAAGCACGCACACACAGTTAAGCTGCTTTTATCTGCTGGTTCACTCCTTCAACAGCAGAGAAGCCAGGAGCCTGGGATTCAATCTGAGGCTCCCATGTGGGTAGTAGGGCCCAAGTGCTGGCCTTACCTGTTGCCTCCCAGGTTGCCCGTTAGCAGGAAGCTGGAATTTGAAGTGGCACCTGGACTTGAACTCCAGGCGTTCCGACATGGGATGCGGACATCCCAAACAGTGTCTTTACCGCTGCTCCAACGCGCTCCTCCACCACTGTGGATCTTCAAATGCGTTGAGAGGCGTGTGCGGGTTTGGCTCCACAGCCAATGTGGGGTGTGAGGGTGGGGTGAGGGATGAGGGGCAAGGCCAGGACTTGCTTTGAAGCCCATGTGGCATGTCCTTTGCCTTTCCTGCTAGTGTTGTGGGGAGAAGCATCCCTGGTTACGCCCCCATTGGTTTTGCTTAACAGAAGGGGTGCAGAATCAACGGAGACTTCGTTTCCCTCCCCAAGTACAGCCGCCGCTGTCACAGCCCCCGCTCCTTGGGCACTGGAGATACATACTGTAATACACAGGGGTCTACCGTGGGACGCTGGGCACCTGGTGGCCACAGTCAGGGACTGGCCTGGTCCTGTCCTTTTCACCAGGGGGCACATGGACCACCGCCCCAAGCCAAGGGCTGGGAGTCATGGTGCTCGGCCTGAGTCAGTGCCCACATGTGGTGCCTTAGTACTTTGGAGGTAAGGGGGAGGGTGAGGAGGGAGAGGAGGCCCACTCATAAGGAAGTCTCTGTCTTCTGCCCTCTTCCTCGCATCCCAGACTTCCTCATCCACCCAGCGCAGGAGTGCATTTGACCAGAGGTCTCGGTGGGGACAGAATGGAGAAGGTGGCAGAGGAAGTCATGTTCTCAGTGCCTACGGGCAGACACAGAGGGACAGGGTGGGGTGGCCAGGAACAGCCTCAAGGTCTCAGATGCCTGGAGACTTAGGGCTTCCTTCAGCTCCACTCTGGAGGGTTAGGGTGGGGGGGACAGGCTGTCACAGCTGTCAGAGCCAGTGTGAGGGGGTGGGGCTTGGCTTGGGCTGGAGGTCGGGGAGGCAGGCGCGTGGGCAGGTGGCACAGTGCTTAGGCATTGCCTGGGAACCCTGCATGCCATATCATTGGTCTGGCTTGGAGTTCTGGGGCCTTTTCAGATCCCTGCTTTGGCTCACGGGCACCCTGGAGAGCAGCAGGGATGGTCCAGGCCTTGGCTTCCTGCCGGCCACATGGAAGGCCTGAATGGAGTTAAGTTTGCGTGGGGAATGGGCAGGGGGAACATCTATGTCTCTCTGCTTTTCAAAGAAAGAAACGAAGAAAGCTAGAAGCAATTGCATGCGTGGAGGTGGAGAGGAGAGACTGCATCCTCCATCGTGAAAAGGTTCCAAGCAACAAGAAAATAGGGGAAAAAAATAGCCCCAGAGGACCGTGGATATGCCTTCTTAGCTCGCCTTGGAGCTGCAAAGGGGAAAGACTGGAGGGCTCCAAGGCGGTGGAAGCCCGGGGTGTGTGTAGGAGGAAGGCGGGCGCAGCCGAGGCCCAGGCTGCGCGTCCCGCTGTGGTCACGAGGGGGCGCGGTGAGGATGGCCGCAGCTGGACGGGGCCTGGTCTGTGGGTGACTCACAGCGGCTGAGGGTGAGTCAGTCCCGCGCCGGGCTTCCCAGGCTCGGCCGCGCCCTGGCCGCTGGCACCGAGCCCGGATGTGGGCCGGCTCCTCCGGGGTCTGCCTGTCCCCAAGGCCAGGCGGCCTGCGGCTCCTTCCCACGCGCGCTGTGGGCCTCGGAGCTGGGACCCTGGGCCGCCGGTGCGCCTGCCTCTCCAGGCGGCTGGGGCCAGGGTATCCCTGCCGGCTCGGAGCCCCCTGCCTCGGCTTTCCCGCAGGCCTGGTGTGGGAAGCGCCGTGCCGAGGGGCAACACGGGTCCCTACCAATCCTGCTAGGAATTGGGGCCACCGTTGTGCTTTGGGCTTGTCCTAGGTCCCAGAACCCCTAAAATCTGCAAAACTTCTTGGGAGACCCTACCTGGCAAGCGACCCCAGGGCGTCCGCTCTCCTCTCCTCCACCTCACAGGTATTGAATACAGACAACTTACAAAAGTGCATAGAAAGCCTGATGCATATATTTCCAATTTTTTTTTTGCATCCAATTAGGCTTACCCTTTAATTTCATTTGTTCAGAAGCTGATTCATGTGCCCTCGTGTGGATACACAAATCATAAATATTAGTGGACAAAAACAGCCATGTCCACGGCGTCTGTACGCCCAGTAGCCAAGCTACGCGGCACTGCCTGTGCGTGGTATGTTGTTCCAAACGCTCCTTGGGTCTTAAGGCTGCAACAGGGGTCCCACGGAAGGGGAGTTTGGACAAACACCTGCCGCTATCGCTAACAAGTGTTCAACTGGGACCCCTGACTTGGGAGGCTGTGTTCACCCAAACTTCAGCTATGGGTGGGATTCATACTGTTGATGGGCTTCTGGAGGCTGTTCCCTGGAGCCCATGTTAACTTCAGCCCTCGGAGAAGGGGCCATCTTTCTTCTAGACAGCTCCGACCTGTTGGCTCTCCCCGCTTTCACCTCAGATTCAAGTGCTGGAGTTGTCTTCCCTACTCTAGGGCCAGAGGTTCAGCTGAGGAGTGGCCGGGCACCTGTGTTAGCCACCCCTGAGTCCCCAGGGCGTGGGGTTAGACTCACGCCGCTCCACACTGCTGGTGCTGTAGGCTGTAGCTGCTGCTTTGGGTAAAGTGGCCTTTCTCAGTAAGGTTTCCAAAATACTGGGCCATGGTGCGCTGTAGCTGCGGGCCGTGGAGCTCTTGGGCCCATGTGAGAGCAGCGGAGGTCAGCCCTTGCTGTGTCTGTGGTTCCCACAGACTTCGAGAGCGAGCTGCAGCCTGGGTCCTCCCTCCTCCGCAGAGAGCCTGATGGAGTGGATTTGGGGTTCAGCCTGGGTAGCAAGGTTTTATAAGCTTTCCGGGGAACTCCCTCGTTGGTTTGACGGCCAAATGCAGGGTTCTCCCTCCTAGTTGGCAGTGAGATGTCACTTGGTGCCTCTTGGACAACCCCGGCATGCCAGAGCAGAGAGGGTCTGGTGGATCCTGGAGTTTTGCTTCTTGCTTCTTGCTGAGTATTGACTGCGTGGATCCAGCACAGAGGTGTGCGTGTGCGGGGACTTGCGGGCTGCTTGTCGGGATGGAAGGCATTAACCTCAGCAATGTGAGAGGCTCACGCTGGGCGGAAACAGAGAGTGCTGGAAGCTGTGTGTGTCATGGGCGTTCAGAGGAAGAGGCCACACGTGGCCAAACAACGTGCATTTACTAAGAAGGATGAGGCAAGCCCCCTTCTATCCTGGGCCTCTGCTGCTCTCCCACTGGCAGGGCCCTGTCCCTGTGTCGCCAAGGCTGATGAAATCTGCCTGTCGATCGCAGTCTGGAGGTGTTGGGAGTCATGTCACTGTTCCTTGGCGACTGCCCTCCCTGGGCCTCCTCTCCCCTCCACTCTGGCTCTCTGGCGACCTGAACCACCTCACCTCCCTGGTGGTGTCTTCAGTGTGTGAGACGCATGTTCCGATGCTGATGGCACCTGAAGGTAGCAGGTAGTTAGATGGGGCCACCTTTGTGATGGCTTTCATGGCTTTACAGCAAAAGGAAGAGAGGCCTGAGCCAACTGCTTGCTCTGTGTGCCATGTGGTGCCGCCTCTGCCAAGTCAGGATGCAACAGAATGTCCCCTGTCACCCGGCAGGTGCAGAGCCACACTCCTGATCTTCCAGCCTCCAGAGCCTGCGAGCTCAGTTCACATCAGCTCTCAACCAGTTCTTGCGTCCCACGTGTTTTGTGACAGCCTCAGAAAACAGAGTAGGACACACCCCACTCACGTGCTCCCTGACATGACCTGGACCTCTCTCAGTGTCCCCACCTCCTTGCCCAGCAGTCACCTACCGTTCTCAGTAAAGCTTGCTTTTGGAATGGATGCCATAAGGGGACTCAGTCTGTTTGCGGCTGAGGAGGGAGGAAATAAAGTTGGAAATGGGATGGGAGTGGTGATGGAAAAAGTGATTTTCAGCCCTTCCTGGGCCTTGGGCTTGGGATGGCAGCCTGCAGTAGTTGCCATGGTGATGGGCAGACAACACTGCCCCACCTCCAGCTCCCGCAGGACCTGAGTAACGCCAATGTGGCTTTCCTTGCTGGTCTGATCCCCTAGGCCTTTGCCTGGAGTGGACTGTGGCCTCCCCAGGCACTGCTGCTCCTGACTCAATTCCCCAACCTGACAAAGGAAGCAAGATGGGGAGATGTACCTGGAATACAGAGGCTGCCCCCAGCCCCCTGTACGCCCTGTCTCGCCTGCTCGTGCCCCTGCAGGCTAAGTGTCATGGGCTGCTCTTGGGTTGGCAGCAGCTGGTGGGAGGGACCAGCAGGGGGAGAGGAGGATGGGGCAGTCCTCCTCGCGGCCCCACCCAGCCCTGGCAGGCTCTCTCCACTGGGCGGCCACAGCTTGTGCTAAAGTTCTGGGTCTCCCTGGTTCCTGCCCTCCTCTTCCTCAGGCCTCTAAGAGCCAGTGACTTCCAGCCACAGCAGAGGCCTCAACAGGAAGTGGCGGTGGGGAGCTGTCTCGGGGTTTCTGTCTTTGTGGGCAGGGCTCTGGCAGACTCTGTGTGTGTGTGTGTGTGTGTGTGTGTGTGTTAGGGGACCAGCTGTCAGGTATAGTGGGAGATGGCCTCAGGAGGCTGCCCTGCCCAGAATTAGCCAGAGGGTTAAGCCACCACCTCCAGTGCCTTATCCTGTACTGGAGGGAGTGCCAGTTCATGTCCCAGCTGGAAGAACAGCAGAAGATGGCCCAGTGCTGGGGACTCTGGAATCACATGAGAGACCCAGATAAAGTCCCAGGCTCCGGGCTTTGATCTGGCCCAGCTTTGGTTGTTGGGGCCACCGGGGGAGTGAATAAGTGGATGGAGAAAGTCTCTCCCTCTGTCACTCTGCCTTTTAAACAAACAAACAAAACATTAAAAAAAAAAAAAAAAAGAAACAAGAAAAATGCCCAGCCATTTGGAAAGTTAAAGACAGGGAGCGTTTTGCTGGACCAACAGCATTCTCTGAGCAGATGCCTGCTCCCCACTGTCTTGTGTGACTCACTTCTCTGTCTTCGTTTCAGGAGATAAGCAGCTTGGCGTGGCCCGTGCCTGGGGGTGGCTCAGGACTGGCTGAGGTTTACGCACACATTTGCAGACTCCATGTAGCTGCCACTCTGCAGGAGTTTCTTGAAGGCCTGTCCTAGACGCATCAGTCAGTGAACCAAAAGCCAGGCCCTTCTCGGCACAGTCACTTCCTAGACTTGTACGACTTGATTCTGGAACCTCCTCTGCCACCGACACCTGCAGGTGCTCAAGTCCTTCACAAGAGGCAGTGTAGGAGGGCAGCTGTTCAGTGCATTAGGTGAGATGCAGCATGGTGCCCCTCGCATGTCGAAGCACCTGGGTGCCACCCCCGTGAGAGACCTGGATGAAGCTCCTGGCTTTGGCCTCAACCAGTCCTGGCTGTTGTAGCCAAAGAGGTGTGATTTTCAAAAGATATAAATGAATTAAAAACATTTTAAAAATCTTACATATTTTTATTGGAAAGTCAGATTTACAGAGAAGGAGATACAGAAGGGTTTTCCATCTGCTGGTTCACTCCTCAAGTGGCTGCAACAGCTGTAGCTGAGCTGATCCAAAGCCAGGAGCCAGGATACTCTTCTAGGTCTCCCACGTGGGTGCAGGGGCCCAAGGCTTTGGGCCATCCTCCACTGCTTTCCCAGGCCACAAACAGGGAGCTGGATGGGAAGTGGAGCAGCTGGGACATGAACCGGTGCCCGTATGGGATCCTGGTACATGTAAGGCAAGGACTTTAGTCACTAGGCTATCGTAATAGGCTATGAACTCCAAAATTTTTTTATTTTAAAATTTTTGATGATTTTTACATAGTTGATTGGGTGCAAAGAGTCAAGGGCTACAAGAAGGTGAGTGAGACGGTTATTTCCACATTCTTTTTTTTTCCCTTCCTGTATCTGAGTATAAATGAACATTTTAAAAGATTTATTTATTTCTATTGGAAAGGCAGATCAAAGTTACCAAGAGGAGAGACAGAGAGAAAGATTCTCCTTCTGCTGGTTCTCCCCGTGGTCCCCTGCCCCAGCACGGCCTCAATGGCCAGAGCTGAGCTGGTCCGAAGCCAGGAGCAAGGAGCTTCTTCCAGGTCTCCCATGTGGGCACAGGGTTCCAGGGCCTTGGATCATCCTCTGTTGCTCTCCTAAGCCACAAACAGGGAGTTGGAAGGGAAGTAGTTGGGATATGAACCAGTGCCCATTTTGGATCTTGTCGCTTCCAAGGGGAGGATTTAGCTATTGAGCAATTGCTTCAGGTCCAGTGAAAAAAAAATTTTTTTTAAAAAAATCAAATTAATGTGTGAGCAGCCTACGGCAGGTGGGGAAGGAGAGTCGTGGCCGTGAGGGCGGAGCCAGGACCAAGGGCTTGGTGTTTCTGCAGCCTGCCTGGCACCAGTAAGGAGCAATAAAAGGGCTGGCAGGCGTGCTGGGAGTGCACTGAGTCAGGGATCAAGGGGAGAAGGTTTCCACACCTCGTACTTCCTCTTCCTGTCCTGCCTTTCCTTTCCAGCTCTCTCACCCCGCCCAGAGGCCTCTCCCGGCCACCCCCAGACCCCCTCCAGGCGGCCCCTGTTCTGCCGCTGTAAGCAGCCAGACTGACCCCCGCAACCTTAGCGCGGCTGATGCCAGAGGAGTCAGACTCCTAATAAATGAGATGACTGTACGGAGTTTCTAACTTGGTTATTTTATAACCAACCCCTCCCTAGAGGGGCTTAACTTAGTGTAACAGACTGTATCCGAACCGGCCAGGTGCTGTGTGGGTGTGTCAGTTATGGCTCATTTTATTTATTGGAAAAGAGAGAGAGAGAGAGAGAGAAAGATATCTTCCATCTACTGGTTCATTCCCCAATGGTTGCAATGGTCAAGGCTGGACCAGGCCAGAGCTAGGAGTCAGGAGCTTCTTCCTGGTCTCACATGGTTGGGAGGGACCCCAGGACGTGGGCCATCCCCTGCTGTTTTCCTAGGCGCTGTTGGAGAGAGGGTCCTAAGGAGGAATCTTTATTGGCCTAACTTGACATCAGCAGTTCCTGCTACATTCCAGGAGCCACTGTACCCTGTGGCCCAAGTCAGGGATTTTTAAGCTCTCCTCCTCCAGTCAGCTTGAGTGGTGCGCAGTACAAGCAAAGTTTCCATGCAAAGTGCAAAACATTCAATTAACTTAAGTGGCAAGAGTCCAGAAGGGAGTGGCTGGAGTCCAAAGTTGCAGGAGGGGCAGGGTGCTCAGAGCCTATTTCTGCTCACTCAATTAACCGTTCTTTAACTCAGCAAGCCTGCCCGCTGCTATGGGGTGCTGGCTATCACCCAGCTGCACCCCATCACAGTACATTAGCAAGGAGCTGGATCTGAGGTTGAGTAGCCGGGATTTGATGCAGCAGTGTGAGAGGGGATGCTGGTGCCACAGGCAGTGACTTAATCCGCTGTGCAGCAACACCTGTGCATGCCAGTGCATCCTTTAATGCTGATTCACAGCACTGGGCCTTTCTCTGCAGCTGTCCTCCATTGGGCGCGGCCTCTCCTCTCGACCTCCTGCTGTGCCTCCTCCGTGGTGCTTGCTCTCTCCGTTTTCCTTCATCCCCAGTTTTATTGAGTTGCGTTATACGCTCCTCTTTTTCATTCTCCCCATAGCTTTGGGAGAGAAGTGTCTGCTTCTACGACACGGGTGGAGAGCTGAGCTGAGGTGCTGTGACTTGCCTAAGTTCACGTGGCTGGTGAGTGGCTGAGGAAAAATCCTGTGCTGTTTTCTGTGGTTGGTTTGTTTTCATTTTTGTGCCTATGGGTTGTCCAAAAAACACTAAATGTTTCCACCCCTGCAGAGTCGTGGCTGAGGCAGCAGGCGGGGCAGTAGCCGAAGGCTGGGTGTGGGAAGGGGAGGGCCAAGAGTCTGCACGCCCTTTGAAGCCGGGGATGGATAAAGGTGTAGATCTGCTCCGTCCTGGCCAGGCCTCTGTTCACAGAAACACATCCTGAGGAGTGAGGTGAGGTAACGTGAGACCAAGCCTGCTGCAGAGGTGGGTTCAGACTCCTGCGTGGAGCTGTCCCGAGGGCGCGGACACCTGTTGGCCGCTCTCCCAGCAGCCCTTTGGAGAGAACCGGAGCCTTTGCTGGGTCCCTGGCACCTTTCTAAGGCCTGTGTCCTTCTATCCTGATCGACGTGGCCAGAGCTGATAGGGTCAGCATTATTATGTGTTCCTTTCCCTGCAGGCTGACTGGGCCATGATGGGCTTTTGGGTCTGCGCCGAGACCAGAAAGGAACAAACTTGTGAGGCTTCCTGGAAGAAGCAGCAGGAGCAGGAAGATGCACAGAGAGATAGGCCAGCAGGGATGTCCTGCGCTTCCAATCCAAGGCGGAAATTGAGGGGGGTGTGTGTGTGTTCCTGGATGCTGTGACTTCCCTAAAAGAATCCCCACATTTTCATTTTGGAAAAAAAAAATCAGTTTAAGTATTTTCATTTTATTTGAAAGACAGAGAGAGCTAAAGGTATAGAGATAGACGGACTGATATTTCATCTGTTGATTCATTCCAATAGAATCTCTAGTAGCCAGGGCCGGGCCAAAGGGGTACTGCAGTATTCAGGCCACCATCCGCCTCCCGGGATACACATTATCAGAAAGCTGGTTGGCAAGGGGAGCAGCCGCGATTCAAACTAGGCACCCCAAGTGGCTTTTGAAGGCGGAGTTACAGAGACACAGAGACACAGAGAGACAGGAGAGATCTTCCATTCTCTGGTTTATTCCACAAATAGCCATGCAATGGAAAGCCAGAAGCCAGGGTGCGGCGGGGAGAAGAGGGTGTCAAGTAATTGGACCATTCTCTGCTGCTTTTCTGGGCACGTTAGCAGGGAGCTGAATCAGAAGTGGAGCTACTAGGACCCAAACCAGTGTCCCTATGGGATGTGAGTACCATGGGTGGCAGCTTGATGAGCTACGCCATAGCACCACCCCTGCAAGTGGCATCTTAGTAGCTGTACCGCTGGTCTGCTCTTTGCTCACTTTTACAGTTACCTGTGTAAGAGTGAATGAGGTACTCCAAAGAGGCAAACAGGTCTAAGTCAGGTTGTAGCATCTGAGGTGGCCTGCCCTGTCCCACAAGGGACATGACTTGGGCCTGGGGCTGCTGGTTAATGTTCCACAGTGAGATTGTGAGAGCTTGGTTTGGGCTAGAACTAGATAAAAGGAGAGAGAGAAAGAGCATGGGGTTTGAGTCATGACATCATAACGTCCCTTGGTTGTAGGTCTGTTTCCCCCAGTTGGTTATTCACAAAAGTCAAAAGCACTTGGCTGAGCCCGAAAGGGGCTGGGCATGGCATGGGTCGTCTGGCCCGGGTTGTTTGACCTGTGTGTGCTTTGGAGCTGGGCTGGTGAGCCCCAGAAGGAGCCGGGTACGGCCTGGGTCGGGCAGCCTGGGGTGCCAATGGTGCTAGGTAAAGCCTTCGGGCCACCTGGTGGCATGCTTATGGGGTGTAGGCTTTCAGGGGGCCTGCAAGATGGCACACGTGGGGGTGTGCAGAGACTTGGGGGCTCATGTCCAGGTGAGGAATGACCTCTGAGGGACTTGCTTCAACAAGGCTACTGTTCATGCAGATCTGAACCTCCCCAGTGACTTAGACGGAGCAGTGGATAGCATACCCAGATGCTCATAGAGGATATGGCAGCCCATTGGGGCCTGCAGAGGACGTCTGATACCATAGTAGAGGATGGAGGACAGATTGCCCAGGGAAGAGGATGAGAGAATGTTCAGGATGGAGAACTACTGAGGGAATATGTTACAGTTGAGGAATGAATACTGAGGGATTTCCATCAATAAGGCCATTGTACTTGCAGGTAAGTGAGGGGGCTGATACCAAGTGGTTTGGAGGGGGGCAGAATTAGAGGATTTTTAAGGGTCAGACCAATGTACCAGCCCATGTAGGAAATCTGAGCTGGGCTAGTTAGCATCAACTACCACCAACTCACTGGTACACATTAAAGCTAGGACTGGGGGACTACATGGTAGGGTTAGATCATGGTACCATCAGTGAGAGTTGAAACAGGGAATAGGTAATGTTAGGCTGGGCCATGACACTAATCAGCATGTAAGGTAATCAGGTTTGGGGGAAGATTTGGGGTGCAGGGGTTATGTGGGCCCACCCCTGTGGGATTGCAATTTCTGCTGGTTTTCTTAGGAGCTGAGGGTAATGATGGGCTGAGCTAGGCATGACTCTGACACTCATGAGTACTGGAGTTGATCCAGGCTGGGCTGGTCCAGGCTGCAGCACCCAGAAGCACATCCAAGAATAGGGTGTGGGGCGGGCTGGGTCACAACATCCAACCAGCTCATGCATAGGCTGGGCCAGAAGGGACGGACTATGCTGGGTGAATGCCAAGCATCCGTTGGCATGTGTGAGATTTGGTCTGGGTGTGGGTATGGTGGGGGAACTTGGGAAACTCCCTTGGTGGGCCACAGCTTCTGCTATGAGCATATGATTCAGGCTTGGGTGTTGGTCAGGCTGGATAAGGTAGTTCTACCCATCAGCAAGTGTGTGGGTTGGTTCTGGAGAGGGGTGGACTTGGCAGGGCCAAACCTTAGCACACTGGCATGTGCAGGAACCAACTTGGAGTGCAGTCATTTCCAGGCTAGGTTATCACACCTGCCAGTTTGCATGAGCCAGGGATGGGAGCAGACTGAGCAGGGCTAGGCTAAAGCACCTGTCAGTGAGAGTTGGGACTGGGGGCAGGTCGTGACAGACCAGGCTGCAGCATCCAATAGCAAAAGCCAAGATAGGGGATGGTCTACACCAAGCTGAGTCAGAGCAACCACTTGCATGCACAAGATCTGTGGCTGGGAACAGGCCTGGCTGGGGAGATAAGAGGATACCCTGGCTGGGTTGTGGTTACCACTGGTGAGCACAAGAACCAGAACGGGGCAATTATCTGTGGCTTGGGTGTGGACTGAATCTGGGTTGTGCCATACTGGGCTAGATTCTAGTACCCACTGGTGTTTGTGAGAGCCAGGGTGGGTGTACGTTGGGCTGGGCTAGGTCTCGGTTCCTGCTGAACCATGTGAGATCTGTGTCTGGGTGTGGACCAGGTGTGGCTGGGCTGTAACACCAACAGTAAGAATCAGAATGGGTGTGGTCCAGTTGGGCAAGGCCACTGTTCCTGCCAGGAGAGGAGGTGAACTAAGTCAGCCCAGGCCAAGGATCCACCAGTGTGCATAAGACTTGCCGCTGGGAGGAAACCTGATAGAGGAGCTTGGGGCACTCCTCTGTCATGATGCAGTGCCTGAAAGTGAGCATAAGAATCAAATCAGGGAGCAGCCCAGACCAGGCCAGGTTATGGTACCTGCTGGCACACAATGGGGTCAGGTCTGCGGGCGGGCCAGTTCATGACACACACAGGCAGATCTGAAAACCAGGATGGGGGACAGGTCAGGCTAGGTTGGGCCACAACACCAGCCAGTTCATATTAGGGTCAGGAGTGGGGGCTAACTGGGTTGGGCTAGGCTGTTACACCTACCAGCATGAGCTGGAACAGGGGGCAGGCCAGGCTGGACCGAGCTGTAGGACCCACCGGCAAATGCCGAGATGGGTCATATCCTGCCAGACTTTGCCACAGCACCCACCAGCACATGTGAGACTCAGGGAGGAGGGGTGTGAGTCCTGTAGAGGGGCAGTGTGGGCTCCCCTGCTGGCCACTGCTCCCATTGGTAAGCATGAACATTGGGACTGGGGGCAGTCCAGGCCAGGCAGGGCTACAACACCTGTTGGCCTACATGTGAACTGGGTTGGAAAAGAACCAGGCTGGACTAACCAACTGCATCCATTGGTGCATGTATGAGCCAGAATAAGTGCAGGTTGGTTGGGCTTTGCTGCAGCATCAGCTGGCAAATGCTGGGACTAGGAGCAAATCCTGTCAAGCTAGACTGTAGAACCACCTGGAGAGTACAAGATCAAGGACTGGGAGTGAATCCAGTAGAGAAACTGTGGGCATCATTCTGATGGGTGGAAATCCTCACTGATAGGTGTAAGAACCAGGGCTGGGGGAGGGCCTGGTTAGATAGGTGGAGTCACCTGCTAGTATGAGTGTGGGTTGGATTGTGAAGTCAGTTGGGTTGAATTAGTCTCCAACCCTGTTGATGTGTATGAGAGCTGAATGGGATGTGAGACAGACTGGACCAGTCCCTTGCACATACTGGCAAACACAGGAACCATGGCTGGGGGAAGGCCTGGAGTGGGAGAGGGAGGTTATTGCAGGTGGCACTGACTAGGCAACAGTTCTCATTGGTGTGTGTGAGGGCCGAGTGTGTAGTTGGTTGGGTTGGTCTGGGCTGCAGCATCCATTGGTTTGTGACCCAGCAATGGCAACTACCAGTAAATGCGTTGGTTGATGTGAGTGACGGACTGAGCCAGACCCTGTACTGACAAGCACACACAAGGGTCAGGTCTGGGACCACCTCTGATGAGGGAACTTTGGATATCCCCTAAACTGAACTGCTGGATTTACAACTGCAGTCATGGGGAGAATTGCAGGATCTGTGGTCTGACTGTGGAATGCATATATCAGAACTGGACCTTCTCAGTGGCTATGACAGAGCAGTAGATGGCATGCCCAAATGCACATAGAGGATGTGTCAGTCCATTGGGGCCTGCAGGGGACATTTGGTACCATAGCATAGGAAGGAGGACAAAGCCAATTGGATAACTACCCCAGCCAAACAATGATAGCAAATATCTGGGCGAATGGAGACTAATGTGGACTATGTCAGCCAATGGGCCTTGGAAGGATTTCCTTATCTTTAGATTGGTGTGATTGACAGCAGAACCCTTGGAGCATGCTCCATATGGGAGACCTGGGATGACATCAGATGGCCCTTCCCCATCCCTGGGTACTGAGGTGGTTGGGAAGTCGAGTAAGGCTTCTTCCCTTGTCTCCCCTCTTCTCCCTGATACAGAAGGAATATAAAGAAAATGTGGATGCAATGGTCCCATCCACTTTCCCCTGATCCTCAACCCTTCCCACCCTGATCAACTATGTAAATTCATAAAAATAAAAATAAATAGTTAAAATCACTTGTTAAGCTGCAGCCTCTGATGCCAGCACCCAATATGAGCATTGATTCATGTCATGGCTGCTGTACTTCCAATCCAGCTGCCTTCTAATGCACCTGGGAAAGCAGCAGGGGATGGTCCAAATACCAGCTTTCAGGCACATTAGCAGGGAGCTGGATTGGGAGTGAAGCAAGCTGAGGCTTAAGCTGACTTCCATATGAGATGCTGGCATTGCAAGCGACAGGTTAATCCACTATACCACAGTGCCAACCTCTCTATCTTTTTGAAGATCCCTTTCTTAGCTGGGGTCTGTCAGAGAAACTGAGCCTATGATAGGACACATTGTATGCATTGTGCTTTGTGAATATGGAGATTTGGTTTAAAGAACTGATTCATGTGGCTATGGAGTCTTGCAGGGCTGGTGGTCAGCCTGACTGGTGGTGACTGCCTGGAAGAGTTTCTGCTGTAGATCAAGTCCCAAGGTCATCTCTGAGAACTCCTCACTCAGGGGATGTTCATTGTTCCCTTCAGGCCTTCAGCTGATGGAGTGAGGACTACCAACAGAGTCTGTGCATTGATCTCGCTCAAAAAACACCTTCCAGAAACATCCAGAATAACATGTGGCCCAACATCTGGGTGCTATGGACCTGTCAAGTGGACTGGGGACGTGAATCGTCATGGTGCCTTTCTGTGTAATCCTACAGCCTGGGAGGTAGACGCTGGTGTTCCCGTAGGCCAGGAGAGAGCTGGGGCTCTGGGAAGTGGCGAAGTCAGCAGGGACACCGAGCTCCGTTGGGATGGGCTAGTGGTCACACGAACAGCTTGTGAATGTTCTCTGCACTGAAAAGCCGGGGACCTGTGATATCGCCCACTGGAGGTGGTCCTAGCATGCTTTCCACAGAAGGGGGCCAATGGGAGCCAGTGCAATAAGGCCTTTGCTGCTCCTGTTTGTCAACCCAGCAACCAACCTCCTTCCTTTATTTCAAAATCCACCTTCTCTCTGTTCCCATGTTTCTGCGGCTTTCCTGAAAGTGTGGCTAGATGAGGGACCTCACAGGGCAGCAGTGAAAACTTCGCAATGGACAGGAGGCAACATATGCTTGCTTACACATGTGGCAGAGAGGGGATCTAGCCCCCTGGCTTACTTCCCAGCTGTGGCTAAGCTGGAGCTGAGCATAAAGTCTGGAGCCCAGAACCTGTTCCAGGTCTCCCACATGATGTCTGAACTGTAATTATTTGGGCCGTCACTGCTGCCTTGCTGCGTCTGCAGGAACGTAGCAGTCCAGGCTGGAGCAAGGAATCAAGCCAGGCCCTCTGATATGGGATCTGAGCCTCAAGGCTAACCACCCACTCCCTTGTTCTCTGCTTCTTTGCGCTCTCTTACCATCCTTTTCCCCTTAAACACAAAAAGCTGATACCTCCACACCCCTACTTTCTTTTGCAGTGGAATTCTGTGCTCTCCCACTCTGAGGCTGTGTTCTGCTCTGACCTCCCCCAGGGTATCCTGGCAATGGGTGAGAAGAGGCTGGGCTCCTTGTCTCTAGGTGCCATTGGGAGGATGGGATTCTGGTTCTTTCTCCTCCAGAAGGGAGAAGACACAGTGCCTGGAGGCCAGCGTGGGTGCTGCCTCTCACAGTGCCAGCCAGGTGAGAAGGGCCACCTCCGTCTGTCTGCCGTACAGCAGGTGTATCCCTGTGGCCAGGACAGATCCTCCATCACCTCAGTCCTAGACTCCAGGCTCTGTGTCCAAACAACTTGGTTGTTTGTCCCCAGGGAGTGGGCCCCTGGCCAGAGGGCTGGAGGGTCTGTTTGGAAGGTATCCTAGACATCCTGGGGTCTCACTCTGTGTGCTCAGGTGAACTCTGAGGTGGTGTACCTGAAGCCCTCAGTGTCCCTCTCTGCTTGTGTTCTCAGTCCCTTCTTGGCGTCTCAGACTCTCAGCTCTGTGTTCTGCTGGGGGCCTGGAAGGCAGCTTGCCCCCTTGCTTCCTTCTGACTTCTCCGCCCTTCTCTCTCTTATCCCCTCAGCTCCAACCTCTTTGGTCTTTTGATTCCTGGGACTTGTTGAGACTCTCCTGTTGTAA
This sequence comes from Ochotona curzoniae, assembly GCF_017591425.1. Lineage (NCBI taxonomy): Eukaryota > Metazoa > Chordata > Mammalia > Lagomorpha > Ochotonidae > Ochotona > Ochotona curzoniae. Next base: position 2,661,420 of record NW_024465654.1, on the reverse strand, counting down.
GCCTTTGTATTGGCTGTCATCTAAAAACAGTCTAGATTCTACTTATTTCCCTTTTTATTTCAAAACTATTGAAAGAGATTTTCCATCTACTGGTTCATTCCCTACATGCTCACAATGGCTGGGGCTGGGTCAGGCTGAAGCCAGGAGCCTATAACTCCATCTGGGTCTCCCATGAGGGTGGTTGAGCCATCACCTGCTGTCTCCTTAAGTGTACCTTGGAAGGAAGCTGGATAGAAAATGGAGCCAGCTAGGCTCTCTGATTGTGGGCACTGGCCTCTGAAGCATTGATTCAACACTGTGTTAAAACCCATTTCTAAAATAGATCAAAAGCTTTTAATACTGTTGTCTGCTTTGCCTTCCAATATAAAGGCCTGCACAGGCCTATGTTCTGGTCACTGCCCCACCTTCCTTCCCTAACCCCCAGAGCAGATCTCTTTTACCGAGTGAGCCATTGCCGAAGGACAACCTGACGACTTAATTATTTAATGATCTTTCCTGGCTGATTCCAGAATTGGGCAACACTTCATTCCATGCAACATGGAATGGTCTGGCTAAAGGAACTTGATTTTGTAGATAGAGAAGGGCTTGGGGGAAAAAAGGCAGAAACAATGACAAGAAGTTGGCCAATCTTTTCAAAGTCACTTTCCTTGCAGGGTAGGGAAGGGGAGAACTCTTGGGAAGTAACTGCTGGGTCACACGGGGTTCCAGCAGGCTCCTGTCTCTGGGTAAAGGTTGCAGCAGAAGGAGCTGCGTTGTCTTGGTGACTGTGGCCAGCTGCTTGGGGAACCGGTTGCTGTTGTCCTGATTTCTTTGTGTTGGCTCAAAGTCTCCTGGAACTCAGATAAGCTGCTTCTTTAGAGTTGGGTGACTTGAACTGGACTGCAAGTGACTTTATTTTCATGTTTAGCCTGGGTCTGTGGGGACCCAGGGCAGGAGCTCAGCCCTAAACAAGGGCCTCCTATAATTTTTATTTAATGATACATAATCTAAACCAGATAGACGGGATGTGACATCATGAGGCAGTGTAAGGCGTAGAGAGATGGCAAGGTCTGCTGTGGATTGGAGGCCCCAGGCAGGGTGGGAAACTGTTGTGTTTGGAGGACTAGAGGGAATGAGTTTGAATGACAGGAATAGATTAGCGTGTGAGGCTCAGGTGGTGCTGATGAAAGAGCTCTTTGTTCTTCTACTTTTTGGACTCCTTGGGCTGTCTTCTTTGTTGATTTCTTCTCAATGTTTTGGTCTTTAAAACCTGGAATGGGGCTCAGTGCAATGGCTCACTGGCTAAATCCTCTCCTTGCAAGCACACAGTATCCCATATGGGCACAAATTCTTGGCTCAGCTGCTCCACTTCTGACCCAACTCCCTGCTGATGGCCTGGGAAAACAACAGAGGATGGCCCAAAGCCTTGGGACCCTGAACCTGCATGGAAGACCCCTAAGAGGTGTCCGGCTCCTGGCTTCAGATTGGCTCAGCTCTGGCCATTGCGGCTACTTAAGGAGTAAACCAGTGGACAGAAAATCTTTATCTCCCTCTGCAAATCTGCCTTTTCAATGAATAAATATTTTAAAATAGTATTTTAAAAATACATATATTTAAGATCTTTTTTTTTTTTTAATCAAAGAGAGTTATCTTTCATCCATTGTTCCATTTTCCAAATGTCCTCAAGAGCCAGGGCTGGTCCAGGCTGAAGCCAGGAGCTGGGAATGTCATGTGTTTCTCCCACAAGGGCTCCAGGAACCCAATAGCCTGGGCTATCCCCTGCTGCCTCCCTGGTGTGTGTTAGCAGGAAGCCGGATTGGGAATGAGCTGGGACTTGAACTCACACACTCCAGCATGGCATGTGGGTGTCCCAAATGGCTCTTCATCTGCTTGGCCACACCCTCACCCCTATTTAGTATAATTTATGCCTCCTTCCAATTGTGAAATGAATAGCACCATGCATAATAGAAGTCTAGTCAAGATAACAAAATCCCAAATAAGGAATTCTTCAGTAAGACTTTGATACAGGAAGCTGGCTACCCAAGCATGGGAGAACTGAAAATCATGGTGAGAACCAGGGGCAGAAATAACAGTTAGCAGGGAGTTATGAGCCTTTGGTCTGGGATGGGAGGGAAGAGGTGGGTCTCTCGGAGGAGGGGCCTGCGGGAGGGGGTCGGAAGTGCCCGAGTGGTCTCCCTTTCAGAGTCAGAGGATTCCTGACTTCCAGGTGTGGAACGCATCTTCATGTTCCATCATCATCCACCTGTCAGCTTTCTTCACCATGGGTCATCTCCACAGAGATGAAACAAAGTGGATCAGAGATGATGGTCCAGGTGCTTGGGTCCCTGCCGCCCGCGTGGGAGACAGAATCACATTGAGCTCAGGCTCCAGTCTTCCATCTGGTTGATGTGGCTGTTTGGGGAGCACACAGCAGATGGGAGATCTGTCTGTCTCTCAAATAAATCAGAATAAGATGCAAAGTGGATCAGGCAGTTTGCTCCTCTTTTTTTCAAAATCCGAACAGTGGCATCTGGTAAATGCTGCTGCCTCCCGCCTCTCCACGGCCCAGCCGTCGGTGGCTGCCTCACAGTTTCTTTGTGTGTCTTTCTTCCTCCTTCTCTTTCTGTTTTTTTTCTTCAATGCTTTCAAACAGACTTCCCTTTATGTGTTCCACATTTGCGGTCAGAAGCTTCAGAAATATCCCTGCTTCTAGAACACTCTTAAACATTACTAAAAACACATGAGAGAGAGACTTCCCATATGCTGGTTCACTCCCCAAATGTTCTAATAGCTGGTTGAGGCTGGGGACCAAGAACTCAATCTGGTCTCCCATCTAGATGGCAGCGACCCAACCATGGGGCCACTCCTGGCACCTCCCAGGATCTGCGTTAGAAGGGACTTGTGGCCAAGAACCACAGCCCACTGTTGAACCCAAGTACTGTGATGTGGCCTACAGATGTCATACCTGGCATCATAACCACGAGGCTAAATGGCCAGCTCTTTCTTTTAATTTTTATAAAAAGATTTATTTATTTGAAAGTTGGATTGGGATCAGTGCATTGGCTCAACAGGATAATCCTCTATCTCTAAGCATTGGAATCCTATATGTGCTCTGCTTCTTAGCCCAGCTGCTCCACTTTTGACCCAGCACCCTGCTTATGGCCTGGGGAAGCAGTGGAGGATGGCCCAAAGCCTTGGGACCCTGCACCACATGGTAGACCAAGAAGAAGCTCTTAATTAGCTCAGCTCTAGCCATTGTAGCCATTTGGGTAGTGAACCAGTGAATGAAAGATATCTCTCTCTGTCTCTCCTTCTCTTTGTAAAATCTGCCTTTTCAATATATATATATATATCTATTTTTTTTTTTTTTAAATAAAGAGTTATAGAGGGAGAGGGGGAAGAGAGAGTGTGTGCACAGACAAGAGAGGATCTTACACCTGCTTCATTCACTCTTTAAATGGCCACAATGGCCAGAGCTAGGCAAGTCTGAAACCAGGAGCTTCTTCGATTCTTCCCGTTGGGTGCAGGGCCCAAGCACTGGGGCCGTCTTCTTCAGCTTTCCCAGTCACATTAGCAGGGAGCTGGATCAGAGGTAGAGCAGCTGGGTCTCAAACTGGAGGAATCCATATGGAATACTGGCATTGTAGGGGGAGGGTCAACTTGCTATGGCACAATACTGGCCCCGCATAGGTGAGTTTTGTAAATAAAAGTTAATTACACAGTGAAGGACTGTGTTATCTCTCCAGCCTCCACAGGAGAAACAGACTTGAGACCATGCTAGGTGAATGTCAGAGGCATGAATTGAACATAAATCTACTTCCAGCTCTACCTCTGGGCTGGTTGAGCTTTGTGGTCTTTCTCCCCATGAACTGAGGATACCTTTTGATCCACATGTCTCCCCAGCTCCCAGGGTCAACTGGACAGCCCAAACCATGTTGTGGTCTGTGGGTGCCTGCGGCCGTCCGTTCCAGGCATGTTGGGACAGCCCCAAGGAGCCGCTCACGACTTTGCTGGATCGCAAGGTCAGCTGTGGCTCTCAGAGGCGTTTCCACCCTAGGATGACATTTGATCTGCCTGCATTTCCACAGGGGAAGCAGATGGTTTGGGGAAATCCAATTTAAAAGGAACAAAATCAAATTAGTTCTCCAGGGGACCGATGGCCGAGGCTGGAGGGAGGACAATTACATTAGATACCCAGGCCTCCCTGAGACAGCATGAAGGCAGAGGTGCTGGTGGGTCACTTACCCCTGGGTGGCTTCAAGTCTCTTGCTGGGAGAAGAGGAGAGAGTGTGACTGACTCAAGTCCATGGGCTCTGCTGGTCCCTGGGACCCACAGACCTCTAGTAGCCTCTATTATTTGTCTTTCACAGTTCACAGACCCTCTCTGTAACTTTTCTCTTTTATTTTATTTTAAAGATTTATTTATTTTTATTGGAAAGTCAGATATACAAGAGGAGGAGAGACAGAGGAAGATCTTCTGTCAGCTGACTCATTCCCCAAGCGGCCGCAGCAGCCGGAGCTGAGCCAATCAAAAGCCAGGAGCCAGGAGCCTCTTCTGGGTCTCCATGTGACTGCAGGGTCTGAAGGCTTTGGGCTGTCCTCGACTGCTTTGGTAGGCCACAAGCAGGGCACTGGATGGGAAGCGGGGTCACTGGGGTTAGAATCAGCATCCATATGGAATCCTGGTGTGTGCAAGGAGAGGACTTTGGTTGCTAGGCTACTGTGCTGGGCCCCCTTAAAAATTTTATTTATTTTTATTGGAAAGGCAGATCAGACTTACAGAGAGAAAGAGAGGCAGAGAGAAAGCTTTTCTATCCACTGGTTCACTCCCCAAATAAACCATAAGGGCCAGAGCAGAGCCAATCTAAAGCTGAGAGCAGGAAGTTTCTTCCGCGTCTCCCATGCTAGTGTAGGGTCCCAAGGTTTTTGGACCATACTTGGCTACTTTCCCAGGCCACAAGCAGGGAGCTGGATGGGAAGTGGGGCAGCTGGGACATGACCCGGAGAGATCCTGGTGCTTGGAGGTAGAAGATTAGAGCCAATATAGCCATTGCAATGGACCTTTAGGAATATGGTCACACTCACAAGGAGCACCCCCACACCTCCAAGGAGGATGGGCATGTTTTTGCCGAGTGGCTCGGGTGCCTTTGTCCACATGGGAGTGCTTGGGTTTGGATCGGCTCCAGCATCTCATGTGCTGACTCAGGGTGGGGTGGGAGTGGGGGGTCGTGCAGTATGATGATGATTCAGGTGATTGGATTTCTGCCATCATGAGTGGTAGACCTGGGTTGAATTCTTGGTTCATGGCTCTGGTCCATGACCCACCCCTCAGCACCTCTCGGCTAAGGGAGCTTGAATGTGAGACACTGGCGGAAGCAGAGACATGAAGGGCATGCACTGCAGATTGTGGGACTCAGGCTACAAAGTGCGGGCACTTGGCAGTGGGCGGCGTGTGGCCACTGGATGCTGACTAACCTCCTGGTGAACCCCATCATTTAAGGATTTGGGTGTGGCCTTCTTTGTCTATTAAAGGACCCAACAATGGCACGCAATATAAAACAAATGCTGTGATTCCACTGACGAGACAGGATTGTGAATTCTTTCTGGGTTGCCCATAAAAATAATCCTCTGGTCCTATTAATGTTTGCCAAGGTCCTTTCTCAGTGACTCAACCCTTGCCCTCTAACCAAACAACAGAGAGGTAGAAAGTTTTCTGAGCACTTGCCTGGGATATATGCTATAAAACAAATTTTTTTCTTTTCCTTTTTTTTTTTTTTTTTTTAATTTGATAGGCAGTGTGGGAGGAGAAACAGAAACCTTCCATTCACTGGCTAACTCCCCAAATGTCCACAAAAGGCCGGGTCCGGGCCACGCTGAAGCCAAGAACCTGGTACTCCATCTGGGTCTCACATATGGGTGGCAGGGACCCAAGTACATGAGCTGTCACCTCCTCCTGTGTCCCTCCCAGAGTACACATTGTTAAAAAACTAGAATTGGAAGCAGAAACCAAGACTGTAATCTGGGCTCTAGGATGTGGGGTGTGGGTGTCCCCCGACAGTGTGTTCAATGATGCTCAGAATGCTCAGCCCTGAGATCTACAAGCTCTGTGAGACGGAAGTGTGTGTAGCAGCTCCTTAAGTCCCCACCCGTGCCGGGATCAACAGTTCTCACCTCCAGCACCTCCTGGGGTCCTCTTGTTCTCGGGCCCTGTACTCCTAGGGAGGAGTCCCAGGTTAAAAGGCTTGTCCAATCCATTCCCTGTGGGTTCTGCTCATTGATCCTCATGGCAGCCTCTGGGACGACGGAGGCCAGTAGTCTACCTCGAAGATTGGGGTGTTGTGGGCTCCCCCAGGCCCCAGGCCCCTTACTGTCATTTTAGATGATACCACACCACCCTCCACCAACACCACCACAAAGGTGTCTTCTGCAGGTTTCTGTAGTTGGCCACCTGCCTTCTTGAGGGATGCCCGAGGAACTGAGCATTCCCCTGAGACCGAGTGGCTGCCTCCAAGGTTCTCCTGTGTTCCTCTAGGGAACCCTCAGCACCCTCTCCCTTCTGCACACAGCCTGGAACATCTGGAAACACAACCTAGGTCTCCCCAGGTCCAACACAGAAAGAAACACATCACACGAGCCCTCATTGCTGCCTCTCTGGGTCCATGTTAGCAGGCAGCCAGGCTCAGGAGCTGGAGCCAGCTCCCTAATGCCCTGTAGGTCCCTTGTAGCTACCCTTCCTGGTCACAGAACGGCCTGGTTGTACTGTCATCCCATCCATACTCCCCCTTCAACTGAATCTAGAAGCCATGGGTTTGGAGAGCTGGGCTTTATTTAGCCAGGACAGGCAAGTGGGGTGATAGATTTTAAAATACCTTCAGCTGTGGTGGGCTACTGGTGAAGCAATAACCTCTTCATGTCCAGCTGTTTCTGTTTCTCATTTGTCAGTCTAGCTGAGCTGAGAGGCAGTCGCAGCTTGGCGGAGTCCACTCCTTCTCCAGGACCTGACCCTTCCTAAAGACCTTGGCTCCCATAGCAACGTCAGGTCCCTGAAAGCTGCAGGCCCTGGCTGCTTGCTTGTCACCCATAGAGCTGCACCTGCTGGGTCCACCCGCCCAGAGGCTGGAGGAGCTAGGTGTGGCCCAACTGACAAAAGGAGCACGGGCCAGCTGGCTCCTTCCTGGGGCTGGCCAGCTCTCCACGAGCCCTTTGATTGTTACAGGCCCTGACTACCAATCACAGAGGGTGGCTGAGACTGTAGCTTAGCCTGCGTGGACCTGAGTCCTCCGTATTTGACTGGAAGAGGGCTGGGTTTTCCTCTCTTCAGACTTTAAGTAGGTTTGTGGTGGCCGTCTCTCTGAATGAGCCTGGAAACTGGGCACAAGAGCCCTTTTCCCACCCCATGCAGGCAGAGCGGTAGACAAAGATGTTCTCTTTGGAGGCCAACAATGAGCACCCAGAAATGGAGCTGCAGGAGTGTCTGCTCCATTCTTCCAGAATCTTCCTAAGGTTCAGCCATGTTTTCATTCCTTGGATTCAGTAAACACCATTTGGGTCCTTATCTACTGCTGGCTTTTGCCTAAGCCAGCTCTTCCATCTAATATCCACAAGTAGAGGGACAGAATAAAATGTTGAGGGTTCTGGGATTTGAGCCTTCAGGAGCAACTAACTGCTCCAACTTTCCAGGGTATAAGCGGGACTTGTCTTTCTTGGAAAGAGCGCAGGGGGTTGGGGAATCAGAAGTAGGGCTGTGTGAACCAACCTGGGATGATGCTACCGCTACACTCCTGCACAAGTCACATGGTGCACCTGCTGTTTTCCCGGTGGAATTAACCTTCCCATGCTCAGAGGAACCAAGGAGCCAGGGCTACACAGTTGCCCTGAGACTGGAGGGGCGGGGGGAGCTGGTACAGCCTGCTTCTGTGTAGCGTAGATCTTAATAGCCAGCAAGTCACCCTTCCTAAGTTCACCAGGTGTTGCATTAAGGATATCCACAGGACTGCGTGATCATCACTACACATTTCTGGAACTTCAGGACGCCCAATGCAAACTCTGTACCCATGAAGCAGTAACTTTGTATTCTTCCCACCTCCATCTTTGGGTATCTCCAATCTACTTTGTGTATTCAAATTTATCTCTTCTCAGCAGTTTAAAAAAAAATATTTATTGAAATGCGGAGTTGAGAGAGATGTTCCATCTGCTGGCCATAATGGCCGGAGCTGGGCTGGTCTGAAGCCAGAAGCCAGGAGTTTCTGGGACTCCCATGTGAGTGCAGGGGCCCAAGCACTTGGACCATCCTCCACGGCTTTCTCACGCACATGAGCAGGAAGCTGGATTGGAAGTGGCAGAGCCCCAGGAATCGAACTGGCACCCATACAGGATGCTGACACTGCAGGAGGAAGCTTTACCTGTGGTGGCATAGTACCAGCTCCCCTTCTTGGCATCTTATACAACCAGAATTATAAACCACTTTTTTTGTGTCTGCCTTATTTCCCTTAGGCGGTGTCTTGTTCATGTATCTTTTCTGCTTTATTCTGTTTTATTGTTGTTATTTCCTATGATATAGTTTTGTAGGTATAGGGAATTCCCCTTTCCTCCTCCCCTTCCTTGCTACACATGTGCCCCTCCCACCATTTCCCTCCATATTATTACATCAGTGCCTGGGGATGGAGACAATCATTTGAGTTGACTTTAGAGACCCTTATGTAGGGATGAATGTTCTGAGGGTGCTGCTTGAGTGGTCTTGATAGTTTTGAGGTGTTGGCTTTGTTGCACTAGGGTTGAGAAAATCTCTGGATGAGCTACTTGACATTGCTTGTTGGCTTAGAGAAGCTGGCTGTCATGCCTCCCATGTGCATCATTTGGACATGCTGTTCACTGCACGGGCATCAGCAACTGAGGAGGTCCAGTTCTGATACATGCGCTCCAAGGTCAGACTACATATCTGTTTTTGCCTGTGCCCAGGGTTTGAGTCCAGCAGCTAGCTGAGGAATCCCCCAAGAAACTTGACTCCTGTGTGTACCAGTCAAGTGCAGGGTCAGGTTTAGTCTGTTGCCCACACCAACCAATGCACGTACCTGGTGGATACAGCTGCCTGGTCAGTTTTGCCTCCAGACCCATCTCTCATGTGAACTGGTGGATGCTGTAGCCAAGCCTAGCCCAGGCTGCCACAGGCTTGGTTCTTATGCACACCACAGGGTAATGTGGTCTAGTTGGGGAGACCACATAACTAATAACTTCCATGAGACCTACACCCAGCCCGTTTTTGCATGTGTCAGAAGATGCTGTCACCTAGCCTGTCCCGCCCCATATCTTGTTCAGCTTTTGTGTACACCCATATGTGCTGCAGCCTAACCTAACCTGCCCCATATGCATACTTGTGGGTGCTGCAGCCTAGCAGGGTAGTTCCCAAAATTCTCGAATCAGGCCTGCTCCCAGTCTTAGATCTTGTGCTTGCTGGTAGGGGCTGTGGCTCTGCCTGACAGGCCTGCCCCCAGTTCTGGCCCTCGCTGGTGGGTGCTACAGCCTAGGACACTCAGTCTATATCCATTCCTGGTTCTTGGTACAGCTGAACCCAGCTTGGCATGCCCCAGATCTGGCTCTCACATGAACTCAGGTGCAGTCTAGCGCACTCCACCTGTTCTACATCCATTCTGGGTTTTGCATATGCCAGCAGGTGCTTGTTCATGTATGTTGCAGCAGGCATTGGAATCAGATTTCATGGAATGTAGAACACTGTATATATTTGATGGACATTTAGGCTGCTTCTATTTTCCGGCTATCATGAATAATGCTATGAACATGAGTGTTCTGATTCTTAAATGTATTGGCATCCAAGGACATTGATTGTTTTTCTCCTCTACATTAAAAATGCAAATTGAATCAAGGAGTGGAAAATAAAACATAGGCTTCCTGTGCCTCTGTTCTTCCTCCTGCTTGTGTTTATCTCACTGTGCTGTAACTGCTGGTTGCACTGCCCACAGGATGACTGCCAGTCCAGGCAGGCACCATGGTGCCTGCACTGCGATGGCTTTGTGATCTGTCAACCAGTTAGGCTGAAACTCACTTTCCAAATGTTTCCTTCCTGCGTGGTTCCTGTTGGTGTGTGTGTGCGCACGTGCGCTTGTGTGATACCATTCTAGGAGGCATGGAGGGAAATGAAGCAGTAGGTATTTTGCAGCTCACCCCAATCCCTGCTTCTCCAACTCCCAGGCAAGGGGCGCATCTGGTGTTAGTGCAGAGGCCCCTGGTCTCTGTAGGAACTGAGCCAGCAGCATCAGAGAACCTGGGAATTTCCATGAACACATTTTCATGGGTGCCAGCTGGTTGCTTCCCACTCCCCACCCAGCTTTGGCATCCAGTTGCCCTTCTGTCCACAGACACAATAGCCTCACAGAAGCTGCCTCATGGTCTCTGATGACTCAAATTCCTGGAACAGATAGATTCTTACCAGTCTGTCTTAGAAGTTCCACTGCTCTGAACAAACCCTGAGGGGTACACATTTGTGTATTCATTCATTCAGTATTCATTCATTTACGAACAGAAATTATGAGAAAAAAAAAATCTCTGAGCATCTCCTACCCACCAGATACTTGGATCAAGGCACTCAGCATTCAGCAGTGATGAAAATCCCTGGCTACCAAGAGACTCTCATGTATCCTTGGTCTGTAGGATGCAACAGCGGGGGTGGCCAGCACTGTGAAGTAGCAGGCCACTGTCTGTCATGCTGGCATCCCACATGAGTGCTGGTTCAAATCCTGTCTGCTCCACTTCCACCCCAGCTCCCTGCTGATGTGCCTGGGAAGAGCAGAAGACGGTGAGCCCTTGCTACCTCTGGGATGACTCTAGGTGCCTGACCTCAGGCAAGCTCAGCCCTGACCATTGCAACCATTTGCGGAGTGCTCAGGAGGATGGAAAATCCATCTCTCCCTCTATTTTGTTGCTGTTTTAAATAAAATATACATTTTAATGACGCAAGATCCAGCAGAATAACGGAATTTGTGGGCTCGGTTCTTGCTCCAAAAATGGTGTGATCATAGAACAAAATTCTCTCTCTCTCTTTAAAGATTTATTTATTTTGATTGGAAAGGAAGATATACAGAGAGGAGAGACAGAGGAAGGTCTTCCATTCAATGGCTCATTCCCCAAGCTGCCATAATGGCTGGAGCTGAGCTGATCTGAAGCCAGGAGCCAGAAGCTCTTCCAGGTCTCCCATGTGGGTGCAGGTTCCCAAGGCATTGGGTGGTCCTCGACAACTTTCCCAGGCCACAAGCAGGGAGCTGGACAGGAAGTGGGGCTGCTGGGATTAGAAATGGTGCCCATATGGGATCTTGGCGTGTTCAAGGCAAGGACTATAACCACTACACTACTGCGCTGGGCCCAGAACAGAATCTCTTAATATATCTTAACTTCTTCCAACCCAATTGCCCTTAAAATGTAGTCAGGCTCAATAGTAGTTCAAAGACATTTGAAAATTAAATAGCCCTAGACCAACCAACCAACCAAAAACCAGTCCAGGATACTGTCATAATATTTTATTATGTATCAAATTGTCTTTAATATAAGTTACAACTTGATTAAATGTGATAGACTTTTTTTTAAATCTATTTAAAGACAAAAATTTCTTTTTATGTACAGTATCTTTTGTCTAGAGCCTAGCAAATACAGTACCTTTCATTGCAGGATTTCTGCTTAACACAACAAGCCAAAACAAACAACCCTCCCCAAAAAACTACAAACCAAAGTGAACCAGATCCCCACATCCTTTGACTGTCCATACTGAATAAAGCATGAAGAAGACAAACAAGGAGTAACTCATTTTGTTTAGAAATGCGGAATGAATACTAAAGTTAGTGGCAAAAACCAAACCAAACCAAAACTAAACAAAACGATAAACAGCAAAAAACAAACAAACAAAAGAAAGAAAATAAAAACCGCAACATTATTGAGGGGTGAACTCTCCTGCTCGGGTAGTTGCTGGCTCTTAGACCATCTCGCGGCTCCGGCGGATGGCACAGCACAGGATCATGCTGAAGATCATGCCGAATATCTGCAAGGCAGCGGGGAGGGGCAGAGGCGTGAGCCGTACAGTGCGGGATAAGACCAGAACAGCCCGCAGCAGGCTGAAACAGGAAGCAGGCACGATGTAGGTTGGAGAGCGGCGTGGGTCAAGATGCAAGTTAGATTATGGCTGGGATTGCCAGATGTATGTGCTTAAGTGTTGGGAGGTTACCAACACTTAAGCACCTGGCCTGGCCAGTGCTTGGGACAGAGCTCCATTTAATACTTAAGATGCCAGCTACTGCAATAGACCATCCAGGCTAATTTATTGGCTTCTTGGCATGTGCGTGTTTCATATGCTGCTTTCAAAGCTATTGTTAAGCCCTTTGCTGAAAGCTGCTTCTAGCAGAGGAGGGGTGCATCTGCAGTGGTCTTACAGGGACCAGAGGAGGACCAAGATTAAAGGTCCTGGAGAGGTTTTTTTTCAGTGAGCCAGGCCACCCTGGGGACTGACCATGGGCTCTAGTCATCCCTCATGGGAAGGGAGCAGGGAACCCCAAGGAATTGGTTGGCCCTGAATGTTCCTAGGGGAACAAAGAGAGATGGTTTGAAGCTCTGAACAACTTACACCCAAGCACCATTTTGTAAAAAAAAAAAAAAAAAAAAAAAAACAGAGCAGATACATGCCAAGACTGGCTCTGAGGCCCAGCAGCAGCAGCAGCAGTAGCATGCCTTCCCAAGCAGGGCAGGCTTGCTCCCACAGTTAAGACGCTCCTCATCTATACTGGAGTGCCTGGCTCTGACTCCTGGCTCTGCCCTTGACCGATTCCCAGCTTCCTCCCAATGCACACCCCAGTGGAGGCAGCAGTGGCGGCTTAAGCAGGTGGGTCCCTGACATAAAATGGAAAGAGCCCCAAGTTGGCAGGCATGGCGAGAGCTAAATGCGCTGATAGATACATGACACTCACTGACCACCACACTTGGCTAGCACATGTGCCCAGCACACACAGGACGCGTGGCAAGAGCAGCCCAGCCCCACACCCACCACTCACCATCACCACGGCAATGCCGATGCCCACAGCACCGATGATGTGGAATTTGCTGTCGAAGACCTCTTTGATGGCATCAGGACAGGACTTGGGAAGGCAAGGGAGATGTGGTCACACACAGATCCCATTGCAGGGGGCACCTCCTCCTCTCCGATAGCATCTATTCTCACACCTCAAGCCATGGTGGCCAGAGGACGGGCCAGGGGTGGGGAGAAGGAGGGGAGATGAGAAGGATGGGAGGTGGGCTTCTGAAACCTCGGCAAGATATCCAAGTGGAGAGATGGGTGGGTCTTGCTTTGGGGTCTCTTTCTAATATGCTTCTAGCATACATCATTGTTATTCTGGAATGTAGGCATTAGCTCACAATTAGAGCATTTATAAAATTTCAAGAACAGACAGGGTGGGTGCTTGGCCAGGTGGTTAAGATGCCCACATCTCCTGTTGGAGTGGCTAAATTTGATGAGTGGCTCTGTTTCTGACTCCAGCTCCTTGCATGCAGACCTGGGGAGGCAACAGGGATGGCTGTAGCAACTGGGTTCCTTGCCATGCAGGTGGAAGAGCAGGATTGAATCCTTGGCTTCACCCTGTTTCATCCCTGTGGTCATTGGATGGGAACACTGTCTCTCTGTGCTCTCTTTCTCAGTGTCTCTCAAATAGACAAAAAATTGCTAACATGAAAAAATAAAGAGCAGGAGCTAAAGACTAAGAACTATGTCCCGTGCTTAACTCTGGGGTGTCAACATGGGCAGTCCCAGGGTCATCTTTTCCTTGGTCTGACTTTCGTGTTTTGTGGCCATTGAGGAAGCAGCGTTGCTCCGGGCAGGGGAGAATCAAGATGGTCACTCTGTGGTCCTTCCATGGGAAAGGGCATGATGGAGGGCTTGGGAGCTGGGGGCTTGCTATTCACTTACCTTGATTTGGATGGTCTCCAGGACACCCTTTCCGGGGCAGATGTCCATGATGAATTGCTCCACGCCACCAACCACACCGCAGCAGTTCAGCTGCAGAAAGAAGGCAGGGATGGTCGGGGGGGCAGGGGAGGATGCGACAGATGAGACAATTGAACAGATATATGCCCAGCTTGTCCCTGGGCAGCCCGCGGCATGGCCAGAAGGCGCTGGGGCTGTGTAGACGTACCGCATAGTGGATGGCCTTGAGTGTCTCCCGCTGTGGCTCCTCTTTGTTTTTGAGCTTATTGTAGGTGTCCTTGTAAAACTCCTGGAGTTCTTTGATCACCTGGGATGGGCAGACAAGGGAGCAGACATTCTCATCTCATTGTACACTGATCATGCTCCTCATGCTCTTAAGGAACTCCTGTTCTCACATCTATCCCACTTGGCTCTCACACCCAAGCCCAAGTGACAGACCAATGTCGGGCATTCCCCTTTGCCCTCTGTAACTATCCATTCCTATTTCCTTTAGCCTTTGGATAAATACTGTTTTCTTGTCTCAAAATTCTCCAGGGCTCCCTACTGAAGCCCATGCTCAGACCCTCTCCCAGGCATGGTCTGGTTCAGCCTAGGAATCCACAAGCTACAAAAGGATGAGGAAGGAGCAGAGGCAGTCAACTGCACTAAAAGCTGCAACTCCAGGAGTTGAGCCAAGGGCTGTGGAGGTGTGAGGTGCACAGACACACTGCAGGTTTTACATCCACTGTGTGAGTGCCCTGACCAGCCAGGACCCCCTGCCCACTCTCTTTCCCACTTTCAGATGCAGACCACAGCAGGACCTAGGAGATCTCCTGGGAAAAACTCACCTCATCTTTGTGGGAATATCCCCAGACAGCTGCAGCAATTTCGATGGCAAAGATCACCAAGAGGAAGCCGAAGAACTGGAAGGCAACAAGGGAATGGGTGAGGCAAAGTCCCAGGTGACCCGGCAGGAGCCCAAAGGGTGTGTGACAAGGAGGGATGAAAGCTTTTTCTTTTTCTTTCTTTTTTTTTTTTTTTTTTTTTTTTTTGCGGGAGTGGTGAGGGGATGACAAGGAACAGTCTGGAAAGAAGGGGCAGGGAAGATGTTGGTGGGACAGATGGAGGAGGAGTTAGGCAAGGAGTAAGAGTTGAATGGGGCAAGGTGCCTACATGGGCATTTGAGAGGTGTCAGACAAGGGCCAATGAGTGGTCGAGCACCATGGCAGGCTGGCACAGCCCAGTTAGGGCCACCAGGGGAGTCCATACACCTCGCCGGGGTTGGGGACAGATGGTCCCAGACCACGTGCCAAGCAAGAGGGAAGGCAGAAGTACCTGTGGATTCAGGGAAAGAAAGCATGCGTTCTCCTCAAACAAGGGGCAGACAGAGTCCTGGCAGTGAGCTGCCTACAGGCAGGGAGGATATCAGGCAGGCGCTAGGGAAGGAAGGAGAGGGGTCCTAAGACAGGGGACCCAGACAGGAGTATGGGGGGGGGCAGGAGGGACAGAGCAGGGACAAGACACATGGCTGGGAGGCCCTTTGGGTCCCTCCTTTACTGCACCCAATGCCAGCTGTTCTCTGTGTGGCTGGGTCTTCTAGGGGTACAGGGCTTGCGGCAGGGGAGGGGCGAGGAGTCACAGAGCGGTACTCACCAGTCCCAGCATGCACTGGGACTCCTGCACGGCACCACAGCATCCCAGGAAACCCACCAGCATCATGAGGGCTCCGGCTCCAATCAGAATGTAGACTCCTAGGGAAGGCAGGGTAGAGGGATGCCATTAGGGAGACCTGGGTCTGAGGGTCCCACGCATCGCCCCCATCCCAGGGAAGACAATCTCCTTCCTCTTCCTCTTTGGTTTCCTGTTTTCTATCCAGATCAGTCTCGTTCCCAGAAACCTGCTTCATCCAGTTTATGCTCCTACTTAAACCTCAGACTTTGTGGTAGGCTCCCTGAGGACAAAGAATATCCCTTGGGAACCGCAGAATCTGCTCAGCACACAAACTGGCCTAGTCTGGCATTTCCAGTGAGAGCAATCTGTCCAAGTTAGTGAACAGACACCTTCTAAACTGGGACTCACTTCTTGCTGCTCCATGGGCCTCCCCCAGCCTCTGGGGAGAAGGCTTTTAGAGCAGAGTGCCAGGAGCCAGGGGCTGCATACACCAAAATACCCAGTCTCCAGACCCATGCACCTGGCTTGCATGCAAAGGGCACAGCTGCAGCATTGCCACTAGTGGCCGTACAGCCGACACTTCCTCTCTGGGCCTCAAGTTTCTTAAGGTAGTGACTTCTGCAACTCTGGCCCAGTCCCAAGTCATTCAGAGTCCCGGATGGAGGCAGAGCCCAGGGAATGGCCCGGAGAGGCTCAACCTGTGTTCATTTTTTGGAGTTAGCAGCAGCTGGCCTGCCGGGATGATTCTCACATGGGTTCCCTACCCTGCCCCTGGTCCCAAGGGAAAACCAGCAGCGCTATCTTGGTGCCTCTTGGTCTCGCACAAGCACTCCACTCGCCTTGCCAGAGGCTCACGGCAGGAGCGCCAGCTCTGAAGCCCAGACCACCTGGGTTTCATGGCCAGCTGCATCACCTTTCTGTGCGATCTGGCACGCGGTGACGATATTGATGGCTAACCTCCAGGAAGATTGTAAAGATTCACATGCAATGCATGCCAGCTGCTGTGCATGTCAGTGTGACAAGGACAGTCACAGGGCACCACTGCGTCTACTTCCACATACTACACAGCAAGCAGCAAGATGTGCGACGAGCCCTCTAGGCAGGTGAGCATGACCTCATTGTCCCCCATCTGCCCTTCCCGCACAGGGCTGAGGCTTTGCAGGCGATGATGAGGGACGTTGCAATCCGCCTGCAGCTGAGGCTCACGGGCAGCACGGGGCAGGCTGTACACAGGGAACGTTTGTGCCTCTCCCTTCTCCCCACCCCACATCTGCTGTGACGTCAAATCACGTGAGCCTGGCAGCCTCCGTGCCGCATGAATATGGCCATTGTTCCCATGCATGCCCAGCCCAGACTGGGGCAGAGGGACAAACGCTGCTTGTCCTTCAGTCAAGTTCCATCGTCCTCGGCTGTCAAATACCACAGGAACTCAAATATCATGGGGCTGCAGGATGGGTGTGAAGAGGGTGGGTCAGCCCATGCCAGAGGCCCATGAGGTGGAGGGGACACCAGCGCCTGGAGGCAGTGGGATGGCCCGGGTTTCTTCCATCTCATGGGGCAAAGACAGCAAAGGGAGGCCACTCCTTGGCACTCCAGGGGTGGATAAAACAGGCAGGTGTGAGCAGATGAGCAAGGTTTTCAACCCTAAGAAACACAGAAGGGTGGAAATGAACAGGCAGACACCATTTCTGTCCAACTAATTCCCAGTTTACAAACCCAGCAACTCTGGCACAAGCCAGTTGAGTTGGGTCAGCTACAGCTGAAGTGTTACTAAAGGAAATACATTTCCCATGGAGAGAGAAAGAAGAGCTCTCTTAATGGGCTTCTTGGTTAATATTACACCGTCACCACCCTAGGGCTCGGCAGAGGGAAATTCTAAAAGCGGGGCTGTCCACGTGAGCAGATACAGAGCCAACGGAACAAGGCAGGCCCAGCAGGAAGCAACACCAGAAGTAACCCTTGGGCACTCCTCCTTGGGAAAGCCACTCCCAGCCTGTACCCTAGCTTGTTAGCAAGGGCTGGCGATGACATATGAAAAGGGGCTCTCCACGTACAAAAGCATGCGACAACGGGCTTCATGGAAAAAGTGATTCGTCACAGAGCCTTCTTGGCCATTACCATATTCACTCACTGAAACACTGTTTACTCTGTTCTTTTGCAGGCTGACATTATAGGTTTGTCTCTCTCTCTCTCTCTCTCTCACACACACACACACACACACACACACACACACACGGCTATTCTCACGCACAACCACCATGGCTGGGAGCAGCCAGCTGCACTCCAGTTTCCTGTTGGGGAAATCGAGGCATGGAGAAAACAAAAAACAAAATTTCTCAGGCCAGCTGGCCAAGGGCAGGTGCAGTCTGTCCTGAACATTATCAGGCATGAAGAGAAAGATGAGGGGAAGATTCCTGCAGGCTGTGTGAAGCCCCTCTCCACGCCCTGGTGCTGTGATGGAGATTCTCGAAGGACATGGAGAAGCTGAGAGCCACTTGACCAAGATCAAGAAAAGGAAGCTCCCCAGCATGTGTGCAATTGTGAATGGGGCTGAGTGCTGAAGCCCCCTGGACCTCAACTGGAAAGAAGCCCCATATAAAGTTGTCAGCTGGTCTGGGATTAATATCACCCAGGAAGACGACGGCAAGCTTTATTCATTTTTCTGCCTGGTTTCCTGCTTTCTCTGCTTGGTAAGCTGTGGTTCCCCACTGAAGAAGAAAGACAGTCCTGGGTGGTTCAAGGTTCCCCCAGAGTCAGCTGCATGGCCAGGCTGGTTGGGAGCTTGTTCTGTAGACAGTTAGCGGCCCAGTGCAAGGGACTGGTCACCCCATGACGTCAGGAGTGACAGCCGGGGTGCAGCTGGTGCTTCAGGCTCACATGCCGGGAGAAGGGCTGATCTCACAGCCCAGTGGGGAAGGAGACACGTGGACTGTGAACTTGCGGGCCCCAAACCCATGGTGAGCATTATTTAGTTTCCCAGCCACACCCAAGCAGCGGGTGGTTCAAGCTTGCCACTGTCCCAGGGTCATTGGCATCTGCACCATTCCAGGAGCCCCTTCCCAACAGGGGGTCAAGCTGCAGGTGGTATGCACTCAGAGGGTGGGGGCAGTGGTCACCAGCTCCCCAACCAAATAGGTGGGTGGGAAGAGGGTGGACCTGCAATACCCACACCTCAGGACCTGAGCCTCATGAGGCTCCCAGGGGCTGGACCCAGCTCCTCCAGGCACATGGTCATGGCTCTGCTGCCACCTTGCATGGCTGTCCTTCTTGTCACCTGCTGGCTGGCACCCCTCTTCCTGAGTATAATTTGAGTGGCGTCCATTGGCCCGAAGAGCCTCGTCTTGCCCCACAGTGGGGAACCTCCAGTCAGGGCTGGTCTTCTCCACTCCTTCACAAGGGGACTCCCAACCTCCTTCATCCCACAAAAGGTGGCCCAGATGCCATAATGCAGCTTTCACAGGCCCACACTCAGACCCCAGCCCTCATGTTGAATGGGGAGCCGTACACGTTTCTCAGCAGCTCTGGATTTCTTCACCTGGGAAAGCTACTCAGAGTTAAGAGGACGAAAGGCCATCAGTGGAAGACTGGACGGTGCCTAAGCCGGGAGCTCCGAGATACAACTGCTCCGACCCAGCCTCATCGATTTCTCTACAACAGCCTTCACTCCCACATCTAAAGATGCAGAGTGGACTGGCGCCATGCATAGCACGCTAAGCTTCCAGCTGCAGTGCCAGCGTCCCGTAGAGGCACCAGTTCAAGTCCTGGTTGCTGTGCTTCTGATCCAGCTCTTTCCTCATGTGCCTGGGAAAGCAGTGGAGGATGGCCCAAGTCCTTAGATCTTTGCACCCACGTGGGAGACCTTGGAAGAAGTTCCTGGTGTCCTACTGGCTCCACTCTGGCTGTTGTAGCTATTTCAGAAGTGAATTAAACTAGTGAATGGAAGATCTTGTTTTCTCTTACTCTCTCTCTCCCTATTTTCTCCTTCTCTCTCTGTAACTTTGCCTTTTATAGGAAAAAAATAAAATGTTAAAACAAGAACCAGATGCACAAAGAGCCAGGGAGTTCTTGCTAAGACTGGAACAAGCCAGGATGGTGAGAGGACCCAGCATCCAAAGCTGAGGTGTGGACACTCGGGGCAGCAGTGACGTCATGGCTTGGGATGGCCATGTCCTGCACCAAAGGGCCTGGGTTAGAGCCCCAGCTCTTCAGAGTCCTGCCACTGTGGACCCCTGGAGGCAGCAGGTGACAGTCTAAGCATCTGGGCCTCTGCCATTTTTGTGGGGAGACCCAGTTGCAGGTTCCAGCTTCATGTTCAGCCTGGCTTAGCCCTGGCTCTTTTAAACTCTGTGGTTTCCATTTAAAAGAGGGAGAATCCTTGCAATCACCTTGAGCTCACGGACCCCTGAGGCTCCAGGGGGGCGGAGCACAGAGGGGCTCCCTGAGGACTGCCCAGGGCTCTGTATACAAGTGCCCTCCTTCCTGCTGTCCCCTGCCCCACAGGGTGGCATTCCAGGCCCTCTGAGGATGCATAAAAATGCTCTGTTGCTAGCAACAAGCCAGGGCACTATGGAAACCTGCTCCTGAAAAGCTCACAGAGGTTTTTTTTTGTTGTTTGTTTTGTTTTGTTTTACACACACATTATGTTTTTTTTTTTTTCCTGACATTCTGCTAATAGGAAAGACACATCTGAAAACAAAAAAAATCTCCACTCATTGACAACAACACAAAGCAGGAAAAGCTCGACGTTCAGGAGTGATACAAACAAATGGGCTGGTGCATATCCCTCCTGACCTGGCTCTTGGTGCGCCATGGCCTCTGGGAAGGAGGGAGGGGGGTCAGGGCAGTTGGGGGAGGGCATGGCCTCCAGCAGCAATGGGGGGGGGGCTGTGTTCCTGAGCCCTGGGCACTAGGCGATAACCCTAGAAAGATCACTTTCTCTCTTTTGCAAAAATAGCTTGGGTGGGTGGGAAGGAAGTGGCCAGGCTTAACACTTGGAGCCTGATGACATGACAGCGTAAGCCTAAAAATAGGGGGTTCTGTCTGCTTCTTGCAAATGAACTGTTTCCTGTCCCCCATCCACGCACACAGTGGAGCCACAGAGTTTGACTCAATTGTGGAAACTGCAGCTGGCAGGCCTCTCTCTCTTATTCCTTTTTCAGAAACCTTCCTGAGGCTTTTCGTTAGAGCAGTGAAAGTGGCGGGATCATTCTAGAAAGGAGCCAAGGAATCCACGTTCACAAAGAAACTGGCCCCATGCAGGTTGGATTGGGATGTTTCCCCTAAAGCAAAAACCAGTTTGGAAAATAAATAGAACCAAGCATCACCCTAGCATCGGGCAGGGTGTGGTCCACAGAATCCCTGGAGTCTCCCCTTCATTTTTTCAATTTATTATTTTTTAAGGATTTATTTATTTTCATTACAAAGTGAGATATTCAGAGAGGAGGAGAGACAGAGAAAAAGCTCCTCTGTCCAATGATTCACTCCCCAAGTGACCGCAATGGCCGGTATTGCACCGATCCGAAGCCGGGAGCCAGGAGCTCTTCTGGGTCTCCCATGTGGGTGCAGGGTCCCCAGAGGCCTTGGGCTGTCCTCGATTGCCCTCCAAGGCCACAAGCAGGGAGCTGGATGGGAAGCTGCTCCTGCTCCCAGGGACCAGTGAGTGAGGGGCCTGAAACAAGGCAGGGAGCGGCAGGACCCAGGTGCCTGAGGTAGGCTGCTCGGTTGCTGGGGCTCGTGGCTCAGGCACATGGAGCGGACTGCAAATGGCAAATCCTTTATACAGAGGAGACTTGACATTCAGATGGTGGTTTTAACTGTTTTATATTTGGTATACCGTTATGGTAGACATCAGTGGTAGTGTGGATCAAGTTTTATATCCACCGAGATGAAGCAACAGTATTAAATAGCATCAACACAGAGTGCTTGTTAAATGCGCTCATTGTCCTTGATTCTTAATGTGTTTGAAATTACATTAAATGAATACTATCATGAAAAACAGCAGGAGCAGCACCTTGGGAGTCACACAGTGTCTCCGGGATTAGAACCGGCAACCATATAGGATCCCGGTGTGTTCAGGCGAGGACCTTAGCTGCTAGGCCACCATGTCGGGCCCTCCCTTTCATTTTTAAAATTAATTTTACTTATTTGAAAGGCACAGTTAGAGATCTTGCATCTGCTAATTCATTCCCCACATTGGCTGTAAAGGCCAAGTCTGAGCCAGTCAAAGCCTTGAATGCTACCATGGTCTTCCACATGGTGGGCCAAGGGGGCCAAGGATTTGGGCTACCTTCTGCTGCTTTCTCAGGAGCCTTAAGGACGGGAAGTGGAGTAGCCGGGTCTTGAACTGGTACTGCGATATGGGACGCCAGGGTTGCAGGAGGTGGCTTAATGTGCTGTGCTACAATGCCGGCCTTCAATTGCTCCTGACCAGGCTTTCCAAGACACAGGTCTCCCTTGGGGTTTAAAATTCCTTAAGACACCTCCTTCCCCCTGCTGGCATTGCACATTCCCAGGACAAAGGTTTGTGAAGGAAGGAGATGATGGCCGTCCAAGCAGACGCATGTAATCAGGAGGCAGAGAGAGGTCAGGGTGGCAACCCCATGGGGTGGAGCCAGCTTCCCATCAGAATGCCAGATGCAGCCAGCGCAGAGTGAAACCACAGCAGTTAAATGCAAATGCCTGCGGCACAGCTAAACAGAAACCTACCCAGCCCAAAAGACATGTGACAGGCCAGAATGGAGTCCACCTAGAGCCACAGGAGGGGGGCACTGTGATTCATAGAGCACAGAGCGCCCCAGTCCCAGTCTCACCTGTGTAGAAGCTGGAGTGATTATTATTCGTTTCTTGCTCAAAGATGCTCTTGGTCTGGGAATCAAATCGGAGCCACAGGCCGATGGCAAGAACGGCAATCCCGGCAAGCTGTAGGACACAAGGGGTGCAGGGTTAGTTCCGACCGCCAGTGCAACACAGTGCATCCCATGCAGAAGGGTGACACTCGAGGCTCGTGGGAAGGACCTGGAGATGTCGCAGTCTCTGCTGCTGACATGTACCTGGCAGTAGCAGGTGTCAGCGATGGAGGGTATGTGTGTGTGACCAACGAGCCTGGCAGCAACCGGTCCTTATGAACAACACAGCAATAGAGGGACCACCTGATGGGTTACAACACTCCACAGCAGTGAGAAACAAGTAATCACAGCCACCACAAAGAAGCAAGGGCCACGAGGACACACACACAGTGACAGCAGACAGCCTAAGTTTCCTGTTCTATGTTTAAGGATGTACATCTACGCAGATGAATCTCTGTATACAGCTGATACAGAAAAGCAAAGCAAACAATCATCGCAAGTCATGCATTGAATTCTAGCAAATGCAGGAGTGAGCCCTCAGGGAGGAGCGTGTGGTGGCAAGGAACATGTCTAGCATGCTGCTGTGCTTTCGTTGTCCCTCCAATACCCACCATGGCTCCCTCTTCCTCCCCAACCCCAGCTGCGGCTGCAGCCCGGATTCATCATGGGTGTACCCATGAGTGCTAGGAGCCCTGTCACTTGAGCATCCTCACTGCCTCTCACATGCCTCCACAAGAAGTTGGAGTCAAGAGCAGAGAGTGAGATGTCAAGGCTGGGCACTCCCACATGAGATGCCAGTGTCTGAACCACCAGGGCGAGTGCTCAGTGGGCCAAGGCAGCTATGATCTTCCAGGAGACCACACTGCTTAGCAAATGAGAAACCATGGCCTTCCCTTGCTGCTTCACATGGATCTCATCCCTCTCTCCCAAGGCAAATCTTTGTGTTGTTGGATATGCCGAGGAGAGGAGGGGGAGACCTCAAGCAAAGCCCCACCCCAGTGCCAGCTCCATCATCACTGTCACCCATACCAGGGCTTGCTGGGCGAGTGACTCACAGACAGCTGGGGTAATGGCCGGCTATACACATGAGCGCTACGGGCTCCAGGCCAGCACCTGGTTCCCAGGTTTTGCTGCTCCTCTCTCTGCTCCCCTCCTGCTCCCATCCACACCAGAGGGGCCCTTAGGCAGAGTCCAGTTCCCCAGGGACCATGGTTCACTGTCCAAGGAGCTGCCAACAAACCATGGTGTAGTCAGGCCTGTCTTTGCTCCTCGCTCATTCCTCACCAGATGGCCATGAGTGGGATGTGCCCTGTGGAAAGTGGAGACTGTGATGATGGGTGGGACTGCCCCAGACTACAGCCTGTGGTGGTCACAGCCTTGCCTGCACCCCCAGTTGTATAAGCTGAAAGGCTCCCAACACAGAAGAGTTCCCACAGTGCGGTCTGCGAGCCTGCTTCTGAGTTCTGCTGTGTTCGTTTATGCGTCAGGAATGGCAGAATGGTGCCCACCTCTTCAAGTACGACTAACCAGCGAAGGCGAGTGCATCAGACAAACTATAGAGGAGCAGGTGCTCTTGGGAGAGCAACACAACTTTATCAGCACAAAGGCCAATGGCACGGCACCTGCAGCCCTGGGGACAGTCACTCAGCATCTTCCCAAACCTCTAGGTTCCCATGATAGAGAAAGCAATGACCTGCACAAGGTCAAGTGCCTTGCAATTGGAGCCTACAGAAGATGCCCAGGATGCCAGGCTTGAAGGGGTAGAAATTTTAGAGTTACCTTCCCGTTAAAGTGCCTGGGGAAGCAGCACAGGATGGACCAAGGGGTTAGGACCTGTACCATCCTGTGAGGGACGCAGATGGTATTTTAGACCCCTGGCTTCAGCCTATCCCAGTGCTGGTCATTGCAGCCATTTGGGGAATAAACCAGTGGAAGGAAGATTTCTCTCTTTCTTCTAACTGTCCTTTTCAAAATAAAAATCAGCAAAGATACTTGCATCCTATATTGGTGTTTGGGTTTGAGTTCTAGCACATGTCTTGATTCCAGCTTCTTGCTGCTACTGACACCATGAGGCAGCGGCTGCTGGTTTCATTAGTTGGATCCCTGCTGCCCGCGTGGAAGATCTGACCGGGTTCCTGGTTCCTGGTTCTGGCTTGGCCCAGTTTCAGCTATTGTGGAAATTACACTGGGGAGCAAACCAATGAGGAGGAAAGCATACGATCTCTCTCTTTCAAAACAAAACAAATAAACAAAAAGAAACTCCGAGAGCCTTGGGCTCAGTGGTCAATTCAGGTGCTTTTGTTCAGACCCTGGGTTCTCGCAGTCCCAGGAGCATCACTCTCAGAGTGCTCCTGATGTGTGGAGCCCAGCGGGGAGGAGCAGCCCAGGCTGGAATCTGTGGGCGTGACTTAGCACCACGTACACCATGCACGATGACAGTGATGGGGTCTGGACTCAACAATAGACCATGACCTTGCTGCTGGGCCTTTCCTGGGTGCACCGCAAAGTTAAAAGCGGGAAGTGATACCTTCCCACCCTCCACCCCAACTCTGGAGAAAACATGGGAGTTGGAAGGCTAAGTCTGCTGGCTTCCTGTTGGAGAATGCTCCCCTGCAAAATCAGCCTGGGACCCCTAAGGCATGCAGGTGCACAGGCAGTTCTGGGGTTGGAGTTAGCTGGGAACCCGCATCCTCTTGCCTTGGTCCTGGAGAGAGTGCCTGGCCACGCTCCTTGGGCTGCCATCTGCTCTGGGCTTGTGTCTATCAAGGACCACCTCCCCGACCACAGCACCTGAGCTCAGTTTCTGGCTCCGGCTTGCTGCTCATGCACATCCTGTTAGGAGATACATGATGCCTCAAGAAGTTGGCTGTCACCCGAGAGGGGGACCTGGATAGTTTCTGGATCCCAGCTTTGGACTGGCCCGATCCAGGCTGTTGCTCTGTTTTTTGGGTGAGTCAACTGGTAGATAGGGCAGAGGACTCTATGTCTCTGTTCCTTAAAAAAAAAAAAAAAAAAAAAAAAACAACAAAAAACAAAACAAAACAAAACAAAAAAAAACACAAAAAACCAACTTTGAAAAAGGCAGCAACTCAATTCTCAAGGGACTCTATAAAGCAGAATACAATTGGCCGCTGTGATTGTGGCTGCTGTGTTGATGATTCAACCCACCAGGCGTGGATCGGGAATGCATTCGGGCCCACAATGGTTGCATTTAACAGGGTCCCTGCAGGCTTCCCCTGTTCGTCGTTCCTTAAACAACACGACAACAGCGTGCCTAGCTGGTCTATGTTACTCAATCCTGTGCATGTTACCATGTCTCTGCTTAGATTTCTTAGCTCTGGGAGCTAGCACGGTGGCATACAGACTAATTCTCCACCTTCAAGCACTGGTATCCCATGTGGGTACCGGTTGCCTCACTTCTCATCCAGCTCCCTGCCTGTGGCCTGGGAAAGCAGTGGAGGACGGCCTCAGTTCATGGGACTCTGTACCCACATGGGAGATCTGGAAGAGGCTGCTGGCTCATGGCTTCAGATCAGCTCAGCTCCAGCCCTTGTGGCCATTTGGGGAGTGAAATTGTAGCTGGAAGACCTCTTTCTCTGTCTCTCCTCTCTATCTTTCAAATAAAAATAAGTAAATCTTAAAAAAATTCTTAACTCTATGGTGGGGCATGAGCCTGGATGCAAAGTGAGGACCCAGAGACCCATACCCCCCGCCCCCAGCTCATGGGCCCCTACAGAGGACAGCAACTGGTGGGCACAGAAGATTCCAGTGTCTCCACCCCCAGCCTGAGGGCTTGCCCAATCTGCCTGGCTGCCGCTTTTGTTTCCAACAAAAGCCAAATGGAAACATTCTACATTTGTTGGGAAATACTTCTTTGCCATCTGGCCAAAAACGGTTCCATCTATTTAACATGCGGGGGGTGGGGGGGAAGAATTTTTTTTTTCCTCTTCTTTGCTCTACTGGAATTTTTTTTTTTAAAATTCTGAGACAATGGGCCAGGAGAAAAACATGCAACTGACTACAGGATCCTTGTTGGGCACTTGTCAAAAGTCAAGGTCATGGACCAAGGCAAGGAGGGGAGGAGGAACAGCAAGTGGCACCGGAGCACAACGGCTTAAGGTCTGACAACTGGCCTGGGCATGCCTGGCACAGACATGGTACACGAATGGGAAGGAGGGGAAACTTGGGTTCCTCTGGGCTTTTGTAAAAGAGAAAGAGGCAACCAATGCTGCTTTCTGGGCTATAATAATGCCACATTAAGTCAGATAATGCAAAGTGACAAGTGGTGAGAAGTCGCAGAGAACGTGTCAATCTCTCCAGAACCTTTCTGTGGCTGTGAAAAAATTCTACCCTAAGCACCCACATCATGAAGAAACCTGTCCCGTGAGAGAACCTCTTTACTCTCCCTGTCACCTGTGGACAACAGAGGCAGGTTTCTGGATTGTAAAAACCCAGCAGCCTCCTTGCCCCACTCGTCATTGCTTTAAGCCCTGAGTCCATAGCAAATCCCCACCAAGAGTCCTCACCTCCTCCTGCCAGACCACTCCTGCCCCCACGCAGGGCAGTGGCCACTTCTCTGGAAGGTTGCAGATGGTTGGCCACTGTGGTCAGGGCAGCAGCCACTTCTCTGGAAGGCCACGGATAGCTGGCCACTGTGGCCCCCAAACCGTGACTTTTGCTTAGTCCTACCATGTTGTGACATCATTGAACCCTCCTTCCTTTTCCTCAACATCTCAGCCTTCTGTAGACCCCATTCTCCAGGAACAGCCCCCTAGACTCATGTATCCCCACCAAGAGGTCCACAGTCTCCCCGCCCTCCTGCCTCCCTGCCCACCCACCAGACCCTCTGACAGGGTGCCCATCTGGGGTCTCATGTGACCTCAAGATCCTTCTTACCCATGTTTGCATTTCCCCCACCCTAACCACATCTTGGACAAATAGCCACTAGCAAACAATCAAACAATGAATGATTATGTCAGTGAAAGTCTCCCACTGGGCAGGTGTTTGGAACGAGGGATTAAGATGCTGCTTGGGATGCCCACGAGATTTCAGTCCTGGCTCTGCCCCTGCCTCCTGCCAGCACACACTGGAGGAGGCAGCAGGTGACAGCCCGGCTCCCTCGGTCTCTGTGGAAACTTACACGGGAGACTTAGACCAAGCCCCCGGCTACTGTGGACATTTGGGCAGTGAAGCAGCATGTGCAAGATCTCTCCTTCTCTGTCTCCTATATACATAAAAATGAAAAAGACAGACTTTCCGGAACACCCTATCTCCTCTCCCTTTGCTTAAGCCTCCCTTCTTAATTCAGCTATTTGTCTTCATGTATCTTCTGATGCCTCACCTCAAGAGCCAGTGACCTGCCTAGAAACAAAAACAGAAAAACCAAACCCACAAAGCAAGACTACCGAGAGAGCTGGATGCAGAGTACTTGGCAAATGACTTTTCTTTTGTGGCTGGCACTGTAGCATGGTAGGCAACACTGCTGCCTGCAATGCTGGTATACTACCCAGATGCCCGTTTGCTCTACTTTCAATCTAGCCCCCTGCCAATGAATCTGTGAAAAGCAGCGGAGATGGACCAAGTACATCAGTTCCTATCACTTACGTCGGAGATCCTGATGAAGCTCCTGGCCCTGGCCTACCTCAGTCTTAGCAGATAAGATCTCTAATTCAGATTCTCAAATAAATAAATGCACCTTTAAAAACATACAAAAAACGAGTTCTTTTTAAATAAGTGATAAATGTCACAATGAAATTTCAGAGCAAATCCTTATAAATTCTTTTTTTTTTTTTAAATAGATTTACAGAGAGAAGGAGAGATATCTTCCATCCATTGGTTCACTCCCCAAATGTCTGCAATGGCCACAGCAGAGCTGATCTGAAGTCAGGAGCTTCTTCTAGGTCTCCCACATGGGTGTAGGGTCCCAAGGCTTTGGGCCATCTTTTGATGCTTTCTCAGGCCATAAGCAGGGAGCTGGATCAGAAGTGGAACAGCCAGGACATGAGCTGGCATCCTTATGGAATACTGGCATTGTAAGGTGGAGCATTTAGCCTGGAGCCACTGCACCGGTCCTATAAAATCTTATAAAAGTTCATGGCAAGTCCATGCCTTGCTGATCTCTACCTGTAGCTCTGGCCAGCACATGTGCCCCTCAAACGTCAGTTAGACATCTCAATTTTTGGGTGAAACCTAGGCAACCAGGGGCTGATACCAGCTTTAGGACGTCAGTCCACACGGCACACTTGGCTCTTGCATGCTGATAGCCTCCTCAAAGCAAAACTGAAGGCATGAGGGCCATGGAAGTGTCTGCAAGTCACTCAGCAGATCCTGCCAGAAAGCCAATACCGAGAGGCACACCTAGAGCTCAAGGAAAGCAAAGTGCGATCGCCATGGTGGCTGACATGACAACCACTGCAGCAACCGTTGCTGGAGACGGTGGATAAATGTGCAGGTTCAAGGATGCACACTGTGATGAAGATGGATAAAGAAATTGTTGGCACAACACTAGGCTTTGATGACTGTCAATATGGCGTTGGAAGAAATCATACCGAAAGGAAGAGGGATCACTAAATTGTTTTTTGCTAAACGGAAATGATATCACAATGCTGGTGCTGGGAGAAGAAAGGCCTTAAGTGTGATCAAACTTCCTTGGAATTTCCATTAGCTCCTGTGCTACAACACAACTTTTTTTTTTTTAAACCACCAAAACTTTTTAATGTTTAGATCCTAGAAAGCCAAGTTTCTTGTTAAAGGGAAATGTTTTGGATATAGTGTATGTCCATTTTTGGTAAGTTAATTATGAATATTTTGGAAAAAGAGGAATTTTCTTTTTGAAGACTGAAAAAAATAAATGTCTTGTTTGGTTAAAAAGAAACCAAAGCACAACAGCACTCAGGACCCCAAGATCCTGTGCCAAGTTCATAGAACTGGCTCCAAGCAGTACACAAGGTGGGGTGCATGCACAACAGGCCAGTGTGTCTGCAGCAACGAGTGGATGTGCAGAGATGAGCAGGGTCAGAGAGGAGCTGCCTGGACGAAGAGGAAATGTCGAGGTATGTGTACGGAGTGGTTCGAATATCGTTCCGGAGACTAAGACCCTGCCACCCTGGACCGGCGCCACTTCCTTCTCACAGCTCATGAAATTTAATGCAATTCCAGTTGTCCACCAATCGGATATAACCTCCTGGCGTCTTACCTGGGAACCCCACCCACCAACTCCTCGCAGCCCTTTCCCCAGCCAGGCCCACTTACCAATCCCTTGGGGCCTGCCTGTAGTCCTCTCCCAATCAGCCCCCTGTACCTTGCAGGCTCACCTGAATGACATAATGGAGCCCCCAGGTGTGACCCTCTCCCTTTTCCTCTTTGCTCCCTGACCCTCATCCCATTCCTACCCTGCTGGAATAAAAACCTCCTAAAGTACCTCGTAGAGTCTGGTGTTTTTGGTTTAAGGTAAACGAGGACTTGGCTGTGGGAATTAACTGCATTTAAAACCTAACAGTGATTGTGTGTTGGAGGGGCAGGCACCCCGTCCAGCTCTCAGCTGGGAAGATCCATGCTTGTCTACAGGACAAAGCCCACTTGCAAGGGAAATGTTTCCTTGGCAAACAACTGGGAGGTCAGCTCGTGCTCTCAAGTGCCCTTTTCTATAACAGGACCTCATGGCTGTCCATTATTTTTAAGATTTTATTTGTTAAGGGATTGTCTACCTGCTGGTTCACTCCCCAAGTGGTCAGAATGGCTGGAGCTGTGCCAGGCCAATTCCCACATGGGGACGAGCCTTGGGCCGTTTTTGTTGGTTTCTGGGGCACGTGAACAGGGAGATGGATGGGAAGTGGAGTAGCCAGGACTCAAACTGGCATCATTATAGGACGGTTGGAAGGTGATGGCTTTACCTGCTACTCCACGGTACCACCCCATCCCAGCCCTACTTTTTTTTTTTTCTTAATGTTGCTCATCCACACTTTTTCCAAACTGATTTCTATTTGAAGTGGCTGCACCCCAGGATTGTAGGTGTGTAAAGGTGCGTGGATGGGGTCTGTGTATCTTGTCCCGCCTGCCCATGATCTATGTAGAAAGTGAGAATACCACACAGCGGACACGGGTAACACTGAGTTCACACTGGGAGGCATTCTTGATCCCAGAGGCCGGCTGGGAGGGGGCTGGGTAGCTCGGGACACTGGGGTGTTGTCTGTTGGTTTCTGTGCGAGTCTGTTCAGTGATGGTTAAATTTACTCTGCTTTCACACACCAGCGGTTCCTGGGGCCTCCGCTGAAGCCAGCAGGGACTGGCCACAGAGAAGCGGGTGGGCAAGCAGTGCTGAGGGAGGTGGCAGCTGGTTCAGCCCGGAGGTGCCACCGTCCTGGGCAGATGCCTCCGTGGAAAGGAGGCAATCTTCCTCACTTTTTGAAGACACTTTAATTCCCTCCTTCTGTGAGATGCCTATCAGCCCTGGTCTTCAGTTACATTTTTCTAATGGGCTGGTCATGTCTGCCCTCCTTCCCCCCAGGACTTCCGGCAAGGTTTTCCCCTCCATCAGCTGTTTCCAGGCCCCCAGGCCTCCGCCTCACTTTTAAGAAAGTCACCAGAGCAGAGATAAGGCCGGCAAGGTCCACACATCCTTCAAAAACAAGTCAGGCCATCCAGACCCGTGGGCTCTGGCCTCACTCGTCTCCACGGCAACCATGCACACCACGGAATGCCAAGCCTGGGCCGGGCTGGGCTGACTCCCGGGAGTCAGGAGACTGGGCCTGGCAATTGCTAGCAAGAACAAACAGGATCCCTCTCCCTGACACCTCCCCACCCGGCACCCTCATCAGGGGCCTCCTCCCATCCTCTCCCAGTGTTCTCCTACTCCAACTTCCAAAGCAGGCACCTTGGGCAAGATCAGAGGTCTCCCTTCTCCCCAACAACAACAAAACCAAACCCATGCTAATCAGCAAGGGGGAAAAAAGACACAAAAACAACCAGCTATGTCCGCCCTCCTTAGCGAAAGAACTGACAGCGGGAGGACACAGACTAGCTGTCGTCTTCTTGTGTGAGTTGAAAGGCCCCAGCCAAGGCGGAAGTCTCCCCTGGGCACTAGCTGGCCACACATAGCTCCTGGTCTCCAAGTGTGTTGCAACAGCACCTGGGAACGACACACTTGGAAACCTGGACTTAACTCTGGACAGGGAGGGGCTGTGTGCTGCATTTGAACGGATCTCCCCAAGCAAGATTCTGATGCAATCTTAAGTCGGGGTAGGTACAAACACTTGCTGAGGGCAAGTTCTCCAGAGCCTGAATAGCTTTCTGTGACCCCAAGCTGAGAAGTAGCTTAGGGCAGGAGGTGTCAGCTTTCTGGCAGCTCTAAGTGCCCTGGGTAAGGGCTTCCAGCCACTTTACACTGAAATCTGGGGGAGGGGGCACTCCCTACACCTCTGTAAGGCCATGGGGTGCCACAGAACAAGGAGGAGGCAGGAGGAAACCAGAAGTAGAAGCTGCACAGGTCCATGTTAAACCCAGAGGTCCTGGAAGTCAGTGGGGTTCAAGCTGGAACCTGCATTTGGCGCTCAAATGCACACTCACCATGCAGGCTGTGTCCTGTAAGCCTCCTTTCCTCCCTCCAACACGAGGTCCCACCCAATGAGGGGCTGACACTGGGTACAGTGAGGGAGCCCACCTCTTGGGATTTCTGCATTCTCCTATTGGAGTGCCTTGGTCTTGGCCCACTCTGGGACTACAACTTCCTGCCAATGGGCACTCTGAGAGGCAGCAGGTGGTAGCTCTCTGTTCCAGCTCCAGCGGGCCTTTGGGGGTGAATTGTCTGTCAGATAAATAAATACATTAATCATTGAAACAGGAAGCCCTAATAATGAAGGCGGCAGGTGAGTGCCTCCCACCACCTGACCAGCACATGCCCCTGCCTTCCTAAGCCGGACTGCCATTGCATGTGAGTGGATTTTATTCCTTCCAGTACACCAGGCTCTGAGCAGAAAGGGCTTTGTTGGATACGGTGAAGGTTACCTGGCTGCACTGTTAATTTCCGGCAGAAAGGACAAAGACATCTCAGCCACAATACTACTACTTCTCTGTGCTCTAGGAGGTGGTTTACCTGGACAGTAGCTCATCCAATCCTCTCCTCACCCTCATTTCCCAGGTGAATCAGGCTCAGAGCTGTGAAGCAGCCCGCTCAGAAGGACACAGCCAGTGTAAGAAGGTGGGGCTCAAACAGGAGCAGGTGCATGGGGAGGACCCTCTTTCCCATATTGTGTTCCCTCCCTGCCCCCTTGGTGGGTGGGGCCTCCCAGGGAAGGAGACTGGCCTGGACACGCTTAAATTTGGCATAATGCTCTGGCTCACACTGAAGCCAGGTGGTGAGGGTTCCTCAGCTTGCCACTGCTTGTCCGCTGCTATTTAGACAGAGGGTGTTAGCCACAGACTAAGGGGGAGGGCCAGAGGGCTCTGACCACTCCCCATCCCGCAGTTACAGGGTCTGCTATTACTCAGCCTCTGATTTTTTTCACAAGGTGTCCACACAAGAGGCAATGGTGGCTTCTACTCTTCCCCTTCCTGGAAAATGTTTCCTGGGTGTTCTGAGGTTCTAGAATGTTCTAGCATTTTCTAGGTGCGAGTACTCTATCCTGGTGGGAGGCACAAGGAGTGTATTGAAGGAGAGGTGCTAGACCACCCTTCTTTTTTTGGAAGCAAAGATTTTTTTTTTTTCCTTTCAAATTTTAACAGGAATCCAATGCCAAGTTCAACTGCACCAGGCGAGGAGGCATCCTTCCGGGGCATTTCCAAGCCAACTGAGAAGCTGGTATGTCTCCCAGCCACTTGCTGCAAACTGGGAAGATGTTGGAAGTGTTTTGGAAACAGATGGAAAGATAAGTCCCCTGCTAGTGCTAGAAAGTACAGAGGGCTAGCGGCAAGATTTCAGTTTGAGTAATCCCGAGTGACAATGCGGTTTCGTGGATACGAAACAAGAAGACACGGGTGGCTGCGAACCTGGAGGACAAGCTCTATGGCTGAAAGAAGGGTAGGCCAGAGCCACGCACCAAAGCACCTTCCCATCCTGGGGCTCTGAAGCAGCCGCACTTCTCCTGAGAACTTTGCATTGCAAATCCCGTCATTTCACTCTCCAACTCAAAGGCCCTAAGTGGGCTGTCATTACCTTTGTTATGCAGCTAAGGGCGGGAAGCTTAAGGGCACTTAGGGAGGTGCTGCCTCTCCAGGGGAACCTGTGTCCTAGGGGAAGCTTCTGGCACTACTACTCAGAGCTTCTCACACCACCTGTGGCAGGTTAGGAGAGTGGGGGATCCACATCCAGCCAGGAGAAGCTAGGTTTTTTTGGGAGGCTATATGTGGAGGTGAGGGAGACAGACTTAAGTACCCTAAGCCCCAAGGAGATGATGAGGTTTGTTCCCCACCACTCAAACAATTCACCACGAAGAGGAACAAAAACAATCAAGATTGCAAAAATCATAAAATTTCAAAAAAGCATTTTCTTGCCTTGATTGCTAGGGCCTATCCATACTGCTTGCTGACTATGGGCCTTCAACTTAGGGCTCCCCAAGACAGCTGCAGCCCGTGGGCGCCATCACTCTGCTATGCTCGGCTCTCATGGGCTGTTAAAGTTTCCAGGCTGGAGCGGGTCCCTTGCAGGGGACATTCCCATTAGGAGTGTTAACAGTAAGCGGCTTTGGCAGGAGGAATGCCGGGACATTGGCTGCTCGGTAAGCCCGGCTGTACCAGTGCATTCTGCTTTCTCTTCTGGGGGGAGAGGTTATACTCATCCCAGAACTGGACGCAACAGGTTCAGGGAGGCCAGCAACCTGTGTTGCAGGCCCAGATCCCAAGCCACTCTGCCTCCTGCACTCCCTGGGGCGTGGCAGGGGATGGAGGGTCAGGGAAGCTTGCTCTCAGCAAACCTTTATGGAAATGAGGCAGTTACCTGGTCTGAACAAGTTCAAGAGCTGAGAAAGGACCAAGTCAGCACCTGCCTTCGGGGCTCATACCAGTGTGTTCCTGCTTAGGGGTTGCAGCTGCCTGGCGAGGGTGAGTGTAGGGTAGGGTAGGTGCGGAAAGTAGGTACCACCCAAAGCAAACTTCTTTCTAAACATCAAGAATTCTGATTTCAAGTGTCCACTGCCAGCCTGCCAGGTACCTAGCATCTGCTAGCTGCTCCAGAAAGAAATCTCCTTGCTGTGGATCTCATCGTAACTCAACGTCAACGTTGGTTATCCATCGTATGTATCATGCCGAGAGGCCTGGCGATTGTGTGTGCACCCACGCTGGCTCATGTGTTTTAGCATTCCATTTGGGGAACCACTCACAACAGGGCCTGCACC
This sequence comes from Ochotona curzoniae, assembly GCF_017591425.1. Taxonomy (NCBI): domain Eukaryota; kingdom Metazoa; phylum Chordata; class Mammalia; order Lagomorpha; family Ochotonidae; genus Ochotona; species Ochotona curzoniae. Next base: position 2,626,648 of record NW_024465654.1, on the reverse strand, counting down.
GTGAGGTGGGTGAAGTCCCTTCCTCTTCAGCCTTCAACGTGATGCCCTGGGGCACATGGACAATGTCAGTAAAGGGGAGCTCCCAGGTCCACCCTGGGGTTGGGGATGCCCTGATTCCCACACTCCTGGATCTAACCTATCCCCTCCTAATGTCCCCCTGCCACTTTCCTGCCACTTTCTTGTTCTTCTTCTTCTTCTTTTTTTTTTTTTTGTCTTTTTCTTCTTCTTTTAAAGATTTAATTATTTTGATTTGAAAGGCAGATTTATAGAAAGAAGGAAAGACAAAGATCTTCTATCTGCTGGCTCACTTCCCAAATGGCCACAACGGCTGGAGCTGAGCCAGCAGCTTCTTCTGGGTTTTCCCAGAAGTGGGTGCAGGGTCCCATGGCTTTGAGCCACCCTCTGCTGCTTTCCCAGGCCATAAGTAGGGAGATGGATGGGAAGTGAAGCAGCTGGGACACACACCAGTGTTCCTATGGGATGCTGGTGCTGTAAGCTGAAGGATTATCCTGTTGAGCCATCTCACCAGCCCCTCCCTCTGCCACTTTCACAATAGTTCTCTGCCTTGTCAAGCTAGCAGTGCTCAATTATGTGCTATCTATAGTTCATACCCCACTCAGGCACTTCACCTCAATGACTTAATTTCTGCAGCAAGGTCAACAGGTAGGTCATATTCTTTTCTTTTTATCAAGTGAGAAAACCAAAACCAGGGCACGGAAGTTAAAATGCTTGTCTTGGATCACATGGCAAACACGGCAGAAATAGAACTTGGACCTGGAACTGAGTGCCAACTCCACATATTTAGTTGAACCTCTTATTGTACTGTTTTCAAATGAAGGGTAGAGTGAGTGAATGATGAGGGGAGGGAAGGGACAAAGTTTTGCATCCACTGGTTCACTCCTTAAATGTCTGCAACAACCAGGGCTCCAGGAACTCTATGCCAGATTCCCATGTGGTTAACAGGAGCCCATGCACTTGGGCCATCTTCTGGGTCAACTTCCTGGGCCCATGAGCAGGAAATGTGATTGGCAGCAGAGCAACTGGGACTTGAACTAACACTCAGAGATGGGACGCAGACATCCCAAGCAGGGCTTTCGTCTGTTATTCCACTGTTCCTTCTATTTCGGAACCAGGATTTTCTCCTTGTGTCCTTTCTCCCTCGTAGCCATAAGTGACCCATTTTAAAAGTGGTACCGTATATGGAAAGGCCCAAGGGAGTCCACCTGCAAGGGAGGGTGGGTACCTGTAGTGGATACAGGATTGGAGGTGCCCACTGAGCCTGGCCTGGCCAACAGAGAACCACCAGACTAATTGAGGCTTCCTCCCACTGGCTTCTGGCCCCAGAGCTTACACCATACCCTTGTTCCAGTGGCCAGCAAAAAGCTGACCGGACAAGAGTAGCACTTTGGGAAATGGCTTCTGCAGAGCCCTGGGCACTGTTTCTTCTCAGCTGGCACTGCTACTGCCACCCCCTCCACTGGGAACTTAGCTCCAGAGGGGACTGTGGCCATCAAGTGGTCATTGTCCTTGTCTTCCTGGAGGCACATTGGAGCCTGGAGCCTTTGCCCTTTCCCTGTAGCACCAGCTGCCAAGCAAAGGGCAGAGGGCACCACCACAGGCCCCTTACTTTGGGCACACTCTTGTGATACAACACAGATCCCAGAGACATCCGGGACACAAGAAAGCAGCTGCCACATCACAGAGTGCCCATCCCTAGGACCAGAAGAGAACCTTATTTCCATGGCCAGTGAGTTTTCAGGTCTCTAAAGCATAACCTATTTTAGCAGGGGTCAGGGCTAGAGTCTGGTTGGAGAGGTGGAAAGTACGGAGTGATTTTCCAAGGCTGGTGGAGAGAAAGTTGAAAAGTGTTTGGTAGTGTCGAAATGGATGGGGAGTAGGTGTTTGGTGCAATGGTTAAGGTGTTTGCTTAGGAATCCACATCCTGTATCAGAGTGGCTGATCCAAGTCCCAGTCACTCCATTGCCAATCTAGCTTCCTGCTGTGTCTGAGAAGGCAGCAGGCCCTTGCCACCCATATAGGAGACATGGAATGCATCTGGGCTCCTGCCTTCTCTCCGGCTCAATCCTGGTCATTGTGGTGGGTGTTTGGGGGAATGAACTAGCAAATGGAAGCTTCCTCTGTCCATTTCCCTGCCTTCAAAGAAACTACAAAAAAAATTAATAGTAATGTATGATGTTTGTGAATCACAATAGATTTAAATCCATAGCCTCTACCCCAAGGTGTCTGCATCACCCAAGGGAGAGGAAGTTATCTTAATGGGAAGCATCTCCTGTCCTTGGGGGTGTATGATCTTCCCTGGGGTGGGGCTGCTCAGGGGAGGTTGATGGCCAGCTCCTACCCCGAGCCCTTCCCGAGTTGGATGAGGCGTGCATGTAAGGTGGCATGCTGCCCATTCACCTAGGGGGTTGGCTTGGACACCAGCATCAAAGCTCTACTGACCTGCTTTGCAGCAAGGAGGAGCCCAGGCAGGGTGAGCTTGCTGATCGTCCCACTGGGAGCCTTAATCCACCAATCTGGTCATTTAGCAGACTCTACCAATTTCAGACTCTACAAACGCACATGTCCAGGAAACTCAAACAAAATGCTCCAGCAATCTGTTTTGAATTGAACAGAGCTGCCCGATTTCTTCTATAGTACTTCTAATGTCCCAATCGGGAACTCTCCTGGGACCTCAACTCTCAGCTCTCACTGGGAGGATAAGAAAGGAGCATGAGCAAGGAGTGGCCTCCAGGCACTGAGTAGCTCAGGCTTGCAAAAGCGGAGCCTTTGGCAGCAATTGCGGTCCACCGGTCTGCCCTAGCGCAGGACCATGAACATGTGCTGGCGAGGCCTTGGAGGGTGGTTGTGCTCACAGAGGCAGCAACAGTCATAATTTCTGCTCTCGCGTGCCATGTGTGGCAAGAGGATTGAACAAGAAGGACCCTTAATAAAAACCAGGTGCCTGAGCTTTCTCCAAATCTACTGTCTCCCACGGACCCTCTTGGGAGTCAGATGGACCTGGGCCACTCTGTAGACCACACATCCTCCCTTGTTCTAGAACTATGCCGGCTGTGGCCCAGATCCCCTAACAGTTCTCCTTCCCCAGAGATGAGAGCAAGTCAGGCAGAGCCTCCTAGTCTCCCCTGAGTGGGGAGGAGGAGCACAGGAACAGCAATCTGCTTTTCTCAAGCTAGGTGGTAGGGGCAGGGGTTCAGTACACCTAACTCACAAGGCAGGGCTCAGCTGGACACTCAGTGAGTTGGGCTCTGGGTAGACCAGAAGTACATAACACACATTAAACTGTTATGGAGCCACAAGCCACTCCTTAAGCAATGATTAAGCTGAGAGTCAGAGTGAGGAGTGGGTGGGGAAGCAGCACTCCAGCCTGGGTCACACTGGACTAGGGAGAACTTGGGGTTCCTGATGCTTCTTGCCAAGTCTCCCAAGGAGTCACCCCAAAGGCTACAATTTCCCAAAGCAGTGCACAGTACTTAAAAACTATCCAAGGCTAGGTATTTTTGGAGGGAGTTGCAGGGAGAAGGAAGTTACTGGATGGCTACAATTATGACAAAATTTCTCTCATGGGGACACAGGGCTCTGTCTGCCCCAGCTGCATGCCTTTGCTCGATGACAAGTGACAATGTTGCCTGGGACAGTGACAGGAACAGCACTCTTCTCCCCAAGAAATGAGAACAACTGTTGGTCTACTTCCAAAAAAAAAAAAAAAAAATCCTCCAAATTGAAAAAAAGCCAATGCGATGAGCCCATGCTACAGCCCAGATGGGTGGCTGGGGTTCATGCTGTAGCAGTCTACACAAGAGAATGGGCAGGAGGAACCCCATGGGTACAAACCTCACACTCAGGTCCGTCTGTAATGAGCTGCTGCTGAACAGCCACCCACGGGGTCTTTGCAGAGAGGCCACAGCCAGCCCGAGACCTCAGGTCCCTCCCCAACCCCTCAGCCGCGTGCAGACAAGAGCATCAGGGACTGTATTGCTAGCACAGAAAGCACCCTTGTAAACCCAAGGTATCATTAAGCCACACTGGGCGCCCAGTCCTAAGGCTATACCCCCTTATAAAATGGAACGGGAAAGCAAACAGACAGACAGACAGACAGACACACACACACACACACACACACACACACACACACACGTCACAAAGCTCTGTGTGCAAAAGGGTACAACTCCCACCCACCACCCATCCCAAAGGGAGGTGTGACACACTGATGGATGTGATCAAAGCCACAGAAGGAAGGCTTGACGGCTCCAGGGGGAGTGGGCAAAGAGAGGTTGGGGTAGCCTGGGATGGTTTCTTATCCAGACAGTGCTAATGTTGGGGCTGCACCCAGCAGCTGCTTCCTTTGAACACAAAAAGAGTAGGAATGGGGGCCTGGGGCCACTTGAAAAGAAAGAGGCAGAGAGTAGAGTGAGGGAGTGAGTGTGTGCATGCGAGTGTGTGTGTGTGTCAGAATCCTCTTGCTACAGCCAGATCTACAAGCCAGGCTTTCAGGGCTGGAGCCTGGACAGGCTGAAGCCTTTTTTTTTCCCCTTGCAAATGGAGACACCTGGCCTCAGCTCACCTCTGCTGGAACCTGCCAGCCTTGGTACAAACAGAACCAGCTTCCCCAGCAAGCAGCCTGGGCGGTCTGGGCACCAGGGGTGCCAAGCCAATTCCCTCTGTGGTCTACACTTGCGCAGCCCCTGCTCCTCCCCCGCCCTCCCCCACCAACCCCCTTCCAAGCCAGCCAGTTTCTGCCAGGCGCAACAAAGCTGGAGGAGCTCTGGCTGCTGCTGCCTTGCTCAGCCATACTCTGTCCGTGAACCCTGCTACCTTAGGGCTTCTCTTTAGAGCCATCCACCCCAACCAAATGTGTTGCAATAACACAAACAAGTGAGATGGAGGCTGACGCAGGGGCAGTAAGAGGTAGCAAAGAAGGGAGCATGGTAGGGGAGGGGAGGAGTGGTTTCCTGGTGGAAGCGGCCTGGGGTAAAGCAAGACCATGCCATGGCCCATACTGTTCAGCCATCAATCACAGCAGCCCTCCCACGCCCTGGGACGCTGAGGGCCGAAGCTGGTCCTTGGGCTCCTATGGGCGGCTAAGGTGCTTAGGAAATGAAAACACAATCTTTCGCCAGATAGTCAGCCTGCCCAGGGCAAGTGGTGGTGGTGGTAGGTCAGCGCTGTGAGGTAACAAGAAGAGCCATTTCTGATTTCTGGACTTCCGTTTGGGGCTGGGTGGTGAGGTGCTCTTGCCCTAGGGGTTGGGGTGGGGCTGGTTTCAAGGGATCTTTCCAGACCATTTGCTCCAACCTGTTGGTTTGACAGATGAGGAAGCCAGGTTCCAACGCACCAGGCCTCTCTGTGCATACTTTCGCCACCCCAGCTCAGGGCCAGGCGATACTATTTCTCCTCTGGGAATGAGAAACACCTGCTGTTTCCATCCCTGGAGGGAGGGCTGGGGTGGGGGAGTTACAGAGTGCAAGGGGGAGATGGAGGAAGAGGAGGGACTAGGTTCACTCATTCTGGCCAAGTTTTCCCCTCCTTTGTCCCAAGGAACTCCAAGAAAAAGGCAGAAAGCCATGGCCATGCAGTTCTAGGACCTAGTCGGTAAATGAGAACAGCATGTCTCTGGGTTAGCCCTTAGCCCTGCACAGCGCCAAGTCCAGGGCTGCTTATCACTCTGACATTAGGAAGATGTTTTCCTCCCTTGACTGTTTTTTTTTTTTTTAAGATTTTATTTATTTTTATTGGAAAGGCAGATATACAGAGGAGGAGAGATAGAGAGGAAGATCTTCCATCTTCCTCCCCAAGTGATTCACTCTCCAAGTGGCCGCAATGGCCCGAGCTAAGCCAATCCGAAGCCAGAAGCCCAGAGACTCTTCTGGGTCTCCCACGTGGATGAGAAATGGAGCATCTGGGATTAGAACTAGTGCCTATATGGGATCCGGGAGTGTGTGCAAGGCGAGGATTTTAGCTACTAGGCCATTGTTTTTGTTTGTTTTAAGGAGAGCAGGGGCAGTGGGCAGGGAAGTTGGAAGAAAATACAGAAAACCACCAAGACAGAGTCAGGAGGTTTGGTTCTGGGGGTGTTGGAAAAATGGCCTGATTGCAGGTCTGCCTGTGGGCATCCCACGCGGGACACGGAGCAGTGGGCAGCGGATTGCACAGCTGCCATGGCGTGACCCTTGCGACTGAGAGCAGGGCCAAGGAAGAAGCACCCTGGCCCACTGCCACCGAGGTGACGTTGGCTTCTATCCCGGCCCGAGACCTCACACGGCCCAACTACAGCAGCCTCTGCACAGGAGATGCAGGGAGGCGGGGGATGCTCTTGGCCTCACCACTCCTGCTTTTCAAGATCTCTATCAGGTTCCAAATGCCAAGTGTATCTCTCTCCCTCTGGCCTTGGAAGAGAAAGGGAACAGGTGACATCACCACCACCAAGCAGTTCTCCTTAGATCATGCTTTCCTTACAAGATTCCTGGAGTTGGCGTCTGGCTTGGCTGTTAAGACACCTACATCACACCCTGGAGTGTGGGTTTGGTTCCTGGCTCTGCTGCTGTCACCAGCATCCTGCAATGGCAAACCCTGGGGAGGCAGCAGTGGCATCATGGGGGAAAGAGACCTGGAATGAGTTTCCCAGCCCCTTGTTTTGGCCCAGCCCGACCCTGGCTGCTGTAGGCATTTGGCATTTTCAAATGAAAATTTGGAAAGAATTTTTTTTTCTTTTGGGGATACACAGCTTCACCCCACCTGTTGCATTCCCACTGGGGGTAGCGGTCAGGGGAGGGGGTGGTAAAGTGATTTATTTCTGATCTGCTGCCACATGAACCTGGATGAGTAACTTAACCTGGCTGGGGACCAAGTTGCCTGGTCATCAGTCAAGGAGGGGATGACATGTCCTGCTCTGTATTTGAAAAGCAGACAGGACACAGCCCAAAGCTGACACCACTGGCATCTCCACAGGGAACCCCTAACACATGACGAGCAATCCAAATATTAACTCAGGAACATGTGGCTCTGCCCATCTCCCCAGCAAGATGGATGTGGCAGAGAAGAGGGGAATGGCAAGAGACCAAGGGGTTATCACAGAGGTGCTGTCCCTCTGGGATCCAGGGCAAACTCTCCAGTGTCTAGCTCCCTGCTTCCTCGCTGTGAACAAGAGGGCTGGGCTGTGGGAGCTCCAACGCCATTCCCAGCTCTCAACCCAAACATTCCCAGAATGAGTCATCCCCACTGCAGACCAGACGGCACTGCTAACCAGCAGCAGCACCTAGCCCGGCAAGGGGTAGGGTGGGGTGGGGGGCTGTGAATTCGACTGGGGTGGCAGGCTGGAGATAGTCATGACAGATGGTGGGCCAGCAGGCAACACACCAGGCAAGCACTGGGTGGCTCCCAATGGCATTACTGCATGTGCCATGCCCGGCGGGGGCGGGGGTAGATGTGGGGGCATGTGGGAGCTCCCTGTGACACACAGCTGACCCACAGACTAGCAAAGGATGGAGAAAGCGCCTCAAACGGCAAGGGTGGGGGTGGGGCAGGGTGACTCGCCTGCCCCAAACATTCTTTTCTGAGACACTAGCTTGGGGGAGAGGAGGAAGCTGTTGCTGGACACAGCAGCAGGAGGGTGCCTGGGCGGGCACGCCTAGGGTTGGGCAAGGGCACTCCTATGTGCTGTCCTCTGTAGGGTGTGCTGAGCTCATAAAGGCAGACTGACGTCCTAGCTTGCAGTTGATCCCCGAGGGTCTCAGGGATTCAGTCATCAGCTCTAGGGGAACAAGCACATTTTGGGGTCCCTGTCTCTAGTGATCTCTCCTAAGGGTAGGGCAGCCAATCACCTTCCCAAACCCTGTCCAGCCTGCGGGAGTGTGGGAGGGGGCACACACTTTCCTTCAGAGGCCGCGGATGTGGTCACCAGAGTAGGTTGCAAAACTCCCCGAATCCCCCAAGGGCCTGAACACACTCTTCTCCCACAGCCTCTAATGGCCAAGTGGGTGTGTTGGAGTGCCCTGACCTGGTGGCGCCTGCAGGTGAGCGTTCTCTGCCCCACCTGGCTTTCCGCTGGGCTAGGCTGGCGGACCGGGCGAGCCGAGGCAGGCAACCTCAGGGCACCTGAGCCCGGCAGGAAGTGCCGAAACTCCGGACTCATCCCATTGCTGGCGCCGATAGGCATCTGCTCCCACTTTGCTCCCGACTCCGGTAGAGTTCTCTCCAGTTAAGATCCTTATCGCCCTCGGGGAAAACAAAATCAAGCCCAGCTCGTCTTTCAGGTCGCTGCCCGAGAGTGAGGGCGCGTACGTTTCTCACCGCAGCTCCATCGGGTTCCCCCTCCTCCACACCGAGGGCGCACAGGGTTTTTCTAGGCTTTCACCAAGGTCTGTGGTCTCCCGGGAAGCCGGACCCCTTTCTCCCGCAGTGGTGAAAAGCAGCGCCCTCTCCCTCCGTGGGACCCTGCCCAGCTACCAACTGCATTGCCTTTCAGGCCTAGGGTTCCCGAAGCACCGGTGCCCCGCTTCTCCTGGCCGCCCGCCCCTTGGAGTGGACCCAGACCCGCTCCAGTGCGCGCCAAGCAGAGAAACGGGCTGGTCCCGCGCCCCGGCAGAGGTGCCAGCTGGCAGCCTCTTAGAGTCCTCCCGCCCTGCCCAGCCTGCCCGGTGCGGTCCGTGCCGGCCCCCGACGCACCCCACCTCCTCGCCGATCCCTTGGGAACAGGTGGGCCTGAAAAGGAGCGCGCGCGGCGGCCGTGTGGCGCTCACTCACCCAGAAGATGAAGTTGAATCCGAAGAGCAGATACTTGATGCACTTGGTGCCTCCTTTGACCGGCATGGTGGCGAGCTGGGCTGACTTTCCCCGGACGATGTGGTGTGGACCTGCGGGTGCGCGCGGCTAAAAGTGGCGGGGACTCAGCGCTGGACAGAGAGGTGCCGGTGGTAGCGTGCTGGCCTCGGGCTGCACTTTTAAAAAGTGCCACTCCTTACAGAACACAGCGGGCTCCCTGCGCATGTGCCGGGCGGTCACCCCCGCCCAGCCCGCCTCCTGGCCCCACCTGCCACGCCCACGCCCCGCAAGGGGCCCTGCCCAGGTCGGGGCGGTGCGGACCACTCCTTCCCCCTCGGCTGACCCTGCTCCCTGATCCTCTTCTCACCACCTCCCGTCTCCTTTTTACCGCCCTGGGTCTTTCCTGGCCCGTCTTGATCCATCACTGTCACCCAGGAGTTGTCTGGGAAGCCTCGCCCTTCCGGTTCTCCCTGGTGGAGCTTTTACCCAGGGGCACCTAGGGCCCTCCGGTGGTTCGAATCTCGCGCTCCAGGTGGGAGCACACCGGAGGATGGTGAAAGTCATTTATTCAGCGCGTTCGCCCCGGGCTGGAAGGCTCGGAAGCCTTTGCTCCAGGGCTGGCGGCCAGGAAAAGGGGTTGCAGCTGCTCCTGGGTCCTGCTCCTCCGTGCCCTCCCTCCTAGTCTTCCTCAATTGCTCGCAGTGCCTCCGGCGTGGCCAGTTGCAAGCGTCCAGCTCTGAGCGGCTTCCTGACCCGCAGGGTCCTGGCACACCTGCTCCTCACCCGTGCTCATCGGCCTGCTCCTTCACTAGAGGGGATCTAATGGCCCCATGCAGCCTGACTGGGTGAGGGACGGCCCGGCTTTCACGACCACCTCCTTATAGAAACCCCTGAATATGTGACAGCTCAAACCCTGGCAGCCACTGGGATCAACCGCTGTTAGCACGCTGCAGCCTTTACTGTCCGTGGTATCATTCGCCCACTCGCTGACCGAATCATTCGAACACATTGTCCTGGTATCTGTGAAGGTGCTTCAGGAAGAGCTGGACGAGGAGATTAGATCTTGTTTCTGTCCTCCAGGGCCTGGGTGTGTTTGTGGTGTGTGTGAATGTATGTGTGGGGTATGCGAGTGTGGTATGGAGGTGTGTATGGTGTATACGGGGTGTATGGGGTTGTGGCTGTGTGATGGTGTGTATAGTGTATGGTGTGTAAATGTGTGTGTTTGGTGTGGATGACGTACGTGGTACAAATGTGGGTGGGATGTGTGTGGGGTGTGCATGGTCTCATGTATGTGATGTGTGCTGTAGAGTGTGTGAGTCTGTGTGTATGGTTGTATATAGCGTATCTGTTATGTGTGGTGTGTGTGGTGGGGACAGGCGCCAGGGGGAGGGGATGGGTGGGGCTACAGAGCCAGGTGTGCGGGCTAAGAGTGGGAGCAGGGGCCTTTGATCTAGGACTGCAAGAAAACCAGCTTTCCCACGGGGGCTGGGGAGGAGCATGGCAATCAAGGGAGACTCCTGAGCCAAGAGTGGGGTGCTGCCAGGGGTCTGGGCTGGCGCTCCCAGGGGAGGTGTGTGTGGAGGTAAAGATGAGAGATGTGGGTGCCAGGGCTTTTGGTTGTGAGTGTGAGGTTTAGGGTTCAGGGAGGATTTAGAAGGGGTTTAGGGAGGGGAAGTTGTCCCTGAGCCGTGTACTTAGGGTGGGTCCTACCTGTGCCTTATGTGCTGGGTGGGTGAAGCTGAGCAGGAGGGGCTTGTGGCTGCAGCCCCGGGCACAGAGCTCTGGGGGCATTGGACTTTAGAAAATGGAGGTGCTGTGCCTGAGCAGGTGCCCTTGGGGTGGTGTCAAGAGACAAATAATGAACTGAGGACCTGGCAGAGAACAGTTCATGTGAGACGCTAAGAAGTGAATGTAGCTGGGGAACTGAATGAAGGGACGTGTGTGTGTGTGTGTGTGCTGAGTGGGGTCTGGGTAGGGGAACTGGGAGCTGGAGGGCAGCAGCCAGGGGTCGGCTCATTTGCTGTCAGTTCCTTGGGTGTGCGTATCTATGACACTGTGCACCGCGAAGCCACCTCTCTCCATGGACAGAGTGGATCTTCTCAAGCTGGGGCTGGAGACAGTGTGCCCTGGAGACAAGGAGTGGGACCCGAGGCATGTCCCCAGGGCAGAGCCGGAGACACTGGCAGCTGGATTTGCAAGGTGGATTCTGTGAACCATGCAGAACTGTGTGTGCAAAGACACGGGCAGGAAACCACTGCTGGCCGCAGACAGCTGGTGAAGCCACTGATGGGGAGATCGGAAGAGGAAGCAAGCCAAGAGTTTCATGCTGTGGAGTCTTCGTTGCTTTGAGATGGGAAGCAAGATAAGGCATGGAGCACAGTTCGCCCCTCGCTGCAAGGGTCTGCCTGTCATGGGGGGCAGGTGTTAAATCTGAAAGGGGAGCATTTCAGTAAATACTAAAGTCCTTAACACAACGTTCTTAGAGTGTTTGTGAGGCCTGCAAGAGCAGCCCACAGTGCCCCCTGTGCCTGGTTGAGTCCTTGAGGGGCTTCCCAGCAAAAAGTGAGCTTCCCACCCTGTGGTTGGCTTTGTCAGGCTGCCTCTTCTCTCTGGGCTGCACTCCCCTCATCAGCACAATCTCCATTTTGGATGAGATTGAGAAGTCCCCCACTCTGTCCCGGCAGGCTCTTGGTGCCAGAAGTCTCCCGGACCAAAGTGTTTGTTCCAAGGCAAGCAGGAAAAGGAGAGATGGAAAAAAATATGGTTTGCTTTAACTGGAAGGGGAAAATGTGGGTAAGGCCCTGAGTCACAGATCACAGGGAAGTGGCTGAGCCTTCCAAGCTTTGTGGAACTGAAATGAGAAAAACTTGTCCTTCCTGGCCACAGGGCATCCAATTTCTGGACACCACTCTGCTGCACCCCTTTCCCACTGGCCCCGGCTGGGGCGCAGGGTCCACATTGACTCGTGTGCGCCCCCTGGTGATAACGTTGGAAACCATTCTGGGGACAGACTGTCTCATGATCAGCCACACCCAACTCCACCTCCCAGTGGTATCCAACTTGTCAACTTCACTTCTAGAAGCTTCTTTGCTGCTCCTCTTGCTACCCTCAGATGCTGCTGCCTCACGAAGTTTCCTTTGCTCCTCAGGGACTGTCTTTATCTCCCTGGACACACCCATGTTTTGATGCTGAGCTCCTGCAGCTCACTTGTCTCTGAGTTTCCTGTGGCTTCCGGTCCCTGCGGGTCCTCTGTGAGCCAACTCTAAGGAATTACCCTGAGGATGGGGGCCCTCACTGTGCACTCATCCAACTGGTTCTTCACACACACGTGTTCTTGGTTCCACTTCCTTCTGTGAATACGCCCTTTTCCCACCCCATGCAATTTCGCAGACGTGGTTGGTGAAAGAATCTTGAGATGGAGAGAGGATCCTAGATTCTCTCTGGGACCTCATGCAGCTAGAGGGAGCAAGAGGAAGAGGAGGCAGCAAGCAGGGTTGGCAAGAAAGTGATATGATGACACAAGCTGAGTCAGAGTCGTGTGCAGCCACAAGCCAGGGTGTGTATAGGCAGCCTCCAGAAGCTGGAGACGTGAAGTGAGCTCCCCTGTAGCTTCCGGAAGGAACAAGCACAACCCAGGGACTCATCTTAGACTCTGAGCCTGGAACGAATTTCAGGAACTTCAAGACAGTGCATCTGTGGTTCCTTGTTGCAGAAGCAAAGGGCAGCAAGTATAGCTAGATCTGAATTCATAGACTCCTCACTCAGCAGGAGCACCTCTCACCACCTGTGTCTCCTGTATCTTTGCCCACCCTCACACCTGCGTGCTCATTGCCTCGTAGCCTTCTCACCATTCCTGCATTTTAAAGATGAGGAACCTGGCTGCAGCCAGGACATGATGGCTGACTTAGTGGCAGACGGCAGGCCAACCCTGCGGCGTTCCAATACAGCTCAGTGTTGGCTTCTCACCTGGTTCATTCATCCTGCTGCCACCCATAATTAGGGTCCTGGCCTTAAAACCTCATCCCAATGGTTGGCACTGGGCATCGGTTCATGTCCTGGCTGTTCCACTTCTCCTCCAATTCCTTGTTTGTGGCCTGGGAAAGCAGTCGAGGACAGCCCAAAGCCTTGGGAGCCTGCACCCTCATGGGAGACCTGGAAGAAGCTCCTGGACCCTGACTTCACATCAGCTCAGCTCTGGCTGTTGCTGCCACTTGGGGAGTGAACCAGCAGATGGAGGATCTTTGTGTCTCTTTTCTCTCTGTGAATATGCCTTTCTAATAAAAATAAATGTTTTCTTAAAAGGTAGATAAGGAGTTACAGATCTTCTATGGGTCACGTCTTAAATGCCTGCAGCATCCAGCCCTAGGCAGATCAAAGCCAGGAACTGTGAACTGTAAATCAGTCTAGGTTTTCCATGTGAATGCCAGGGACCCAAATATTTGGGTCATCACCTGCTGCCTCCCAGGGTGTGCAGCAGGAAGCTGAAGTCAGGAGCGGAGCTGGGACTAGTATTCAGGAACCCCTTCGGGGAGGTGGGTGTCCCAATCAGCTTTTTTTTTTTTTTTTTTTTTTAAAGAATAATCATTGCCTCCGATTGTAGAGTTTACATTTTCTTCTTTAAAAAATATTTTTTTTAAATTTTATTTTTGAAGAGAGACTTGAATCTGGAAGAATAGGAAAAGCATAAACAAGGGCCCTGTTTCACCAGCAGCATCCTCTTTCAGGCTAAGCGTGTGGCAAATGGAGTACTAGAGGTATGGAAGGAGTTGGCAAAGAGGAACAAGTTGGAAGCCGTTGGAAGCAGAGGATGGAAGAGGAAGGCATGGAGAATGACCAAGAGAGCGTTGAAGGTAGAGTTAATGCAGAGTTCCGACACATCCACTGCAGAAAAGAAGAAGGAAGGCCTGCCTGAGGAGTCCTCAGCAGATAAAGAGTCTGTAAGATGTTATCTTGGCTAAAGCAACTGAAAATGATGATGCTTATGACTTCAGTACAGCTCATGTGTAATAGAACCTGGTGGTTTTGTAAGGATCCTGTGTATATCATGTGCTGGTTAAAACATAACACTGTAAATTTTGTGAATATGCATCACGTTTATAAAGTTTATACTTTATAAACTGACTGCTCCTGCTGGAGGGGAAGAGGCACAAGTGTGCTGCCACATGTCGTGTTCCCAGGATACGGGCCACGGAGGCTGGTCACTTATTTCAGGCCCTGAGGCACTGAATGCTCATCGTGTGGGGACGAATGAAGAGATTGTTGGACAAGTGGGCATGTGCAGGAGACAGCAGGGCCCACTTGGTGTCCCTCTGGGGCCTCCGTGGCTGCCCACTGGAGAAAGAGCTGGCACGTGAGGGTGGGGATCTTCATAAGAATGTGCTAGACCTGGCCCGAGGTGAGGGGTCCCTGACTCCACCCAGGTGTTTCCCACCCTTCCCTTCCTGCCCAGTGAGTCAGTGGGCAGGGGAAATGAATCAGGAAAGTGGCCCCTGCAGAGGGGTTAGGGGTCAACAAAACAAGAGGTTGCCTTCCGCTCCTCCCGTCTCTGCTTTGGTGTTGTTTCATGAACGCAGTTTCAGCCTTGGAGACGAAAACATCGTGGAAATGGATGGTGCCACAGTACGGTGACTGTCCCTAGTGTCATGAAGCTGTTCTTGTCACATGTACTGTAAATATTTATTGGGAATGGAGAGGGAGCCAGAGTTTCTACCCAGCAGTTCACTCCCCAGGTGCCCACAGAGAAGGGGGCTGTCTCACGCCTGGGAACGCTACCCGGCTCGCCCATGTGTGAGGCAAGAACTCAGTAATCTGGGCCGTTGAGGCCGCTTCCCAGGGCCAGCCTCAGGAAGCTGGAGCCAGGAGCCCCAGATAGGCACTTCGAGGTGGGACACTAGGTCATTAATGGCTTGACTACACGTTGCCACTGCTACTCATACGGGATGTGAAGATCCAGGAAGCCAGGGGGGTTCCAGAGAGCAAGACAGCACAGGAAGATGGGTCATAGGGGTCTGGGGTAACTGGGGCTTGAGCATGGGTGTGGTGGGAGGTGGCGAATGAGACCCAAGGTTGTGGAGGAACAGTGTGGCTGGCTAGGGAGGTGTCTGGTAAGAGAGTGTCTAGCCGGTTAGGGAGGCGCCTGGCGTACCCCACTCGGGCACGGCTCAGGACTCCCACCTGCCTGTCTCTGGTAGTGGACTCTAGTTTCCAGTTCACATGGAGCCTGGGAGGCCGCAGCTTAACTGGTTGACTTCCTGCGTCCCGTGTAGGAGAGCTGGATTCAGTACCTGGTTGGGGGCACCAGAGAGTGACCCAGTAGAGGAGAGCTGCCTCTCTCTCAAAAAACAGTAAATGAAAACTTGTATAAACAAGTGAGAATTTCCATTCTGAAAGACTCTAAAGATGGTGGAAATACAGTGTATGTGCAGCCTGTCCCTGATTTGTAATGATTTGACTTAGGATTGCAACATTTTTCAGTGGAGATTGTACTTCAAATTTTGACTTAAAATTAAAAAAAAATTATTTATTTGAAAGGCAGAATCACACAGTGAGTTATTGATCTTCTATCTGTTGGGTCCCTTACCAAATGGCTGCAACAGCTGGGGCTGAACCGGGCTGAAGCCAGGAACCCAGAACACTTTGTAGGTCTCCCAGACGGGTGACAGGAAGCCAAACACTTGAGCCGGCATCCTCTGTTGCTTTGCCAGACACATTTGCAGGTGACTGGATGACTGGATTGTCAGCAGAGCAGTTGGGACTTGAACTGGTGCTCTCTTGCTGATGTTGCAAGCGGCATCTTAACATGCTATGCTACAACACTGGAATTCTGAATTGTGGGGTTTCTGAGGCTGGCCATGGGTGGTCTGATGGCTCTCATGTTGGGCAGTGGCACTGAGTACAGCGCCCAGTGGCCCTGTCATTCTGGAGGGACTCACTGGCAGGCGGCCATGTGCTGCTGGGTTGAGCTATATTTGCTACAGGAGGGGTGTTAAATACATTTTAGCTTAGGATATTTTCAGTTTGTGACAGGGATGAAACTGAAAGGCGAGAGCTTCATCCCAGCATACACAGCCATCCTGTGCCGGCCACAACAAGTTATAGTCACTGGCAACAGTCAGAAGCTCCCGCTCCTGCCCCCCATTCAGGCCTTAGGACAGACCCCCCTGGGGTGCACAGCCAATTCTAGTGCTTTAAAGTCTCTTGGGTTAGTTCTCCAAGCACTTATGTCATAAGCTGGATATGCAGCTAACTTTAGTTGTTTTATTTTTGAATTTTTGGTGCTTACTAAAAAATTTTTTTTCTTTACAGTTGATTTTCATGTACTTAAAAGGAAGAGTGGCAACACGAGAGAGAGAGAGAGAGAGAGAGAGAGAGAGAGAGAGAGAGAGAGAATGTCTCCCATCCACTGATTCATTCTCCAAAGACCCACAACCACCGTGGCTGGTTCAGGCTGAAATCAGGAGCCTGGAGTGCCATCTGGGTCTCCTGAGCAGGTGTAAGGATGCAGGTGCTTCAGCTGCTCTCAGTTGCCCCCCGGGCGCATGCCCAGGAAGCTGGATTAGAAGCAGCGGTGCTGAGACTGACGCTGGCACTCAGGTGAGGAATGGTGGTGTCCCAAGAGGCAGCATAGCCCACTGTGTCACACACCCACCTCCCCAAACTCCCATCATCATTCCAAAAACAAATCCGTAAGAGTAAACTATTAGCATATTTATTAATGCATCGGCTTTCTTCTCAGCGTCCCTTCTACTTTAATTTCTCCATCTTCATTAATGGAAGAGCCCTGTCTCTCTCCGCCTCTCTGTCTCCATAACTCTAACTTTCAAATAAAAACAATTTAAAATTCTGTCTATATAGCTCTCTTAGAGATCAGTTTAGTCTAAAGATAATCCTAATTTCTTGCAGTCTTCATTACAGTGTGATGGTTTCTGCATTGTTTCTGCAACCAGCACCCTGCCCCTGACCACTGGCGCTATTTCCTGTCTTTTGCTGTTATGAACAACTAGTTCTGCTTGTACGCCCGTTTTTCTTTCCCCTTTCTTTTTGTTCACGGTATCTTTAGGGTAAATTCCTTGATAAACTCTGGGTTAAAGATTAAATGTGTGCAATTTTGCTGAACCTTGTCAAATTGCTGCAGGGGTTGTGTCATTCTTTGCAATGGGCTATATCTCTATTGCCAGAAACAGTGCATTCTGAAACTTCCTGGACAGGGGGAGATATAGAGATTTCTATCCAATGGTTCACTCTCCAAATGGCTGCAACCACCAGAGCTGGGCTGGTTAGAAGCTGGGAGCCAGGAGCTTCTTTTAGGTTTCCCATGTAGATGCAGGGACCCAAGATCATGGGCTATCCTGAACTGCTTTCCAGGACATTAGCAATGAGCTGAATCAGAAGTGAAGCAGCCGGGACTTGAACCCCGGTATCCATATGGGATGCTGGCACTACAGGTGGAGGATTAGCTTGCTACGCTACTGCGTCTGCCACTAAGATGCCTTAGTAAAGACTGTAACCTGTGTTTCTCGTATTATGAGTGAGGTGCAGCATTTTCTATAACATGAGAGAACTTTGTGTTTCTTTTTTTGGAAATTATCCGTTTCACCAGCTCCTTCTTCTACCGGGATGCTTGGATTTTTTTTCCTTCTGTTCTTTTGATAGTGGCCACTGTAATGGGGTTGAAGTGATATGCCATTACAGTTTTCTGTGCATTTCTCTAATGAAGTTGAACACTTTAATAGGTATGGTGGCCATTTGTTTATTTTTTTAAAATCATCTATTCTCATTTTTAAGGTGTGCATGTTGTCTTTTTTTTTTTTAAGATTTATTTATTTTTTATTGGAAAGGCAGATTTACAGAGAGGAGGAGAGACAGAGAGGAAGATCTTCCTTCCGCTGGTTCACTCCCCAAATGGTCACATCAGCTGGAGCTGAGCCAAACTAAACCCAGCCTCTTCTGCGTCTCCCGTACGGGTCCCAAGGCTCTGTGCTTTAGCCTGTTTTCCCAGGCTACAAACAGGGAACTCGATGGGAAGTGGGGCCACCGGGATTAGAACCGGCACCCATATGGGATGCCAGTGTGTGCAAGGCGAGGACTCTAGCCTCTAGGCTATTGCGCCAGGCTCAGGATAATTTTTTAATTAAAAAAGTTATTTGACACTCCTCTAATGGGATGCAACTCCCACTGCTGAGCATGAGAACCAGGACTGGGGGCGGGCCTGGCTAGACAGGCAGTGGTACCCACTGGCATGAGTGCCCCATCGGTGCCCAGAGTGTTGGGGCTGGGTCCCAAGGCTTCTCTGGGGATGGCCTTGCCCTGGTGTGGCTGGTGGGGGCACTAGAGGCTTGGGTTAACCAGTGTTTTCTTTGGGGCCTGGAGGAAGGTCCTCCCTGGTGCAAGAGGGAGTCCTGAGCAGCACTTCCGGCCATTGTGCTCCCCAGCGTGCTCTGGCCGTGACTCGGAGACCAGGAAGCCTTTGTAGCCTTCACAGCAACACCCTGTACTTCCTGGCATTCCACGGAGGCTCTGGAGTGTGGCGCGTCCAGGAGGCCTCCCAGACACCCCCTGCCTCCTCCAGGTCTCGTCTATTTCCAGAGGGGATAGCCACCGTCATTATGGAATGGAGACTCCCCACCCCAGGAGGGCTTCAATCTTCGAGGAGTGTGACCCTCCTTCCTGGATCGCCGAGGTCACAGCTGAGTGTTGTCTGGCTTGGAAACTAAGAGCTTCACGTGGTTATTTTCTCAACAGCTCTGGGACATCCACAGGATATGTTATGATAATAAGGAGCCCAAGGCTCCTCGGAGGGGTCAAGACCCTCACTTTGGGGCACATCGCCAGCCCAGGGGCTGAAGACCATGTCCCTAGCCACTGGGCTGCGCTCCCCTCCTAGGTGAGCCCGGTGCTTCGGAGGTGGATAAAGAACACAGAACTTTCTAATTCCAGAGTCTCTAGCAGCCTTTTCTTTAAAAAAAAAAAAAACATTTATTTATATATAGTATTTGAAGGCAATGGCCGTAATACCCAAGGCTGGTCCAGGCTGAAGCCAAGGGCTCCATCTGGGTCTCCGACGTGGGTACAGGGACCTGCCTAAGCACTCGAGCCATCTTCTGCTGCTTTCCCAGGTGTATCAGCAGGGAGCAAGATGGGAACTGGAGCTTCCAGGTCTCGAACTGGTGCTCATATGATATGCCTGTGGTGAAAGTGACAATTAAAAAGAAAAAAAGTGACAACTTACCTTGCTGTACCACAATGTTGGCTCCTCTTACAACTTTTTAAGGATTAACTTTTTATTAAATATTTTGAATAGTTAATTTTAAACGAATTTAAGAGGGAAAGAGAGAACATTTTCTTCTGCTGATTCATTACCCCAAATGATCTCAATGTCCAGGATTGGACCAGACCAAACCTGAGAGCCAGGAACCCCATCCAAGTCTTCCACATGGGTGACAGAAACTCAACGACTTGAGTCATTCATTACCTGCTGTCTCCCAGTATGTGCACTGGCAGGAAGCCTGGGGTCAGAAGTCCCAGATGCCGCAAGATGGGATTCCAGCTTCTGAATTGCTGTGCCAGTGCCCACCTGGCTCTGAATCCCCTGGAGAGCCAGGTGTGCGCAGCTTCACGTCGGAGGCCAGATCTCATGTCCATATGGGATGCCGGCACCACAGGTGGAGGCTTAGTGTACTACACCATGTGCCAACTCCTCTTCCAGACTTTGTGGCTGTGGCTACTGCAGCCCAGGAGTCTACTGGGGCCACACTGTCCGCTCTGTTTGTTTACTCAGCCAGCAGTGGGAGCAGCCTTGGGCATTTCTTACCGGAGGAGTTAAATAAACACTGGCTGCCAGATCCGGGAACTAGAGCTGTGCAGGAAGTGTTGGGGCGGGAACGGGGTGGGGATGCGGGTGGCTTGCCTGAGAGTGAAGTCCCAGCTTTCTCCTTCACTGCCAGCCCCTGGTGGGGGCGGGGGAGGGTGGCTCCTGAGGTGGCACAGCAGAGAGAGGCTGCTAATGTTTGCCAGGCCACCAACAAGCCAGGAACACCTCTGTGGGGCTGACTTTCAGCTCAAGGACCACGGCCTTCCTGCTCTGTCCCCTTTCCTGTTCTCACTCTTCAGACCCCCCCGTGTTAGTCCCTGCCTTAGACCAACCTGTATGTCTGGCAAGTGTTTTGAACAAGTTTGAAGTTTGGGGTTGGAGATGTGGGTTTGGGGTTGGCAGTGCGGTACAGCTGGTTCAGAAGGCCCCTGGTGATGCTGGCATCCGTGTGAGTACCAGTGGAGTCCTGGCTGTTCCACTTTGAGCCCATCTTCCTACTAATGCACTTGGGAGAGCAGCGGAGGATGAACCAGGTCTTTGGGCCCATGCACCTGCGTGGGACACCTGGAAGAAGCCTGGCTCGGGCCCAGCTGTTACAGAAGAAGCTCCTGGATGCTAGATGGACAATCTCTTTGTATTTCTTCACCTTCCTCTCTTTCTGTAACTGTGCGTTTCAAATAAATAAATAAATAAATAAAAACTACATGCGCATTAAAATGTTTTTAGCAAAAAATAAGTTTATTATTTTTAAAGGTTTATTTATTTTTTATTGGGAAGGCAGAGGAGAAGGAGACAGTTCCAGAGAGAAAGATCTTCAGTATGCTGGTTCGCTCCCAAAGTGGCTGCAATGGTCAGAACTGATCTGACCTGATCCAAAGCCAGGAGTCAGGAGCTTCTTCCAGGTCTCCCCACGCAGGTGCAGAATCCCAAAGGGTTTGGGACTTGCCATTAGGCTACAGCACCGGGCCCAGAAGAGCAGTTTTACTTGGGTCTCTGCTGGAGGCTGGCCCTAGACAGTGCTGGCTGGTGGCCGTCCTCAGCCCTGATGATAGTCTGGATGTGATCAGCACCAACTGTGATCCAGAGCGGGTGACACCCTGGAGCTCTGGCTGGCTGCCCCGGGAGCTATGCGGCATCCCTCATGTTTTCCCTCCCAGTTGCTGGTGTGTTGCCAGTTGGCCTGTGGTCCTTGTGTCTCTCCCAGTGAGCTGAGAAGTGCTGGGCTGGCCGCTGCTTTCCTCTGCTTCCCAATGGGGAAAGAATGACCCTCTGCCCTTTGACCAGAGTCCCTTTTATGACTGGCATGTGCTTCCAGCAGAATATAGTAGTCCAAGTCACATGTGGCTCTTCAGAAGTGAAGTCCTTTACTTTCTGTAGCTGAGGAGTTTCCTGTTCCCGTTGCTAAGCAGGGGCTATGCTGTTTGAGGGGCAGTTGAAAGATATTTCATGTGTAGAACAATGCATGCAATTAACACGCTACCCAAATGGACATCTGTGGCCACAACGCCCCACTAGCAATGTGGCTCCATTGGCCTCTGTACCCCTTGCTCTTTCATATCCTGCCCTATCCCCTGCCAAAGAGATAGCGGTTGCCCTGAATTGTGTGTCTTTTCTTCCTTCCTTCCTTCCTTCCTTCCTTCCTTCCTTCCTTCCTTCCTTCCTTCTAGGATCCAGGAGCTTCTTCTGGGTCTCCCATGTAGGTGCAGGGGCCCAAGCACTTGAGCCATCCTCCATTGCCTTCCCAGGTGCATTAGCAGGGAGCTGGACCAAACATGGAGCCGTTGGGACCTGAACTGGCACCTGTATGGGTTGCCCCAGAGAGCATTGCCTTACCAGATTGGGGCAAGTCATCTTAACTATGGAGACCCAGCTCCAGGCCAGCCTTCAGATGGCAGGGAATATTTTCCAGCAACTACAAAAAAACATATGGTCCCTCATTTTTCTTAAAACCCTCAGCTCTCTTTGTGTGTTATTTTTCCCAACGTTTGAGAAAGAAAAGGCTGTAAAGCCATATGTGTGTCCTCAGGATCAATGGAAGGAGAGTGACAATGGAATAGGATCTTACTGCTGGGACATAATGGGGCGTTGAAGGGACTGGACTAGCAGATCCCATATGGGATCCTGGCACGTTCAAGGCGAGGACTTTAAATGCTATGCTATCGTGCCAGGCCTGAAATAAAAACAAATATCTTTAAAAAAAAATTCTTGGAAACAGGGAATAAAAAGATGTCTGTCTGGCCCATGAAGCTACTGCCTGTGTTGGCACCCCATTTTGGGGTTCCGGCTTGGGTCCCCACTATTCCTCTTCACATCCAGCTCCCTGTTAATGGGCCTGGGAGAGCCATGAGAGACCAGGATGGAGTTTCAGGCTCCTGGCTTCAACCTGCATCAGCTCTCTGGCTATTGTGGTCATTAGAGAAGTAAACCAGTAGCAGATGGAAGACTTCTTTCTCACTGTTACTCCACATTTCAAATAAACACATAAGCTTTAGGAAGATGTTTATTTTGCTGCATAAAACCTGGTGCAGGGCTTGGCATGGTAGCCTAGTGGCTAAAGTCCTTGCTTTGCAAGTGCTGGGATTCCATATGGGCGCTGGTTCTAATCCCGGTGGCCCCACTTCCCATCCAGCTCCCTGCTTGTGGTCTAAGAAAGCAGTTGAGGATGGCTCAAAACCTTGGGACCTTGCACCCACATGGGAGACCCAGAAGAAGCTCCTGGCTCCTGGCTTTGGATTGGCTCAGCTCCAGCTGTTATAGTCACGTGGGGAGTGAATCAATGGACCTAAGATCTTCCTGTCTCTCCTCCCTTTTGTATATCTGACTTTCCAATAAAAATAAATAAATCTTAAAAACAAACAAACAAAAACCCTGGTGCAGAGCTTATTCACACTGTGTGCTGTCCGGTTGCTGTTTGAAGACCCTGATACTTGTGGCAGGCAGAGGGGCACGCAGCTCTTTGGTGGAGCCAGCGGAGTGGGTGGAGGGCTTGAGAACAAGGGCACAGCATGCCTTCCTAGGAATTGTTCCATCCGGAACATAGCTTGGGTGACTTGAATTATTAATAAGAATTTGAGGAAGCCCAGCCATTTTTCAGGAACCTCTATCCAATTAGGGGAAAATAAACTCCAAGCACCATTAGATGTTTTAATTTTTTTCATTTTGATCACTTTGTGTTGATGTATAATATTCATAGAGAAAGCCAGCAGCTTGCAGTAAGTACACGATTTCACAGGATCTGGGTTCAGGAGCGGTGCCACTCACTCCAGCGGCTCCACGGCTGCTCCTTGTGGCCGCTAACATCTCCCACGTCGCATGGGGCTGCTGTCCTAGCAGAGTGTGTGGGTCTGCCAACCCGTGTGTTTTATAGCAATGCAAAGCAGGAGGACTTAATATTGAATCTGGCTTCTTCTGCTCTGTGTTGATACGTGTGAGAGTCTCACACTCCCGGCCGTGTTTTTAAGTTGTTCTCACGGGTATGTGAAGATATACTGTGTAAACGTACAATGTTCCCTCTTGTACTGGGATGGGAACACATTTGCAGATGCCCCTGTGGTTGCCTGAGAGTGGATAACCACCAATCCTAGACACACACTTTCCCATATGCATAAACCTATGACAAAATTTGGGAGATAAGCAACACTGTATAATAACATATTGCAATAGAAACAATTGATTCTTTCTGGAATTTTCCACCTACTCTTTTCAGTCTGTGGGTTAAGGTGACAGAAGCCCTGGAAAGAGAGTCTGAGGATTTGGGGGTGGGACGGGACTGCAGGATTGTTTATCCACTCCAATGCTGGCCAGTATTTTCCAGGTCTTTCAGAAATAGAAGTGTCACTATGTTTGGTTCGTCTTAAACAGGTGCTTAACATGGCAATCCAGTGTTTTCTTTTTTTTTTTTAACTTTGCTCTTTCAGTATTTTTTTTTTTTTTCCAGTAAGGAAACCTGACTTGGATTGGGCGACTGGGCCTGCCCTTTCCCCTTGGCACTCATGGCCAGTCTCTTCGTGTAGCTTCCTCATCTGTAGCTTCACCCTGCAGAACCTGAATTGTGGACAGCCCTCTGGGTAGATTCTCCCTCTCGTTTATACATTAAAGAGCAGCCATTTTATAGACATTTAACTCTACTTTGCTTTTGGTGAACACATTGGAACATGTAAAGAAACTGAAGTAAGACCACGTCCGTCTTCTGCCAGCTGGGGAGAGTAGGGCCGCTGTGTCAGTACAGCTCTTAGCTGCGTTTCCTTCCCTGTATTCTTCACGGGGCTGGGACTGCAGTGTTTACACATGGCCCTATCTCCTTCCGCTTATCACTGCACCCTTAGTGTTCGCCCTACCATTAAGGGCTGTTGTTCTACTTCGTTTTCCTTGGTACGTGACAGCTTATCCCTTAGGGGTGCCAGGAGGTTCACACTTTCATTGTGACAACTGGAAATGACTGGCCGCAAAAGCTATCTTGCCCGTCGATCTTCACGTTCATTGTAGATTGCTTCCTTGATGGGTTCCTAGAAGAGGAATTTACTGGGTGGGTCACGAGGGTGAATGCTTTTTTTTTTTTTTTTAAGATTTATTCATTTTTATTGTAGAGTTAGATTTACAGAGAGAGGGAGGCACAACGAGAAAGTTTTTCTGTCTGCTGGTTCACTGTCCAAGTTGGCTGCAATGGCCAGAGTTGAGTTACTTCGAAGCCAGGAGCCAGGAGCTTCTCCCAGGCTTTCCATATGGGTGCAGGGTCCCAAGGTTTTGGGCCATCCTCAATTGCTTTCCCAGGCCACAAACAGGGAGCTGGATGGGAAGTGGAGCACCCGGGATATGAATTGGCAACCATATGGGATCCTGGCTCATGCAAGGTGAGGACTTCAGCCGCTAGGCTTTACAGGAGTCTGGTACACAGCCTTCCAGGTTGTTCCATTAGAAGGTGCTACTTGCGCCCTTGTTTCAGCTCTTAGAACCCAGACCCCAGAGAACACAGTTACCTGCATTTTTGTACACCTTGAATGCTGTTCAGCATGCGGTGTCTTCACAGTGTCCGGTTTTGGAGGATTTTAAATTAATTTCATCGTTTCCTTTTTTGATCCTTGACTTATTGGTAGTGTGTCTCAAAATTTTCAAAGTTACGAAGATGTTGGTATCTTCAGCATTGGCTTTTCAATGTGAATGCATTGTGGTGACAGTGTAAGATGTATGATTCTACATGCCACTTTGTCTTTGAAATATGCCAGGGCTGCATTTATGTTGAGAATTTTTTTTTCTAACTTCCTGGAGACTCAACCATGCTGTGTGTTACCAACTTTGCTCCCCACCCCCATTTTATTGTTGAATAATATTTCATGGTACAGATTCATCTCAATGTGTCTACATAGTCACCCGATGTAGCACCACTGGGCTGCTTCCCGTTTCCGAGTATTCTAAACAAAGCTGTTAGGAGTTTGTTGCTATGAGCCTCTTTCCACTTCTCTGGGATAAATATTTGCCTCTGAGTGAAGTTATAGGATTTCACCATGGTCTGTAAACTCTGTCCTTACTGATTGTATCTGCTTGATTGAAGGATAACTCAGGAAACATTTAAAGTTGATTAGTGAGTTGTGCATTTCTAAGATGCATATCCCTTTGGTTGTGGTAACTTTCTGATTATGATATAGGGACCTGCGTCCTAGAACAGGAGGATTGAGGATTCCTCCTATGTTGATAGGCCCGGCATGGTAGCCGGTGGCTGAAGGCCTCCCCTTGCACGCTCCAGGATCCCATATGAGCGCTGGTTCTAACCCTGGTGGCTCCACTTCCCATCCAGCTCCCTGCTTGTGGCCTGGGAAAGCAGTTGAGGACGGCCGAAAGTTTTGGGACCCTGCATCCATGTGTGGGAGACCCAGAAGAAGCTCTGGGCTCTGGATCGGCTCAGCTCCAGCTGTTGCAGCCACTTGGGGAGTGAATCAATGGACGGAAGACCTTCCTCTCTGTGTCTCCTTCTCTCCGTATATCTGACTTTCCAATAAAAGTAAAGTAAATCTTAAAAAAAAAAAACAACCCTCAGTGGTTTGAGTCTTGCCTTAAACTCAGGCAGAACAGGCTGGGAACACTCTAAAGGCAAACATCCAGCAATCAAAATGCCCCAGTTCGAAACGTCTGGAATGCCAACAAGAAAAAGCTTTGGGCACAGGAGTTTTGGATGGGTGAGGATCAACAAAGTCAAATTTGAGCAACTCTGAAACTGAAAGCCCTTCTGGTCCCAAGTATTTCAGCTGTGACAAGGCGGCGTGCTGGTTGGTGCGAAGGTGGAATCAGTATGAAGCTGGTCTTCTGATATTGCATCCTGGGGTTGCTCATTACCTTGCGCTGACTGCGATGGAAGGAAGTGAGCAAACCTTTTGTGACCGGGACATCTGTGTCTCAGGAGAAAGGAAGCTGGGGGTGATGGCTTCCTCTCGGCTCCGTGAGCTGGGAGCTGGAGTCAGTCCGGCTTGAGAAGTGCTGTTGTTTGTTTATTTGTTTGGAGTGGACTGCCCAGGAAATTCTCTTCCCTGTGGAATCCACACCAGAGCAGAGAAGCTGCCCATCTATCTGGGACAGGCTGAGGCAGGCCCTTTGAGAAACTTTCTTTGAGGTTCTTTTTTTAAAAAAAATAATTTTATTTATTTATTTATTTATTTTGATATTCTTATTTTATTTTTATTGGAAAGTTAGATGTACAGAGAGGATGGGAGACAGAAAGGGAGATCTTCCACCTGCTGCCGCAATGCCTGGAGCTGAGAGAGAGAGAGAGAAATCTTTCCATTTATTGTTTTACTAAATGGCCTGAATCCCCAGGGCTGAGCCAGGAGCTCTTTCGGGGTCTCCCATACGGACGGCAGGTGGCCAGGTCCACAGGCCATCTTCTGCTGCGTTTCCCAGCCGCACTGGAAGTGGAGTAGGCCCTGGCATGAGGAGTGTGCTCATCATAGGCAGCAGCTCGCCTTTTGCATTCTCTCTCTTCTACTACTTTTTTTTTTTTTTTTTTTGGTTCTTTGATAAAGATACATTTATTTAATCGAAAAGCAGAGTGACAGGGAGAGGGAGAAGCTTCCATTTCCTAGTTCATTCTCCAAATGGCTACAATGGCTAGGGCTGAGCAGGCTGAAGTCAGGAGCCGGGAACTCCATCCAGGTCTTCCACAGGAGTGACAGGGACCCAAGTACCTGGATTATGTTTTGCTGCCCTCCCAGGCACATAAGCTGGGAGCTGGATCGAAGGAGGAGCAGCTGGGACTTGAACCAATATTCTGATGTGGGATGCAATCCTCCACTGGGCTACAATGCTGATCTCTTCCCTACTGTTTTTCTTCTTAGAGACTATTCATCTTCCTTTCCTGGGGAGGTTAGGGGAGTGACATTGGTGGGGGACGAGTCCTAGAGTCCTAGAGCAGGTGGTCCTCCATGAAAAGTGGAGGTGGGATTTCCTTCTTGGATGTTTAGGCTGCCTGTGTCACTCGATGCTGGAATCCTGCCATGATAAGGTCATCTCCCTCCTGTCCTGTCTTCCTCTCCCCTGGCCTCCACCCAGCTGCTCAGCTGCCTCTTCCAGCAGGAATCAGGTTGGCACATGTGGAGACTGAAGCTTTTGGAAATGGGAGGTTTGCAAGGATTGTGTATGTGTGTGTCTAAGACTAGGGGAGCAACTGTTTCCTGCCCTACCCCCTCGTTTACAAGGGCCTGTGCTTGTCAAGGGGACCTGCATCTCTAATCTGTCCACCCAGTTCTGCTAGGGACGCAGATGGCCCACTGTCCTCAGGGCCAGTCCTGGCCCCTTCATACCATGGGCGGATGGGAAGTTTGTGTTAGCCTTCCTCTCCACATGGCCGCCAAATTGGCTCAGGTCGAGGTGTTTTTCCCAATGTCCCTGGAATCCAGGCTTGGAAGCCAGACCCAGAGGCTGTGTTGATCCAGCCTGGCTTCCTCCCTGGCCTGGCTCAGCCTACCTGGAGAGTCAGCATCCCTGCATATCCCCCACCCACAGTGAAAACTTCGGGTGGGGGTCAGGGGCAGGGCTGGGGGGGTAGGGGTCTTGGGAAGAGCAAGCAGGCTCAGTAGGGCACCTTCTAGGAGGTCCCCCTCCAAGCTGGCCAAAAGTTTATCAGCTTGGCAGTGTTTCTAATAACATTTCCTGCCATTGTCTACCTTTGGTAATTAAGAAGAGGCCAATCCCTGGCCACTATGATGGGGAAGGAGGTGGTTGGTGGGCGTCACGTCTTGAGCTTTAGCTTCCCTGCTGTGGGACACAGGCTACTTAACAAGAAGACAGGCGGGAGCTGCCACAGACCCATCCAACCTCAGCTGGAGCTGTCAGCATGGCCTAGGGGTGGTGGCACCTTCATCACGTAGCCTCTGCATCTCCCTGAGGGACCTTGGCGACACCTGCAACCCCCATTTTCAGGGGAAGGTATGGGCTTAGGGAAGCAGAGCTGGCCCAGTGGTGGGAGGCAGGTGCCAGGCTGATCTCTGCACCCATGATGCTGGGCCTGTGACACCTTGGTGGTGGGGGCGGGGTGGAGAAGGGACGGACTAAATGTCAGAGGCAATCCCAAAGCCCCCTTCTTGCACTTGACCCTGGGGCCATGCAGCTGCTTCATTTCATGCAGTGGGCAAGCTTCTTTCAGCTGGAATTGGAAGGAGCTTCATCCTCAGATCCTTCCTGGGAGTTGCCTAATGTATTTGTGTGTTGGGAAGGAGTTAAAAGGTGGGGGAAGGGGAGACCTGACTCTGAGACCAAGACATGGCCGCCACATCCAGTATCGATTGATGCATTCCTCCTGCAGCTATGTCATGGGTTGGGTTTATCTCCCTTTTGGGTGGCTTCCTTTGGCTTCCTCCCCCATGAATCTCAGGTGACAGATTCTGCAGGTAATCATTCCCAGAGGGTGGGGCTGCAGTAGGGGACTCAAAAAGACTTGAGGTGTCTCTGCCAGCCAGAGTCGATTATTCCTTGCGGAAACCTGCCCAGGCCAAAGGCTGCTGGGCTTCTGTTGATTTATCCAATCATCCCAGCCAGCCAGCATTACCTGTCTCTTGGGTGCTGGACACCTAGCCCTGTGTGGGCAGGATGGAGGTGAGTGTCGCCCTGGGCTCAGGAGGTTCTCTGGGTACAGGGCAGGTGGCCTGAGGAGTGGTCAAAGTAGCGGCTCCTGAGCCTTTTTTAAGCATATGTGTCCATGGTAGCAAGAGAAGTGTAAGACAGCTCCTGGCCCCAGTTTGCGGCCAAGTGTGGAAAGCTGTAGTTGCATTTCAGCTCCCAGCTGCTGGAGAGGTGCAGGGAGGTGAGAGTGGTCTGGTAGCCTGGGGTGTGGAGAGATAGAAGTGGAGCTGCCTTCCTCTGTCTTTGGTCCCAGGACCATTTTCCAGGGAAGGATGCCTGGGGGTCTGGGTCAACTCACAGGGGTTGTTATTCTTGGACCTGGCACTGGCTGAGTCCACGTTCAGAGGAGGTATGGGGATCAGCAAGGACCAGTCTCTTCTCTTGCTTTAAAGCCATGTGTTTTCTCTCTGTGGCATGCACAAACAGTAGTACAAACCGACAGCTTGTCCAACTGGTCATCTCTCTTGCTTTCTGCAGATGATTCGGATCAGACTTGCAAGGGTGCTGCTGGCCTGGACCCTCGTCTTGCCAGGTAGGTTCCAAAGGACTTCCAGTCCGTACTCTTGCACCAGCACTGCAGGTGTGTCTGCAGCTCACCAGAGGCTCCAACCCTAGACTCGGCTCATGCTGGGCCAGCTACATGGATCAGCCCTTGGGGAAGTTTAGAGGGGTTGCAAATGCCTTCTCTTCTGGGACAATAAATAGGCAAAAGGAAGTGTCATGGAGGCATAGCATGGGGATGAAGGACTCCAAAACCTGGCAAGATGCTCTGTTTAGAAAGGATATGGAGGTCCCCAATTTGGCCTTCCATGCTGCAGCTGAGGGGTCAGCAAAGAGAAATGGCTGCTCCATATGTGTGCAGTGCCAAGGTCAGGGGTCAGTTCTTCTGGGTCCCAGGCCTGCTCTGCATGGCCTGAATGGCCCTCCCTCCCTGGCTGAGATGTAGTCAGTGACCGGGGGTCCTTGAATCCAGTTCTATTCAGACACAGTCCACTGGAGACAGGGCCCGAGACTGAGGCCTCCCCTGCCCCCAACCTCACATACCAGTTATTTCCTGGAATAGCTCAGAGAAGTCAAGCCAAAGACATTTGCCAGTTTATTCCTAATGGTGTTACAAAGGACACATCTCAGAGATGCATACAAGGGATGGGGAATTGGGGTGGTACAGCCAGGCCCCCTCCAGGCACACCTGGGACCCCCGGAACCTCCACATGGCCATCTCCCAGGAAGCTCTAGAAGCTCTGCCCCTTTGGGGTTGATATGGATGCTCCACAACCTAGGTGTGGGTGAGGAAATCATTGGCTGCTTATGGTCAACTTAACCTTTCATATCTCTCTTTTCAACATCCCATTCCTATAATCCTTCTGCCTTGGTCTTTTCTGAGATTGGTCCCATCCTGAAACTGCTTGTTCCTGGTCAACTCATTGGCATAGAAGAAAATGCTGAGAGGTGTGCATTTTGCCTTGAGATTAGGATGCCTGAATTTCTTATTCAGAGTATGAGTTTGCTGCTCGGCTCCACTCCTGACTCTAGTTGACTGCTGATATGTGTTCTGAGAGGCAGCAGGTGACAGTTGAAGTGATCGAGTCCCTCTCAGCCATGCAGAGTCTGGGACTGAGTTCCAATCTGGGTATTGTGGGCCTCTGAGGAGCGGCCTGGAGGGTGAGAGCTGTCTCACTTTCTCTCTCTCTCTGTAACTTAATTAATTTATTTTAGGATACAATTCCAAAGGCTTTGGGACTTCCCCTCCCATGTCTCCCTTCTGAATATCAGTTTTGCATGATTGCAGTCACACCGTCTGTACCTTCCTATCAGGCAGGGTCTGTGTTGGGAGACCCAAAACACTTAGATTTGCTGCTGGGACTCCCCACCTGCCAGTACACACACACACACACACACACACACACACACACACACACACACACATTTTGGAAGTATATACAATGACACATTTACAATATGATTGAGAAATAAACAGAGATTATGAATTGTGTGCACAGGATGATAACAAATTTGTCAAACATGTACAGTTGTCAGCAGGCTGCCAAACTGAGTGCAAAGATCTTGGAGTATTTCCTCTGCTAATTGCTGAATGTTGGGTCATAGATTTCATTTCTTTCTTCTTCTTCTTCTTCTTCTTCTTCTTCTTCTTTTTAAAGATGCATTTATTTGCTCTGAGAATGATGGCTCAATGACTAAATCCTCACCTTGCAAGTGCCAGAATCCTGTACAGGCACTGATTCGTGTCCTGGCAGCTCCACTTCCCTTCCAAGCTCCTTGCCTGTGGCCTGGAAAAGCAATAGAAAAAAGCCTTGGGGACCTGCATTTGTGTGGGAAAACAGGAAAAAACTCCTGAGTTCGGATTGGCTCAGCTTTGGGCGTTACACCCATTTAAGGAATAAACCAGAGGATGGAAGATTCTCTCTCTCTCTCTTTCTCTGTTTCTCTCTCTCTCCTCTCTGTAAATCTAATATGCCTTTTCAATAAATTTATTTATGTATTTTTTTATTGAAAATGCAGATTTACACAGAGAGAAAGTAAGTAAGAGAGAAAGAGTCAAAAAGAGAGATCTTTTATCTGCTGGTTTACTCCCCAACGACCACAGAGCTGGGGCTGGGCTGTTTCAAAGTCAGAAGCCTGGAGCTTCTTCCAGGTCTCCCACATGGGTCTGCAGGGTCCCAGTGCTTTGGGCTATTCTCCTTTGCTGCTTTCACAGGCCATGAGCAGGGAGCTGGATGGGAAGTGGCACACGTAGGGCAGAATCTTCCCATATGGGATGTTGGTGCTTGTAGGGGGAGGATTAGCCAATTGAAGGATTGTGTTGGGCCCTAAATTCTATTTCACATGAACTTTTTGAAGTAGTCTCCTAAATGTCAAAATACATAACTTTCTTGAGAAATCTCTTTCATTGTTATTGTGAGATCTGGGCTTTATTTAGGGGCTGAATGAAACAGCTTTAGTCTCTTTTAGAGGAAAAGAACCTCCTCACAACCCAATTTCCTTCTTATTTATTGATTTATTTACTAATTTATTTATTTGAAAGGCAGAGTTACATAGAAAGAAAGGGAAAGACAGAGAGAGATTTTCCATCCATTGGTTCACTCTCCACAAACTATATTGGTTGGGGCTTGACCCAGGCCGAAGCCATGAGCCAGGAGCTTCTTCTGGGTCTTCCCACTTTGGTGCAGGTGCACAAGCATTTGGACCATTTTCCCAGACACGTTAGCAGGGAGCTGGATTGCAAGTGGTGCAGCTGGGACTTGAACCAGTGGCCATATGGGATACTGGCATTGTAGACAGCAATTTTACTTGCTATGCCACAGTGCTGACCCCAAGCGCAATCTCTATCATATGCATCCGTATTCTTTCAATGTCAGTGAGATTGGGCTTGATGGTTCCAAGGTGCTTACCTGGTGGCCTCCCCCTCCAGGGACCCTCTGCACAGAAATGACTGGTGACCAGCCAAGGATGGCCCGATGCAGCTTTTTTGGAGGTGACTTCATCAACACCTTTGATGGAAGCCTGTATAGCTTTGCTGGAGACTGCAGCTACCTGCTGGCAGGGGACTGCCAGGAACGCTCCTTCTCACTGCTCGGTGAGTACTGGGTACTGAGGGGGCGGAATTCAGGGCCCTGGTGCACAGGAGAGAGAGCCTATTCTCACAGAGGTCCTATTCTCTTTTACCATGGGTAAAAGCACAGAGGGGGAGTGGTCTGTTTATGACACATGGCCATTTGTCTTCTCCCTTTTCTAGTGGGAGTACCCTTTGCTCTAGGTTGCAGGCATACTCCGGGAACTGGAATCATTCAGAAAAAAACATGAACTAGAAGGTCCTTTGGAGCATAGGAGGCTATTTGCAGCAGGGGGAAAAATCTTATCTTCTCAGTGGGATTGAGAATACCTAGTGGATACTGTGCACCTGCCGCTTCCCAAAGAAGTACTGGTACTGCTTCCCCATCACAGCTCTGTGGTGTAGCTGTAGTCACTGTGATTTTACCAAGAACCAGGACCCTAAGGAGGTTGCATCATGCTCCCAAGGCCCAGCAGATAACAGAAGAAGGGAGCTGGGCTTTCACCCTGGGTCTCTTGGAGATAAGGCAGTGTCCTGAGTCTGCAGGAGGGGTGCAGGCAGGGAGGGAGGATTCTGATGTGGAGAGTGCACCGTCAACATGACTCAACTGAGTGTGAGGTGTGAGGGACGGATGCTCCAGACGCCAGCAGAGGACCCTGGACCCAGGAGGCTGAGATGACCATGGACAGAGCCAGGAAGGTGAAGAACAAATGTCCGTGGATTTTGTCTAAGCTGGTGAGGGAGAACTACAGCAGGGAAGGGTTGCGACCTGGGAAAGACATGGGGCCCTACCTCACTTTTAACCGAGAAAAGTGGGGATTTGGAGTCAAAGGGCAAGTGTAGAGATGCCAAGGATGGAAAATTATCCAAAGGCAACATGAGGGCAAGGGAGATCCTGGTTCAACCAACCAGAAAGGGTTCTTTTTTGTTGTTATATTTTTATTTTAAATTTTTGAATTTTGTTGTACAATTTCGTATAGACTGGGATTCACTGCCCTCCCCCCCAAACTCCCATCCCCTGGGAAATTTTCCCCATGTTGCTTCAATAGTATAGTCCTTCATAAGGAGTCATAATTCCATCAGTCTCTTATTTAGGTGTGCCCCGACATTGCTGGTACAGACAATGTCAGACAGTCCAGCATCCCATTGTCTAAACATTTCCAACAGTTTCATTGGGAGTCCAATTTTTGTTTGGAAGCAGGGATGCATGTTGCATTGTACCCCAGAAAGGGTTCTTACCTGAGACAAGCCGGAGTGGTCAGATCTGGAGGACAGGAGCCAAGGGAATTTGACCAGATGTCCAGGCTGGGTGGGGATTACTAAACTCACCCAGTCAGGGTGCTTGCTGAATCTGGATTCAGCAGGCCTGAGACAGAGCCCAAGGTCAAGACCTGACATGGGAGAACGCTCCAAGGATCCTGACTCAAGTTTGGGCAAGACTTTTGTGGGATGTAAAGGCTTCAGGGCTGTTAGGGTTATTACTGAATTAGCTAGGTAGCAGCATTGTCTGTGTGCCCCACACTGGGCTAGGCTGTGTGGGAGCTCAGTGAGCTGACAGTGGCCATGGCATAGCCTGCCCCCGAGCTGTTCCTTTAAGCCCTGGCTGCCTCCTGCCTTTGTGCTGGGAAATCTCTCCCACCTAGAGTGACTGTGGGTGTCCCTGTTACTCTTCCACACCTCAGGGCAAGGCTGTGACCCTTTCATTTCTACTTCCTGGTTCAGAGCTTACTGGGATCTTGTTTGGTACAGAATGTGGGTGGGGACTTCAGGGGGAAGGAGCTCACATGAGGGGGCAGTGTGCCCAGAGGCTGATTACTTGGGTGCAAAGGACTAGGGGATGGGGAGTGCAGAGCAGCAGGGACAGTGCAAGACAGAGGAAGAGGCTGGGAGGCCTCTGCGCTTCTGGCCTGAAGCCAAAGCGGACATCCATATGGCAGGTGCACTGGCTCCCAAGCTCCATGGGCATCAGCACCACCCAGAGAGTTAGTAACAGACAGACAGCTGGGCTCCAGCCCTGGAATTCTCACTCCGTAGGTCTGGAAAGAGGCCTGGAAATTTCATTTCTGTTGGGTGCTCTTCAGCTGCTGCTATTGCTGCTGCTGCATAGGAAATGAAACTTTGAGAAGTATAGCATATAAGGCTGGGCTAGAGCGTGAGGCAGGTGTGTGAAGGCTGATGGAGAGTGTGTGGAGATTCGGGTCTTGGGCAGCAGGAAAGGACCCAGAGGGAACTGGTGCTAGGCCAAGATGGTCCAGAGAGGAGGCGGTATAGAGATAGTAGAGCCTTGGCAATGCTAACTGGCTAGGAGGCAAAAAGGGCCAGAGACATTCCCATGGTGCTGGACATTGAGGAAGACACATCCAGATAGCCATCTTGCTTTAGAGGCAACAGCTGGAGATTGGTGTTGCATTGTTCACTCCTAGAGTGTCCACGACAACTGAGGCCAGGCCAGGCTGAAACCAGCAACCTGGAAGTTCATTTGGGTTTCCCACCTAGGTGGCAGGGGCCAGGCCCAAGTATTTAAGCCTTTCACGGTGTGCAATAGCTGGAAGCTGGGATTGAGAGCAGAGCCCAGGAACTAGGGCATCCACGTGATACGCTAACCATTGTGTCAAATGCCTGCCTCATGTTCACGTCTTTAAAATAGAGACACGTGAAGGTCTAGTGGGATGAGCTGAAAGTGCGATGCGTTATCTCCACCTGAATCAGAGTGTTTACCTGCTAAGTAAGTGCTCCATAAAGACCCGATGTGCTTGGGTCATACATGTCTCCCATGGTCAGGTGACATCAGTGGTGTCCACATATTCACCATCCATCTGTCTACACAGGTCCGCACCAGAGGCCTGGCTTCTCTGGCTTCAGTGATCACAGGGGGAACTCCAAGGGCTTGGGAAGTCCTGCCTTCTGGAAGTATCTTAGGGACATTCCTCATTGGGCACTGGATCCTTCCCTTGTTTCAGGAGGTCATGGGCCTGAACGAGGCTGTGCAAAGATTGTATACGCTTTGATGTAGGTTGGTTTTGTTTCCCCGCCCTACTCCCCCAAATCTGCAGCTAATCTCAGAGACGATGATGATGAGTGGTTGCCTTTTCTGCTGTTGCTGGGGGATAATGAGGGTGTGAGAGGAGGAGGTGCTGGGAGAAGCAAGGTAATGAGGAGGCCAGAGGCAGGGGCTTGGAGAGGAGCCTAGAACTTGGACCTTGTAGTTTCAGTTGCACACAGATCCAGCCACGTCTGTTCCATTGTTCTTCGATGACATCCTGTTTCCGCAATTGACATTCCTTTTCAAGTGCCTGGGGACCCACTCACGTCCTGAGTGAAGCATTTATGTCATTCCACAAGGGCCCACCTGGTGCTGAAGGAGTCCCTTTCCTTGATCCCTGCTCCTGGTCAGCCAGAACCCAGGGTCAAGGCGAAGCCATCAGCCCACATAGAATCTAGAAAGAAAAACAGAGAGACAGACCTTTAAAGACATGTATGACTTTGGTTCAAAGTCTTGGCTGCTGTGTGGGTCCTGCTTTTGATCAGCCAGGAACTGCCGAATCTGGTCTCCAAACCCACCCAGAGGAGCCACAAACAATCAGCGACTTGCTGAGTCACTTCCGCGGACCCAGAAGCCTTGCTGCCAGCATGGTTCAAGGGCATGGCCAGCATAGATCATCACTCTCAGAGGCCCCAGATCAGAATCACAGGTGCAGAGGGTGCAGTGCACTTAGAAACAGCACGTGATTGCATGCTTCACCCCAGCCCAGACGACACCGACACCGGGAGCTGATCCTACAGGTGCCCAGGCCTCCTGCAAGCCCCGGGGGTGGGGGCAGACTCCTCTTGCAAAGCCTGGGGTGGTAGGTTGGGGAGGGCCTGGGCTAGAGCTTCGCTGGACAGCTGTTGCTGGCTCCACACTCGGCAATAACAGGAGGCGCTAACCTGGGGGTCTGGGACTCCCTCAGGGTCTCTGCAGCCTATATTGGATCCTTTTACTCAATTGCTGTTAGTTACCCACAAGGGAAGGAAGCAGACACCAGAGGCTGATGGTGTGTGCTGTGTGCACTGGGATTAGCCGAGTCCAGAGAGCCCAGATGCCCTGTTGGGCAGCTTTATGCCACAAATGGAGGTTTGCATTTACAGCCAGAAAAACTGGGTGTGTGCCGCGCTCCGTGTTAATGGCTTGGTGACTTTCCCCTCGGAGTGCATTTAGCAGTGTCTGAAGACATTGTGGGTGGTCACAACCAGGCCGTGGCTGCTGCTCATTATTTCACCACACCCAGTGTGGTCTCTGTGTGGCATGAGCACCTGGACCCTGTTGTCCGGCCACGTGAGGTGTGGAAAATAGAAACATCAGGGTGTGTAGCACAAGGTTGGGGTACGTTTTCTGTGTATGTGTGTGTGCGTGTATGCGTGTGTGCGTGTGTGTGTGAGATGGAGCTCTGGTGTTTTCACTATGCATTCCTGGCAATAAGCTTTAGGTGTTCTGCAGCTGACAGGCAGGGTCCCTCCAGCTGCCTTGGTATGTCAGTCCACCTTGCACACGTCTCCAGATCCCACTTGAAGAATCTCCTTGCCATGCCGTGGCCTGGATGTGGGTCTGCGGCTCTGCATGCTCCCTTGACCATTCCCATACCCAGTGCAGTTTACTGCTTGCTGAGGGCTTTTTGGTCTGTTGTCAGGTGAGGTGAATGGCTGGGTGGGAGCTGTTTACCATGAGGCAACCCCCCCACTCAGGAGTTCCCATTTTTTGCAGCAGGTGAGGATCTGGGGACAGCTGATCCCTCCCCACCGACTCTCAGGGCAGGCTGCAGCCAGGGTTCAGCATCGGCATGGCTTGGCTGGCTGCCTCTGAGACGTGTTGAGATGTGCTGATCTTGGGCTAGCGGGAGCAAGTCCTTCCAACTCTCTGACTGCACTGTGGGTCCGAGGCCTTGTTACCACTCACCAGTTGGCCAGGCTTCTTTATTCACCTGGAAAGGCTGGGTTCCTATACCCTCTTCTATAGTTCTCCTGGCTCCCCTGTTTGTTAGCTACCAAATTTAAGGAAAGCCTGAGAGCAACAGAGATAGAACTCACCCCTCCACTGGTTCACTCACAAATGCCTGTAATAGCCTGGGCAGGGACAGGCCAAAGGCAAGAGGACAGGAATTCCATCTGGCTTACTAGCTCAGGTGGTAAGTAGGGGACCAAGCACTTGGGTCATCTTCTCCTGCTTTCCCAGGTGCATTTGCAGGAAGCTGGATTGCAAGTGGAGCAGCCAGGAGACAAACTGGCACCCATATGGGATGCTGGTGGCACAGGTGGAGGCTTTACCTGGTATGCTACAGCGCCAGATCCTAACACATTGGGAGAGAGAGAGAGAGAGAGAGAGAGAGAGAGAGAGAGAGAGAGAGAGAGAACCTGCAACACCTGTAGCTAGAGGAAGGTGCTGGTTGGTCCCCAGCTTCGTGGCTGCCCCTGAGGTGTTCCCCCATTCTTCTCCAGCCACCCAGTTCCTGCGTTGCTTGTTCCCACCCTTTTAGGATCTCTGTGAGAGGGAGGGCCTACAAGAAGGGGAGACCACCCGGGGGACTGTCCTTGCTGTCAAGGGCTGAGTGGTCCAGTGCAGTGGGGGCAGAACTGTGCCGTTCATCTGTGAGGCACGCCGTGAAACATCAGAAATGTTAACTAATCATCATTTTGGGTTAAATATGTGTGTCACACTGTATCCCAAATATAACAAAAATATTGTTGTTTTTAAAGGATTTATTTTACTTACTTTAAAAGGCAGAGTTACAGAAAGAAGGAGAAATAGAAACAAATCTTCCATCCTCTGGTTTACTCCACAAATGGCTGTAGTGACCAGAATTGAGCTGGTGCAAAGCCAGGAACAAGACTTTCTTCTGGGCCTACCATGTGGATGCAGGGGCTTAAGGGCTTGGGCTTTCCCCAGGCCACAAGTAGAGAGCTGAATGGGAAGTGGGGCAGCCGGGACACGAACTGGTGTCAATGTGGGATGTTGGTGCTTGAAGGGGAAGGATTGCCAATTGAGCCATCGTGCCGGGGGTGGGGGAAGGGGCTTTTTTTTTTAAGATTTATTTATTTTTTATTAGAAAGATAGATTTATAAAGAGACAGAAATATCCTATGGACAGTTTTTCTTTTCAGGATATTTTTATAGACCGTTGTTCAGTCCTTTGGGGAAGTGTCCTGTTGAGATGATAGTGATGTGATCATTAATACATTTAAACATCTTTTCTTTGGTCATCATCTCTGACACTGACTCTTTCATCTTTCAGGGAACTTCCAAAATGGCCAGAGAGTGGGCCTCTCTGTGTATCTGGGCGAGTTTTTCGACGTGCATTTGTTTGTCAATGGCACGGCCATGCAGGGTGACCAAAGGTAAGTCAGAGGCCTGAAGAGTCCAACTTGGAAAACACCCTGGGGAGATTACATCCGCTCCCCGCTCCTTGG
Source organism: Ochotona curzoniae (assembly GCF_017591425.1). Lineage (NCBI taxonomy): Eukaryota > Metazoa > Chordata > Mammalia > Lagomorpha > Ochotonidae > Ochotona > Ochotona curzoniae. The sequence goes on along the minus strand of NW_024465654.1, from coordinate 2,587,944 downwards.
TTTTCAGCTGAGAAGACTGGGGTGTGTCCAGAGTATGCGAGGAGCAGGTGCTGTCTCTGGGAGAGAGCCAGGTGTGCCCACTGCTGGGCTGGGTCTCCTACCACCTGATACAATCATGTAAGGTGGGGAATGCATCTGGAAAGTGCAGGAGAAGCTCCTTCCGAGCTTATTCTTTGCCTTGCAGAGTCTCCTTGCCCTATGCCTCCAATGGGCTGTATCTGGAAACTGAAGCTGGGTATCACAAGCTGGCCAGCGAGGCATACGGCTTTACGGCCAGAGTGGACGGCGATGGCAACTTGGAAGTGCTACTGTCAGACAAATACTTCAACAAGACCTGTGGGCTGTGTGGCAACTACAACATCTTTGCTGAAGACGACTTCAGGACCCAAGAGGGTGAGTTTTTTCTGGGAGCCCATTTCCCTGAAGCACGCTAAGGCTGTTCACTGCCTTGCCCACAAACATGTACTAAATCCTGAATCCATTCAAGCCTTGCCATAGGTTCACGCTGACTTGTCTTGCCAACCTCATGCCTAGGCCTCCTGTTGAATCTGACGTTGGAGCTCCTCAAATCTGACTTTGTTGCCAAGTATTGATTTCTTAAAAAGAAGATTTATTATTATTTTATTAGAAAGGCAGGTTTTACACAGAGAGAAGGAGAGCCAGAGAGAAGTCTTCCATCTGCTGGTTCACTCCCCAAATGATTGCCAATGACTATAGCTGAGCTGACTGGGAGCTTCCTCCCAGTACCCCATGTGGGTGCAGGGGCCCAAAGACTTGGGCCATCCTTCATGGATTTACCAGGACATAAACAGACAGCTGAATCAGAAGTGGAGCAGCTGGGACACAACCCATATGGGACACTGGTGCCAATAGAGGATTAGTCTGCTATGCCACTGCTCTGGATCTAGCTTTTACTCTTTTCCTTTGATATTTAGTTTAGATTCTGGGGTCAAAATGCAAAGACAAAGTTCTATTCAAAGCTAATAGTCAAAGCCTATAACTTCAGTCAGCATAATTGACGTTTATTCCATCCGCAACCCCTCCAGGCTGCTCTAAAGTAACATGATGGAGATCTGCCAAACATCCCCCTTTGGGACTGTAGCAATTAAAATGAAGTGTAGTTAGAGTAGCTTGCAGTGCAGCTATCTAGTTCCCCATGGAAGATCCAAGGAGTGTAAAGGGACAGTATTTTGGTCATGCAAAAATCGAGGCCTTGTGTTCCTGCCCCTGGTACAGCGCTCAAGACTGGATGTGTAATGGGAACACCGCCTTTGCCAGATCAAGTGAATGACAGCTTAACTACAAGATAGGGCAGTCACAGTTGCTCTTAGCTTAAATAACTCTGTTTTTCCAAAGCTCTCACAGTAATTAGATCTGTTGGCCTGGGGTGGAGTGAGCTGCAGTCCAGTGGCTAGCACAGTATTCTTTCAGAAGAAAAAAAAAAAAAAAACGAAACAAAAGGAAAGTCATTTTCTGGCGTGTTTACCTTAAAAACGGCAGTGGCTGGAATCTGATCTCATAACTACAAATCTTGTATTGGTGTTGGCCTCTGTGTAAGTACTTTAGGAGGAATTCTAGCTGTATTTTTAAAATTCGAATAGGGTTATGTGCATTTAACTCCCTATTCAGTGTTGTTCATCCAGGGCGCTCTCACTGCAGGGTCCCTTGACAAAGCAGAGGAAAAATGTGCTGTTGAGTTGATTTGTAACTAAGGATGCTGACACAACCTGTACTTTGGCATTGAAGGTGGCCCTGACGTCACTACATTGTTAACAGGATCAATAATGAGCTAAAGTGTGGCCTTCCTCTTGATCATGCTTTTTCTCCTGTAGCACTTGTGTTTAATGTCATCTAAGAAAAAAAAATGAAAAGAACTGCCTTCCCAAGGATACCCCTTTCTCAACCTGATGACTTAAGAACCTGCCATCAGGCCCCATCTAAGTGCCACCTGCTCAATGCCATTGACTTGTGGCCTTAGGGCTTGAAGTTTTGAAGGAGTTTGGGGCCCAAATCCTTTTCACATCACAGCAGCCTCTCTCTAAAAGGTGCAGGATCTGAAGTTTTTAGAGCTTTACTATGTCTGCTGACCCTTGCTTCCCGTTTCTTCATTTTGGATGGTGAGCTCAACTTCAGAAGGACTTTACAATGCTTTTCCAGTCTGTAGTGACTGACTCTTGCAAGAAGATACATGGGAGCCTCTGACTCCTGTGAGGTTTGTCCACTCCCACAGATTCTCAGGGGAGACTGTGTGCAGCTGATCGGGGCGGGAGGGCCTGCACAGCTAAAGTTGAGCTGCTGCGAGTCCCTGGAGGATGGCCTCATCCCTGAACGGCATTCTGCAGAAATGATTCACGCGTCTGCAAACCCGCAGATAAAAACAAAGAGATAAGGGACCCAGCCCACAGCCTTAATGAAAGAACTCACAGTTGACATAAAGAATATCAACTCAAAAGGAAATGAGAATTTTGGTAGTGGGATGTTCAGGCTGTGGAGAGAAGGGGTATTGCATTGTTGTGTAACCACGCCCCTCACAAGCCCCTTTAAAAGGCCCATGAAGCTGCGGCTCACTCTCTTTCTGGTCAGGTGTTTCCGTTACTCTGGCACCTCAACTCTTGGCTGACCCAGGACAGGTAATCCCCTAGCATGGTCCCTGTGTACTGCTTAGATGGGACAATGGATACAGTAATGTTGTTTCTGGTTTGTGTACTATCAAGGAGTTCCAGGAGAGGGGAGGTCTAGCAGTGGTGGAATGTGTGCGGAGAAGCCAGGGAAAGGTGAATGTCTGCAGCTTTGGAAGTGTGTCCAGGTTATTCGTTGGATATCTCTTAGGATAACTTATATTATTGGAGAAGCTGGGATATAGGTCTTCAGCTCAACAGATGGACTTACGGGTAATGACCATTTGTTCCCCTTTGGATTATGACTGGGTGGATTGCCGTATGGACTTGTGATCTGCTATTTCTAGTATGTTCTATTATCACCAAGCTTGGTTAATAAAAATAAATAAAACCTTAGATATGTCTAGTGTGATCTCGCTCACATCCTGTAACAATGTCATTTCACTGCCTGTCATGTTACTCTCACTATCCATTCGTCCATCTCTCCATCCATCCAGCCAGCCCTTACCAAGTGTTTACTGAGCTTTGAGTCCCAGGCCTGTGGTGGTATGCTAAGCATGGTACAAAAAGCAGCTTCCCAGGCCCTGGATGCCCTTGCTGTCTAATTTTGTAGAGGTCAGATTGGGGGAGTGGGGAACAACCGGCCTGGAATTTTCACTGAGAAGTCCTGGAATAACCGAAACTTTACTTTACAGGGACCCTGACATCAGACCCCTATGACTTTGCCAACTCCTGGGCTCTGAGCAGTGGGGAACAGCGCTGCCAGCGGGCATCCCTTCCCAGCCTCCCGTGTAACAGCTCTTTTGGGGGAATGCAGGTGAGTGGAGTCTGGCTCAAGGATGGTCGGCTGGGGTGCAGCTGTAAAAGGGCTTGTGTCATGCCCTTGTGTCTGGGGGAACACGTGCCCCACCTCCGAGGTTCCTCTGGTTGCTTAGTGCCGGACTCCCCCAGGAGCCTTGCCTCTTGACAGCCATTTGGGCTCCAGTGGGGTCAGCTCTGATTCTGTTCTGGATGGATGAGTAGCAGGTCTCTATCCATCTGTCTGCCTGCACTGCTATAACAGCTTATGAGAATCTGGAGGAGAGAGCCCAGGCTCTTCTCAGCCAATTAGCAAGAAGGAGAATTACTGGCAGCTGGGAAAGCTGAGGGAGCATGGTGAGTGTCAGGACGCTCCTGAAGTGGGCTGCCTTGCTGTGAACAACCGGCTGCAAAGCAACAGGCATTGACGCATCCCTGGTTCTGGGCACAGGGCAAGTGTTGGCAATGCTGTGCCCCTGCCCCAGACTCCAAGGGGAAGATCTGCCTGGTGTCTCCTGGCTGCTGGAAGCATCCTTGGTTTGTGGCTGTAGAGCTCCCATCTCTGCCCTGTGGGGCTATGGATGCCTCCTCTCCCGGCTAGGCCACCTGTATTGCCCTGTGACCCCCGACAAGGCTGTGAAGACCTCCTGACCCCTCTCCACATCATCCATCCCACTGATAACTTATTCTTCAGGGGTAGCTGAGCACAGCTTGATGAGGGTTGGAAAGCCACATGTTGAAATACATCCAAGTGTGGAAGTGGCAAAGGCAGTCTGTATTCTAGAACTGTTTATTAGCCCAGGTGAATTTCAAACTGAGGAGAGAGGGAATCTATGGTTTCTTTCCTTGGTTTTCAGACTTACCATTCTATAGCCCACTGGTTTACTCTTTCATTATTATTTTCTAAAGATGTCTTTACTTCCTTTATTTGGAAAGGCAGATTTACAGAGAAGAAAAGATGAATACTTCCATCCATTGGTTTACTTCCCAAATGGCCACAATGTCTGGAGTTGAGTTGATCCAAAGCCAGGAGCTTATTCTGGGTCTCCCATGTGGGTGAAAGGGCCCAAGGAGTTGGACCATCTTCTGCTGCTTTCCCAGACACATTAACAGGGATCAGAAGTGGAGTAGCCAGAACTCGAACCGGTGCCCATATTGGATGTCAGCACCATGGCAGAGGTTTAACTCACTACACCATGGCACCAGCTCCATGGTTCACGCTCTTACCTTCAGTGAGGTACAGGAGAAGGTGCCTCACTGTCCCCACACCAAGCAATGGGCGTGGGGTTTGGGGTGACTGTTAGGAACTCCTAGGAATGAAACAAGTCTTTGGGAGCTTATTTTATGGACTTATTATTTATATATTCATTTGAAAGGCAGAATCAGAAAGAGAAACTGACTGTGCTCCCATCCTGCTTTATTCCCCAAATGCCCAGAATAGCTGGGATTGGGCCAGCCAAAAGCCAGGAGCTTAGGATTCAATCTGGATCTCCCATGTGGGTGCCAGGGACCCAAGTCCTTGAGCCATCCCCTGCTGCCTCTCGAAGTGTCCATGAGCAAGATGGTGGATCAGAAGTGGAGTTGGGACTTGAACTTATTACCCAACAACGCCCCCAAGCTGGGTAGCTCTTGCTGAACTCCTGGGCTGAACAAGGAATTGTGGGGTGAAGATTTTTATTGATTGAAATTGGGGTTGAGAAGTGCATGATGAGTTTGTTGTCCAAGCTCCTGGCTGGTCAGTGGTGTTTGTGACATTGCTCTCGTGATTCACTGGTGCTGTGCTCCATAGGGAGTTAAGGATGGCCAGGTGGGTGGGCTCAAGCTGGTCTGTGGGTGGTAGCTATCACCTATTGGAGACCAGGTAAGTCTACTTGAATCTAGTGATGAGAACCTTATGGGGGAAGCTGGATCCCTGTCTCCATTCAGTGCATCTTCTAGCCTAGCCTGGGCTAAGGGAGACAGACACCAGACAGGGTCCTGCCTTCACAATGCAGGGGGTTGGTTTCAAACTGTGGCACTCTGCAGTGGGATGCCCACCCCAGGCGTTGCTTTAATGGTTGCACCAACAGCCCGCCCTTGAGAGCGTCTTTGATCTTTGTTTCCCTAGTCCTCAGAGTACAATGGCACACTCTTGTTTAACCGGATGAAGTGGGAGGTGAAGACAGAATTTTCAAAAGGAGAACCTGACACTGAGGTTGGGTGCTTTGTCTTCTGGAGACAAAGTGGGAGGGGCTGTGTCTGCTCTCTGGAGCATCTGTACTATGCTCTGCTCTGGGCTTGGTACTCGCCTGTCTCCCAGGGGATTTCCAGTTATTCCTAATCAGTGTCCAGGCACCAGCTCCTTCCAGCTCCAGAGGAAACTCCTGGTCCCAAGTGGTTTACCTGAAAAGACAGGGCCTGCTTTGCCCTCAACCAATCAGGTTGTGTTTACCCACGCCAGAAGCTCCCTCATTGGCTGGCCAGCACAATGACTCATCTCCTGGGAGGTGATTCATGCCGGCTTTTGGATGGTTCACTGCCTGCCAATCCAGGTCCTGTGAGGTCAGAAGTCAGGTGTGCTTAGTGGGGGGCGTCTTTTGCCAGAGTTTGTCATGGTGGCTCCCAGGGCCTTTGGGAGTGTTCTGGGGAACAAGGAGAGACTACTGGGTCTTGAGAACACTGCTTTGGGCACAGCCAGAATCTGTTCCCCCACTTCTTCCGCACTTCCCCCCCTTCCCAAGCAGTCAGCTTTTTCTGGGAGCCAGGTCCTATTACTAATACCTAAGGGATGAATGCCTCCTTGTTATGCCAACCCGGCCTAAAGTCTCTGTCTGCTGGGGCTGATAATGGCCTGTTTGATTGCATGCAAATGTGCAGAGTTTTCAGCTTTTCAAACTGAGGGCAGCACTGCTGGCGTCTGGAGCACGAATAATTGATGCTAATTTGAAGGGAACTCTCCTGCCCAGTACACTTGCACTTGCTGGCATCCTGTCAGTCTGGGGAATGTCAGCAGGAGCTGAATCTTATAAAGGGGCCTGGGCTTTGTCCCCACAGCAGTCCTGTCTGGACAGGAAACTCAAGGCCAGGGCTCTGCAACTTGTTCAGGCAGGGCTCTTGCACATTAGATAAAAACACCCCTTTCCCCAGACCCTTGACTGCCAGCTGCAGGGAAAGCACACAGCACTGCCCCATGGCGTTGGTCTCCCTTCTGCTGACAGCTGCCGCAGCCATCAAGCTGTGCTCAGATCCCCAGGCTGGGAAGACTGTCTCCTGTTGTCAGAGTTGGAGCGTGCAGTCCTACCCCGGCCTCCCAATTTCTCTTCAGGCATGTCCTCATGACCACTTATCTTTACTCGTTTTTTTAAAAAATGTTTTAATATTTTATTTTGTGTATTTGTTTATTTACTTGAAATGCAGAATTATAAAGGGAGAGACAGACAGAAAGATCTTCCATTCGTTGGTTCACTCCTCCATGACCACAATGGCTTGGGTTGGGGTAGGCACTCAACCACTTGAGCCATCTCCTGCTGCCTTCCCAGGTGCATTGGCAGGCAGCTGAATGGGACGTAGAGCAGCTGGGACTTGAACTGGCACCCACATGGGCTGCTGGCGTGACAGGTGGTGGTTTAACTGGCTGTACTGCAGTGTTGGCCCAAGACAACTTGTCTGGATTAAGAATACGAGTGTGCTGGTTCAGCTTGCCAGCAGTCACCCACGAGACACCCAGGTATCTGCAGCAGCAGCAGCAGCAAAAAAAAAAAAAAAATGCCCTTTTATGAAGATGAGAGGAAGGCTCATTATAAACTCTTGAGTTGTTGGGATTTTTGAAGACATGCAGTTCAGCCACCTTCCATAGCATGCCTGCCCTTAACAGGCTCAACCCTGGGAGCTTATTCTGCCACCTAGGTTTGAAGAGTCAAGTCCTTGAGACACCCTTGCTGGGCCTTCCTGGCTGTGTTGTCGAGTCCAGTCTCAGGCAGCCCTTACTGACTTCCTGAGGAGTCCATCCTTTCATTTTACACATATTGGAAGTCACAGCCCTGTCCCTCAGTGTCCCTGGATGCTGGAGAGCCATGTCCCACCAGTCAAGTTTCTCTCACGTTTCCCCAAACTTCCCACATTGCACAAGGCTCTGGATTAGGTGTTGCTTGGGTGACCATCCTCGCTTTCTTTGACCCTCCATCTCTTCCCATTCCCTCACCTCCCCTCTGCCCAGCTGACCCCTTTCCCCACCCTGCTTGGGTAGCCAGTGTAGCGTTCACCTGCGCACTCCCTCTTGCCTCCAGGAAGTTCTCTGTTTCCCCACAGATGACATCTGTAACACTCACGCTGACTTGGAACAATTGTGAGTGTCTTTGCAATCCCGAGAGGCACATAAAATTCTCATTCAGTTGGGGACAAAACCATTCACTCTTCATGTCCTCATTAAGTGATGTTTATTGCAAACGACGCACCCAGGTCCTTCTGCTGTTTCTATGCACACTTGTTCTAGAAGGGGGAGGGAAGGAGCTAAACTGTGCCCTTGGTTGAGCTGCCCTAGCCGGAGCTGGGGTGCTTCTGGTGCAGGTCCATGCCCAGCCTCCCTGCCCCTTTTTCTCTCCTCTCGGTGTTTTTGACCTGGAGTTCAACAGACCCTGACCTTCCAGGTGTCTTATTTGGCAAGTCCTGAAGGAGAGTACAAGCTTTCCATTCTCACTATAATCATCTCTAAAGGCATCAAAGAAATATTGCTTCAGTGGCTTCCTTTCCATGTAAGGAAGCTGCAGAGTGATGCTTTGCTGTCTGAGATTCTGATCTTTTCAAAAGGTTACCCAATCTCATGACAGTAGATCAATAACGGGAAAAAGAACATGTAAGTCTTAGGATTGGCCAAAGTGTGTGTGTGTGGTTCAAAGAGGGAACACGACCACTGGCAGAGTGAAGAGGGATGGGGTCTGGCACCTGGGTTCAGGTTCTGCCTCTGCTCCCAGTCCGGCTTCCTGCAGATGTGCACCCTGGAAGGCAGCCGGTGATGGCTCAAGTTACAGATGCTTCAGCAATCAACACACTTGGATTCCCGCCACCCACTTGGGAGATTTGCACTGAGTTGTAGGTTCCTGGCTGCAGCCTGGCTCAGCCCGAGCTGTTGTGGGACATCTGGAGGGTGAAGCAGTGCACGGGAGCGCTGTGTCTGTGTTTCTCTCTATATATATACATATCCCTTAAACAATCATTTAGAAAAAAGGAACAGTGTTTGGGCTTCTGTGGGGGGAAGCAGGGACTGTTGGGCGATGTACTTGAAGTTTCTCAGATAGACCACCTATGCTAAGTCCTGTTTCAGCCACCTCGTGATGTTCCCTCGGTCTCCTCTTCCTGTGGAAAGATCTTACCCAGGCAGAAAGGGAGGGGCGGGGACAGTCAGACAGAAGAGCTTTGTCTGCCGCTGCTGTTTACTTTGCTAATGGAGACAAATGTCAATTTCTTTTCACTAAAGGGCAGCTTCTCTGGGCTTTTCCTGTATCTGCAGAGGCCTGCAGTTCCTTGGAATGAGCCAACTCCAAATGCATCAGAGAAATGTGTTAGGGCTGGGCCTCGTGCCTCCTCCGCAAGGGTCAGAAGGCGCCAGAGTCTAGTGGTGTGCTCCAGGCCCTGTGACTTCAAGTCTGCGGGGGTTGGGGTGATGCCAACAGAGGTGCAGGAGGCCTCAAGCACCACAAAAGACAGCCACCCAAAGGCTCCAGTGGCTGCGGCCATGCCGAGTGGTGAACACTCAGCACCAGGGCACCTTGGGGGAAGCAGCTTGTGGCTTCAAGCTGATCAGCTCTTGCTTAGCAGCAGCTGGGTGCACGGTGTACAGTTGCTTCCTGTTCCTGGAGCTTGGGCAGACTGCAAACCAGGAAGGGTTCTGTGTCTGGCCCTTCTCCTCCCCAGCCTCCCTGGAGGCCACGGCAGAGGGTGAGGAGAGGGAGTTGTCTATGGTGACAGATGTGTCTCTGGAGAGCTTGTTGGGTCGTGCCCCTTCTCAGAAGGAATGTCCAGCTGTGTGCAAATAGCCCCCTAGATGGAGGCCACCAGCCAGCTTCATGGGGCCTCTGAGTCAGAACCCTGGAATGTGGTGGTGGTGGTGTGTGTGTACTTGGGGAATCTCAGCCATGCACAAACTATAAATAGAATCAGCAGCTCTCTCCCACTCATCCCTGCAGGTTGACCAATGAGAAAGCACTCCCTCCGTGCAGGGGTGAATTCTTGAACACACCACTTTGGGTAAGCTCTGGCTCCTGGCGCCTCCACTCCTCCTCCAAGGGCGCTCACCCATGAGCTGAAAAGAGCAGGCCCTGCTGAACAATCTTGCTCTTGATGTGGGAGACTCTCCTTCCTTTGTTCATTGGGGGCAGGCGAGGAGGAATGTCTCCCTCCATTTTCCTTGGTCAGCTGTTTTGGGAACAAACACAGTTACAGAGAGCTTCAACTCTCTGGCCTCTCTCCTCCCCCTGCCTGTCTCTGGGGACTCGGGGGCATGTTTGCCCATTTGCCTCCCTCCCTTGAACCTGCCTCACTCTCCACTCTCTGGGGAAGAGGCCTGGTCTGCTTTAATGAGTTGAAAATGTGATTAAGAGGGGGCTCAGGCAGCCTGCACCCCCACCGCTAGGCAGGGTGAAGTCATGGATGGATGGAGCTGGGCTGTTGGTGCTTCTGCCAGCTCCCCGTGCTGGCTGACAAGAGCTGAAAGGAGACAGAAGTAGCCGATGCCCTGGTGCTGGAGCCAAGGAGATGCTGGAAGTGTGCGAAGGAGCTGACCCTCATTTTATGTTCCTGCCAGAACGGTTTAGCAGAGAGCTATGGTGAAGCCGTGATTGATGGTGGGCATATGATCATTCATTTCACAGCAACTGGGTTAGAAGACTGCATAAGTGCAGTGGCTGCAGCTCAGCTGTTTAGAGCAGGTGGCTGTTGTGATTTGTTAGAGTTTGGGACATTAAGGTGTTCCACAGACAAGTTTATTTGTCTCTTCTTGGAGATGCTCAGGGGCCGGTGACTGGGGCTAGTACAGCCTTGGTTCCCTGCTGTCCTCAGCATGGGTGCCCATCCCATGGTCCATGGTACAGCTCAGGCTTCAGGCATCAATAGCAGGGAGGAAGGAACTGAGAACAGAGCGGATCTCCTTTGGATTTTGCCAGGTTGTGCAGCTCATGTCCTGTTGGACCGAGAGGCACAGGTATCTCCTAGCTGCAAGGGAGTCTGTGAAAGGGAATATTTTCCCCCCAGTGGCTCTGTGTTTCAGTGGACATTGGACATAGACGAACATAGACATGACGAACAAAGAAAGAATGAGCAATGGGTGGCATACAGCTTTCAGTCTCTTCTACACAGTCCCTCTTCCACAGGTGAAGAAGGCAAGAATGGGCAGAGGGACATATAACCTGTGGTCATATAGCCACACACTCCGGAAAGTGACAGCCTTCACTTGGGTGCACTGAGCTGGAGCCACTGCACTGAGCTGTCTACTGTTAGGAGCCAAGGTGGAGGGGCTGTGGTGGTGGCAGATGACTGAGTTGTGAATGTTGGGTTACCCCTTGCTAGTACAGCAGTTGAAACATGATGGAGTCCCAGGAACACTTTTCTGAAAAATTATTAGGGACTCCAAAGAAATTTTTCCTTATGTGGGTTCTTTGCCTTTGTACTATTTGAGTTAGATTTTAAAGCTGAGACATTCAAGACCTATTTGTAGTAGAAGAATGGCATCATTTTAGAGTTTTGTAAATTCTTGCGTGTGTGGCTTAAAATAAATGAGCTAGATTGTCAGGGCTGCTGCTCTGCATCCAGCTGTTGCGAAGTCAAAAATCAAAAGTTTCTGGAATATTGCACTGCATATTTGTGGAAGAATGAGGGAGAAAAGAGCCAATGAGGAATGTTACGATGGGGCCAGTACAGGGCATAGAGAGCTACTCCTCTGACTGTGGTACAGGCATTCCATATGGTCACTGGTGTGAGGCCTGGTGACTTTACTTCCAATCCATCTCCCTGCTAATCACCTGGAAGGACAGCAGAGGAGGGTTCAAGGCCTTGGGCCCCTGCTGGAAGAAACTCCTGGCTCCCAGCTTCCAGCTCTGGACCACCCAACTCTGGCTGTTTGGAGCAGTGATCAAGCAAATGGAAGATCTTTGTCTCTGTCTCTCCCTCTCTATACCTCTTTCAAGTGAAATTTATTTTTTCTTTAAAGAATGCTACGAGGACAGTTTTGACCTTCTAGACTTCTGTAAGGGCCTGGGAGTCCCTGGGAAATCCTTGAGCCACATTGTGATAGATGTAGTGTCTTCTTTGGAGTTTTATCTGTTTAAAAGGTGTAGAGAAAGAGAGGAGAGACAGTGTGTGTTTGCTCCTCAGATGCCTGAAGCCAGGAGCTGGTGCTGCATCTGGTCTCTTATGTAGAGTGTAGGAACCTTGTGACTGAGGGCATCGCCTGCTGCCTGCCGGGACACACACTAGCAGGAAGCTGGAATTGGAGCAAAGCTGGGATACAGGAATTCTGGTTTGGGATGCAGCTCTCCCGTCTTAACCATGGGGGCAAATGCCTGCCTTTCTGTTCCACTCTGTGAAAGCTGCTAATTCAGTGAATTTCTTACTCTGTCTCTGACTCTGTGTCTCTGTTTCCCGAAGGAGCAGGGTTGAATTTGACCTTCCTCTGGGGTCTCAGTGGGTGTTCTAGGTCCATGAAGAGCCAGTCTGTGGTCTGGTGGATGAGATGGTGGCAGGGACAGCTTTATTGAGGTGGCCTAGGACGGGGGGAGGGGTTTGTCCACTACTGAGCAGGGTGGGGAGGCAGGGAGGGAGGTGGGTTGAGATGCTGGGGGAGGGGCTTCTGTCAGCAGTAGTGTCACGTGACTGGATGGGCAGTGAGCACCCTGAGAGGACTGGCCAGGTGTCTAGCTTTTCTCCTGCTGGTCTGCCACACTGCCCGCTGATAATCATGACCTTAGCAGCCCCCACATAAATTGAGAGCAGTCAAGACCTTCCTAAACCCTGCACAGCTTGGCAGAGGGGACCCAGACCTGCTTACTCAACATGCTTGAAAGACTTGGGGTGAATGAGAGAAAGGTACTGTCTTGTCCATTCCGTGTGGCTGTTGTAGAACGCCAGGTCCTAGGCAATGTCTAAAGTGAGGAGGTTGAGTTGATTGGCTCCTGTTCTCATTGCTGGCAAATTTAACAGGACCCTGTCTGCATCACAGCAGCTGTCTTAGGGAGACTGAGGAAAAAGAAGAAGAGGAGGAGGGGGAGGACCTAAGAAGAAAAGGCTTGTTTTCAACAACCGGTTTTGCAGCTCAGGGAGAGAGAATTCAGTCAATCAAGGAAAGCACTACCCCTCTTAAAGGTACCACACCTGTGACATGGGGGAACCAAGGCTCCCAGCTGAGGTTTGCTAGAGACAAACCCTGCCCACACTGTGACCGGTGCATCCTGATGCTTCACTGGGCAGATGACTTTCAGGACCACTTGGCTTGATCCAATGCAGCTCCTGACTCTTGCAGGGGAATGGAGAAGACAGCGTAGGCTGGAGCATTTCTGTCCTTCATCACAGGTACCCAGAGAGTTTCTCATCCCAACAGTGTAGGGAAAAGAAGGGGAGTTGGTTAGGAAGGCCTTTCTGCAATAGGTGGCGGGACTAGGGCCAGAGGCAGGTGGATACAGAAGGTAGAGGGGTAGCGAGAGGGACATCTCCTTGGGCCCAAGTTCGCTTGTTCCCTAGTGTATTCCTTGTGCAACAGATGAAATGTTGAGGGTGTCACCAGCAACGGGCACACTACAGAGTCGGGAGGGAGGAAACACGACAGGTGTGGGCTGGGTCAGGTCCCTGCCTTGCTGCCTTCCTGATGGGCTAGAACCTTGCCCTTTAAGCTGGAGTGGGACCCAGTCAGATTTGCACTCCCTGCCCCAGGCCACAATGCTGGCGGGTGCTTAGTGCATGTGTCCAACATGAGTGTAGAGCCTTGATGCTCTCTCTTAGACTTATCTCTGTTCTGTGAAGCTGGCTTGGCCTGGCAGTGCTGCCCGTGGAAAATAGGGAGGTTAGGGGTGGCACCGAGGGCTAGCTGGGCTAGCTGTGCCGCTGTGGGAGGGCAGCAGTGGCTGTGGGGGCTGGGCACACTGCTGGATTTCTGACTAGCTCTCAGATGGGGCAGTGCTGGCAGGCTTGAGGTCAAGGCAGGGCTGCTCAGAGAAAGATGGGAGGAGCAGGTGGGAGGACAGCCAGGTTTCAGTTTGTGTGACGTGTGATGTGTGACGGAGGCCACAAGAATTGTCATTGTCGTAAGAAGGGAAGGGCTGTTTCTGCAGAAATCCACTCCCATGTTGCAGCAAACAATGAAAAACACTCCCCCCCCCCCGCCCCCTCCTTGCCCTGCAGAACCGGTCATTCCCTTCCTGTTTCACTGCCTCTAGCAACAGGGACTGCTCCAGTTCACCCTTTCGATGCAGTCCTTCCATTTAGAAACGATTGTGACTTTTTCCTTTCCCTTGTAAAAGCTCTGAGTCCTTTTGCTAACTGCTGGCCTCCAGTAGGAGTGAAGGGGTGTTTGCTCCACTTGGGGCACCTGCCTCTCCTATCGGCGGGCCTGGCTCGAGTCTTTGCATCTCTGCTTCCGCTCCAACTTCCTGCTAATGTGCGCCTTGGAGAGGCTGCAGCGGATGCCTCAAGTCCTTTGGTTCCTGCCACCTGTCGGGGAGATTCCACTGGAGCTCCTGGATCCTGGTTTTGACCTGTCCCAACCCTGGCTGGGAGAGACATTTGGGGAATGAGCCAGAAGATGGACGAGCTCTGTCTGCTTTTCTAATGAATTTACGTTTTTTTTGTTTTGTTTTGTTTTTTGCTTTTTTTTATGATTTGTGTATTTTTTATCAGAAAGGCAGATTTACAGAAAGGAAAGACACAGAGAGGAAGATCTTCATTCCATGGTTTACTTCCCAGATAATATAATGGCTGGAGCAAGCATCTACAAAGCATAGAGTCCAGCATCTTATTGTCCAGATAAGTTCAGCAGTTTCTTGGGGAGACCATCTCTGATCTGAAGGTGGAGCCGACAGAGTATCATCCCAATCAATTAAAAACCCCAACATTACATCAGTAACAATTTATAACATAATGGAATTAGTTGACGTGGTATTGTGTAACCAGTTAAAAGAGAGAGAGAGAAAAAAAGAGTGCAAGTTCTGAACCACATCCTATGACTTCTACATTGACATTACAAATATTAGTTTATATACAATTGGGTTCTATACACCTTAAAATGGCTATAGATTACTATTCAGCTGTCTCATGTCTATTTTAATTTTAGTATTTAGCAGTTCATAGCGTTGAAGCACGATTTTGCAGAACCTGGCTGTTTTTCAGGTAGTCTAACTCTATAACTCTAACAAGACATATGTCGACAGTTTAGGTGAGCAGTTTTAGGAGGGGCGTGCAGAGGAATCTTCAAAACCCTAGTGAGGAGTAACTAATCTTTATGTCCCACCCAGTGAGTTATAAGTGCATCGTGGATAATCCTATATCGTAAACTCTAGGACATTCTTGGCTCTAAGACATGCTTTTGTTCTGTGCATCGTTAAGAAAGAAAGGGCTGGCAGTGACATGCTGATGGGACGGCAGCTGAGACACCCCTTGGGATGCCTGAGACCTGGGTTTGAGTCTCAGCCCCGCTGCTAGCTCCTGCTAACTGTGAATGTGCACTTGGCCGGCAGCAGCTGGTGGCTCAGGTGCTCAGCTCGCCACTCCCCGTGTGGCAGATCCAGATTGAATTCCCAGCTCTGGCCACGGCAGGCATTTGAATGAGTCAGATGAATGGAAACTCTCTGTCTGTGTCGTTCTGCCTTTCAAATAAAATAAATAAATAAATACAGGCAAAGAGTATGATATCCGCCTTAAGACACGCTTCAGCTTCGGAGAAGTTGAACTGTAAAAAAAAAAAAATAGCTTTTGACATTGTCAAAGCTGAGAAGGCAGCGATGTTTATAAGCAAAACACACTGGCATGTTTAGATTGAGGAAATTTGCAAAGTTCGTCCAAGGGCATTCCAACCTTGCCCTGTGTTATTAAGTTCAGGGTGTCCACAAAGGAACACGGCTCCAAAACAGCCCTTGCTTTGCGTCTGGGACTTCTGTGGATCCTGGTGTGTTGCTGCTGCTGGGAGCTCAGCCTGATTGGCCGCAACTGGCACCTGGGGGACCTTCGGGAAGACAAAACCCCAAACCCCAACCTCCCCCTGCTGCTGACTTCAGGCCTCCAGGGGTGAGGCCCAGGGAGCCCCTCCTTATTATTTCCCTTATGCTTCACCCTTCTATTTTTTTTTTTTTTTTAGGAATGATTTATTTATTTTTGTTTGAAATGCAGAGTTATAGAGAAAGAAGAGGAGAGAGAGAGAGAAGGAGAGAGAGATTTCATATCCACTGGCTCATTCCCCAAATGACTGTGATGGCCAGAACTGGGCCGGTCTGAAGCTAGAAGCCTAAAGCTTTCCTCAGGACTTCTACATGGGTGCAGGGGTCCAAGCACTTGGGCCAGCCTCTGCTGCTTTCCTGAGGCTTTTAGCAAGTGGGAGACTCGAGCAGCCAGGACTCAAACTTGCTGCCCTATAGACTTTCAGTACTGTAGGCAGAGGCTTAATCTACCTGCCATGGTGCCACCCATCCTCACCCCTTCATTTATAATGAAGAAGGTCATAATGAACACAGGCTGGCTGGATGCTCCTTGCTAGGCACCCCCTCGGTGCCTGGCACTGCCTGGATCCTGGGGCATCATCCTTGGTTTTGCCATCAGGCCTACATCTCTGCAGTGCCACCCTCAGCCAGTGCCATGCTGTGTGTCTCTCTCCTCGCAGGCCTTGTGGGATCAATGCCAGCTACTGAAGAGCACCTCGGCCTTTGCCCGCTGCCACCCTCTGGTGGATCCCCAGCCTTTTGTGGCCCTGTGTGAGACGATGGCATGCACCTGCACCCAGGGGCCGGCCTGCTCGTGCCCTGTCCTCTTGGAGTATGCCCGCACCTGTGCCCAGGAGGGCATGCTGCTGCATGGATGGCCCCACCAAAGCACGTGCCGTAAGTCTGCTGCCTCTGCTGGGGCCGCCCCGGGCTCTGCCACAGCTTCCCCCACTGCTCCCTCCTTCTGCCACCTGGTTCTATAGATGCTGCCCTCCAGGGGGGAGTTCCCAGGGCTAGGGGTCCCATTCCTGCCTCTGTCCTCAAACCCCACCTTGCCTTCGCCTCCATGTCCCATGACCTCTCGGGAAATTTATCCCGGGAACTCCCTGGATATTCTCCGCTGCTGACTGAACTCCCAGCAGGTGCAATCCCCAGTGGGGACTTAGCCAAACGCACTGCATGGTGATGCTTGAACTGCTGGCAGGCCTTTCTCCACATTAAACGGGGCTCCTTCCTGCAGGCATGGTGCCTGTCACTCCTTCCTCAACTTCTGCTCTCATCGGGTCCTCAGCTGTTGTCACCAGCCCTCAATGACCTTGAGGAACTAGGGGCCCCTTTGGTTACCTTGGGGAGCCTGTTGTCTCCCAAAGGCCACATACAGATCAAAAGCTCTGTGGATGGGCGACCGGGCCGTGGCGATCGCACGGATAATGCCACCTGTTGATGACAGCAAAGCTGGCCAAATATTTGCATGTGTCTCACTGTGTGGCCAACAGCTTGTCAGCGAGGGCATGGTCTCTACTGTGTTGGGGGCTGATGGAGAGTGAGGGTGCAACCTGGCATCTGCTCTGTCAGGTGCAGGAGCTGCTCCTTGGGCTCCTGGAAGGTGAGGTGGGGGAGGCACTTGCTGGGTCTTGCGGTGGGTTCTCAGGCAGTGGCTGGATGAGAGGCTGGCCTTGGCCATGACGAGCCGGATCTAGTGATGGAGACCCAGAGAGATCCAGAGATGATAAGGTCTACAGGTAATCCAAGTGGAAATCTAAGGGTTGTGCAAAAATGGAATTCCAAGTTGATTTTCTTTTTGCTGCAAAAGGTTTTAAACTCGGTGCATCAGTTTTCTCTAACATACATTTTTCCACAAGCTTTTTAAAAAGTTTGTTTTTATTTCAAAGGCAAAGTTACAGAGGGAAGGAGGGAGAGAAAAAGAGAGAGCATCAATTTGCTGGTTCCCCAAATAGCAGCAATGGCTGAACCTGGGCTCATTCAAAACCAGGAGCCAGAAGTTTCTTCAGGGATTCCCACATGGGTGCAGAAGCCCGAGGGTTCGAGGTGTTCTTAACTGCTTTCCCAGGCTGTAAGCAGCGAGCTGGGTCAGAAGTGGAGCAGCTGGGACATGAACAAGTGCCCATGTGGGTTGCCAGCACCATGGGCAGAGGCTTAGCTAATTGTAGCAGAGTGTTGGCCCTGCACAGATGTTTTTGAAGATCCTTTTCATGCATGGATATCAGAAGTTTGTTTTTGTTTTTGGCATCCATAGAAATGCATTTTTAATCTCACTTCAATATTTCCAGGTGCCCTTCTGAAGGGGCTGAAGGGGCTTTAGTTGAAAAGAGCAGAATATTGCTGAGATGCTCATGGTGAGCAGGTGCTGGTGGCACCCCTTGCCCAGCTTGAGTCTTAGCCAAGGCCATTTGGGAAGGGAGAGTGCTGATGTGATGGCCCCTGGGAACCTGGAGGACAGGGCCAGGGGAGGTTAGGGCTCCCTGGCAGGGCTCATGTGATGCTGTACAGTGGGGCCCTGCCCTGGGAGACGTCTCTGATGCTCATTTCCAGGCCCAGTTTGCCCTGCTGGCATGGAGTACAAGGAGTGTGTGTCGCCTTGCACCAGAACCTGCCAGAGCCTACACATCCGGGAAGTGTGTCCGGAGCGGTGCGTGGACGGCTGCAGCTGCCCCGGTAATAAACTTCTCATTCTATTCATTCAAGCCCAGACCTTGCCAGCGCCCTTGGCTTAGGGGAGCAAAATGAAGGGTGCTTGTGTTGGCTGAAATCAGAGGCCTTTTTATTTAGTGTTTTTTTTTTTTAAAGCCTCTATAGGGGGTGATCAGGATAAGTCTGAATTTATGTTTTCCTGTTGGACTGTAGTCACTAAGACACTTGAGTGTTGGGGAACTGGGCCCCCAACAGGGGCAGTTGGGGGAGCTCCAGGTCCCTTCTGGGCTCTTGCTTTGAGTTCTCAGGTAGGTGTTGGGGGACTGGTCTGGGACAAAGATCTTATAAAATCCTTGTATTGCCCATGGGACTTTGGCTGAGAAGGGCTCGCCCTTAGAAGTCTTTCTCAGAGATGTGAACTTTGATGGAGAATGCTGTGTAATGATAGTCCTGCGATTTGACTTCTGGCTCCTCCTACTGGAAGACTTGGAACAAAACTCTAGACTCTACTGGGAGATGGGCCATAATTTCCCACACTCGCCAATCTGCCCAACATTGCACGTGTGTTCAAGATCCATGTCAACCCTAAGTTCCTGGGGGCTCCTGGAGGAAGCCCTAAGCTCACTCTGGTCCATGGTGGGTTCTGCAATTGTGAGATGGGTTATGATGGTGATAATGCTGAAATCTGTCTTTTTATCTTTGAATGCAGAGGGACAGGTCCTCGATGGAGAACGCTGTGTGGAGCGTGCCGAGTGTCCCTGTGTGCATTCTGGGAAACGGTATCCTCCCGGGGCCTCCCTCACTCGCGACTGCAACACCTGGTAATTGGGGCTGCCCAGCGGGCCCTGGAAAGGCTGCTGTCAGGGAAAGCAGCAAGTGGAGCAGGGGCTGGTCCTGGGCTGAGAGATGCCACCGGGAGGGATTGGAGCCGGGAGCATGGGTACAGACATAGCTGGCAGGGATGGACGCACTTGTACCTGTCAGCCATACCTCTGCTGTCCTTCCGGTCCATGCTGGAATGAATGACCCTTAGGTACAGCAGGGAAGTTACTGTTTGGGCTTCCTCATTCCATTTCCTGCCTCAGTGCACCCTGGGAGGCAGCAGTGGGTGTCCCGAGTGCTTGGGTCTTGGCTATCCATGTGGGAAACCATATTTGTCAGGTAGGAAGAGAGATGTTAGCCTATGAATGTGACAGGGGGCCCAAGGAGACAAAGGAATGTAAGAAAGGAGTGACTGTGACAGCATCTTACTATTTTATGCTGCAGAGTCTTGTTTCTACCAGATAGCTTTACAGGTGGTCCCAGCCTTCCCCATACACAAAGCACCCTGGGAGAATCCTTTAACTCAAGCTGACAACACTGGGTAACAAAACCTGGGAAAGAATTTTTACCCATTTCACACTCAGGAAGCCCTTTGTCCAGAAGAAGAAATGGTGGGGTGAACCAGGAAAGACCTGTGTCCAGGAAAACCTGGGCCCCTTTCCCCTTGCAAGTTCAGGTTGGAATGTAGACTGGGCACTCTCAGGGCTGGCTGCATTGTCTAATTAGCCCCTGCTACCTTACTCACCACTCCTCTGTCTCAACTTCTGGAATTGTTTCCTGAGGAAAAAGCAAGCACCGCTTTGCCAACCATCTCCACTCAAGAGACTGAGCTCCTGGCTTTGGTCTGGCTCAGTCCTGGCTGGTGTGGGCATTTGGGGCAGTGAACTCCCAGTGGATGGGAGATCTCTTTCCATCATTGTCTATTGTCTCTCTGCCTTTCAAATTAAAAGAAAAAGAAGATAAATACACAAGGGCTGTTCTCCCACCGAAGGGAGACTCTAACATAAGCTGTGTCCATGAAGGTCTTTCCCTCCCTTGTTGGCAGGGACAGACAACACCCAGGCATTGTTTGGGTTCCTGGCTCTGCTAGCAGCTCCGGATGTGCTCTGCCTGTCTCCTGCACACCGGGGGTCGGGTGGGGGGAATGACTGGGGACTCCCATTCCAGCTCCCTCGCCTCTGCGTGGCAGTCAGGCCCTCGTAGAGCCTTCAGGCGTGTGCTGGGGCTGCCTGGTGAGCTCAGAGGCTCTCCCTTGCTCCTCCCGCCAGCTCTGAGTGGCGGTGGGTATTTTACTTCCTGGTTATATCTGAACAGATTTTCTAGAACGGTAGTTCCTGGATTAGCTTTTTCTTTTTTCTCTATAGGAGTTCACCTCCTTGGCAATATCTCCAAAGTTCCTTTGCGGTCCAAACCCTGTCCTGTGCAATCTCACCCTCCTAGAGAGCACTCGGCCTCAGCTCTCAGATCTGTTGCTTGGGGCAGGGGCAGGGACTGGGGTATCCAGTGTAGTAGTGGGGGCCTGGAATCTGCCTGTGTCCCTTCAGGTTGCAGAACTCCAGTGACCTGTGGCTTTCCCCCCCTGCAGCATCTGCCGCAACAGCCAGTGGATCTGCAGCAATGAAGAATGCCCAGGTAGGGGACCTGTCACACATGCCTATTCCTTCCTGTGGTCCTTGGCACAGGTGGAAATCAGATATCTAACCACAGGGCTGCCCAGATTCCAGCTCTGCTCAGAGGAGAGGGAGAGCCTGCAATGAGAAAGAGAGAGAGAGAGAGAGAGAGAGAGAGAGAGAGGTGAGCACCTGGGCTGAGGTCCTCTCATATCACCCACTTGCTTAGAGGATTAAGGCTGCTGAGTCTTAAAACTTGTAGAGTCGTGACCAGCCAAACAAACAGGATGTCAATCACTTGGAAAATGAAGAGGAAGCAGGCAGAGTGGGGTACCCTTGAGGCTTGAAGTGAGTGTTTTAATGGACACTTCTGGAGTGTTTCACATATGGATCATGGCCTAGTCCAAGAGCTAAGCGAACCAGGCTGCAAAGTGATTCGATCATTGCCCATGCCACCCTGGAATATTTGTGGAGTAAAAATTGTGTTGCAGTCTCTGCCCTACGTTGTGTCCTCTGTTCAGTCCTAACCCTATTCTATTGACTGCACACATTGCCTGTTCAAAGTCCCGTGCATGACTCCCGGCCTGGCTATGGCCTCGGCAGTTTTCATAGCATCATCTGTGAAGACAGGTGTCGAACCAGGTGGTCCAGCTCTGACATCCCTGCAACGGACTTGGAATCGGCTGATTTTCAAACTTGGGAGAGGACTTGTTGGTTTTTTCGGGGAAGGGGACCCTTCCGTGTTCTCGGGGGACGCCTCTCACTGTTCGTGACCCCATCCTCTGTGTCCCTCCAGGGGAATGTCTGGTCACTGGCCAGTCCCACTTCAAGAGCTTCGACAACAGGTATTTTACCTTCAGCGGCATCTGCCAGTACCTGCTGGCCCGGGACTGCTGGGACCACTCCTTCTCCGTCATCATAGAGACGGTGCAGGTGAGGGGGGCGTTGGGAGGGGGCAGGAGCAGGTGCTTCCCGACAGTCAGCCCCTCATTTCTGCAGACTCCCAGCCCCCCCTCCCTTTGCTAGATGAAGGGCCAAGGCGCTGGGGCTGTCTGCCAGGCCTCAAGTTCATGCTCAGGAGCAGGTGCAGAATGCTGTTCTCTGGGCTGACTGTCTGTTGTATGATGCTGGGGATGCCCCGGGTCGAGGCAGGTGGAGCTGGGGTATGCTTTGTAACAAGCAAAGCAGGCAGAGGCCTTGGGCTCCGGTCTAGGGCAAGGCGGGAGACAGGGAGGGCCAGGGCCAGGCTTAGGGACTCCTCCCTGGCAGCATAGCTCCAGGGACAGCAGGTACTGTGTGGGAGTGCCCTGCTCACCTGCCTCTCGCCCCACCCCCCCAATCCGGGCAGTGCGCTGATGACCCCGATGCCGTGTGCACCCGCTCTGTCGCCGCCCGGCTGGATGCCCCGCTTCACGGTGGCCTGGTGAAGCTGAAGCACGGAGGTGGCGTCGCCATGGACGGCCGGGACATTCAGGTCCCCTTCTTACAAGGTGGGCCCCGCGGTGCCCCTCCCTTCTCGCATGTGCGGATGCTAAATGTAGCTCGGATGGAAAGTGGGCATCCATGGCACGCATCCCTGAGGGAGAGGAAGGTTTCCTGGAGGAGGAGGCTGCTCCAGGCCCCGAGAAGGGGCGTAAAGTCTGACTAAGAGCTGGGGGGCTTCGTTCCCACCACCTTGACCTGGGCGGTCTAGGTTTTTGTGGCTCGGGGCATGTGCCTTTGTCTCCCTCTGGTGGCAGACAGGGGGAATGACAGCCAGCTCAGGCTTACCAATGCCTTCTCAGCTCACCTGGTCGCCTTTCCTCCAGGGATCCCTGTCCAGCCACAGGGACACCCTATATTCCCCCTAAACATAGCTTTCACGGCTGCCTCTTGACCCTTCCGGCATGCCTGCCGGAGCCCTCCCCGCTCAGCCTGCACCATGTTCGGCTGGTTACAGGTGACCTTCGCATTGAGCACACGGTGACGGGCTCTGTGCGCCTCAGCTACGGCGAGGACCTGCAGATGGACTGGGATGGCCGAGGGAGGTTGCTGCTGAAGGTAGGACCCCTGGACAGCCAATGCTTGGCCCTGTGCGAGGGGCAGAATTCCTTTCTGTCCTTTCTGCCCGGCCGTGAGGACTCTGGAGGTGCAGGTGGGGAAGCTTGGGCTCTAGGGCCATGGCTGCGGCTTGGTTCTTTCCTGGTCTCTACCTCACCTGATGTCCTTGCTCGGCAGCCCCTGGCTGAAGCGGGCGTCTCAGTGTGGGTGCTCCCGCCGCCTCTGCCAGGCTCTCCCTGTGGGTGCTCCCGCCTCTGCCAGGCTCTCCCTTGGTTCCTGCCTTTTCCTGCGAGCAGCAAGGGTTTTCTGCAAGTGCCCTGAACTCGGGCTTTGCATGATGTTGCAGCCACAGCCCCACATCCCTGGGCACACCTGACCTTTAACATTTATTTGAAAGGAGAGACAGTGAGTCCCCGGGGCCCAGGAACTCAGCCCAGGTCCCTGGGGTTGAGCTGCAGCCACCTGAATGACTTCACTGCTGCCTCCCAGAGTCCGTGTTAGCAAGCTGGAGCTGACTAGGGAACTCACAGGGATCCCAGCTACTCCAATGGGGATAGGAGGGTCTTAACCACTCAGTCAAGCACCTGCTGAACCAACTCTTGTATGTATATATATGCAGATTTACAGAGAGAAGGAGAGACAGAGAGAGACAGTCTTCTGTCTGCTGGTTCACTTCCCAAATGGCCACAATGGCCGGAGCTGAGCCCATCCGAAGCTAAGAGCCAAGAGTTTCTTCCAGGTACTCTACCCAGGTGTGGGGTCCCAAGGTCTTTGGCTGTCCTCTAGTGCTTTCTCATGTCACAAGCAGGGAGCTGGAAGAGAAGTGGAGCATCTGGGACGGTCACCAGCAGGGCAGTCACCAGCCTCGCTAGTGACAGACTCTTGGGTCTCAGCCCCTGCCCCGTCTCCCAGTGAGAGTCCTCTTAGCAGAGGCCAACAGGTGTACCCGCAGCAGTCCCAGGCAAAGGGCAGGTGCACCTGCTCAGCTGTCCCTGAATGTGCCCCTTGGGTGTCTTGAGGGCATTTCCTGGGTCAGGGCCTGCCGGAGTGAGAGCCTTGCTGAGCCCCTGAGCCCCCTCCTTCTCCCTGTGACCCCTGGAGTCTCCTCTGGCCTGGTCAGGAGGCCCGTGGCTGTGTGGAGTGCAGCTCAGGAGGGCAGTGCCGCATCTTTAGCTACCTGCCAACTTGTGTGTGACCCCTCTGACCTTGAATCTCACGGGGGTCAGGGGCAAGGGCTTAGCTGTTCTGCTTGGAAAGGCACGGTTGTTTCAGCAGGCCCTGGGGTGGGGTGGAGGGCAAGCTCCTGACTCATGCCTTGGGAGCTTGGGCAGGTCACAAGTCCACCTGGCCTTCAGGCTTTCCACCTTTTATTTATTTATGTTTTACACTTATTTGAGGCAGATACACACACACACAGATGCACACACACAGATATCTTCCACCTGCTGGTTCTGCAGGTGGTCTGCAATGGCCAGGGCTGACCCCAGCTGAACCCAGGAGCCTGGAACTCTGTGCGGTTTCCCACGTGGGTGGCAGGGAGCCACATCCTTGGGCCATCTCCTGCTGCCTTCCTAGGTACCTTAGCAGGGAGCTGGAGCAGGACTTGGGAGGGAGGGGGCAAGCCATGGCAGTGCTGCTGGTGTAACTGGCTGTACCACCACGAGACTGTGGAGCACAGGTGGAACATTGGAGCAAGGATGGAATGGCAGGGCTGGCCCGGCTGCAACCTGGTCCCTTCTCGGCCCGGGTGAGGTTGGGTGGAGGGTAGAGGGCTGCTCTGTGCCTGCTGCTAGGCACTCAGGAGACCTGGTGTGGTTAAAAGCAAGCAAATGGAAGGGCTGGCTGCCTTGGCCTCTGCCCGCAGCTGTCTCCAGTTTACGCCGGAAGGACGTGTGGCTTGTGCGGGAACTTCAACGGTGACAGGGGCGACGACTTCCTGTCCCCCGCGGGCCTGGTGGAGTCCTTGGTGGAAGACTTTGGCAACGCTTGGAAGCTGCACCCCGACTGCCCGGACCTGAGGAAGCAGCACGCGGACCCCTGCAGCCGCAACCCGCGCCAGGGTGAGCGCGCCCGTAGGAGTGGGTTGGAAAGGGGCAGAACCTTCCGTGGGCAGTGGTGGGGGTGGCAGTGGGGGTGACCGGGTGTGGTGCTGCACCCTGCCAGGGCGTGCCCCTGGGAGGGCCTGGAGAGTTCTTGGCTTGAGCCATCGGCATGTAACCATCTGCCTCTTGATCATGTCCTTGTCCCCTAAGGGTCTTTGAGGGACGTGGAGAAAGACAAGGGCAGCTCCTGGGACCCCATCCAGGCTGCCCGCTGCTGCATTTCAGCCATCCTTTGGGAACCAAGCCCAGATAGAGAGGGCAGCAGTGGACTCAAGCCACCGCCCTGGCACAGGCCACCTGCTCCATCCCGGGCTCTCTCTTTTTTATCGCCTCCGCAGCCAGGTTCGCGGAGGAGGCATGCACGCTCCTGACGTCCTCCAAGTTTGAGGCCTGCCACCCGGCCGTCAGTCCGCTGCCCTACCTGCGCAACTGCCGCTACGACGTGTGTGCCTGCCCCGATGGCAAGGAGTGTCTGTGCGGCGCCCTGGCCAGCTACGCTGCTGCCTGCGCTCGGAGAGGCGTGCAAGTGGCGTGGCGTGAGCCCAGCTTCTGCGGTGGGTGCCCCACTCTCCACTGGCCTCTGCCTTTGGCTTCTGCAAAGCGCTCTCTCTTGGCTCCTTTCCCTGAGACGTAGGCCCCTGGACTAGCATGGGGGGGGGGCAAGCACAGTTCCTTTGCATGCCCCTGTTCCCGTGCAATTGCCGGCAGGCCACGGCGGTGGGGTCCAGCTCTCCCCGCAGGTAGGACGGTGTTCCGAAGGCCAGGTTGGAGTCTGCACGGGGAGCCATCCTGCAGCTGCCCTCACCTAGTGTTTGATATGGGGCACTGTCAGATGGTGCCACAGCTGTGTCCCCGCGTCCTTTGTGGATCTGATGAAGGCCGTGAAATGCAGACATAGAGTCTTGGCACCGCGAAAAGTTACTTATAATTACGTAGCCCTGTTCTCAGCCACCTTTAATTCACACTCTGCATTGGAGCTGGCGTCGGCTGCTGCCACGCTCTGCTCCTTTGAGCCAAATGATGGGCCTCATTTGTTTGTTGCTGCTGTTGTTTCTTTGGGGACATTTTCTGAGTGCCCTCAGGGCCAATGTAGATCCCACATAGGCACTGCCTTCTTACAAGATGCCCATCACGTTGAGCCAAAGGATGACCGCATTCAGGGCAGGATCGATCAAGGAGCGCTCTCCAGAAGAGGTGTTTTTGCCTGTGATCCTGGGCAGAAAGGGAACGTAGTGGGGGCACACACCCTGCAGGGCAGGGGTGAGTGGCTGTTTTGATTTTTGGACAGAATATAGGGGCTGACGCTATGAGATCATGAATTAAGCTGCCACCTGCTGGGCTAGCATCGCATTTGGGTGCTGGTTCAGGTCCTGGCTGCTCCAGTGTCCTACCCAACTACCATTGTGCCTGGGAAAGCAGCAAGCACAGGGTGGCCAATCCAGGCACTCTTGCGGGAGACCCAGATAAAGTTCCTAGCTTAATCAGGGGCTCGCGGTCATCTGGGGAGTGAACCAGCAGATGCAAGGTCTCTTTCTCTCCACCTTCTGTAACTCCGCCTTTCAAATGAATAAATACATTTTAAGAAAAGAATTGGCCTTAGGTGCCTGGCAAATGGTAGCCCCTGCTGTCGTTCCCAGTTCCTTTCAATAGCCACGGCTTTAAAATCTACCAGCACTTCCACTGTGTCTCAGGCTGCAAGATCTCGGAGGTCAGATGGGTATGGGCTTCCACAGTTATAATGCAATTAAGGAGAATGAGTTTATTTGGGTGCAAAAACTTTTTTTTTTTTGGTAAGATGTAGAAAATGTGTATTATACAAAAGTATTAGCAGATGGAAAAATATTTGCACTCACACTTTTATTTTCAATTCCATTTCCCAGTACCCATTGACATAGTAGAGTTTGCAGATACCATGGGGGGAGGTCCCAGCTGCAGGCTTTGGCACCCCAAGTCCTAAAGCCGCTATCGTCATCTGACATTGGCTCCGATGCCAGCTGTCTGCCTTCTCTTGCAGCCCTCAGCTGCCCAGTGGGCCAAGAGTACCAGCAGTGTGGGACGCCCTGCAACCTGACCTGCCGCTCTCTCTCCCACCCGGACGAGGAGTGCAATGAGGGCTGCCTGGAGGGCTGCTTCTGTCCCCCGGGGCTGTACCAGGAGGAGAGCGGGCAGTGTGTGCCCAAGGCTCAGTGCCCCTGTTACTACGATGGCGAGACCTTCCGGCCTGGAGACGTCTTCTCCGATCTTCATACCATGTGGTAGGTACACGCCGCTGGCCCGGGGAGGCTTGGAGAGGCCTGGCATGGCTGAGCTGGGGTCTTCCCGTGTGTGAAAGGGTAGCCAGGAAGTGGCTTGTGTGGAGTGGCGCAGCACATCTGGAGTGAAGTAAGGCTTCCCCACTCTGGGAGCAACTGGATTTTTCCAGGTGGGCAGGGTGGGGAGTGTGATTTCTTGAGCTTTCTTGTTAGCTGTCATGGCTTGGGTCTCATTTCCTTGCAGGCCTTGCTAGAGGTGTGGAGAAGGAATTCTGGGGTGGGTGGTGGGGGGCTGCAGGTGTGCCCAGACTTGTTCCGGAGCTGGTTGAGTTATACAGCTGGGTGGGGGCTGAAGGGCAAGCAGGGGTGAGGTGTGGAGGAAGGAATCAGGAGTGGGCAGGGTTGCTTTGTCCTCTGGTCGCATGGAGTCACTGGCACTGATGAATGATGTGACGGGTTCCACTCACACACAAAAAGGAAGGGTGATGCCCTGGTGGCTGCAGGTGGGTGGCGGACGTAGTGGGGCAGGCAGGGGTGCGTGGCGGTGAGACGATGGAGCCTGCAGGTGCAGACCGCTGGGTGAAGCTGGGCTGTGCCTGTCCCCTCTGCAGCTACTGTGAGGATGGCTTCATGCACTGCACCTCGAGCGGAGCCCCCGGGAACCTGCTGCCCCCTGCCGCCATCGCCCCCTCACACCGCAGTAAGTACCCGCTTCTCCCTTCCACACGTGCTGGCTGGGCCCAGGACTGCGCGGGTTTCTGCGTTTGTGTCAGTTGACCACGCAAGTGTGTGGCTTTTGCGTTTCGGAAGGAAGAGGAGGAGTCTGAACAAGATGTGGGGTCTGGGGAGGGCAGGAGGACTCCTGAGAGCCTGGCTGTGCACAGGCTGAGCTCAGCCCAGTCTCTCTCTCGCTCTCTTTCTTCTCTTCCTCTCTCTCTCTCTCCCTCCCTCCCGTCCTCTCTTTCTTCCTCCCTAGATTTATTTATTTTTATTGGAAAAGCAGATTTACAAGAGAGAAGGAGAGATAGAAAGATCTTTCATCCATTGGTTCACTACCCAAGTGGCTGCAATAGCTAGAGTCAAGCTGATATGAAGCCAGGAGATTCTTCCAGGTCTCCCATGCAGCTGCAGGGTTCTAAGGCTTTGGACCATTGCTTAACTGCTTTCCCAGGCCACAAGCAGGGAGCTAGTTGGGAAGTGGAGTAGCTGGGACATGAACTGGCACCCCCATAGGATGACAGGGCTTGGGGGTGGAGGATTATCCAGTTGAGCTATTATGCCGGGCCTGCCTCTTTCTCTCACTCTCTTGGTGTGGCTCCATGTGCCCAGCCTCCTTTGCTTCAAGGTCAGGAACCTCGTACAGTTCTGGGAAACCCATGTAGCTTTTTGGAGTTCCAGCTTCCTGGAATTGGATTTCATAACAATGCCAGGCTGGAACGTCTACTAGTAACAGCATCCTGCCATCTCCTGCAAGGTCAAGGGTATAAAAAGAGGTGGCCAGTAGATGAAGGCCAGGGTCGAGTGAGCTCTGACCTGTGCAGGCAAAGGTCAGGAGCTCAGATGAGAGCCCGGATGAAATTGCTGTCCCAGTGCTGCCCGGGGAGTCTGGCTCTCGGCTCCAGGCCGAGGACATGAAATGGTGGCTGCCGGGTGTGGACCCTGAAACCATTTCCCTCCCTCCCTCGTTACCTCTCTGGTTTTCCCTCCCTCAAGGCAAACGGAGCCTGTACTGCCGCCCTCCCATGGTCAAGTTCGTGTGTCCTGCCGACAACCCACGCGCCCAGGGCCTGGAGTGTGCCAAGACGTGTCAAAATTATGACTTGGAGTGCATGAGCAGCGGCTGTGTCTCAGGCTGCCTCTGTCCCCCAGGCATGGTGAGCCACCTGCTCCATCTTCCCCTTATGTGGTCCTGCAGGGGTGTGTGTATGGGGGCGGGTCTCAAGGAGGGAAAGAGCCAGGAGTTGAATTGGGGTGGCAGTGGGGGCCAGGTGGCCCTTGGGAAGGAGTTGGTAGGAAGCTTTCCCAAGGGCTGCGGGAAGCTAGAGGGATGCACACACTTTTGAATAGGATTTGTAAAAGTTCAGGAGGATGAACCTGCCACTCCATTCGTAAGTCAGGGGTTCTAGAGAAGTCTCCTCCCCACGCCGCTGCAGTGGATGGGCCTTACTGTGCCTCTGCTGTGATGTGTGTCCAGGGGTCTTGGCCAGCTCTGACCAACCCCATCCCCATCCCCCTTCCTGGAGGCTCTGCCCGTGGGGTCCCAGGCAGTGCTGCTTGGCATCCAGTTGATCCGTGTGCCTCACAGGAAGGCTCTGAGCTTGCCCCAGTCTCCACTCTCCTTCCCTCCAGGGACAAGGCCAGCATTGTGATCAATCTGTTACATAAATATTGTTCTTGTCACTCAGAAGGGTGCAGCTTCTAGAGTGTTCTGTTTTGAATGCATCTTGTATTACCCAAAGCGAGGGGCAAAGGGATGGGGCAGAGTTTTGGAGGCCAGGGTGGGCAAATGCAGGTGGTTCTGACCTGGCCTTAGTGGTGATGGTAGGGGTCTTCCTTAATTGTGTGGTTCTCCCTTGCTCCTGCCTCAGGGGATTCTGGGGGTGTCTTCTTAATGGGGGGGCTCTAGTCTGGCCTATGAGCGTAGGTGGTTATATACAGAGTGAGGTGTTTGTGTGTGGGGGGATGCTGTAAGGGCTGGATGAGGAGACGGGAGCACAGGGGACATGTGCTGTGTGTGCAGGGTCGGGGTGGAGCTTTGGGGCCAGGCATCACGCTTTGGGGCTCGCCCTCCCCCTGTGGATCCCAGGACTCCTCTGAGCTTTAGAGGCAGGATGGCATGAGCAGACTTCCAAACCTTTTTTCCTTCAGTTAAGAAGACGTTGAATCGTTCTACCTCTAGATCCGTATTACCTGAAGCCAGCACTAGGTGGCAGCCAAGGCCAGCCCATTGCTCTGCTCACTGGCCTCCTGAGCTGGACCTGTCACAGCTCTGAAGGGCAGAGGGGCTGGGACCCCTGGAACCCTCCTGTCACAGGACAGGAGGCTCAGGAAGGTCAAAGAGGCAGAGTTACTGCGAGGGTGGAAGCTCTTGCCCCCAGTCCCAGATCAATCTCCTTGCTCTCTGTTGGGGAGTCCTGGTCCCCACATGCTGGGGGGGGGGGGTGCGGGGAGAGAGAGACCTACTGGTTCAGTTTGCAGATGGATGGCTGCACTGGCTGAGCTGGGTTGATCCAAAGCCAAGTCAAGAGCCAGAAACTTCCCCTGGCTCTCCCACTTGCTTGCAGATCCCCAAGCACTTGGGCATTTTTTGCTGCTTTCTCGGGCACATTACCTGGGAGCTGGATCAAAGTGAAACAGCCTGGACTGGAACCAGTGCCAGAGGTCTCCCATCTGCTGACTTGCTTCCCCGGTAGCCCATGGCCGCCAGGAGCCAGCAGCCGCATCCAGGTCCCCCACACGCAGAGGACTTGGCTGTCTCTGCTGCCCCCTCCCAGTGTACTAGCAGGGAGCTGGAGGAGGGTGGGACTCTGTACCTGGCACCTGGCTAGGGCATATGGAGGTCCCGGGTGGGAGCCCAGCATAAGGTCCAGCCCTGTTTTAGGCTAAATCTGAGGTGTGACTGGGCTTGCCACACCACCTTCCCTGCCTTGTGCCTTGGCCTCTGTTGGGCTTCTCTGGGAATTGATGGACGAGCTGTTGTTGTCACCAGTGGCATGGCTGGGGTGTAACCGCGGCACCCCAGAGCTGAGTGGGCATCTGTGTTTTGTGCCCGCTGCGGACACGACCTCTCTCCCTGTCCTTGCAGCTAAGCCTGATTTTTGTCCCCACTGGGGCCCAGCGTGCACCTGTCGTTCTGACAGTGTCCACTAGGCGGCAGGCCTTGGATTTAAGTGAGGCTGTGTGTGTGTGTGTGTGTGTGTGTGTGTGTGTGTGTGTGTGTGTGTGTGTGAAGGGTGGTCCCAGGAGGTCAGAGTGGCTGAGGGTGGGGTCCGCTCCCCACCACCCCGTTCCCTTGCTCTGCATTCTGCTGTGCATCACCTGGCCCGGGTGGTGGAGCTCTGGAGTTCCTCCTGATGGCAGGGGAGGACAGGGTTAACACCCACACCGGCGCGTGTGCGCACACACACACTCCTGATACACACATCACACACAGAAGCAAGACATACACACGCACACACCTGTGCAACACACATGCCTGAACATATCCACATGGGATTTGAGCTCCTGGTCTGTGCTGTGGAAGCCTGTCTGATAGAATCGCTCTTGCAGGAGTCTCC
The DNA here is from genome assembly GCF_017591425.1 of Ochotona curzoniae. Lineage (NCBI taxonomy): Eukaryota > Metazoa > Chordata > Mammalia > Lagomorpha > Ochotonidae > Ochotona > Ochotona curzoniae. The sequence goes on along the minus strand of NW_024465654.1, from coordinate 2,556,624 downwards.
TCCTCCTCGTGGCTCTGCCCAGGTAGCTGTGGGACCAAGGTGCCGTGCTGTGGTGCCTTCACCTGGGGGTGTGGCTCTAGTTTCTGAGACCGCCCAAGGCCAGCTCGGGTCGCAGCAGGTGTCTGGACCTGCCTCCTGACACTGTGAGAGAAGCAGATCCAACGTTGGGATCACGGTGTTGACAATTCCTGTGAACTGCTGTGGCTGCGGGTCCCCCAGTACGCCCCTGCCTCAGCCGCCACGGACCCGAGGGGCGCACTGTGCTCGGGTGTGGAGGGCAGTGCAGTGGAACGTGCTGGGCAGCGGGTGTCAGGCCCTCAGGCGTCGGGAAGGGAGGGTCTGGGTGGCTCGGATCCTGCTTGGTGCTGGTTCTCACATCCCGGGCACCGTGTACATTGTACTAGACACCATGTCCCTTCTCTGTAATTATAACAAACCGAATACTCAGTGAACAATGTTTGGAGTATTTGAAACCGAACCCCCACCCCTCCCAAATCCAACAATGGATTCTCCCACTCACTCCCTCATCTCAACCCCAAAAAGCAGCTTCTGGCTTTCCTTGAAATGTGTGCATCTGGGTATACAGTTGGGGCCACATGTGTGCAATCAGGTATACAGTTGGGGCCACATGTTCACAGTCAGGTATACAGTTGGGGCCATGTGCTCCTTGTATTACACATGAGCAGCATGAGCAGTGCTCACACACCTGGAGGCTGCTCGCAGACGCTGTTCTGGAAGCCTTGTGGGTCGGTGGTGCCTGGGGATTGCTATGTGGGCTTAGTCATCTTCCTGCAGTGCAACACTTAAATGCTTCTGCTTTTTGTTGCCAGAGGTTGTTTTTTGTGACTGCGTGTCACAGCTCCTTTTCTTGGGGAGGGGTGTTGGCAGTGGTGTGGGCTGCCCTTTCCATGCAGTGACTGGGCTAGGCCAGCCTCAGTTGATGCCACACCTGCAGGGTGTGAGATGGTCCTGAGCAGCCGGCCTCTTCACCGGTTTGGTCTTGCAGTGTGGACGGTGGGACCCGTGTTTGTCAAGCCCTAACCAGGGTGAAGGCTCTTCAGCGTGCCGGGCCTGTGGCCAGAGCCATCCCCGAGGGACAAGATGACAATGGCGCCTCCTGGAGTGGGGGGTGAGGGGGTCAGTCATGGTGGCCCCTGAGACAGCCGTCCTCTCTCTCCCCTCAGGTCCGGCATGAGAACAAATGTGTTGACCTGGAGAGGTGTCCCTGCTTCCACCAGGGTCGGGAGTACGCCCCTGGGGAGACGGTGAAAATGAACTGCAACACCTGGTGAGGCTGTGTGCTTGGGGAGGCGCTTGCCTATGGCTGAGCTCGAGGCAGGCACCTGCGGAGACCTGGGCATGCTGCTTCTTGCCTCAGAGCCTCTGTTTATCCATCTGTAAAGTGGGGATAACCTGCACCCCGCTGGCCCTGGCAGACTCCATGGGGTGCCTCCGTGGGGTGCCTCCATGGCACACAGATCTCTTCCGTGGACTGTGAGTGGTGGGTGGCATCCGAGGTCCTGGGCCTTGTCTCCTGGACCACCCTGAGCAAACACTCCCTTTCCCTGCCTCGCTGCTGTTTCCCCCTTGGGACCTGGCAGAGGCACGACTTCCCTCTCCTGCTGGGCCCCGTGCTGGGTTCCTGCAGGCTTCACATCCTCAACTTCTAGAGGCTTCCTGGAGGTGACCCCGGGACTCCCATACCTTTCTTCGTTGCACCCTCCCTTGCCCCCCAGTACTCACCCTGGGGCTCCCCACACCAATTGCCCATTCCATCACTTTCGCTGTCTCTCTTCCCAGTGTCTGTCGAGACCGGAAGTGGAACTGCACGACCCGTGTGTGCGATGCCACGTGCTCCACCATCGGCATGGCTCACTACCTCACTTTTGACGGGCTCAAGTACATGTTTCCGGGGGAGTGCCAGTACGTCCTGGCGCAGGTGAGGGTGATGGAGACGTGGGCTTGCACGGGAGGGTGGGTGTTCTGTGCGAGAACTCTTGGTTCTGCCAGAGCCAACCGCTGCACATGATGCTCCCCTGCCTGCAAGCATCTCCCAGTCCCGGCATGCAGCATCTGGGGAAGTGGCGAGGTTGGAAACCCCAAGGGCACTTCTGTCTCTTCCTTCTGCTCGCTGGAGTTCTGTGAGGACTGGCCAGAGCTCACTCACAGGGGTGCTGTGGGTGATGTGACTGGTCCCAGGATCCCCTGCCTGCTAGCACCCATGTGTAACGGCCAGGGTGCAGGGTCCGGTGCAGGCACCCTGGGCAGTGCATGCCGCAGGGGACTGTGGAGTTTGCTTCCTGCCCTGAGCTCCTTTGCTGCTGTTCACCGTCTTCCCCTCTTATCTGGGACGGCACTCAGAATGGGGAGGGGAACAGGGAGTCACAGAAAGGCCTGTCTGTTCATCAGTGCGAGAAAGAGACCAGGAAATCCTTATGTTGACCCCTGCGGCTCCAGTCCACGCTTCACGGATTCCCGTGCAGTTATCATGCAGGTTGACCCCGAGTGGGTGTACCTCCCTGTTGGGGAAGGGGTCTCCCCATGATGCTTTTTATGCAAATGTGTCCTCTTGGGAGGAAGAGCAGGCGGGGGCCAGTGCGGGTAGAAGAGACCCCCAGGAACAGACCCCCAGGAACCTCAGCCCTGGTGGTCCAGGGCCATCGTATGGTGCAGAGTATAGTGGGATGTAGTGGGAGTGGGTGAAAGCAGTGGCAGCCCAGCCAGCAGGGCCTTCCTCACCCAGCCCGGTCTAGCTGGACACAGGGTCGGCGGGGAGCAGCCCAGGGACCTGGGGCGTGTGCCCTTGAGAGCTGTCCCCAGATCATGTCTGGAAGCTGTTTGGCTGTTCCTAAGCCTCATAGCAAAGATGGGATGAGGCCAGCTTCGCAGCTCAGCTCTCACACTAGCTTCAAATCCGAGCATCCGGCACCAGCGAGGAACTCCGTGCCCCAAGAAACAGCTGGCCTGGCCCTTCCCCTGGCCAGACAAACCCGCTAGTGGTCCAAATCTTGTCCCATACTTCTCCATCTCCTTCCACCTGTTTCCACCTTCTTGGGCGGACAACATCAGACTAACCTGTGCTTTGAAAAAAAAAAAAATCCCAGCTGGCTGCCAGGACCACTTATTCCCTCTTTTGGCTTTCAAATCTTACTCACTTAGCCCAGCAGTCCCATTTAGTGGACTGTTGGCTTGGGGTGTGGAAGGCAGTGTGTGTGGTGTTGTGTGTCCGTGGGTATATGTCCGTATGTCTGGGTATGTGTGCGGGTCTTCAGACAGCTCATGGAAAATGTGTGTTATATAAACAATGTGTGTGGATTTCAATTCTTCTTGTACCAAAACAAAACTTACCTTGTAACTCCTTTTTTTCCCATGAACTTTTGAAGTGCCTTGTATGCGTATATGTGTGTATATGTAGATGTGTGGGGTACATGTGTACATATGAGCATATGTATACATTTGTATAAAAGTGTGGTGTGTGTGCATATGTGTGTACATGTGTGTGTGAGTGCGTGAATGTGTGTGCATGTGTGTGAGTGGCAAGTATTCACTCAGTGTTACCCTGTACGGGAGCAGAACTAAGACCCAGTCATTTATCCAACCTGATTGTTTTCTGTTTTCCCCGTCACACCCCAGGAGTGGCCCCAAGTAGGAGGTATTTTTGCTTAATATTCTGTGTAGTGGACCAAGGGGAGAGTGTTTCTTTATCCTCGGTAAGCAACTGGACATAGGATCCCAGGCCCCGGGAGCTGTGTCGACTCGGCCCTGGTGATGTGTCTGAGCCAGCAGTGCAGAGGGAACCCAACAGAGTTTAGAGCTGCCAGGTGCCTTGTAGTCAAGCTGTCCTAGTTACCTGGATGGGGCTGTGAAGTGGACTTTGGGCGCTGGCTTGCAGCCTGGTATGCCCATCAGTGCCCAGCACCTGACACTCTCCCTGTGGCTTGCGTCCTTTGCTTCTGCAGCATTGCCCACCACCGCCCGCACTGACCACGGGTACCTGGTTCATCTGTGATGGCCGAGGAGCACACACCTGCTGAGGGAGCTCACCTGGGCATGGCCAGCCCCCTCCTTTTTCCTTTCTCCTTCTCTCTTCCTGCACCCTCAGACCCGTCACATCCTCTAAAGCAAGGCCTGAGATGCTGAGCTTCTAGTCTGGGTGGAGGACAGGGGAGTAATGCTTCCCTTCTGGTGTCCTTTTCCCCCAGGATTACTGTGGAGGGAACTCTGGCACCTTTCGGATCCTGGTGGGGAATGAGGGCTGTGGCTACCCCTCAGTGGCATGCAAGAAGCGGGTCACCATCCTGGTGGAAGGAGCAGAGATAGAGCTGTTTAATGGGGAGGTAAGTGTGAGCCTTCCCTCTGTCTCTCCCCCCCTTGATGCTTCCAAAAACATTCATAAGCATTCATGTAGCAGGTGTGGGAATGGAAATGTGTGCAGCCATTGCAGACAAGGAGGCAGAGGCATAGCACCTGGCTTTAACACATTCTTTGAGAAGAATAACACAGTGTGGATAACACAGTCCCATGGTAGTCCGAGTGAAGACACAAAGCATGATATGCCTGTGTGAACACAGGACTTGTTGAGGTGACTGGAGCTTGGAGGGACGTCTTTTTTGTAAAGGCTGCCGTGTCTTATCCATGGACCCAGGACCCTCAGGGCATGTCTGAAATGGATAATACTGAGTGCTGGGTATCCTGTGTTCTTTGCTATATACACCCATGCATACGTATGATAAAGTTTAATTTAAAAGTTATGCACAGTAAGAGATAAACACTTGTAACTACTAATAAAATAGAGCATTTTGAATGATGCACAGTGATAAAAAGTTATTTGAACTTATAAATAATCTATTTCTGGAATTTTCCAGGTTGACTGAACTGTAGGAAACAAAACCACAGTTAAGGAGTAGTGGGGGAGGAGTGCTCCTGGGAGGATAAACTTATCACTTAATCCCATTTTCCTGTGAGCGTTTTGAAACATCCTCACATATTGTTTGCAAGGGACAGTGTGATGGGAGAATCTTATTTCCTTTATGTTTCTGAGTTCTTGGCTGACAGGCATTTTTGAAGGAGTTTAAAGGAGAAGTAGACAGTCTCTGTGCACTGGGAGCTTACCAAGTGGCTCTCAGAAGGGCGCACAGGATCTCTTGGGAGATTCCATTGCAAATCCGGTCCCTGTGCTTGGTCCTCAGAGCCTGTGACACAGGGGATAGGAGGTGACTTCTCCACTGCTTGGCAAGGGTGACTTTTGACCGGGCATCTACAGGGTCCACTGTGTTTCAAAGGCAGCTCTGTGGAGGACAGTTGGTGACAGTAATGTTGTAAAAGGTGTTCAGACTTGCGATGACACACTTTCACACATGACCACCCCTGCCCGTGGTTCTTTTACCAAGGAGAAGAACCCTGCAACGGGGCAAATGTTCTTCGCATCAGCCTGTTTCCTAAACAAAGAATTCAGCCAAGGGTACAGAACGAGGCTTTGAGAGGGTTCTTGGTAACTTGGATGCAGATATGCCCAGGTGTGGTGCTGGCCTGCAGAGAGCCGGCTGTCAGCGAGCAGGCAGGTGGGGTGTGCACCCCTGGAAGGGGACAGACGGACAGGTGTGCAGCTGAGGGAGGGCCTGACTTCTCCCACCTCCCCTCACCCTCCCTGTCCTGCTCTCTCTCCTCCAGGTGAATGTGAAGAGTCCTCTGAAGGACGAGACACACTTTGAGGTGATAGAGTCGGGCCGCTATGTTCTCCTGCTGCTGGGCAGGGCCCTGAGTGTGGTATGGGATCGCCGCCTGGGCGTCTCCGTGGTCCTGAAAGAGACATACCAGGTCAGTTGGCGCTGTTTTGCTTTATGCCGTCTGTGACGTGCCATTTGGACTTGTGGTCAGCTCCTCGAATGACCACCTGCTGTTCTGGCCCACCCTCTGGCATCCTCTGCTTCAGTCCATGGACTTCAGATTTAGCTTTAAGCCTGGGCCCCTCCTGGAGGCAGGCAGCACCTGGGAAGGGTTAGGGTAGTCTGGGGATCTAGTGGTTTGCTCATGCGCCTTGTGCTGTTCATGTCCACAAATGAAAGAAGAATGGAAGCCATGAAGTTTTGCCTTTAGGAGGGATCCTTCTTGATATTCTCATGGCAATGTCCCCAGTCCACAGGCCAGAATGATTTGAGAGCTACTTGTAAATCTGCTGACAACCTGATTCTGAGAAATATCGCAGTATTGGTCTAGGGCCCTTGTTACCCTGTGGTCCTGGAAGGCAGAGCCCTCGGATCACCTACTTTCCTCCTGGAGGGTTCTGGAGAACTTCTGCCTTGTCTGGATCCTGGGGGCTGCCTGCCTTACCAGACCCTGTGATCGCATGGAACTCGCCTGGTTATCCCAGCATCGTCTCCATGCCTCAAGATCCATAACCCCATCTCACCCCTTTTGGCCATGTGGATTTATCCATTTCCTATTGCTATAACAAAATGCCCAAGGTTGGGTATTTTATAAGGAAAAGAGGTTTTCGTTAGTTCTTGGCTTTGGAGGCTGAAAGTCCACAGTTGGGTGCCCCAGCTGTTCAGCCCCTGTTGAGGGGGACCCCTGGCTGTGTCATGTGATGAGGCAGAAACAGAAAGAGAGGAGGCTGCATCAAGGAGGGCTTGTGTGGCCAGACGGAAAGCTAGAGGGACAGAGGGACTCAGGGGCTAGGTGTGTCCTTTTCACAACAGCCCACTCGCGGGGAACTCGCTGGGCTGCCGTGAGAGCTACACCGACCTTTTCTGAGGCTGTGCCCTCCCAGTGACCTGGTCACAATCCACATGGCCCCACCTCTTAAAGATTCCTGGATTCCTCTCCCGCTCTGTGTTACCCCTCTCAGGGACCAAGTACCCCGCATACAAACCTTTGGGGAGTGAACTCAAACTATGTTTCTGGGGGGTTAGGGCATGGTATCTGTGAAGGGCACTGTTTGGCCTTTTAGAACCTTGGTGGAAATCAATTCTAGGAAGGATTGCATTTCAGATAGGTTGATGTGAGGGCACCTGTGTGAAGAGGTGACATCTAAACAGGGTCTCCAGTGAACGGAAGGCATGAGCCAGGGGGAGGTGGGCTAGTGTATGCCGAGGGCCTGGAGTGGCAGGTGTTTGAATGGGGAGGCCAGTGTGGCTGTAGAGTAGGGGCTTAGAGTGAATGGTGGTTGGTGAGGGGAGGCAGAGGCCAGTGGCCATACCAGGGGAGCTATTAGGTCATGTCTTTCTTTTTGTGTCCAATTGTGAGAAGATTCTTAAACATTTCCCAGTAGTATTGTATTCCAGCCAGTTCTTTCCCAGCTTACTGAAGCAAAATAGAATTAAAGATTTTTCTTTGTCTCAAGACAGGACTCCAAGTGTGCTGTAAAAGTGTAGCACCTTTTCTTGTCCAGGCTAGATAGCTCCAGTTCTTTCCGTTGTCTTTATAAGGTGGTTTTTCACTCATGGAGTGATCAACACATTTAGGGCTTGTTGTGTAAGACCTAGCTTCCCTAGTGATGTTTGTGGCGAATTCTGAGCAGCCTGTCTGAACAGGCCGTCCTGTCCCTAGTCACGAGGACTGGCCTGTCCCGCTGCTTGGGCCTCTGTGTTCCTTTGGGTGGGGTCACAAAGACAGTTTCTCTGCTCAGCCCCTTCCTGGGAAGGTCGTGGTTCACACTGAGGACCCCAGGGCCAAGGGCTGCCTCACCTGCATCTCTGCCCTTTGCCTCTCTCTGTTTCCTGAACTTGAAGGTATGGTCACCTAGAACCTAGAAGGCCACGGTGAGGGCAAGGACCCACTGCTCACCCCGTCCTGTGCTCTTCCTCCCCCTCTCCCTCACTTTTCCTTTTGCTCCTCCCCCTGTATCCTCTGCTTGCTGGAGCCTCCTCTTCCCTGAAGCGGAGAGGATGCCCCCTGAGGTTTCCAGGGCTCACTCTTGCCCCTTGTCCGTCCAGGAGCAAGTGTGTGGGCTGTGTGGGAATTTTGACGGTGTCCAGAACAACGACTTTACCAGCAGTAACCTCCAAGTGGAGGAAGACCCCGTAGACTTTGGCAATTCCTGGAAGGTGAACCCACAGTGCGCGGACACCAGGAAGGTACGTCTTGGGTGGCAGCGGGGTGTCTCTCCCGCCCCAGCAGGTGGTGGGCAGCACGGGAGTCCTGCAGGGTTGAGCCGCCACAGTCTGACTGCCATGGTTGTCCTGCCTCTGTGTTCTCACCCCTTCCCAGGTGCTGTTGGAGTTGTCTCCTGCCACCTGCCGGGACAACGTGGTGAAGCAGACGATGGTAGATTCCTCCTGTAGGATTCTTACCAGTGATGTTTTCCAAGGCTGCAACAAACTGGTGAGGGGCTGGTGAGGGCCTGGCGGGCAGTGGGAGGCAGGGCAGTGCCGAGGGCGGATCCAGGAGGAGCTTCAGGTGTGAGCCTCGCCTTGACACTGCTGTGGTTCTTTTCTGGTGTCGGAGACCAAGGGAGGAAGTGATAGTTTATGAGGAGAACTGTACCTGGCTAATGTTTCTTTTCTACACAGAAGAAACTGTTTGTGGTGTCAGCCTCTGCTGCTCTTTGGTCCGCCTGGTTGGGTGGCAGAAGCCCAGGCACCTGCTGCTTTCCTAGGCATAATAGCAGGGGGCTGGATTGGCAGTGGAGCAGCTGGGACTCGAACTGGCACCCATATGGGATACCAATGCCACAGCTGTTGACTTAGATACTGTGCTACCGTACAGGTCCCTTTTAATACATATACTTTAAAGACCTATTTATTTGTTTGAAAGGAAGAGTGACAGACAGAGATAGATTTCATCTACTGGGTTCACTGCCCAAATGGGCGCAGCTGCCAGGGATGGGCCAGTCTGAAGTCAGGAGCTTCTTCCGGGTCTGCCAAATGAATGATAGGGACCCAAGAACTTGGACCATCTGTTGTTGCTTTTTCCAGGTGTTCTATCAGGGAGTCGAATCAGAAGTAGAATAGCTAGGACTCAAACCGATGCCAATACGGGATGCCAGCACCTCAGGCGGTGGCTTAACGCACTTGGCCACAATGCTGGCCCCTCTTGTTTGGTTCTTATCTCACAGAGACTCTTCTCTGACCTTCACTCCAGTGACCCTTTGATTTTTTTTTTTACTCCGTCTTTGTGTCTTTATCTCAGACAAGAAGGAGGAATTCCCAACACTTAGATGCTGTTCTCTTGTCGTTTTCCTGTGTGCATGTGGAACTCCATGAGAACCTAGGATTCTTGCTCTCCAGTCCCTCCTTGGGAGCCCCTGACTTTTCTCCTTCCACTGGGGGAGCGTCCTCTTATCTGCTCCCAGACCACTCTTAGGCAGACTGAGGGTTCTGACTCTGGGCTGCAGGCCCAAACCACCTGTGGCTTCCTTTGCAGGTAGACCCGGAGCCGTTCCTGGATGTTTGCATCTACGACACCTGCTCTTGTGAGTCCATTGGCGACTGTGTGTGCTTCTGTGACACCATTGCTGCCTACGCCCACGTGTGTGCCCAGCATGGGGAGGTGGTGAACTGGAGGACCGCCACCTTGTGCCGTGAGTGACCGGGACCCCACCCCTGCCTGCGTCTGGGAAGGCTGTGGGGTGCAGGAGGAGCCACTGGTGGGAGGGAATGGAGAGCCAGGGAGTAAAGCAAGCTGAACAATGCCCCATGTGGGTCGCTCATGTTGCAGATGGCGACTTAACTTGCTGTGCCACAACCCTGGCCCCGTCACTTAATGATTTGTATAGCAAACTGACTCATGACCATTAGGCTCCTGCTTTAAGTTCAAGTCCCTGATGCAAGTGACTCTCGTGGTTCCTTATTCTGCAGCCTGGACCACACCGCGCCCCCCCCCATCACCGGCACAGGTCCCCGCAGGGCTGCCTGGGGGCCTTTGCTGCAACCTCAGTCTGTCAAGATGTGCAGAATTGTCTGGGAGCTCTTCCAGTCATGCCTTATCTTGTGTGTCCACAGCTCAGAGCTGCGAGGAGAGGAACATCCGGGAGAGCGGGTATGAGTGCGAGTGGCGCTACAACAGCTGTGCGCCCGCCTGCCCTGTCACGTGCCAGCACCCCGAGCCGCTGCCATGCCCTGTGCAGTGCGTGGAGGGCTGCCACGCACACTGCCCTCCAGGTGAGGGCCCTGGGCCGCAGGTGGGGTTGGAGGGGGTGGTGGGCAGGTGGCTTGGAGCTGTGCTTCGGGGTCCTTCTTCATGCGTGCTGCCCCCAGCCCTGCAGCCCTGCCACGGGGCCTCTCAGCAATCCCAGCTCTGCCCAGCTGAGGCGGTACGTTGGGTGAAGGAACTTACCACTCACTTTTTCAAAGGGGTAAATCAAGGCACGAAGTGGGGAGGGTGTACCCTGGGCCCTGGGAAGAGATGGCCTTGAAGGAAAGGCTCCTTGTGGGAAGCAGAGCTCTGGGCTCCTAATGGGTGATTTGTTGTGCAGGGAAAATCCTGGATGAACTGCTGCAGACCTGCATCGAGCCCCAGGACTGCCCCGTGTGTGAGGTGGCTGGTCGGCGTCTGGCCTCAGGAAAGACCATCACCTTGAACCCCGGCGACCCTGCTCACTGCCAGATTTGGTAAAACCAGATGCTGTGCTGTTTGGAGAGAAGCTTTTCTCCTTCTCCTCCTCCTTCTTCTTTTTTTTTAATGATGGAAGCCAGGTGCTTCTTCCAGGTCTCCCACTTGGGTGCAGGGGTCCTCTACCTGTCCTCACTTCTCCTGGGGGTCAAGGCATCGCTGACAGCCACAGGCCTTCTAGTGGAGTGTCAGGATGCTGACAGGAAAGTGAATTGGAGCCCCTGTCCCTTCTGCAGGGCGCAGGTATCTGGGGGTCCATGGTCTAGAGGGAAGACACGCATTGCTGTCCCCTTGAGACCGCCCCTCCCCACCCCAACCTGCTAGAATTGCTTCTGGGAAACCAGCTTGCAAGACCTGGATTGGGGGTAAGTTCTGAGAGTGAGTGCTGAGCTTTGTGAAGTCTTGCCCATAGGCAGGGAACATTTATTAAAACATGGATCCATTCCACACCGCTCCCTGACACCGACAAGGCCTTCGGGGAACTTAAACTTGAGAACTGTGCCTTGCTGGGGAGGGGGCTGTGGTCACAGCTGCCAGAGCCAGATCCTGCCGCCACCATCTGTACAAACAAGAGCAAGCGCTGCCCCAGGGTGAGTTTCCTTAGCAAACACAGGAAACCAGCAAGTATGTCACTCACGCACCATGAACTAAGGATGGAAGCAATAAATCGTCGGGGGTGGGGTGGTGCGAGGACATAGGAAGTCACTTCTCAGGAAGACCCTGCCTGTAAAAGATGAATTTTTACATCTAATACGTGGACGTGAGGCAGGAGCCAGGGCTGGACATGGAGGGGTTGAGCCGGCCATGAGTTTTGAGTCCCATGGGCACCACCGCGCATGAGAGCTTCCCAGCCCATTCCTGCTGCCTCTGCTGGCACAGGGCAGGGGGCAACCTCCACAGCACGCTGGCCGAATCCTCCAACAGGACATGGAGGGGGTGTCCGCTGAGAAGACACTGCCCAGGACTCAGAGTTTGCATGGCTGCCTTCTCAGCCTTCCTGGGCGGGGAGGGAGGTTGAAGTCAAGTTGTAAGGCGTGACATCCACAGAAAGCCATAGTCTGTGTGGGTGACTGCCATGTGACACCTTTTGGTTCTTTCAGTTCCAGGACGCTGGTAAAAAAAACCAGTGGAAGACCGGAATTTTGGGGGGAGTGGTGCAGTGTGTGTTGTGTGGGGCACTGCAGGTGTGTATGTGTTGTGTCCTGGGTGCTGGGCGTGGGTGTGGCCAGCACCTGAGCTGTTCTAGGTGCCCGCTCAGCTGCTTGCCTATGCTGGAGGAATGGATGCGTGTGCTGCCATCTGGTCCTCATTCAGACACCTCAGACAACCTCAACTGCTCCTCCCAAGGGCTTTGTCCTGCTAGATAAAGATGGCATCTTTGAATCGTTAGGCCATGTTCCTGTCCTGTTTCTACAATGGTTTTCTTTCTGTCTGTTTAAGCCATTCAGAATTTTTATTTTCTAACATTTTCTAACATGCTGTAATAATCATGCGGCTGTAGGTATCTTCAGTAGAACGGTTCCGGTTAGTGACATTGTTTTAGGATGTCATTTGCCCTGTGAGATACTCAGACAGAGGGTTGAAGTCTGGGGAAGTGTGTGTGTGTGTGTGTGTGTGTGTGTGTGTGTGTGTGTGTTGTTCCTTGGGGACAGATATGACAAAATGTCAAATGACTTGGATGATGAGTTCATGGGAGTTCACATTCAGGTGCATTGGGCAGGCAGTGCTATGGGAACAGGTGCACAAGTTCCTGCCACATGGGGCTCAGAAGTTCTTGGGGAAGCACTCTGCTTTCTTTCTTCTGTTGCAGTCACTGTGACAGTGTCAACCTCACCTGTGAGGCCTGCCAGGAGCCGGGAGGCTTGGTGGTGCCCCCTACAGATGTCCCAGCCAGACCCACCACTCCGTATGTGGAAGACACCCCGGAGCCGCCGCTACACAACTTCTACTGCAGCAAACTGCTGGATCTGGTCTTCCTGCTGGATGGCTCCTCCCAGCTGTCGGAGGCCGAGTTTGAGGTGCTGAAGGCTTTCGTGGTGAGCATGATGGAGCGGCTGCACATCTCGCAGAAGCACATCCGTGTGGCTGTGGTGGAGTTCCACGACGGTTCCCACGCCTACATTAGCCTCAAGGACCGCAAGCGACCCTCTGAGCTGCGCCGCATCGCCAGCCAGGTCAAGTATGCGGGCAGTCAGGTGGCCTCCACCAGCGAGGTCCTCAAGTACACGCTGTTCCAGATCTTCAGCAAGGTGGACCGGCCCGAGGCCTCCCGTGTCATCCTGCTCCTGTCCGCCAGCCAGGAGCCGCCGCGGATGGCCCGCAACCTGATCCGCTATGTCCAAGGCCTGAAGAAGAAAAAAGTCACTGTGATCCCTGTGGGCATCGGGCCGCACGTCAGCCTCAAGCAGATCCGCCTCATTGAGAATCAGGCCCTGGAGAACAAGGCCTTCGTACTCAGCGGGGTGGACGAGCTGGAGCAGCGGAGGGATGAGATCATCAATTACCTGTGTGACCTGGCTCCCGAAGCCCCCGGTGCCACTCAGCGGCCGCCCGTGGCCAAGGTCACCGCCAGTCCAGGGCAATTGGAGACGACAGCCCTGGTGTCCAAGCGGAAGGCCATGGTTCTGGATGTGGTGTTTGTTTTGGAAGGATCAGACCAAATCGGGGAAGCCAACTTCAACAGGAGCAAGGAGTTCGTGGAGGAGGTGATCCGGCGCATGGATGTGGGCCCAGGCAGCGTCCATGTCACTGTGCTGCAGTACTCCTATGTGGTCACCGTGGAGCACACCTTCAGCGAGACCCAGTCCAAGGCTGACCTCCTTCAGCAGGTGCGAGAAATCCGCTACCGGGGTGGCAACACGACCAACACCGGGCTGGCGTTGCAGTACGTCTCCGAGCACAGCTTCTCCACCAGCCAGGGGGACCGGGAGCAAGCCCCCAACCTGGTCTATATGGTCACCGGGAATCCTGCTTCCGACAAGATCAAGCGGCTGCCGGGAGACATCCAGCTGGTGCCCATTGGAGTGGGCCCCCACGCCGACGTGCAGGAGCTGGAGAGGCTCGCCTGGCCCAATGCCCCCATCCTCATCCAGGACTTTGACAGGCTCCCCCGAGAGGCCCCGGACCTGGTGCTACAGCGGCCCACCCTGTCTCCTACCAGCGGTAGGCTGGTGTCTGTGAGCATATGGGAGGAGGGAGGGTTGTGATGCAATGCTTGGGTCCTCTTCCTGTCTCCTGGCTTCGTGCACTTGGTCCAGCCTGAACCTCAGAGTGATATTCCTTGCCTCCTGCCACTGGGCAGGGACCATGTGATGGCCCTGTTTTAGGGGTAGGCTCTTTCTTCACTGTGTTTATTAGGGAATACATGCCTCCTGTTAACACGTGAACAGCAGCAAGTTTAACAATGCAAACGTGACGCCCAGGGTCATCTCCACCCAACTGAGTGTTTGCCTAGAAAGGAAGTAACATCTATGAACTAGGATGATTGTCAGTTCCCTTTGGCCTTTCGGGGGCGAGGGGATGAAATTTGCCTTTCTTTGTTTGCATTTATCTGGGAATCTTCTATCACCGTTTCACTCTTGTCTAGTGTCTCTTGAATCTCACATTTATTATCATGCCCCTATTTCTTTGTTCAAAGCCAGAGATTTGTTCAAATTATCTGTTTATTTGAAAAGCAGAGTTTTGGACCAGTGTGGTGGCATAACAGGCTAATCCTTGACCAGAAGTATTTGAATCCCATATGGGCACCAATTCCAGTCCCAGCTGCTCCACTTCTTATCCAGCTCTCGGTTTATGGCCTGGGAAATCAGTGGAGGATGGCTCAAGTCCTTGGGACTGTGCACCCAGGTGACAGGCCCAGAAAGAAGCTCCCAATGCCTGGCTTCAGATCAGCTCAGCTCTGGTTATTGTGGCCATTTGGGGAGTGAGCCAGTGGGTGGAAGATTCTGTGTTTCTCTTCTCTCTGTAGAAAAAAACCCAGCCATTTGAAGAAAAAACAAAGTCTTTAAAAAAGAAAATCAGAATAATAGAGAATGGAAGATGGAGGGAGAGAGAGAGAAGAGAGAGAGAGAGAAAAAGAGAATCTTCTATCTGCACCTGAACTATCTTTCACAGCTTTTCTCAGGCACATTGGCAGGGAGCTGAATTTGAAATAGAGCAGCTGGATTTGAGCCAGCATCCATGTGGAACACCAGCGTTGCTGGTGGTAGCTTCATCCACTATGCCATAACGCCTGCCTCCAGAGATATCTAACAGCTCTGGCAGAGGCCTGTCTCATCAACGGATCCTTTAATTCCACCTTCTGTGAATGTTCTGAAGCTCCTGTGTGTCCCCCTTAGTGGTGCCAGGTGACAGGCAGTGCTGGCAGAGCTGCTTACTGCTGTGCCCAGCAGCCTCCATCAGCAGCTTTGTGCTCACCTCCCCGGGGCCCTCTTGCAGACTGCAGCCAGCCCCTGGATGTGGTCCTTCTCCTGGATGGCTCCTCTGGCTCGCCACCTTCACACTTTAATGAAATGAAGAGTTTTGCCAAGGCTTTCATCTCCAAAGCCAATCTGGGTGAGTGACCCATTGGATGCAGCCCTAGAAGTAGTTCTTGAGAGCCCTCCCCCTCTTGGTGCTAACTGACTTCTGTTTCCTTTCCCGTAGGGCCTCATCTCACTCGTGTGTCTGTGCTGCAGTATGGGAGCATCACCACCATCGACGTGCCATGGACTGTGGCCCAGGACAAAACCAACCTGCTGAACCTTGTGGACCTCATGCAGCGCGAGGGCGGCCCCAGCCAGATTGGTAATGTTGGTACCAGAGGCTGGAGGGGGCTGGGCAGAGCCTGGTTCAGGTGCCAGTCTTTGGTCCAGTCATTTGGTTCTGTGGCTCTAGTTTCCTCTCTTCCAGACCTCCCTTATGTGCTGCTCTGGGCTTCTGGGGCGTTCTTGTGATCCCACGTGAAGTGTGCAGCTGCGGCAATGCCCTTGCTTGCTGTCTGCTGAGGCTGATGCGCTGTGTTCTGGATTCCTCCTGCAGGGGATGCACTGGGCTTTGCAGTACGATACGTCACTTCACAAGTGCATGGAGCCAGGCCCGGAGCCTCGAAAGCGGTGGTGGTCCTTGTTACAGATGTCTCTGTGGACTCAGTGGATGCAGCTGCCGCCGCCGCTAGGTCCAACCGTAAGTGTTCAGTGTCCAGCCCAAAGCCATCTTGAGTGGCAGTGGGGTGGCAGAATGTGGGGGGATAAGCGTGCCCAAGGTCCACCTATGTCCTGCTGTCCAACAGCAGGGAACTGTCCAGTCACTGTGGCATTTCAAGGCCAAGCCTTGGGATGTGCACTGGTTCTTCCCTTGACGTGCTTCACATGGCAGCTTTGGCATTTTCTCTTGTGCCCAGGGCTGATGGCAACTCTACACCTTTGCTTCCCAAAGTCTTGTCCTTGGTCTCTCACTAAAATGCCATTTCTGTGGCCAGAGTGCTTTAAAAGGTCTTTATATGCAAAATAGAGTAGTAGAGTAACAGAAAGATGGAAGAAAGAAGAGAGAAAGGGAAGGAAGGAGAAAGAGAGAATTTTTCACCCACTGGCTTATTCCCCAAATGGCCACTATAGCTGGATCAGGCAGAAGACAGGAGTCTGAAACTCCATTGGGGCTCCCACAGGGTGGCAGGTTTGCAAGCACTTGTGCCATCTTCTGCCACTCTGCAGGTGCACTAACAGGTAGTTGAATCAGAAGTGGAGCAGCCAGGACTTGAACTGGTGCCCTTAGGGAATGCCAGCATTACAAGTGGTGCCACAACACTAGCCGCTTATCAGAATCCTTGAAATGCCTTTCTCACCGAATCCCCAAGCCTCCATTCTGTCCCTTGTGGTTTGTTCTCAGCCCAGTAGCCACAGTGGTTCCTTTACAGATGGAGGGCGGCTCTCGTCTGAACTCTTTCCTCCCCCAGAAGCCTTCAGGTGCCCCCAGGAGCCTGGGCAGCTGCTCGGGGTCTGTGCCTCGTAGCCGTTTGTTGGCCTGGCTGCAGTCAGGCTGGAGCAGGCTGCAAGCTGTGCTTCTGTCCCTCTGTTTGCAAGACTCCTCCTCCAGGTGTTTATTCTCCTGTCCTCACAGCAGGCCCCTGCTCCAAGGTCATCTTTTCATAGGACTTCAAATAATTGGCAGCAACATGGAACGAAGAGACACATGTAAGGGGTCAAGCTGATGCTTGATCATGCTGGCATTCCATGCAGAGCGCAGGTGTGAGTCCTGACTGCTCCCCTTCCAATCTGGCTTCTTGCTAGTGCACCCGAGGCGATGACAGAAAAGGGCTCAGGTGTCTGGGCTTCCGCTCCCCATGTGGGAGACAAGGACAGCATTTTGGGCTCCTGGCTTCAACTTTGGTGCTGTTACTGTCAGTTGGAGGAGTGAAACAGCAGATGAAAGATATCTATTTCTCTGCTTTTAAAATACATTTTTTAAAGAAAAAAAGACAACTTTGTCTTGGTGCAAAAAGTATTCTGAAAGCTCTACATAGTTATTAGAGATCATTTTCCATGAACATTTTGAAGATCCCCTCATATGTGTTAATTTTTTGCATCAAAAATAAATTTATTTTCTCTATATTTTTGGTTAGCTTTTTCCATATGAGACAATAACCCTCCCCCCCTCATCCCTGGACATTTTCGTCTTCCTCATCTCTTTCGGTTTGTTTCCATGCCCTTATCATGTGAAACACTGCCTATTCATGTCACCTGTTGGATTCATTGATTGTGTATTGAGTCTCTTGCCAGCGGCAAGCTCCATGGGGCAAGGGCCAGGGCTTCTTGTCCACTGCTGTGTTCTTGTTTCCCATAGTACCTGACACCCAGTAAGAGCTCATGAGCGTTTGTTGACTATTTTCCTCAGCAGGTAGCTGAGTGTGACCAGTGTGGAGGACATGAGATCCACATGCGCTGGGCGGAGTTAGGCAGTCCATGTTGATCTCTCACTGACCACGGACTCGTTCTTGTTCCTTTAACACTGCAGGGGTGGCAGTATTCCCCATTGCTATTGGGGATCGGTATGACGATGCCCAGCTGAGCACCCTGGCAGGCCCCGAGGCTGGCTCCAACGTGGTGAAGCTCCAACGTGTGGAAGACCTCCCTTCCATGGTCACCCTGGGCAATTCCTTCTTCCACCAACTGTGCTCCGGTGAGTGTTTAACTATCCCACGCAAGTCCCCACGAAGAACAAAATTATCCCTGAGAGACCTGCGGGTGCTTAGGCACAAGACTTGGCCTTGAATGAAGGTTATCATACATTTCTGGACCTTCGAGTCTCTGTTGTTAGAACTATAACCTTTTCCTCGTGACAGGGACTCTACAGGTGTTTGTGCATACCTCCTTCCATTGTAGCTAGCCACCTGAGCTCTGCCAGGGAGGGACATGGGCTGCTTTGTGCACAGGGATCTTGGATGAGAGAATTAGAACCTCTAAAACCGTTGTTCCCCCAAGTGACCCCACACTCATCCTCAACGTGAATAGAGAGGGCTCAGAAAAGACATGAACAGGCTCTGCTATCGAAGAGTCGGAGTGTAACTTACTTTGCATTAAGAACTCTGTTTACAATCTGTTTTCTTGATGCCCGGTGTTCTATAGTTTTCTAATACAATTCATTGTAAGTCAGAAATTCGCCACTGAGTTCTTGTGCTTGCCTATTTGTTGGTAGCTCTTTGGATAGGATTTTTCATTAGCTCGGTTTCAAGTTTCCAGGGTCTCACCTCATCTTCTGCATGCTCCTCCTCCCTGGCAGCTGCAGCTGGAGGGAGATGATGACCTCGTGACCACTGATAGGCTTAATGAGCTGTGATTACTGCTGTATTATGATCACTGCTGTCACCATCGAGTATTAATGGCCACAAAGCATGTGTTTTCAGACACACTGGATGAGCTCCTCTTACCTTGCGTCCCCACTGTGACAAACCCTGAAATGCTTTTCAGAGTTGAGTCCGTGTCCAAGACCAGACCAGGGAGCCCATGCGGACAGGTCTTCAATTTCTGGGTGACAAGTGGAAGCTAAGGTCCTCTCTGTGTCTGTTTCAGGGTTCGTTAGAGTTTGTACGGATGAGGATGGGAATGAGAAGAGGGTGAGTCCTTTACATTGCCTTTCTAGAAAAGATCTAAAGTACATCCCTGATGCCCACTGGTGGACATTTCCTCCCTTGGCCCGAGTCCAGTTCTCTGGCTAGCCGTGGTCCTGTGATGGGAGTTGACCTACCACTTTTGCGTTGTGTTTCATGTCTCAGGTGTAAGCTCCTTGCTGGGGAGTCTGGCGTCTGCTCCCAGCCTCTGTGCTGCCGGAGTTGGTCAGTGGCTGGGTGGATGGGCTTAGAACTGGAGGTGCCTCCTCCTAGTCTCTACCAAAATCTTCTTCTGCAGCCTGGCGATGTGTGGGATTTATCAGACCAGTGCCACACAGTGACATGCCTGCCAGATGGCCAGACCTTGCTGAGAAGTCATCGGGTCAACTGTGACCAGGGGCTCAGACCGTCCTGCCCCAACAGCCAGTCGCCTATTCGGGTGGAAGAGACCTGTGGCTGCCGCTGGACCTGTCCCTGTAAGTCCTTTGCCTCACCAGATTTGACAGAACTGCAGCATTTCCCCAGCTTCTGCCCCTGGGTAACGGGATGTGGAGAGCTGCTCTTCCAGCACGGAGAGGAGAGAGTTGGTGTATTATATACCAAAGTGTATCTACTCTTTAGTTCCCTTTGTCATGATTGAAAGTTTCCACATGTAATCACAGTATAATGATCAAAATCAGGTTCTTCCAATTGTCCTACTAATGTCCTTTCTCCTCTGGGTCTAAAAGTCAATACGGAGTCACATATTTTGGTTAGTTGTCATGTTGCCTTGATCTTCTTAAATCTGGAACAATAATTCAGCACTTTTGGACAAATTCCCAGAAGGGGGATTATTGGATTATATGATAGTTTCATATTAAAAAATCTTTTGGAGGAACACCTCCTGGTGGTTTCCATGTGGCTGCTCCACTTCACATTTCCCCCAACAACACCTGGGGCGTGTTCTACGTTGTTGCTGACACACTGTTCACGGTTGTTGGTTGGTTAGGATAATGGCCATCTCAGCTCGTGTGAGGTGAGCTCTCGTTGTGGTCTTGCTTTGCCTTTCCCGAATCGTCTATCATGTCCAGTATTTTTTGCCACATACCTGCTGGCTTGTTATTTATTTATTTATTTTATTGGAAAGTCAGATATACAGAGAGGAGGAGAGACAGAGAGGAAGATCTTCCAGCTACTGGTTTACTCCCCAGGTGGCTGAAACAGCCAGTGCTGAGCTGATCTGAAGCCAGGAGCCTTCGGGTCTGCCATGTGGATGCAGGGTCCCAAGGCTTTGGGGGAGTCTTCTCCTGTTTTCCCAGACCACAAGCAAGGAGCTGGATGAGAAGTGGAGAGACAGGCCGATTTTCTATTGATTGCTTCACTCCTCAAATGTTTGCCATAGTTGGCAGTGGCAGCGGCAGACTGAAGGCAGAGGCCCAAACCTTAGTCAGGGTATGCCATGTGGGTGGCAGGAAATGAACTTAAGTTGTCATCTCCCCATGTGTATTAGCAGGAAGTTGGAATTAGCAGTGGAATAGCCAGGACTCGAACCTGGGTACTCTGATATGGGATGTAAGCGTTTGAAGTGATGTCTTAAAATGCTCCCACTTGTTCTACTTTAGAGTCACCACTGCCTCCCAGGCTGTGCACTAGTGGGAAGCTGAGTTCAGGAGCAGGGCCGGGTCCTCAGGCCAGGCACCCTGCTATGGTACACAGGCATCAAAGTGGGGCCTTAACTACCGTGCCAAGTACCTGCTCCAATGTAGGAAATTCTAGGTAGACACCTTCATTTACTCAGTTTCTGGAAAATGTGGCTGATCTCAATCAATCAAGTTCTTTTTCTCTTGTAAATGACTTCATCTTTTTTCTTGGATACCTGGGGAATGTTTTTTTCTTCCCCTTGATCTTTGAAGTCTAATAGCGTTACTGTATAGTGTGTGGAAGTTGACCATTCTGGGTGAATTTTTTTTTTTTCGGATGTTTGGCATGTGTTCTCAGTAAACAGGTTTAGCTCTTTGATTTCCAACATCTTTTCATGGGTCATAGTTTTAAAATACTGACTAAATTCTATTGTTTCATGCCTCTTTTTCAAGGACTTTCCTTTTTTGGTTCCTGTTTTGCATTTTTATGACTTTCTAACCCATTGAGTTCATTTTCATTTTCTTGGTTGTTTTGATTTTCTGCTGTTGATTCAGTTTTTATTTTTGTTCTCTGGTCCCTTGGGCTCTTATAATTTAGACTTCATTTCTGACTTTTACTTTTTTCTTTTTTTTCCCCAGCCTGAGTTCAATCAATTTTATTTTTATTTATTCCGGTTTTGTCCATTTCTTTTCTTAGCTTTTGAAATTCTGTTTCAAGGTGGTTTTCATTTTTGTGAACATTTGAATATATTTAATTTAGTTTTGAGTGTTGAATTACTGTTTTCTTCTGTGTCATGGTAGTTATGCCTTTTTCTTCTTTTTTTAGTAGAGTTTGTACTGGGTGGGGAGGGCTGCCTGTTATTTTTCGATCTTTTAAAAAATAAATTCCACAGATTGGTTGAGTTCTTTATTTTGTGTTTGAGGTTCTGTGAGATTTCTGATTTGTTATCATCTCTTCTACCCATGTAGAAAAGTTGTCACTTCAGTGGTTTGTGTGTGGGCACCTGTGTCTGTGGAAGGATTATGTACCTTATGGTATTTTAGTTCTGTTTTATTTTTTTGGGGGGGGGGGATCTTCAATTTCCCCATTTGCATCTTTTTATGTCACCAGGAAATCGCCAAGCACCTTGCATTCCTGAAGATACAGGGTCTTGGGATGGTGACTTAACTCATGCCCAATGCAAGCATCTGCTGTGATCTGTCAGGATTCTGCTACGATGTCTTGGCACCGGGCTTGCCGCTCTGTGGGTGGTGGTAGCTTTCAAGCAAGGCTTGCTGTTTGCTCTTCTTTGCAGTTGTCCTCGGGTTGTGCTTGTTCATGACAAAACCTAGTGGCTAGCACCCCAGACATTGCTGGAATGGGCTGTGCCGTTCTTCTTTTTATTTACAGTGATTTTGAGACTTGGATATCCTCTCTTTCCGGTTAGGCTGAAGGCATTTTTATTTATATATATATTTTTGTATAATAGCTCGATGTCTGCCTCGTCTTCTGTGTCGTACTCAGAGGCGACAAGGGAGAATGCAGACTTTTGGCAGCTGCTCTTGTGGGCCTTGTGTCTTTCTGAACATTTGCATTTTGGTCCATCCATTCACTGGGGATCTTGTCTCTGTTATATTGTGACGCTTGGCCAAAAGTTTAAATATATTCTTTAGAAAGATAATGGGGAGGAAGGTGTTAAAGGAAAGGAGAGATAAGAGATAAAAGGACTTCAGGAGATATTTATGAATGGTATAGTTTACAATTATGTTTTAGAACTGTGATGAAATGTTATTGTACAATCTCATATTAATTTTGTGCTCAGGTCAGTTTAATTTTCTCTATGCCCTGAGTACTGGACTGTTGATACATGAGGCTTATTAAGACAGACAAGTAAGATAGAATAAGATGTGGCAGACTATTTGAAGGGAATTGGAATATACTGATGGGGTAACTTTAGGTTCTGATAAACACTGCTGAATTTCCCCTGTGACCTGGGCTTATTCCTAAGGTTAATAGCTCTGCTTACTGAATGTGCACATGACTGTCATGCACTGCTAGGCAGGCGGGTGGTTTATCTTGCAATGGATTTTCACAACAATCTTAAAATATATCTGCTGAGAACTTACACAAGGTCTTGATGCAAGCCAGTGGTTGGTGGAACAGAAGTCAGTGCTGTGCTCTGTGGCCGGAAATGCTCACTGCCCTGCCGGCGAGGATCTCATGGCGGGCAGAGCCGTTCTCATGGACTGGCTGCGTGTGTGATCCAAGCACTTCTTTAGCTTGTGCTTTGGCGCACTATGAAGGCTAGTAAGGACTGGCCTGACTGTCTCAGCTGCTGCAAGAGAATGGCTGATGGTGTGGGTGCCAGCAGGTAAAGGCAGTCAGACTTACTGTTGGGAAATAGCCAGGAGATTCAGGATGGAGGAGCTTCCTGGAAGCTGCTTTACTCTTGACTACTACTACATCCCAGCGGTGACATGGCAGGTGACAGTACCCCCGGTGGGCTGTAGGGGCATGGGTGCGGCCTCACTGCTCCACTGGGGCTGCCCCTCCGTTCTTCTGTTGGCTGTGGCTGTGCTCCTGGCTTGTCTGGAGAACTTATCTCCCACAATGTGTGCTTTCCAGTTTACCTTCCAAATCGTTTATGGCAGAAATGCCTTTAAAATGGAGATTCTTACCAAATCATCTGATGTAGATGTAAAATGATTAGAACTCACAAATGTTGTTTTATTTCTTAAATTTTATTTATTTTTATCGGAAAGTCAGATTTACATAGAAAAGGAAGTACAGAAAGTTGTTCCACTGGCTGGTTCACTCCCCAAGTGTCCACAATTGCCTCAATGACCAGAGCTGAGCCAATCTGAAATTAGGAGCTAGGAGCCAGGAGCCTCTTTTGGGTCTCCTGCATGAGTGCCAGGTTCCCAAGGCTCTGGGCTGTCCTCTGCTGCTTTCCCATGCCACAAACAGGGAACTGGATGGGAAGTGAAGTAGCTGGGGTATGAACCAGTGTCTGTATGGGATCCCTGCGCATTCAGGTGACTGTCCCACACATCACCTTCCCCTCCCTGTCCTTGTCCAGGTGTGTGCATGGGCAGCTCCACACGGCACATCGTGACGTTTGATGGGCAGAATTTTAAGCTGACTGGTAGCTGCTCCTATGTCCTATTTCAAAACAAGGAGCAGGATCTGGAGGTGGTTCTTCGTAATGGTGCCTGCAGCCCTGGGACACGCCCGACCTGCATGAAATCCATTGAAGTGAAGCATGGTGCCCTGGCCATTGAGCTCCACAGCGACATGGAGGTGAGAGACTATTTTTGGGGGACAGTAGGGACCCAGGGCAGGGCAGCAATAGAACACCAGGAAACCACCTGGACCATGTGCATTGGGCTGTTCATTGGCACTCCTAGTAGGGACCCTGCATTTTGCCTGGGAGCACAGCATCAGCTCCTGATGGGGGCTTGTTGCTGTACCCTTGATCTTGGCGCGATCTCATGTTGTTCTGGGCTCATATTGGAAGAGGAAATCAGTTTTAGATAACGTTAAATTGTGAATTTAGTGCCAGTTTCTGGCACTGGGAGAAAATCAGGGTTGGCACCAAGAATGTTTGCGTAGTAGGTGTTAAGAGGCTAGTGCCCAAGGCCTGTGTCCCTTCCAAAGAGAGAGATTTAGGTCCTTGGAAAATATTTAGAGCCCAGATCAAGTGTGTGGCTTCAAAATTCAGAAACTGCCAAAACCCATGTAAATCAATGTTTGATTAAATATTTACCAAAGGTTACATGATGCCAACTTCTTAACTTGTTCATTTAGAAATCATAAATATTTATTGCATGGAAGCAACTTGTCGGCTGAATGTTCTCACTTTGCAAGACTTTCTGAATATGAACAATAATTGCTGGAAAAATCATAGCTACTCATATATTACATGAGTCACTCATAGCCAAAAAGTGCAAAATCGAAATGATAAAAATAAACTCTTCCAATTTTTTTTAAACAACAATAAAATGTATTCATCACAGGATGTGGGCACATTTTAATATCTTTGATATGACATGTCGTGGGAATTCCAAAGAAAGTGCTTCCAGGGGCACACACCCAGGGCACAGAGAAAAGACTCTAACTGTGAAGAAGATAATTTTCCCAGTCTGTCTCAAAAGAGTCCTATGGACTCGGGGCTGGCTCCCTGTAGCCCCTGAGCTCAGGGTCTAGTGCATGAACAAACACTTGCACTGTTTTATAGTGATCTATGCTCCTGCCAAGGCCTTGAAAGTTATTCCATCAAAACTGTTGGCAGGTGCCAGCTTGTGTGGCTACACCTGTGACTGAATATGATATGAATGCCCAAGAACTCTCAGTAACTCCAGGAAGAGGCCAGGGTGATTGCAAGTGTTTGGCTCGGAAGTTAAGATGCATACTCTTCTCACTGGAAATTCTGGGTTCAGTTCCAAGCTCTGCCCTTGACTTGGTCTTCCCACCAGGGCCAGACCCTAGGCAGCAGAGGTGGTGGTCACTGAATGTGGGCGTCCTGAATTGAGTTTCCCAGCCCCTGGGTGTTGGACCCAAGCCAGTTTGGGCTGTTGTCATCTAGGGGAGTGAATCAGTTGATGGAAGCTCTTTGTTTCGTATTGATTAATGATAAATGATGATGATGATCATTGTAAAGGAAGTGAAGAATGAAGTTCTGGGATTCCTCATTGCCAAGGCTACTGATGAGCTTTGTCTTCCTTTCCAGGTGACAGTGAATGGAAAACTGGTGCCTGTCCCATACACGGGTGGGAACGTAGAAGCCAGTGTCTATGGTGCCATCATGCATGAAGTCAGACTCAATGATCTTGGCCACATCTTCACGTTCACTCCACAAAACAATGAGTTCCAGCTGCAGCTCAGCCCCAAGACCTTTGCTGCCAAGACGTATGGTCTGTGTGGTAAGAGCACGCCTTTCTTTCCACGCCACTTATGCTTCTAAGCTTTATTTGCTATACTGAGACTGTTGGGAGCTTATGTTTCTAGGCCCAGTGGCAAGGACCCAGTAGCAAGGTGCAGACCCTAATATGGGTGCAGAGGGAATGGCCACACTGTAGCGTCCAAGTGTGGAGCTGCCAGGACTGCTCATGTTGTCTTTGCTTATGTCTCCAGGCACTTGTGATGAGAATGGGGCCAATGACTTCATGCTGAATGACGGGACAGTGACCACGGACCTGCCACGGCTTATCCAGGAATGGACAGTGCAGCAGCCAGGGCAGACGTGTCAGCCCATTCC
This sequence comes from Ochotona curzoniae, assembly GCF_017591425.1. NCBI lineage: Eukaryota > Metazoa > Chordata > Mammalia > Lagomorpha > Ochotonidae > Ochotona > Ochotona curzoniae. The sequence continues at coordinate 2,531,134 of NW_024465654.1, read as the reverse complement.
CGAGGAGCAGTGTCCTGTCTCTGCCAGCTCCCGCTGCCAGCTCCTCCTTTCGGCACAGTTTGCTGAGTGCCACAAGGTCCTCGATCCGGCCACGTTCTATGCCATCTGCCAGCAGGACAGTTGCAACCGAGAGCAAGTGTGCGAGGTGGTTGCCTCTTACGCCCACCTCTGCCGCACCAATGGGGTCTGTGTTAACTGGAGGACACCTGATTTTTGTGGTGAGTCTCCTTCTGTGTCTCTCAAATTCCTGGAGCCTCGCTGTAGGCTCCTCTACCTTCTCCAAGCTTTTGATGCTTGTCTAAGAAAAAGTCCCTGCAGTCTCTATCACCTGGATTCCAGCTAGTATAAAATGAGATGGTTGATGTAGAATTTCTAGGTGTGGTATTCCTGTGTAAAAAAATGTAATTGTTTTCTTCTACCAATGCTTCAGACAAGTGTAATTTGAATCTACTAGACACGTATAGCCATGAGCACAGAATGGTATAACCTGTCATACCGCATGTGGAATTCCATCCAGCTTTGACCAAGATTTGCAGGGTAGTTCATGCCAGAGCAAGATTTTGAACTGTGAGTGGCATTTTGTCATTCGATCACGAACAGGCTTATTTACTTATTTATTTGAGAGGCACACATACACCCATGCATGTGTAGACAGTTTCTATCCACTGGCTCACTCCCCAGAATGCCGAAGCAAGTCGTGGGTTGGAGGGACCCAACTAGCTGGGTCTTCACTGTATTCACCCTGGGAATGAGCTGGAAACTAGAGCTGAGGGCAGAGCCAGGACTTGAACCTAGACAGCTTGTCGAGCTGTTGGAGGCTTATAAGCACCTGGCATCTTTGTATTCACAAGAAGACACCTCAGGACTTGCTAAAGATGTGTAGATTTAAAAGACCATTCACGAGGGCTAGGTTTGGTTGCCGGTGGCAGAGGACTCAAGGTTGGCTGGAGCTCATCAGAGGAAGAGGTGGCTCTAGCTCCGGCTGGTCTGGGATGCCAGATGGAGTTTTCTCTCTTTGCTCCACACTTCCTTGGAATTTTTCCCCCTCTCATACTGTCACACTGAGGTTCCTGGCCATCTCTGCAGCAGAAAGTTTGTTGTTGTGGGTGGGGGGTGTTTCCACATGTGGCTGGTGTGGGCCTTGCAGAGCGACCTCCTTCTCTACCTGCAGCCATGTCCTGTCCATCCTCCCTGGTGTACAGCCACTGTGAACGTGGCTGCCCGAAGCACTGTGATGGCAACGTGAGCTCCTGTGGGGAGCACCCCATGGAAGGCTGCTTCTGCCCCCAGCGCCAGCTCATGCTGGGAGGCACCTGTGTCCCGGAGGAGGCCTGCACTCAGTGTGTGGATGAGGGTGGAGTTCGGCGACAGGTAGGAGCCCTGCTCTTGTGTCTCTGTGGAGTCACAAGTGGGAGTGTTCACCAGTGACACTGCCCTCCAGACATTTGCAGCAGGGTTGACTCATAAGGAGACCCTCGCGGGACAGAAAGTCAGTCAGTAATGATGGCTTTGGATTCAGGGATGTGTCAGTTCAAATCCTTGTGACCTTCATTCTCCTTTTACTTTTAAACCAGACATTTTTGGTGCATTTCTCCCCCCCCCCCCCCACTAAATCATGTTTTCTAGGAGATGAATTTCATTGGTAAGCCAATTATGACAATTCAATAACAGAGTAACACTTGTTCTTTTAAACTTTAAAGTCCATTCTATACTGAATGTAGGTAGGTTTTCCTTGCAATGACTTTCTTTTACCTTTGAAAATTTCTATCAAGGAAACAAATTTTGTGCATTTCACATGTTCAGTTCTCAGAGCATAATAATGCTTCCATCCTTACCCTTCCTCCTTTGAAATTTTGCAATTACATGCTCTTAAATTTACTTTGTAATTACAAGCTTAACCATCCACTAAATAGCGAATTCCACAAGGGTTCCATTAGGGGAGCATGTAGCCTGTCGACATGGGCTGCAGTTAGGACCTTCCATGGTCACCTAAGGAAGACAGCTATCGGTGAGTGGAGCAGGTGGGATACTGTGCCTGTGGAAAAGCTGGCCAGCCAACCTGAAGAAGGATGAAAACAGGAGTTCCAAGAATGACATGGTTCTGCCTTTGACCCTGGGGGCCAGGAGACATGCTGTTTTGCTCGGTTCTTCCCAAAGCTCTGTAGGGTGCTGTGAAGTGGGTGAGGTGCCTAAGGCTCAGACAGCACCAGGAGATAAATCTGGGATTCCTCTCCACAGTGCCAGATGATTCCGCATTGTCCCAGCCCTGCCACTTGATCTGTGCAGATCCACGGGCTGGCCTCTGGACCAGTGGGGGTGTTCGCATGAACGTGGGGATTGATTAGGGTCATGACTAGATGGGTCTCTAACCCCTTCATTCTTGTGTTGTGATGGATGAACTGGGAGAAAAGCATAGGTGTGGTCTACCACCACATTTCAGCTTGCGAGATGAAGTGATTGCCTATGCCATAAAGGTCCCCACAGGAGTTGGGGATCCCCACCCATCCCAATTTGCATAGCTCCTGGCTCTTACAGGGCTCAATGATGTGTAGTAGTTACCCAGGGTGCTAGCACCCAAGGGTGATTCCACTCAGGTTCTACTGGTGGTTGGAAGGTGCTGGTTTTCAGAGAGAGTGGAAGTGGTCTCTACGTCCTGCCTTGGTATTCTGGGATGGCAAGTGGCTCTCTGGAGTCAGGTGTTTGCGAAGTGCTGAAAGCAGGAATCTTGTGAAGTTTATCCTAAGGTCTTCACCCCCACCGCTCATTCTGCTACCTATGCCCTCCATCCACCCCCAAATCCTATTCCCTCTCTTCTTCAGCCCGACACATTAGACCAGGAATTTGAGTTGCCAGAGAATTGTTCCAAACAGTGATTATTTATATTTAATTTTTTTGAGAGGCAGAAGGGGATGGGGAGAGCTCCCACCTGCTGGCTCACTTCCCAAATGCTGGCAATAGCTGAGGTTGAGCCATGGCTAAAGCTGGGACCCTGGAATTCCATGTTGGTGGCAGGAACCCCGGGGAGCAAGTTCAGGTGCTCCTACCTGGGATATGGGTGGTCCTAACCAGTGTCTTAACCACTAGACAGACACCAGCCCCAGTGCAATATTTTGGACACAGGACCATCCTTGTAGATATATTTAAATAAATCCAACAGCATAAAATCAGGTAACTGAAGACTTTGGAAAGCCCACAGCCCGTTTTAGGACTTTCAAATGCAGTTTCAATGGAAGAAGGCAAACACCCAGCCACCTGTATTTTTAACTCTGACTTTCAAAAAAAGAAGAAAGAATAAAATCTTGTCAAGACTCTGCATTCCATGAATTTTTGAGCTGGAAAATGAAGCCCAGGAAACGTTCTTTAGGGAAATCAACTGGGGTGTAAATCTGCTTTCAGAACTTCAGAAGCACAAAATATTTGCCAGTCTCCATAGTTTTGCTTCTCGTATGGAGTTGCATGGCAATGACGTGAGAATCCCCAGGCTGACTGGGGCAGTCCTCTTCTTGCCTGCCCAGGTGCTGCTACTGTGGCTGGAGGGGGCACAGGATGCAAGGGCTCCAGGACCATGTCGATTGTCCATTGCCAGAAACCTAGGTCTGGGCCTCTCTTCCTCCCCTGGTCCTCATAGCCTTGCTCTCTGCAGTCAATGCATTTGCACCTTGCATGCTAGTAGGTGGTGCAACACTTGCTTGTGTATCTTCTCTGGCTTTGTGAAGGCTTCCGTTTTCCCCTGCCGTATTCCCTGTAGGCCATCTTTTGTCGCCTTTATTGACTCTTACACCTGTCTGTTCCAGTGATATTCAAGCCTGATGTTAACAGCTGGAGGACAAGCCAGGCAGCAGGCCAGACTATGCGAGATGCAGGCGCGCCCCCTGCTGGCCGCTGGCTGCACAGCCTAGTGAGGTCTGCAGAAAGAACTTGGGCAGCTCAGCCTTCATTTCTGCAGGCCTGATTGGTCCTGTTCACAGTGTTGGGGCAACCTGACGGGAAAGAGAAAAACCTCTAGAGAAGGAGGTTGCATCCTGGCCATCTGCTTGTGTGTTTATGGTGGTGATTGCTCTTCCAGGCAAGCTGGGTAATCCAAGCATACAAAGTCTCTCACTTCTTGCACCATTTCACCCCCATCCCACCCTCCGAGGCTTTGCCCTGGATCCTCTCAGCCCATGGAAAAACCCCTGGAGTGATAAAATGCTGCAGCCTCTCCCTTTATCCTGCTAGCCCTGGTGCTGTGTTTATTTAAGGCTCTTCTTGGAGGCCAAAGCCTGACTGCCCCATCCCCGCTGAGCCCACCCCAGGGCTGCAGCAGCTCCCCACCCCGAGTTCATTATCAGCTTCTCATGTTTTCAGGCACTGTCTTTGGCCCCTCGGCCTTGCTCCCACTCCAGGTTACCCCCACTCCACACGTGCTGCCTTCGGGCCTCTCGGCTCGATCAGTCCCCACTTGGAATCCCTTCTGCTTCCTCTTGGAGTGGGCCTTCCCTGCCTTCAAGGTCACCTTTACCAGATCAACTGAAGTATCCAGCCCCAAGAAACCCTTCTGCACTTCTGTGGCTTGTTCACTTACTTTTAATTAATTAGGGATACATACATACAGAGAGAGAGAGAACATTCATTGGTTGTTCCCCAAATGGCCTCATGGTCAGAGCTGAATCAATCTGAAGTTGGCAGCCAGGAGCTTCTTCAGGGTCTTTCATGTGGGTAACAGGGACCCAAACACTTGGGCCATCTTCTGCTTTTCCCCTGGCCATCAGCAGGGGGCTGGATCCAAAAAGTCAAATTCAGATTCAAACTGGTGACTGAATGGGATGTTCCGGTGTTTATAGGGGTGGCAGGATCAGCTTTACCCACGATGCCACAGTGCCAACCCTGGCCTAGAGTGGTACTGTCCTCTCTTCGGCTCTTTTTGTCTCATGGTCTTACGTTGATTCCAGAACTAAATGGTGGTATTTTTCCCTAAGTCACAGTCCCATTTCTCCTTTGGCTTGGGAAATGCTTAGCAGGTGCCCAAACTTTGGGCATCCACAGTTGGTCTTTCTCGCTATGCTTGATTTGAACATCACCCTAGGAAAAGGATCAAGTGCAAGTTCTTGCATTTCTAAAGGCTCTGGTTTGTCATCTTCCCCCCAGCCTCCAATTTACAGAGCAATATGGGGAGGCCTCCCTGGGGGCCTCAAGGCTTGTCCAGCTCGTTTCCTCTTGGGAGCCACTTCCCACCTTGCTATAGTTCATATGTGCAGCTCTACCAGGGGTCACTCAGGGAGTGGCCTGTACCTGAATGAAGCTGCTGGTAGTGGGGAGGACTGGCTTCCGTTACTTCCTCTGGGGCTTTGTGTTGGCCCTCTCTCAGCCTCGCTTTCTCCTCAGTTCCTAGAGACCTGGGTCCCTGACCACCAGCCCTGCCAGCTCTGCTCGTGTCTCAGCGGCAGGAAGGTCAACTGTACCTCACAACCCTGCCCCACTGCCAAAGGTGAGCCAAGCCGCCCTCCCTGGTGCCACTCCTTCTCAGGGCCAGAGAGCCGGGTCATTCCTCGATGCACCTGCTGCTGAATTCCTTTCCTCATTCTGTGCCTGGAGTAGCCCCTTTGAGGTGTGTACCTGTTTCCACCATGGGCCTTGGAGCCTAAATTAGAAGGTGTCAGTAAGGCACCCTGGGGAGACTCACTGAGTTGGAAGCTTATGGCCTGAATTGCATGAGGGCTGTGTTGATTTTCAGTGAGTGAACATACTTTGAGTCTTGCTTAGGCTGTGCCAGGATCTGCTTCTTGGTGATTCTGTGGCCCTTCTCCTGCAGCTCCCACGTGTGGCCCATGCGAAGTGGCCCGGCTCCACCAGAGCACCCACCAATGCTGTCCGGAGTACGAGTGTGGTATGTAGCTCACCCTGCCTACTTCTTTAGAGTCAGCCCCAGCCCTGGGCAAATGATGCAGAGTCTGGCAGGTGGAGGCGTGTTGTCAGGTACAGGGCAGGCAAACGGAGCAGATGAGAGCTGGCTCATTCTTTTTCGTGCCCAACCCCCTCAAAACAAAACAAAACCAAAAACAGAAACAAGAAAGAAGAACCACTTTTGGAAAATAGGATTTGTTTCTATAAAAAAAATCCTACAGTGGATATTAAAGGCATGTTGGTAAAAGGCAGGTGGTTACTGGGGGCTAGAGGGGTTTGCTGAAGCAAGGGTCATGCTAGACAAGGTTATTTTTGTTTTTCAAAGAGGTGCTGTGGACAAGCAGATGGTGAGGAGGTTAGGTGTGGAGGGGGTTTGCCCTGGGTGCGCTGATTTCAACAAGCCATTTGTGGCAGAGGGTGGAGACGGGTTTAGGGCATGCTTGCTAATAGCAGAGTGAGCAGAGGGCAGACGGAGGGTTTGATTCAGCACACTCCAAGCTGGTGGAGTTATGGCTGGTCCGGCTGGAAGGCTCCAGGGCACTCAGTTCCGGGCTGCTGTGAGTGTATGAACTATGGCAAAGACATGAAGCACAGCACACGGGCTTATGAAATCTGCAGGGACCCAAATCTTCAAGGGAGGGCATGTCGATTAAGGAAGGAACCGAGGAGCAGAGACACAATGAACTCCTCTGAGCAATGCGTTTATGCTGATGCTGTTGATCAGAAGTGCACGGGGTGGGGAGAGAGCTGGCTTGAGGACAATTTGTGCAAATATGCCAGCAAGAGAGAGACCTAGAGGCATCGTTTGGTGGAAGACCCTCGTGTTATTGATATTATTCAACTTCTGCTATGGGATGGGCATGCGACTGACCTTTAGTATTTCATGGAATCCTCCAATGAACTCTGTAAGCAGAGCTCCTGTCTTAGGAGGGAGTTAAGACTTGGCTGGACGAGGCAAGTTCTAGCAGGTGAAAATAACAATCAGTAAGAGGTTAGCTTGTGACTTGGATCTGTCACTCTGCCTCTACCATGTATGATCTATATACCATCTACCCACATTTCTGTTTCCCTATCACATATTCATAATTTGTCTCTCTCATCTACCATCTGTCTCTATTTCTTGTCTCCATCTCTGTTAATCTCTCCCGACTCCTCTCTCTCTCTACTCTATCTCTCAACACTAGCTCAAACACTCGATGCATGAACTGGAGTGGAGGCAGTAAAAAATAAACTTACTGACCTGGGTGTGGATTTTTGTCTTTCCTCACCTCCAGTGTGTGACCTTATGAATTGTGTCCTGCCTCCGGTGCCTCCCTGTGAAGATGGACTGAAGGTGACACTGACCAATCCAGGCGAATGCAGACCCAACTTCACCTGCAGTAAGACTTGTGTGGATGGGCCACCAGGGGAATTCAAGCCACTCTCTTCCAGCCTGGTGGTGGGGGTGGGGTGGGGGTCGGGGGTGGCAGGAGAGGCTTTCTTCTTCTTGGGGGACCTGTTCCAAGGTCATGTCATGTCCCGTTTTCCAGTTCGCTAAATCGGAGTGTGAGGTCTATTTGGAAATGAGGGTTCAAGTCACATCTGAGTTGAATCCTGAACGATTTCCTCTAACTGCTGGAGGCATACCAGGTGTTGGCACAGCTACAAGCACTTCCTTTCGGGTTGTATTAAGCAGCAGTCGGGGTGGTAGGAGAAGGCTTCAGATCCAGTCTTGGTTTATTCCCACTCCCTCCCACGCTGTCCCCCCACAGTGCCCCCTTATTGTGTCTTCATCACTGGATTTTATTCCCAAATTTACAGACTTTCTTTTTCCTGGGGGATCTTTTCTTTTATATTTAATCACAAACGATTATAGTTGAAGCATGGGGTTGGACTAAATAAAGACATGGCAAGAAACGAGCATGCTCACTTTTAGACAAGTGGAGTTCTTATTCTGTGAGTTTGGAATCTCCCTTGAATTCGTCCATGTAAGGTCTCAAGGATGGGAGGAGATGTGGTACTGGAAGAATATTGGCACTAGGCAAAGAGCCCAGGGATGGGATTTAGCACGTAGAAAATGGCATTGTGGATTTGATAGGATTGCCTGCAGTCTTTTATCCCATCTTGTTGGAAGACCTAAAACTGCAGAGGAGTATTCCAGGTTCCAAGGTGGGGTAGGGTCACATAAGCCGCCGGTGTATTCAGGGGCTGGGCAGCCTATCCAAGTCTGCACGTGATGGCTGTGAGAAGCAGTGGTGGCTCAGATCCCAGACCTTGCCGAAGTCCCTGGGAGGGGACTACAGCAGAGCTCCAGCAGCCTTGCTTCTCGGTGGAATCCTCAGCCTCACATTTCTCCCTTGGACTCCTGTTATTTTTCTACACGCCGACTGCTTTCCAGGATGCTGGAGTGCCCTGCAACCCTGCTCTGGGAGTCTGATTTCATCCCCTGAGTCGACAGTTCCCTGGGAGTCTGTGTCAGAACTGAAAGCATAGGAACCCTGGCTGCGTGCCATGCTCACCACCCCGTGCTGCCCCTCTCTCAGCCTGCCGGAAGGAGGAGTGTGAAAGGATGTCCCCACCCTCGTGTCCCCCCCACCGGACACCAGCCCTGCGGAAGACCCTGTGCTGTGATGACTATGAGTGTGTTTGCAACTGTGCCAACTCCACGGTGAGCTGTCCGCTCGGGTACCTGGCCTCCACCACCACCAACGACTGTGGCTGCATCACCACCACCTGCCTCCCTGATAAGGTAGGGGAGGAGCTGCTAGCTCCGGCTGGGATGCTGGCCAAGCCCGTGCTACTCATGGATGATCTGCTCCTATCCATCCGTCCCTTCCTGACCAAAGCAAGTGCTGCAGGGCTTGGTGGGTGGGCAGTTAACCTTCCAGGTCAACCTAAATGGAAATGAAGTGAACTTAGGACCCATTTCTTTTTAGCAAAGAGAGGTGCTAAGGTTATATAGAATGTGTAAGGCATGGCCTCACCCTTTAGGAGCTTATTTGTAGGTTGATGAAGGAAATAATATGATTGCAAAGATTAGGGATCAGTTAACAGCTTATTTATTATTTGTTAACTGTTGCAGCCAGTCTTGATAATCTGATTCCCCACATTTCTTTCATAGCATACAGTTCTTCCAAACAGGATCCTGATCTCTCAAACATATCCCATTCCCTGTGCCTTTGGATCTTTGCTTGTTGTATCCCTTGTCATTTCTGGGTCTCAAGGGTTCAGATATCCATAGCTGCTAACCAATCCTCCTCCCTGTTGTCAGTCTGCTTCTAAGGGGACAGAGGCGTAGAAGTGAGTGGGTTCAAGTCCAAGGACATGACTGTTTGGCTTTTGGCATACTTCTCAGCGACATAGGAAAAGCTGAGTACAGGCAAGGCAAAGGAGAGATGGTTCATGGTAGCCAATGCATTGTATCTGAGCCTGTGGACAGGTGAAGCCTTTCAAAAGGTCATCACAGGGTGGATTGCACCTTTCTGAAGCTGATGGACTGCAAAAGGAAGAGGACAGCATCTGTATGAGTTTATTCATGGCTTCAGGCTCAGGACTTTTATTGCTTCCACATAGTAGATATTTACTAATCAGGTGCTTAAATGAACTGAATGAGCCATCACTCACCAAAACCTTATGTCTACAGGTGTGTGTCCACCATGGTACCATTTACCCTGTGGGCCAGTTCTGGGAGGAGGGCTGTGATATGTGCACCTGCACGGACATGGAGGATACAGTGATGGGCCTGCGTGTGGCTCAGTGTGCACCAAAGCCATGTGAAGAGAGCTGTCGGACGGTGAGTAAGATGCAGGAGCTGGTGAGTGCATGGGGTCTCCGAGGAGGAAGTAGGGGAGGAGATGTTAGGAAGGGGTGAGGAAGGCAAGAGGGGAAGAGAAACAAGGAGGATGGGGCTGGGCAAAGATAAGGAAATATGACAGGAGGATTGTTATGCCACCCTCCCATGATTCACTCCTTGGCTGATGGCCATGTCTGTGGTGGCAGAGCTGGTTTTGAGCAGAAACACGGAGGAGATTCAATGTCTAGGAAAAGGACCTGATTCTTTTCTCTCTCTCCTCCCCCTTCAGACATCACTCTAGTCCATTCCTGGAATGGACAAATGTTTTTGTGTTTTCTGGAAGTGTCTCAGTTTTCATGCATGTCGTGTTTCCACTGGACTGGTGATTTTCAGAGCACATTTTTAACAGGTTGCAAAAAACATGATCACCGTCCCCCATATTCAGTCCATAGTGGCCTTCTCCTAAGGCTCTGGTGGGTCCTGAGACATCCTCTTCTGACATACTGGAAACTGACCAGAGAAAGGGAGTAAGAGTCTGCAGGGAGAACTGTGGGTCTCATTCAGCTTGTTGGTTTAATCCATCATGATTCCTCCATCATCATTGTTAACAAAATTGCCAGTCCAGGTGCATTACGTCTTATGGCTGCTTTTGAAGATATTGGCAGCAGTGAAGGTAATACCTTTAATGCTGTTTTGGAGATACATGGTTTGTTGGCAGAGGAAGGTGTGGGAGTGAATGCAGGAATAAAAGAAGCATTCCATTCATTTGCTGTACTACCTGCATCGCCGGAGCTAAGGATGAGCAGAGCTGCCGCTAGGTGCCTTGGCAGGGGAGGAGGCTGTGGTCCTTGGTATATCTTTTGGGAATGTTTAGGTCTTGAAACCCTTTGATCTCCAACATCTTTCCAGAAGCCCTGGAAATTTTCACCTCCATTACAATCTCCCAAATCTCTGTTACGGATGTGATCTGTCGTGGTAGGTGATATTCATGACTATTGTAATGGTTCTCTTGAGATCTCTCAGAAAGAAGAAGGGGAGATGGTCTTTCCTCTTATCAGACAGGAACTATAAGGACCAGCACAGGGAAGGGGTTAGGCCCTGCTCTGGAGCAGATCTGAAGCTGGCAGAAATGGCAACGTCCTGATCCTAAGTCCAGGGACCGTTCTGGGAGGCCAGTGCAACCAGCAGCGACTGTGTTTCAAGCACCTGAGTCTGGCCCAAGGAGGGAAGGAGTCACCATCTCTTAGGCGCCTCAGCAGAGGGCAAGGGACCAGAACTCCATGTCTCCGTTTCACCTATGGCAGCTGTACTTAAAGAAGTCAGATCATGATTAAATCAAGAATATACCTTTCAGTGGTCATTGTGTATAGGTTGGAGGGATAGCAAGACTACTTAGATCCATTTTTAATGGTAGGGAAACCAATGCAAACAAGATGGAGTAAAGAGCTGGGAGAAGGGTGTGATGGATGTTTTAATGCACTATGTTAAATGTAGACATAAGACAGAAGATTTGAAGGAGTAAGGGAAAAGAAAGATGAGCATATAGGATGAACTTGGGTTGCTCAGCAGTGGCTCCAGGGCACTGTGGAGGGAAGATGGCGGAAGGGCAGCAATCTGCTGGTATGGTTAGGTGTATCTGATCAAGAGGAGCTAGAGGAGTCTTGGGGGCTAAGGTTTTTGGCCTGAGAGTCAATTGCAACAGTCCGGGAGCTTGCTTGTGGTGAGAGACTACAGCAAATGCAAAGAATACCTAGATCTGGATCGCTTGGCACTTTGAGAGACAAGAATCCCTACAGATGTTCACGAGCCTCTGCAGGTTTCCCCAGAGTTCTGTTTCTTTCCTGATCCTGTACGTCCTGCCTCTTCGAGGAACGCGTGCTGACAGCCTAGTTTGTTGGCTCTGCCACAGGACCCTTGTGTATCTGAGAGAGGCACAGTAAATGACCAGAGCCTCCACTCCATGCGCACTGCTCTGACGTGAGCAGGGATGGCAATAAGTCCCATAGAGATGGTGTGAAGTTAAGCCAAGTCTCCAGGGTGCCTGTGCTCCCCTGGAGAGAAGCACAAATACTGTGTATCTTCTCATGTGGTCCCGGGTGTGCGTGGGCTTGGAGAATAGAACAGGTTTGGCCATGCTGAGCAGTCTCCATGCCTCTTTCTCTCTAAAAGCCACAGCTCCAGGCAGAAGCAAAGTCCTGGTGGCTCTTGGTTTTCATGGCAACCAAGGTGCCATCACCATCTTGCCTGTTCTTGTCCGATGCCCTCTGAGTTTTCAGAAGAGGACTTCCATTCAAGTTTCTTATGGCCGAAACGAAGCCATTCAAGATGCAGGATAGACTGCCAAACTCCCAGTACACGGGTCTCTTTGGCAGGCTTTCTGAGTGGGAGGTGAGCTGGTCTCTTGCTTGTTCGTCTCATTTTCCTTGTTTAAAGAATACTGAATCCCATAAATCACTTGGCAAAGGTTAAGCAACCATCAGGGGAAACTCAACACTGCATGTCTGTGTGAGGTACTGAGAACAGAGTACTCCTCCTGTGAGAGTGGTTAGTCCAGTTAGAGCAGAGAGTAGATTTCTAGCCTGGGTATTCCTCCCCAGCCAATGAGGTGCCTTAGATTTTGCCACAATAAATGTCAGACTTGTTAGCTGTTAGTGCATTGGAACTGTTCTTCCCACCCCCATGGTCTGGTCTCACAAGTGTAGAGTGAGGCCCAGTGGTTCAATTGGTGCTTCCAAAGCATGGCTTGACAGCAACCTGAGGCTGGTTTACAACAAAGAGAGGTGTCCAGTCCCTTGGTCTCCTTGCAGAGCCCCAGGGCACAGCACACCTGGGCAGCGGATGAGAACACCCATGTCTTCATGGCCTGACTTGTGCTCACTTTCTGTCCTCTGTTTTTCCAGGGTTTCACCTACGTGCTGCATGACGGAGAATGCTGTGGGCGGTGTCTGCCCTCTGCCTGCGAGGTGGCAGCAGGCTCATCGCGAGGAGACTCTCAGTCTTCCTGGAAAAGTGTGGGTTGAGGCTGCGGGGAGGGTGGGGAGGAGGGCAAGGCATGACTGAACTGGGTGTCCACTCTGTAGTGAAGTGTTGATTTTGCCCCACTGCCTTCCTTCCTGCCCTGTGCGGCCCCCATAGGGAGGTTAAACCCAACTGTTGGTGTGATGCAGGAGCTGGCTGGGCTGACTTTGACCCTTAGGAATGACTGACTGCCTTGGACTTCCAATTTGGGGAATTCTTGGAGAAGTCTCATGCCTCCCAGGGAGTTGGAGCTGCAGCTTTTCTGAGCCATGGCCTTGAGCTTTGTCAGTGCTCTCTGTTCAGTGCTGGTCACTTCTGGGATGGATTGCAGAGTGGTGATGGGTCTGAGGCCATTGAAGGCATGTCTTCATCTTTCCATCCAAGCCTGGAAAATGGGTGGGATTGCCTCTCTCTGCTGCTTCTTGGTTCCAGTGCCCTTGAGTTCAGCTCAGGGTCCAGGCTGAGGTGGCATACAGTAACCCTAAGATGGCTGAAGTGAGTGGTTGCAGAACAGGGCTCTGAGATAGGGCCTTGGTCTGGGTGACTTTGACCCAGGCCTACTGAATGTTCACATGGATGAGCTCCGTTCACTCCCTTGGTGGCCCTTACCCTGAGTTTTGTGTGTATGCATATTGGCAGGGGTCAGTGGGTGGAGCGAGTCCAGACAGACACCTGGAGCCCAAACCAACTCTCAGAGAGGACACCACACCACTCCTGGACCCTAGGGCCTTTGTCTGCCCTGTGCTGACTGTGACTCTCTGCAGGTGGGCTCTCGCTGGGCCTCCCCTGAGGACCCCTGCCTCATCAATGAGTGTGTCAGAGTGAAGGAGGAGGTGTTTGTGCAGCAGAGGAACGTCTCCTGCCCCCAGCTGGACTTCCCTACATGCCCCGTGGGCTTCCAGCAGAGTTGTAAGACTTTGGAATGCTGTCCCAGCTGTCGCTGTGGTAAGTCACGGTGGCCAGATCCCACCTTCAAGCCTCTCTTTCCACTTCTGAATTCTTTGGTTTTTCTTTTCAGCTCCCCAGGGAAATGGGCAAGCTCAATATCCTTTCCTCTGTTCCTCATGCTTTTCGGAGAGGCATTTCCCGAAGGTTGCCACATGCTTAGTGGTGGCTTTTGAACTTGACCTCACTTCAGTAGCCCCTGGAAGCGGGCACTATTCCTACTTCCCATTCATTCATGAAGTGCTGGAGAGAGGTGGAGCTGGGATGTGACCATGACCCCCAGGCTTGTTTCATTTTGGAGACTCTGCCTCCCCAACTTTCTACTATGTTACCACTCCTGAGGGTCTGGCCTCATGCTGGCCTTCCTTGGACAAACACATGGCAACCCCCAAATCACCTCTCTGCCACACTGCCCTAACTCTGCGTTGGCACCGACAGTTTCAGGTGTAGGATTTCATTCTTTTGTAACAACATCCTTCTCGTTCCTCCCTTGCATGTAATGTCATGTAAGCAAGCATCATCCCCTAGAAGGTGTGCTAGGCTGTTATCATTGGGGGCTGCGGGTGAGGCATCAGGCACCCAGCCCTTCCTTGTCTGGGAAAGGATGGTTTCCATGGGTGTTGGCAGTAGGACCTACTGGGGTGAAGTCGATGAGAAGAACCAGTGGATACTGGAGGGGTGCCATGGAGGAGAAGGTCCCAAGGGACAGACTGTATGCCAGCAGGTGTCCTATATATTCACACTCCATTCATCTCTCCCCAGTGCCCGTGGAGGCGTGTATTCTCAATGGTACCATCATCGCGGTGAGTGGCTGCCACCTGCTATGGGACGAGTGGCAGGGCACCATCGGAAGGCGGGCAGCAATGTACTGTAAAGTGGAGATGGAAGGAACAGTGGAGCCCCACCCCACCTGCTACCACCCCAGGGCTTCCCAGGCACCCCCACCCAGGCCTGTGCCCCTGCCCTGGGTGCATCTGTGGCTTGGCTGCTTCCACCCTGGCAGTCTCCAAACTTGAGATGGGGAGAGTGGGAAGGGAGTGAAAGTGTTGGCTCCGGGAGCTGTGGGTGTTAGGGCAGGGAGTAGTTAGGAGTTTAAGGTGAGGAGGAGGGCTAGGGGACTTTGAGGATGCTGGGTAGGACTGACTCTGGCTCTGCTTGTAGCCCGGGAAAAGCGTGATGATTGATGTGTGCACCACGTGCCGCTGCGCTGTGCAGCTAGGGCCTGTCTCCGGGTTCAAGCTGGAGTGCAGGAAGACCACATGCGAGGCCTGCCCCCTGGTAAGAGGGCATCATCGGGGTTCACGGGGATGGGCTGGAGCACTAAGACCCCCTGCCAGGGGGCCCCTCTGGGCTCTTTGTGCAGATTGTTCATTATATTCTGATTATGGATGATATTTGATGATCATAAGGAATAGTTACTCAGTCAAATGGCATCTTTCAGGAAGAAACTTGAAAACATTGTTTTTCTGTATGTCATATGGTTATATTTTTAACTTTAGAGGAAAGAGAGATTCTGCATTTGCTGGCTCATTCCCCAAATGTCTGCAGTGGCTGGGAAAGGGCTGGGTCCAAACCTGGGAGACTCAATCGAGGTCTCCCATGTGGTTGTCAGAGACCCAATTACTTGAACCATCATCTCATGCCTCCCGGGGTATCCATTAGTAGAGAAGTGGAGTCAGAACTCAAAGCCAGGTACTTCAACATAAACATGGGCGTTTTATCTGATATCTTAATCATTGAGCTAAATGGCTGCTTCCTTGCATTTTTTTCAAATTAACACAGCATATGTGAGGCCTATGATAAAATTGTTATACTTGTGTATCTAGCTTACGGCAATATTTTAAGAAATGTAATTACTATTGTTTTGGAAACATCATCACTTAGTCATTACTTATGAGATATTATGTGCAAAGTTTTACATGACATTCCTTTGGCTAGATGTGCCTCAGTGTGTACAGCCAAGCTGTTATCACTGGATATTCAGGTGGCTGAAGATGTTGCAGCCCTCTCTTGCCAAAGCGTGATGACTGAGTTTCATCAGAATCCCTTTTTAAAGTGGATTCTGACCAGTGGCATCCTCATTTCTAGTTTGGGAGATGGAAGCTAGCACTGCATAATTTTTTAAAAGCTGTATTTCATTATCTATTATTTGAAACAGATTTTTTCCACCTGCTGGTTACTTCCCCACGATCTCATAATAGATGAGGCCTGGCTGGGCCAGGACAAAAATCAGGAACTGAGGCTCTGTCCTGTGTTTCCATAGGCATGGTAGGAATCGAAGTACTTGAGCCATTACCACGAGGGCACAAAAGCAGGAAGCTGTGACTGGAAGCAGGGCGGGGATTCAAACCAGGCACCCCAGAGTGGGATATAGCCATCCCAAACAACATCTTAGCCATTGAACCAAACATCTGCCTCACTGGATTCTTCTAACTTTGAGTCTTAGCCTACTTCACTGAGAATGTCCAAGGCACATAGAGCAGAGCTGAAGGCCTTGCTTTCTTCATCAAACTCCTCTGAATGTGGGGTTCCTTCTGTTTTAGGAAATGCTTGAGTCAGATGGGTTGTGAGCCAGAGGCACAAAATAAAGGTGTGACTGGTTCAGTTGTCATGGAGATGTGAGGGGCGTCCTTCCTGCACTTGCTGAGGTGCCAGGCTCTGCTGCAGAGGAGGCCGGGGCACAGGCAGAGTCCATGAGGGCCACTGGGCCAGAGGACATTTGGAGGGGTTGGCGATAGAGGACAAGGAGCAAGGGTTTCAGGCAGGTGTTTTCTACTTTTGTGGGATAAAGGGACAAGTGTTCTCTATCTGTGTTCTCTGTGGCACTTAGCAAAGGATCATGTTCAAACAATAAAATGTATGTGGAGTGGATGGGTTGGAGGTGACAGCTATACACTAGTTAACTGTGTGTGTGTGTGTGTTTTTCTATTAAAAATCCCAGTGAATATTTTGGATTTGGGACTGTGTGTGTTTGTGTAGAACCACCCTAGAATACACCTGAGTCTTGATATGGAATCAAGTATTTCTGTCTGCAATGACCTCATCCCTTTACCCTGGAGGGGACACAGCAAGAGGCCCACCCCAACGCTGTTCCTGAGCAGAGGAGGGCTGTGGCTTGATCAGAGGTCAACTCATTGATCGGGACAGTGACCTTTGGTGCAACATCCCTTCCGCCATCACCGCAGAAATGCGACCTCAAGGCAGGTTTCTACATATTTAAAACTCTGCAGCTCCTTCTTCCCTCAGAGATCCTGGTCGCTCCCACCGCTTTCTGACCACGCCTTCTATGCGTCTGAAACTTGCCCCAGGCCACCTCCTTCTGTCTCAGCATCCTGCCCCAGTCTTGGTCTGCTCCTCTGCGGGCAGGATTGGCTTGTGTTAAGAACAGGTGTCTGCTTGGATTCTGTCCTCCTGACAACTGGGTTAACTCTCCTGAGACCTGAGGGCTCCGTCTCTCCCAGGACGGTGCTCCACTTACGTGCAAAACAGGAGCAAGGGTGTGTGTGTGTGGGGGGCTCCCTCCACCCCTCTCCAACACCCTAGCTTCCAGGGGAGGAGGGCCCTGAGCTGATCTGGAGCAATGGGTAAGATGCTGAATAGATGAACTTCCAGGAAGGAGAGAGGGGTCAACGCGGGGTAGGGAGCTAAGACTGGAGGCCTGGAAACAAGGAAAGAATGCGGGAAAAGGGAGCTGATGACGAGTTTCAGAGGGAGACCCTGCTGGGGAAGGAAGCAGGACTAATCGGCTGCTAATTAGGACTAATTGTCCTCCCCGGTGAACTCTGGCTGGCTGGGAATTGGACTCAGCAGGCGGGACAAAGGCTGCTGGAGGAGGAGGTGGTTTCCTGCCAGGATGGAGTGCTATGTCAGAGCCCGGACTACTGGGCCCGCTCTGTGCGCTGCAGCATATGGAGTGCACCTGCGGTCGCCGCAGCCGGAAGTCCAGCCGCGCTCGGGCGAGTTCTCAGCACGCGCGCGGTGGGCAGCAGCGGCCATCTGGCCCGCACGGCAGCAGGCGCGCGGCGGGGTCTTCCTTCGTCCTTTCTGAGCTTCCCGTGTCTGGCCCGAGCCCCTGCCACACCCTGAAAACCATTGCCTGTCGTCGTTCTCCACCTGCTCTTCCCTCCGCTGCGGCTTCTGCTGTTGGCTCACCTTGGCCCTTTGTCTCCTGGTTGGGTGGATTTGGCCTCCATGGCGCCCTGTCCTTCATCCCACTGCTGTCATTTTACAGTTAAGTGTTGAAACACAAAGCCTTAGTCCTTCGATCTCTTGCTTTGTCCAGATGTTTTTGGATAGCTTTTGTCCTTTCCATTTCCTTATTCATTTAGAGCCATTTGGCATTTTTTATAGAAAAAATTTAAAGTGTCATGGATTATATTGAGCTTATGGGCTATTCTTAAGGAAACAGACATCTAGACAATACTGAGTATTTCAAACCGTGAACATAGAATACGTCTTCGTGTATTTATATATTTGCCTCAGTTCATTTGTAGTGCTGTAACGAAATGCCTGTAGAGAACAAAAGTAGATTTTCTCACAGATCTAGAGGATGGGAAGTTCAAGCTTCAGGAACCAGTGTAGTTGTGCGGTAAAGGCCTTTCTTCAAAGGAGGCATGTTCTTGTTCTTAAAGTTTCATTTATTCATCTATTTGAAAGGCAGAATGATAGAGAGGGCTGGAGGAGGGAAAGGCAATGAGAAAGGGAGGCGGTGTTACATCTTCTGGTTCACTCTCCAAATAAGTCCGAAGCCGAGAACTGCATCCCGTTTTCCCATCTGGGTGACAGGGACCACTTCCTTTTGAAAGGCACACTACACACACACACAGAGCTCTTATCCATTGGTTCACTTCTTAAGTGGGTTTTTTTTTTAAGATTTATTTATCTTTTATTGCAAAGTCAGATATACACGTGGAGGAGGAGGAGAGACAGAAAGGAAGATCTGTCCAATGATTCACTCCCCAAATGGCTGCAATGGCCGGAGCTAAGCTAATCCAAAGCCAGGAGCCTCTTTTTTTTTTTTTTTTTTAAATAAATCTTTTTTTTTTTTTTAAAGTGCCTTCCCAGCATTTTATTTTTTTTTTTAAGATTTATTTATTTGTATTACAAAGTCAGATATACAGAGAGGAGAGACAGAGAGGAAGATCCTCCATTTGATGATTCACTCCCTGAGCGATCACAATGGCCGGTGCTGCGCCTATCAGAAGCCAGGAACCAGGAACCTCCTCCAGGTCTCCCACAGGGGTGCAGGGTCCCAAGGCCTCGGGCCGTCCTCGACTGCCTTCCTAGGCCACAGGCAGGGAGCTGGATGGGAAGTAGGGATGTTGAGAAATAAATTGGCACTTACATGGGATCCTGGTGTGTGCAAGGCAAGAACTTTATAGCCATAGGCCACCACGCCGGGCCCTGAATGTGTCAAATGCTTTTTCTCTTATATTTTGTGCTATTGCTGTCATAGAGTTAACTATTTCATAGGAGATAAATCCCACATAGTACTGTTGTCATTTTTTTTTCTGTAAACAGTCGATTGTCTTCTACAGAATTTAAGAACTAAAATGATATTTTATGTTTAACTACATATTTATAATTTCAGTGTGCTTTCTTTCTCCATATCTGAATTTACAAGTCAGAGCGTTTCCCTTCAGCCTAAAGAAAATCTGCATGTAGCATTTTTTCAGTGTGGGCCAAATGACAATACATTTCTCAGAATCCACTTATATGAAGTTGTCTGTATTTTGCTTTTGTTTACTGAATGTAGAATTCCAGGCTGACGGTTTTTTGCAGGCTTCCCTTTAAATATGTTGTGTGTTGTTTGCTGGCGTGGGTGACTCTTGGTGCCAAGGCAGCTGGCATCTGGCATTGTGAGGATGGGTTTCCTGCATCCATTTCCCTGCTCAGACTTCTCCTTTATCTTTGGGTTCTACAAATTTGAGCGCATGTTCATGTGTGGTTTTCTGAATATATCTCTGATGTCAAATTCCTCGAGATTCCAGGGTCTCTATATTAACTCTTTATTTGGTTCTTATATATTTTGATTTTTTTTTCCTGTCCCATTCTTTCTCTCCTCTCTCTCCAGGACTGTAATTCTGTGTGTCATAATCTTTTGGGTTTGTCTTCCAGTGACCAGTGGGGCTCTCTGTATTGTTTTCCTCCCTGAGTTCCGGTTTAGACAATTTCTGTGAGTTCATCTTAAAAAATCAACATGCTTCTCTTTTCTTGTGTCCTACTGCAGTTAATCCAATCCAGGGCCTTTTTGATTTTAGCTATAGTGCTTTTGGTTTTAGGATTTTCACGTGACTTTTTAAAGATTTATTTATATTTATGCGGGTCCAACATGGTGCCTTGGTGGCTAAAGTCCTCACCTTGAATGTGCAGGGATCCCATGCAGGAACCAGTTCTAATCCCAGCACCTCCGCTTCCCATCCAGCTCCCTGCTTGTGGCCTGGGAAAGCAGTTGAGGACGGCCCAAAGCCTTGGGACCCTGCACCCATGTGGGAAACCCGGATGAAGCTCCTGGCTCCTGGCTTTGGATTGGTGCAACTTGGCCATTGTGGTTGCTCAGGGAGTGGATCATCAGACAGAGGATCTTCCTCTCTGTGTATCTGACTTTGCAATAAAAAATAAAATAAATCTTTAAAAAGATGTAGTTATATTTATGGAAAGGTATATTTTATAGACAGAAGGAGACAGAGAGAAGGATCTTCAATCTGCTGGTTCACTGCTTCAACAGCTGCAGCGGCTGGAACTGAGCTGATCTGAAGCCAGGAGTCAGGAGCCTCCTCCATGTCTTCTGTGTGGGTGCAGGGTCCAAAAGCTTGAATCATCCTTTGCTGCTTTCCCAGGCTACAAGCAGGGAGCTGCATGGGAAGTGGAGCAGCTGGCATACCCACGAGGGATGCCTGTGCTTGCAAATGGAGGAGGATTAGTTCATTGAGCCATCATACCGCCCCTTCCCCCTTTTTTCCTTTCTACAAGTTTCCAGGTTGTTCCTGAACTCCTCATTCTCTTTTCTCATTATACTTATCATTTCCTCCAGACTCTTCAGCATATTTATCATAGTTATTTT
The DNA here is from genome assembly GCF_017591425.1 of Ochotona curzoniae. Classification (NCBI taxonomy): domain Eukaryota; kingdom Metazoa; phylum Chordata; class Mammalia; order Lagomorpha; family Ochotonidae; genus Ochotona; species Ochotona curzoniae. Next base: position 2,510,453 of record NW_024465654.1, on the reverse strand, counting down.
AAGGCTCCTGACTGAATTGCAGTATCTGGGTCATCTGTGTGCCTGTTCAATTTTTCTTTTAGTGGGGATCAGACTTTTCCATTTCTTTGCATGATTATTTTTTTACTATGTACTAGACAATGGTGGAAGATAGATTAAAGAGTCTTAATTCTCCTGTCTTTCTGTAAGGCTAGTTAAGTTTGGCTCTACAGGTGATTAGATTAGTGCTAGACAATATTGAGCTAAAGGAGGCAGGATTTTTACAATCGTTTTGGTTAGGGACTCTTTCAGCCTTAATGTTAGTCCTAGGAGAAATATTTTATTCACAAGACACACAGCCTTTTCTCCTAAAGCTAGGCTTTTATAAATTTCTCTGAAAACTGGTGTCGTTTCTCTGTCTCCTCTCAGTTGGTAGCCTCTGGACTCTGATTCTGTCTTCCCTGAATTGTGTGGCCAGTGAAGCACCTGCTCAGCTCTCATACTGTCCAGCTGTTTTGTTCCTGAGCCCCTTGTCGCTTCCACTGTACCTGTGTAATTAAGGTGTCAACGAAGAAATTGAAGGGGAATTTCCTCTGTCCAACTTTCTCATTGCTAAAGCTTCTGTTTATTTCCAACTTTTCCAGCATTTCCAAACTCTAGCCTCTGAGTCTTCAGTCCCAGCTATCCAATACCATGCAGACTGCCATTAAGGACTAGCCAGTTAGGATGAATATTCTCCATTGCTGGTTCCGGCTTTGAAGGATCTGAGAACCTACGATTTATTGCTGATTTTGTTCATTCTCCAGTGCATTTAAGTGGTAGTTTTGAATATATTTTATCAATGGTTTATTATGGTTATATGGGAAGATTCAGTGCAATGTAAACTGCTATGCTTTTACTAGGTGCAAAATTTCATCAAAGGTGTTTAAGCAGATGAGTATCATGACTATATTTACAACTTGAGGAAGTCATACTAGCATAAGGATAAAAGCCTGGAGCAGGGCAGCAAGAATGGAGGGAGGAAGAGAAGATGGACTTCCAGCAGACTCTAGTGATAGGTGATGGTTTTTGAGACTAGTTGATTTCAGAGGATCCTGGTCATGGCAAGCAAGACTTTGAGATACATTTTGCTATAATTTGATGATGAGTGGGAGGATAGGAAAAAGGGAGGAATCAAAGATGATTCTAGATTTCTGGTTTGAGCAGTTGAGTAATGACACCAAGAGAGACTACTGAATAAAGATGACACTGGGGTAGCAGGGGGGAACACAAACTTCATGTTGAACGAATGTCTTGAGTTGATCAAACACAATCCAGTAAACAGCTCTGCAGGTCAGGGGGGTAGGGGTCTAGTTTACTGGAATTGGATGGTACAACCTGAGTGAATTATGCATATTTGAAGGAGAGAGATGCTTTTAAACGAAATGGGTTGGCTCTCTGAACTCCAGGTGAAATTGCTAGATAGGAGTCATGGATTTACCCTTTATTGGGATGGTTTGGGGAGCTTAACTATTAATATTTTCTTTCCTGCATACAGGGCTACAAGGAAGAAAAGAGCCAAGGTGAATGCTGTGGGAGATGTCTGCCTACAGGCTGCACCATTCAGCTGCGAGGAGGACAGATCATGACGTTGAAGGTAGGAATAAGCTGGGCTCAGCAGTTCCCTCACCGCCTAGATTCTTCCTGGGGTATATATTTTTTTCCACAAAAGAGGGATTAATTTTGATTCAACATTGGCCTCTTTTTCTGCTTCTTTCTGATTGTAAAAGAGAGAGAGAGAGAGAGAGAGAGAGAGAGAGAGAAAGAATGATTGATAGAAGGCACAGAAATTTATCTTCTCTTTGTTTTTCCTGACAAGAATAGAGTGGGGACATGGCCTCTTGTTTGAGTTGGTTGCTCTTTGAAACTTTTTTCTCTAGCTTTGCAAATCTGTGACACTGGGTAGACAATCGTGGTGAAATAAACTATAATCTATGAAGGGCAGGGACAGCTGGTGAGGCTGGGAGAAGTTGTGTGCATTTGTTTAGCTCATTCACTCTTACCATGCCTCAATCTTTTAGGCACATTAGTGCTGAGAATATTTTGAAGATTCTGTCCATTTCTTAAAAACAAACAAATAAATAAAGGTCCCGGCATGATGGCTTAGTTGGCTAGTCATACACTTCAAAGCACAAGGATCCCACATGGACACTAGTTTGTGTCCATGTCGCTCCACTTCTCATCCAGCTCCCTGCTTATGGCTTGAGAAAGTAGTGAATGATGACCCAAAGCCATGGGGCCCTGCACCTGCATGAGAGACCTGGAAGAAGCTCCTGGCCCTTGGCCTCGGATTGGCTCAGCTCTGGCCATTGCAGACATTTGGGGACTAAATTTGCCTTTCTAATAAAAAAATCTTTTAAAGGTTTATTTATTTTTATTGGAGAGTTACATAGAGAGAAGGCAAGAGAGAGAGAGAACGAGAGAGAATCTTCCATCCACTGATTTACTCCCCAAATGGGCACACAGGTCAGAGCTGGGATGGTCCAAAGCTAGGATCCAGGAACTTCTAGGTCTCACACATGGGTGCAGGGGCCTGCGGCCTTGGGCCAGCCTCTGCTGCTTTCCCAGGTCATAAGCAGGGAGCGGATCAGAAGTGGAGTGGATGGGACTCAAACCCGTACCTGTATGAGATGGCAGCTCCACAGACAGAGGATTAGCTCGTGATGTTACCGTGCCAGCCTCTCCATTTCTTTAGCCTTGTGCCGGATAACATGTTCCAACACTGGGATTCCACGTCTGTATCAGTTCAGGGGCTTTACCTATCTGGCTTATTCAAGTTCTTTAGCTTCCAAATTGTTTTGATAACTCCCAGGAGTCAAGACCATGGTTTGAAGTGGCTTTGCTCCCCAAACACACCTCTTTCCTTTCAGCGTGGGGAGACATTTCAGGATGGCTGTGACAGTCACTTCTGCAAGGTCAATGACAGAGGAGAGTTCACCTGGGAGAAGAGGATCACGGGCTGCCCACCTTTTGATGAACACAGATGTCTGGCGGAAGGAGTGAGTAGCCACAGCTAAGATGCTGCCAAGCTTGGCACTTTGAAAAAAAAGATCTTTTACTTGAAGAAGGAGATATGTGTGATCTTGAATAGGCAGGTGAGAGATCAAGTGGATGTCCAGTTTCCCTGGAATTGATTCTGATGACTCAGTGGGGGAGAGAACTCAGAATAATCACACTTGTTTGATCCTGTTCAGATAGGGTGGCCAATTGGCTCACGTTTGTGGTAAAGGACAGTTTGTGTCTGGGGCCTGAAGGTCAGGGGTGTGAAGCTGGGGCTAGGAAGCCAGAAGAGGTCTGCTAGGTACTGTTGGTGCCTAATTTGGAACTTTGCTGTCTTCTTAGGGGAAAATCGTGAAAATTCCAGGAACCTGCTGTGACACATGTGAGTGTATTACTAACGGCTTTTCCTTTGAAGCCCACTAGACCAAACCCAGTGACTGTTTTTTTTGGACTAAGACTTACTCCAGAAAGATACTTCCTGATCCCCAGTCAGTCATTATGGTCAGTCCTTCAGGTAACAGACTCCTCTCCGTAGATGTATGGCCTTTCCCCACATCCCTTTCAGATATCTGTGGAGCAGTCTCTTCCTCTCTCTCTGGCAAACTCCTCACCCTCTTCAGCCTCTTCTGTGCATTTCTGTTCACTGTGTCTTTGGTCGCTCAGTTCTTTCATAAGAGGGTGTCTTCTGTCTCCAACCAGAGCTCTTTGGATGTAGGCATTCTTGATCTTGATCCATGGTCTGGGCAGAGAAGATGCTTAATACTCATCAATGCAGTTATCTCAGGAATGCTACCAGCTGGCTTGCAGGAGCCTCTTGTGTGCTGTGAGGCTACAGGGAACAGAGTCCCCTCTCAAGGACTTGTAAGCTTGGTCTAAGTTGATGACCTCACTTGCTTCACTCTTGGCCGCTCTTGACCTTGTAGTGATATCGCACTGATTGTTTCTAATCATGGTAATAGCTTTAGAGAAGGAGGCTCAATGAATCTACACACCAGGCGATCTCCTTCCCATGGATTCTTGTGTTCCTCAGCACACAGTTTTTCAGAATTCTGATGCTCATGTTATTTTTCTCAGTTTGGAATTTCTGTTGCCTGGTCTTGTATCTTTTAGTTTATTTTTGTTTGGGTTTGCAGGCCCATGCTTATTTTCAGGCAGAGGAAAGAAAAGTCAAAATATAAATCCTTTAAGTGTTCATTCATTCATTCTTCTCTTGATGGCTTACAGTGACAGCCTCTGTAGCAAAATCGCAAGTGATCAAAATGCAATTTGAAAACGTTTCTTCTATGAGTACCATCTGAATGATTTAAGAAAGGAAGGTCAGGGAGTAGGCACCATGGCATAGTGTCTAAAGCCTCTGTCTGCAATGCTGATGTCCCATATGTGCCCTGGTTGGAGTCCCAGCCACTTCACTTCCAGTCCAGCTCCCTGATAATTAATATGCCTGGGAAAGCAGCAGAAGATAGCCCAAGTACCTGGGCTTCTAGCACCCACATGGTCCTGGATGATTTCCTACCCAGCCACCAGCTGTTGTAGCCATTGGGGAGAGAAGCAGTGGATGGAGATTTTCTGTCTTTCTCTCTTTCTCTTTAATTCTTACAGATACATAAATATTTAAAAAAAATAAAACAGAGAAAATTCTGAAACAACTGGAGAAGATGAGTTACTTCTGGGTACTCTACACATGGGATTTGGTTAAGACACTGTTATCTACCACACATCAGCAAGTAGCTACCATTGGTCAGTGTGTTCAGAAAACTTTGAGATCCCCTCCAAAGCAAAGCCAGCCAGGTTCAGGAATTGAAATTCTCAGTGAAAGAACAGAGCCTGTTGGTCGAAACATGTTTTCCTTATTCATCCTCCTAATGCAATTGGCAGCTGTTCCTTTTGAAACAGTATTATCTTGAAGTTGGGTTAACGTGGAGTCAGCATTGACTTAGATTAGGAGCCATTCATGACTGGCCGTCTTGCAGTGTTTGAGTGGGCAGGGTGGGCTGGCATTAAATCTTTTTTTTCTAAAAAGATTTATTGAAAGAGTTAGAATCTTCCATTGCCCCTTTCATTCTTTTGCAATGGCTAGAGCTATGCCAGATCAAAACCAGGAGCCAGGGGCAGAGACCCACACTCTTAGGCCATCTTCCATGGTTATCCCATGCACATTAGCAGGGAACTGGGTTGAAAGTAGAGCAACCAGAACATGAACCCAAATTGATGCCCGTATTAAATGTAGGGGTGGCAGGCAGTAGCTTTATATGCTACACCAGCACTAAAACTTAGAATTCTCAGTCAGCCAACTACAGTTGCATATCTGAGTGCCACCAACCCTTGTATGTAAGGAAACTCAACTGGTGATGCATAGAGACCACTAACCCAAAGTAGGACTCCACAAAGTCCCTAGGGATTTCTCCTTTCTTGCAACACAGTTAGGAATGGGTAGATATGAGTTCTGCTCATTGGCTACTACCTCATCCGTTAGCTTCTGTGTGTAATTACAGCATAACAAGATTGCTTCAATTATTATTGTTTGCAGGGACTATATATAAGAGCAGTTTTCATTCACTGACAACCCCAAAGCACAGGGTACCTAGGCTCCTCCTGCAATAAAAACTGTGCCATTAAGTGAGTTAGATGCAGCCAGAATTACATCTCTGAACAGAAAGAGCCAAGATGACTTAGTTCCCCTCCTTGCTGCTGTCTCTGCTTCCTGATTGCCGAGGGGAGTGGATCTGCTTCTGGCCCACTGACTCCCATCAGTGCCCCCAGTTTCATCTCCCCTCTGTCCTGTAGGTGAGGAGCCTGACTGTAAGGACATCTCTGCCAGGCTGCAGTATGTCAAAGTGGGAGAGTGTAAGTCCCGAGAGCAGGTGGACATCCATTACTGCGAGGTGAGCGTCTGACTTCAACGAGCCTCTGGGGGTGGGGGACTGTGTCTCCTGCTTTGGACCCCTCTCTTGAGTTGCATTTTTCTAGAAAGATTAGAGAACAAATGGGGAAAGGATCCGTATGCATGCTGAAAGTCATGCATGTTTCATGAAATGGGAACAAACTGAGGAAAGACTCAACAAGCCTTTTAAAGAGAATGGGGTTATTTCTCAAAACTTTGGGGCTTTGTTTCCCGCAGAGCATTCAAACATGCAGATGTGAGATCCTCCTGAGGTCTTCCTGACTCTCCTGGGTGTCTCAGAGCACAGCCAGTCTTTAGTTTTGCTTTGTGGTACTGATGGCGGGGTGGGGAAGGTCAGGCTCATGATGCTGCAGGGCACTTCCCACCTGTAGCTGTTGCAGCATTGTGATTCTCACCCCTCTCCATCCCTGCAGGGCAAATGTGCCAGCAAAGCTGTGTACTCCATTGATATTGAAGAAGTGCAGGACCAGTGCTCCTGCTGCTCGCCAACACGGACTGAGCCAGTGCGGGTGCCTCTGTACTGCACCAATGGCTCGCTTGTGTACCATGACGTCCTCAATGCCATGCAGTGCAAGTGCTCTCCCCGGAAGTGCACCAAGTGAGACCCACCACAGGGGATGCCTGCTGCTGCTGCCTGCCTTGTGCCCGAATAGCCAGAGTGTTGTTAATCTCTGTGCATTCTGTTCTGGTGCCCTCCCCGGGCCCACAATAAATGTCAAGCTTCATGTTGTAAATGGCTGGTGGTGCACTGTGACTTGAGGCTGAGACGGCAACTGGGGTGGGAGCCTGGGTTGTGATGGGGGTAAGGGGTGGGGATAGGGGAGACACAGGCCCCAGTTGAAAGCACTACAACCCCAGTGTCCATGGGAGGCAGTGACTGCTTCTGGGAGCAAATGGTATCCCAGCTCTGTGGGGTGGGAAGGCCTAGTGTGGGGCTGGCCTCTCCAGATCCTTGGCGTATGATGCATCTGCTGGGTTCTCAACTCTCTGAATCAGGGGACTGCAGAGGGGTGGGTGTGGAAGGCAGGTATGCCCGGGATCAGCCTGGTGGTTCCCATTGTGGAGAAGGCATTTACTTGGCCAGGTATGACAAAGACACCGTGTACTCTAGTGGTCCCTGTGGGAAGGGAACATGCTGAGGTACATGGATGTGGAGTGCTGGCAGGTGCAGGAGTGCAGGCATCCCACAGGCTCTGTTGGAGGGAGAATGGCCCCAGACGCCGAGGCAGACTTGGGCTCCACACACGCCCTTGCTCTCAAGCCCCTCCCTCCAGGATTCTCTGTTTCAGCTTCCTCATCTGGAAAGCAGGAATGCTCCTCTCACTACTGAAGACTGCAGGTCTTCTGGTGACTGCAACAAGGGAGGAGTAACAAGAATAAACATGGGGGAACCACGATTTGGAAGAAGGACTCACATAGAGCCCCATGCCAATGGGAGGGTGTTTCGGATTTCTGGCAGTTTGAGGTTTGGCAGAACAGAATTTTTTTTTTTTAAGATCGGTGAGTTTTGTGTTGCTGGGCCTCCACTCCTGTTGTCACTTACAATGTAAGCCCCAGAGAGCTGCTTCTTGGGACAATGGTGTCAACTGTGCAGAATCGGTGGGATGGGGTGTTTTGAGGGAAGAGAGAATGGATAGATGTCTTATGTAACAACTCAGTAATTCAGAGGCTGTCGTCTGTCCATCCATCACCCTGCCCTGCAACTCTGCACGGCTTCTCAGATCTCTCTCTCTGGAGGAAACCAGATCCAGGGATAAGGAATTTACTGGCCCTCTTCTGATTCAGTACCTAACACTCCACCTGGGGACAAGGTGTTACTGGAAGTATCAGCCTCATAGACATGTAGCAGAGAGGGGACCAGGGCAGCATTTGTTGTCAGTCTCCCAGCTGTCCGGGAGACTTTTCCTCCTAAGAACCAACAGGATATGTCATCCATCACAAGAAAGACAACGCAAGCAAATGCATATTTTTCTTAACAATAATATCAATAATACAATAAAGGGGAAGTTGGGTGGAAGGCTGTAGAAAGGGAACCCAGGGGAGGTGGTTGTGTATATGAGGGAATGTCATGGTGGGCTTCCTTTATTTTGTAAGTATTCTAGAAGCAGGGTCTCGGGGCCCTCTTTTATGCACATCCTCAAACAAAATCAAAGTTCCCCAAAGTGGGTACCTTAGGGAGAGTCTCAGGGAAGGAATAAACGGAGACCTGCAAGATAAGAGAGGGAACACATAAAGGGACAGTGGAAGACTGCTCCCCATTCTTACCAGTTGAGGAGCTATGGAGATGGCTCAGGTAACCCACAGGGAGAAGGGTGAGGGCAGCCCCTAGGGAGAGCCTGAGGGCAAAGTGTAAGGAACTTCACAACAGGCTGGGGAAGCCTCTTTGAGGCAAGTCCCCCAATGTCAGACACGGCAGGCCTTCATCTGTAAGATGGACACACCGTAGAAGTGACCTCATCCACTCATGGTCCAGGTTAAGATATCTACTATGAGCAGAGCCATGAGAAACGTGGGTGAAGAAGTCCTAGATAAACACTGGAGTTGCCAGAATCAAGCACTGGGGTGGAAGTGGGATAACATCATAATTTCTTTTTTTTTTTTTTTTTAAGATTTATTTATTTTACTTAAAAGTCAGGGTTACTTAAAAGTCAGAGGGAAAACGCAGAGAGAAATCTCCCATCACTGCTTTACTTCCCAAACGGCTGCAACAGCCAGAGCGGGGCTGATCCGAAGCCTGGAGCTTTCAGGGTTCTCATGTGGGGCCCAAGGGCTTGACAAGCCTCCTTCCACTATTTTCCCACACCAGCAGAGAGCTGGATGGGAAGTGGAGCAGCCAGGACTCCAGCCGGCACCCACATGGCGTGATTAGCCAGCAATGCTGCAGATAATGTCATTTTTAGTTAAGATTTCTTTATTTATTTTGAAAGAGTTTCTGAGAGAGACAGGGCAGGACAACACAGGCAGAAAAAGAGAGCTTTCATTGGCTGGTTCAGTTCAGTCCCCCAGATGACTGCAACTGTCAGAGCAGGTGCTTCTTCCTGGTCTCCCACCTGGGTGGCAGGTGCTCAGGCTGTTGGACATATGCTGCTTTCCCAGGCCAGTAGCAGGGAAGAAAGTGGAAGTGGAGCAGCCACACAGAACTGGCACCCACGTGGGATGCTGGTGTCACAGGCAGTGTCTCCACCAGCCACGCCACAGCACCGGGTCCTCGCAGGACACTCTAACTTTTTTATTTTCCTCCTAGGTTCTGGCCCTGATTCATCCAGTGTTACTGCATATTTCCTTTACTTCCTCTGTGGGGATCCTCATTTACGAGGCCAGGAGTCACTGCAGCCGTTACCTTTATCAGCACACTAGTTAGTTATTTAAAACACAGGTCTAGTTCACATGATATTATTATGATACTATTACGCGCAGCTAATCCCCCCAACCTGGTTCTTTACCGTGAGCCGAAAACTCCAGACGCAACGAGACATCTTAGGAGATTTTTTTCCAGCGGGGCAGGAACAGGACCGGCGGTGGTGGAGATCAGCGGGAAAAGCGGAAGATGGAGGCACTTAAATTCAGGTAGGCCGGCAAGGTGTGGGGGGCGGGATTGAGGGCAGGCTCCAAGGGGATTGGTTCCTGCAGGTGAATGCCTAGGGATGATTGGTGAGTGGGCGGGGTTGGGAGATTGGGGCGGGAGTCTCAGGTGAAATGGCTGATTGGTGGACGGCTGGAATGGCGCGAATTTCGTGAGCTGTGAGGAAGAGAAAATGGCGTCGGGTGCAGGGTGGGATATTCGAATAACTCCGTACAGTAGTAGAACATTCCTCAGACTTAAAGGTCAGGGATTGCAACTAGCACACTTGAATTTGGTCCTCACTTAGAACTTTCCATTTTTGCAGAGAAGGAGGTATTCATGAACTTGCTTTGCTTCGGGCATCTGTGAATAACAGAGTCCATCATTTAGAGTGGCTCTTCGGGCATCTGCTTTCTCTTCCCTCTGCCCATGGCTGGGGGACCCAAACCATTCTGGAGAGATGGCACTACTCTATCCTTTGGGGTCAGCTTTCTCAGCACCCACCTCCTTAGACATTCCCAAGCCTTTCCCGGGTCCCACGGTGAAACTCCTGCAGGCTTGCCACCCTCTCCCTGCTGCTGGCTAGACAGACTTGGCGACAGGTGTGAGGGGGACCCACTTTCCAGGGCATGGCGTCCACCCTCACGGCAGGGCCAAGCCCTGGGCAATGATGAGCCTCTCTGGGGAAGGCAGGAAGGAGGTTTTGCTGGCCGGATTGGAGACTAATCAGCCAGACGGTGCATGAGATAATCCGGCTGAGTTTACAGGCTCCAGCCAGGTTGTGAGGTGCCTGCTCAGGGCGAGGCGAGCAGGAGGCAGTCGCCCTTTTGCCCCTAGCTGCCCTCTCCCGAGCGTGTCCCAGACTCAACCCCGCCGTCCAGTCACGCTGCTTCCTGCACGCCGCGCTCCCAGCGCCGGTGCGCCCAGGGCGCAGCGGGCACAGCGCGGTGCGGGCCCGGCGGGCGGCGCGGGGAGGGATGGGGGAGGAGGCGGCGGCGGCCGGCGAGGGGCGGGCGCGTCCAGACGGAGCTGAGCCGCGATGGAATTAGCCCCGCGGCGGCGTAAGCCTGTCCAGAAGCGAGCGCGGCCGCGGGGCGCTCTGGTTGCGCGTGCGGTGTGCTCGCCCCATGGCTACCACAGGGCTACACGGTGAGTTTTCCCCGGCCAGCGGCCTCTGCTCTGGGCTTTGGGCAACTTTCAGGCGGGAGGAGTAAAAAGGGCTGCATCCTGACGCCTGTCCCGCGCGCGGGTTTGGTGACCTCAGGTGAAGCTGCACTGGGAGACTTGCTGAGAGGAATTGGCCTCTTTTCCCTCAGGGTAGGGGAAGCTGCGGGATTCCCGCCGCCTGAGAACTTTCTCCCTCCCGGGGAAGCTTCTTTCTCCAAGGGACCGGGCAGGTAGGACCACAGCCCGAGGGACCGGTGCGGTGGCTTCTCTGTGATTGGCTCCCAGTTCCTAACTTGGCTGTTTACAAGATTTTGAGGCTTAGAGTGGCCGAGGGTCAGTAAACAACCCGCTGGCTTCAATTCAGTACAGTTGTGCTGACAGTAGAACCAATCAGACTGGCATCCCTGGGGTGGCCTCCCAGCTTCTGGAATTCTCTTCTGGTCCCCATGCAAATGCACCTTCAGGAAAGGCTGTGATGCCAGTCATTTACCCCTAGGATGCAGGCATGCACAGAGGGTATTTCCTAGAAAGAAAACAAATGAAGGTGGGGTTTTGGGAGGTGGGAGGGAGGATGCTTTACTGCTCTCCCCAAACTATATGAAGGAGAAGTTGGGGCCGACTTGACCTTCCCCTCCTACCCCCACGAGTGGGTTTCCTTAGGTGTCTTTTTTTTTTTTTTTTTTGTATTTCAGAAATGCAGGAGGGTGGGAAGGGGCCATTTCCTTGGGCTGGAACAAGGTGTCAGTTATGGGTCTAACATTTGCGGAGCAGATAGCAACTCCCAGGGTCCCGTGGACCCTGGTCCAGGGCGTGGTGGCTGAGTGTGCGCCTTCTCTTTCTCTTTGTCGGGCAAAGGGACTTGGGCCTAATGTGAAGTGCAGCTGTCCTTTTTTCTGAAGAGGACCCCAGCCTTTCTGGAAACGCCCCTACCCTACTGACCACAGAAGCCTGTCCCTGCCTTGTGCCCACTGTTCCTGGGCACTAGGAGACGAGAACTTGAACTGCCAGAGGTGGGATTCTTGCCCCTCATGACAAAAATAGGAGCCGTCTGCATTTGTGATCAGCTGGCTGGGGAAGGCCTTTCCAAGGAGAGGGGTTTGAACAGAGATGTTATGTTTAAATGAGCGAAGGGGCTGTGAAGATACCTGGAGAATGATCTAGCCAAGGGAGTAAAAGGTGAATGTACTTGGCCTGGCCAAGGGACAGTAGGAATGTCTGAGTGGCTACAGCAGTGTGAAGAAGAGGAAGAGGGTAAGACGGGGCCAGACTGGGTAGCACCTGTCGCTCAGGCCGAGTTCTGTCTGGCATTCGGAGAGAGCAAACAGCTCCTGTGCCGCTGATGCTGCTGGCTGCTTTGCCTCACAGTAAGTGTGGGAGTCAGTGTGAAGCAGGTTTCAGTGTGAACCCGAGATCAGAGACATTAAGAAATATGCCTGTCATCGAGTTAACCACTGGATAGTTACTGAAGGACAAAGCCAGAATTCAAGCTTGGATCTCACTGCGGAACTCACGTTTTCACCCCACCAACCCACACTGCAATCTTCAAGTGGAAGGAAGTGTTGGTGTCCAGTGATGGAGGGTGGGAAAGGGGTGTGTGTGTGTGTGTGTGTGTGTGTGTGTGTGTGAGGTTGGGTAGTTGGGGCATCGGGGGACTGGAGTCGTATGGGAGAAGCTTTGGGTACTTACCCAAAGCTGTGGGATGGAAGCTGTGATCTTATGGCAGGTGAGGCTGCATTGAGACATGGCTTCCAAGCAGGAGTCATCACAGTTCATTTATTTTGGGGGGAATCAGGCCCAGGAAGGTTTGAGCACATCTCATCCCATCAGAAAATCTGGACTAAGAATAGCTGCTGTAATGGAGCAAAGTGTGATTTATGGGCGTCCTGACAGCCAGGTCAGAAGAGAAAGAATAAGTTACAGGGTTCTCATTATGTGATAAGAGGAAACTAGTTCATCCACATTAAACTTTAAGAAGAATGTCGTGGTGATATTTATATAAGACATTGCCCAACATCAGGGGCTATAGTTTCATTAATAGGAATTTTTTTTAAAAAGTATTATTTATCCGTGGCATTCATCATATTGTTTCTGATCAACCAGAAATCATGTTTCCATTGTATTCTCTGATCCACTCAGTTGCATTAAAAACTTGATGTTTGCTAACTGTTAGATTCAGAGAATCAATTAATGGGGTAAACCTTTAATTGGGAAGGTAGTGGTTTATGGGATATAGAAACCTCAGTGGTTTGCAGGGTGTTATGCTAGGGCTGTCAATGACTTTTTCCTTCTCCACATGAGAAAGGGATGTGAAACAATTCCATCAGAACAATTCTGACTCAGGTTTTTGTCTGTTCCCATCCCCCTTCCGTGTACATACATCGTTTTATTTCTTTTTTAATTCTATAATTTGCTTGACAGAGGAACATACACACACACACACACACACACACACACACACACACACACACACACACCTTTCATTCTCTGATTCACTCTTTAAGTGCCTGCAATGACCAGGGCTGGGCCAGGCTGGAGCCAGGAGTCAGTTTCTCTATCCTGGTTGCCCACGTGGGTGGCATGGGCCCAAGCATTCTGGGCCATCACCTGCTGCTTCCCAGGTGCGTTAGCAGGTTGTTGGATTGCAAGTGGAGGAGCTGGGACTTGATCCTGGGCACTCACATATGGGATGCCAGTGTCCCAACAGACGCTGACATGCTATGCCAAAATACCCAGCCCTAATTTTTCTTCAGGTATAGTTCTACTGGTGATAAATTCTTTCACTTCATTTTTCATTGCATCTAGACTACAGAATTGGTAGGTTTTTCTTTTAGTGCTATAGGTGTCTCTTTTTTAACCTTAATTGTTTTGGTGAGAAGCTATCTTCAGTTCACATTTTGATTTTATTTATTATGTTATCCATGCATAATGTATTTTTGATCTAATAGCATTCATTTGTTTTTATTTTTTAGTTGTCTGAAGTTTGTTGTATAAACCTGGCTGGGATTTTTTTGTGTGTTTTTTAAAAAATTGCATTTGCTGAACTTGTTTTCCAAATATTGGGATTAGTTCTCCAACTTTTTTCCCCTCTTGAATTCCAATCACATTCTAATCACATGTGTCAGTCTGAAATTGACCCAATTGTTCCTGACACCGTGCTGAATCTTCTCTGTTCTTTTGTCCTCTGTTCTCTGGATTAGGTGATTTCTCTGGATCCACTTTTAACTTCATACTTATTGCAAATGAAGCACCTTGTTCCCATTTTCCTTTCCACCAGTTCCTGATAATTAACGATGCTCTCCATTTTGACGGATCTGTCTGTTCTGGTCATTTTAAATATGTGGCATTTTGTGTCTGGCATCTTCACTTGGCATCATGTCTCAAGTTTAATCACGTTGTGACCTGTTTCAGTCCCTTCTTCCTTGTTGGGAAATGTTTATTTATTTATGAGTATTTGGATTTGCACATTCATGATAACTTTTTGTATGTGCTTATTTTTATTTCTCTTGAGGGTGTCCTAAGAATTTCTAGGGGCATAGGGCAACCCTGTGTGTCACCTTTTTGGGCTGTCATACTGTTTGCTAAAGTGGTTGTATCCTTTTGCATTCCCACTAGAAATGTGTGAGGCTTCCAATTTCTCCACAAACTCACCAGTACTGCTTATTACTTGTCTCTTGGGTCAGAGCTGTTTTCAAGGGCGTGAAGTGGAATGTTCCTGTGGTTCTGCGTGAACTGAGGGACCGGAGAATCTGTTGGAGGAGGAAGGTGGCTGTGCTCCCTGACTTTGGTCCCCAGGCTATGGAAGTGGTGTAAGCCTCCTCCAGGGGTGGGATTCTCCACCTGCATGGTTTCTGTTTGGGTCCCTAACCCTGAAGGCACAATTTTGACCTTACAGTGAATGGGCTTTGCATATTTATGAGTCAATTAAAATGCTGAATGTCACCAAGTGCAGTTAACCTGTGACTAAATGATATAGTTTACAGATGACCTGGATGTCCAAATAGGCAGGGAACATCTTTTTCTACCCTACCAGCAAAGTTGTGTGACAATCCAGTGGGAGCCCTAAGAAGCACCTATACCTGGGGGCCAAGGACTATCAGATGAGCTCATCCATTCAATAAAAAACATACACTCGCCACCTTTCTTGCATTATCCTGGGTTCTAGAATGTGAACCTCTCTGAGTCTGCTGGGAGCCCAGTATGTATGTCTTTAGCTTGACTGCAAAATGATTAAGTGTGAATCTGCCATATCAGATGTCATTTTTGATAGGTCCATTTGACAGAGACTCACTCAGATTACTGTTCTTCTTTTCCTGGCCACACGGCTAAGATCACAGTTCTTGGCTTCTCCCACAGTGGTTATGGCCATGCAATGGAATGCCAGCCAGCGGAATGTGAGCAGAGCGATATGAGCTATTTCTGGGCCTGGCCCATAGCAATCTTCCAGGCCTGCTCCTCTATACTCTTTTTCCCTTTCAGATAACTGGGGTGAAAACTCTCAGGGTCACCTTGAAAATCGCAATTGAAGTTGGCAGGGCCTCCATGTATACTCGGGGCTCCTGGAAAGCTAGGTGTTAAGAAAGCTTTCCCTCCAACGTCCTTACCTGCTTAGATTTATTACATTAGCAAACTACATTATTGCTATGACTTGATCCTTACATGACTTTGAGATTATTTGTCATATCATCTAGCTGAGCATGAACCTAACTCATATGTGTATCCTTCACTACCGAAGTAGGTCAGCAGCAATGAACTCTGCTCACAAGTAGAGTGACTCAGTCCACTGAGCTACCATTCATGTCAAATGCCCCTGCTCCACAGCCTTGCTCAATGGAACCTTCCCCAAATGTCTCCCATCTTAAAAGATCTAAATCCCCTCCCCCATTATACTGCTGCACACCACAGAGAGGTAGGAGCTACTCTGACAGGAACTGGCTGTATTTACCTTTGCCACATGCTGCAGCCTGGCATGTAGTCTCAATGAATGGCTGGATGAAGAGGTGAAATGACGACCCGATGAATAGAGAAAGGTTTCTGGGCAAGGTTGTCCCTTCAGTATTTGTGGTTTAGAATTCTGGAGCATTGATTGTCTTCCATTCATGTAGTTCTCAGCAAGCACAGCATTGTTTATAAGCGAAATAGTTGGCCTTGTCTTCAGGTACTCCCAAGGCTTGCCTCTCCTTCAGGACAAGAGTCAGGGGTGATATCACAGCTTGTATTTAAAAGCAACATAAAATAATTTTATTCTCTCCTACAATATTAGGTTCACTTTTTGAGAAGGAATTTTGTTTTATTATCTGTTGATTTGACAAGAAGAGAGATAGAGATGGGTAGAGGAGAAAGACAAAGAAGGAGATAGAGAGCTAGTTAGATCGATACATAGAGAGATCTCCCATCTGCTGGCTCTCTCCCCAGATGTCCACACCTGCTGGGAATGCCCTAGTTTGAATCCAGGAGACTGTACTTCACTCTGGGGCTCCCATGTGGGTGGCAGGGAGCCAATGACTTGGTCCACCACTGCTGCCTCCCATGCTGCGCATTAACAAAAGCTGGAGTTGGGAGTGGAGCCAGGACTTGAACCTGAGCACTCTGACGTGTGGTGTGGGCATTCCAAGCAGCATCTTGACCATCGCACCCAACGTCTGCCCCGAGATTCACTTTCAGTCAGAACTGGTGTCTCTTATTATTTCTCACCCTTGCCAAGAATGTAAGTCTGAAATTTTTTACTGACAAAACACCCTTGGTCTATAAGAACTTTTGCTACCATTAATGATACGATAACTAGTACCAGGGTGGAACATCTTGCTATGAATTGTACAGCTGGTTAAGTATGAGTCAGCCATTTCCAGGCGCTGACGTGTGATCCTGAGGAAATCAGACCTCACAAATCTCGTCCCAGGAGGGCAGGTTCAGGGATCTGGAGCTCAGGAAGGGAAGGAGATCCCATTGGCCTGGAGAGGCAGTGAGAACAGCTGTGGGGCAGAACACAAGGAGAGTTTGTGTCAGTGGAGCAACCAGAAAGTCTGTTTGGGGATCCTTCTTTCCCGAGGCATTAACATGGAACAGGATCAGAAGTGGAGCATCTGGGACACAAACCAGAGCCCATATGGGCCTCTACGGCACAACTCTGGCCCCAAGATACTGGATTTAATAAAGACTTCAAAGCAGCTCATGTAAATATTCAAATCACTAAACACATAAGAATAAGAAACTAGAGAGAAATATAAACTGCCAACATCAATAAAAACAAATGCCACTGAACTTACACTTCCTAATTTCAAAACATGTTTTAAATCTATCACAGTCCTGACATAAAGACAGATGTGTAGCTCAACAGGTAGAATTGGGATTCCAGAAATAAATCCGTGAGTTCCAGCAACCTGCTGTGAGTGGGGCAAGTGGAGAGCTTCATGTAAAGGAGTGAATTCAGGATGTTTCCTTACCCCATATATAAAAAGTAACTTAACCTGAATCATAAATATAAATGAAATAGCCAGAACTATGCAACTGCTAGAAAATAACGTAAAAATAAATCTTCATGGTAAAGATTTATTTGCTTTGGAAAGCAACGTGACAGACAGAAACAGAGAGAGATCTTCCTGGGCCTAGCACAGTGGCTCAATTGGCTAGTCTGCCGCTTGCAAGGCACCAGAATTCTGTATGGGTGCTGGTTTGTATCCAGACTGCTCCACTTCCCATCCAGCCCTCTGCTTGTGGCCTGAGAAAGCAGCAGAGGATGGCCAGAGCCTGGGGACCCTGTTCCCACATAGGAGACCTGGCTGAATCTCTTGCTCCTGGCTTGGGATCAGCAAGGACACAGAAACCTAGTCAGAAGTGGATTTATGAGAAGCTAAAAATGGTGTGTCTTGCTTTCTCCCCTTATTCTGGAATATCCGGTCGCCCTGAAAGTCTGACCTAGTAGTTATGGGGGTCTCTAGTTGTGTTTCTAGGCTCTCCATGATGTCACCTTGATTGAGGTTTGTCGTTGTACTTTTCCTTTCTCCGAGCTGTGAGAAGACACCTGTCCTGCCCTCACATACCCTTGGTGTCAGGCTCCCTGCTCAGGGTTGGGAATATAGAAATGAACAGTAGCACAGCAAGGTCATATTCCGGACTCCAGAAATGTACAGTCTAGCCAAGTAAGTTTACCTACTATGTGACATAAGTTTGTATTGGCTCATGAAACCATAACTTTGGGCAATTTCTGAAACCTTTGCTACAGATTGATTTTGGAATATTTGACAAAATTCTCAGGATCATTCCCATCCGTTACATCTTTTGAGTGCTTCTGTGCTTCTCAGCATCTCATCCATATTTAAAGGGCTCAGTGGCCTGAGGGTGGGGGCAGTGATGGGATGAGCCATCTGCAGTGGGTGTGCTGGTACAGTATGTAATGTTGCATTTTGGATGCCCAGATGCCATACTGTAGTGCTGGTTCAGGAACTGGCCCCTTCACTGCCAATCCATTCTCATCCTAATGTACCTGGGAGGCAGTGGGCGATGACTCAAGTGCTTAGGTTTCCCCATGTGAGAGACCCAGATGCATTTCCTGGCTTCCAGCTTTGTTGGCCTGGCTAAAGCCCCAGCCCTAGCTGCTGCAGGCAGGCATGCATTTGGAAGAATGAACCAACAGATGAGAAATATATCTCTGTTTCTCTCTCTGCCATTCAAATATGTAAATAAAATAGAAAAAATATCTCTTGGGTCTTAACCTCAGATCCAGTTCATTTGGGACCAGAGAAACCTGTTCACCTTCTTCTTTGGAAAGATGTGAATTAAAGAGATGATGAATCTTGGTTTCAGCAGGAGGAAGAGATGGCTAAGAGGCTTAGAGAGGGGAGGTGTTCATGGTAGTGGAGGAAGATGATATAGAAGGAATCCACTGAGTATACCTGGGAGAGGAGTTAATTAACTTAATTAAAGTGATGTGTGTGTGTGTGCGCACATGCATGTGCAGTCATTAGAGGAGGATTACATTTTGCTCATCATTGTCTCATCACATTTTTTATATGCGTCAAAGACAGAGAAAATCTGTTTGCAAAACAGGTTATAATTGACAAGTCAACAGAACAGTTTTGATTAATTGTGTTGTAGACTTCCTCCTTTCTCACCATGTTCCAGTAGGAGCATTTAATCTCATCAGACACACTCTAAAACAACAGAGGAGATGGACTGTCAAATGTGTGATGTTTGCTATTCTTCTTGTTGTTCCTGTTAGGATAGATGTGTGAATGGCTCAGCACAGGAGATTCTGTCCTGTTTAAAATCTCATTGACAAGGAGGGATTTCCCATTTTCTTACATCATTCCCTTCAAAAGCCCATGGAGCCCCTACTACATCAATAGTCTTGTTCTAGATAGAAAAGACAGTTTCTAATATTCTTGTGGACTTTGCACGATGGTTGGAAAAGACTTTGTCTTCAACTGGGTGAGACTTAGATAAGTAGAGAGAATGTTGCCAGGAGGAGTAATTGCATGAGCAAAGGTACAAAGTAAGTACCAGTTTAGGATCAGGTTTGGCCACAGGTTTTATTTGAGGAAGGGGTTATAAAGATTAGATTTGGAAGTCTTGGAGTGCCACGTTGGTTGTGAGCATTGAGACAATGGAGGTTTTTTGAGTTTGGGGTGTGCCAATGAAATACGAATTCTGTGAATTTTTTGAAGATCAGCTATAGCATCAAAACAATGAAGGGTTTACCCATCCACCCATCGACCCTTGCATTTATCTATCCATTTATTTGTTAGTCCATCCATCCATCCATCCATCCATCCATCCATCCATCCATCCATCCATCCATCTATCCTTTCCCTTCCCTGACACCCCTTTTATCCTCACTATAACTAAGGCGATATTTTGTATGATTTTAATTATAATTCTTCCTCCCTTAAAGTTGTTCAATGTCATTATAAATTGTAAACTCTGAGTGTTAGCAGAGTTGGAACTGGGTAATTATAGAGTTGGGTAGATATGTGTAGAGGCAGATGGGAACACAATTTCCAGGATGAGGATAAGAAAAAGCAGGTCACTTTTTGGAAGACACAGGTAGTTAACTATCTCTGAAGTGTATGTGTATTCTACTATACACAGAGGAGTGGTCAATAGGAGATTATGTAGGGAAGATTGATAAGAAAGTTTGTTCAACACCTTGTAGGCCAAGTATAAAGGTGTGCACTGTACACCAGAGTGTCCTTTCCATGTTCCTCTTCTCCCCTGAAATAGCTGGTTCCTTATGGGACTCCATGTGGGGAAAAGGAGCATGAAGAAAGCAACAGTCTTTGTTCTTAGGACATCAAAGGCCTGATAAGTTCATGCGCAGAGGGTGACAGCGAAAGAGCAGACAAATGACTGTCTCCCTCCCTGTAGGCTCCCTTCCTCCCCTGCCCATCGGCAGGTGCCCACTCATCACCTGTGTCCACTGGGAGCCTTTGCCGACAGCCCTAGAAAGGTTGGAGGGATTCTCTTGCAGATCCTTGTTCCTACACTGGTTTCATCTGCTCACTCATGCCTGGGATTACCTCTTTATTTACGTAAATGCTCCTTGTGGGCTTGTAGAGTTTGGTGCGCAGGACCACATTCTGCTTAGCCTTATGTTCTCACTGTTTATACAAAGTCTGGCAAGCTAAATGGTCCTTTGAGTGCAAGAAGAGAATTGTGGAGGATTGTATATATTACACTTTTCGCTTCCCTACACCATGAATGAATGATCAGATGTCTTTGCTTGGAGTAAGGCATGACTAGCTGTGCAGTGTAGGGAGGTGTGGGAGGAATGAGGCAGGCAGTGGATAAATGCTGGGGATGGTGAGAGTGCAGGCTGGTAGATGGGGACCGGATTCTGAGAAGCCCAGTGTGCCACATTACATGAGTCGAAGTTTGTCCTCTGAGGAGTGGAAATCCACTGAATGGGGATGAGTTTGTCAGGCTGCTTCACAGTGGTAATGTGAACTGCTGAGTGAGCAGAGTGTGGAAACAAAGCAGGATTAGAGGCAAGGAGGCTAGTTAGCACCCAGCTGGGTACCAGGTAAGGTTACAACTGGCAGTGCTGCCACCAGGAAAGAGAATGAGAGAGAGGGAGAAGGAGAGGGAGAGAGAGCTGAGGAGAGCTGAGCAGGTGGATTGGCGGGTGGTTCTTTGTGTGTGGATGGAGCTGGAAGCCAAAGAAGGGGTAGCTAATCAACAGGACTCATGGGGCAGGGGTCAAGGGCAGGGCAATCAGTAGGGCTGGCAAGTTCAAATTGTTAAGTTCAAATCCTCAACATTTGGCAGATGGGTCAAATTCCTGCAGGACAGCAGGGTGAGACATAAGCTTCAATGTTGATCCTCACCCAAGTGAGGTCCAGCCATCCGAGGATCCAGATGTTCCTCGACTTATGAGGGGATTACCTCCTGATAAACGCATCCTGGATTGAAAATATTGCAGATCACAAAGGATATTTATGACACCTTACATGCCCAGCATCTTGGCTTGGCCTCGCCTACCACACACTTGCCTGGAGCACTCAGGTCAACCCACACATGGACACAATCATCAAACACAAATCCTGTTTTGCACAAAGTGCAAAAACATCTCAGGCTGGATTCTGTAGCACAGGATAAAACAGGATGTTGGTACGGATAAACACCTTTGAAAAGTTAGGAAATCTAAGTCGAATCATCATGAATCAGGGATGTTTGTATGTGAGCAGGGAGATTGGGGGACTGGGGGACTCGTGCTTAGAGTGTGTGAATACTCCGGCCTTTTGCAGAGAAGCCCTGGGTACCTCTGGACCTGCTGAAAGCTGCATCCTTGAGAGGCTGCAGGTCCAGGCTGCCCTTTTCCTCGGGGCCCTTCACATTTCATCTGTCAGTGGTCAGTAGCAGAATAGTGACCAACAGGAAGGAGACTGTGAGGAAAAGCTGTACTGCCTAGAAACCAGCTCCCCACAGGCAATCTTCCCTGTGGTTTTCTCTCGCAGGCTTGGGAATTCTCCGAGGGCCTCAATGATTCTCCTGCTTCTCCTGCACCTGCCAAACCTCAAACTTCCCATTCCTCTGCTTCCCAGCTTGGTCCTGCCTTGCTCTCGACTGTGCCTATTTTGCTTTGGAGTTTCCTTTATCAGCTACTGCGCAAGTGTTTCTGACTCTGCTTTAGTTCTCCACATTCTGCTCCTGGCTTTTTGCCCTGTGTCAGAGGTCCTTGCTAGCTCTGATCCTACGAGGTCACTTTGGAGATTCCTGCCCGGCTGTCTGAGGGCAACGACATGATTTGTAGGGCCCCAAGAGACCTCCTGCATCTCGGCATCTGTTCCCTCACCCTGCACCGTGCCCAGTACTCATCAGTAGAGATTACTCCTTCATGCCAGAACTTTTGCACCTGTTAGCCTGCAGGGCCAGTGACATCTGTGTAACGTTTTAGAGTTTTCAAAATACTTTTTACTTATCTCATGTGGGGTGTCAGGATGGGCTGTTTGTGATTTGGTGTAAATTAGTTTCTTAAATTAGATAAAAGAATAAGTCGCCCTGGGCTTGTCTGTGGCTCTGAGGGCAGATGACTGGTCCTGAAGAGTTGTAGGGTGGGGAGAACAATGTGATAACATTGACCTGGGTGCTTTCCCAGTGGCTGTAGCTCCCACCCCTGAAATACCTCGCGTGCAGTCCAATGCATGGTTGGAGATTCAAAACTTTGTTTTTATTTTTGTTCAGACTAAGCCCATCATTGTGGCCCTGGACCATGCTAGACAGGTTGCAGGTGCCTCCAAATGGAAGGCCAGGACCAGAGCAGTACTCTCATTCCCTTCGTTCTCCTCCACTCTTGAGAAGAGCAGTCCCCTTCTCGACCACCCAGCTGCCTCTGTGGCTTCAAGGTGCTTCAGGGTCTCTATAACTCAGGTGAATCAGAATACCCAGAAAGATTCTAGTTTCCACGACATTGAAATGAGAGTGGTTAAGTATAGGCCAGGGGCACACAGTCTTCGCTCATTTTCCTTGGGGTCTCGGTTCCAGGAACCCCCACCCCCAGATACTAAAACCTGCAATGTGCCAGCTGTTTATGCATGAGGGTGGTGATTCCTTTACACATCCCCTGATATACTTTAAGTCACTTCTGGATTATTTATAGTCCCTAAGACAGCATAGATGCTACCTGAATAGTTCCACTGTGTTTCAGCAATAATGATAAGGAAAAAAGAAAATCCCTGTTCACATTAACTATAGATGAAGCTTTATTTCCCTTTTGATCTGCAGTTGACAGATTTTGTGCTTTTAGGGTTTGTGGCTGTGGAGAGCTGGCCCATGTACCACCAGCTTTGAATTCCTGGTGACGATTTGATCCTCTGGCAAGGGGAGCTGTGTGAGTGATGCAGTGGGTCATTGTCATGTGGCGTCTGGTAAGATCCTTCTGAAGGGGAAAGGGGAGAATGGACCAGGGGGAAGATGTGGATGTAGGGAGATGTAGCCATGAACCAGAGCACCCCACTGTCCATGTTTAGTGGGAGGTCGGTGGCCACTGCTTTGCCATACCCCTGTGTCAGGTAGTTTACTAAAGTTTCTGAGAGGTAGATCTCACACGGGGTAGTCAGCTGGGGAGTGGGCCAAGGCTTGGGGCTACAGGAGCCCTTTTGACAGGACGGCCAGGAGGTCATCTCTATGCAGTGTCTCCCAGGCCTTCCTGCAACAACTTCGAGGGGTCCTTGTGGCCCTGCATGTCCTGTTAATTCTTTATTCCAGCACAGCCTGTGGAATTGGATCCTGTCTATGTTGGACAGAGTTGTCTTTGCTAGTCTTCTCTGAAGATTTTTAAAATATATTTTGATTTTGAATTTTGAATTGTGAGGTACAATTTTGTGTAAGGTGGGATTCCTGCCCCCCCAAACTCGCACCCCCGTCAGATTTTTCCCAACTGAAGATTTTTTTGTCTTACACAGTGTGTTACTTTGATTTTTTTTAAAGGTTCCCTAATGAGTAACAGGTAGCCTAAAATGAGAAGAAGGGTGTGGAGGGAAGTGCATTCTGGGCAGAGGGAACAACAGGACAGGAAGACTGCAGGTACAGGGCCAGCAAGGCATGGCGAGAGATGAGCTGGAGATGTGGAGGGGTCTGCTTTTGTAGGCTGTGTTAGTCCAGGAGTGAGAGGAAGGCTCCAGAAGGGTATTCATATAGGGATGCTGTGGCCAGTTGATGTTGTGTAAGGACTCATTGTCTGCCTTGTCAGGTGCACAAAGCGTGGAGGATGTAGGCAGAGTATTTTTTTAAAAAGATTTATTTTATTTTTATTGGAAAGGCGGATATACAGAGAGGAGAGACAGAGAGGAAGATCTTCCGTCCAATGATTCACTCCCCAAGTGAGCGCAACGGCCGATGCTATGCCGATCCGAAGCCAGGAGCCTCTTCCGGGTCTCCCACACGGGTGCAGGGTCCCAAAGCTTTGGGCCGTCCTCGACTGCTTTCCTGGGCCCCGCGCCTGGCCCGGCAGAGTGTTGTAATAATCTAGATGACTGTGTGCGAGAGTGGGAGTCATGGAGGTTGTGAAGAGCAGGTGGGTTTGGCAGGGATTTCCAGGGTAAAATTCATGGGACTGGTGACAAGTGCGGGATGGGTTTTGAGGGGAGGAGGCCACCTGGGCTGCTTCCAGATTTGTGGTTCTTGGATTGAGAATAGGATGGAACATTTGGTACAAGAATTCCATAGTGGAGATCTTAAGTGTGATTTCAGGCATGTTGACTTTGAGAGGCTTAAAGGCATTCATGTGTAGGTGCCAGGTGGGCAGGGCAAAGTGTGGACCTGGTGCTGAGTGGGGACCATGCGTTAAAGAACAGAGCTAGGTGATGATGGCCACCAGCACTGGTGGAGAGTGTGGGGCAGGAGTGGGGAGTGGGAGGAGAGGAGTCATCGCATGCAGAAAAGCCCCAGATCCAAGCTGTGGGAAAACCTATCTAATGGGTCTTGAGACGATCAAGCCAGGCCTCTGCTCAGGGCCTCCATTGCCACATTCATCAGGAAGCTGCTGTTCCCAGCAGCCCCTGCTCAGAGCCCAGTGGTCATTTTCAAATGAGTTGCACAATCTACAAGCTGCGTAGGATGGCCTTTACTTCTCATTGACCTCAATTCACCTGCTCTAAGCTTCTTAGTGAGTTCTCCCGGAGTGAGCTCCCACGCCCCACCCTTCCTCACGGCCAGGTTCATGCACACCCTTCACTACCTTCAGCTCACGTCTTAAGCCAGCTCCCTTGGGTCTCTCTGCCTCCAGGGCCTTATGGTCTGTTTTTCTTGGACCGTGGAGTCTCCCTTGTGGCTTCTGCACTGATCAGGTTTGGGGAGGCAACTTGGAAACAGGGTTCCAAGGCAGCCTGGATACACCTGTCGGAGAGCAAGCAGTAGGGACAGCCAGGGTGGCTAGTGGGAGCCCTGGACATCAGCCTCAAATCACAGGTGGTAAGATGAGGGTGTGGTGACTCTCCTTGACTCTGGGATACTTTGAGTCACAGTTGTGAATCTGAATACAACTTGGTCCTTAGAGGAAATTGTTGTGCTTGCGTGCTCCCGCGGTTGTGGGTTTCCAGCTACACATCCAGAGGCTGTGAGGCCTTCCCTGGGGGCTGGACTCCTTCTGTTCTGGGTGCTCTGGGCCAGCTGGGAGGCAGCCAAGCAGGGAAACGAAGGAAAGACAGGGCTGACCCAGAGGCTGCCCCATCCCTCTGCAGCCTGTGGCCTCTCTCCCTGGGGAGTGCCTTCCAGGCACCTTTCAGATCACCTCTGCCCATCCGTCCTTCAGAACCCAGCTCTGGACTCAGTTCTCCTCCTTTGATTTCTCACTCCAGTATATCCAGTATCCCACAGTACAGATGAGGGTCTACAGTAATAGTTCTGGAAGCTTCACCCTGCTGGTCTGACTCATAAGGCAATTATGTTTGTCAAGTGCAGGGGCCAAATGGTCTCGGCCCCCTGGACTTGGTGGAGAGAGCTGAGTGCATGGGGCTGTTTCCCAGCTTGGTGACTGATCTGAAGGTCAGACTCTGCAGAGTCCTTGCTCTGTTGATTTATTCATTGATTCAGCAGGAGCTTTGGGCTGAGCTGGGTGTTGACTGCTTTATTTGCCTAACATTGAAATAACAGGAATGGCGTTGAGAATCACCATCATTTACCATGCACTCATGGGCACATCCCTGCGTGCATTGCATACATTCTTTGTTCTCATGGTTGTTACGATGCTGCAGGTTTGTGGTCCTCCCCCTCTTCCCACTGAAGGAGCAGGCTCAGAGAGAGGTGTTGGTGCCAGCAAGCGGCAGGACAGCTGTTTAAGCCCCTGGGGTCTGGTGCTGTTGCTTTGCTATAAAGCATTTCTCAGAGGTGGAAATACTGGGCAGCCATGAGACCTTGGCAAGTCATAGAGGTGGCCCCCTCCTGTGTGTGGTTTCTTTTCCAATGCCTGCCAGCCTGCTCCTCGCTCTGCCTGCTGGGGGCTCTGAGAAGGGCTGTTCTGGGAGGGGTACGGAGGGTAGCACAGCTCTGCAGGTGCGTGAGGACTCCCTCCCGTGTTGCTGCTGGCCTGCCTGCCGCTCTGTTCTGAGGGTTGGGAGCTGGGTGGAGTACAGGCTGGTCTTGGTGCCCCAAGAATGGCCTGGAAGCCTCAGCCTTTGGCTTGAGTTCAAGTCTTTCTAGGCTGTGCCCTACCCACCCTGGGTGGCCTGGTGTGGCCTCTTCTCTCTACAGGGATTCAGAAGAGAATGACAGTGCTGAGCCCAAAGAGCTCTTGCAGAAGGCCTCCAGTGTGTGTGTGTGTATGTGTGTGTGAGAGAGAGAGAGAGATGGTGGCTGCATGAGTATGTGGTGTGAGTATGAGTGTGTGTGCTGTGTATGAATGTGTATGTGTGTGGTAGGTGTGTGAGTGTGTGTGTGCATGGATGTGTGTGGTAGGTGTGTGAGTGTGTTGGAGGGCCTCCCTTTCTTCTATGCACTCCCTCCCATCTGGCCCATGGGAGCTTGCTTACCTTGCTGAGGCACTGCATACCGTGGGGCCTTTTCCATCTTCAGTGTCACCATATCTTGGTTTCCCTCTCTCTCACAGATATTCCTCTGCTCCCTGGCTCTCCACGCCGGCTGAGTCCTCGGGCAGTGGCCAGAGAGGGTCATGCACAGCAGTACCTCAAGGTACCAGGTCCCCAGGCCCCAGGCCCACAGGACAGCCACAGTTCTGGCCATACCTCCGATGCAGAGAGCTCCTGCAGCAGCTCTGTAAGTGTGGGTTGGGGACTGGGCTGGCCGTGCTGGGCTGGGACGGAAGAGGGGTGCTCAGGTTGTGGGGGGAGGAGGTGTCTGTGTGAGAAATCCTGGATTTTTTGTTGGCTGTATTTCCAAGGAATGTTGGTTTTTCTGGTCAGGGGGTTGGGAATGAAGGATGCGAGAGGTCAGAGGTTGCCACCTGCCGGTCCCACTTGCGACACTCCTGGGCTGCCCTCCCTGACAGGCCCGAGAAACCTGTCTTTGCTGGTGGTGGCTGGGGCCTCTCCCCTGTGCCTGATGCTTCACCTGGTTGCCCTGGTGACCTCTCAGGTAGCTGCGGAGGCAGCTGGGTACCAAACCAGTAATAAACAGGGAAACGCCCAGAGGGAGGGAGGCAAGTCCCTCCTCTGCTTCTGCTCTGCTTTGCTCTCCCTGCCCTCCCCTTCTCTATCTCCCCAGCCTTGGATTGAGAGAGAGAGAGCAAGCATCAGTTTTCCTTGCTGCTGCCCCAGGCAGGGTCTGCATCGGTGGTTGGGCAGGAAGTGGAGGAGGAGGGAGAGGAGGATGTGGGGCTGCAACGCACACAGTGTGGAGTGAATTCCCGTGGGTGGGAGGGGCGGGCAGTGGGTAGATCAGGCAGCTGGGCATTGGCCTTTGTTGCAATGGATCCAGAGAACCTGCCGGTAAGTTGTGTGTGTGTGTTTGTGTATACATATGTAGTGTTTGCAGTCATATGTGGATACGTGTGAGATATTGTGTCTTTCTACACAGGGAGGGTTGTGTGTGTATCATCACGCACGTGGCTAGATATGTATGTGCAAGGCACTTTAATGTGTAGACAGGAGCTGAACAGAGGTGTTTGCAGGTGTGTGTGTGTGTACAGGGCATGTGGTTGTGTGTGTGAAGCCAGCAGAATGGATATGCAGGGCTTTGCTGCTGTTATGTGTGTTCTGTGTATATGCGTCTGTAAAGTGCATGGATGCCAGAGCATGTGTAAAGGCACAGATGCCCAGATCATAGACAGGTGGGTTCAAGACTGAGTGTGACAGGTGAACCTAGGTCACTCTGTCCTTCCATTGGAGCAGTCAGGGCCTCTGGACTTGCTTCCTAGTTCACTCCCTAACCCCAAAGCCAGTTGGCCTCCTCTGTCTTTTATACTATGTTTGCCGGCCCTCATCAGCCCCACCCTGTTGTTTCTCACCAGGTCATCAACAACTATCTGGATACCAATGAGCCCGCGTCCTCGGAGGCCCGTGTGAGCCGCATGCACTTCCATGACAACCGGAGGAAGGTAGACTACGTGCTTGCCTACCACTACCGGAAACGTGGAGCACACCCAGGCCAAGGGTCCCCTGGCCACTCGCTTGCCATCATCTCCAATGGGGAGACAGGCAAGGAGCCACGTGCTGGTGATATCGAGCTGGGGCCCCTTGATGCCCTGGAGGAGGAGCGGAAGGAGCAGCGGGAGGAGTTTGAGCACAACTTGATGGCGGCTGGCCTGGAGCTGGAGAAGGACTTGGAGGTAAGGTTGGGTGGGTAGACTTGGGCTGTGATGGGCACTTGGTGACAGGGGTTACTTTTCAGTAGCCTTGACTTTGGCCTAGCAGCTGCTGGCTTCTTTGTGTTGTTTCGTAGGAGGTCTTAGGTTTTGTTGCTCAAAGACTTGAAGAAGGGCTGTAGTCATGCTAGGGCAACTGATTAGGCCTAGGCCATTCCAGGAGGTGGCGTGGGATGCCAATATGTTCTGTGGCAGTTGACCTGCCTACAGACCGGAGGGGAAGATGTCCTTCCTGACTCTCAGGCTCCATCTAGTAAGCTCCTCTGCAGTTTTTCCTTGGGGTGAAGATCTGGTAGTCCCAGATAATGGATCAGCATTCCTCTGTAGAGCTCTTCATGGAGGAATGTACATTCCAGGGCCTCCTGAAGGGCTGATTTGGCACATTGTTGAGTAGTGATGGCACACAGCCCATCAACTTGTAAGCTTATGTATTCTCTTACCTGTAGTCAGTGGACTCCTGGAGGGAATCCATCAGATTGTGTTTATCCTTCTGTCTGTCCACCCATCCATTCCCCCTACCCACATACATATTCATAATCTATCATCTACTTCACACTGCAGTGATCTACCAGAAATGACCAACCCTCACCATCTCCTCTAAACTCACCTCCTGCCTCTTCCACCTGCCTGCTCCAGGACAGTGGCTGTCTATATTGTGACTTGGTCACCCTTGCCTCAGAGTCTGAACTGACTCTGCCCTCTGCTTTGGGTATGTCTTTCTAGACCAGTGCATGCTTGATTCCATCACCATGGATCCCTGCTCAGACATCTTCGCTGACTGTCCTAGCCCAAACATTCACACCTGCCACTTTCTGTTTCTCTAGCCTGCTTTGCCTTTCTTCACTGGCTTAGCACAGCTACCCCAGTTTCTATGAAACTGGATTGTGCTTCTTGGTGTGGGCACATCACTGTCCTTGGTCTTACAAAGATCATCTTGGCATTTCTTTGGAGAAACTCCTACTCTCTGCATGGCCTGCTGTTTCCACAGGCAATCATTCCAGTGTAGCACAGTTCTGGAAAATGTGGAGTGATGCTTTTACCGTATGCATTATATTTTTAATCTTAAAAATAGACTTTATTGTTTAGAGTAGTTTTAGATTTACAAACTGAAGGTAGGACAAAGAGTTCCCATAAAACCTGTGCCCAGTTTTCCCTATTATAAACATCTCACGTAAATAGGGCACATTTGTTAGTAATTAACGAGCCATTATGGCTGCATCCTCATGCTGTTTATTTAGATTTCCTTTAGTTTTTTACCTGCTGTCCTTTATCCACTCCAGGACCCCATTTGGTTGGCCCATCTCCTCTCTTCTTGGTAGTAACACTCTCTCAAGACTGTGCATTTTTAATTTTTAGAAAAGACATTCTGTTTATATCCCACCCTCTTCCTGATTTTTTCCTTCCCAGCATGATAGCTCTCAGATGGATGCTGCACATCTGTTTCATCTGTTACCTCCAAGGGATATCTTGTGTCTCCCCCAAGTAGCATTGGAGACTGAGGTTACCTTGGACCGGGTGCCACTCTGCAAAGCTGAGGATGAGAGGTTCCTTCCCATGATGTGCTGAGTACTGAGTGTGGATTTGTCCGCTGGAGCTGGGAGGTCCTGAGCAGCAATTCTCTATGTCAGCACACTCTTGAGCAGCCGCGTGTAGCAGTGCCTCATGGGAGAGGGTACCTTGTTTGCCTACACCTGGTGGCAGTTTGAAGAGTTCACATATTTCAGTAAACTGCTCTAAGTTTCCATGGTTCTCCAAAAGATGACAAACCCTTGAATATATCCCAAGTACCTAGGGGACACCTCAGGTAGTAAGTGACAGTCATGCCTGATTGTGTGTGCAGGGAGACTAGATGGAGACTCCAGAAGCTGTTCTCTGGGAACTGAGGGAGTTAGAGTGGCCTCCTGAGGAGTCCAGCACCAGTGCCATGAGCTGTGAGGCGTGTGGCATTACCTGAGTTCTTGCATGCTGAAACAGCTGTGGCTTGCCTGACACCCAGAACCCAGCACCCAGAACCCGAGGCCTAATGTAGAGTGTTTAAACCCGAGAAGGAAGTGGGCTGAGTGCTGGAGCACCTGCCCATCTACCCCCCCCCCCCCCGCCCCGGCCAGGACCTTTCTGCTGCCAGATGACTTCCTCCTGTAGCTCGACCTTTCCATCTGGGGAAGGTTGGGGACAAAATCAAGACTTCTCCAACCATGTGTCTAATAGTCTTGGCTTTTCATGACTTAAGGAATTGATGTCTTCCCAATTCACTAAGAATTGCATGAATAAAGGTAACTTTCTCTATTTAAGTTCACTCGTGCATCTCTTTCAGCTAAGCCTTTGGAAGCTGTTATTCCTTGTCTGCCAATTTGTACTCATAGGGGGCCAGAGGAGTGGCTTAGAAGTCAAAGACTATTTATGGAAAGACATGGACTTGGCCAATCGTGTTTAATTTTGCAGTGGCTTGTTGTTTTTTGTGCTGTATCCTTGAGCTCTTTTCCTAAGTGACTCCTGCTTTGAACGTGGGTGTGAAGCAGACTGATGGTGTTTTAAGGGCTTTTGTCGAGGGTTTTGCAAAGAGCTCCATTCCCAAAAGGTGGTCTCTCAGCCTCCAGAGCACTCAGGGCCCTTTGCTGTCCTGCTGTTCTGCTGTTCTCCAAGCCCACAGTCCCCTTCCCCAGCTTAGAAGCCTGACTCTGATTCTGGGAAACAAAGGAGTGAGTGGATGGATGAGTCTGCGTGCAGCCATGAGCCTTCTCCAGGGGGAGATAACGTTCCTGTTTACAATCCAGCCTCCAACAAAAGCGCCTACCCTGAGACATCCCAGCCTTCCCTGCTCAGTGCGCCATGGTACCCAGGAAAACAAACTGGCAATTATGATGGAAATGAAAGGAAGAACGGCTGACAGGGCTGTGAGCTGTGCCACTGGCTACCCAACAGGACAGGCACACTGTGCACAGTCCATCTTCCCGCACCCCTTCTGACTTGTGCAGAAGAGCCACTGAAGTCCCATCCATGAAGCCGCCCTAGCAGGTTCCGTGGTGTTGCCACTAGTAGGCTGATGATGGCTGTTTGGGAACCCTGGACCCACTGTGGTATCTTCCTGAAATATTCACCATTCTCTGAGCATTGCTGGTTTGGGAGATTGGTGAGCAGTGTGCCATTCTTCTCCCGAGGAGCCTGGAGTCTGGCCTGGATTAGGTGGTCACTGCTGCTCTTTTAGCTGCCTGGCTGAGTTTCTACTTAGAACTTGATTAGTGTCAGGTGCTGAGGGCAGGGGCACATTGGTTGTGGAGCTTCTGGTTGGCGCCTTCTCTTTGAGCATCTCCAGCCCAGAGAACCAGCACTTGGTTCATCCACAGCCATGGGTGGGTGGAGGCTTGGTAAACCTCTTTCCAGGAACAGAAGTCAGAAGGGATAGAACTTACGGGTGTGCTGTTGTGGGATGTTTTCTCTTTGTTCTGTTCAGATACAGGCACCCTAGAGGTTCAGAGTGGAAGTCCCAGGGTCTGGGGAGGGTGTGTGCTTCACTGCTGGCTCTTGGGGCAAACTTCCGCTTGTGGTTATGGTATCATGTGTGCTGTCCTCACACTGTCATCATAGTTAAGGTGTTGTGTGTGCTGCTATGTGCTGCCTCACACTGCCAACTATAGTTAGTTTCTGTGTCATATGTGCTCCTGCGTGCTGTCCTCACACTGTCACCTTTGGCATCCCAAAGAAAGCAGGTAAGAGAAGGGCTTTACACTCCAGGTGAGGGAAAAGAGAAATAGCAGGAAACAGGGAGGAACAGTTCAAGGCAATATGCTGACTTCTGAGTTTCCTGAACAGAAAGGCTCATGAATTTATAATATTTCTTTAAGAGTTATTTTGTTTATTTGGAAGGTAGAGATAGAGATGGAGCTCTTCCATCTGCTGGTTCACTGCCCAGATGGCAGCAGCAGCAGCATGGGCTGGGCCAGGCTGAAACCAAGATCCAGGAGCTCCTTCCTGATCTGGCCCAGGGGTCCAACCACTTGAACTCTCCTCTGCTGCTTTCCTAGTCCATAAGCAGGGAACTGGTCCAGAAGTGGAGCAACTGGAACTTGAACTGGAACCCACAGTGGGTTAGTGTGCTATGCCACATCATAGGTTCTGAATCTGTGATATAAATACCTCAGTTTTGACATTGAATACCATTGCTACCTAGTTTCATCATTTTAGGTCATTTAACTATGTATACTATTATCTGATGAATGTTTGTGTTAAACTGGATCAATTCTAAAACTTGAATTTGTTTATTTTAAAATTGTCAATTTGAGAGAGATTCAAGCAGTTGGATGTGCTGGTTCACTTCTTAAACGCCTGGGCCAGGCCAAAACTGGGAACTGGTAACTCAGTCTGGGTCTTCTACATGGGTGACAGAGACTCAACTAATGGAACCATCACCTTCTGCCTGCCGAGATACACGTGAGCAGAAAGCAGAATCAGTAGAAGAGGCGGGACTTTAGCCCAGGCACTGGGATATTGGTTTCTCGAACAATATTTGGGTTCTGTGTGCCAAATGCCTGTGCCAGACTTACTTGAAAAGAAATGATGGTATCAGTGTAAAAAATGGAAAGCCAGTAGGGCTGGCCACCAAATAGAAATAAAATAATCACATGAATTTCTCGCTGAACCAGTGGGTTGTGGGAGTCCTGGAGCTCTGGTCTGCTCACTCTTTGTTATAAGGGAAGTTCAGGCAGTGTCCGAGAGGCGGAAGCCGTATTGGGATCCATCGGAGGCTTTCTCTTTGCAGGTAATTAAAGAGGGACTGATTTCCTTAGGATTTAAAGCACCTTATTGGGTGTCATGTTTAAATGCCTTCATAATCCAGTGTGCTTGGACAAAGTGACCTAAACATTTAGGACACGCTCTAGAATGTAATTTGTCCCTGAAAATCTTGAGACAGGGTTCGTCTCAGTCATTTTTGGGGGAGAACCATCTATCTGATGCCTAACTAAGACTCAACAATATCATTATTGAGTCCAAGCCCAGGTCCTAGCATAGGGAACCCATTGTGGAGTTATTAGGGAAGGAACCATCTCTGTGCAGTGGGACTGGAGCAAGAGGTTTCTTTCCAAAGGTGAGGTGGTTTTCTAATCGTTCCCAAGCTCTGGCCCCACTCACAGTAGCCTGGAACCTGCTTGGTGATTGTGCTCTCCCCTCCGCACTTGAACCCTCTGCCCTTCCTGCTACTTCGGTAATTAACTCTGCTTTTGGTTCTGCTGTCTCTGTACCATAGCCACCTGCAGCCTCATCAGAGCTATTTGCTTTGAGCACGGAGATGAGAGAAAGGGAGGCTGGAGAGAGGAAGTGGACGTGTCAGGCGGTTCCTGTGGGGTGGAGCGTCCAGGTTGCCATGGATCGACTTCCCTAGCACCCAGTGCTCAGGGTTTTAGTGACCTACAGGGGATAAGAGTGTGTCCCAGGGGTTGTTAGCAGGGTTTTAGCTTTCAATCTATCTGTGCTTCTTTCCTCTTGAGTTCTTTTCCTTTCTTCTTTCTTTCTGTGTCATTGGGCGCATTCCACAGGCCATGATGCTCACCTGTTGTCAGGGCCTTGGTCATGACTGTGTTGGTGTCAGTTTAGTGACCATAGTGTATTAACCAGAAAAGGGACACAGGTACCATTTTTGAGGGATGTGTGTTGGGATCTGCCCATGCCATCATGGCTTGTCCTTAAGACCTCGCTGGCAGTGGGACCCTCCTCCTGTCAGTCACCGAAAATGTCCCATGTCTTATTAGGTAGTACCCTGGGGCCTCCTGCCCTGGGGCCACAGAAATCTTGCCCCCTGTCCTTTCTGGTCATTTTACCTCTGATTTGGAAGTTACCAATGATGATCACAAACATAGTTACCGTGCAGGGAAGGTAAAGTAAGTCTTTTGAACCTCATGTCAGGTGGCCCATATTTTACAGACAAGGAAACCGAGGATGCAGAACTCATTCAGGATCAAAGAGCCAGTGCCAGGAAGGGGATTGCTTCCTGAGCCTGAGTCCTCAGTCACCACCTGTCTCCTCTCTCTGTAGGGATAGCGCTTCTGTCTGATGCGCTCGGGATGATCAGTGGCTTTTGCCATTGGGATGGGCCAGGAAGGGAGATGAGAGCCCCTGTTCTCTGTGTCCTGTGTTCTGCCGATCCTGTCTTCCCTCCCTCCTGTTAGCCTAGAAGGAAGGTCTTGTGTGTGGGGGAACAGCTGGATCTCTAGAGATCCCTTTTAATGACTCCCTCTTCCTTGCCCCGTCCACCTCCCTGGGCTGCGTCTATGGCAGGAATCAATGGCAATGGGACTCACCTGGGGCAAGTCATCTGCTAGCTCCTAGGCTTCCATTTTTCTTATCTGTAACCATCGTATGGTCGTGTTGTGTTGGGAAATCTCCTCGGACCAAGCAGGAACATAATATGTACCAAGAGGACAAATGAGAAGGAGGAGGTGTGCATCCCAGGACCCTGTACAGCAGCTGGACTATTCCAGGAACTCAGTGTGAGTCTTTCTAGTTCTGTCATCTCAGAACCAAGGTTATTTGAAGGCTTCCATTTTTTTCCGGCCTCTGGGATGACCTACCTATGGTCCGAGATAAACTTCATCCTCATTCTTCCTCATCTGAGTCCAGGCCTGGCTCCGTGGACCAGTGTGAGATTCTGGCTGGATTATCAAGGAGACAATCACATCTAGGGAGATAGCTGTCTTTCCCCTCTCTCTCTTTTTCCTAGACTGTGCAGGGAGTTCTGTCAACAGTTCAGAGTTTATGTCACATCCCTTACCAGGAGGCTAGAAGACAGACCTGGAATAATAGAGATCTTTGCCTTCCTGGGCCCACGAATATGTCTTCCATCTTTGTGCCCTGATTTACACTAAAAGTCTAGCTACTGACATGAAACACCTGCTTTTAAAATTCAGCTTGAAATTGAAATGTGTGAATCTAGCTTGTAGAACAAATCCTGGCCAATCCCCGCCCCCCACCTTTCTTTTGAAAAATGAATAATTAGCCATCTGGTTTTTAGAATCCCGACTTTCAAATATCGGGTTTGTTTGGAGGGAATGCACCTGTAACTTTCTCACTGTGTCGTAGTTCAGGGGAATGTCTCTTTACACAGCCTTGGACTGTGTAACGGAGCCTATAAACCTACTCTGGGAGATGAGCATATGAATGACTGCCCATGCTGTAACGCAATACAGAGAAGGAAAGTGCTTCTTGTGGTCTGACTTAAATCTCTCCAGGGCAACTGTATGCTGGTGAAGGAACAGTTCAGCTGGTATGCACTTGATTGGGCCCACTGGGCCCAACATACGTGGGGCTTGGTCTCAGGAGCCTCATTTTTAGCTCTCATGTCTTAGGCAGCAGAACACAGCTAGGACTGGAAAATATCTTCCTTGTGGGCCTGACGAGGAGGGAGTCTGGTGGGGCACAAACTTTTGAGCTCTTTTCCCAACTCTGTCTCGGAGTCAGGACAGGTCACATGACTTGCCTTGGGTCTTAGGTTTCAGTGTTTTCGGCTGGTTTGTGTTCTTCCAGTCCCTGTCTCCTGAACTTGCATGCTCAGTATGGTCATCTGCATCTCCAGGTCTGATGTCTGACGGTCAAGTCCTCCGTACCCTTGCCTACAGAACAGGCTGTCCCTGTTCCAGTCTGTCCAGAGCCTTTTCCTTCTCCTCACATAGTATCTCCCCACGCTTTCCAGAGCCTGACCCCAGTCTCTCCTGCTGCCATCTCAACCCATTGGTCCACGTTGTCCCAGCCCTGAGGGAGGCAGGGAGCAGCTGCTGGGCTCCACCCCTGTTCTTCCTTGTTCTTGTTGGGGTATCACCTCCCAGCATCCAGCTCGTGAATCCCCCAGCAATTTCTTTGTCACCAGATCACATTGCAAGCTCCTGTCCAAATGCTGTCTGGCTGCTTCCTGTTCCAGGCATCTCCCTCCCACCTGAGTATTTGTGTTTCTGATTATTTATCCCCAGATGCAATGGCCACATTTTTCCAGGTTGAATCTGCTCATTGTTACTTCCTGCCTGGTTTGCTAACATCTCCAGGTCCCTTTTGCAGCCACTTGCTTGGCTCGGAGACATGGCTTTCCAGTCCTCAGTAAGTATCCTATCTTGGGAATGGGCTGGGGAGAGCCAGTTACCCTGTCGAGAGGGGCCCCACTCCACCTGAAGGCCAGACCATCCCCCGGAGAACGTCTGAATTGATGAACACAGAAAGCCCTCAAAGAGCTGCCAGCGGGGGAATGACCTAGACCGAGACCTGTCCCAGCTGTTCAACTTTCTCTGGGACTCCTGAGCCGAGAACAAGGAGACGCCTTCCTGCCCTCTCGGCCTTGGCTCTTTCCAAACAGCCATCCCCAGTTCTAATTAAAGGCTCAGCAGATGAAGTGACCCGGCGCCAGATGAGGGGGTTGGAGGCTGTGCTGTGTGCATGGCCACTTCCTGTCCTGACTGCATCCATTGGGAATGGGGCTGTGCTGAGAATGGCAGGGGCCACAAGTTCAATACTGAGGAAAATGGAATGCACCTCCATTTTTTTCTTTAAGGGAGAATTTTTATTTCATTTTTGAAAATTGTAAGCCCTTGATGACTCAGAAAGTTGGATTTGGAAGGGGCCTTGGAGAGTCTTTAATCCACATCTCGTTTTACAGATGGAAGTTCAGTAATTTACTCAGGTTCACAAGAGCTTGCTAATGTGTTCTCTGCCCCCTAGTTGGGTGCTAAGATTAGGTTATGGGAAGTTCTCTTGCCTGGCAAGGCTTGGAAATGGATGCCTGACCAAAACTATACTGTCTTCAAGGAAAGATCTCATTTTTCCTAGTTGCCAGTGTCTTCCTTCACTCTTTACCTTGAATCAGAGCTTAAAGGCGAGGTTGAATGTGGTGGTGTCTCTCCAGCTCCCCAGAGCTCGTGGTTAATCCCAATTAGATGAACATCCAGGACAGTGACATAGGGTAGAGCTGGTTGTTGCTCCTGAGACAAAGGGTGGCAAAACTGGGCTGATAGGTATCCCCAGCTTAGACACAGAACCTCTGCACCCTGTCTGCCTTCCTACCCACTGTGCCTGGGAATATGGAATGTGTTGCTGCTTAGGAGGGCTCTGCAGAAGATGCTGATGAATTTGGAGAGATTTTACAATTCATGTGGGGAATTCAGCAGCTGTAGCTTGAACCACAAAGGCGCTCTTACGCGTACACACACACACACACACACATACTGCTGTGTCACTGCCTTCAACCCCCATCCCTATGTCCCTGATCTGGAACAAGAGCATGCACACACACACACACACACACACACACACACACACACACACACCATGCAGACACATGGAAACCTATGTGAGCAATCAGAATGACAAAGGAAAAAGGATTAGCTCCCCTTCAGCTCATATGTTAGGAGACGGCATGGCTCTAAGAACATACTTCCAGAATTGTGGGAGCCACGCATCTCTGGTTTGCAGAGCTATTTGGAAAAACGGAGCTGCTTCTCTACTAAGGATTTTTTTTTTTCTGCTAAGGATTTTATACTTTCCCCAGGGAAGAAGTGAAGGAAGGGAACAGACCCTTGTTGGCTACCCAAATACCTGCCAAACTTAAGTTTTGTGACCAACCCTGCTGTGGAGTTGTAATCATTGTGAAGTGACTGTTTCCATCTTATGGAAACGGAGTGGGAGTCAGTGCCGTGTACTTTCGGTGACACGGCTGCTTTCTCAGTTCTCCCTGCTGGAGTCTTACCTGATGGAGGATCTCTTGACCCAAGGTCTCCGAGGGGCCATGTGACTTAGGGAGACAGCTGCTAAGCCAATAATGGTGTCTGTTTCCTCTCTGAAGATGGAAATCGTGCATTTTGGATATTTGGCTGAGTTGTTAGCATTCCTAATAAGATGAAGTCTCTAGCCCTCCAAGGTGTGATTAGAAAAGAACTATGAAAGAAATATTCACCAGCCCCCCAGGCTGAGACAAGGTCCAGAGGTGGTCATTTCAGTCACAGAGTTCACCGTGAGCTTCTCTGTGTGTAGCCATGGGACTGGGCATGAATCTAGGGAGTCCCATTTCGAGCAGGTAGCAGGGTGAGACTCTTTCTTGGGCTGTTGCTGGGGTTCTGTTATGTGCTCAGCCAGTTTTCCAGTTTTAGAAGACCTTTAGGACAAACTGTGTGTTGAATATGCTTCTCTGTGCTATTCTATAAAAATGTATCTGAATCGCCAATGTAGAGTTTGGTGAATTATCTCTAAATGGACTCACAGTGCCACCCAGATCAATAAACAATGCATTTCCCACCTTCCGCAAGTCCTTCCCATGTTTCTTCCAGGCCATGACCTCCAAGCTAAAAGATCATGACCATTCTGACTTTGGGCCTCCCAGATGATTTTTGCCTGTTTTTGAAATTCATGTAGATGGAATCAGACAAAATACATTAAAGAAATGAATGTCTGGTAGGTTTTGGTGAGCAGTGCGTGTGTGAGATATCTCTGTTACAGTGTGTAGTAGTGATCTATTCATTACTATAGCGTACTGCAGTGTGTGTCATGTTGCACTCTCATTCTGCTGCTGATGGACATTAATGCTGAGTAGGTTGCTCTGAACAGTATTGCTGGGATTAGTATCATTACCTGTCTTTTTGTTGAATGCATTCCTGAAGGGTATATGCCTTAGAGTTTCTTAGTCATAGGGTAAAGTAATTGAAAGACAGAATGATAGGAACAGAGAAAAGTAACATCCATCTGCTCGATCATGCCCAAAATGTCCACAACAACCAGGGCTGTAGCAGAAATGGGAGAAGTGAGAGAGGCCGCACTTCTTGCTTTCTCCATAAGTAACCCCAAACCTGCCACAATTTGCACATTAAATGAGTGCATTCATTTATCCTGGTCATCTTAAAGAGGCCTCACCTCTAATAGCACCACGATGGTGATGAAATATCAACATGAAGCTTGGAAGGGAATAAGTCACATTCAGATCATGGTATTGCCATCTTACACACTCCTTTATCCCCTCCCTTTTTGTGCTGTGTTTGTCGCATGAATTGAAGACTCTATCAGAAAATGTGCCAATGTTTGGTTTCAACTATAAAATATATTTTAAGGAAACTAAATAGAATGTTTTATATTTACAAAATTTTAAGAACAATGTATTTTTTTTTGAAAGATGGAGTGGTAGAAAGAAAGAAGAAGGGGAGGAAGAGAGAGAGTTATTCCTCCAAATGGTTACAAAAGCCAAGCCTTAGCCAGGCCAAGGCCAGGAGCCAGCAACTCCCCCTGAGTCTTCTGTAGAGGTGCAGGGGCTGAAGCACTTGAGCCATCTTCTGCTGTCTTTCCAATATCTTGTGCAGTAAGTTGGATTGGAGGCAGAATAGCCAGGACTCAAATCAGTTCTCTAATATGGGATGCTGGTATTGCAAGCAGTGGCTTAATCTTTTGCGCTTCTACCTGGCTGTGGGAGCAAGGGAATAATCTGCTGAGTCTCTAAGGGCCTTGGAGAGGGTCTTGCTCCATCTCAAGGCTGCTGCCACGTGTCAGTTTGAAGGTTAGTTCCACTTGGCTCTGTGGATTGGCAATGAGGCCGTTGGAGTTGGCAATGGCTATTGGTGTAGAGGAATGAGCTCTGGGGCCACAGCAGGCCATGGTACCTTCCCTGGGCCCATGGGGGAAGATTTTCCATACCGCCGTGGGCTCAATGCGTCTGGGAATGATCCCTTCTGGGCAGAACTGCTTCTCCCAAGATGCAGATTGGGGCAGACAAGACAAGTAGAGTGGAATTTCCAGTCCCTGGAGTCACCAACTGGAGAGGACCTGATGAGACTTATTTTCCACCTGTGCACCTGTGTTTGCTGTGTGTAGATACTCCATGTCTGATTTTCTTCTCTTCCCAACCCTGAGTCCTAGGCCTGGCCTTGTTCCTATGACTTGCTGTTGAGTCCTTCAGGGTACCAGGAGGTAAAGAACCTTAGAGGGGAAATGATACAAGCACCCCAAGGCTGAAACCCTACTTAAGAAAGGGTTTCCTTCACTATGGGCACTGACCTTAAAGATTTTACACTCTTTTTACCTGGTACTTTTTGCTTTGTTGACCAGGAGTTAACTGCTGGTCGTGACAGGTGGGAGCCTATTACAACTCCCTCTTCCCCACCCCTACCCCAGCCCAGTGACACAGGAGGAGACCTGGCCCTGGCTCCATCCCTAGAAGATGACTCTTGGAGTGCATTAACGTGGAGCTGTCTCGATTCCTCCTTGCCTCCCCCTCCCCTAGCTGTCAATGACTTGTGATTTAGCAAATCTTATCTTGGGATGTGTAAACTTACTGGTCCAACTCTTCTCCAGGGGCATGGAAGTTATTTGCGGGCAGAGAGCATGAGGAAATGATCCATACATCCCTGGATGTGTGTGGGGAAGCATTCATGCTTCATGCCCATTATGACATGGAAACATTTCTTCTTCATCTCTCTCTTTAGATTTTTGTATTTCATTAAAAACTGACATAAGAAGAAACTTCCAAAAGTATATACAGAGAATGGAATTAGAGGTAAGTTTAGAGGCAGGTGTTTGGCCTGGTGTTGAAGGTGTCATTATGAAACCTGTGTGCCACCATCAGAGTACCTAGGTTTAATGCCTGCTTCTAGCCTGTGATTCCGTCTTCCTGTAGATGCAGACCTTGGGAGGCAGTGGTGATGGCTCAACTAACCATGTTCTTGCCAGTCAGTAGGGAGCCTGGATCGAGTTCCTGGCTTTGACCCAGCCCTGTCCTGGTTGATGTGGCCATTTGAAATGGATGGTCTCTCTCTCTCTCTTTCTCTGTCTCTACTCCACCTCCTCCTCTTCTCAGTTACAATTCATAATAGTAATTTTAACTTGGTAAAAGTCTTGCATAGTTCCTTTCACAATGTGATTTTTTCTTTCCATGAGCTTTTTGAAGACCTCTTCTATCCCTAGATTTCAAAACTGTTTTTAGTTATTTATTTTTTGCACCAGAATACATTTATCTTTGGATTCCAGTTGATGTGAACTTTTTGAAGCACCTGCGTGTCAGGTGTTCCCATCCACAGAGCCAATGGGAGGGATGTAGAAGATATCACGTGTAAAGGGCCTGCAGCTGAGCCTGCTTTGCCGACGTTCAAAAGTCATCAGGTCTGCTGCTTCCTACTTGACTTCCTTCCTTTTTTTCTTCTTCATTTCCAGAGCCTCACACACTACTCCTGAATAAGTAATGTCCCCCGTCACCTGCCAAATAAACTAAATGACTAAGAAATTGACCCAGGAAAGGAAACATGAGCCAGTGATCCAGCATGTTGAGCTGCTTCCCAGGGGTGGTGGGTCCTCATTGATTCAGACACTGTTGGCGGAATCTGTTGGTGAGCAGGTGAATGGGCAGCTATGATTCTTATGTAGGTTTTGGGGATCCTTCATAAGTGACCTCGAATCATACATTTTTACTGATGGTACTACTGTGTCAGGTTGAGTTACTTACTTAAATAATTTAGTGCTGGAAGATTTAACTTTGGTGTCCCTATATTTCAGTGAATTTGTCATTACATTTCATTGGTGCTTGAAGTAGTGAATGTAGCTCTTTCCAACTCTGCATTTTATTAATGCCTTGTCCTCCTCTGCTGTTTGAACAAAGAATTCAAGACCAAGTTTTCATTCTTGCTTTGAAGAGGTATTACACTGACTATCAAAACTTTTTTTTTATGGTTAAGTATACATGGCATAAACTTAGCATTTAAGCTGTTTAAAAAGCACAGTCCTGTGGTGCTGAGCATACTCACATGGTTGTGCCATTTGTGCCACCCTCACCTTCGTCTCTGCAACATACCCCTCAGCTGTGTGCCCCGTACACCCCGATCTCCACTTGTACACCTTCCATGCCAGCCCTAGCGGGCACCTGCTGCTCCCCATCTCTGCGCATTAGTCAGCGGGAGAATCCTCTAATCTCTGTCCTCTGTGTTCTTTGGTTGAACTTTGGTGTAATGTCTCTCAGGTTCATCCCTACTGTCACAAGTGCCAAGATGCCTTTTGAGACTGAGATAACAGAGATAACTGTCGTACACACACACAGTTGGTTCATTTTTTCCTCCATCCAGACACGGTCTTTGCTTGCTCCTTTGGGGTGCACACTTCCTTGGGAGGGTCAGAACAGCTTAGATTGGCAGGTTGGGAAGGGCTTGAGCACCACCAGAAGCAAGTAATGAGCAGTATGTCAGGATTCGGTTTGGAGCTCCTTGGTCCACCCGACACCTCCTGGGAAGCAGAACCTGCAAGTAGTCCTGGTTCCCTTGCTTATGGAGAGAAGAGTGGCAGAAAGCTCCAGAGAGACAGAGCAGGGAACGTTTGCTTTGTCTTTGGATGGAGTTAGCCTCGATGGACTAACTTCCCATTTCTAGAGAAGGTGTCAATTTGTGGCCAGGGCCTGCTGCCAGATGGAGGTGAGAAAGCACAGCAGTTCTCCCTTCTCCATAATGAAGATTTCCGAGATCCCCAGTGGATACGTGAAACCACAGATAGAACCAAACCTCATACATTTACTGTATTTCTTCCATACATAAATCCCTATGCTAAAGCTTCAGGGTTGATTTACAAATTAGGCAAGGGAAGAGATTAACAACAAGAATAATAAGCCACAACAACTATAAAATGTGCTATTGTAAAAGTGAAGTGAACGTGAATTTTCCCAAAGAAATCAAGAAAAAATGCTAATGTTTTCAGACCCCAGTAGACCATGGTAAGACCCTGGTGAAGAGGGCATTGTACCATTTTAGGGCTCCTAGTTAAATAGGGCATCCCCCAAGTCATCCCTTCTGTGGCTCCTTGAAGATTGCTAACTTCTAATGATCTTCCAAAGAATGAAGGGCAGTGTTGCTCAGTGGTTAAGGGCTTACTTAGCCTATGGGTTTAGACTGTCTAGGCTGGAAAATTAGCTCTGTCACTTACAGGTGCTCAGAGGAAGTTGCCAAATCTTTTCCTTGGTCCACTTATTCTTTCAGTCCCCGAAGGAGGAAGAACGATAGTGTCTACCTGCAAAATTTACTCAAAATTAAATGTGATCCTATGTTCAAGGCCCTTTGTAGTGCCTAACAATGTAGCCAATTGCTTATTATATGTAATTATTCTCACCTGCTTTTATTTTTGCAGTTCCTTCCTTTGATGCAACCTTGGTCGTGTATCAGTAAGCATGAGCTCAGACGTAGCCTGAACTGTGTCTTTGCTACATTTTCCATTCAGTTCCCCACTTCTGCTAAACCTTGCAACCAGCTCACCGACCCCCAAGGCTTGGTGAAAGCTCTGACACCTTGTAAAGCCTCACTCCTTCCTAATAACTTTTGCTGTGAGTCAGGGGC
Organism: Ochotona curzoniae; assembly: GCF_017591425.1. Classification (NCBI taxonomy): domain Eukaryota; kingdom Metazoa; phylum Chordata; class Mammalia; order Lagomorpha; family Ochotonidae; genus Ochotona; species Ochotona curzoniae. The sequence goes on along the minus strand of NW_024465654.1, from coordinate 2,466,762 downwards.
CACCCTGAATGCTTACACTTCCAGACCCCAGAGTGGGGAAGGGTTGGTGGCTGCCACTGGCTTTGAAAGCTTCCAGGCAGTAGGGGTCAACCAGAGAGGTCAGCTCCACCAAAAGGCATTTCACTCAGCTTCCCTGAAATAGGAATATTAGTCTGACACAGGGCCAGCATAAGCTGGACCAGAGGGAGATGAAACAGTGAAGCAAGAATGTACAGCTTGCTTGTAGCATCAGGCAATAGATGATTGCAGCAAATCAAAACCAGACTTTTGACCGCGGTTCTGACAATGGTAGATGGTGTTTGTACCTCGGTACTCCCCCTGCTCTGCATTGGCATCCTTGCCCTCCTCACCATGCTGTGGGAAGCCAGTGTACCTGCTGACTTCTTGGCACTTTGATTTGGTCCATTGTCAGTCTGGATGGTGTAGAACAGTCTATAGGCCTATAGGTCTGACACAGGAAGGGGTAAAGACTTTTGCCAGGTCTGGACTTGACATTCACATTGGCCTGCAGGTGAGTTTGGCCAGGTAGACGGACAGGTGAGCATGACATTGCTGAAACTGAAGCCACCCCTGAGCTCTGGGCAGAGGCTAGTCATTTCATCCTCTCATGAATTTTATAAGGTCCTGTGGCAGCAGCTAGAATCACTGTTTCTGCTGGCTCTTATCTCGGATTGCCTTGCACCCCACTTGATGAGAGGCCCAGATTTAAAATACCTGTTTGACTGTTGAAGGGGAATGCACTGCTGCTGTTCAGTGAGCAGAGTCTAGGGGTGGACATCCTGGGCTACCAGTCTCCCTTGCTTACTACCTGAGTGACCTTATGCCATATTTTCAATGTTCCTGTTCTTGATCTGTAAAATGGAGACTTTCATCTGTGCCTAACAGACTTGATGTTAGGATTTAGAAAAAGCATGAAAAGGGCTTGGAAAAGTCTCTGCTGTGCTGTGCTTAGTCAATGAACTTGGACTCTTCTAATGATCATGAATATGTAGTGCTATTTGAAGTGCATTAAATATGAGCAAAAAATGACCCATGAGAATGGTCATCACATCTAGATTCCTCATTCAGTATATAGACTGATGCCCGGAAAGGCAAGATGTCTTGCCAAATTCCTGTTTCAGGCAATGAAGCAGGAGGGACTTGGGTTCTGGTCTAGGGCTCCACATGCTGCTTCACCAAGGGACCCACCCCATTAGTTTGGAGTCAGTTGCTTAGAACATTCCAAGTCCAGACTGCTGAACAGAAATCAAACACACACACACACACACACACACACACACACACACACACACACACACACACAAACACACACACACACGGGCACATATCATGCACTCAAGGAGAGGAAGGGGAAGAGATTTCTTCCATTCACTGATTCATCCAGGTCTGAGCCTGGCCAAAGCCAAAAGCCCAGAATTGAACATTCAAGTCTCCCATGTGAGTGACAGGGGACCTAGTACCTGGACCCTCCTCTGATGCTTTACTAGGCATATTATCAGGGAACTGGCTCAGAAGTGGCACAGCCAAGACCCAAAATGGTCATTGCCTGTGGGATTCCAGAGCTGCAGGTGGAGGCTTAATGTGCTGCGCTACATTGTCAATCCCTATTTGTGCTACATCTGATTGACAGCGTATGTGGCGGAGCTAAGGAAAGTTAGGGTGCCTATGAGACAGGCAGCTCAGCAACGTTGCTGGGGCTGTTCGCTCAGTGTGGTTGTGAATTTATGAGCAGGCTTTGGGACAGAAGGCTTGTCTAGGTTGGGTTCATCAAGGAACCTTCTTTAGAGGTGGGGTGATATCTGTCTCCTACCCTGGGTGAACCTCAGCTCCCTATTTAATTGATCCTAGCTTTCAGCATCTTAGGTGGGGACTGGTAGGAAGCTGAGAAAGAGACAGTGTTAATGAGCCTTGAGGATGCCACAATGCTGTATGCTGGAGAGTTTCCAGCGAGGCATGTGGTAGAAGGTTGACTGTCCCTAGTGTCAGGGCCCACTGGTGGGACCCAAGCAGGAGAGCCACAAGAGGCATCTGTCCTCATAACCAGCTTGCAGTTTTGTGTCCCCATCCAGGTCTTAATGTCTTAAGCTCCTCTGTTTCCCCTTGGGGGCGCTGAGGACTGTGAAGAAGTCTAGATGGTGTTCCTACCCCCTGATAGATCAAGGTCATTGCCTTTTCTCCTTCCCTCAGCCTGCTGCTGTGGACTTCACGTCAGGAAAACAAAGACAGTTCTGTTTGGGGACGTGGGCGACTCGGCTGTGTCCTTAGTCTCCATTGCTTTGCTCCTCCTTAATTGCTCTGCCAGACCACCCAGCTAAGGCCTCTCCCATCTTTGATGTCGGCTTCCTGCGAACCTTGGAAAAGAAGCTCCATCACATGACTCGAGTCCTTTAGCCACCAGTCCCTCTGATGTCTGACCAAGTTATGGACATCCTCTGTCCAGCCAACAGGCCAGGACCTGAAGCTGGCACTGTCCCTATTCCAGGCCTGTGAGGGGATGTGCAGATCGAAGCCTTGCTACTTGAACGTATCACTGACATCCTCATGTTCACTATTCTCTTCCCCAAGAAGTAGGGAAGGCAGAACAGAATCGATTTTTGGAGTCAAGACCAATGGAATCTCATCCTAGAAAATCGTTGGAAGCTTGACTTTCCCATTTGTAGCCTGGAGACTATAAGCTTAATGTTCAATCTGTATCTCCTACTGGTATACCTTAGGTTCTAGCAGAGATTGTGTTAAAGACAGGTGTTATTTATTTCAGATCCAAGTAGAGGTAAGAGATTACAATGAATGAGTTGACAACAGGCCAGGTAAAACCTCGGGATAAGCCCGTAGGAGTTGTGGCTATTTCTTTCCTTTACATCCTTAAAGAGACCCGTGGAGAATATGACTCCATGTTTGTTTTTAGTATCACTCAGCCTTGACCTTTCTCTGTCAAGAGTGATTTACATTTTAAATTCCATTTCTCTTCTTTCCCTTACTACTTTACCTACCCCACCCCTCATATTAGTCCCAAAGAGTTAATTTGATTCTCTGGCACCAGCCAGGAAGTTTCTATTAGCCAGTACTGGTCAGTCCAGGATGAGCATTATTGAAATTGCTAATTTATTTCAATAGCTTCAGTCTTCAGCCTGGAATGGAACAGTAAGACCCAAAGTGTTCCAGACACATTGTTTATGTAACAGAAGAACATTCTTCCAGCTGAACTGTATGGCTATTGGATTGTCTGGTTTGATTACTAACGCTCATAAGGGGTTTGGGTTTCTTCTGTTAGAGCTAGGGAAAGTAAGGGTCCTCAGACCTCTTAATTATTATGTTATTCTCCCCCTGACCTCGATCTCTTTTGTAGTCAAGACTTGCCTTCTGCAATATTTTGTTTGCATCCAGAGAAAAGAGTGAAGCTGTAGTTTTCACAAAAACGAGTGCTCAGCATATAGCTTGGGGAGAAATGATCAGATTGTCCCTTCTGAATTTCAACTGCTCTGGCTTCAAGAGTGCTGTTGATTTTATTATTGATCATTGAATTCGATCTGATGTCTTTTACAGAGACTTGGCTCTGAGGCTATGCTGTTGGCTTTAGGGGCAGCTGCTGTGTCGATGACAAGTTTTTCCATTCCTTACGCCAGGCAGCGAGATGTGCTAGGGTAGAGGCTCACGTGCTCCTCCCCTCCTTCTGGAAAGCTGGTTTGGAGGCAGGCATGTGTGGGCTTCTTCAAATTCAATGTCGCACATTCACAGTTGCTTTGAGATCCTGCCAGAGGTGGGTGGTAGAGATGGAATGACCATTGGAAGAGTCTTCTTGGTGGAACAGTTTTCTGTGAACTATGCATTGAATTCTTTTTAAAGATGTATTTATTCTTATTGGAAAGGTAGATTTATGGAGAGAAAGAGAGAGATCTGCCATCTTCTGGTTCACTCCACAATGACCACAACGACCAGGGCTGAGCCCAAAGTCAGGAGCTTCTTCCTGGTCTGCCATGCAGGTGCAGGGTCCTAAGGCTCTGGGTCATCCTCCAGTGCTTTCTCAGGCCACAAGCAGGGAGTTGGATAGGAGGAAGTGGAGCAACTGGAACGTGAACCAGTATTCATACGGGATCCCAGCACTTGCAATTTAGCCAACTTAGTTATCATGCTGGGTCCTGTGTATTGCTTTTTTCCCTCCAGATTGCTAGAATATTATATAACCTGACCTGGAGAAAAGACCTTTTAGGCCTTTGTTTATCTCTCTGGCTATGGACGGAACTAGGCTGTAGAAAGAACTACTACAAATCCTGGTGCTTCACTGGGGATAATCAATATGGAAGCCTGTCCTTTTCTCCATCCATCCACCATCCTTTATCAAATTCTTACTGAATTCTGAGAACTCTGCTACTCTTCCCCCTATTAATTTCTTTGGATACTTCTGTTCTTTGGGAGTCTATTTCAGCCTTTGCTCAACGTGGCCTTTCTTTGGCATTGGAAATAGCAGACTACTTTCTCGTGCTTTTCTCCAGGTTTCCAGGGTCTGTAACCTGGATTCTTCCTTAGTTTTCTTCTGTTTCTGTGGGAATTCGCCTTATTTTTCCATGTGCCCTCATCTACCTGTGAATATCCATGTTTTCAGGGTTCTGTCTCTATCTTTTGCCTCTCCTTTCTCCTTTCCTTTACACGCCTTGCACACTCCTGGTCAGTTTCATCTGTTTTTACTGTTATTTAATGATTCTTATATGATTTTATTTAGTTGTGGCCTATCTCAAATTTTCTATGCTCTCACATCCACCTCTTGAACATAAATGCCCAAATATCCAGAAACATTTTTAAATTTAGCATGTCTATAAATGAAGTCAACATCTTCTCTGTCAAGCCTTTAGCTTCTTCATTTCCCATATGAGTGATTTCTCTATACCAGAATCTGTGAATCTTCTAACTCCTCTTGCCTGCATATGGTGTTACTAGGGAATAATAGTCCCATTTCTCATGTCTTACTTTCCCATTGTCAGCATCCTAATCCTAGCACTCTTTCTCTCCCTTGCACCATTGTACTGCCTCTTCATTATTTCTAGATTTTGTTCTCTAAGCCATCTTTATGCCATTTGGCAGGAATCTTTCTAAATGCAGATCTCATCAAGCTACATTCTTATTTAAACAGCTCTCTACAACATGTAAGCCTCTAAGAGCAAGTCCAAGCTCTTTGAGCAGGTCTCATTGAGTTTTCATGATCAGTCTTTTGCTCACATCTTGGCATCATCTCCAGTGACTCTCCACACTGCTGCATGACTCCAGACACACAAATACCCTAAGTTGCACTTAATCATAACGATTAAATACTATTAAATACTATGACCAGGATAAAATACCAAGCTCCAACTCATTGAAATGCTTTAGCTGATAATAAGAACTAAAATCTCCAGTGGTCCGTTTCCTGATACAGGCACTGTCCATATTGCCTACGTTATGGGAATGCTTTGTGTAAATGTGAACAATAACCTTATAAGGTTGACACTCTCGTTATGCAATAAAAGGGAGAATTGAGGCAGAGGAAAGTTAAACAACATGTCCAAGGTTTAATATTTCTAAGATACTAAATGTACTAGCTTCCTAGGGCCCCATTAAACCAATGGAAGTGTTGGTCTTCTGACAGTTCTCGAAGCCGGAAGTCCAGAATCAAGATATCAGCAGGGTTGGTACCTTCCGGAGGCTGAGGAACAGTTCTTCTGTGTCTCTCCTTGCTTCTGACGGTAGGTGATTGGCATTTCTTGGCTTGGAGCTGCGTCACTGTAATCTGTGCCACCGTCTCCACGTTGCCTTCTGCTCTGTTATGTGTGTCTGTGTGTCCTTTATAAGGATTCCAGACACTGGATTTAGGGCCCCTGGTTTCCAGGATGACCTCATCTTAACTAATTGTGCCTGTGAAGATAAGATCCGTATCTTTCCATACAAGATCATTTTCTGAAGTTGTGAGTGGATATGAATTTGGTGTGGGGCTAGGGAAGAGTCAACCCACTAGACTAACCATTTACTTCTTACTTAAAATGGGGAATTGGTAAAATGTCTGTATTTTTTGTCCATTCAAAAAAGATAAGTGGTATTAAAATTATGTTCTTAGAACCAAATTATATTTTAGGATACATTTCTGTCCATTTTCACAGGCAGAAGAGGGGACTGGGCAGACATTTCTTCCTCAGCTTGCCCTGGCCCTGCTCCTTAGGGCGAACAGAGACTGACTGACATCACCATTGCTCGCTCATGTCCCTGCCTGGCCTCCAGTCTAACCAAACACCTCGCGTTCTTTCATCCCTTCTTTACCACATGAGGCCTTGAGCTCTATGACTCTCAGCTCTCTGAATGGGCTCTGATTTGTCCATCCTCTTGCAGTGGTGGTCATAAAAGGGGCTCCTTTTTTCCGTTGTTCTAGATGCAGCCTGGGTGACATTTACTTTTCATGGTGGCCACATCTTGCTGCCCACTGTCATGATCTTGAGCCAGTGTTAGCCTCTGTGTGGCCCATCTTGCTCTTCTGTAGAGCAGCTGGGGGATCATTCCAAGCACAGAGCCAGTTGGGGACCTGATGTGTTCGGATGGTCTCTGTCACCTGGACAGCACAAGGGACACATTAGTAGCAGATCTTAGGCGTCTGCCACAGGTTCAGATGAAAGGGACTGGAACCTCCACAGATGTCTGCCTCGTAGGGCTCATCCCAGTCCCTGGAGGGCTATCAGTCGGGGATAGTTGGTGTGGGAGGGGAGGAAGGAATGGATCCAGGGGGTGGAGTGTCTAGTCTAAACTTTTGATCAGGAGATGGTTCTTTGATGTAGCAGACAGAGTTTTCTCCAAGAGCAGTGTTGAGTCCAGCGCGTCCAGTTTGCTTTCTCCCGCATTCTCTGACAGGTACAGTCCAAATGGGTGGGTCTGGGTTTCTGTGATGGGCTACCTCTCTTTGGGGCATGTTGCTCTTGACAGCTCATTGTCTGTCCTAGTGATGCTCTCCTTAAGTACTGAGACATGAAACATGTACCATCAGCTCCGAGCATTCATGAGGCAGCCATTTAGCAGATATCTGTCATGTGAAAGACACAGCATTGTGTTGGCAAATTGCGTTCTTCAAGCCACACCCAGCCTTTTGTTTATAAGGTCATCAATAAAATTGTCTTGAAGTTCAACTGCACTCATTTACTTACACTTTTTCATGACTACTTTTGTTGAGTCAATGCCAGGATTGGGTAGCTGTGAAAGAAACTGTGTCAGCAGGTGAGTCTTCCAGATGAAAAATAGGCGAAGAACTTGTTTTTTGTTTTTTTTTTTTTTGTAATTTCTGCATGTGTGGTTAGCATGCAGAATTCACAGAAAGATGAACTGGAGCAGCCGACTGAGGGAGAGCATGGAGATGTGTGTGTGTTTTTGGTTAGGAAGTGACTCACAAAACATGGCAAGTGGATGTGAGGAATGAGGAACTTGGAGGATACTGTGAGCCCACAGGTGTACTTTCAGGGGAACTGAGAGAAAGCAGAGGCCCGAGGTTAAGTGTGTGGCAAAGGGTACTTGGATGTGATAGCAGAGGGGACTGAGTGAATCTGCAACTGTGAGGTGGTGACAAAGATGATTCAATCTACAAAGCCCCAAGGAATCACCCAACATAGGGATTGGAGAGATCCTCAGGGTTCATAACACCCCACCATTTTACCTCACAGGTGAAGGGGAATGCAGGGAGCGAGCTGACTTACTGTGAGCATTAAGCATTCATTAGCATGACTGCATTAAGCAGACCTGCTGCAAAGTCCTGACCTCCAAACCAGGACTCTGCCCCGATCGTGAACTGAGTCCTTCAGCATTGACCTTGTGACCTAGGTCCTCCTGGGAAAGAGGTAGGAAGCACAAGCTCCATTGCCAGCATCCCCCTTCTTTCAAATTTCCTACAGCCTTTCTGCTCCCAGGCTTTTCTCCTATCTTCTTGTTTGGTCTGGGAGCTTCTGGATGGCAGTCTGTGCTGAGTCAGTTCTGTTGGCTGCTCCTACTGGAGACTGGGAGTCTCAACCCTGAACCCTGATGCTTTGACTACAGCCTTACAAGCATGGAAGTGGGACCTCCAGAGGCCTTCTGGGTGAAGGTTGGGGGCATGACAATGTCACAGCTGCACAATGTCACAGTGCTGGCTGGTGTTACCAGGACTGGGAGGCTTTCTCATGAGCACCGTGAAGCTGCCTCAGAGCCTGTGACTGACTTGGCAGCTTGTCACATAGGTTAGGGCCACCTGCAGAGCCTTTCCTCCCACACGCCTTCCTGGCTCAGAACAAGGAGCTGCTTGAGATGCTGATTCTCCCAAGCAGCCCCATTAACTTGAGGAGGATTCAGTCGGGATGCCATGCATCTTCAGTGATGGACAGAAACACCTCATTTGTCCTGATGTGTTGACGGAAAGGCTAGACAAGCAGCCAGGGAGGACTCTCCAGCCCAGTCCAGTCCTCATCACCAGGACACTCCTCCCAGCCTCCCTCCCACTTTGAGTGGACACTGCTTAGCTTCCTTTGGCTTGCAGGATGGCCCTCAGCCCAAACTCCTCCAATGAGGCCAGCTGCATCGGGTGTGGACAGACTGGAATGCAGGGGTAGTAGGGGCCAAGTGAGCGGGACAGTTTTTGCCCACAAGAGCTCCAGATTACTTTGACATCTGTCCAGCAACTCAAAGTTGTCCTGTGTCAATGGCTTTGCCAGCCTAGTGTGTCAGCCAGGGGATAGCATGAGGTCAAAGGTCAAGAGTTCAGCAATATCAGGAAGAGAGAGAGAGAGAGAGAAGCTTACCTTAGGCTCCTTTGGGCAAAAATACCGCATTTCCATAAACGTCTCAGTCCCTATGCCCTTTGTCTGGTCTTAATAGTCTTGTATGTAAGGATGGAGTCCTGGCCCACTCTGACTACTAAAGCTGAGAAATAACTAATGGCTCTAGTATGAGTATACTCTATCACTGAAGAGAAGTATGTCATATGAAGAGACTTTCAGAAGTTCATGGAAAAATCAAAAGGAAAGTTAAGTATGTTTTGGTGTCAAAAGTTTTGAAATTTATGCATAGATTTTTCTTGTCTTTAAAAAAATTTTTAATGTATTGAGTTTTAAATTTTATCTGAAAAGCAGAGACAGAGCTGGGCAGAAAGCTATTCCATCTACTGACCTGCTCTCCACATGCTTGTAGTAGCCCGGACTGGGCCAACCCAAAGTCAGGAGCCTAGAGCTGTATGTGAGTCTCTTGTGTGGATGTCAGGGACTCAGGTGTCTGAGCCATCATCTGTTGTCTCCCAGGTGATGCGTTAGCACCAGTCAGGTGCTGCAGTTCGACCCCTTTTAGCTCTGCTTCAGAGAACAATTTTGAGAGCTTGCTCCACTGCAGGGTCTGTGCTAGCTGTTTTGGTATTTGAGATTTGGTGATAAGCAAGACAAGGACCCTGTCTCCAAGAAAGTATTGTTTGATTTGGTTCTTTAAAGATACTCTTATCCATAGGAGGATTTGCACTTTGGCCAATCACCATTTATGATCCATGTAGGTAGATTTTTGCAGATTACGTTCTTGGGTGTGGGCTTTTGCATTGGCGCACCAGAAGGGACACAATGTGCTCATCTCGTATCTCTCCCACTGTTCTCCCATTGAGAAGCCCCTGCAGTAAGGTTTGGAGCCATGGTTGGCCCATACGATACCTTTGTGCCAGATAGAAAAAGAACTTCCTTAAGATGATCTTTTTGCAAGAGCATTTAAAAAAAAATTTGCCTTTATGTGCCAATTTTGCTAGATAAGACATTTTACTGTTACTGGCCAAAAAGCTGTCGTAGTAAATATGCCCTTAAATATCAGATGTCGGGCCCGGCATGGTGGCCTAGTGACTGAAGTCCTCGTCTTGCATGCGCTGGGATCCCATATGGATGCCAGTTCTAGTCCTGATGGCCCTGCTTCCCATCCAGCTCCCTGCTTATGGCCTGCAAAGGCAGTGGAGGACAGCCCAAAGCCTTGGGACCCTGAATCCACATGGGAGACCTGGAATAGGTTCCTGGCTCCTGGCTTTGGATTGGTGCAGTTCTGGCTGTTATAGCCACTTGGGGAGTGAATCAATGGATGGAAGATCTTCCTCTCTGTCTCTCCTCCTCTCTGTGTATCTGACTTTCCAATAAAAAAATAAAATAAATCTTAAAAAAAAACCCAGGTGTCTTCTCTGTGTGTGCCGTGCATGTCCTGCACTGTGTGCTGTGGTTAGGATGCACACCAGTGTTCAGCAGAACTGGTATTTGGCAGCTACATTCTCATTTGGCAGGAAGGTGTCTTGTTTTGCGTAGCATCTTTGATCTTTGCAAATTTTTTGAATATGAGGATTGAGAAAGGACCCTGGGGAGGAGGAGACAGGAAGACAAAACAGTTCCATCTAGATTGGGATGATCCCCAAGACTCTGTGTTCTGGGTCCCTCCTGGGGAGCTTTGTCCATCAAACTCTGTGGTGGAGTGACCGAGAGCCAGCTCTCCAGTCTGAGGTGCTGAGCCCACTCCTGTCCTGCAGGAAGTCAAAGGGTCTTCAGCGGGAGGGGACCTTTGAAGTTCAACTCTATTGCTGGACAGGCAAGTGAAAGCAGAGTCCAGGGAGGTTCTGGTGTGAGTTTCCCAAGTGACAGGCGGCAGAGCTGATGATGGGACCTGGTCTCTGTTGCATCAGCTAGACTCTTGTCAAGTTCCTGTCTGCTGCCAGGAATGAAAGAGAAGGGCAAGCTCAGGTGAGCAGGAGAGACCTGGCTTGCTTTCTCCAGAGACACCCAAGAAACTTGGAGTATCCTGTTGGCTCAGAATATAGAGTCCCTGCTATGTGTAAAAGGCAGGCTGGAACCCCTCCATCCTTAGGTTTCTTGGAGGGAGATTCAGCCAACCCAGGGTGTCTCCTGCTTTCCTTTCCTATTGACCTTGGTGCCAAAGGAGGCTGAACTTCCAAGTGAGTTTTTGGTGTTTGTACTTTCTTCATCTCTTAAAAACACACATTCTGCAAGAGCTGTGACGTTCTTGGATTGATGAGGGGACTCCTGGTTGTTCTTCACAGGCGCTTGACAGTGGCCCAAGGCAGCAGCTGGGTTGCTCTTGAGGGCTGGTGAGCCTTTTCCGACTTCTCTGTGGATGTGTTATGCCTTGTTCTCTTGGTTATCTGTGCCTGTGATGGTTGAATAGGGAGCTTGCAACTGAAAGAGGGTGTCTGCCTTGTGGTGAGGACTGGAGTCTGGGAACAGCCACACCTGCATCCTGATTAATCAGCTGAGCCATTGTCACGTGAGGGACACAGTCATCCCCTGCTTTCCTCTAAACTTGTTTCTTGCCCTCTGGTTTGCGTTCTAGCATAAACAAGAGCTAGACAGACAGACAGCTTGCATTTTATTCAAGGATTACATGCATGAAGCATTGTAGCAGAATCATGACCTATGGATGATAACACAGATGTCTCAGGTTTGCCCGTGACCTTTTGTCTTCCTTCTCCTTCTGGGACATGTCCCATTAGCCCTTCATTCTAGGAGGAGACACGCTGCACTTTCTGCTGGTATCTTTAAGGCCCAAAGATTTTCCATTCTGCATCATGGTGGGAATTTTTATCTCTGGCCAGTGGCTTCTGTTCAGCCTGCTACTTTCAGTATAACAAACTCCCAAGTGAAACAGCTCTCTTTCACCCCCATACACGGTGATGTTGCTCAATCCCACGGCAGAGGCTTATGCTTGGTGGAATCAGCTATGATTTTCCTCATGTGGGACCCATGTGGCATATATGGCAGGCAGTGTTTGAAGTTTCTATGTGTCTTTCCCCTTATCTTTAACAGAGGTACGGTTATTACATAATCAGTTTCACATATTTAAAATAAAATGTGGGGTTTTAAAAAAGTGTATGTATTTATTTTAATTGAAAGGCAGAAAGACAGGGAGAGACGAAAAGACATACAGAGAGATTTTCCATCCACTGTTCACTCTTCAAATGGCCTTAACAGCTAGGGTGAGGCCAGGCTGAAGCCAGGGCCTGAAACTCCATCTTGATTTCCTTGTGAGTATCAGAGAGTCAAGCACTTGGGTTGTCTCCTGCTGTCTTGCTCAGTGCATGAGTAGGAAGCTGGATTGGTGATGGTGCAGCTGGGACCAGAAGCCATTCTGATACAGCATGTGAGCAGTGGAAGCGGCAGCTTAGCCTGTGGTCTCACAACGCTGGCTCAATCTGTTGAGTTTAGACATATGTAAACACTTGTAAAACCACCCTCTGTAGTCAAGATATTGAATGTATCTACCACCCCGAAGTGTTTCCATATGTCGTTTTATGTAGTCTGTCCTTCTCTCTTTTAAGTAGTAATATTATTAAACATTACACTTATTTTTTAATATTTCCTCTTAGCCTTAGAGAACTTTGATGACTTTTTAGAAGAGACATCTCTGGTGGGTGACAGAGCTGTGCTGCAGACCAGGGCCACAGGCCCTAGCAGCCCTGGGCTTCCCCTGACCTATTTTATGTGGTGAGAATTATTACCCGTTTCTTTCAGGCTTGGGATTTCTCAGACAGAAGGAAGTCCGGAGCACACTTAACTATAGACAACCAGTTGTGAACTCCCAATGTGCTATTTCTTGTGGGGTACCACTCTGCCCTTGGTGGGCCTCTGTAGCTCAGGAATTAGGTAGGGTTTGTGCTTTTGATATAGGGGAGGATCTGGGTCCTCAATTTTCCTGGGTCTCCCCACCCTGTTCTCTTGACTGGAATTTTGGGCAGAGGCTTCTGTCTGGTGTGCAGTGACTGTGCCTGAGAGTAAAGACTGTGGGAATTGGCCCAAAGGACACCTTTCCTGGGTGCCCATCCACTCACAGGGCAAAGGTGGTAAATATTCAACCTATTTTTGGTTGGATCTGAGTTGTCACGAGACACGTCATGCTGCTGATCTTTGCAGGCTCTCAGAGCAAGGGGAGGTCTCTCTCAAATGAATCTCTGCTTTCACTCTACCACCCTTGGTCCCAAGGCCACTCTTCTGGGGTCGGTGCTGGTGGCTGTTCTTGTCCCAACCTTAGCATCACCTGACAGAGCTCCTTCAGCTGTATAGACACTGACAGAATGAACTGGGAAGAGTTCCTTCACGTTCTTGATGGGCGCACTTCCTTTGGTCTTTGCTGGTCTGGCTTGAGGTTGGCAAGATCTCTGAGGGTTCTCATGGAATGCGTTTTCCCTCCTCCCCTCTTCATCGCCTCCATGCTCACCCCTTCCCCACACACGCCCTTCTTCTGGCAGTCCTGTCCCCTGGCCACGATGTGCTGCAGGTGATGTTCTCGGCTCGCAGCAGGGCTCCGGACCAGAGTACATGCAGGCCTCCGGGGGTCAGCTTGGAGGTGGCTTGGCAGGGCTGTGGGGAAGGGAGGCTTGAGGAGTATCAGTTTCCAGTGTTTGGCTGGAGCTGCGTCCTATTCACTCTGGCCTCTCTAGAGGCAGGACGTGGTCTTGTGCAGGCACATGCAGCCTTTGGATAGCAACAAGAAGACATAAACAATTGGGATCATCTCACCAGGAGTCTGGAAACGTTGCTGGAGTGCTGGAAGGAGGTGGCTGGAGGTGCAGGTCCCCTCCCGCCCCTCCATCTTCCGCCCCCATCCATGAATTGCTTATGAAAGGAGGGACTACATGGCTGCCTATGGATGTGTTGGGATGTGTGAAGTCACCCTTTTACGGATGGAACCTCGTGCCAGGAGATGGGTTCCATTCTTGACTCTGTGCTGCTCATCAGCTTTGTGTCTTTGCCCAGGTGATTTAGTATCCTGGGTGCCCACTTTTATCGGTTTCTGGAAAGATAGGTTAGGTGTCTTTGGATGAGTCTGGAGCCAAATAATTCTGCTTCTTCTGAAACTTCTGTGTGCTCATGAGCTGGCTCTGCCTTGAGCTGTCAGCAGGGGGATGCTGGATGGCTCCATGGCACTTCTCTATTAGGCAAATAAAGATGACAAAGACTTTTCTGTTGAAAGTTTCTTTCATTTCCAAGTATCCTTGATGCATTTCCTTCATGCCACCCTACCCCTATAAGCCTCTAAGGCAGGCATTTCCAGGTTCAGCTTGGTTCAGGCAGCTTTGTGAGCACCAGAATAAATTTGTACCAATGCATTTGACCTCTAGGTAGTGGTGATCTGCAAATGTCAAAAGGATGTACGTTATCAGTAGATCTGGAAAAGCCCTCGGGTAGAGACTTGAAATCCTGTAGCTGTAGGGATGAGGAAAAGCACTCAAGACCATTACATTATCCTTTCAAAACTGAGTTAGATTTAAATTCTGTTGGTCAAAGTTCATGGGATCCAACTAGGACCAAGTAAGAATACACTGAAATTGTAATCAGTATGCACTGAGCATTTAGTATATGCCAGCACTGTGGTGGTGGTCAAGGACAAAGCAATGAACAAGACAGACGTGTTGTTTGTCCTTGTGCGAGGCTAGCCTGGAAGACAAGAATTTCATACCTCACCATGTAGGGAATAGTGTAGTGAGTCAATGCTGTGAAAGAAAAGGCAAAGAGTTGTGCAGGCAACAGCAGAGAACCAAGCATTGTCCAGGATCTCAGCAGGGTCTCCCGATGCAGGGAATGCCTACTCTGAGACCCGAGCAGGAGTTGGCTGGGACTGAGGTGGAGTGAGAACATTGCAGCCGAGGAGATAGACAGTGAGGAAGCTGACTGGAGCAGCTGGACACACCCATGAGGAGGGCTGAGTGGGTGGAGCTTGGGATGGTTGGGGGAGGTCCTGGTGCCACTGACAAACGTATGCTTTCAGATGTGCAGCTGAGTTAGCTTTAAAGAGAGGAAGGGAAGGAGGCAGAAAGCGAGACACCAGCTGATGAAGAAGGACACAAGTTCAAGAGGGGACACTTGACATGGCCGCTTTTGAACTTGGGTTGCATTCGGGAAACGGACCTGGGAAACCAATGGGGAGCATGAGCTGAGAGTTGGGTGACTCTGAAGGTCAGGCTGTGGTTGAGCTGTATTCATTTCCTTTGACCCAAGTACTGACTCCCTCTTCTTGGGTGCCACTCCCTGATGCCCAGATTGGAGGAATTGAATTTGTAGGGCTTTAGAAAGTTGTCATCTCAATGAAAGGAGTTGTGTAATGTTGCGGGGCACTTCACATGTACTGGAGAAGTTTCCTGTTCTGCCGTAGGTTTCTTGCTCCTGGGAGAGTTGCATTTCCCAGATGGGAAACTTGGGCTTTCCTACAGAAATATTTATGTACTGGCTCTCCTCTCTTTGATGAGCAGCACTGAATGTGTGACACCATTCATTCTCTACAAACTTCAATTTTTGTTTCCAGGTGATATTTTTTTCACTTCTTGTTATACTGATTACTTATTTCTAAAATCCATTTTAGGAGTGGGTTATATTTTTTGGTGGCAAATTTCTTACTTTTTATGTTAAATTTTGGGTTGATTTCAGAAAGCTTGTCCTCAAATTTTTCAGACACATTGAATTTTGAACTCATGAATTCCTCAGTTTTTCTTTTCTTCACTGAAATAAGCTGCTGTTTTAATTCCATTCTCTGTGAGGCTTTGAAGTCCCTTTTTATATGTGTGAACCTCCAAATTCAGATCGCTGGGTCAGTAGAAGGAGCTTTTGCATTTGGTGAAGGTTCTGCTCAGGGATTTCTGAGCTGTTGCTTTTTCCTCTAGGAGACAGAGCCAGTCACACCAGCTAATATTTCACATCAGCTCGCATGTTCTCCTTTTTTATGAGAAGGTAACAACATTGCATGGCATGAAAGGAACAGGATGACTAGATGTTAGCACCGCAAAGATGCATTCCAGCTTTTATTTCCCTTTAAAACAAGTTCCATTTGAGGAGAATGGAGCAGGAGGAGTCTTTGCTGGAGACAATGAATATCTCCATGTTGGAAACAATTTTACATTAGTCAAGATATAGTTAAGCTGCAATTGATAGAATCGCTAACATCATAATGGCTAAACAAGGCAGAAATTTATCTTCCACATAAAAACCCAGAAGGACGCCCAGACTTGAATTTGTGCAAAGACTGACAATGAAATCCAAAGTCTTCAGCGAGGAACTTTTTGGCCTCACAGTCCTCCCAAATAATTGCAGCCTTAGCTGAACTTTGACCTGTGTTCACATGGGTCAGAAGTGATGACTCACTGCAAGGGAGATATGTCTTGTTGGATGAGCACCTGCCTGCTCACAGGTGGAGAGAGGAGCAGGTATTTCACCTTGCAGGAAGAGCTCATGCTTCATCCCGGAGTCGTGGGGTTTGAGCCCCAGCTCCGGCTCTTCATTACAACTTCTCACTGAGGCAGACCGTGAGAAGAAGCTCAAACCTTTGTCCCTGCTTTCCCCACTCAGATTCCAGTTCCTGGCTTTGCCTTGGCCTGTCCCTATCTTTATGTGTATTGGGGTGAAAGAACCAGATGGGAGATTTCTCTGTCTGTCTGTCTGTCTGGATATCTCCCTCTGTACCTCTCAAATAGGGTAAGTAAGTGAATACAGAAAATGTTTTTCAATAATGAAGAACACGAGAACGGCTGTCAGGGGACGTCTAGAAGTCTGCCACCAGGACTTTGGAATTTGACCTTTGTTCTCCCAGGTCTCCCTCAAGCTTTGGACATCTGCACTCGCTTAGTGGACATTTGATGCACGGCTGGTTGGAGACAAAGCTGAAAGGTTTCATCATCACTTAAATAAAAACAAAGCACAGTCAGATGAGTAATAGTCTACTTTCATCTTAAGGAGAGGGATGTCACCTTTCACCAAAAACACCATTTCTGGGTCATGCCCGGGGACTGGGGCTGCAGGTCAGCATCACCAACGAATTTTTTTCCTGCCCTTCATTTGCACTCAATCAGAAAGTCTTCATCTACACCCAGGAGTAGCAGTAAGTGATTGATGACTATCTAGCCATCCTGGATATTCCCACCAGAGGCTGACTTGGAGGTTGGGGAAATATCTCACTCAAGGCTACTTTCTGGGTTTCGCACAAACCATGTCCTGTTTTCAAACCAGGAGATTGAGTGTTTGTTCTTTGGACAGCCATGTAAATCCCTTATCTACTCTTAGATTTGGTTTTAGTTAAAAAACATGTCTTTGTGTTCTGCTGGCAGCCCTTGGGTGTGGTGTTTTTCACTTGGTCTAGTAACTTGTCACGTTTATCTCCAACGGGAAGAAGAAGCCACCAAATGGAACAAAATCTGCCTGAACTTACACAGTACTTTCTTTTTAATGGTCCATCGTGTAAGCAGAGAATTGTTTGCATCTCTCCACCTTGGATTGAGTGCTGGTGAGGGTGCCTGGCCTAAAGCAGGGTTGTGGACCATCTGAGCCCCGGCAGGTGCCTCCACCCTCGGACTGACATGTCACTACACATGCAGCCAGTATACATTATGGCTATTGATGTTCTTCTCAAGTGTTTTTAACTGTGGGCTGTGCTGGCCTCTCATTTCACAAATGAATCTTCATGAGAGATTTTGGATTCCTCTTTATTCTTCTACCTTATAAATCATGAGCTTTTGTCCTAAAGTAGTGTTAAGGTTTGGATATCTGAAATACAGAGTGCACTATGGAGTCACCGTTTGAAAAAATCCTAATAGTCTCCCTTTGCAACGTGCACATGAAATGCCTTAGCTGTGATTTCCAGTGTTTATCTGAGCACTGCTGCTCAGTGTTTTTCAGTGGGAGAAGTAGTCTTCAACCTGTGCATGCTTCTCTCTGTCATCGTGAAAAACCAAACGGGGCTGGCACTGTGGCATATCAGGTTAAGCTTCCACCTGCAGCACCAGAATACCACATGGATGCTGGCTGTTTCACTTCTGACTCTGTGTTTTGCTGGTGTACCTGGAAAAACACCCAGAGTGCTTAGGGCCCTGACCTGTGTGGGAGACCCAGAAGAAGCTCCTGAATCCTAATTTTGGACTGGCTCGTCTCTGGCCATTGTGGCTCTTTGGGGAGTGAACCAGGAAGTGGAACATCTCTCTTTCTGTGTTTCCACCCACTGTCCAATAAGTCTACCCTTTAAATAAATAAAACAAAATTTTTTTCAAAGAAAAGGCAGAAACAATGGGGTGATGATTTTCAGTATTATGGTCAAGCCAAGGTTGTAGGGCATGTGTTTTGTTAGCAGCAGGGTCTCTTTCTGGGAAGCAGCTGGGGACAGGTTTTCAAGAGGGAAAACTGGTTTTACTTGAACAGCATTACTTTTACCATATGAAGGGTTGACACCGTCTCAACATTGACCTCCGAGCATCCTGCTTCCCAAAATACACATTAAATCCGTAGGAACCTCCTTGCTCTATTAGCCTGAGTGTCTGGGCATGTGGGAGTGGGTGGGCAGCAGCTGCTGAGCGCTTCCCTCTGCCCAGTTTCCTCGCTAGGACCTAGCTGCCCCTCTGCCTCAGTGGCTTTCTTCCGGGGCCAGTGTCATGGTGACCAGTGTCATGGGAAGACACTGTAGTGTCTTCCCATTGGATGCGTGGATTCCATGTGACTTCAGCCACCATTTGAGGAGGGATTTTAGCTCTTAGCCTGTTTACCTTCTCTCTGAACTTGCAACATTTGTGATGGATTTTAGAGCCTTCTCGCCTATAAATGGGACTTTTGCCATTTTTCTGCTTGATTCTGGTTCTCTTTCATTCTTTAGGGACCGAGTGAATTAAATTAATATCAGAAAAGATTTTTCCCCTGGGTGTACTTATTCTGAAACAATTTAAGATGTTCTGTGAAGATGAGTTTGGCTCTCTCTCACGTTTGCGGCAAGTGCTTGTAACAGATGTGATGACCCGGGCCCTGTGGGTTATTGAATCAATCAGATGTAATTTTCAAAGAGTTACTACTGCTTTCCTTTCCTTCCTGTTCATTTATGGGTGAGATCAGCACACAGTCCAATCTCTTGTTCCATGTTCTGTAGTCACTCCGGAGCCCTGTTCTTGACTTGTGTTTGGGACATTACTGGAGTTACACTATCTTAATTATCTACAGCATCACATTTAAGCTTAACTCGATTCCTATTGAGATTTGGGGCTACAACACAGCCTAACTGAAGGACAAAAGCACAAACTTGAACAATAAACAATGAAAGTATGTGAATGCAGAGCAATTGTTATCTGCTTACTGAGCACCAGCTGTTGCATATTGACCAGTGGTTGTTAAGAATATAACAGTGGTAGTAATGGGGGTATTTGGTGCAATGGTTAGGATGCTAGTTCAAATATCCTCATCCCATATCAGACTGCTTGGGTTCCAGCTCCATTTCTAAGACACTATGGGAGGCAATGGGTTATGGCTTCAGAATTTGGGACCTTGCCACTCATATGGGAAATTTTTTCCAGACTCTTGGCTTCAGCTTGGTCTAGCTCTGGTTGTTGGAAGCATTTGGGGAGTAAATCAGTAGATGAGAGGTTCTCTCTCTGTTTCTCCCTCTTTCTGTCCCTCCCTTCCTTTCCCCTTGTCTATCTGCCTACCTATCTGTTAATCATCTGTTTCTCTATTGTCTGTGTGTCACATCTCATTTCTCTTTACCTCCCTTTTTTTTAAAAACAACTAAGTGGAGTTTCTGTGAAAAGCACAATTACTTATGTTTCAGATATGTAAACAAAGTAGTTGTAACTCTTGTTTTCCTCTGAAGCCACCCGTCTCCAGGGGCCATGCTACTCTCTCTCTCTCTATTTTTTTTAATGAGAATATTCCTGGAACACAAGCAAAGCATGGAAAGAAAACAAAATCAGAAATGGAGTGAGCAATGGGTTCAGACTTCTAGCTTGGGAGAGTTGGGGCACAAGGAATGTCATCTATGTCCTTACAAATGTTTCCATCTCTTCTTTGTACCTTGCAGAGTAAAAGCCAGGGATCCGTCTTTGTCCGGATACACGCCCCGTGGCAGGTGCTGGCCAGAGAGGCAGAATTCTTGAAGATCAAAGTTCCCACCAAGAAAGTATGAGCATGTTTCTCCTGGGGTTTGGGCCTCTGGAAAATAGTCCGGGAATAAAATCATGTGGGATGTGGGTTCTATGGATCAAAATTGTATTTGCCTCCCCGGTTACTTAGCTGTAATGTGGGTGGGATGACAAAGATTTGGAGGGATGGGAACAGAGATCATTCTATGCCAGAGTGGCACCAGTTAGGTTTGAGGAGAAGCCAGGCCTTGCCATAGTCTTTCTAGTATCTCGTCTTTCTGTTCTATCCTATTTCTCCTTGGGGATTCCAACACAGCCAGATCTTTCTCTAGGGTGTATGTAACAAGAGCAGACAGCAAGCCATACTGATGTTTCTAAACTATGCAGGGAAAATAGCATCAAACTTTCCATAAAGATACTTTATTTGGTCATGGTTCTGTCCCTAAACCTTAAGTGATGTTAAGCTTCCATGGTCTGTTCTACAAAATGAAATGTTTCTATTCAGTTGAGTTGAAGCAAATCATCTGAGCAGTGTTTGCAAATTGTTCATGCCAATGTGCTTTCCGTGGAAGTTTGATTCAGTTGGTTAGTGTGGAGTTAGATTCTGGCATCAGTGTTATGAGAAATATCAAATCTCTCGGAGTTTCTGATGCACACTTGGATTGAGAATCACACAGTTGGTGGTGATGGTAGAGGCAGTTTTCAATGAAAATATGCCCTCCCCCATTTCCTTCTCTGTACCTTTAATAAAATTAACCCCCCTTCCACACCAAAAAAAAAAAAAAAAGAAAGAAAAGAAAAGAAAAAGGAAAAGGTGGCTGGTACTGTGACTGAGCTTCTGTCTGTGGTGTAACATCCCATTTGGGCGCTGGTTCATGTCCCATCTGCTGTACTGTGCTCCAGATCCCTGCTTACAGCCTGGGAAAGCAGCAGAAGATGGTTTAAGTTCTTGAGCCCAAGTCTAAGTCTCCTGGCTTCAGATTGGCTCAGGTGCTGGCCATTGTGAACGTTTAGGGAGTGAACCAGCAGTGGAAGAGCACTTTATGTCTCTCCTCTGTGTAACTCTGTCTTTAAAATAAAGATTTAAGTAAATCTCAAAAAGTCTCTATAAAATTTGTTTTCTGATAAAATTCTTATTATTTTAAAATCTTATTTGAAAAGCAGAAAGATAGGGGAAAATGGGAGAGAAAGAGAGAGCAATGAGAGAGAGAGATAGCTTTTCCATCTGCTGGTTTGCTTTCCAAATGTCTGTATCAGCCAGAACTGAACTAAGGTAGCAGCCTGAAGCTACAGTTGAGTGTCCCATATCGGTGGCAGAAATTCAGTTATTTGAGTCATCATCTACTGCCTCCCAGGGGTTAGTAAGCAGGATGTTGGAGCAGAAGTTAAGGATCCAAGACCTGAACTAAGACACTCCCAATATGAGAAGTGGACACCCCAAGTGGTAACTTAACTACACTCTAAATTCCTCCCCCAATTATAATTATAAAATGTCCCCAGGGAATTCCTAAAGTTCGTATTTCCTTGTGTAACCAAATGCAGCAAAGAGCGCCAGAGATAAACATGTTCACAGATTCCTCTTTGGTCCTTGGCAAGAAGGTGAGCTAAAGCCTCCAGCCCACACTGTTGTTTTCATTCTCCAGACTGATCCTGGACAGGAAACGCAGAGGTAGAGATGCTTTTGTTCTTCCTCTTGCCGTGAAATGCAGTCCTGGCTTTGCAGTTCCCGTTCCTGCCCTTCTTCCCTTTCATTTCATTTCATCCCAGCACCCACCACTTCCTCTCCTGATGCCTCCTCTAGCTTCAGCCTCTGTTCTTTGCACACATCTCCTTTCTCTTCTCCCTACTTCTTCTGCTTGTTCCCAACTGAGTCCTGCAAACAGCACCTGCTCACCCTTGTCTCTGCTGTGTCCTTTAGCAGGCATACATGAGAACACAGTTTTCTATGACTCACATTTCTGTCCTCTGCATTTCAGTGACCTATGTATTAGCCACGTAGAGCTTGCCATCTGTAGTTTGAATAGTACCTGAACTTGTAGAGCTGAGTATGATGAAGTGGCCCAGACTCTATTCTGTACCCATTACTGTGTGGTGCAGCGATGTCATCTCACCTCTCTTCTAGGATACGGGAATAATGAGAATACACAGTTTCTCTTAGGAGATGGTTATGAGCATCCAATTCTTTTTTTTAAATAGTTTTTTTCCGTTGCTGTCATGTTGTTTTGTTTAATAAGACCTTCTTTTTCTTCTTTTTTTTTAAAAATTATTTATTTTTATTGTAAAGTCAAATTTACAGAGAGAAGGGGAGATAGAGAAGGATCTTTCTTCCTATGATTCATTTCCCAAGTGTCTGGGACAGCTAAAGCTGACCCGATCTAAGCTAGGAGCCAGTATATTTTTCAGGGTCTCTTATGTGGGTGCATGGTTCCCAGGTCTTGGGCCATCCTCTACTGTTGTCCCAGGACACAAGCAGGGAGCTGGAAGGGAAGTGGAGCAGCCATATGGGATCCTGGTGCATTCAAGAGAGGACTTTAGTCACTAGCTACTGCGCCAGGCTTGCAACTAATTCTTTCTTCAAGAAAGATTTATTTACTTATTTGGAAGGCAGCTATGCTCACCGCTATACCACCAACGCTTATTTACTTATTTGAAAAGTGGAGTTACAGAAAGAGAATCTGTAGCCTACTGGTTCACTCCCCAGTGGGCTATAGCAGTCAGAGCTGGGCCAGGTCAAAGCCAGAAGCCAAGAGCTTCTTCCGTAGGTACAAGGGAATAAATACTTGGGCCATTCTCTGCCACCTTCCCAGGCACAACAGCAAGGAGCTAGATCTAAAGTGAACAGCTGGGACTTGATGCTGGCACTGCAGGTGGGAGCTTAACCAGCTGTGCCACAGCACCAGTCCTAAGCATACGATTTTTGTAGAGTGCAGTGAAGGAGTTAGTTTAGGGGCATGTTTTCTCGGGTATGTTTTAAAATTTATTTTTATTAAAAGCAGTGTTACAGAGAGAGAAGAGAGACAGAGAGAGAGAGAGAGAGAGAGAGAGGGAGCGAGAATCTTCTACTTGCTGGTTCACTCCTCTAATGGCCACAGTGGCCAGAATGGAGCTGGTCTGAAGCCAGGAGTCAGTGAGTTTATCCAGGTCTCCTAGAGGGGTGTATAGAAGCCCATAGCTCTACTGTTTCCCCAGGCCATTAGCAAGGAGCTGGGGGGAGGTGGAGCAGCCAAGACCCAAACTGATGCTCATATAGGATACTGGGCCCTCAGTGGAGCTGCACCGTGATGTTGGGCCCATCAGATATTTAAGTGCATTCTCAACTCCGAGACCACCATTAGTTTTCTTTGTGACTCAGTGGACGACCAGTGTTGATGGACCTCCTGTGCTCAGAAAGTCTTTGAGAGGTGCTTGGGCTGTAGGAACCAGCCAAGTCCTCTCAGGGCTGACAGGGAGCAGGGAGAGCAACAAACTCAGACATCAAAGCAGTGGCAGAGCCTTGTGTCAAATGGCAGTGACCTGCGCGTAAAGCCCAGACCCTGCTTGTCTCTGTGGTGGGCGGAGAGTGTATGGCGGTCAGCAGAATCATGTGGGTGCTCTGTGAGACTGCAGACATAGCAATGAAACTTGTCCCAGTGTCTGGCTCTCAGACGTGACACAGGTGGACACTTCTGGCATCTTCTTGAAAGTTTAACCACATGGCCCTGGACTGTCTTTGTTGTCATCGGATGCAGTGGCTTATATTTGACCTCACGGGGGTGTTACGAGCAGGCAAAGGGATATAGCTTGGTATGTGGGGTCGGATGCATCTGTTTGTACAAATTAGTCTGAGACTCTGATCCCAGGGGTGGGGGTGGGGTTAATGGAGCTCCTGAAGTGGGAAGGAGCATGGCAGGAGAGATAGGCTGATCCAGGAGGGTTAGTGCTGGGCCACTTTCATCTTTTACTTGTGGGCCAGCATGGTGACAAAGGGGAAGCTAAGTCACGTTTACAGATAATGGCATCCTGGCAGAAGGGGGAAAGTGGAAGGAGGACCAGGTATGGCATGGGTCAGGTTTGTGTTCTCCGGGCCAGTGGAGGTTTGGATCGTAACCCAGCAGGGTCCAGAGAGACTGAGAAGATGGGGAGGAAATCATGAAGTTGAGATCTAAAACCCGGACCAATCTGTTGTTATGCATCCAGGGACTCAGTGTCCTGAGCACAGATATTAATTTGGGGCGGTGGGGAGGGAGAGATCTTAGAAGGAAGCATCTGCTTTTCCAAAAACAACAACACAAAAGCCAGCACTTGGCAAGCGACATTTCACATCCATGAACAGGAGGTGGGGGTTGGCGGGGAGAGGCCTGGTCACTGGCCCTAAGCAGCCAGAGAAGGTTTGAGAAGGGTGTGGACCAGAGGCAGGTGCTTTCTTGCCTTGCTCATTACTGAGGTGGCCCTCTGAGACTGTGGTCAGCATCTCAGCTTATTTCTCATCCACTTGTTATTACTGAAGAATGAACAACCCCTTTCTTCATGCCTGAGGTTCATGATCCCTTATCCTTTTGCAGAAACCCAACTGAGGGGGTCGGGGATGGAGGGGTTGGGAGCTGAACTTCTTAACAAAAGTGTTCTCCACAACAAGATGCCACTGATCTAAGCAGAGGCCACAACACCCCTTCTCTGGAGTGGGTGCAAATCACTTTTGCCCACTCTGTTACAGCTTTGGTAGTTCATACTAAACGAGTGACCGATACTGAAGGAGTCTTGATTACTGTTCCTGGGAATCTGGAAGGATTTTACATGATAAGTCCTTTGCATTTAAGTATATGTCATTAACTTCCAGCAAGGCATAGTTGTTTAGGAAAGCAGGCTTGGAGCGCCGTGTGCTCTGTCCATAGGAGCGATAAACGCTGGTATAAGCAGTGACGATGTGTGTGGAGTGCTAGCTGTGGAGGCACACACAATGCTGAGAACAAGTGTTACTGTTGGTATTTGCTGCAATTGTTGTTCACGGTGACATGTGTAGGGCAATGCACCTGACCTCCGATCGCCTGCTATGCCTTTTTCCCCTTCCCCTCGCTTCACAGCCAACATTTGCAGCACTGAGGGAGACCGATCCCCTTCCTCAATCTCCTGAAGCAGCTCAGACATGGAATCTGTGGCGAGGCAGGAACAGATGGCCTTCCGACTCTGCACTGGGAGATTTCTGTTTCGTAGAGCGTGAGTCCTTGGGGCCTCTGTAAACACGATGGCTTCATGTGCTAGGTCTGTGGTGCAGTCCTGGGAAAGCCAGAAAGATGACTGCTCAGGCCATGTGGAGGGTGAGCAGGAAAGTGCTTATGGCAAGGGACAGGCAGCAGATGTGGCCGGTGGAGATCTTGAGTTTTATATTGGCTCTGCCCTCAAAGGAAGTTTGATTCATGAATTTTTGTTTATTTCAGTTTTTAAAAAAGATTTGTTTTATTCATTTGAAAGGCAGAAGTGAAGAAAGAGCTTTTTCATTTGTTGGTTCATTTCCTCAAATGGCTACAATGGCCAGAGCTGGGCCAGGCTAAAGCCAGGATCCCAGAGCTGCTTCTAGGTCTCCTATGTGGCTGCAGGGACCCAAGCACCTGGCCCATATTCCTCTGCTTTCCCAGATGCATTGGTAGGGAGCAGGATTGGATGTGGAGCATCCAGGACTTGAATGAACCAATGCACATATGGTCTACCGGCAATGTAGGTGGTACTTAACCCCTTGGACCACAGTGCTGGCTCCAGTGGACCAGCCTTAATCTGGAAAAATAAGAATCATTGAAGTAACAGAGAAGAGTGGAGAAGTTCATGGGAAATCAGACTAGGAAAAACCTGAATAAACTGATTGATGGGAGACAAATGTTCATTCTGAGTTTCCTGGTAGCCAAGGCTGAAATGACTTGGGCTCATGTTGTCTGTGTAAATAGCTGTGTGTTTTGTCAAAGGACACAAATTCTTATTTCCAAAGTATTCCTGTTGCTTAGGGATTTGAGTGACATCTAATGGATTTGGATTTTAGCAATGAGTTCAGAAGAGAAGTTGGAATATTCTCTGCATGGTCATTTCTTTCTAAAAACAATCAATTTTAAAGAGAGAGAGAGAGACAGAGAGAGAGAGACAGAGAGAGAGAGAGAGAGAGAGAGAGAGAGAGAGAGAGAGAGAGAGAGAGACCTTTCATCTTTGGGTTCATTCCCCAAATGACCACAATGGAAACCAGGAACTTTGACCTCCATGCTGGTCCCAGTGTGGGTGACAGGGACCCAAGCACTTGGGCCATTTTTCTCTGCTTTCCCAAGCACATTAGCAGAGAGCTGGAGTAGAAGAGGAGCAGGTTGGACTCCAACTGGCACTCTGGTACAAGATCCTGGTGACACAAGCAATGACTTAATCATGACACCAGCCTCATGTACGGCCATTCCTCAAGCTGATTCTGTATAAAACCTGAGGACGTAATAATAACTTCAGTTCAAAAAGAATTGTGTTGCAGGCAAGTTTCTGATGAGCTAACTTGATTTAAAGATAAAAGAGCAAAAATACCATTGAAATTAAATTGTCTTCTGTGGAACCTGTATTTGGAAATATTTATATCTAATCTTTTTCATTTATTAAAGGATTCGTCTTTTTGTTAGTGGAAATAATACTGCCCTTGTGAATTTTCTGATCTGCATGAGAAAACGTGTTTCACAATGAGCTGCTTGTTGTTAGAAAGCACAATTTAGTTAACTTGAATGGCCCTTTAAGAGGAAAATACTAAGTTTATTGAACTTAGTGAATTATTGGAATTTGTTCTCTGAAACACTTTATAGATATTCTTGTTCTTGAAGATTTATTTATTTGAGAGTTAGAGAAAAAGAGAGAGAGAGAGAGAGAGAGAAACCCATTCTGTGGTTCACTCCAAAGATGGCTGTGATGAGCAAAAGGCTAGTTAGGCTGAAGCCAGCTACACTACGACAGCCCCTGCTCCCACTAGAGATTCTGATTTGGTACCCATGGATTTTTGCAAAAGCTCTATTGGAGGACCTCCACCCTCCCAGTTCCTGGTAACCATCTGGCTTCAGGCACCCTGCTAGGCCAGGTTCACAGCCCCTCTTGTTTCTCGGTTATCCAGCCTGAAGTCTTACATTAGTCAAGGTTCCCTATGACTAATGTGAGCAGTGCCATGATCTGCAGTGGGGAGCTGAAGACACAGGAGTGCCAGTGGTATAGTTCTGGCCCAGTTTCCAAAGCCTGGGGACCAGGAAAACTAACTGCCAATGTTTCAGTCAGGTGGCTCCCAGGCCCAAGGAGAAGGGGTGTTGTGGCTCAAGGATAAAGGCAGGAAAGAACAGATGTGCAAACGCGTGTATCAGGCAGAGAAGTTCTCTCTTACTCAGTGGAGATTCAGCCTTTCTATTCTATTTACCACTAGCACCAGCCCCCGATTACTCCATTAGGGAAGGCAAATGCTTTTCTCGGTCCCTTAATATAGAAGTTCATTTCATCTCTAAACACCCTCACACACATACCAGGGTGATGCTTGACCCAATCCCTGGACACTACAGAGCCCAGTCCAGTTGGCACATAAAATGAACTTACACTTTTGAAGTCAGCAAGCTTCTCACAGTGGCATTCTAAAAGATTTGGAAAGTTTGGATAAGGGGGCACCAAATCAGAATTAGAGGCGAGGAGTCAGTCCCTAGTGTTGCACAGCGTCTTGGGAGGCTATTGTTCGCAGTAATTAGTAGATACTGTGTGAACAAAGGGAAGAAAGGAGTGCCAAGTGTGCAATCATAAAGTAAGTCAAAAGTGGGAAAATGTGAATCACTCCATTTTGATCAGTACATACTGTTCACATGTATTGATGTGCCACACTGCGGCCACTGAGTTGTATAATTATTGCTATAAAATGTTTAAAAAGATTTATTTAGTTGAACTAGCTTGCACAGAAAGAGGGACAAGGAGAGACGGAAGAGAGAGAGAGGGGAGAGAGGGGAGAGACAGGAGAGAGACTCTTCCATCTGCTCAAATAGCTGCAGTGTCTGGGGTTGCTGGTTCTGGGCCAGCCTGAAGCAAGAGCCAGGAATTCCATCCAAAGCTTCTGCGTGGGTGGCAGGGGCCCAAACACTGGGGCCATTTTCTGTTGCTTTCTCAGGCACATTAGCAGGGAGATGGATGGGAAGTGGAGTAGTTGGGATTTCACCCAACTATATGGAAATGCCAGCTTTGCAGGCTGTGTCTTAAAACACTGTGTCAAAATATTGGCCCTAGTTATTACAACGGATCTGACTCATTACAAGCTTTGAGTGAATGGTTCCATTTTGTTGAGTTCTTTTCCTGCTGTACACCTATTACTATTTCAGGGAATTGATATTCCAAGTGAATTCTGGAAAATCCACTTAAAGTTAATAATCAGGGACTGTGAGAGGCAACTCACTCATGGTTCCAGAAACATTTTCAAAAATGTTTTTACTTATTTAAAAAGCAGAGAGACAGAGATCTTCCATCCTTTGGTTCACTCCTCAAATGTCTGTGACAGCCAGGAGTTGGGCCAGGTAAAAATCAAAAGCCCAGTTCTCAGTCCTGACTTCTAATACGAGGACCAGGGACCCATGAACTTGGACCATCACCTGCTGTTGGCACATTAGCAGGGAGTTGCAATTGAATCAAAACCAGAGCTGGGATTTGAACCCCAGACACTCCAATTTGGAACGTGGATGTCCTATTTAGTGTCTTAACCCACTGCCCAAACTCCTGCCCTTAAATTTGCATTGTGTAATCCTTATGGATAACTCAGTGACATCGCCTGGATTACATCTCCTCGGCAAAGGAAGGAGGGTGGGCTCTCAGTTTTCCATGTGTCAACTAAGTGATGATTCATGAACCTGTTTTCTTCCCCTAGTTGATGTTTTCTGATAGTCCTAGGAACAGATACATTGTGAGATCATTTATGGTCTTACAATGTCCACCATCTGAAACTGTGGACTAACACGTGAGATAGTGCACCTTGCTGTGGCTGACACCTGCATATGGGGCTGCTCAACTTCCCTGGATTTACATCTCCGGCTGTCCTCGCAGGTCCTTTACTCCAGCTGGACTGCCTTCCTTCAAATCAAGCCTCTCTGTGGAGCCTACATGTATTCCTGTATTTAAAAGGTTATTTATTTATGTATTTGAAAGGCAAAATGATGGAAAAATAGAGGGGCAGAGGAGAGAACCTCCATTTGCTGATTCACTCTCAAATGGCTGCCATGCCAAAGCTTCTAAAACTAGGAGCCAGGAACTTCATCTGGGCCTTCCACGTGAGTGACAGAATAGCAGTTATGTGGTGAATCTTCCACTGCTTTCCCAGGTGCAACATTAAAAAGCTGAATCAGAAATGGAATGTCCAGGACTCGAGCTGGTGTTCCTACATTGGGTGAGGGTGTGGCAGGCAGCAGCTTGGCTTATTGCATTACAGCACTGGCCCTGGACTCCCTAAATTAGACTTCTTCCATTTAGATTCTTGTCAAGAGAACCTATTTGAGTCTTTCCAAGGGCTTTAAATATTTGTGATTCTCCAATGATCTCATTCTCCTGAATAAACAAATATGAAGGTACTTCCAAAAAGTCATGGAAAATAGAATTAAAAGATAAGTTTATTTGTGGGGCAAAAAACATTTTAAGCTCTAACTGTACAAGAGGCCATCATGGAAAAAGCCAATTGTGAAAATACATGGATTTCCTCTGGTCTTGCGCCAAAATAAAAGTTTTAATTCCATTTTTCTGTGAGCTTTCAGAGTGTTCACATGCTACTCATTTCTTGCATCCCAGCCTAAAGCTCACCCCTTACTTAATTCCCTCAACCACCACTGGCCTCACCTTCTTTGAATCTCTAGTCAACCCACAGCCAAACTTTATCTTGTCCATTAGTTTTTCTTCAACTACTTTGGGTGCCTTGATTTTGTGTCTCCAAATATACCACAAGGCCTCCTGGGAGCAAGAACTATATTTTATATGTCTTCTGTGTTCCTGGAAAACTCTAGTATGGTGTTCCATAAATAACAAGTGGCTCAGTAGGTACTATATTTATTGGCCTATTGATGCCAAATAACACTTGCTCTTTCAGCTCCAGCATCTCTTTGGGTCATGGTTCTCAGCAGAGTCTCCCAGCATGATGGGTATTTTCACTCACAGCTCTACAGGGCCACTTTGAAAAGTTCATAACGAAAGTCAAATAGAAAAATAGATTGTAGAATTTTTGGGATCCTTGCATAGGGATTTTATCACACATATTTTCCATGAACTTTTTGAAGATCCTCATGCTCAGGGCATATGCAACACTCAGGAACAGGACTCAGCTCCTGCTCCCTCCATACCCTGGACCACTTCCTTCTCATCTCTTTTGATAGTTTAGCAAGTTTGTGAGCTTTATTGAGGTTGGAAAACTTGTAGATGCTCGGGCACAGAGTCACTGCCTACTTAAGTTTCAAGATGTCTTTGTGGACAGCTTCTTTCTATTACAGTTGTCAGTAACTTTAAAATGAATGTAGATCTGTTGTTGTTTACATAGGGGTAGTTGGTTGTAGGTGGGGCCTTCCTGTTGTTGTCTTTGTTCTAAACATTTGTTTTTAATAGAGGTGCAGCATGGGGTTTGTATTTCATATATTGATGGGTTTTGGGGTGCATGCTCTTTGGTTGTTATTTAAATAGGTTGGAAGGAGTGTAGAGTGCTTTGACTTTGTCATTTTTTTTTGTTTTCTGAAATGCTTCTCATTTTTAAGCATCAGGAAAAAAAAATCAGTTGCAACCAATTTCTGTTGTCCTGGGGGCCACACTCTGAATGTAACATAGGCAGTCAGGAATAGTGGAAGTAAAACATGAAAATCAAATATAATGTGAATGTGAATTTTGTGTTGTTTTTAGACTCACAGTGGGAAAAAAAGTCAAATACATTTTTTTTTAAGTCTTCTAGTCAAGTCTGTCTGAATTGGGTCAGCTTCCACCACTGGGGTAGCTATGACTCAGATGTTATACTCAGTGCTGGTCGAATGGAAAGAGGGAGGCTGTGGCTAGATTAACCCCAAAGTTTACTATTTAAATTGGGGTGCTTTTGAGAATTTAAGAGATGTTGATAATGATGATGTCAGGACAACAGTAGTAGCAGCCAGAACTGTCAGGAGTAAGTGGGACTTGTGGTTATTCTCCTAGTAGGAGATATGAAAGCAGGGTGCCCAGCATGGCTGTGGCTGCTCCTGTGATGTGTGGGAAGTGGCTGATGGAAAAGGGTAAGGCAGAGAAACAGACAGGAGCAGATGGTTGCTGGTGTTGGGTACTCATGGGCTGAGCTGTCACTCAGAAAGAGCTTGTTTGGTGATGGCTGACTCAGCTCCTGAGCTCTGTTACATTTTCTAGGATCTTCAGAACTGGTTGGTGTGTTATTGGTTGCTGGGGGTTGACTAGAGTGGGAGCACATACCCCATACTAATTGGAAACATTACAAATTGGCTCCCCTCCATCTGTCTGTACTCTACTTCCAGGTGGTGGCTAAACATTTAGCAGCTCTGCATTGGTCAAGAACCCTGAGAATGGGAGCTGAGTGCAGAGTCAGCCTGGGGACCCATATCTGGCTTGTGGCTGGGCCAGGTTGAGCATGAGGCTGTTATGGGATTCCAGCATTGGGCATGTAGGGTGGGTGCTGTTGATAAGCATTAGGGAAGGACCAAGAATGACAGTATGTATGTCAGGGACCCTACATGATTCTGTATCTGCCATCTGTCAAATGTTAATTTCCTGCCATTCCACTGCTTGCTCTGCTTCAGCCATAGGACAGCCTTGCTGTTCCTCCAAATGCCAAATACCAAGCTTGTTTCACTGGCAGGCATTTTTGCTTTCCATTCCCTTTGGAAATGTCTTACAGTTTCCCTTACCTCCTTTAGACTTTGTTTTTGATGTCCACTCTTTACCCAGACCCCTCTTGGTCACCCTGTGTGTAAAGTATTCCTCTCACTCAACCCACACTTCATCCTGTTATTTTGGTTTGTCTTTACGACATGTAGTGCTAACTGATGCTGAATCATTCTTTGGTGTTTGTCGGCATATCCACTGGATGGGAAGCTTGGTGAGGGCAGCAATTTTTTTTGTGCTGTATCAGTAACACTCAGGAATTGCTTGGATTCCAGCAGGACCACAGTCACGTTCTTGGTGAGTGAAAGAATAAGGTACACGAGCCAGATGCACCAGGTGACTTTCTGGAGAGCAATGTTGAGATGGATTCTGTGTGTCCATCTAAGAGCAGTAGAAAGCAAGGTGGTGATCAGTTCCAGATGTCTGCAAGGGCAGGACATGGTTCAGCAAGGTAGCATGGGTGCTGTTAGTAGCCATGCACCATCTGGGTCCCCAGGATTCCCCTTAGTTATCGAAAAAAAAAAAAAAGAAACATATTTAGGAAGAGTCTAGTTGTACCTGGAATGGGGCTGCATGTATGTGAAAGGTCCTTGACTTCTAGAAGTTTACATTATTTTCCATCCATTCATGATCCTGTTATCCAGCATTCATTGATCCAACATTCACACATCACCATCCAATATCTATCTACCCATCTAGTCACCATTCACCCACCCAACATCCATCCATCATCCATCCACCCACCTGTGAATATTTATGAAGTGTAGCTGTGCACCAAACACTCTGCTGTGGTCTGATGATTCGTTGGAAACTATAGTTGTTCTCTGGTTTCTTTTGGTTTATGTGTGATGAGGGTTAAGACATTAATATGACCTGTCATGAAATGAATTAAGAAACACACATGGAAGAAAACAAAAACGGGAGCTACAATGAGAGAGTCAGCTAGAGGAAACCCATAGAGGTAGGGTGCTGAGGAAAGGCACCATTTGGGCTGAGATCTGAAAGCTGGGTAGAAGTTCTATAGGTGGGGGGGCAGGTGGGCACCTTCCTAGGACAGGGAAGGACGTGTCCTCAGGCCTCAAGTTCACTCTGCCTTGTGAAGAACTGAGGGAAGCCAGATGAGGCAAAGCACAGAGACCTTGGCTGCAGAGAAAGGTAGGAGGCATGGCTCCTAGGGGCTTGGTTGTCAACCATGTGATCTTAACAGTGGATTTTATCCTTAATTTTAAAAGTCAGCAGTTATTCATGATTAGAGGACATGTTGACATCAGAATCAAAAGCCATAAAGGAATACAGAATTAGAGAATTAGGTGCATTTTTTAAATACATCATTATCCAAGTGCAGCGTTGGGGCTGATGGGGGTTGAGAAGAAGGCACAAGTAGGGAGGAGGAGACTGGTTAGCATTTCCTTAGTGTACACGCACAGTATCCACCTTGGGCTCTTGGTTGTAACTGGCCTTAGCAGCTCTTGGTGTGGCTTCTCTTGTGCAGACTGGATGGCTTCATGCCCACTTGCATGTGTAAGTGTGCTTAGGGGCTGCAGGAAGGGACATCTCTCTGGCAGTATGGGATGCAGGTCTTGGATCAGAATGTGCATGTATACCCGAATCAGGCACCTGTAGGAGGATGAGGACAGTGAGCATGCTTGGCTGCATTTCTTCCTCCTTGCATTCTTAGCCCTTGTACCCTTCAAGCTTTGTGATGTTTGGCGTCTCTCTGTGTTGGAGCCTTTTGGAATTAAAGATGAGTAGCAGGTGGGATGGGAACATTCAGTTGAGCCCTGCCTCCCAAGATGAAGAAGATGATGTGAATAAATAGCAGCGACTGAACCTCAATAATTATTCAGTGCCCGGAGGAAGAGAAATAAATAAAACACAGATAAATCAAAAGCAGCAGATAATTGGAATGAGTTCTTACTGACACATGGCCTCCCCTCTGGGACACATTTCCCATACTAATGCCATTCTGGAATCTTCGTGACTGACTCTTCTGGCTAGTTGTGAGAAGAGACCCGCTTAGGTTATTACAGATGAAATTGCAGATCAGTAAGATAATATTTCATCTTGCTCACCTTATTCAGGGACTTAGTTGGATTTCCTAGTCAAACGTTTCGTGCCTCAGTTTCTGCATCTGTATGATGGGAGAGATTGGCTTGTGTACTGCTACTGCTGCCTTGGTTTGCTGCTTTGCAGGAAAGCACATGAGTTTAATGCAGAAAGGAAGCAAATCAGTTTACAGACCACACTGCCTTGCCTCTCTGGAGGGGAGAGACTGAGGGAGAGAAGGAGGGGAAAAAAAAGCAGTAAGACAGAAAGGCATCTCAGTAAAATCTTTAGTCTGTGACCGTGAGGCCAGAGTAAGGTTTTATGAGAACCACATTGTTGCCCAGGAATAAAAAATAAGAGCAACATACTTTAAAAATTATTTATGATTTTAAGCACATGAAAGGCGTATCGTGTACCCAGGGAGGGCATAACGGGGAACAGCTGAAGAACATGTGTCTTCTCATTTCTGAGGATGTTCATCAGTCTCTGATGTCCAAGCATAACAGTAATAACAGTGCCACTGCTGATTGTACTGTTGCTAATAGAGAAGATGGGCTGCTTTTCTTGGATCCTGCTGAAGAGTGTGAGCCACTGGGTTTGGTGGGAGCTGGAAGGGATGCTCCAGGTCACTTCCTTCTCTAGGCTGATCATGGAGCCCTGTCAAAGGATGCTGGTGTTAGAGGAGTCAGCAGATCTGAGTTTCAGGCCTGACTCTACCACCAGTTCTGTCATTCTGTGTGCCCTTGAGTTTCCATCTTCTCATCAGTAAGGTAGAAATGCTGATATTATTTGGTGGGCATACTTTGTAGAGTTTTCATGGACACCCAAGGACATGATGCCCGTGGATACACTGCAAGGCATTCTGTATGAAGAAGGGATTGTCAGCTGGCTTCCTCAGTAGTTGAAGCAATCAACTAACATGTTTAGGAGTTGGCATCCGAGAGGTGCCTAGAAATGCCTGTGCCACGAATGCATGTTTTTTTTTTTCGTTAAATCTTTGAAGTCATGGAATGTTAGACTTGGGCAATACTTTAAGAGCCATTTAGTCCAATTCTCTCTTTTCATGCTTTGTTAAGTGGGTTGGACAGCACTTAGCCTAAGGCCAATCACCCACCACAGCTGAGTCAACCTGAGTACTCTATTCAATGCGCCATGAATTATGGAATTTTTCCATCTAATGGTTGGGAATAGATGCCATTTCCTGTTGCTTCCAGATTTGGAAATACTTGAGCTTCCTCACATCCATGCTACTAACCTCTCAGATCTCTGTGCCTGGCTACCCTTGGAGGGGGCTCTGTCTTACCGTGTCTGCCTACCCTTGGAGGGGGCTCTGTCCTACTGTGTCTGCCTACCCTTGGAGGGGAGTTGGAGGGGAGTCTGTCCTGCAAAATCTAGTTTCTTTGGCCTGCCTAGACTCATAGTTTCTGTCTTCCCAACTTTGGGAGTTGGCTGGACTCCATTTGTTTTCCTATCTGCTGTCAAGACATGGAGTTCATCTTGTGTGATTCTCATCTCAGCCCTGTGTTGTCTGCTGTTCAGTACCTTGAAAACCATTATCTCCTGGATCTTGGCTGGGTGCTTTGGTTTTTGAAAGGGAAAACATGGCCCCTATTACTTCATAAGAGCAAATGCAAGTTTCCCAGTGCTTTCTGCAGGGATGAAGAAATAGAGGACAGTGATCAGTCACACAACCAATTAATGTAAGAGAGGACCCGGACCCAGGAAATTGATGCAGTGGGCACTTGTATGCATACCAGGCACTGGGGGTAACGACCCTGCTTTTCAAGATCCACAGTCTACTGGGGAGATAGACAAAAGACCCAAGAATTAGGGATGTGTGAGTAAACTATGATGCATTTTATCATGCAGATGTTAATTCGCAGCATAGTAGGGGAGCAGGACAGGAAGCAAATGTTCAAAGAAAGTTTCCGAGGTAAGTTGATAGTTAAGTCTTGTGGGGAAAGAGAGGTAGGGGATATACAGGTGGAAAGGAGGTGGGGAGGGGGAGATGATGTAGGAGTAGGTACAACGTGGAGGTGTGGAGAAAGAAAGCAGGTCCTTTTCCCTCCATGCCTAGTGTCCACAGTATTGCACCATGGGGATCTATAGCTGTTTTATTATGAATGTGCATTTGGCTCCATTCCCTACAGAGGCCCTGACATCTGGGAATTCTCTTCCAGCAGTTGGCTCCTGTGCTGTTTTGGACTGAAGGCCTTTCTTTGTGGCCAGTCTTCTTCAGGACTGTGGATTAGCTGCCACCAGGAGGTTCCTGGTCTTTACCACTGTAGCCCTTTTTTCCCCCTGAAGGTGACAATGACATTGTTTTCTGTCATCTGTAGCACTGCCCATCAAGAAACTGTGGAAATGTATCCTGATTTTATTCCTGGTTCCACTAAAGACAAAGCCCAGGATCTTACTCCTTCAGCTAATGTCTCTAAGTGAGCCATTGCATCCATGGCCAAATTGTGTCTTGGAGGTCTTTGGCTAACCTCCTACTGGAGCTAATTGTGAGGTTGTCAGTCTGCCCTGAGTCCTTACTGGTCCTGGGCTCCAGAGGAGATGGGCAGAGAAGCCTGTCAGCCAGCAGAGACTTTACTCTTTTGACATCTTTCCCCAGGCTGGTTGATTTCCAATGAGGCTGGTTATCTTAGGGCTATTGGGGCACCAACCTACGCTACCCCAAGATGGAAGCTGCTGTGGTCAGTGCTGTTTCTCCCAAGGTCATCCCTTCATTCAGAAATGGGGAACATTTGCAACAGTGTTCTGTCCTTGTGGAGCTGTGGCTGGTTGTTTGTCCAATATAAGTAAAATCACAACTGTGATAAGCGCTGTAAAAGAGCAATTTGGGCCCACGGAGAACTGTGAAGGTGAGACTTGACCTTGTCTGGAAGCCAGGAGAACCCTTACCCAGAAGTTATGATTGAATGAGACCTTAAGTGTGAACAGAGCTGGTGAAGGGATGGAGGAGATGAAGGGTGTGCAGGACTCTGTGTGCTGGGGAAACAGAACCTGGGACGGTGGAGCAGGGTAGAAGTCGAGAGCCTGTGGGGTCCCATGGGCTGTGTAGAGAATGTTAGTCTCTGTTCTAACAGTCATGGGAAACTTCTGAAGGCTTAAATATCTTTTTAAAAGTTTATTTTTATTTTATTTGAAAGACAGGGAGGTCATCAAAGAGACAATCAAAGAGAGCTCTTTCGTTCATCGGTTCACCCCTGCAAATGCCTACAACATGCAGGGCTGGGCCCAGCCAAAGTCAGGAATCTAAAACTCCATGTAGGTGTCCCCCCTGAATGGAAAGTGCCCAGGTACTTGAACCGACGTTGGCTGCCTCCCAGGATGTATATAACTAAGAAGCTGGATTGGAAGTGGAGTAGCCTGAATCTGAAGCAGGCACTCTGATGAATACGGGCAAGGAAAGCAGCATTTAAGTCACAGTGCCAAACACCATCCCTGTCATTGAAGGCTTGTTAGCAGAAAGGGAACACGATCAGTTTGTTTTGCGTGTGTGTGTGTGTGTAAGTAATATTTGTTTGATTTCATTGTGGAGGTGAACAAGAGTGGGTTGCTGGATAGAATATTGGAAGCTAGTAAAATTTTGATGATAATTTTAAAAAATGATAAGTACATGCTCTAGTACTGTGTGGGAGTGTTGACACTAAGAATCGTTGTCTTATAACTTTCTTTAGTCTAAGTATATCCAAAGGATTCCATGGAACACTTACACTAAAATGATGTTCATAGTTTATTTGAAATTCAATTTTAAGTGCATCTACTGTATTTTTATTTGTTCAATTTGGCAAGACTAAGCAACAGAAGCTGTGGGGGATTCCAGTGACTGCTGGGGTTGGAAATGTGGTGGCCAGTGGAGAAAGGGGATAAAGAAGAAATAACCATAGCTGGTCTGGAGGGCAGAGCCCAGCTATTAGCTTGTCTACCTTGTCTGTCTGATCTTGGTTCAGATCTTTAGCTTCTTTTGGCTTTGCAGTGGATTTTCAAGATGGACACTGAAGTCCAATGAGAGCCAAGCACACAGCTTAATAAATGGTCCATGCCACTAGCAATAAGCAGGCTCCTTAATTTTAGATGGCAGCCTCACTCTTCTTCCACAACTTCACTCAATTAGCTTCTCAATTCAGAGTCCCAGTTTTGTCATGTTCTCAGCCTTTACTCACTTGTCATTGCCCTATGTGGCAGGACTTCTACATGCTGGTCCCAGTTTGCCCTTGTGCCACAACTGTCAGTGTTCAAATCCCAGCAGGGCCTAATACTCCTGGGAAACCAGTTTATTTGATCTTCTTTAAACCCAGCTTGAATTTGTCTACCTTTCTGTTTGCTTGAAATGTGTTTGCCTATATGTGTTTGAGCCTTTTTTTCCTCTTAAAAACATTTATAAAGTAATGTTCATCTTGCTGTGATCAAAACGTTGTAAGGCCTATATTGAAAATAAAGTGAGTGAAATGAATGCCCATTACTTGGAAAATTGCTAAATAAACTGGGCTTCATGTCTACTGTGTAATGGCAGACACCCACCGAGGTAACTTCACAGGAACCAACCTGAAAAGTACCCATTGTATGCTGCTACATGAACATGATCAAATACAGAACAATATGTGGACCGTGATCATTATGGTCTTGAAAAGGTTCCAGTTGTTTGAGAAATGTTCAAATAGTTCATGGAAAATGCATATTGTAGAAAAAAAGAACTAGGTACTTTTCTTGTCTGGCCCAAAATAAACTGTTTAATTCCATTTTCAGCGAACTTTGGGAAGCACCCTTACATGCGTATGAAAACACTGGGAATAAAACATTTTCCAAACTGTTGTTAATAGAGATTTCCTTTGGAGAGGAGGAGGGAGCTAGGTTGAAAGTGAAAGGAAACTCTTAACATACTTTCCTGGTTTTGATTTGTTCAATTGTTTTGATTGTGTTGATTTCATGACTCATATTACATAAAATATAAAGGAAATGCTGAGAGGAAATCCACTGTGATTATATTTTAGTTGTTGAATGGAAAAGATTCTTTTCCCCCTTCTACTTTTAATGATTTTTATTAAAGAGCAAAATTATAGCAAAAAGAGTTACTCTCTGTGAAATCCCACTGAAATGCAGCTCCCTCTATGAAACCTTTTGCTGATTCCTCCATGGGATGTGCTTTCCCCTTTCTTTGAAACTTCAAAGCACTTGGTGTATTTTTGGTGGCATTTATCTCTGTCTGTCGTGTTAAGTATTTCATCCATGTCTTTCTGCCCCTCTAGACTCCTGCAACGTGAGGCTGTCGTGATAGAGTAGAAAATAGGCTTTCAAGTTGGGCTCTCTATATGCTGGCTTGTGTTACAATGATCTATTGCAGAGTGATAAATTAGCTCCAATTTAGAATCTTAAAGCTAAAGTCATTTTTTATTCTATCACGTGACTTCTTGGTTAGGAACTTGAACAGAGCGGGGGTGATCCCTCTGCCCCATGTGGTGCTGCTTGGGGTCACCTGGTGATGTTGAGCTTGAAGAGGATAGAGCAGTGCAAGAGGTTTCACAGGCTTACCACTGGGCAGGGAGCTAGATGCTTGGGTTTTGTGAAGTGCTTTTCCTTCTCTGAGTGCTCTTGGGATTTTTTTTTTCCACACGGATGAATGTCCAAGGGAACATGGCAAACTAAGGCAGTAGCTGATCACGCTCCTTAAGAATGAAATTGGTACGGGGGGTTCCTACAGGTCAGGTGGCCACAGAGCCCACCCATGTTCAAGGATTATTGGAACAGAGATTTTACATTTAGAAAGCAGCATTTGCTTACAAAATTGTGCCCATCACTATTGTCTCACATTTTTGCAATTTCTGGGTCTCAGTTATTACATGCAAGTTAGACCAAAATGCAGAAGAGTATGCAGGTGTGTGCAGAAGAGTATGCGAAGAGTGTTGTGCATGATACCTAACTGTTTGTGCTATAGACATTAGTGATGATTTTGGTATTCTAGCTCTTCCTCATTCAATAATATTTTCAAAGCAAACTCATGGAAAAAACACAGATAGTTCCTAAGAAAACATCCAAATAAAGCGATGATGGATGATACGTGTGTGGAAGCATGATGTCATTGTAGGTCACAGCCATTGGATTGATTTGACATGAATTACTCCAAACTATGTGGATTGTTGACTCACCCATCTGAGCCACTATGTTTTCATCACAGCGTGATAGTAAGATCACCTTCTTAGCTGAGTTTCTGTGAGCACTGGAGCTGATGTGGGCCAAGCACCTCCTATGGTGATTACAATGTAGTTGATCTTCAGTTTTTCTTACAATGGTAAAGTGCTCGAGTAAGTTGGGACTCCACACTTTTGGGCCTATATTGCTCACCTCTGTTGAACAATTCAGAGTCCTTTGGAAGGCAGTGAAGCAATGGGGGAAATGAAAGTCTTCTTGTGACCCTCAGGTTCCTCCTCTCTTTGTGTGTTTCCCCTCCCAGGAAGCTGTATCCCATGAACTTTAGCTGTGAAGTCGCTCTTCTCCTCAGACCTTTGGCTTTGCTTTTCACAGATGTATGAAATCAAGGCAGGAGGCAGCATCGCCAAGACGTTCAATGCGATTCTGCAGAAGTTGAGCTCACCGCTGCAGCCCCGAGTTCCAGAGCACAGCAACAACCACATGAAAAACCTCTCCTACCCATTTTCCAGGGAGAAAATGTACCTGTGAGTATGGAAGCGGCTCGACCAGGATGTGAGAGGGAGTGTTAATGGACGCTGAAGTCACTGTGTGCCTTAGTTCTGGGGCTCACAAAGTGGGTGCCCGATGCTTGGGAGAGAGGAGAGGAATCAGGCTCTGGTGCTGAAATAGCCTCTGTGCTTGGAAATCCCCTTCTGCACATGCGATTTGCCCAAATATCCTTGGTGTATGTCCAGGGAAGAACCTGCCAAGTGTCATTTTGCATGATGGATGGAGAACCACGGAGCAGCTCATAAACTTGGACTCTGTGTAAAACAGACACCTGTGGGGAAACTGTGCTGCCCACTTCTTCACTTGATATGTTTTCACTTAATGTGATAAGCCACAGAGAAGGTGAAAGAAGCTTCTGGACTTCTCTATCCCCAGTTGCTTGCTCAGGCTTCCTCCCTGTGCCCCACCTGAGTGGATGAATAAAAACGCTTCACAGGAAAGAGAGGGAACCATGGCTGGGAAGTGGGAGATGTGGCAACCAAGCAGGGATTCTGAGAAAATGGGTAACCATCAGGAATGCTAAGAAGTTGGATGAGAGAGGGGAAGGCAGGGCATGAGAAGACAGAGAAGGCAGGACCTGTTCTCTTGAGGAGATGGCATTCACAGGG
Organism: Ochotona curzoniae; assembly: GCF_017591425.1. NCBI lineage: Eukaryota > Metazoa > Chordata > Mammalia > Lagomorpha > Ochotonidae > Ochotona > Ochotona curzoniae. The sequence goes on along the minus strand of NW_024465654.1, from coordinate 2,425,686 downwards.
CAGTGGTCTTGCTGGTATGTTAGGGGATAATTTCATACACCTGTGTATGTTTTTCTTTTGCATACACCGCCCTCCCATCACTGAATCCTCACACCTGATTGTGCAGGGCCAGCCAGCTATGGCCACCCTTCTCTGATGGGGAGGAAACTGAGCTCTGGGACCTGTCCACGGTCACACGGCCACTGGCCTGCTGTCCCTTGTGCTGCTGCTTTTCCTGCAGCTGGCTTCGTCTAAGCTTCCCCTTGCCTGGGCCCTTCACGCATGCTGGCTCCAGCCTCTGAACGTGTGGCCTCGACCTCAACACACCTTCATTCCTTTCATTTATGCTGCCCTCCAAGTCCAGTGGATAAGCACCTGCACTTTGTGAACACTGTGTTCTTCCCGACTAGCTGTGTGCCCTGAGCAGTCTTTGCAGAGAGCTGTGTTGTCATCTTCTGCTTTGTATCCATTACTTGTAGACACCTTCCCCCGGGAACTGGTGGCTCGTGGGGGAGCTGGCAGAGGATTTCATTCATTTCTTGGCCTCTTGCACAGGGCCCTAAGCACAATCTCACTCCACAGGGACATTTTCTGAGTACAAGTTCAATGTTTCAAGTTCATACCAGATTCAAATCTTGCCCAATTAAACTTGATATCTTACTGATGAGATGACAATGATAACCTGAAATTAAATTTCAGAAAACAAAAGGGATTATAATTCCAACATCCTAATACTAGACTCATTAAATGCTTTTTATGTCTAGCCAACTGTATGTGTATTTCATATAATATATAGTTTCATTTTGAAAGCTTAACCTGGTATAATATTTTTTCAATCACAGTACAATCTGTAAATAGCAGAATTTTTGCTTTTTAATGATTGGGTGATAATCTGACATATCAACTTTAGAATTGCTTTATATCTCCATAATATTTAATATAAATAATTTAACAAGCATTTCTCAGTGCAGTTTTCTGCTCTGGACTTTATCCTATGTGGTAGAATTCTTTGATAAGATTTCAGAATTAATGGATTGGAAGGCACAAACCCTGCAGGTGTGTGTGAGTGGCATTACCTTCTAAACTTGCTGTGTAGCTTTTCTCAGGTTTGCCCTGAACCCAGCTGGGGGTGGAGGTATGCACGCTGGTTTCAGGGCAAGGATGATGGCCTGAGTTTATTGTCTGCTCTCTATTGTCTGTCTCCAGGTACAATATCCAGGAAAAGGACACCTTCTTTGATAATGCTACCCGCAGTCGCATTGTAAGTAGTTGGATGTGCTACTAATTGAGTAAGCAAGAGGTTGAGGCAAAGTTGGGGATTCAGCTGCCAGAGCATCCTTTTCCCCTTTCTAATATCTCTCCTCATTATTTGCTTAATGCTGCCTAGCAACCAAATGGCATATCCAGGAGCTTCCTCAGCCCAGTAGCAGAAGCAGCAGCAGCAAACAGCTCGTGTGCTAGTGTGTGAGGAGTATCTTCTTTTTACGGGTTCTTCAGAAAAGTTCTTCTTGGGATCACAAAAACAGGAAATGTTAGAGTCATTGGGCACTTGAAATATGTCCTTCACAATTGAGGAAATGTGGGCTGTGAGAAGCAGTGCATCGGAAAGCAAACGTCACAGAGTAGTGTCAGAGCAAGGACTGGAACTCGTGCCTTGCTGGAGCACCGTGGTTGGTTATGTGTTTTCCTTTCTTCTAGCTGTCGTGCCAAGAGGTCATGTGCATTTCTATCACAGAAAGTGCTAAAAGTTAGCAGTCTTTTCAAGAACGAAACTGTGAGCCCATGCGATAGAAAATCAGTATTCATGATCTCCTTTTTCATGTGTACATTTTGCCTGTCATATCAAGCTTTTGCATTTTGTAAGAGTTATAATAAAAATCTGTAGATATCTCGAGTCCCTGCAGACCCAACCTGACCTAGACAGCATGTCCTGTCCCTGATGAAGTCATTTTCCAGACCTGGAGGTCATTCAGCCCAAGACCCAGTGGAGAAACAGGGCCCCAGGAATGCCAGAAACTCACTCTTGCCCTTGTGTGGAAAGTGCAACAACTGATACAGGAGGGGGAATAAAGATTCCACATCTAGAAGGACCTCCCAACCTGTAGTGTGATGAGAAAGATAAGAAGGCTGAGAAGGGACAGGTGCCATGAAGTTACAGAACACCGTAGTCATGGTGTAAGCCTGTCCTTAACTATTGACTGCAGGACACACAAGACAATCTCTCATGTCCCTTAATCCCGTGCTATAGAAAGACTTAAAATGAGCATCTGATTTCTTTTTGTCTTTCCATGAAAAGAGGCATAAACTTGGCATTTTCCTGGTTGATGTTATTACAAGCCAATGAAGTCTCACAGTCTCATGACTGTGGGGGAGTTATAGGGTGTTGTGGAGATTACCCGATAATTGCAAAGTGCCTCTTAAACAATACAAGCCCATATCCATGCTGTTCCCAATTATTATTTGCTGCTGAATTATGGTACTGTATTATACGCAAAATTAAACACTCTGGGGCCTCTTGCTGCTGGAAGTTATTTATTTCCCACCCGCTCTGAGCCTGTGGCTGGAATACGGCATGTAAATGATGATGCAATAACATGTCTTCTTTCCCTGAAATTTCTTCCCTCCCTTCCTCTCCTTCCCTCCATCCAGGCCACATTGTGAAAAGGGAGAAAAAGAGTCTTGAGTCTTGTTCTGCGGTCAGCACTGCTTTGGGCCACATCTATGTCTGTGTCTTTGTTGGCGTCTGAGCAGCCCACCTGTAGGTCCCAGGGCAGCTTGGGGCCCATTAGGAGGCTGCTTGGCCCAAAGGTTTCTATTGACTACCTGTGCTCCTGAATCTTCTGCAGTGAGCATCCCTTCCTTCCCTATGGGAAGTGGGGTCTCTCCCACAGCTAAGGGTTTCTGTACAATGCACTTGTCCATTAGGCAGGCATCCTAGCAACCTGCCCAGAACTGCTGTCTGACCGGAGTGACAGAGGAAGCCCAGGATATGTTCTGTTTAGGCAGTAAAACGGTTGGGAGAAAAATCCTGCTGATAAATAGTAGCACCAATGGCCACAGATAGCCCTTCTTGCCATTGCCTCTTGTGCTTAGGAATCTGCTGCTGTTGGCCCCACATCCTGTACTTGCTCAACGGCTAGCCAGCAATGCTCAAGACTGGGGAGATAGGGGTGGCCTCCCCTGTCTTGAAGGGAGAACTACACCTTCCCGGGGGTTCCCAACTTGGCACTTGGCACATTGTTAGTTCCTTGAGTCAAGCCTTCAGTCCACCCCAGCCATGCAGGGGTCCCTCAAAGTCTGCTCTCCACATAGCTTTGCTTACCATCCTTACCTGCAGTCGGTTTACAGCACCAGCGCCTCCTTTGTTTGGTCCTTGGGGTGTGTGCGTCCATGCGCACAAGTATGTGTGTTCAAATGTGTGGACTTGGTATGCATGGTGCCCGAGTTGGCACATGCTTGCATTGATTCTCCTTTTCTGGGATGGTGTGTGGGCGTCCAGGCCTAGGACAGTGACGCTGGAGTTCAACATGCTCACTACTCTGTTGTCAACTTTCAGGTGCACGAGATTCTGAAGCGCACAACCTGTTCTCGAGCCAACAACACCATGGGTAAGAACCCTGCCTGACCTCACTCCTGGCCCTGCCCTTGCTACCTTTGGTGGGCAGCAAACACAGCTCAACTCCCACTTGGGAGCTGTGAACTGCTGGCCACCATGACATAGGTCTCCAGGAGCCCAGTACTGGCTTCCTACTTGTGGGGCTGGGGCTCTTCCCAGCTGCTGCTAACATTGCAGCCTGCCACTCGCCTCCATTCCCTGTCCCGTCTCCTCCTTTGTGTCCTGGTAATTCAGCTGTCTCTCTGGTCACAGTTTCCAGTAGTTTTGAACAGTCACCTAACATAATGAGTTCTAATGAATCAGTTGATTAATGCTAAAATAAACAGTGTCTTTGCGTCTCAATTCCGTTAACCCGACCCTCAACATGTCACAGCCTGCTTCGTCGACTGAGATGTCTCCCTCAGGTGTTCCTGGTGACTTCGTCTTGCCCGCATTCCATGATCTTTCCTTAGTTGTCTTCTAAGCCATCACCACTGAACTTCCACTGACTGGGAGCTGCTATCTGAGAAGGTGCAGATGTGTTAAACTACTTCTGTTGTCTTTCTACCTCTTGGACATCACCATCTTTCTTTCTTTGGGTCCTTTATCTTCTTCCACATTGTTAGGTGCTAGCTGCTGAAGTCCTTCCTTTATGCACCACCCCCATTTCCTCTGTACATGGATCTAGTAGTCATCAGTGTTTAGTCATGGTTCTCTCACCAGTTCTATTTAGATGGTCACCAGATGAAGGCCTGTATGTCCATTTCTGTCTCCTTTTTCCCATTTCACTTCTCTTTCTGTTGATGTGACCTCTGTTTTCATTCCTTTTGCTCATGCTGTTCTCTTCACCTGAATGTCCTGCTCTAGACTCAGCATCACTGCCCTACACAGTCTCCTGGGAGGTCCCATCACACTCAGTCTCTCGCTTATTATCTACACCCATAGCGTAGACTCCCAAGACAGTGAGTCTGAGCAGTCTGCCTTGCATATTCTACTTGGTTTATTTGATTTAGTGAATTAATTTCAAAATGCTTGGCCTGGTAGTCCCACAGCAGTGTTGCTATTAAATTCCTGACTTCATGAGTTTGTGACAAATGACTTAAATTTGTTGTTTTATGCTGGGTGGGGGATAATATGATTTATCTTGCAGAATTTTTGTAAACTGCAGAGTCTTTCACGGGGAAAGGTTATTTGGGGGATGGTGTGTAGATTGTTGGAAGATCACTGGAAGTCCTCTGTTATCACTCTGAAAGTTTCGGGTGTGTGATATGTCTCAAAGTCAAACATCATTGACCTTGTGTCGTTGTTGTTGAATAGTATTCACAAATTTGTCTTTTCGACGTGGCATTCAAAAAACACTTGCCGAGCACCTGCCACGTATCAAATGATGTTATAGAAACAGAAAGCTGCCAAGATGTATTTGACCTAACTTCTGCCCTCATGGGACTCTTAGTTCAGCCATGCAGACCAAAGTATAAACAGATAATTATGAGATAACGTGTCAGGTGCTGTGAGAGAGACATGCACAGTATGTGATGGGAATACCATGGAGGAAGCTATGAACTTCTGTGTCTGCATCTGGGGGTCAGCATAAGTGAACTAATAAGTTTTATCAGGGCTGGTATGGTGGGATAATACATTAATCCTTTTCCTGCAGTGTTGGCATTTCATATGGGTGCCAGGTATGTCCTGGCTGCTCCACATGGATTCCAGCTCCCTCCTTAGGGCCTGGGAGAATGCCCAAGTACCTGGGCTTCTGCACTCATGTAGGAGGTTCCTGGTTCCCAGCTTTAAATCAGTTTAGCTTCAGCCCTTGTGGCCATTTGAGAAGTGAATCAGCAGATGGAAGACCTCTCTATCTCTCCTCTCACTGTAAAAATCTGCCTTTCAGATAAAAATAAATATTTAATAAAAGCAATAGCTTCCTAGCTTGAAGAGAAGGTAGGGGTGTAAGGAATTATCACCTCCAATTACAAATGGACACATAGAGGACAAGAGACTTACCAGGGTCAATATTGAGTCAGAATTGGTATAGAATTTGGATAAACATGCCCCAGTTCCAGAATGCTGTTTTCAGAATGCTATGGGAGTGTTAGATTGAGTCCTTAAGGCTGTTAATTCCACAGTAGCTCCTAAGGACACACAGGTTTTGTAGCAAGGTCCCCATGACTGAGTCACTGTGTATATCAGCAGATAAAACCCAGGCCTAGTTTTCCAGTGGTTTGATCGAGAGCCCGCTCAGCTCTTTGGCCAGCTTACAAATCACACTTAAAAAATCAGAAAAATTGATGAATGTGGTAACACTATGTAACACTATGTGACATCAAGGTCGTATGGGCCTTTGAGCCATGGGTTAATTTTAGTTTTTTTTTGCTCTTCTTCCTGGTTTTATGAGTGGTAGAGAGAACAAATGACTACACTTGGCTTTGATTCCCTCTGGGGAGAAAACAAGGGAAAACAGGCTTGTACTTGGAATTATAAGATTTTCAGTTGATCCCTTACTCTTGAAATTACCTTCTTTTATGGGCATTGCATTTGTGGTCAAACGATAAGGCTTCATTCACAATTAAAATTAGCTGGTATCACTTTTATTTTTCTAGGCAATACATTTTTATTTTTTAAGTATTTCCTTTTGAAAGGCAGTTAGAGAGAGAAATTTTCCATCCACTGATCCACCATTTCATTCCCCAAGTGGCTACAACAGCTGAGGCTGGTCCACGCTAAACCCAGGGGTCAGGAGCTCCACCTTGGTTTCCCATGTGGGAGGGAGATAGGGGCACAAGTAATTGGACCATTTTCTTCCACCTACCAAGGTGCATTAGCATGGAGCTGAGTCTTGAACCAGTTCTTTGATATGGAATTCCAGCATTCCAGCTGTGGCTTAACCAGCTATACTGCAATGCTGGCCCCAGATAATATTTTTTATTAAAACCCCATTTTGCAAAGCACTGACCTCTATACAGGTTGTAAACATTGATATATTTACGTTCTACCTTATTCCATGTAATTTCTGAGATGACTTACAAGAAAAACAATAAAAACATAATATGTATAATTAAAAATAAGCAGTAAAAACACAAATTAATATAGATCATTGCAATTAGGAAGGAAAGGAAATAGAACACAATTACTTGAACTGTAAAGTCCTCTAGTTTCCACAGTTGGGTTGAAAATTCAACTCCAAAAAGAAAGAACTACATGGCTAGTCACAGAGTTCTCCCATTCTGAAGTCACATCTTGTATAGAAGTCTTTCTGAAAATCTATCACAGTCTCTTACTTTCTTTTGTGGAATACATCTACGTATATTCTCTGTGTAAATGCATATGTAAACTTTTCTGGATGATTCATAGTCATCACTAAGAATATAAGGCTTTGTTTATATTTATTTGAGAAGTCAAGGGATAGATGGAAGGCTCCCATCTGTTGGTTCAATCCCCTGACATACCTGCAATGACTGGTCTGGAAACTCGGTCTAGGTATTCTCCTAGCTGGCTGGCTCTGTGATACTGCCCACTACGGGCCTTGGATTTTATCACCTGAAGATAAAGAGAGGACGACAGGCATGTGAGCCATTTCTGCTAGAGATATATCTTAGTTATTGGATCAACTCAATTCTGGCCATTTCGGCCATTTTGCAAATGAATCAGCAAATGGAAGACCTTCTCTCTCTTTCTTTCTCTTTCTGTAAAATCTGTCATTCAACTAAAACTAAATCTTAAAAAAAAAGAAAAGAAGCAGGAGGAAGAGAAGGAAACATGACAGCAACAGATCTTCCACATGGGTGCAGGGTGCAAAGGACTTGGACCATTCTCTGATACCTTCCTGGGCCATAAGTATAGAGCTGGATCAAAAGTGGAGCTGCCTGGACATGAACTGGTGTCCATATGGGGTGCCAGTGCTAGACGATGAAGGATTAGCTTGCTGTACCATCTGACCAACCCCAGTACTCCCACTTCTAACTCTCTAGTTCTCCATAACCTCCAAGAGAAATGACTCAATTTGTCCCTTTTATTTGCTCCTGCAAGTAAAGAGTTCTGCAGTAGAACCACATGTATTTTTCGGAGACTAAAAATATCTGTGAGTTTGGCTTCTGCATGAAGGTGGAAGTGTGTGAGTGATCACAAATTTGGTCCAGCCCCACGAGGTCTGCTTAATCAATGTCATGTTGCCTGAGGTCAGCTGCCAGGGCTTGGGAGCTGACTCCACCATGCAATGGCTGTCAAGTGCAGTTCGCATGCTAAGGATCCCAGCCGCCTTGACCATCGCAGTGGGGGAAAACACCTTTCTTGCTGCTCCATATGGAAAGTATTACCGCCTTTTTGTGGACAGAAGATTACAGATTGATGGAGCTGCCTTTTTGTGGACATTTCGGTGTCAGAATATTTGAGCAAATGTGTGCTTTGGGCATCTTCCCTCCCACTCAGGAGACGATGTCTTCATTATCTTGACCGAAGCCAGACCATGTTGTATGTTGTAAACATCTGGTTTATCGTTCATCCAGCTGAGCTGGTTTGTATTTTGCTAGAAGAAAAGGCCTGGGATTAAAGGCATTTAAGTAATTAAGCACACGTCAAGACAATTTGGTGATGGGTAAATATAGTCTCTCTTAAACGCACCGTCTGGGGGCTCTGGTTTAAATTTGAGTCCGGCTGGAGTGCAGGGATGAAAGCGGAACGCCGGGCACACTAGGCACTGTTTTGGGGGGGAGGGGAATTCGAACCAAATGGGTGTTCAGGACTCCAGCACCATTCCTTTGAGTACCTGCCCAATGCATGAAAACCACCTTTCTTGGAGGGAACAGAGCTGTCATCCCTGTCTCCCAGGAGCCCTTGTCATAGGGAGTGAGGTTCTTTAGGAGACAGGCCACCAACTCCTACGGTTTGTTTGTTTCTTTGTGTTCAGGAATCAGGAGACAATTCTGAAAGGAAATGCCAGGACTTCGATGCTGTATGGTGAATGCATGTTTTTAGGTACTTGTGCTGCTGTAGGCTGAGTTCCCCCAATCCTGCTTCTCATCCTTGACCCCTTTGGGTGTTGCTGGGCTCAGTTTGCACACACCATGTCCATACTGGGCACAGAGCAGGCAGTCTTTCTTTAGGACTTGGAGTCTAAGCAACAGGTCTGAATTACCTGGGCAGGGATGGATGGCCATGGCTGGAGAATGTGAAGGGCCCCCAGTGGCTATGCATTGTTTGAGCTTAGTCTGCAGTCCTCTTTAGGGAGACAGGAGTGAGAAAATACTCTCAGTGCTTTTGCTTTCTCTCTGACCCCTATCCCGGGAGACCTAGGATGTTGGATCTTCCTCTCTCTTCCCAGGTCTGGAACAGAGAGGAGAGAATATATATGTGATCCTGAACAAGAAAGCTTTCCCATTATGACCAGATGGATGCACATGATGGAACCAATTAGCCCATTTTTTGCTGAAAGAAAGGGAAAAAAATTACAATTTCAATTTTCAAAGCAGAAACTCTTTAAAAAAACCACGTTTGATTATTTTCTTCTCCTTTCAAACTGATTTCCACGCTTGTTTTGGGACGTAGAATCTTGTTTTCTGAAGTCTGTGGGGTGGACTGCGAGGCTAAGAAAATGCCTGCTCACGGGTGAAGTTGTGATGGACAGTCCTTCTCCAGTTCTCCTTTCCTTCCTGCTTGCTGGATCTCTCTGTCTCAGGAGCTTTTGCTCCCTCCTTCCCAGCAGCCACGGACTGGAATTGCTCACCTGATATGGCCCTGGGATTGGATAGGAGCAACAAGGCCATGGGTGACAGAGAAACATTCAATTACATCATTCGCGGGCTCTGGTTTCCTAAGTTGGGACAACTCAGGTTTCAAACTTGAAACTTTGCTGCAAGGCAAGGAACTGTTTTCCTGGGCTTCCTGTCTTAGGCAAGCAGACTAATCAGCCAGTTTCGAGTTTCTTCACCAGCGCAGGATGCCAAACAGAGGAGGGAGGAGGCATGTGGGTGCCACTGGGACCCCAGGTGGGTGTTGAGATAACGGAGCTCACATGCTGTCATCCCTCCCATGCTTCCAGCCGTGGACCCAGTGTCCCGAGAGACACAGCCCAGGGAGGGTTGGGTTAGGAGGATGTCTCTGACCCAGGATCCTTACAGGTCTTTGGTGGATGCTAGCATAGTGTTGTAGAAGTGAAGTAAGTACCGTGGTGAGCTGGGCCATGCACAGGAAGCTCTGTTGGAGCATTTGAAACCCTAGGATTTGAAATCTTTTTGAAGGATCTGGCAGCTGGACCCAGGAGTTCAGGTTGTCAGTCTACTGCTTCCAGATGCTTGGCTACTGTGCTGAAAGCCACCTGAGAAACAGCAGAAGAGTTGAGTAAGTGAAACACCTGCGTAGCTTTGTCCACATAGTTCTGAGATTGTCTCAGAGGGTATGCAGCTGCTGTGGTGGTCATGGAGTGTGAGCGATTCATGGGGTGCCGTCTGTCTAGGGTCCTACCCTCCTGGGATGCTTTAGCCTCTCTCCATGCTGACAGCATTTTTTGCAGCTTTGAACTTCCCCCCTTGGCAGCCACAGCCCAGCACCCCCTCCTGACTGGGGACTCCTCCTTTTGATTCTTGGAGGGTGGCTTCATGTGGCTGTGGTTGTAGCTCTTGAACTGATTAATAGGGCTCGGAGTGAAACTGTAGTCTTGTGAGTAAAACAAATCCACAGCTCGCTGAGCGCCTCTGGCACCCCTCCCCCTTCTGCACTCCCTTTCCTCACCACTCCCCTCCCCCACAAAGTTATTTCTCATGTTTTATACTCATGCCAAAGAGGAACCTCAAAGCCAGCTAAGGGCCGCCGGCTTTGGGGGGATGTATTCGTGCGCAAAGCCCTTAGGCATCAATGCATCAGAAGAGTAACCACGTCCACCAAGAGTTCCCTAAGCCTCACAGAGGTCTGTGTCCCCACTTGGGTCCAGAGTGTGGTCTCCATGGGACATCTTTTATCACAACTGTGACACATCAGGACAAGGTTCAGAGAAGAGTTGGCTGGAAAGGGCATATTCCAGAACCTCTGATTGCTTAGGAGAGAGCCAGTGGTGGGAAGCTGTGAGTTTTAAGGAGTACTTGTCTAGATTTGTTACCCAGTGTAAGTTATCTATAGGTAAGCCAATATGAATTCCCCAGAATTTGCATGTCAGGTATCTTTCTTTCTAAAACCCCGTCATCCTCTTCTCACTGCTGTCTACAGCCTCTCTGGGAATAAGGGCTCAGGACAGAATATGTGTGTGAGAAAAGGGACACCACTGTGTGTCAGAATCTTCCCCAATTTCTACCTTCTCCCTGGTTTCCTGTGAGTCCTAGGAGTACAAGATCTTTGGTAGCATAAGTTGGTGAGCTGGAGTGCCTGTCATCTGGTAGCCACTGACATGGGACAGACCACTCCCACTCAGACAAAATACAGAGACCTCTTCGAAGTCTTTAAATAAAGCCAAGATTGAAATGAGCAAATCCCAACAGCTTTGTGCTGAGTAGAAGGTTCTGTGTTGTGGGGACCATGGGGTCAGAAGGTCAGGGCCTTTGATTCATCCCACACTTATTTAGTTGAATTTAGTGGTGTTGAGATGCTGTTGGGATTAAAACATTGATCTTTTATTTTATAGTTTTCACACTTCTTGATCTCAGGGCATCTTTACACTTTGCAAAAAAAAAAAAAAAGATTAAGAGCTCGCAGAGGCTTTTAGTGTAGGCGACTTTCATTCATTTGAATCTATTGCATTCTGCGTTAAAACTGAAATATTGTCTAAGGCACAAGATTGCACAAGCACATGCTTTGGGAGGTGCATTGGGAGATGCTGTCATTACAATGGTAGGAAATCCCACTGTCTACTTGAGAAAGAATAACGGTGGAAAAGCAAATCAGGTTTCGACCTCACAGAACCTATGGAAAGGGTCATGGGGTTCCCAGGGCTCTGCAGACCACAGTTTGAGAACTCCAGTCCTGTGGAGCCTGCATTGGGTTACAGACAGGAAATCATACTGCCTGGTGAAGGAATAGGAAGTGCCAGAAAGGAGATCAGATGAAATGTGATGAGCTACTACGATCAGAGTTATCTGTCTGTTCATCCCTGTGCTATCCCTGAACACAGAGACTGTTAGTGGATGTCTGTGGCCATGGTGATAGGGTAGGGTGCCCGGGGCCTGTTGGGCAGCTATGGTCTGAGTTCTTGAAAACAGGAGGAATGTGAAGTTTGAGAGAGCATGTTTGATATTGAAACATCATTTTGCACACGAGGAATGAAAAAATCCTATTCTTAGATGAAGAGCAAGAGCTTGACCAAAAATTCTAGATTCTGAAGGACATATGGGTAGAGGAGAGTGGCATGATCTTCAGCTGGGAGGTGGATGAAGGTCTAGCATTTGTCACTAAAGAAGGGTGGGAAGGACCAAGGGTGCAGCTGTGAAGCCATAGAAGAAGATGCACCTGTGTCCCGTGTTAGAGCTCTGGTTTGGAGTGACAACTCCAGAGCCCAGCTCTCTGCTAATGCACACCTTGAGAGGTGGGTGATAGCCCTGTCACCTGTGTGACAGGCTGTGAGACTAGGCTGGAATTCCTGATTTCATCCTGGCCCAGCTCTGACTATTGTAGGCATTTGAGAATGAGAAGATGCAGTTGCTCTGTATTTCTCTATCTTCCTACTTTTCAAAAAGAATGAAAATTTTTAAATGCCAATAGCAACAAACAGAAACAACCTCTCCCACTACAAGGGCTGAGAAACTAATACTGTAGAATTATTGTTTTCTTTTTTTAAAAATAGTTCTTTATTTTTATTGGAAAGACAGATTTACAGAGAAAAGGAGATACAGAAATATCTTCTATCTGCTAATTTGCTCCCCAAGTGGCCACAACAGCTGGAGCTGAGCCGAGCTGAAGCCGGGAACTTCTACCAGGTCTCCCATGCGTGTGCAGGGTCTTAAGGCTTTGGGCCATCTTCTGTTGCTTTCTCAGGCCACAAGCAGGGAGCTTGTGGAAAGTGAAGCATCTGGGATATGAACTGGTACCCATATGGAATCCCGGCGCATGCAAGGCAAGAGTTTAGCCGTTGAGCCAACGTGCTGGACTCATGAGTTACTGTTTTCATCTTCCTTTCTTCTGTAGGTATTAACTCCCTGATCGCAAACAACATCTATGAGGCTGCCTACCCTCTTCATGATGTAAGTATCACTTCTTGGGTACACTGTCTTGAAGACCTCCAGCAGTGCAGCGGGTGGACACATGAAGACAAACCAGGGTGACTGTGGGATTACAAACACCTTGGCTTGCCTGCCATGGCTCATTGCTGACAAGCTCGTTGGATGGTGGTCAGCTTCTTCCAACTGTCTCGCTAGTGAGTTTCCCAGATGACAAAATGATCTCTTCTTTTTGACGTCAGAATCGCCTATACACCTGTCCATTGTTTTTGGTGCAGGAGTGAAAATTGAGCTGTAGCATGTTGTTGATTGAACACAGTTGTTTGGCTAAGCAAAGAAGACAGAGCAACTTCCATGGAAGCTGTCCTTAACCCACTGTAGTGCTATAAACAACCGATGAGAATGTAGTGATATTTTTCTAGAACAGTCTGTCCCTTAAAGTGAATGCAGCACTGGCTCCACTGTCCCTCTACTAAGTCACCTCTTTAACATATGTCACCCAGTGAGTGGTGCCCTGTGAGGCCAGTCCCACCTTTCCCTCATACCTTTGCAGCAACATCTCTGATGGTGTGTTCAGCCCATGCAGGACAAGGGCAAGTGTGTCCGCATTGTACACGATGGTCATGGGATGTGCTAACCTGTTCACTTGTCCAGGATCTGCAGGTGTTCAAGGGGGAGGGAGCCTCTTCATGTGAGCCATTAGCCCAATGACCATTACATGTGGGGGTGAGTTAAGAAGTGAAGCATTGACCCCTTACCATGCTAGGCTTTCGACTTTCCTTAAATGAAAGAGAGAAATGACATTAGAAATGACATTAGAAAGTAAGAGAATCTATGCTTGTGTGGCATCTGGTTGTGATCATCCATTGGCTTTATGTGGTATCCCTTTTTCTCCTCCAGGGTGAATATGATAGTCCGGGGGACGACATGAATGACAGAAAGGTAGGCCTGGCTTGTGCTGCTTCGAGTGCGTTGTCCCCATGGGACCATTCATGGCTCTGATACTGGCTGGCATGTTTTATTTATCTATTTTTTAAGTGGTTTTCCAGTAGCCACCCCCAGCACTGGTATTTGGAAATGCGAGGGCCATGTCTGGTCATACAGTGACTGTACACGTGTTTGTGTGTGTCTTTCTGATGTTTAGTCCCTGGGACCAGCAATGCTAAGCATCCTGAAACATCAGGGTCCCACGCAAACTCCTTATTCCACCCTCTATTGAAAAGAGAACCCGCATTGAGAAACACAGATGCCCAACTGCCTTAATTTATAGATGTGAAAGCTGACACCGGGAAAGTTGAGCACCTTGCCCTGGATCCCATTGCCATAATAAACAGATAAGACTTGAAATCCAGTGTCTGAACGTCCAGCTCTCAGGGCCTGCCTTCTGTTGTCTTTAACATTTTCTTACTTTCTAGGTAAGACAAGTACAGTTTCATCATTCCCCAGTTAGAGATGAGAAAGAGGTGCTCACTCCCAGGGACCTGGGACTTCATGGTTACAGTGAGGAGAGGAACAGGGATCACCTGAGCAGAATCCCTTCGATGCCTGTCACGGCTCCTGACCACACAGCATGCTCTGTTGCTCAGATGTCTTCATTCTGTTGGATGAAATTCCTCCCCTGCTATGGCTCAATGCTCTAAGAATTGCCCTGTCCTCTACTTGGGGGCAAATATGCACGGGCTCCTCATGCCATCCTTTTGCCCAGGGTCTCTGAGCCTGCAGCAGAGGAGGGTGGGAGAGGCTGGGTGGGACGAGGAACTGAAGTTCAAGACGTCTCCCTGCCCCAACTCTGTTGTCTGGAAAAATCATTCATGCCCAAGTTGCCTTTGGAGCAGTCTTCTTTTTATCCTGCCTGTTAGTCCCTGTTATGAAGTGTTAAGTATTAAAAACATAAAAGGTCTTTTCCAGAAATACGGCTGTGATTGCTTGCACATGTCCGCTCTCTTGCCTGCCCAGGGAATCTGCTGTAGCATTTCGATGTCTTACCCTCATCTGTTTTCTATCTGATGCTAATAGTCTCGGTGTTTAATTTCCTGAAAAGTCCCGATCAGATTTAAAGGAAAAGGAGGAAGCACTTCTCCCCACATCTCACCTCTCTTACCCAACCATTTTCTGTCCTCCCAATCCCTAATTTCCCAATCCTCCCCTTTAAATGGGGATCGCCATCCCACTGCCTGCCTAAGAAACCCCCTGCTGGGTGGTGGTGACCCTAGACAGAGAACAGGAACACATAGTAACTCAGGGGGACCTTGTCAGTCAACAGTTTCTGGTACTGATGGAGAGAAGTCAAGTGTAGAATACTCTAAATATACATGCGTTTGCCTTTGGAATGACATTCAATGATTGTTTTCGTCCCAGTAAATGCTTTACTTGGGCTGATAGAATGAAGTCAGGAATGGATGGGAGCTGGCAGAAATCTGCCGGAATGGAGTTGGCTGTTGGTGGCTAATTCTCAAAATTGATGTCTGCTGGGGGTGTGGGGAGGAGGAAAAAGGCCTCTTTCTTGTGGCTTGTCCACTTACCAGTTCTCGCATTCAGAACTCTGCCCAGGTCAAGGTTAGGGAAGTGAGTACGCCTGGGAAGCTGATACCCAGCAAGGAGGGTAGACAGGTTTCAGTGTCCGTAAATGATCGTGAAGTCAGGGCTGGGGCCTTGGCAAACACCTCCCAGCCGGTATGCTTTAGTCACGTGGACATAGCTTCTTCTGTGCAGTGGGTGAAGAGGCCTCTTCTGTGCTGGGCTTGCTTCTGTGGTTTTAGTCACCTGTGCATGGTGCTTACACTGCCTCCTAGAGGAGAAAGTGCAAATGCCCCGGAATCCATGCAGCCCAGCTGAGTTGATTAGCGGTCATAGCCAGGTGAGTGGGTTTCGATTGCAAACGCCAGGGAGGACTCTGTGCCTTGAAGCTGGAGGATGGGGTGTGGAGAGGGTGGAGAGGAGGGCTCCGGGCTGCAGCATGGGCTGGCTCTTGGAGGACCCTTTGTGATGAGGTTTCAAGTGGCCTACCTTGCCAGTACTGGGTTGGTCTTCTTCTATCTTCTTACAATCGGTGGCTGTTGCTGTGGTCTCCAAGGGCCAGGTTTGTCTTCAGCAGAGGCCAGGCAAGCCCAGGGCCCAGAAGAATGGCAGTCTTTTTCTCCCTGTCAGTTTGCCTCTTGCCTTGCCAAGTCTCTGAGACTCAGCCCTAGTCTGCTGGTCCCTCCTTGGTTTCCATCCCCCAGAGCCATGAGGAACAGGCTTCCTCCTGCTGGAGAACAAGGCTTTCCTGCCTCCCTCGAAGCCAGAGCAATAGGAACAAGGAGCAGGGTTCCATACTGGAACATGCTTTTCCTTAGGAGTTCTGGAGTCCTTGGTCTTGGAGCTCACAGTCTCCAAGGAATGTGATTCCCAGGGAGCTTCACTTGGTGCTTCCATGTTCTGATCCATCAGGAGGTGTGTCCTTGTGGATTTTCAGCTATCATAAAATCTTGGGGTCAGTTATGCCTCAGAATCATACTCAGAGCCTCTGTAGTAGTCACCGCGCATTAAAGTTGTGCTACAACCTCGGACTTATTTGCAGCTTTGGCTAACTGGTGAAGAGAAGACAGCGAGTAATTCTAAAGGAGAAAATGGATTTGCTGACTCTGCAAGTTGAAAGGGACTATTGCAGGTTAGCATTTGGTGCCCTGCACTTTGTTCATGTAATAATAATCCTCTTGGGGCAGAGCCTCCAGGGCATATCTCCCTTTAACCCTGCCTGCCAATCTGTTCTGGGGTCCCTGGAGTTGAACACAATCCACCTGCTCCTAACACTATGTGATCAAGCATCCTAGACGCTGAAAGTCTGTACAGCTCCCTGAGTCCCTCCTTGCTCCCCTGCAAGGGATGGAAAATCAGGTGAATTGGCCCAAGCAGATCCCTGTGAGTGTCTAGCATAATCGCTACATTGCCTTCCAGGTTTGGTTCTCTAGCTCCAGTTCTCCTATTCAGGTGTTCCTTCCTTTGTATCTATCTAACTATCCTGTGTCACATGGCTAGTGTAAAAATATTTTTGATTATTTAGAGAGAGATCTCACCCATAATCTCCAGATTCTCAAAGTAGCCACCACATATGGCCAAAGATGGGAGCCAAGATCTCAATCCAAGTCTCCCAGTGGATGGCAGGGACTCAGTCACTTGAGCCATCACTGCTGCCTGTCTGTGCACGTTAGCAGGAAGCTGGAGTCTGGGGCAGGATCTGGATGTTGAACTCAGATACGCTGATGTGGAACCCAAGCTTTGTGATTGCTAGACTAAAAGCTTAACTTCTCAAACAGCTTCCTAGGCCTCTCACATCTGCATCCACCAGCTGTGGACACAGCTTTGTATTTAGAAGATGCCACCCTGAGACAAAGACTTTCTGCAGGGTTCTCACAGTAAAGATGGGATCCAGCAAGGAATAAGGCTTCTGAGGCTGGCCCTCAATTTGTCCTGGAGTTAACTGTGTTAGACTGGCTTCTTGGAACATTACTAGTTTTCCCAATTCAATGGTTAAAAGATAGTCTCAGATCCAGGTTCTAGTGGGACATGGGACTCACAGAGGAATTTGCTGTGGAGGTCAGAGCCTAAGAGGTAGGCAGTGACGTCCCATGGCCTTCAAGGTAGGGGACCTTGCCTATATGTCTATGACGCAGGCTGGCTTCCCTTTGGGCCACACACGATGTCACCATGACAGCAAGGTGCTGAGGAGCTCACAGTTTGCACTTGGGAGATAGACTTAAAACCCTGAGTGGGTAGAAGCATCACATATGGGGAGGAGGAGATAGGCTGACAGTGATCAGCCTAAGTTAGCAGCCGCTACCTTGGAATGATCAGCATTGAGGATCATGGGTTTAGATCTTCCTCTGCTCATCTTGTGCGATGCATCCCCTTTTCTATCTTGGTTTCCTCCTTGGCAAATAGTGATTGCATGGCCAGTTACTCTGTCAGGATCTGTGTTGTTTCTGGTTCTGGTTTGCAGCTGCTGGGAGATACCATGGCAACAAACATCTACTACCGTTAAGCAGGAATGTTAGCTCTCCGTTCAATTTTGAAAGCCTGTCTTTAAAGGGTCTTAAGTGCAAAGGATGACTTCCTGTAGGGTTAATGTTGAGCAAAACAGCCCAGTTGCCTATTTAGAGTAAGGTTTCCTTGGTCATTTGCAAGAAGCACAAAAACATCACAAAATAGCAGCAACATTCCCAGTCTGTCCATTCCAGGTCCATAATTTGATCAAGTGCCACTCTATTCGGTACAGCTGTCCAGGTGAGATCTGGTGATAGAGGGGCACTAACTTGTTTTAATTAGCGGTGAATGATTGCTGAAAGTTGCTGGATAAGTATTTGAAATTGGAATACTGGGATGGATGGCTTTCCCCTTGGAGTTGATGGCTCAGGGTCTGTGCTGGTTTTGACAGTGTCTGACTCTCACAGGGCGACCCGCCCCGTGTGCTGCGCATTATTCCCTCCTGTGCATTCCACTGAGGTTTTGCCTCACTTCTCTCTGCTGGAGCCCCTCTTGTCAGGGTCACTATGACCTTCAAGTCACTCCTCCCTTCTCCTCTGGCCTGGCCCACAATGGTAGGTAACCTTGCCATCTCTTCATTTAGGAACTCCCTCATCCCTTGGCTTCTGGGACATCCCACACTTCTGATTTTCTTTCTTCTCCACACCATCATTTACTTCTCCCATTTTTTTTTTTTTGCTGGACCCTCATGGTCCTGGTTACCCCTGAATGATGAAGTGTGAGGGGACAGATCTTTAGCCTCTTTTCTACCTGGTCTCTCTCTTCTTTGGCAGTTTCATCCTTCGTGTAATGACTGAATTTTTTCTTGCTAAATAACTCCAAGAATTGAGATCTCTGGTCTGGACTCTCCTCTGGACTCTGGATATGAACACCTGCCTGCTCATTCTGCATCTTGCTAGGACCACTGCAGTCACCTCCTTACTCCTCTGCAATTCTTTGTTCTTTATTGCCTGACTCATATTGCCTTCTGCCCCTGATCTTCCAGTGACTCCCTTCAAAGACTTTTGCATTGCCTACAAATCCCTGAATGATCAGGCTGTGCTAGTACTTTCTGATACGATCTCCATTATTCTCTCTAGGCTCCCGCTGTCCCAGCTGTGCTGTTTTCTCTGTTTCTGGTAGGACACACCATATGCATGTGTTTCAGGTCTTTGCACAGGAACAGGGTTCTTCCACCTGGAACATTCCTCTTCTTCCTTCAGGTCTCAGCTCACGTGTCACCTCCCCAGAGAAGCCATCCCTGGTATTCCTGAACATCTTCCCTGCTCCTTATTTTTCTTCAAGGCATTTACAAGCTCTCTGTCTAGGATTTATGTATTTGTGTCCCCATACCAGGTGTAAGCTGCACAACAGCAGTGGCATTGTTGGTTAGGTGCTCTATCCAAGGTCTGGGCAGATCTGATATATAGCTGTCCAACCAGTACGTGTTAAATGAGTGGCTAATGAACGACAGGGATTGTTTTCCTAGATTAGACAAGACAAGGGAACAAAGGAGGAGTGGAGCTGACCAGGTGCAGGACTGCCTCATAGTGTGATAAAGTTCACCTCTCCTACTTGGGGGGAGGAAAGGACTGCCCTTGGGGAGTTCCTCTGGGATGGCACATGAGAATTCTCTGAGCTTTAGGGAGAACACTCTAACTTGCCAGGATGCACAGAGAGGAGGAATGGTTGCTCATCTCCGCTGCTAATCTGGTTCTCTCTTTCTCTTGTTCAGCTGTTGTACCAGGAATGGGCACGCTATGGGGTGTTTTATAAGTTTCAACCCATTGACCTCATCAGGTAAGTTGTGGGAGTGGACTTTGGGGAGAAGGTTGTTAATGCAAATGGTCAACAATTCAGTCTTCTTAACTTTCTGTGGTCTCTTGTCCAAGTAGAGGAACCTGCTTGTCTAGCGTGTCTTCTGTTTTCCTACTCTGTATCTGATGAGTGGGGAAGCAGCAGAGAGGTAGGGCAAGAAAGGGGGCTGTGAGGAGGCAGATGACAAGGTAGCTGTACACTATGAGGCCCTTGACACTGTAATCTCCCTTTCCCTACCTGCCCTTTGGGAGGGGTATGGTGTCACCTTTCTTATTCTTTTCCTTACACTTGTCCTACAGAAGGACTCAAAGGGTGTTGTGATGTCCAGGGGGCCATGGTGATTCTTTAAGATATTTATTTGAGAAAAAGAAGAGAGAAAGAAAGATCAAAAGATGGAAGAAGAGATAGAGAGAAAAGTCCAATATTTGCTGATTTGCTCCACAAATGCCTGCAGTGGCCCTGGAAGCCAGCTGAGGTTCCCCATGTGGGTGGCCTGGACCCAACTACCTGAGTCATACATTTTGCCTCCTGGTATGTGCACTAGTGAGAAGCCAGAATTAAGAACTGATTCAAAGTTGGGCATTTAAACGTGGGATACAAAACATCCCAAACAGTGGCTTAACCATAGACCAAGCGCCTATCCTGACCACAAATGCTAGGCAGTGTGGTTGGCCTGATGGGGAATGTGAGCCTTTAACAACCTTTCCAAAACAGAAGGGAGGAGAGCTGGATCCTGGACTCTTCCCTTCGCTGCTGCCCTCGGAAAGATGACTTGTTGCCTGACAGCTTGGAGATGCCCCACATCCAGCCCCACCCCTTTATAAACAATCGGTAAGAATCATTAGAGAGGTTGTCAGATTGCGGGAGCTCTGCCTTGCCTACAGGGGGTGGAGAGCTCTAGAAAGCCAATTCACTTTGAACTTGTCTCCCAGTCAAAATGATGGGTGACACAGCAGCAGGTGCGGCGGCTCCAGGCTGAGATCTGACCTTCTGGCTCTCCTCCAGGCCTGGCCATCTAGTATTCCTGCTTGCTTGCACATCACGTTCCTTTCTTCCTTGGTCTTTGGGGTCCTGGCTGTCCTCGATTCAGAGAATGAGCTGAGGCTGCTATGAGCCAGTTCAGCAGACATCCTCAGTTGGGAACGACAGGGGGACTGAAGCATGACTGCCATGGTGGATACCCTGACACTCAATCATCTGTGGCTCGTTTTCTTGAACTACTTAACTTGCAAATGGACAGAGTATTCCTGGCTGGCTGCCGTGAGCTGGGGCTGTGCAGAAGGATTGTGTCCGGAGGGAGGACTCTAGCTTCTTCTTGGAAAAAGGAAGCACTGTGAGGGCCAGCATTTTGGCAGGTTTCACTTTCCCATGGAGAGGCAATGGCCCTGCCAGGGAACTGGAAGAAGCAGGTGTTTGAATCAGCTGAAAGCCATTAACAGAGATGCTTGGGTCAGGGGCAGCGGTGGGTGCGTGTGACCCCTCACCAGCGACTCCCAACCCTTGGCTGCTTTTTGTGCACAGCTCACCTGGCCTGCCACCTGGAGAGGGGGGTCCCTGGGCTTGAAAGGCTCTGATGATTTTCTCTGAATTCGAATTGGCCACACATTCTGTCACCTGTGTTCTCCAATCCAGAAAATAGAATGGAAAAATCAAACTTCTCCCTAGCCTTGGCTTTGGAGCAGAGCCCTACCAGGGGATGGGTGAGTCCCTGGGCCTGAGAGCTAGAGACTGGCTTGATCAGGCACAGTGGATTGGAGAATGTCTGAGGTTCCTCACAGATCACTGTCGGTTGCCTCACGGGGCCCTGTGGCAGGACAGGCCAGGGGCTCGGATGGAGGGAGGGGCAGACTGAATCCAGGCCTCTATCAGACACTGGCCTAAGGGGAAGGGATGTGGAATTAGGAGGAAAGGGACACCAGGTTGTGTGTGTGTGTGTGTGTGTGTTGGGGGGCACGTGGACAGGAGGCAGCTGTGCTCTGCCCTGTGCCCCTCAGTTCTGGCCTCCACCAGGTGCACCATCACCCGTGCCCAGCAGGCTGCACTGTGAGACTATGATTGGGTCTCTACACCTTGCTTAGAGCCTACCTTGGCTCTGCAAACACTGGAGCCTATGGGCTTGAGCTGACGTTCGTGTGTGTGTGTGTGTGTGTGTGTGTGTGTGAGAGAGAGAGAGAGAGAGAGAGAGAAATCTCTAGGGCAGCATCTAGCAGGAGTGCAAGAGAATATGTTTAAACTGACCCTGTAGTTTTGTCCAGGTACTTGTGCCCAGACAGAAATCCAGGACTCTTCCAGTTGTGCTGGAAGGGTGGAAGTATGGGTAAGTGTTGCCTGAGCTGAACCCAGGTGGCTGTTCTGGTTCTTCAGGGAGCCATAGAAGGAACCTCCTAGCAGGAGGAAGGTATTTCTGCTAGAACTTTCCCAGTTCAATGTCTCAAGGACCCAAGATGAAATAATTTTATTTTCTGTGGGATACCCATGGAGCTGGGCTTTTCAAATTGTGTGGGTCTGATCCAATACGATCCAGCATCTTAGAGCCCTGTCTTTTGCTGAAATTAACGTCTGCTCTTTACTGATTGCTTTAGTTTGGGATACAGATGAGGCAAAACAACAACAGCATCAACAACAAAAACAACAACAAAAAGACTTTAAGTATCTTCTGTGTAGGGCTCAGCTCCACATTGTAGTTTGCTGAAACTCAGGAAATGCATTTTTCCTTATTTATTTTTTTTAGCATCTGCCAGTGCTTACCTATGACAAGATGAGAAAGAGGGGGTTCTAGAAGTTCGTAGGTACAGGGGCACTAAGTCACCGGTTTATGCTGGGGGATCTGCCAGCAGGCCATGCGTGGGGCACAGTCACCACCCCCAGCCTCAGGTGCAGTGTGGAGGGGTCAGAGAGATGCTCCCTGCCTGAGCGAGGCTTCCTGCACTGGGAATCAGGCCCAAGGCAGGAAGTCTGGTTTTGTGGCAGGTGACTTCTTGAGATGTGGAGCATTTTCCTTAGTGGCACCTATGGGTGGCACCGAGTCCCCACCTCGCTGTACCGCTGTCGACTGTCTCTCCACCACAGAGACCAGCGAGAGCCCAAGCGCCTCCAGAGCCAGCTCTCTCTCCTCTTCCTCTAGCAGGGCAGGCTGTGCGATTTGATCCTCTCCTCTCAGGCTGCAGCCCCCACTTCTACCCTCTTGAAATGTGACCCACACAAATCCCTCTGGAGGGAAAGAGAGGAGGCCAGGCTCTCTCTCTCAGGGGGGTTTTCTCGGCTGGGCAAGCTCAGGAAGGACTGGCCACAGCTGGTTTGGGGGAGGGGATGGAGAGCGAAAGCCGTTGATCAACCCATGATGAATTATTTCCTGAACCCCTACTGGCTTCCCTGGGATTGAGGAAGGTGAAGCAGCTCAGGGCTGTGACCATTTACTGGCACACACGGTGACCAAGTCTCTTGGCTCAGTCACACCAGGAGGTGCAACAGTGACAAACTGGTGCCTGTTAGGACGTAGTAGATGTGCAGGCAGACAGATGGATGCAGGATGGGATGATACGGGGGCCGTAAGGACGATACAAATAAACGCAGCCTGGGACACCAGATGGAGAGCCATGGTTGCTAGCAGAATACAGAAGGCTTTCCTCAAGAGGTGGAACTTGCATGTGGACTGTTGCTGTTTAAAAGACAGAGGCTGAAGAACGTGCCCTTATTCTCAGCCTGGGCTGTCCCGTTTATTGTTTAGTCTGATACCGACAGCCAAAAATTACGTGAACCCAAAGCCAGACCTTGGCTCCCTATCGACTAGGAATGATCAGCCCAGAACTTGACTGGCAAGCCTCATTCGTAAGGGCACTGTGCCACCCTGGCTGGTGGCCCTTGTCCTGCCCTGAGAGTTAGCAGGGAATCCAGAGTTGGAAGGAAGCGAGGCTTGACCCACCAGGGTAGACCAAAGAGAGATGACACGTGTGACGGCCTGCCCAGGTCTTGGCATTTGAGGGTTGAATTTAGCTGGGCAGTCATTTTCGTCCTGGAGAAAAATAGTAAGTTCAGGGCCTGGAGGTTGTTTCTTTTCCCTCCAAGTGTGTGAGATCAGAGTGGATGGAGGGAAGACAGGTGGTAGCGAGTTGAGGCATGGCTACAGAAGAGACAGGAATCTAGCTTGTTGTAAAGAGCAGGATTCAAGTCCGGCTTCTGGTGAAGTTCACCTGTGGAGGGGCTCGGGCTCCTTCCTCTGGCTTCTTCCACACTGCCTCACCTCTCCCAGAGGGGACTCTTCTGGGGGAAGGGTGGTGGCTCAAGACTAAAGCCAAAAGCACTGTTGGTTTTCTGTGGCTGTTCTCCCAGACCCACGGCAGCCTTCCACAGAGGGCGGCTCCTGTTTCAGATTAATTAAAACCTGCAAAGAACCTCATAATTTTAGAGGTATACACACACATGTGCATGCGTGCACACACACACACACACACACACACAGAGGCAGCTCCCATCTTCTGATTCAGTGCTCAAATGTGTGCAGTGACTGTGGGTGGGAAGCGCCTAACCTAGCAGTCCAGAACACAATCCAGACCTCCACACAGGTGCAGCAACCTAGTTATCTGAGCCATCACCACTGCCTTTCAGGGTCTAGACTTACAGGAAGCCAGAGTCAGGATCCAGAGTTTGGTACTGAGTTCAGGCACTATAATATGGGAGGTGGGCATGCTAACTGGCAAGTTAAATGCCATCTCCTGGAACAGTTTTCTAACTTCCTTCTAGTGCTATCAAGCCACATGATACAGATGGCAGGATTGAGGAAGAAGAAACTGGTTTGCAAACCCATTGCTTCCCTGGCCCTCCCCACATCTTATTTCTCAGAGAGTAAAAGAAGCTGATATTGGGCTGAACAAATACAACAGGCTGTCGTTTTGTGCTGTCTCCATTGTTGTGGACAGTAAACTCTCTGTCCCCTAACATCTCTGGAACAAGAAGTGGCATCTCAGTGGAACAAAGTGTAGAGATTAGAGTTTAAAGCCTGGTCCTGGAGCGAATACGTGGGGAATTCTTATACCACATTCGTCTTGCACTTGTTTTTTTCCGCACTGGGGAGCATCTTGCGCCAGGGGCAGCTTTTCTCTGCTGGACACTCCCAGCCACTGGGAGCAGAACAGAATGACAACTCTGTTTGCAGTTCTGCTTCCTGGAACTAAGCAGAACAGGAGTAGCCTGTGGTGGAGGTTTGTGCTTCACATATTTGAAAGTAGCTGTTGTGTCCCTAACAGTTTTTCATATGCCAAAGCAATCTTTCCTCCACTTGAACGAGCCCTCCCTTGGCTTTCCTGCCTGTGCTTATGTGACACGGGCGGTTCATATGGGTCTGTCTTCATGACTGTCCTGTTTGGGGCTTGCTGGTCTGGGAGGCCCAGTGGGCAGCCTTGCCTAGGTCACACCTGATGTGGTTAAGCCACTGTCAGATACTGTGCTGGGGAGAGAAACTGAGTATAACCCATTTTCAAGAAGCTTAAATTCAAGGTGAGCTCTCTAGGCTTGGCTTTCCTGGGACATGGTAGAACAAACTGATGGATACACTCTTCTGTATGTGTGGCTTGCTGCCTCACAAAAGTCCTAGAGAATGAATATGACTGTTTTTTTTTTTTTCTTTAACTTGGGAAAGAGAATGAAAAAGAGGAGGCTCCTATCTACTGATCCACTCCTCAAATGCCCACAACCCCCAGGGTTGGTTCTGGCTGAAGCTGGGGGTTAGGAACTGAACCCAGGTCTCCCGTGTGAGTGGCAGGGACCCAAGCACTTGGCACAAAGCTGGAGTTAGGAACATAGCTGAGACTCAAATTCAGGCACTCTGATAGGAAATCAAGGATTCCAGTCAGTGTCCTAACCATCAGAAAACCCACCCTCCCAAGTGGGTACTATTACTTTAATTAAAAAAAATATTTATTTATTTTTATTGGAAAGTCAGATATACACAGAGAAGGAGAAACAGTGAGAAAGATCTCTGTCCACTGAGTCACTCTCTAAGCGGCTGCAACAGCTGGGGCTGAGCTGATCCAAAGCCAGGAGCCTGGAGCCCCTTCCATGTCTCCCACGCAGGTGCAAAGCCCGAGGCTTTGGGCTGTCCTTGAGTGCTTTCCCAGGCCACAAGCAGGAAGCAGGATGGGAAGCGGGGCTGCTGGGATTAGAAACAGCACACATATGGGATCCTAGTGCATGTGGGGCCCATTACTTTAATTTTATAGATGAGATTACTGAGCTCATCAAGGCAAGGGCTTCCCATCGCCACAGAGAGGCCTCATCTGGGATTCAGACTTGGGCCTGTCTGACTGTAGAAACCATCTTTGCTCATTGTACCTGTGACTGAAGGTGACCTAGAGGTCTTTCCAGTTCCTGTCACGTAGTGATAATATTTTCAACAACTCATCTCCCAGGAAAAATTGTGATGTAGTTTGCTGGCATGCATGACATGCACAGCGTGATTGACTTGTGTATTAAGCTGGGGTCATCTTTAGGAGCATCCCTCTCTGCACTCAGCAGGTTTAATGGGCCATTCCCAAGGCCTCTGTTAACTGGCCCTAGTAAGCTGTGTTTTTAATTTCCCATTTCACACTCCTTCCATATTGTCAGATTGTCAGCTGCCACATCTCACTTTTGCCAGCTGAGTAGCTTCTCTGCTTTGTGATTTACTGCTTTGTGTCACAGGCAGTGTCAGCTACCACCCCCACTCCCTTGCAAGTCCCCACTGTCACAAAATGAAATGCTTCTTGGTTTGACTCATGTTAAGGGTGAGAATTTGAAAAAGGCCCGAATGATAGTATTTTGCCCCAGGGAGAGTGAAGTGATGCTGTGGAGGCTCCAGGGACCTCAGGAATGGGGCTAGGGTAGGTGGGACACTATTGGAACCGTGACTATTCTTTGCTTGTTTTGGAATTTTCTGAGACGCCCAGCTAGCTGGTCCAAGATTTTTCTCAGAATCCATCCAAATCCTTTGATAATGTGAGAGACAGTCCTTGCCTCATGGGCATGGAGTTGAAGCTTCAAGGCAGATGGAAAGTAGAGAGCTTAAAATGAAATAATGAGACACAAACTATTCATGGAAGAAGACTCCTATGGCAGGCCATGGAGCTGTAAAGCAAAACAAACAAACAAACACAAAAAACCATATGGCTGATGTACAGCATTGAGGGATAAACCAGTGAAAGATTTGGAAGAGCTTAATCATTGTTATAATTGATTAGTGAAAAGTAAGACTTACAGTACAGGTGAGGTGTAAAAGGAGAGAAGAAATGTTGTGGCTGAGAGATTGGTGATGTACAAAGAGAAGCTTTCTTGTTCAGGTGATGCCGAGAGACTCAAGAATAGTCTCAAGAGGTAGAAGGGATGTGGAGAAAGCAGTGAGTCTGACAGAAGTGGTTGGAGTATTTGAGGCAGTGCGGAGAGAGAGCTAGGAAAAAAGGGGTCCTGCTTGTGGCAACAATAGGGATGTTTGCAAGTGGACTCTGAGATGTAGGCAGGTGGCAAGACTGAGGGTTTCATGACGGGTTTGGGACTCATTGTGCTTTTGGTCTTGTAGGTGAGAACAGTTCTCTCTCTGTCTCCCAGAGAAGATTTGAGCAAATTCCTCAGCTGCTGGGGATCCACTGTGGCTCACCTCCCTTCACAGTTGCATTTCCTCCAACAAATGTAGAAGCTATACAACGGCAGGTGCAATCCCTTGGTGGGAGCCAAGGACCTCAGATGGATCCCAGGGACTGATCCTTGCCCTCGAAGGAGTGAGGGGGACTGGCACTGGGATGAGTTCCCATGGACACGTCCCAACTGTTTGATCCCATGAGCCACTGTTCTGCCACATGTCCCTGGAACCCCCGTGCTCCCACTTCTGCTAATGATATTCCCCGGAGTGGTGTTCTCCACCCACACCACATGGGTTTGTAACCAACATAAACAGAAAACGTCTTAACACATTAAATAACATCGGTGGAACACACGTTACAACAACCACCACAAGATAGCTCAATTTAATTAGCCTGGCACGCCTGGGCTTTCTGCACAGGCACATGTCTCTGTTTTAAAAACGGAAAACCACAGCACTTTGTGGGTCTGGAAATCACAGATGTAAGAATGAAAAAAAAAATTAACACCACTTCAAGATCCCTGACTGGGAGATTGCTGTCCTCTGGAACCTTCTTGGGGTTGTCTTAAGATGCTCCCAGTCGATGGTTGGGTTACTGCCAGGATTGGTTCTTGGCCCTTGGTGAATCAGTTGGCTTGGACATGAGGAGGCTGAGGAGCTCGGCCTGTAGTGGGGGGAAGTGGGGGAGCGATGCAAGGGGCACTTTTTGAAGTCTCAGGCTTCAGCCTTGAGCTCAGACCTCCATCTGCTGGTTTGTTCCGCAGATGGCCACAATGGGCAGGGCTGGGCCAGGATGAAGCCAGGAAGTAGGAATTCCATTGGAATTTCCCACATAGGTGGCAGAGTCCCAAGACTCGATCCATCCTCTGTTGTTTGCTCAGGCACATTAGCAGGAAGCTGGATTAGAAGTGGAACAGTTAGTACTTGAACTGGTGCCCTATATGGGATGCCAGCATTGCATTTTAACTGGCTTCAGCACAATGCTAGCCCTGTAACTGGGATTTTGATGTCTCCACTTGAGCATTTTAGACTGGAGGAGGGTAAGGGTGTGCTTTCCAGTTGTGCCTCTGTGCTCTGCTCAGGAACACTAGATGTCTGGAAAGTCACTCCTTGTACACTGGGCACAAGATCCTCGCTGTGGGTTGGACCTGTCCTTGTTTGTACATTCTTTATTGAGTTTCTGCTTGTGCCCAGTCCTGGGAGTCTGTATCCCACTGGGATACACTTACCCATTTCTGAGGGCTTGACTTCCATGGGGTCAGGAGGTTCGGTCTCTCATGAAGCGATAGGCAGCTTGTTGCATCAGGAGCATCTCTAGGATGACAGTGTGAAGCAAACAGAAGATGGACCGTCCAGTCCCAGAATGCCCACCGCCCAGCTAAGGAGGAGATTTCAGTCGACTTATCTAGGTATCAGGCATCCTCTAAGTACCAGGAACTGTGTTAGGTGCTGGAGTTCAAGTGATAAGCTTGGCTGACCTGACCATCTAACCTGGGACACTGGCAAGTGAAAGCAAAAGATGTGGATGGTGGTGTCACATTGCTAGGCAATGAAGGTTGCAAGCCTCATGAGCAAACACGGATGTGTAAGGCCTCTGAAAGCAACTGCCACCATCATCTTACAAGTACTCTCTAGTCTCATGACCAACCAAACACAGATCCCTGGAGCTGGGGAGTCCATATTTACTGAGCAGAGTTAATGTTCACTGAACACCAAGCCGGTCTATCACATGGAGACAACAGGTGTTAACCAAGACCGACCAGATTGGCTGGGACCTGTGCTCCCCCTAATCTCAACAGAGCTTGTGATCTAGCATGGAAAACAGCAAATGCATACTTAGTTGTGTGTGTAACATAGGTTATTCTAATGGAGACTAGGAATATAAGGGAGATGCACGCCTAGGGCCCCCCAGCCTGGCTGAAGAAAGCCTTCCTAAGGAGGAGACATTTAAACCAAGATTTGATGGAGACTTCAAAGCAAAGAAGAGCACAGTCATGACAGTGGCCAACATAGGACACTGACTGAGCTGCAGGTACTGTTCTAAGCCCTTGGTATCTGTTCACCCACAAAAGAGGACATCAGAGCACAGAGATGCTGTTCAATGTCTTTGAGATCACACAGTTCTTTTGGGGGTAGAGATAGGATTGGAACTCTTAAGGCTGGCTTCACCACCATGTATACTGCCCCGCTGGTTGAGGGAGCCTGAGTTTCCCTTTCAGAGAAGGGGAAGCCTTGTGGGTTGGTTAGGGGATTTTGGGCTCCATACCAGGGAAAGCATGTCCTTGAAGGGCTTAGCGTGTGGGGTTCCCATGTGTGGGTGGTGCACCTCTTCCTGCTCAGCAATGATGGCTGTGTTACTGGGACAGTTACTAACTGGGTCTACCTTACCAAGTAGCTTGCTTCCACTTGGATCGACTTCACACAGGCCTTGATGTGCCTGACATAACTGAAGGATCATGGAACCATGGGAATTCGGCATTATCATTGTGTCCCTCTTAAGATGAGGACACTGTTGTGCAGAGCAGACAAGCCACCTGCCTCAGGCCTAGGCAGCACAGCACTGGAGTGCTTGAGCTGATCTGCTTTGCTGCACATCTGGGGAGGAAGATGGTGCTGGTGAGAGGCGAGGCGACACTCAGATAGCTGATGCAGCATGGTGGGAGTGTGGGCTGAGGTTCCTAGAGGATAGCAAGGGGATTCCAGGAGCTTCTCAAACAAACTGACATGGTTCCTTAGGGCACGTTTCTACTGATGATGGGCCTTTGTATCTGGCAGCCATCAAAGTCATCTTTTGACTGCAGAAGAGAGGAGCTGAAATGCTTAAACAATACTAATGAGGCACAGGGGACAAGGCTAAGATGTCTGAAACCACTTCCAAATCAGGAGCGATCCCTCTGTGCCACAACCCCAGGTTGCAATTCAACCTAACAGGGAATGGTGAAAAGGATGGGAAAGGATGTGTGAGTTTGAAGTGGTGGATGAGGCTCCAGACAGGTTGACTGGCATGTAGTTTGTTTACCTAGAAAATAAGGTGGTGTTGATGGGCAGGGGGTGGGGATCTACTCCAAGAGCATCCCTGCAAAACAAAGTGTCCATGGTTCTGCAGAAGCTCAATCCTGAAAACAGCCTGGGGCAAGGCCCAAAGTCTTGAAAGCAGGCCAAGTTGGAATGTGTGTTGGAACCCTAGACTTCACGCGTTTGCTCCCACCCAGGAGCCCCTTCTACTCCCTGCCCCTGGATTTCTCTTTTCTTCTCCCCGAGCCTCTCCAGCTTCTTGAGCACTTCCATCTCTGTTTTCCTTTGCCTGTCTGGCTTTGATCACATCTGGAGCATTTCGTAGAGTTGATGAGTGTGTGTTTTCCTGTTGGGACACATGGTGTATATCAGAAGCACTTAAGAAGTCCTGGATGAGTGGAAAAGTCTGCCTGGCATCTCAGAGGCTGCTGGCCTGAAGGGTGCTGGGCAGCTGTATGGCAGAGGGCCTGGTACAGGGACCACTGACTCTTCAGGGAGGCCTATAGGCTGCACTCGCTAATGTCCCACTGGCTTTAAGTTGTCCAGGCGGCTGAGTGGTGCATGGGAGTGTGTGTGTGTGTGTGTGTGTGTGTGTGTGTGTGTGTGTGTGTGTGTAAGAGGACTGGGAGGGCCTATTTGCCATGGAATGCTGCCTCTTGGAATTTGTTCATTCTGATCATTGGGGCTGCCCATCAATAATACTAACCAATATTGTATCACCTAGTGGTAGAGGGTGGGTGATGAATGTGTCCTAGGCACTTTGCCTGTGGAAGGTAACTGTCTCCAGGGTGAGCTGGCAGGACCAGAGAACAGGATGGATGTGTTGCAGAATGGACTTCCCATAGGGAATGGGTCAGTGTCATGCCCAACCCTGTATCTCTTTACTCTGCATTGCCCGCCTCCTACCCTGGCATTGGCCATTCATCCATTGGCAGGATGGAACCTGGGTGACTTTGCAGACAAGGATGCGATTGGCAGAAAGAACTGGAGTGACAGAAGCAGACACTGAGTGCTTCTGAAGGCCACACTTGCCCTGCTGCTTCTTTCATTGTCCTTTTGGTAGGTGGGAGGATGCTGGCGGTGCAGCCAGATTTCTGGCAAGATGTTTCAGAGCCCATCAAGCCCTCCCTGCCCCCACCCCTGGTTGCCTCTTCAGTCCTTTTCACACCTCAAAGGTCTGGAAGCATTTCTTTTCAGACTTTAGAAGCAAGTATATTTGTAAGTTTTTTGGTTGGTCCCACTGAACTTTGTCCTCTCTCCTGCATTAATCCTGAGCCATTGTGCTCCTTTCTTTCCATCCTCTGTTTTTACCAACTCACCTCAGCCACTCCGCCTTCCGTAGTGATATCATCCAGCCTTGCAGATGACTTAGCACTGTCTGTGCCAAAAGGAGTGATCCTGAAAAGTGGAACCAGGTATTTATAGGTCCAGGAGACAGGAGGGGCTAGGGAATGCCATGCAAAGTTCAGCCTGAAAAGCTGTTTATGTTCTTGAAGCTCTCGTGGAGAACATCCCCGATCTACCCATGGCTCAAATTAAATTGCAGATGCCCCTGCACTTGGGATTAGGAACGTAAACAACTGGTGAGTTGTAGACTTCAAGCGATGAGCAAGCTCTGCAGGGGAGAGGCCTGGTGGACTGGCTGGCCATGGATTTTTCCAATTGATGTTATTCCAGGAAGCCTCCCTGAATTCTTGGATTCCAAGGGCATGAGTGCTTCGGCTGGGCAGCCCATCTTGTGTGTGGCTCCTGCTTGTTTGTGAGGTGTGAGAGGAGGCTGCAGGGAATTTCTTCTTCCTTCTTATTTGTCCTATTCAGGGATGGGTATAGGAAGAAGATGAGAGCCAGATATATGGCCTGGGCAGCCCTGACAGTTATTTAGACTCCTGCTGTGAGGCAGAAAGTCCAACAGGTTGAGCCTGAGCTTGGGATGTTGCGACCAAAGCTTATATTTCCTGGCCTGGCCTCTAGATAGGGAAGTAGGTGGCCCCCATGAGGTGTGACTTACTCACTCATGAATTCATTTGTCATTCACTCTACTCAGTTATTCAAGAAGCACCTGTGCAGGGGCAGGAGCCATTTTGGATGGTGGTAATGACAGATCCTGGCCTTAAGAGAAATCACATAGTCAAGTAAGAGAAAGGGGAAGCAGAGCTTGAGTCTGGCGCCTTAGACCACTTGACCATCCTGACACCCTCAAGTAAGAGGAAGGGATAAGCCAGCCAGCATCTTCAGATGCTTGTTGAGTGCTGAGATAGAGTGTGCAAAGCAGGCGTAGAGGCTTCCAAAAGGCTCATTGTCTGAGCTGAGTTTTGAATTGACTCAAGTTGAGTGTAGAAGAAGGGCTGGATATTTCAGGCAGGGAGAATGGTGTGAATTAAACGTTTGAGTGAGTGGAAAGGCACAATCATTCTAGGGCTTCAAGGAGCTGAGTGTGGCAGGAGTGAAGAGAGTGTGAGTGTGAATGTCAGATGAGATGTGAGACTGGAAGGGTAAATAGGAATCAGACTGTGAAGCCAGCCTTGCCTCCTTAGCTCAAGGCCTGTGGGAGGGGTTTTCAGTAGGACACTGGGAAGGTACAACTTTAAGAATGTTGTTAGTTGAGGGATGGAAAAGTTTCCCTTACTGCTTTTTCCAGGAGTGTGTCACAGCCAGTCACAAGCCTTTGTGGTAGGGGGATGAAGACCAGGCTTCCACGGGAGAGAAGGTCTCCACGTGGGAGAGGCGAAACCTCAGGTGAGAAAACTGAGGTGCAGGGAAGAAAACGCAATATCCCAAGGCCATGCTGCTAACTAGTGTCAGAGCTGAATCCTCCAGTGAAAGCCAAGCAGAAGTGATGACTTCATAGCAGTGCTCCAGGGTGGCCCTGTGGGCTCCGTTTTTAACATGACCTCTTACCTGTGAAAATGAGCAGCAGGTGTATTCAGGAGAATGTTTATACAAAATCCACAACACGAGTTACAAATTCACCAGCACTCTGGCATTTTGCCCTGGTGCTTGCTAGAAGCTGAGTTTTCTTGTTTTCATTTCATTCCCTTTTTTGTTCCCTGTTTCCCTAGGGGTAGAGATGGTGAGAAACAAGGGCAGGATTGATTGGCGGCATCGGTTGGAGCCAGGGGTGGAAGGAAAAGGGGATGGTGGGTTATGGGATCTGGCCTTAAACTCCGGCATACTTGTCAGATTTTCAGTGGAGACACATCTGGGTAAAGCAGTTAGCTTGAAAGATAACAGGATTCAAAATGTTCTTGACAACACAAAATCCTCAGCCAAAATCAACAAGGTGAAATGTAGTAGTAGCAAATGTAAAGTCAGTTAATACTGTGCAGGTCAGAAAGAGCTGCTTTGGCAAGAATTTGTATGAGAGAGTTACAGTGGTGATGGTGAGTGGAGCGCGGCTAATTTCAGCTCACAGTTTGATGCTAGCACAAGCATCCTTACTGAAGTAAGGAACTTCTGGGATACAAATTGTAGGTGACAATATTTGTTACGTTTGACCTGCTGTCTGCCATACAAGATGGTGCTCATTTCTGGTCGCTAGTTGACATTACAGAAGATTCACCAGTGTTACAAACTGGTGAATATAGGGGATGTTGCAGCCACTTGACATTTTAAAAAACCACTACTAGTGGGGCTGGTGCAGTGGCTCAACAGCTTAATCCTTTCCTGTAGGTATTAACATCTCACATGGGCATCCCATTCATTTCCTGACTCCTCCACTTCTTGTCCAGCTCCCTGATTATGGCCTTGGAAAGCAGCAGAAGATGATCCAAAGCCTTGGGATCATGCACTCTTAAGGGAGACTTGAATGAATCTCCTGGCTCTGGCTAAGTGGCTATTTGAGGAGCGAAATAATGAATGGAAGACCTTTCTTTCTGTCTGTACTTCTCTCTGAGAAATCTTCCAATCAAATAAAAAGAAATGAATCTTTAGAACAAGCAAAGAAAAAAAAAACCCACTACTGGTGCTTATTTTTAGTTTGCGTCCAGGTTCTCCAGTTCCCTGCAGACTCACACCCCTCTCCTGTTTCAAATCTAACACAACAGCACATATTTCCTCAATTCCATTTAAGCTGTGACTCTTGGTTTCAAGCAGTGATTCTCAAGTGTGACTGAGTACCAGAACTGCCTGAGAAACCTTTACAAATCAAAGATGGACTCACAATGAAACTGTTAAATGTATCTTGACAATAGGGTGCTGGAACATGCCTTTGTCCATGTCTACAATGTCAGGATACACTTAATAGCAGAATGATGGACTTACAACTGATTATGAAGGACTATACTATTGTAATGGTATGGGGGAAATTAGTGGGGGTGTGTGCAAATTTGAGGGGAAAGGAAAAGCAATTCTGGAGCCTGTAGAACTGTATCATGGAATAATAAAATAAATTCGTTTTTAAAAGAAGAACAAATGAATCCTATAATGACTCTGAACAAGTGCAAAACAAAATAGCAAAAAGTTAGATTTACAGTCATCAACCATATTCCATTAAATAGAAATGACCTAATCATCAAGATAAGAGGTAGAAATTATCAGGTCTAATAAGAATATAATGGCCCAAAGCATACTGCCTACTGGAAACATCCTTTAAAGCTTTATTTATTTATTTGAAAGAGTAGAAAATTACAGAGAGCTGGGGGATGGAGATAGAGTGAAATCTTCCATCCACTGATTCACCCCCAGCTGACCACACTAGCCACGGCTTCCCAGGCATGAAATCAGAAGCTTCATCCAGGTCTTCTGTGTGGGTAGAAGGGGCTCAAATGCTTGAGCTATCTTCTGCTGCTTTTCCCAGGCCATCAAAAGAAGTTGGATTGAGAACCTTTGCCCATATGGGATACTGGTGTCACTAGTGGTGAGTGGCTGTAATTGCTACACCACAATGCCAGCCCCAGAAACTTATTTTAAATAAAAAAGGCACAGATGTGGTAAGAAGAACACGATGAACAGCATTAATTAAAAGAAAATGGAAGTGGCTATATTAATATCAGACAGAGTTGGCTTTGGGACAAGACTATTATCAGGGATATGGATAGCATTTATATTAGTGAAAGAATCCATGTGCAGGAAGACAGCAATTCTACATATGTGTGTACCTACTAGCAGAGCTTTCGAACAGATGGAACAGTACTTGTCAAAACAGAGAGGAGAAATAGACAAATCATATTTGGTTATTTCAGCACTCCCCATAATTGGTAGCCAATCAGTAATGATGCAGTAAATTTGAATTATCAGTACGTGCTTCTAATTGACATTTCAAGAACATTTCATGCAAACTTCAGCAAACACATTATTTTCATGTGTACATTGGCCTATGCTGTCTCATAAGAACAAGTTCCAGGGACTTGAGATCATACAATGTATACTCTCAGACCATGGTGGGATTGATTCAGAGATCATTAACCAAAAGTCCCTGCCTTACTCGGTCACCTTACTTTGTTCCTACGTTAATGCAGGACCACCTCTCATTCATTTGTAGCAGATAACACTAAGCCAATTCAGCCATGCATACTTCCAATTTTGACAATGGTAACCACTGAAGAATTTGTGAAAGAAGTAGTATTTCTGAATTAAAGATTTGTTAGCAAGTGTGAAAAAAAAAGTGTGAAGGTCATCACCTATCCATTAATGAGGGGCGTAGGTGGACATCGTGGAGTGTCTAGTTGTTACACAAGCTAAGGCTACAGTGTCACTCTGTGATTTAACATTTGGGACAGCGGTCATATATGCAGTCTGAGAGACTGAAATATGACCTGCAGCATGGCTGTAGTTCCTACAGCATATTCAAGATGTCCCAATCGGCTGTACTTTCACATGCTCTAACCATATCCTTTCCTGAACCATTTATGCTCCAGAGAAACACCTCAGTTCTAGAGACAGAACCATGTCGCTCTTATCAGCAGCATCAGCAGAAAAAAAATCTAAAGGCTCACCAAACACAGGATCAGTTAGGAGTTTAGCCTAAGACAGAATCCCTAAGGACTAAGGATGAAGGTCTCTATAGATTTTTATAGGTGATGATAAGGAGTATATCGGAAAAAATGGCTAATCGTTCTGTATGCCTCTATTTTTTCCCCAGTTGAGGGCTGTTTTCTAGCATTCAGTGTGTTTGTCAACAGGCCATTATTTCTACCAGTGGTGATAAATTTATAGCTCCCTGCAGGTTTGTTAGTCAAGTTTTGGTTATTGATAGTGATAGAGGAATATCTATAGCAGCTGTCTCTTGGCATTCTGATTTAAGTGCCAGCTGAGTACGTGGCCCTGGGCTACCTCAACCTGATCCACAGATTCAGACAGACAGGGAAGTATTCTCCCACTTGATATGATGGAGTATTTTCAAGAAACTTCAACACATCATAACATTTTCCTAGATGATCTTGCCTTCTTTTAAAGATGTCCAGGGCAGGCTGCCCACTGGCCTCCTCTTGCAGTCTTATCTCATATCTCACAAAGCCATTAAGATTTCCTTTTCTTCTCTTCCAAAACTGTTTCCAGGAACATATTGATCGTTGCTTGTGGAGCCTTTCTTCAAGATGTGCATAGCTCTACTGCCTGCCCTTCCTCACAGCTTTGGCTTAAGATTTGCAGTTCCTGAGGGCAGAGAGTAGGCTTGGCTGAGTTTCCCAGTTGGTGTGTTTACAAGCAAATGGTCATTCTGCAGACACGTACGTGGCCACAAACTTTTCCCTGTGGTTACTGCGCTAATTGTGTTATGCTGAGACAATTATGTCCAACTCTCAGTTTGTACTCTTGTAGTGTCAGCTGAAACAAAAGGGAGACCTGAAGATGTTAAGTGCTATGGTGCGCTCACACTTTCTTCTGTGGAGGTTCTGGGGCTTCGGAATCAGGTGTTTCTCTACAGGGCTAGAGCCTGGTCTGGATGACTCCTGTGAAATGTGGAGAGGTGGATTTTATTTTTATTTAGCTTTTACTAAACTGACAGAAATATTTCAGAAATCATGTAAAGAAGTGCCTGTGTCAGCACTCAGACTCATTCATTGCCATATCTATACTTGTAGATGTATATGAATAGATATGGATGTTACAGGTAGACCTGTAGGAACATATACACAGAGGGAGGTAAGTCACCGTAAGATGGACCTGTCACTAGTGAACCATCGCAGAATAGGCAGATCTCGTGCTGCTCTGCTTCTCAGTACTTCTGTGTACCATTCTTGGGAACAGGGACACCCCGTGTAATGCTCAAACTCAAGAACTTTAACCATGACCTGCTTTCATCATTTTTTTTTCTGCTATGTACATTACAATCTCAGTAGCTCAAATAATGGCCTTGTTCTAATTTAGTGAACCCAAGATCCCAGTGTAGGTTCACATATTATATTTAGCTAGTATGCTTCTGTGTGAGGTCCCTTTCTTCTGGAGGTCTTCATGACATTGACACTTTGGAAGTCTAAGAGATCATTGTACGGAAGATCTGTTAACTTGGATTTGTCCGGTGTTTCTGCATGACTGGATTTAGATAATGCATTTTGAGTAGGAGTTCTATGGAAAGGATGTGTGTCCTTTCTAGTGTGTTATGGTGCGAGACCAGGAGGCCAGGAGGCCAGGCCATGGATAGCTCCCGTTCTTGGTAATGTTGGTACTGATTAGTTGGTATCTTCCCCATTTCTCCATTGTGACATTTCTGTTTTATTGAGTAATTTATGAGAAGAGTACTTTTTTAAAAAAAAATATTTATTTGGAAGTCAGAGTAACAAGGAGAAAGAGAGGACGCGAGAGAGTCAGGGAGAGTCTATGTGTGAAAGAGTACACATACACAGGAGAGAGTGGTTGGTCATCCTCACTTGGTCTTAATGATGATGACTGAGACAGGCTGAAGGCAAAACGCAGGAGCTTCTTTTATGTTTTCCATGTGGATGCAGGGGTCCAAGCACTTAGGCCATCTTTCTCTGCTCTTCCAGCCACCTTAGCAGGGAGCTGGATTTGAAGTGGAGTAGTCGGTACTTGAGCTGGAACCCATATGGGATGCTGGAATTTCAGATGATGGTTTTCCCTTCTGTGCCACAATGCCAGCCCCTCTGAGAAGAATCTTTTCATCCATTGTTTTCAGCGTGTGACCATTGTTTTCAACTTGTTTCTATGGGGATGGCATTTTGAAGGAAGAGGGATATGTGGAATTCTCCTTAGGGGATCTCTGCCATTGTTGTATGAAATCACAAAAAAAGTAGTCTTTGTGGCGCTGCTGGTTAGGCTGCTGCCTGTGTTGCTGGCATCCTGTAGGGTTGCAGGTTGGAGTCCCTCACTTTTATTCTAGCTCTCTGCTAATGAACCTGAGAAATCAGTGGAGTATGGCCTGAGTAGGCAAGCTCTTACTCCCCATGGGCAAGATACCTGTGGGTTTCCAGGCTCCTGACTTTGGCCTGGCCCAGCTATGGCTATTGCAGCTGTTTGGGGGAGTGAACCAGTTTATGGAGAGCCCTACATCCCTCCCTCACCCCATTTGTCTCATTCCTTCTCTGTGACTCTATCTTCATAAGTAGAGTAAATAGAACAATGAAAAAATGACAGTGCTTGTGTTTGTTGAGGTAATTAAAAATGTGGAAATGGGAGAAGCTTGACGAGAGAGAGATGGGAATTACCAGAATGCTGTTACTGAGTGAGTGCCTGGTTTGATCAGGCACAACGAGATTCCATCATTAATCAAATTGGAAGCCTGTGAGGGTTCTCAGTTTAGATCACAGTCTGTGATCTAGAAGGATTCTGCAGCTGTCAGCTCATTCAATTCTCTGGCCAGGAATCCCCAGAAATGTCAAATTGGGCTTGGGGTTTCCCCCTGCTTTTTAATGCTTTCTCAAATAATGCAGAAGTAGAAACTTGGGGACCAAAATTGACCATGCAAGGTCTTTACATTTTTAAAAAAAAGTTATACTGTTTTGAAAGAAGTGCCTCAAATGACCATTCTCCAAGTCTCCTAAAATTCTATCAGTCTTTAAAATTGATCAAGTGGTTTTGAACTGCCAGGGGCACTCAATGCTTTTACTTGCACTTGAGCTCCATGACATGTATTTTATCTGACACTTTGCATCCAGTGCTGCCCCAAAAGTGTATTGTTCATTACACTTTCACATAAAGCTAGGCCATTCTGTGAATCTTCCAGCTGTACGATGCACATTTATTTTGTATCGTAATAAAAAAAAAGGAAAGTGTGGCCATTTTCATTCTGCCATGTCATCTAGTGTGACTGCAATCTGATTGTAGAACTTCAGAAAAAGTGCAGGACTAAATTGATGTATCAGTGGCCATTAAGTGTATAATGATGTGCCAGTCACCATGGAGAAGTACAAAGATATTCTTGTAATGTAGCTTTGAATTTAAAAAAAACCCTGAAATTGAAAAAGACTGAAATCCTAACCCCTACCATTTCCTAGCTCTATGAAACCATTTAGCTTTCTATTTCTTAGTTCTCATCCATAAAATGGGATTAATATATCCATCTATAGTGCTGTTATAAACATTGGAAATAATCTTTGAAAATTACCTAGCTTTGTGTCAGACACATAATGCCAGTCTTATTAGAGTGGGCACTCCATAAACGTTTATAAGTAGACCAGGTTACAGATGCACAGTTGATATGTTCTGTTGTAAGAGTGCATTATAACTGGGGCATTCCTTTTGATGTCTAAATCACATTCCCTCCAGTCTAATGGAAACTGTTTTGTTCCATTTCCATTGGAGATGGGGAACAGCTGGACACCATTGCTTTGATAGTCTCAGGACAGAGGTGGAGTCCCCCTTACACAATAGCCTTAAAACAGTAGGGGAATGATGAGTCACCTTCCCCATCTGAGTGGCTTGACATTTGGGGACCATTTCTTTTTCTTCCCCTCAAGCAGACCAAATGTCTGCTCTCACCTAATTGCAGTCTCACTTTCCTGGCTGTGAACATTAACGACAGAGCTGGGTGCCACTGCCCTGTGGATATGTTGACCAGCGGCACTTATTCTTCCAGTATATTTCAGATGTACTTAAAGCTGTAATGCACATTTTGTTCCTTGGCCGTTCTTTATTTTCCCCCTACCCTCTTTATTTTGAAATCTGTATTTTTTCCCCCAGCATAAGGAGAAAATGAGGGTAGGGAGATGGAATCAAATCCATATGTTAGTGATGCATTTGCACTGAAATAATATGAATGTCTTGTAGGAAAGAACCTTTGGACATCTAAGAAGCCACTTTTGTCATCTCACAGACCAGAGGATAAGGTCACAGGGTGGCAGTGACCAGCCATGGCCTCACTGGAGTACTAGTGAAAAGTGAAGATCCAACCCTTTGTCCCTCGCTTCATGTCAAGGATACAGAGGATGAGAAGAGGTTCTTGGGGAGCAAGGCAGATGAAACAGACTGAAAGAATGCAGGAGTGTCCTTGAATGAACTGAACCCTCCCAAAGTCCAGAGAGTAACAACCTGGACTATGAAAAGCTCCAATGAGGCCATGGTTGGTCACTGCCACCCTGTGACCTTATCCTCTGGTCTGTGCCTTTTTATCACCTGCAGTGTTGAGGAATCTTGTTTAATGTCAGTGCCTGAAGCCACAGCTAATAGGCCTGTGAACTCTATATTGACGAAAAGTTGCTTTATTTCCTCCTTATGGTCAGTTTCCACTGTGATTAACTTTAGGTCTGTGATATTTCCTTTGTCTCAATTTTATAAAAAAATACATTTTAAAATAAATATTTATTCTTTATGTGAAGGCACATCAGTTGTTATGTATCCTGGGTTCTCAAAGAACATTGAGAGTTGAGTGAAGGCTTCATGACCTTCCTAAGACTTCAAACCACTCCTCTCCTCCCACTTTGGAGTAGACTCCAGACTATTGGCATTGTTCTGTGTTTGGGCACCTCAGTAACTATGCTGATGCCCTGAAAACACACAGCCTTTAGCTAATATATTACAGAGACAGAGACAGAGAGCTCACACCCACTGGTACACTTGTGAAATTCCTGCAAAGGCCTTCAGACTGGGGCTGAAGTTGGGAACTAGAAATTCAACCCTGGTAAAGAAGACAGTACATCTTAATATTTGGAAAAACAATTTGGAAGTGCTTCATCTTTTATTTTTTTAACATGATTCATGGACATGTGTGACCTTCTAAGTTAAGATGAGATAATGGAGCTTGTTCTTGCTTTATAGGATTTCCTTTTTTGGTGTGTGTGTGTGTGTGCGCGCACACACAATATTCCTGTTTTCTTATCCATTAGGGATATTCTAGCACTAGAGAAGGGAGGCCAAATTAACAATGCAAAGGCAAACATTTGGTATTGGTAAAAACAGTAGGGCCGTAGCAGAGGACAGACGTTCTCAAAATAGAGACTTGATTCGGGACTCCACATATGTAAGCTGGCTGGATGTGTGAACTTGGACAAGCAAATTGGTTTCTTTGCAAACTATTTTCTTGCTTTGTAAATTGGAGGTACAATTCCTAACTCATAAGGTCAGATTGATCCATGTGCATGTATGAAAAGAATATATGTTTTGTCTTCTCCCCACTTGCTTGTTGGAGGAGGGGAAACTAAGTTCTAGAAAAGAAGGATCATTGGGAAGACATGCAATACCCAGTCACAGAACCAGTAGGGTTCATTTGTGTTATACCTGTGATTGAAAAGTGGACTGAAAGTAAGCCATTGTAGAAAGTTTCAAAAGAAAAAAAAAAAAAGAAGGAAAAGGGTGGATGAAGAGGGCAGGCAGGAGAAAAAGGATCAATTACATTACTAAAACTATGTGTGAAATTTATCCTTTACATGAATAAAACACTTTTTTTTAAAAGCAAAAAAAAAAAACCCCAATCAGGGCCTAGTGGATGAACATGAGGCAGTGGTAGGGGAGGCCCCAGTGGGTCCTGGGCTGTAGAGGTGAGTGATAGGGACAACCTTTGTCTTGGTGTCTGCCTCATGGAAGAGCTGGGTCCTCCCTCAAATGCCTTAGATACTCCAACAAAGGGTCAGGTGCTTTTTGAGAGCATCAACACCAGCATTGCTCCTAAGCCCTCAGTAAAACTGCCTTGTCTCAAGGTGTTTCGTCGGCTTTTCTGTGTTAAAGAGGACTCTTCCCTTGGCATGATTGCTACACGTGCTCTTGGTGCGGGTCCTTCTTTTCCCCCAGAGAACATTGACATTTTTCTCCCCCAAGTTGAGAAAAGCTGTACTTTTTTCCTGCCATACTAACACATTGTAAAACAAGAAAGTCTAAATGGTTCTTCATCTTCTTCTCATTCTAATCAATCTCTTGTCTCTTTTTTTTGGAAAGACATCTAGAAGGCCACAGTCATGCCATGCTTCAGAACTTAAAAGTGATTTTCCAATGTGGTCTCAGTGGATATTTGCAACAATTTAGCCAAATAAGCTCATTGTCACTTAATGGCATCACTGGCTTTCTGGGAGACCTGAACCAGAGCCAGGGTGTGATAACTGTGCAGGCTGTTCACTGAACAAAACCCTTGCCCAAGGAGGTCTGTGAGACCTGGAGTTTATCCCATGTTCACCTACTCAGTGCTGAGCCTTGGTGCCTCTCTCTGTCTCTCTCTCTCTTTCTCGTGCACTGCAGGGGGTGGTGTCCTTACCTTGGGCAAATCCTTCTGAGCCTTGGTTTCTCCATCTACTGGATGAGACTGAATGTTTATACTTGAAGAGTATGCATACTTAATATGGTTGCCCAGGAATTCACTGCCGTTGGTAATGATGACGAAGTACTTGTTATATGTTAAGTCACACGAGTCATCTAACAGCCTAAGGTGTGCTTTCCCAGTATGAGTCTGTTTTGTTATTGGTTTTGATTTTTGGAAAAGTTTTGCAATTTCCCATGGCCCCAGTCTCCTAATTTGTTGTAAGCCAAAGCACTAGTAACTTCTAGTGTTCCTACCCAGTTTGTTCCCCTTTTAACTTTTGAACTCTGTGTTATTCGGGGACCTGGCAGGAAAGATGTGTCAGGAATGAGTGGATAATTGAAGACTGTGAGAAATTAACACTGGATGGGAAACATCCCAGAAATGGGCAACATTAGGGGCACTGTTAGCATCTCTGGGCTGAAAGGGGCAGGAGACAGGAGTGACTGTGAAACAACAGACAGTTGTGGTTGAAGCGGAGAGGTAGAAGATACTACCAGGGACTGTGGCACCCACTGCCAGTCTAAGGTTGTGCCACTTGGGGAACGGGGGTTAGGCAGGCCCCCACCCTCTTTGTTCTCTAACTCTGAGGCTGCTCATGTCTCCTGCTGGCCAAGCCAGAGAGCCCAGGGAGCCCAGGGAACCCAGGGGAGCCGGGGACCTGCCTGATCATCATAGTCTCATGGAGCACACAGCAGGTGGTGCAGGTTAAAGAAGGATGCTGTAGCACCGCACAGACCACCTGACATGGCTTATTCCCCAAACTTCCTTCAGAATTGTTTCTAAATCAGTGTTACATGATGGGGAAGAAATGGTTTTAAGTGAAAATACTTTCTTTTAGGTAGGCAGGAGAGTACTCCAAAAAGTTTGCGGAAACATGAAATTAAAAGATAAGCTTATTTTGGTGCAAAAAAAGTTTTGAAATTATGTGCAGCTTTTTCATCATGTGTGTTCGTTATGAATTTTCTGAAGACCCCTCATTTGCATGGTTTTCAACTATTTTTATACCAAAATAAACTTATCTTTTGATTGCATTTTCCCACCAAGTTTTTGAAGTACTGTCTTAGATATTATAAGCTACTGTGCTATAAAATTCACTTCCATCCCAGCTTTGATAATATTCACTACACAGAAAGACAAGTTTATCCTTCTCCTTTTTAACAAGTGTGGCACATGCTGTTTGTGCTATCACATTCAATTATGTAAGAAAAAAACAAGATGTTCCAACAAATGAATTTTTAAATAGCAGAGTATATCATCTTTGGTTTGGGTAATGATGTATATAAAAAGTTAGGTTAAGATTTATTGTTATAGTATAGACTCAAAATAGACAAAAAATTTTTTTGCAACTTGACATTCAGTGTGTTTTCCCTTTGAGTTAAACTTATAACTGGCTTATTATCTAATATTTAGCTTTCATTCCCAAATAATGAGTAAGGGAAGGTTTAGGTTACAGCTGCGAAGACTGTACGGATTATAACTGGGAGGTGGAGGCAGTCTTGAACTCCAAAGTTGTGAAAAGCCAACTGGGTAATAATTAATATAATAATTCTGTCTTGTAACATTGATTTTTGGTAATGTCTTTATATGTGTTACAATAGTTTTTTAAAAAAGATTTATGTATTTTTATTGGAAAGGCGGATATACAGAGAGGAGGAGGAGAGAAAGAGAGGAAGATCTTCTGTCCGATGATTCACTCCCCAAGTGACCACAATGACTGGAGCTGATCCAATCCAAAGCCAGGAGCCAGGAGCTTCTTCTGGGTCTCCCATGCGGGTGCAGGGTCCCAAAGCTTTGGGCCATCCTCTACTGAATTCCCAGGCCACAGGAAGGGAGCTGGATAGGAAGCGGAGCTGCCGGGATTAGAACCGGTGCCCATATGGGATCCCAGCGCGTTCAAGGCAAGGGCTTTAACCACTACGCTATTGCGCTGGGCCCATGTTATAACAGTTTTGATCACTTTTGCACCATATATGGATTTGCATGAATACCGGAAAGCAAATTGATTGATTGATCTTTCCATTTCATTTTTTGTTTGCTTTGAAAAATATATCCAGGCCATCATGGAGGTTACAATTGCTGGGTCAGTTCTGTCTCCAGA
Organism: Ochotona curzoniae; assembly: GCF_017591425.1. Lineage (NCBI taxonomy): Eukaryota > Metazoa > Chordata > Mammalia > Lagomorpha > Ochotonidae > Ochotona > Ochotona curzoniae. The sequence goes on along the minus strand of NW_024465654.1, from coordinate 2,380,821 downwards.
CCTGTCCTCTATGCAAGCCAATGGGTGTTGCAGCCCAGGCCAGTCCCATACACCCACCCTTGGCCACATAAACTATTGGGAACTGCAGTCTAGTTGGGGCGACCGGCAATAACTGCCACCAGGCTGGCCCCTGCCCTGATCCCCATGCTTGCTGATATGTACAGCAGACTGGCCCAGTCTGTTCCATCTCCCATTCAGCTCTCATGCATGTCAATGGGCACTGAAGCCTTGTTAAACCCAACCTGCACCACTATCCAGCCCACACAGATGCTAGCAGGTGCCACTCTCTGTCAAACCATGCCTGTCCCAGTCCTGATTCTCATGCTCACCATTCGAATGGCAGCCAAAAAGAGAGGTGCCCACTGTTTCCCTACTGGGCGCACTCCTGCTCCTGGATCTTGCACTCTCCAGGTGGTTCTGCAGGTTAACTTGACAGAATTTGCATCTCCTGTGTCCACATCTGCCAGCTGATGCTGTGGCAAAGCCAAACCAACCCATACCCACTGTGACTTGTGCATGTACCAGTAGGAACTGTTAACCCAGCCTGGCTTTCCCCTGATCCAGCTCACATGAGGCCAACAGGTGTTGTAGCCCTGCCCAACCTGGTCTGCCCACAATCGCAGCTCTCACGCTCACCAGTGGGAGTAGTGGTCTGGCAGGGGAACCTCATGCAGCAACCCCCAATGGTGTTCGTTTTCTATCTTCCCAGGTATCACGTGTGCTGGTGGAGTGCTGTGGCCCATTCTGGCATGGCCTGCCTCACCTCGGCATTTGCCAGTGGGTGCTGTTTCCTGGTGCCTCCCCAAGTTCTAGCTCATACTGATGGGGGCCACAGCCTAGCCCAACCCAGCTCAGGTAGCCCCCAGTCCTGGCCCTAATGTAAACTGGCTGGTACTGAGGCCCAACCTGGACTGACCCACACACCATTCTGGTTCTCGGATTGGCCAGTGGGTGATACGAACTGGCCCAACCTAGCTTGCCCTAGACCTGAGCCAAATGTACGCCAGTGGGCGAAGTTACCTTGCCTGGTCTGGGCTGCTCCCTGTCTTGGTTCCTGTACTCACCTGTAGGGACTGTGTCCCAGTAGAGGCGTGTCCAAGCTCCTCCATCAGAAGTTCTCTCAATGCCAGATCTCATGCACACCGGCAGGCCTATGGGCCAGCCCTACGTAGTCACTTTCCATCCTAGCAGGAACAGTGGCCTTTCCTGACCGGCCTTTACCCTTTTTGGTCTTGCTGTTGGATGCTACAGTCCAGCCAAGCTTGGTTCACACCCAGCCATACATCACACATGGCTCCGCAGGAACAGGAACCTAGCCCAGCCCATCCTATGCCTATCCTGGTTCTCATGAACCCCAGTGGGTGCCGGAGTCTCAGACTAATTTTCACAGTCTGTTTACTAAAAGGCAGGTTTATGTGTGTGTATGCGTGCGCACACACACACACACACACACACACACACACACACACACACTCACACACACACACACACACACAGCAGGGGAGAGAGACCTTTGTTCTGCTGGATCATTTTCCAAATGGCTGCTACAGAGTGGCAAGGCCAGGCTGAAACTACGAGCATGGGACTCCATCCAGATCTCCTGTATGGATGACAGAGGCTCTTGCAAGCATCAGTCAGATTCTGCTGCTTTCCCACATACATCAGCAGGGAACTAGATGAGAAGTGGAATAGCTAGGGCTCAAACCAGTGCTCATATGGGCTGTTGATGTTGTAGGTGGATTCTTAATCCATTGCACCACAATGCCGTCCCCTCTTGCCAACCACTTTTATATAGAGTATTAACATTGTATATTTCACTACCGATGTTCCTTATGACCCTGCCTTTATTTAAAGATTTGTTGTGACTAAAATAATAAACACTATTTAAGAATGAGATTGAAATAGATGTAAAGTGGCCGAAGTGTCAGATGATGAATGATTGTGGGACCAGGCATGAGCATATGTGTCTAATCATTGCTTGACGTGTGCTTGGAAGCTTTCGTGCTGTTCATTAACACACAGAAATGTTTAACTAGTCATTGTGTTTATTGCCTTTTTACAAGTAGGAACTGGAACAGATACTTTCCATCATCACCTTTTCTGATGGAAATTCTCTTCCGGAGTTCACACTTTTATAAACGGTTGAATGAAGAATTCCATTTGAGGTGATCCTTAGGGTTCCTTGTGTTACGGAGTGCAGCCAGTGATTGCTCCTGCACCTCTCCTTGTATACTCTTCCCCCCACGTTCTAATTCGGCCGGGATGTTGGAACCAGATGAGTCCAACTAGTCTTTTTAGCTACAAGCCCAGTTCCAATGAGCGCCAATTAACTCCTTAACTCACAACACTTAGGTATTCCCTCCTACCCACCTGTGACTCATCAATCAACTGAGAGGGGACGGTATTGCATTGTTGTGTAACCACGCCCCTCACAAGCCCCTTTAAAAGGCCCATGAAGCTGAGGCTCACTCTCTTTCTGGTCAGGTGTTTCCGTTACTCTGGCACCTCAACTCTTGGCTGACCCAGGACAGGTAATCCCCTGAGCGTGGGCCCTGTGCACTGTTTAGATGGGACAATGGATACAGTAAATGTTGTTTCTGGTTTGTGTATTATCAAGGAGTTCCAGGAGAGGTGAGGCCTAGCAGTAGTGGAATGTGTGCGGAGAAGCCAGGGAAAGGTGAATGTCTGAAGCTTGGTAAGTGTGTCCAGGTTATTCGTTGGATATCTCTTAGGATAACTTATATTGTTGGGGAAGCTGGGACATAGGTCTTTAGCTTAACGATGGACTTCAGGGTAATGACCATTTGTTCCCCTTTGGATTATGTTTGGTTGGATTATGACTGGTTGGATTGCCATATGGACTTGTGATCTGCTGTTTCTAGTATGTTCTATTATCACCAAGCTTGGTTAATTAAGACTCCTTAATAAAACCGTAGACAGGTCTGGTGTGATCTCGCACCCTGTAACACTTTTTTTTTTAATAGCAAAGAATGATGCTTTTTAGGCTGGGAGGCTGAAATGAAGGCTAGTATCCTCACTACCTCTTGAAAGAAACACGTCTTGGGTCAAGTGTACGTTCAAGTTAGGCAGCTTCGAGTTGGAATCTGAGGTCCTCCTGTGTGAGCCTTTCACATGGCTGCATTTCTCTGAGCTAGACCTAAGGACCACCTTAGGAGGTTTCTGTGAGTGTGTAGTCATCTGTTAAAATTAAAGCCACTGTTTTGAAACCATTGCAATGTGCCAGACACGTAGTGGGTAGTAAAGATATAACAGTGACTGGGACAGAAAACATCTCTGCTGTCAAGGAGTTCTCAGTTTGGCAGCAGAATTGGGCAAAATCACGAATAAATCAGTAGAAAACAGTGTTAGGTAGTAGATAAATGTTTTGAGGATAAATGAAGCATGTGCGAGGCTATTGCCCTGAGTGATGGTGTTTTGTTATTACGGGAGGCTCCTTCATATGAGCGAATTTGCCACAGTCGTTTCCTTTGCCCAGCCATTTCTTTTCCTTTTCTAAATCCCTCCTGAAAGCCTGCATAACATAGAGTTTGCAAGCTAGAATTTCATTCTATTCATTGGCTTTGAATCTGTTTTTGTTTTTAAAATTTTAGGGAATTAATTTGAAAGGCAGACACAGACATACCCATACATGGGAAGGGATGGGGGGCGGGGGGAGAGAGAAAGAATCTTTCACCTGATGATGATTCACTTCCCCAGGTAGCCATAACGGCTCGGGTTGGGCCAGGTTGAAGTCATGAGCCTAGAACTCCATCCAGGTGTCACATGTTGGAAGGGCTGGGAGCTGGGTTGAAAGAGGAACAGCTGTGACTTGAACCAGCGCTCTGATACGGGATGTCAGTCTCGCAGGAAGCAGTTTAATCGGCAGTGCCAGTCCCTGAATTTCAGTCTTCTGTATCCTACTCGCTGTGTCATCTCAGGTTAATCTGTAACACATCGGCTTCCTCATCTGTAATCGAGAGTAGTAATGTACTACCTCATGGAGGTATGAGGGCAGAAAAATCGGGTAATATTTACAATCCTCTTAGAGCATAGCTTGGCATGTTGACCCCAATAAAGCCTCAGGTGTTGCTGATGCTGTTGTATTGACGAGAGCACTAAACTGGAAAGGGTAAGATGAAAGAGGTAAGGTCCATGGGCTGTTATGTAGTAGCCTTGTGACTTCCGATAAGTCTATCGGGGAGCTCCAGTTTTCTCCCCTGGAAAACATTCTGTGAGAATTAAAAGTGAGGTTAACCAACCAAGCTGAAAACGCTAGGGCAATTTGTGTCCCTGACGCCTATTTCCTCCCCCTCTTCCCCCCTTCCCTGTCTTCTAGAGATGGGTCATGTGGCCCAGTAAAGAAGGTAAGGTGAACACACAAGATAATCAACATCATCGTAAGATAATGAATAAGCCTGAACTGTAGGGCATTCCCTTCTTTTACATCCGTTGTTGGGGATGCATCTTTTTTGTTTTCCTGATCAATTTTATTGATTCTTTCAAACGACTGGCTTTTAGTGTCACTGATTTTCTCTGCTGTTTTCTATTTTCAACTTCATTGAAATTTTATCTCCTTTTTATTTCCTTCCTTTGGCTTGTTTTATGTTGAGTGTGTTCTTTTTCTCTAGTTAACTTACAAGCTTGTATTACTATTTAAAACTTCCGTGGTTCTTTTAGTTACAAGTCTTCAATGTGATATAAATATATATATATATATACCCCCCCTCATAGCATTGCTTTATTGGGATCCCATAAATTTTGAGACTATGTTTAAATTTCTAGCCAATTGAAAAATATTTCCCCAATTTGCTTTATGTTTTTGTCCCCTGGTCCATGGATTGTTTTGAAGGGCATTGCATAATTTTCAAATATCTGGGGGATTTTCTCATATTATCTTTCCGCTGTTTATTTCTAGTTCAATTTTGTTGTGGTCAGGAAGAAATATTATTTCAATCCTTTTAAATTTTTTGAAATGACTCAGTCTGTGGTCTTGGGCATTGAAAAAATTTTTAAATGTTAATGGAATGGAACTGGTTTATGTTTTTGTGTCTATTCTTTTCAATTTTTTAGATTTATTTTTGTTGGAAAGGCAGATATACAGAGAGGAGGAGAGACAGAGAGGAACATCTTCTGTCCGATGGTTCACTCCCCAAGCTGCCGCAATGGCTGGAACTGAGCCAATTCAAAGGCAGGAGCCAGGAGCTCTTCCAGGTCTGCCACCATCCTTGACTGCTTTCCCAGGCCACAAGCAGGAAGCTGGATGGAAAGCGAGCCTGCCGGAATTAGAACCGGTGACCATATGGGATCCTGGTGCATGCAGGGCAAGGACCTTAAGCACTATGCTGTTGTGCCGGGTCCTGTTCTTCTCAATTATTGAAAAAGAAGCGCTAACATCTTTACTGATGATCCCTGGCTTAGAATGATTCAATTTAGAAGTTTTCACTTGCATAGTGTGAAAGTGATACATACAATAGAAGGCATACTTTAAATTTTGACCTCTTTAACTAGAGGTAGCTACTGCTCTACTGTTAAGGTGCTGTAATGAGCCATGCAATCCCCTGGATAAACTAACATTCTATAACATGGTATGTTGGCAAGCTATGGGGTTTGACAGATAAGGTGTGTTAAAAATATTTTTACAATGTTTTCAACTTACGATGAGTTTTGTTGGCTGTAACCCCACTCTAAGTTGGGTAACATCTGACATTGGGAGGTGAAAATTTGTTCATTTTTCCTCTCAGTTCTGTTTTTATTGTGTGTATTTTGATAATGTATATACACATTTAGGATTATTAGGTCTTGATGAATTGGTCACTTTATTATAAAATGTTGCTATCTATAGAATTGTTTTTATGAAAGTTAGAGTTATACATGAACAGAGTGAGAGTTGGGAGAATGTAGGGAATGAGAGAGAGAGAAAGAGAAGGAGACTCTTCCACCCACTGATTCACTCCCTAAATTGCTGCAATTTCCGGGCTGCCAGGACAAAGCCAGGAGCCTGGAACTCTATCTGGGTCTACCAAGTAGGTGGCAGAGACATCTTGGGTCATCTTTCACTGTTTTCCTAGGCAAGTATCAGAAAACTGGATTGGAAATGGAGCAGCCCTTAGGGGATGCTAGTTGCACAGGTGGCAGCTTAACCCATTTACCCACAAGGCTGGTCCCATGTCCTTTTTTCTTTTCCTTTTTCTTTTTGTCACAGCTTGCTTTTCCTCAGTGTTCTCATGTCCTATAATTTACAAATCTTCTATTTTAAATATGTATTATATTTGTAGTGATATTCTTGTTAAAGCATATGATTGGGTTTTATTTCGTTTTCCACTTTCACAATCTGAGTTTTAACAATTCACATGTAATATAACCATTAATGTATTTACTGTACTGTAAGTCTACCATCCATTATTCTGCTTGGAGTTCTTGAAACTGGTTTGCTCTGTATTTTGTCTTTTATTACTTTTGGAAATTCTTGATCATTATACATTCAAATATTTCATCTTTCATATGTTTGCTCTTCCTGTTCTTTTCCTACCTTCTTTTGAAATGAAAATATTTTATAATCCCGTTTCATCTCTGATACTGGATTGTCAATCATATCCACTTAATTATTAAATTGTTGCTCTGAGGTTTATGAAATACTTTTCAGGTATTATATGTGATACCTGAAAATAGCATTATATCACTTTGTCAAGAAGTTAATAACCTTGAAGCAGTATGTTTTATCTTCCTGTCTTCTGTCTTCTGTGTCATTATTGATGTAAGTTTTGCTGCTGTATTTGTTTTAAGTCCTTTAGCAAATCTTTACCATATCTGATTTAAGCCCATGTTTCTCAACTTTTTTTTTAATAATATCTTTCTCAGGCATTATTTTTATACTGCCCCTCTCACTTGCCACTACCCTGCCAAACTGTCTTTTTAATGTAACACACACACACACACACACACACACACACACACACACACACACTCCTGTGGCCCTCTGGAGGATCAATATATTCATGGTAGTAACATTTTTTTTTAACCTTCCAAAAACTAGTTTTAACCCCCTTGAAGGGAAATACTGCACATAAAAATGCACGTGTTGAAAACTGAACTATCTAAGATTAAAAATCAGTTTTTCAATTTTTTCATCCTTTTGCTCATTTCCGGCTTTAGGCTTGCCGATTGCAATGTCTCCTGAGACCGTACATCTTTTGCCCAAAGAGCTTTAACATTTCCTATAGTACAAATTGACCAAAAATGAGTATTTTCACCCTTCCCTTTCTGAAACAGCCTTTTGGCCTATGTGTTTTCTTTGTTTTTAAAAAATCCCCAGAGAGGCAGAAGACAAAGGAAGAGAGGACTCGTTGGTTCACTTTTCAGATGCACATAATGGCTTGGGCTGGACCAGGGCCAGAGTCAGGGACCAGGACTCAATCCATGTCCCCTGCTTGTGTGACGGAGGACCCGAGTACTGGAGTTGTCGTTTTCCCTCCTGCTCCTAGGAACAACGTTAGCGGGAAGCTGGACCCAGAATCCACATCTGGGAATCAGACACTCTGATAGGACTTGTGGCTCTCTCAGCTGGCATCCATAGACCAACATGTCTGCTGTCTGCCTTAGTTTTGAACAATACTTCCTGTACGGTATAGTACTCTGAACTTTTCGTTCCATACTTTAGTCGTTGTGTTCCCTTTGGTTTGTACAGTATCTGCCAAGAAATTGGTTGTAACTGCCCCATTACCCATTCTTCCTATGCATCTAATACCTCCCCTTACCTGACTTAGATTTACTATTTTTTTTAAGAAATTTGATTATGGTGTGTTTAGGATATGTGAGTTTGAAATTTTTAAGAAATTATTCTGTTAGGGGTTCTGTAAACTCTTCTGTCCTTTCTTGTTATTTCTCATTACTTCTGGAAATTTTTGGCCATAATACATTCAAACATTTACCCTCTCGCCTTTCTGGGACTTCAATGATCTGACTATATGTGTGACAGACCTTTTGATAATTGTCCTGCAGCTCTTGCTAGCTTATTCTTGTCACTCTTTTGTGCTTCTTGGCTTTTGTCTAGCTTTTTAGATTTATTTTTGTTGCAAAGTCAGATATACAGAGAAGAGGAGAGACGGAGAGGAAGATATTCTGTCCCATGAATCACTCCCCAAATGGCTGCAACAGCCGGAGCTGAGCTGATCTGATCTGGAGCCAGGAGCTTCTTCAGTGTCTTGACTGCTTTCCCAAGCCACAAGCAGGGAGCTAGATAGGAAGCAAGGTGGCTGGGATTAGAACTAGTACCCGTATGGGATCCTGGCGTGTGCAAGGCGAAGACTTTAGCTGCTAGGTTACCGTGCCAGGCCCTTGTCTAGCTTTTTTTTAATGTATTAGTTAAAGCTATGTTAAAGTCCTTAGCTCGCTGCACTAACATTCAAATCGATTTTGTGGTTTTTTTTTTTTTGGCTCTTATTCCTTGAGTGTGGTTTGCTTTCATGTAGCATCATTTCTTGGAGGCTAGCTGTTGAGGAAAGGCAATGAAAGCTAAGATAGCTGACATGTACATAGGTCTTTCTGTCTGGCCCTGGGTGAAGGGAATGGAGTCAATCAAGGCAGAGTTTGAGTTGGATTTGGATTTTGCTTCTGCTGGTCACCTTTGGGATCTGTGGGGAGTGAAGAGTTGCTCTTCTATGCCATTTGAGTAGGCCCTGGAGTTTGAAACCATGTCCTCTTAGCGTCTTTGCCACCCTGGACTGTCAGTGGTCTTTTTATGCTTGTGGTCTTTTCATGGGCTTTTCCCCTTGTCCTCCTAATAGAGTGTTGGGCCCTGACTTCCAGTGCTATGTCAAGTTGGGACTGTGGGAGCAAGGGGGAAGGGGAGCTTTGGTTCTGGGTCCTCCCAACAGTCGCAGGCAGGCTCTGTGCACCTGAGCCTCAAGGAACAAGATTTTCTTACTACTTATATCGCTCTTCCCATGCTGGACAAATGACGCCTTATATTTGTAGGGCTAGAAGAGAGTTTTCTGCTGTTCTGCAGTGGTAAAGATGGGTATATTTTCAGGTAACTGACTCAATGGGCCTTGGCTTGGGCCCCAGGATCCTCCTTTCCCTCCGTTGTTTAAGGCCTTGAGTGAGAGGTGATGCCAGGAAGGTGTCGTGTTTTCACACCCGTGTGGCTGTGTCTGGTCTCCTCCATTGCCTGTTATCTTTGTTCTAAGTACCACATGGAAGTCTGTGGGAGAGATCAGAACTTGTTGACACGTGCAGGTTGCTGAGGGTGTGGTGCAGTTTATGACTGAGTAATTCAAACATTGATTAAGTCTTTTGTGGTGCCGGTCTCTTCATTCTCTGGCAGATATAAGGCAGCTCACATGTCCCATCTGTCCTTAGATGGATTGTCATTAAAAAAGAGATTTAATTATTTATTTGAATGCCAGAGTTGCAGAGAGGAAGTGAGATACACACACGGGGGAGGGAGAGCGAGGGAGAGCGAGGGAGAGTGAGAAATATGAATCTTTAATCTGCTTGCTTACTCTCCAAATGGCTACAGTAGCTATGGTCAAGCCAGGCTGAAGCCAGGAGCCAGGAACCTCATCTGAATCTTCCACATGGGGGTAGGTGCTCAGATATTTGGGCCATCTTCTGCTGCTTTTTGAGGCATGTTAGTATGGAACTGGATCAGAAGTGGAACAGCTGGGACCTTAGCTAATGCTTATATAGGGTACTGGCATCACAGGGTGCAGCTTAAACCACTATTCCACAATGCAGGCTCCTGCCGTTACTAAATAAATAAATGAATAAACAGACTATCTTGCAACTTCAGCTCTCTGATTGGACTCAAGAAAGGTTCTGGCATCACAAGCTATGCAGATTCTGTAGCTACAAAGTTGTGCTAACATTCTCTTGCGGTCATCTGTGTGGTATAGAGAAGCAGGGGTGAGTATGTTCTCTTCACCATTCTGCTTACTCTTTAGTCCTTCCGTCACAGTGTGCGCAGTGTGAGCACAGCTCCCCTTTCCCATCTGGATTTTACATTGCAGGCTCTTGAAGATGAAATCTATTACTTCTCTGTGGATTGTGGTTTTCTCATCAGGGATCTATAAATCAATATTTACCTAAAGGAAAATTGCATTTTAGAGTATTACCATGATAGTTCACTGACTTCATAAATGTGGGCATTAAAAGATATGGGTTGGCAGATTTCCTTTGGAAAGGAAACTGCTTTTTGTTCTAAAAGTCGTTCATTAACAAAATGTAGAAAGATAGAAAGAAAAGAATATTGACCTTGGCAAGAGGGCAGAACAGAGGACCCCAGATCTTTTTATCCCATAGAAACACACATTTATTAGCCGATCAAGATGATATATTCAAAGACTAAAAGAATAAATTGCCAACCAAGAGTAGTATAGCTAGGTGAAAGAATAAGTCAAAAAATTAGAAAATATTTCAAGATAAATTGAAATGAAGCAATATATGAACATTTGTGGGATGCATCAAAGCAGCACTGATAATAGGAGAGGGGGCATTTATTTATATTGGAAAGGCAGATCAGACTTACGGCAAGCAGAGACAGAGACAAAGATCTTGCATTGGCTGGCTTGCTCCCCAAATGGCTGCAATGGCTGTAGCTGAGCCTATCTGAAGCCAGGAACCAGGAGTTTCCTCCAGTCTCCCATGTGGGTGCAGGGTTCCAAGGCTTTGGGCCATCCTCTACTGCCTTCCCAGGCTACAAGCAGGGAGCTGGATAAGAAGTAGAGCAGCTGAGACATGAATTGGCACTCACATGGAATCCCTGTGCTGACAAAGTGAAGATTTAGCCACTGAGCCATTGTGCCAGATCCTGGAGGAGATTATGGTGTTAAATATCTGCCTTAAAAAAGAACACTATTAAAAAAATAAAGTAAGCTAACTATATACTTTAAGAAATGACAAAAATAAAAGGCAAGTAATTCCAAAATAGGCAGAGGGAAGGAAATAATAAAGATTAATGCAAAATGAGTGGAATAAAGAAAATGACAGAATATGATAAGGCTGAATGTTTGTTGTTTGAAAAGACAAAGTAGAAAACCTTTACACTAATTAATAAAGGAGATGATGCAAATTAAAAAACAAAAAGGAGATTTTACAATTGATACTACAGAAATAAAGAACCTAATGGACTGTTATGAACAATTGTACACAAACATTGGACAATTGAGAGGATCTAGTTAAAAGCTTAAAAAACAATGTGCTTAGATTGAATATTAAAGACATAGAAGTGCTGAACGATCTGGAACAAATAAAGTTAAGATCATAAAAGAAAGTAATTTTGTAATATCAGATATCATCTGAAAAGTTAATACTGCTTCTGAAATGGTTTCAGAAACGCTCAATGAGTGAAACTTCAAAATCGCCCATAATAGCCTCACATGGAGAAGCAGTTTGATTTTTTTTTAATTGAATTTCTCTAGTCAGCTTAAAAATATCATTTGTTACTTTCTTTCTCTCTTCTGTCACTTTGCCTTCTTAGAGAGAGAGAGTACTTCCATTCACTGATGCCTTCTGCCAGCAGCAGTTGGGACTAGGTGAGGCCAACGTCAGGAGCCTGGAATCCTTTCTGACTCCTATGTGGTTGGCAGAGCTCCAGTACTTGGAGCATCATCCGTAGCCTCCTAGGATTCATAGGAAACTGGATTGGAAGTAGAATAGCCAGTACTCCAATCAGTACTGTGATGTGGGTTATAGAGCATCCCAAGTGGCAGCTTAGCCAGCTATGCCAACCCTTCCAGCCATTCTTTAAGGAATGTATGCGTGCAGCTTTGTGTACAAATGCATACTTGCCCAAATATGTAATTTGTGTGTTTTGCTCAAATAAACTAGTCCCAATTAAGCATGCTGTTTTGTAGGTTGATGGCTATGGTGTGCAAGAAATGATAGAATATTCGTGTTTGGTAAAGATACCCAAATCTATGGCATGTTTTTAGTTTGCTGTTAGGACTGGATTCCTTCTCATGCCTGTTTTAAATGAACAGCCATGACTGCTGTGTAGATGTGAGTTCAGAAGAATGTACTTCATTTCAGAAAAGATCACTATTAGGTTTGTGCTGAAGTTTTTCCTTTTCCATGTAACCTGTATCCCTTTTGTGTTCAACACAGGAAGGAACAAGTACTAAGACTGACCAATTTCAAGGCACAGAACAGAAATAAGGAAAGCATATGATGTTCTTCAGCTGTGTGTCATTTTGCTTGCTTTGTTTTTTTTTTTTCAGAAAGTATTTTGGAGAAAAAATTGGACTGTATTTCGCCTGGCTGGGATTATACACATCTTTCCTCATCCCATCTTCTGTGATTGGGGTGATCGTGTTTCTTTATGGATGTGCAACAATCGAAGAAGATATTCCCAGGTAAGTGACTTTTCAAGAAAAATGCTCAGTTGCCATCTGTTTGGAGTTTTATCCCCGTTCAAGTACCTTTCCCACGCCTCCTTGCAGAGTCTTCCTCTATCTTTCATTCACCCTGAGCACACATGTAACTTCCCTTCTGGAACGAATCTGGGAGCTGTCAGTGGTGGGAATGACTTCAGAGTCATGCTGGTGTGGTTCACTTCCTTACCCAGTCGAAATCTCTCCTAGGGTCACAGTCTGATGTTATCAGGTGAATAATAAGAGAATAGAGAGGAAAAAAAAAACATGTCATCTTTCAACTCCATTTTCTACAAACTTTAAAAAAGCATCTTACACAATACAAAACACTTTAAGCATGCAAAATCCCAGAAAAAAAAGAGAGCCATTCTTAAAATCTTGCCATATGATCTTTCAAAATATTTTCTTTGTGCATACAGTATTGTACACATTCAGTTTTGTGAAAGAAATAATCCATTCTTTAAGCTATTTTGTAATGTATTCTCAAAGAACAACAATAGATTATAATCTATCTTGTTTGCACCATGGTGATCTATGGCTGTGTAAAACTCTGCTTTGTGGATGTGCGTAAATGACCAAAAATAACACAAAGTGTTGGACATTTAATGTTTTCTTTGATTTTTAAAAAATAAGCAATACTTCAATGAATATCAAATAATTTAGTTTTCAAACATTTCCCTATTTCCTTAGGACAAATTTCCAGAGAAATAATTATTGATGTCAAAGTTATATCTATTTTTGTATTTTTGGAGAACAATTTGTACTCCAGGGTATTGTACCAATTTGATATTACAAATAGAGTAGAAACATACATTCTTCTAAAAGCTAAATATTTTGTGGAATGAGATTTGGAAATATGTAGTTGATGTTTTTGGCATGTACCCCTGTAAAGTAGTCTCATGTGAAAGACAAGTTTATTTTGATGCAAAACATTGTGAAATCTGTACCTAGTTTTTGGTGGTGTGCATTTTCTTGAGTGTTCTTCATGTTTCCTGTTTTTTTTTTCTGTGTCTGATGAGCTTTTTTTTTCTCTTGAAACTAAATCATCATTTTTAAGAAGTATTTCTGCAGTGCATTGGCAAATGCTGATTCTGTTTCAGTAATACCAGAATTTTCTTTTTTTCCTGCTTGATGTCATGACTTTTTTTAAATCTCTGGTTTCCCATTAGACTCAAGGCAAGAGTATAGGGTGACACTGGGTGGATGTCATGTGTCAATATGGTCAAACGCTATTGGAATAAAATGATGTGAGGAAGCGGGCAGCAGTAAAATTTGGAAGGACCAGCCCCACGTGAGACTTTGTTGGGAAGAGAGAGTCTACAAAGATAAGAACCACTTCACTATAGCAACATTTAGGGCTGGCAAAGTTGCACATCAGCCATGTGACTAGATGGTTCACTAGCTCAGCAATGATTTCCTCAGCTTTCAATGGCAATAATAACACCAGCTTTACGGAGGAGATGAGAAGTAGATGAGAAGTCGAGTACAAAGGTCAATAAAATGTTTGGCTAATATTAGAATTCCAAGTTCTTGCTATCCTCACAACTGTCATTGAAAATAAAGGCATAATTAGCATATTTATGTAAACAGTCTTTCTTTAAGGAATTTGTATTTGTTCCTTTTTAGTTGAAAGGGCAGAGAGAGAAACAGAGAGAGAGAGAAATTCAAATGTTTCCTTAACAGCGATTGTTGCGACACCAGAAAGTGGAAGGCCAGGAGTCTGGAACTCCATCTGGGCCCCAAGTACTTCATCCTTTGCTGCTACTCAATGTGCACCTTAACAGGAAGCTGGAGTTGCAGCTTTAGCTGTGGTTAGACCTTGAACATAGCACTGCATTATGGGATATGGGCATCTTTACTGCCTTTTCAAATTCCTGCCCCTGATAGCAGAGTTTAATACTCTGTTTTATTTGCAAGTGATAGAAATGAAGCCTTAACTGGATTAAGCCAACAAAAAAAAAAAGGAAAAAGAAAAAAAGAAAAGGTATCCTAGGTGTTCTAGGATGGCTTGGGTTCCCTAATAATGGGCATATGGACAGGTCAAAGGACCACTAAAATGGGGTTAGAATTGCATACAGAGCATTAAAATAGAATAAGATATTTTGTATATTGGTTTCACTATAGATTTTTATGCATTCTAAGTCAACATTACCACTAAAAGTTCAAGGAGGGTCCTATCTCGGCATGCTATGCTATGTTAATTCAGACGAGAAGGTCCTGTAGGCTCTGTTTGATTTAGGTGTATGTCCTGCACCATTCAATTATGGCTGTGAGACAGGATCCTTGTGTACCAAAAAGTGATGTTCCTTCAAGATCCAGATGGAGGAGAACAATTAACAGTTGTTGGTGTCTCCTGCTGCTGGGGATGGCAATTTGGGGGCAGGGATGTGCAGTGACCATGCTGCAGAAACAGCTGAGTGCTGTGATTTTGAGGAAAGTATACCTGCCCAATGGGCAGAAACCAGATAGTTCTTGCCACTAGCAGTCTATGGAAAAGGGGTTGTGGATCAAATACGTACAGATGGTGTTTCCAATATGTAGAATAAAACTAAATAATTCGGTGTTAGGAGCAAGGATTTCAAATAGTCTTGTGTATGAAGTTCCAGAGTTATCCGACAGTAATATCCAGAGTTATTCATGGGTTTTGGAGTATTTGTCACAGGAGTGAGGTCATTAGGGGTCTGTCTTCTCCAGCTCATCCTCTAGGAGGGAGGAAGGGCTCATTTTATCCTACACCTTCCGTTTCCAGGAGAGGTGCCATGTTGGTTTGGAATACCAAATTTCTTTGGTCTTATAAAAAATCAGTGTTGTAAACTCCATAAGATAGCTATTATTAAGTGGAGGAAGACACTGAAGCCAAATCAGGTCACTTCAACTGTTCGAATTCCCGAGCTAATAACTCTTGCAGCTTGGAGTTGAACTCTGTTGCCTCCTGCTCTGAAGCTTTGGCTTTTTTGTGATAAGCAGTTGAGGTCATTCAGAAGGCTCCGCTCCTCTTGGTCAGTTCTCAGAAAACACAACCCAAAGCATTCAAAAGTTTCAAAGCCCAGTGTTCTGCTAAGGGAACTAGAGCCAGTACCCTGTGTGGGGTGCTAGTGTGCTGCTGTTTCCCATCAGGACAACCCATGTGGTATCCACCACCACAGCTGGAAATGGCAATGGTCTGTCTGCCCATGTGGTCGTTGCGTGTCTACATGCAGACACGCACACCACACATTCACACTCACACGTGTGCAGAGATGATACACATGTGCAATGTGGTTGTCACCCAGGCAGATGTACCATGCTACTCGTTGGGGTAAGCAAGGTCTATGGCTAACAGCCCCATTGTTGGGTTGTGGCATCAATTTGGTGGGTTATTTTTTTTTAATGAGCAATTAGAAAAAGAGTAGGCTACAATGAAATGAAATCTGAATATTTGTTGCAAGAAGGAAGGATAAATGTTTCAGGAGATTTATTTTAGTTATATGAAGG
Source organism: Ochotona curzoniae (assembly GCF_017591425.1). Taxonomy (NCBI): domain Eukaryota; kingdom Metazoa; phylum Chordata; class Mammalia; order Lagomorpha; family Ochotonidae; genus Ochotona; species Ochotona curzoniae. The sequence continues at coordinate 2,364,979 of NW_024465654.1, read as the reverse complement.
AACTTCAAGAAGTTTGTGGAAAAGGTAGAATTGAAAGATAAACGTATTTGATGTTAGAAACTGAAGCACACATGCAGTTCTTTCACATTACACAATTTTCCAATTTACTTTTCTAGTCCTTTTGTGTGAGATTGTGGAGATGAGTGTGTAGATATGTTTGCATGCTGCTATCAGAGCAAAAATTGCTTGAAATTGACTTCTATAAAATTAAAATATTAACTGATTCATGCCATGCTGTGGCAAATCAGAAAGATATGAATGGAAAAAAAAAAATCAAATATTTTACCTAGATTTTTTTAAAGGCTGCCTTCTAAGTGTACTTGTGTATCCATCACAAGTTCAAGTTCCATAGACCTGGTAGAAGCTCACAAAATGCTATGCTTCACCAACCAAGGAACAGTCTCTAAGTCCCAATGTTGAATCCAAACAAGTTCGTGTTCTTTAGGGGTCTGTCCTGCGTTTTTGTAGACATTGCTAATTGGGCATCAAATCTGGAGGTGACTATGTCACGTATGAAAGCTTTATTTGTTTTGGAAAAAGAAAATTATGGACTCATAGGAAGTTGCAAAGATAGCATAGAGAGGCCCAGAAGACATTTTATCCAATTTCTCCCAATTGTTTTGTCTTCACTAACTATAGCACAATATCAAAATTAGAAGATTGGTGTTAATTATCTGGAACTTTAAATGGTATATTTCATTCACAACAATTTTGGTATGTGAAGTAAATGGAAACATAAGTAATAACCCCATGTGTAAATAAAGGATCTATAAAACTTTTTCTACTTACCAATTGATGAGTTTCATCTGTGAAGTATGTATAAGGGCAGATAGTATTGGGGTATTCTTTCTTGTCTCATTTTTTTAAAGTAATTGTTTTTAAAGTAGCTGATTGTCAGGTCATTTATCAGCTGCTTATGCTTTCCAGAGAAAGCTGTAGATGGAAGACAGACACCAGTAAGTTGGTAGGCACAGTTACGCCTCACTGCAAGTCTGTAAAAATGCAACGAGTGAGTAACCCAGATGTGAGCTGACAGTGGGCTTCAACTCCTGTAGCTCTTCTAGAGGCAGCCTCTCCTAGGGAATACAGTCTTCTTGATGTCATTTAGAGACAGTTTCTCCAGAATTTTGTTTAAATTGTTTGAATTTATCTCCTCCCTCACCCCCAGCATCTAAAGAATTCTGGCTTTAATGCAAGTGATTTAGGCAGAATCTGTGCTATCAGTACAGCCATTTTGTACAAATGGCTGCTCGGCATCCATGTGGAAATTTAAAAACTGGTTTCCACAGCATTGACGTTTCAGCTTTGCTTTGCACCAAGACAGTGTACTAGTACTTCTTTCCTTTCTGACCTTTTCACATTGACTAGATTGAAGTGGGTGGAGTTGACCCAAATTTTTTCTCCCTTTGACGAAAACTGTCTCACCCAGTCTGTGCTTAAAACCAACACAAACAGGTACCAATGAAACAACTGAACAAACAAAAAACCCTGTGAACAAAGTGAATTCCCTAACACACACACACACACACACACACTCTTGTGTCATATAACGATGTTTTTGGTCAATGACCGATCAGATATTCAGTAGTAAGCCCATTAAGTCATTGTGGGGTTAAGTAATTCCTGTCATCTGGTGACAATATAGCCAGCATAGTATCTCTGTTAAGAGGTCAGTCCTGAGTGTAGGAAGCCTCCTGTGCTGCCAGTTGTATGAAAGTGTAGTCCGTGCAATCATGAGCAGCACGCAGCACCTAATAACGATAGTCCACAGTTATATTACCGGCTTGCGATATTATACATTCCATCAGTGCATACTCCCTTTACTTACAGAGCACCTTTTGCTGTCACAGGTGGCCAACTCAGATTTCTTGTGTTTTCGTAGATGTCCCCAGGCAGGTGTGTGGTCCTGCACCTCCTGTTTGCAAGATGCAGTTCCAGACTGTATTGCTGACGATGGGCAGCACTGAGGAGCTTCCATGTTCTCAGACACAGCTGATAGCAAAGCTCTGGGGCAGAATTCATATGGACCATTTTTATCTGCCTTGTAATGGGGTACTATCTTCGCAAGTAGTAATACCTGTGCAGTGGGCATTTGTTCAAGCCTAGCTTTCTAGTTGCCCATCGTTCAGTGCTGATTCCACCTGAGCATCATTTTACTCATTAAGATCTCACTGTGTAATATTCTTGATGTGAATGAGTCACACTGATTGACACTTACCAATGGAGAGTGCAGGTGCAAGGCAGCAAGGAACTGGAGTTTCCATTCTCTCACACAGAGTTTCCCTGCAATGGACTTAATAGCTCATTAACAAAAGCAGCCTAGAAGTTGGGACTTGACAAGAAGTGACAACTCTCTGTAAATCACCCTCCTTTCAACTTCTTAATGAAAGGGAAATCGCTCCCCTGAGGCATCACTTTGATTTCAAGGACTCTCTCAGCACACAGGGCACTAACCAGTTCCCTACCCCAGGCAGGAACCTCCCACCTGTCAACCATGAGCTGTAGCACCCTCTGCTGCCCCATTATGTAGCAAGCATAGCTGTGGCTTTCAACACAGGACTCCCCACCTGCCATGACTGTGTCTCTAACAGTGGGAACAGCCAGTGCTTCCCACCCATGAACTGCTCCACTCTTTGCTCTCCACACCTCCATCATTTCCCTGCAGGGATGTTGCTCACCAGAATGATGTGGTCACTCCTTTTCCTACTGGTATATAGTGTGCAGGGATATTGGGTAAGCCAATCAGCTCTTGGAGTTCTGTGGTTCTGATTTGAGGTGTTCAGTAGGGGGCTAAATACATTAGCAGCAGCTGTTCACTGAAACAGTGAAGGGAATTTCAGATATAGTCATTTCATTAGGGGTTATTTGATTCATGGGCTCACTCCAAAGATCAGAGGATCTAGATCTGGGAAGAATTTGCCTGGCTCTTTCACTGCTCCCCGATACCTTGCGATGGTTTTGACAATTCTTAGTAGCTTGAAGTTAGGCATTATTGATGCATAAAGAGCCGGATGGTTACTGCTCTTCGAAAGGGGCTTCCAACCCAGATCTATTCTGTTCTTCCTCACGTGGCATTGACCTGGCTTTATGCTTATGCTTGTCTCTGCTTTTGGACAACATGGAATGTTCATGAGACAACCAGCAGGAGTTGACAAAACAGCCTGAACAAGAGGGCAAGAGCCAGTTTCGGGCTGGTGAAGTGTTTACCCACCAACTTCATAGACTTGACACATTTTGGAGGGCTAATTTAAGGCATCACCCAATGTATTGGTCACTGGCTTTCTGGACCATTTTCAATGAAAAGGAGATCCATATTTTGCAAAGTGGCCCATCAGTTTTGGGTTGGGGTCAAATAGCCATATTCTCAAGGTGCATAATCTGATCCCAACACTCTAATGTTTCACTTATGAAGTTGATAGATTGGAGATGAGGCATGTTTAGGGGATGGTTTGAGTAAGGGGTCCTGTTTGAGTTCCGATTGACCCAGCACCCTCTGTCTACTGCAGCAAAGAGATGTGTGACCAGCAGAATGCCTTCACCATGTGTCCCCTGTGTGACAAGTCCTGTGATTACTGGAACCTCAGTTCAGCCTGTGGAACGGCACGGGCCAGCCACCTGTTTGACAACCCTGCCACTGTCTTCTTCTCCATCTTCATGGCTCTGTGGGGTAAGTTATCCTTCCTGTGATGCTTCTGTGGCTTGTCCTTTGTCACAGGGATATGATGACCAAGCCCTCAAACTCATAGCTTTCAGTTTGCTTCAGCATTTGTCCTCCTATCTCAGGAGGCATTTTGAGGTATTTCTCCTTACCGATATGTGTGGATAGAAATATGAATAGTTAACCTGTTTGGACTTACCTGTTTGCTCATGGATATAGCAATGTTGGCTCTGTACTAGCCTGATGGATGATCTATGAAGAACGTGAGCCAATGAATATTTGAAAAACATCTAGCATATTCATAAGGGGTCTGCAGGTATGTTTTGTTAATTATGGAAAACTGCACATACTGTGTAGTGCAATATTGAACTCTTGGAGCCGCACAATTAGTGCACAGCTGTGCTGTTCGCCTTACTGAAGGCTCAGTGTTACTTGTGGAAGTCAGGAATGTAAAGCAACAGAGGTTGTATTCCATGCCAGAGTGGAGTTTTCAATATTCCCCCTACAGGGATTGTGAGTAAGAAGAATAGGTAGTTCCTTCATTTCCCTGCTTCTTGCTTGCTGCTAGAGTGTCAAGGAAGTTAACTTTCTCTGAGCCATCTGATCCACCCTGTTCCAAATACATACTCTTGTTTTTTACAAATCAGAGCAACCTAGAACAACCACCCTGTGGCAGCTGAGCATTTCTAAGAAAACACACCCATTCATATTAAAAAATGGGACTAGCCAACATTTTTTCAACTTCATTTGAGTGGTCACTGCTCTTTACTCCCCACTGAATGTGGACCAAGCGGTGAGTGAGTCACTTTGGCATGCTCAGCCTTCTCACTGTGTCACAGCCAGCCAGGACCATGATCCTGCTGCCGAAGCTGTGTGATACATCGCTGCCTCCGTGGAGCCTGGAGGATCCACCAGGGTGGGGCACGGAGTCACATGTCCCCAAGATGTGAAGAAAGGGGAGGAGGGGGAGACTGCTACCTGAAATGTTGGAATACAACTTTCCTCCTTTGTCTGTGGCGACCTTTATGTGGGTGAGACTGAACTTGCCTGGAAAGATCCCCGTGTTGCCAGGCCACCAAGGACCATTTCTAGGGGGAATTCTACTCTGTCTTCCCAGGAACACATGGGCAGTGACCCGCTTCTTACTTGTGACCCTATAGCCTAGGAACTGTTCACAGGAAGGATTAGGAGGAGACCCTGAAGTTGGAGCCTGACGCCTGGGAAGTCATAGGTAGCTCTGTGTCTTCTCACTAAACAGGGGAATCTTACAGTGAACTCAGGGTAGACTTGAACTGATTCGGAAGCCAGAATATACATTCGTTATTTTTGTACTTATGTACCACATGGAACCTTAATTCCCATTCATTGGTGCTGCAATTGTTGCAACTGTTGAATGGTCAAAGCTTATATACTCTAGGTTCGTGGTCCCTCAAGAATTTTGCTGGGACACCAAACCCCCAGTTTTAGTGAAACTTAATTTTCAATTAGACTTTCTGGTTTCAAGTTGCAACAACAGCCTCTTGTCTTTCCTCCGTAACTGTAAAGAGCAAGATACTCTCCACCCCTTCTGGGATCCTCAATAATTTACTATCCCCAGCCCTGGAAAAGCACAAAGGGGCAGGATTGTGTCAGAGCTTCCTGGCAGAGGGCAGGGCTGGTTTTGTTTTGTTTCCTAACAGCCTCACTGTGCTTTAATGTGATTGTGTATTTGGTTACAGCAGCCAAAAGCCCCTGGGCATTACTGCCTACAAATTACAATTAAAAATAATAGTAATGCCTCTCATTACTGTGATTATTGTGATTACGAGTGCTGTGCCGGGCCTGCCAAAAACAAACCAAGAACAAGTTGGTTTCGTGCAGGAGACTGGCTCTTGGGGGCAGTAAGAGAAGGGGTTGTGGAGATGGAAGGTCAGGGAGGACTAGAGTCTGTTGGGGTCTTCAGACCTGAATCCCATGACACTGAAACCTTGTAGAAAGGCAAATACAAACATGGGATTTCCGAACCTTTCACTGAGCAGGGACTGAGCACAGCAACCCAGGGGTCAGGTAGTTCTAAGTGTCTCACTGGTGCTCCCTGTTAACTGCACATCTCGCAACAAGTACGTGTGAACCTGGCTCTGTCACTGAAATCAGTATCCATGAGCAAGGGATTGTGTTGTCTCAAGCACTTTACTTAATCTTTGGGCATCACTGTCCTCCTCTGTACATGGGATAAATTAGACCCCACTTTATGTTCTCATTACAATTGGAGGTATGTGTGCAAAGCACCTAGCAGAGTGCCTGGCGTGGAGTAGGCACCAGGACCTGTGCACTGCTCTGAGAAGGTGTGGTGTCTGCCCTCAGTCTCTTGACTCCTCTCTTCTTACTCCTTCACCCTTATCTTCCGTTTTCACCATCTTCCCTGCATGCAGACCCTGAACTCTGGCGATGAGAACCTCCATTCTCAGATATGGGGAAGTGCAATAGGAAGAACGACTTTCCTCTATTCTCGGGTCATCCTCAGGCCAATACCAGTGTCAGGAGGTCAGGAAGCACTGAATTATTTTTTAAAAAGTCTCAAATTCAAGGGACAAAGCCATCCATTTAGTGCAAATGCCTGCAAGTACTGCAAAGTTACCTATGAGTAACAGTATTTTCCCAATGCTTGATGTTTGTTAGGCTCTGTTCTGTGTTGTGCATGAGGCAAATGTAGGTAGCTAAGAGCTCAGGCAGCATTCGCTGTTTTGTTATGACAGAGACCCAAAATGGTGGTGAGTGGAAAAGCATGGCATTCCATGAAGCATTCCCTGCCCTTCGCAGGGGGTGGTGTAGAGCTGCAGAGGTGGCCTTCGGGAGTGGCCAGTTCCTCTTCTTTCCAGGGACACTATGATCCTGAGGGCAGCAGGAGAGTGGAATAGGAGAGGACCACATGTGAATGAGGTGTGAGTTTATGGAAGAGGGAGACTTGATCTGGTCAGGGGAGGTGATGGGAGGAAACAGGTAAATAGAGAAGGAGAAGGGAATAATTTGATCAAGTTGTGGGCTCAACAGTGATGCAGGTGTCATGTGTACTGATGGTCAGTGGGTGTAGTTTCGGTAGATGAGTTGGGCCAGGCATTCACAGAATTGTAGTGTCCAGAAAGCAGAACTGGGGCCACAAGGATCCATTGGAAGTATAGGCAGTGGAGTGGTAGCATACTCCTCCTCACCCTGCTTCACTTCCCAAACGCCTCTGTTCTTCAACCCTCAGCCCAAATGCCTCTTCTGGCAGGAAGCTCTCCTCTTTTGCACCTTCTGATTATCTGTGTCCTTCCTAAGGCTTGCAAAAAAAAAATCTTTCCTGATAAAAAGTCTGAGCTGTCACTTGGGATAGCCACAACCCATACCAGCGTGCCTGGGTTAAAATTCTGGCTTTGTTTCTAGTTGTAGTGTCCCGCTGATGCACACTTGGAATGTAGCAGGTGTTGGCTGAAGTTCTTGGGTTCTTCTGAAGCCAACTTGCATGAGAACTGGATTGGATTCTGAACTTTTGGCGCCAGCCTCATCCAGTCTTAGCTTTTGGAGGCATTTGGGGAGTGATCTTTCTGTCTCACTACCTTTCAAACAAAGAAAAATTTAATAAAAAATTCACTTAAGCTTGTTCAAAAGAACAAGAGATTTATTGTAAGAAAGCAAGAGGCAATGTTATGGGTATAGAAGATAAGATAAAGTCAGGCCTACTTGGATACTGGAGCTGGAAAAACTTCCAGAAACCACAGCTTTCTCTGTTATTTTAACCGTGGCATTGTTCCCTTTCTTATGTGACTTTATTTTGATTTCTGAAAAGAGAATATGATTGGTCTATCCGTAGGCCTAGATGAAGTGTTCATCACATCATGGCTATAGGACGATGATGCCAGGGATACCATGGTTTTTCCTAGAGCACTCTGGGCTTTTCCTTCAGGGGGCCTTGGGTGGGGCAGGCATACTCAGGCATACATATGATAGGCCTTGAACAGATAGCTGCTAGACAGGAAAGCATGAGTGAATGCTGGTTATAGAAATTACTTTGTCAGCCGCGTGCCGGGTGGGTTGGAAGGCTGAGAATCTGGAGTTGTATCGGTCTATAAGGAGCTGTTGTGTAATCTCACGATGAGTTGATCTGAGCCTAGAAAAGGTAGCATTGAGACAGAAAGAGATGAGAAACAAAAGAAAGATTGCTGGTGATGGTGCAGGATGAAGGTGTGTGCATAGGCAAGAGGAGGCATACCAAAAATGTCTACAGGGTTGGCATTGCGATGCAGCAAGTTAAGCTGCTGCTTGAGACACCCGTACCCTGTATTAAGTGTCACTTGGAGCACTGGCTGCTGTCTTCTGACCTGCCTCCCTGTTGGTGCATCCTGGGAAATTTACAGATGATAGCTCAAAACTGTGAGCCCCTGAAGCCTTCCTAGGAGATGTGGCTGAAGTGTTGGGTTCTCGGCTTTGCTTTGGTCCAGACCTGGCTACTGCAGACATTTAGGGTAGTGAACCAACAGATGGAAAAAATCTCTCTCTCCTTTCAAGTAAATAAAAATCAATAAAACTTAATATTTTTATTTTCTTCATGTTCCAAAATTTCTTTCATCTTTCCAAACCAATATTCACCTTCTTTTCATAACCTGGAAGTAGGTAAAGGTGTGTGTGTGTTCCCCTTTAGTGTCTATCTACTGGCCCTCTAGATGTTGAATATTTTGAGCAGCTCCAAGTTGGGATGGGAGGCAGGGGGTAGATGCTTTCATGAGAACCCCTAAATTTGAAGGCTATAATATGTCACCCATCTATAAAAGAGAACTTATAAGGGGTGTTCAGGATCCATTCTTCAAAAATTGTTTATTTTTTAGCTACTATGTTTCTGGAAAACTGGAAGAGACTACAGATGCGCCTGGGCTACTTCTGGGACCTGACTGGAATAGAAGAGGAAGAGGTGAGCTCCCTTGCATTCTCGTCCGGCCACTTGCTTGCTTTGATATTAGGCAGAGTTGATCTGAAGTGAGGCAGCCACTGGCATTTCATGTCACATCAGGCAGTCGCTGGCTGGGGCTTACCGTATCTGCTGCTATAGGTTTGTTCCATGAACTAAGTCATGGTTGATGAGCGATGCAGCCAAGAGTTCAAATGTCTCCTCTTCCCTTGAGCAGTAAGACATTGGGCTGATGGGTAAGCAGATGTTTTCATTTTCTGCTCTGGGGAGAGAGATGATAGAAGCTTGAAGGAAGGCAGTCTTGATGGCAAGGACCCAGGTAAGCAGATTGAATCACTCTCGTCTGGCCAGGGGTAGGTCAGAATGCTTCTATAAGCCTACCAAAGGTCAAGAGAGACAGGTGTAAATGTCAGAGGCACTGGTTGGTTCTGATGCCCTTGCAAGGTACAAGGACCACCGAATCACTAGGGTGCATACCAGCATACAGTGTGTGAAGCTGGAGGGCAATTCAAGGGCAAAAGGTAGGTTCTCATACAGTCTGGAAAGCCAACAACCCTGCCCTACTGTTGGTGACTTGATGGGCACTAGGTCATGGCATCTCAAGGTTGTTTCGTCCCTGCCACTCTGCCTTCTTCAGGCAGTGTCTACGCTGCCACTCTGCCCTCCATCCTTTCTCTTCCAACTTCAACTTTCTCTTCCAACTTCTTTGAACTTCAACCAGCTTTCTCTGTCCTGACCACTACAACTTTCAAGGGTTGCTGATATCTCAGGCAGCCATGTATTCAATCAGCAACGTGTCCACTTTTTCCTTGGACTCAAGATCTCAGGTTTTGTGATCCTGATATTTCTTTTTTAAAAAGATTTTATTTTTGTTGGAAATTCAGATATACAGGGATGAGCAGAGACAGAGGGGAACATCTTTCACCTCTTGGTTCACTCCCCAAGCAGCTACAATGGCTGGAGCTTAGCCAATCCAAAGCCAGGAGCCTGGAGCCTCTCCTGGGTCTCCCATGTAGGTGAAGGGTCCCAAGGCTTTGGGCTGCTTTCCCAGGCCACAAGCAGGGAGCTGGATGGGAAGTAAAACCACTGGGATCAGAACCATATGGGATCCTGGCGCATGCAAGGCAAGGACTTTAGCCATTAGACTACTCTGCTGGGCCCTGATCCTGACATTTCTTAACCAAGACAGTAAAATTTCCAACTGAGTCTTGTTCTCCAGCCTGTGTGTCTCTGTGTCTGTGGTGTGTCATCATCTCTTCCTTAATGCTGTTGTTAGCTAACTTGTCTTGGAGCAGATGGGTTGAAAAATGGCAGGAGCCACAGAGCAGCTGTGGGGAAGGAACCTACCAATCCAAGTTGTGCTGCTTACATGTGCTAGAGAGAGAGGTATAATAATGTGGCTTCCCCCTGCTATCATGGGTTTTCCCTCCATTGCACCCATGCCGTTACCATGTACTGAGTAATGATATCTACTCTGCTTCAATTTTTTGTGTTAACCATATATCTTGAGATTAAAAAATATCATGGATTCTGCAGCAAATGAGAGAACATTTATGTGAGTTCTGCTGTCAGACAGGGTTGGAATTAGTTAGCATGATAAGCAGCAGTGGGTAATTAGGCAGTTGCATTTCCTGGTGGAAAATATCTAAACTGGTGTTCCTAGTAGAAAGAGCTACAGAAATTTGCTGTGGTGGACAATGTCATCTAATCCTGCAAAAACAGGTTGACATACGAATGTACTTAAAGAAGTTCATGCAAATTGAATTAGAAGAAAAGTTTGTTTTTTGTCTCCCAAGTTTTGAAATCTCTTCATACAGGGGGTCTTCCAAGAGTTCACAGAAAATATATGGATTTTCAGTTTTTATCTTCTAATCTTTTTTCCTAGGATCTGTGTGTGTCTGTGAGAGAGAGAGGAGGGAGGGAGGGAGAAAGAGAGAGAGAAGGATAGGCCATATGTAGAGGGTTGTGGTCGGGTATGGGAAGTAGGCAGTGAGTACATTCTGTTGTCCTAATGCCAGGGGCTAGAATATCTTTAAAGAAAAGAAATAATTCTGGGGGCCTAGAACCATGGCTCAGCAGGCTAATTCTCCACCCTCAGGCACCAGCATCCCATGTGGGTGTTGGTTTGCTTCCCAGCTGCTCCATTTCTTGTCCTGCTCCCTGCTTGTGGCCTGAGAGAGCAGAGGAGGATGGCCCAGGTCCTTGGGACTCTGTATTCATGTGGGAGACCCCAAGGGGGCTCCTGGCTCCTGGCTTTGGATCAGGTCAGATCAGTTCCAGACATTGTGGCCATTTGGAATGTGGGCCAGTAGATGGAGGATCTTTCTGTCTCTACTCTGTAAATCTGCCTTTCTAATAAAAACATTTTTAAAAATTTTTTGAAAGAAAAGAAATAACTCTGTCATCCAAGGTTGTATGAGCCAGAGACGAGCTCAGTGAATCGGCAAAGAAAAGTTGAGGAAGGCAGCACATCTCCCTGTCAAAGGGCTTGTAAACACACTGTCACATGGAAACGCATCAGTCATGACTCAGTGCCCTGCAAATCTCTGCATCAAGCCTCTGGCAGCAATGGGATTATGATCCATTTTTCTTTCTGTAGCCAGGTTTCCTGTTGTTCTGTTTAAGCCAATGAGCCATGGTAACTTCCTGGGAGGTATACTTTTGAAGGAACTCACATGCAGGCTGAAGAGGGGCCTGGACAAGACAGGGTTTATCACGGGCGAAGCGTTGTTCTTGATGACATCTCTGGGAGGCTCTGGCAAGGCTCGTTGGCTCTATAGGCTTTCGGTGTGCAGCCCAGGGCCAGGTCAGAGTGAGAGAAAAGGAGGCCAGCCTTGTCTTTTCCTTGAATGTACCTCAGTTTTGAATGAGGATATTAATCTGCTTAAGAAAGAGAATTCCATTCAGTTCTAAACACAAGCATTAAACACCTACTGTGAAACAGGCTTTGATATGGAGCACAGAGCCACCTCCATATTCTGGGGGATCTGTAAATGTCTAATATAGAATGTTGCCAACCTATCTTCTTGGGGTATCTTCTGTCATTCATGCACCAGGCAGTCTTGGAACTCTGAACACATCCTTATCTTTCCCACCGCTCTCCAGGCATAGCAAGCTTTAGACATCCTCGGAGGCTGAGGAAACAAACCCTTCTGCCTACCTGTCTGACCTCCTCTCAGCATCCTTGCTCAGGCTTTCCAACCACGTAGCGTTTCACTCTGCTGCAGGCTCATGTTGGTCTTTGCACTGGCCAGTCCCACTGTCAAGAATGCTTTTCTTCACCACCCCTTCCCCATCCCACCATCTCCACAACGGCCTGTACATTCCTGCCTTCTCTGAGCGAAAGTGTTACCCTGTTGGGCCTGTCTTTCCTTCGTCTGCCAGTGTCTTGTTTGTGTGCTGGTTTGCTTCCTGCTAACTTCCTCCAGTGGGAGGTAAGCTCTGAGAATGAAGACTAGTCCACAGTGCCAGCACCAATGCTTCTCTGCCTACTAAAGTGTCCAGAGCGTTATTGAGGACATGTATTTCCAGAATGTGTATCTAGATTGTATCGTTTCATCAGCTAAGGACAGTCCTGTGTTTGGGCAAGGTACTTGCTCCAAGTTAGTTCCTGGGAAAGACTGAGCTAGTGGAAATAGTTCCCAGAGTCTTGTGGGGGGAGGTTGAGACTGGGAAATCAACATCAGGAATATGGTTGATCTGCCCATGATGTGGTATGGCAAAGCAACCCTCTCTGGTTCCTGATTCTGCCCTGGCAAGGAATTTTGTGGTCCTGCTGTTGAAGGAATCTGTTATAACCTTGTCCGACCTGCACACATGGAAAGCTTGGTCTGACCAGCCTTTGTCAAGGTGCAGAGCAGTCTGCAAGTGCTCTGCGTCTCAGACTCTGACACTGTGTTCTGAGAGTGTTGGGCTTGTTTGAACCACATGAGGGTCTATATGAACAGGGACATGGTGTGGATGAGACAGGACATAGCCACAACTAGAGTGACCTGAGGAAGCCTTTGGGGTGATGTCAAGAATGAAAAACATTCTCCCAGTCAGCCGGGCGGGACACTTCCTCAGCCCCTCTGCAGGGTAGGAAAAGGAGAAGGCACTGTGGCTTGTAGGATTTTAAGGACTCAGTATATGGTACACACCAAAAGAGACTGCCACGATTTTAAATGAAAAACTTCCACTGGATTCACATGCCATGGAGGATATTTCAGACTTTGCCTCTCAAAAGATCCCTGCAGGAGCCCTGTGGGAAACAAAGGCCTCAAGAAAATGAAGCAGGTGTCCCGCCAGTAGAGCTTCTGCTTTACTTTTTCCTGTCTTGTCTTTTATTTTCTCCTTCCTTTCTCCCTCCCTGCCTCCTCTCTTCTCTTTGCTCCTCCCCTCCCCTTCCCCCCTCTTCCCCTCCTTCCCTCCTTCCCTCCCTCTCTCCCTCCCTCTTTCCTTCCTTCTTTCCTTCCTTCTTTCCTTCCTTCCTTCCTTCCCTCCCTCCCTCCCTCCCTCTTTCCTTCCTTCCTTTGACTCTGACAACAAAAGGCAGCACATCTTGTGGTATTTTCCAGTCTTTTAGACCCTTGAGTCCTTTTGTACCTCACACTTGCTCAGCACACATCTTGGGAAATGTACAATTCTCCATGCTGGAGAATGGATGGAAGGAAGAGAAGCAATCCAGCAACTTTGTAAGCATTTAGAGGTGTCTGTGTTCTGCAGAGTGCCAGTTATGGCAAGGAACGTGAAATGATACAGAGCAGGTAGCCAGTCCTCTTGTGAGGACAAGAAGACTCGCATGTAAGGAAATACTAAAGGGCAGGGACTAAAGAAATGTATGTAATCGAGACTTACAGTGTTGGTGTAAGCTATAAACGTTTAGGAATCCAGGGAGGGAGGAGATCCTGCCCCCTAGCTATGTTGCAACAGTTAGAGAAGGCCTCCTGGAAGGGGTGGGACCCATAAATCCTCAAAGTTGGGTGATGAGGGACGGACTTAAACATCATCTGCTGTTTTATTGGTTCTACCAGTTAGTGGCTTAAATGGTCTCTTCCTGTAGTTTCATGATGTCTTAGGAAATCCAGAGACAGGGAAGAAGCCAAGCTTGCTGGCCTCTGGAATCTGACAGTAGGGTAGGGATAAAGACAGGTGTGTTCTCTGAAGAACAGAGCCCACTACAAGCCAGTAGCACCTGAACCCCTGCCTACGCGTAACCGGCAAATGATGCAGGCACACAAAATCTCCATACCTGTAGATATTTGTCCTGGAGCTGGAAGCTACAGGGAAGACCTGCCAAGGAGGCCAGGTGTACACTGTTGCATTCCCTTTGAAGTGAATCATGCAGCCTCCTGCCCGGCATCTGCTTTAATTTGATTTGACCAGAGTCCTCTTGATGAGTTAGGTGTTCTTTCCCATGCTTGGTGACTCACAGTTCACGGTTACACGGCTGAATGGCCCAGTGAGGTCTCCTGAGCATCCGTGTGCTTGCCAATGAGTGACTCACCTAGGCCATACAGGAAACAGGTCCGAGCAAGTGAGTTTTAAGATTCCCCATGTTCATCTTTGACTTTGATGTTTACTGGTCACCATTGTAGCTCACTGAGTAACGGCGCAAGGAAGCAGTTTTGTTGTTGCCCTTGCTTCCAGCTGTGGGACACATCTGTTTTTCCAGCTGGGACTTGGCTGCTTGTAAGTTAAAAACTGAGGTGGAAAGATAGCTTGTGGAATGTGGGGGGTGACCAGATGTCTCCTTGTGCCTTTGGTCAAACGGCTGTGCAAAGCACACATCTCTTCCTATCAGCTGCCTGGTTAACTTTTCCTCTCTGCTTTCTCAATGCCGGTGCCACCCCCAGGAACGTGCTCAGGTTTGATTTCCGTTGTCCTCACAAGTGTTGTGCCTCCCTTTTCTCTCCCTCACAATGTGTTCTTGGTCTAGACACCCTTTGACTGTGAGTGGTGTGGCACTTCGTGTCCGATGGCATCCCGTCCTAAACCCTGCCTTTCGTTGTTCTTGTGTCTGATCTTAACCCACAGGCCAAGGTTACTCTTCTTCCCGTTTACTAACCACTCTCTGGCTCTTTGGTTTAGGAACATTCCCGGCCCGAGTATGAAACTAAAGTTCGAGAGAAAATGCTAAAGGAAAGTGACAAGTCGGTGGTGCAGAAATTAGATGCAAACACCATTGGGAGTGAAGATGAGGTAAGGTTTGGCACCTGTCACAGAGCATTCCCTTTATTTGTTAAGATGGGTGGTCGTTGTATTTGGAACGCCTGCATGACAGGAAATTGGGATGTGCAGGCAAGTAATATGGGACCGGGTGAGAAGAGGACTGACACTGTTCACTGTCTGGAAGTCAGAGCTCTTGGAGTTTCTGTTCTGGGGGAAAAGGAGTTTCAGGCCTCATTTCTCTGCAGGTCACCACTTCAATTCTAAATAACAAAAAGACCCACCACTGTATCCATTTTTCTTCAATCCATCAGGCTGGTACTATTGTTTTTTGTCAATGGAAACCCTTGAAAAACAGTAGTGTCTTACAGATGAAGGCATTTGCCAGGGGTCTCACAGTAGCCCATGGAGGGTGGATCTGGGCTTCCAAGCCAGGGCTGCTTGTTCCACTGTCTTGCACCTGACACTGTTGTACTGCCTTCCTGAGGCACTGGCTCCAGGGGCTTTCAGGGTTGGCAGAGGCAAACTCATGGCTGCATTTTCTTGACCTGCACCCATGATGTTCCTTACATTTCCTTTTACCTGGGTGGGCCTCCCCAAAGGCAGCAATATGATGGTGAACTTGTCCCCTGAGTCCAATTTTTGAGTTTAATGGTGGAATTCAGTCATCAAAACACTTCAGAATCTGTCCTATGAACTGCAAATATTCATAGTGCTTGTTATTGTCACTCTCTGTGTGTGTGTGTGTGTGTGTGTGTGTGTGTGTGTGTGTGTGTGCGCGCACAGAGGAGCTATATGGGTGTGGGATCCTCTTTGGCAATAGCTGACTGTAAGTACCTGACTACTATCCTTCTTTGAAGTTAGAAGATGTGGTATGTGTGTGTGTTTATGTCTTTCCAAATCTGATTCTTGAAAAAATTCAACAGGATTGAAAAATCTGTTGTTTTCACATGTGTCTTTTTTCCATATTGGACTTGAATTCAAATTTCATTTCATTTTATGTTCAGTAAGTTGGAACCATTCATGTTAACATGCAAATGTATGCAGGCATCAAAACAGAAGAATGTGATGATTTGGAGCCTGGAATACTGGCATTTAAAAAAAAATTACAAGCTAAAACAGAAGACAGAAAGAGGCCCTCTGAGTTTCCCCCCCCCCAAGATGAAGAATAAGTTCAAGACCACCAATTATTCAGGGAAATAATGAATTCATTCCTTGGATAGTTGAGCTACCCTGCCCTGCTCATCAGAGAGTACACATTCTGTTCTGCCAGTTCAGCCACTCCATGTTTCTTTCTCCACCACCTCTTCTACCCTGAGCAATATACAATAGATAATTTTATGGAAATCACATGTAACTTTTATTGACCACGGACTCATTTAATTTTAATTCCATAGACGGGAATGCCAAGGAGCTGGAGCTGTGTGCACTTGAGGCTTTGGTTCTAATATAAACATTGCTGGGATATGTATGCATGATAGGTCCAATAACTTTCAGGAACCATGAATAATTAAGAAACATCTGAATGCATTATGAATGATACATATGTTTACGTTTTAGCATTCAGCCTCTATTTGCATGATGCTGTTGAAAAGGCAAAGCTCAAAGCATCTAATGCCTTCTAGGTGCTGGGGGGAAATGACCTTCCCAGGTGAGTTAGTATAAAGTAACAGTGGCCTGGGATTGGATGGTCAGGATCCTTCTTGTGTTCCTCGAGTTCCATTAATATTGTAAATGCTTCTGTTCTTGCTATAGATCTGGCCATAGGTGGAAGATAAAGATGGCACACATGCTGTTTTCTGAGGGATGCTGCTCTTAGCTGCAGACAGAGTTGTAGTTTTACTGTGATTATAGCATAGCATAGTATACACTATAACCCACACCTAACCTTAGCTCGGGGGCAGCATTGTGTGTGTGTGTGTATTTAGGAAAGGCACCATTTTCTGGCGAATGCATGGGGTTAAGAATCCAGTAAAGTTGGTGGTCCTGGATGTTTTGCTTTTCTCTCCAGACAGTCCCCTGGGCTGTGCCTTCGTTGTAACTCTGAAGCTGCATGTCCCCTCCTCTCCTGCTTTCCTTCCTGCTGCAAGACTAAAAGCTTGGAATGGTACAGGAACTTGCCCAAGACCACGTAGCTAGCAGTTGGATGGCTGGTAATCAAACCCAGCTCCAGCTGATCTGCAAGGCTCACTGTGTTCTAAATTTTAAAGCTATCAGGTGCTTTTTCTTTAAAAGAACATTGTTACTGAGATTTCTTTCACATACCCTAAAAATCACCCATTGAAAGTATACAGTTCGGTGTCCTTTAGTATATCCTACGTTTGTGCCCACTAACTAAGTTTAAAACATTTTAAAATGGTTTATTTAAAAACATTTTTTTTGTTACCCAAAAGAAATGTTATACCCAGCAGGTGCCAAATTCCGGACAACAGTTGATCCATTTTCTGTCTCTACAAATTTTCCTAACTGGATTTTCACGTACATGCAATTGTATATCATGTATTCTGGAACTTCTTACAGTCAGAACATTTTTTAAAATCATCCATTTTGTAATATATCTCTGAATAGTTCAGGTTTTTTTGGTTGCCAGATAACATTTCAGTTCTACATTTGCCTCATTGAACTTGTGCATCCATCAGTTGGTGGACACTAGGGTGACCCCCACCTTTACGAATGAAGCTATGATGAACATTTGTGTGCACGTTTTGTTTGGCTATATGTTTTCATATGTTTGGGTGTATATCTTAGAGGAGAATTGCTGGATCCTATGGTAACTTTATAGACAACCTTTTGAAGAAGGCAATAAGACAGACACGTAGACAGATATTCCATCTGCTGGTTCTCTCCCCTCCTCCCCCAGATACCTGTGATGGGCCAGCCTGAAACCAGGCACTCAGCACTCACTCTGGGCTCCCTGTGGGCAGGGACCAAGTACTGGACCCATCACCTGTGGTCTCCTAGCATTAGCAAGAAGCTGGAATTGACGCAGAGCTCAAACATGTGGAACCTGACATGGAGTCTAGCTGTCCCAACTGACGTGTGTACTCTGACGTGGGGTCTAGCATCTTAACTGACGTGGCAAATGCCTGCCCCTGTGAGATTAATGTGTGTATGTGTACAACACATATATTATATACATAAACTATGATTTATGTGTGTGTACACACATATATTATACATATATAAATATATGTGTATGTATGCGTATCTGTTTTTCCTTTTGCCAGTTGTGCATTAGTGCCATATCTAAGCAAGCATTGCTTGATAGACTCACAGCTGATTTTACTTCTTATGATTAGTTTTAGAATTCCTTTTTGAGTTAGATTCTCGGTATGAATGGGGCCTAAATTCATAGTTGTCCCAGCACCACTTGCTGTTTTCCCCACTGAGTTGTCATGACACCCTCATGAAAAATGAGCTAAATGTAATGTAGAAGTTTATATGACCTGTAAATCTTCTCTTAGGCCAGTACCACACATGCCTCACTATTGTGCCTGTACAGTTAGTTTCAAGATGGGGCATCGTGGAGCTTTTCTTTTCAAAATTGCTTATAATTCTTTTTAGTTAATGCTTTGTAGTTCCATTTGAATTTCATCACCAGCTTGCCAATTCTGAAAAAAAAAAAAAACAAAAACAAACAGAAAAGCAAGCCAAGGTGTTTATAAGGGTTGATTTGAGTCTGTAGATTGAGTTGGGAAGTACTCTCATCTTCCTAATAGCAAATATTCTATTCTGAGGACACATTGCAATTAGTTCTTTGTGTCCGTGGATTCCACATCCACGAATTCAACCAACCATGGATTGAGAGCATTCAGAAATAAAATTGGCATCCATCATGAATATGTACAGGATTTTTTCCTTGTAATTATTCTAGTACACAACTATTTTTGTAGAATTGACATTGTGTTGTTATCATAAATAATCTACAGATGATTTAAAGAGTGAGGAGGATATGCGAAGGTTATATGCAAATGTCTCTCAACTTTGCATAGCGGACCTAAGCGTCTGATTCTGCTTTCAGTAGGGGCCCTGGAACCAAGGCTTGGTGAATAAAAGGAATGGAGGTGTAGTTTCCCAGTTACTTAGATATTTTTTCCCAGTAATATTTAAAGTCTTCATTGTGTAAGTTTACTGATGCTTATTTTATTTTGTTGCTATTGCCAATGTAGTTGTTCACTTGGTGTTATTTTTGGATTGTTCAGTTGGTAATATAAAGACGTATAACTTTTGTATATTGATCTTCCATCCAACCCCTTTCTGAATTCATTTATTCTAAGGTTTTTTTTTAAGATTTATTTTATTTTTTTTATTGGAAAGGCAGATATACAGAGAGGAGAGACAGAGAGGAAGATCTTCTGTCTGATTCACTCCACAAGTGAGCACAATGGCTGATGCTATGTCGATCCGAAGCCAGGAGCCTCTTCCGGGTCTCCCACACGGGTGCAGGGTCCCAAAGCCTTGGGCCGTCCTCTGCTGCTTTCCCGGGTCACAGGCAGGGAGCTGGATGGGAAGCAGGGCTGCCGGGATTAGAACCGGCGCCCGTATGGGATCCCGGGTGTGCAAGGCAAGGACCTTAACCACTTGCGCCATCGTGCCGGGCCCTATTCTAATAGTTTTTAATGCATATAATGGAGTTCTCCATTTATATGATCATAACATTTGTCTATAAACAGTTTTATTTCTTCCTTTTGAATCTGCATATATTCTTCCTCTAGCTCTTTCTCAGTAAAGTCTCTTGTGCAGTATTGAGTAGAAGTCGTAGGAATGTACTTTCTTTTTGGTATTAGGAAAACATATTTTACCCTTTTTACCATAAAGTATGATGTTAGCTATGTCCCATTGCTGTTTTTATTTTCAACTCCTCATATAAGATTTTCATAAGAATAGTGTGCTTCTTATGCAAGTGATGCTGATCTGAAAGGAAATGTTCTTTGGGTAATGGGGTGGTAACGGCAGGGACACCATGGGGAGGACAATTTGACAAATCCAGAGAGGTTGGCAGAAGTGGGCAGAGTGGAATCCTGGGCTAACAGTCGTTGGTGCTCTCCCCAGGCAGCTGAACCCCACTTGGGCCTCTTCTGCCTCCGCTGTCCCAAGGAAAGGTTGGATTATGTGACTTCTCTGGTTCTGAGTTGGCACTTTTCTACATTAATGTGCTAGGATGATATTGGTAATCAATTTTGGAGAGATTGAACTGTCCCCTTACTTTGATATAATGGCAGTTTAAAACATATATTTATTTTTATTGGAAAGTCAGAATTACAGAAAGAAGGAGATAGAAAGATCTTCCAATTGCTGACTCACTTCCCAAGTAGCTGCAACGACCTGAGTTGAGCTGATCAGAAACCAGGAGCCAGGAACTTCTTCTGGGTCTCCCACATGGGTGCAGGGTCCCAAGGCTTTGGACTGTCCTTGGCTGCTTTCCCAAGCCACAAGCAGGGAGCTGGATGAGAAGTGGAGCAGCTGGGACATGAACCGTCACCTATATGGGATCCCAGCGAACACAAAGCAAGAACTTTAGCCACTAGGCTCCATGCTGGGCCCTATTTTGGCATTCTTATATTATCTTTTATTGATTGTTAAGGTTGAGGCACAGGTAGAATGTCAAATGATAAGGTTGTGGGCCCAGTGTGGTAGTGTAGCGGTTGAAGTTCTCACCTTGAACGCGCTGGAATCCCAAATGGGCGCTGGTTCGTATCCCAGTGGCCCTGCTTCCCATCCACCTCCCTGCTTGTGGCCTGGGAAAGCAGTAGAGGACGGCCCAAATCTTTGGGACCCTGCACCTGCATGGGAGACCTGGAGGAGCCCTTGGCTCCTGGCTTTTGATTGGCTCAGCTCTGGTTGTTGCGGTTGCTTGGGGAGTGAACCATCAGATGCCGGATCTTCTCCATCTCTTCTCCTCCTCTGTATATCCGCCTTTCCAATAAAAAATAAATCTTTTTAAAAAATGATAAGGTTGCAGCAGTAACATTTATACTGTTCAATTTGTACAGGGAGTGAGCAGTTTTATCTTACTTGAGTCTTACAGCCATTATGCTCTTCCTCTCCCCGGTGACACACTGAGGTTTAGAGAGAAAAGTGTATGGGGCAGAGCTGTAGTGGGAGCCAGGCAGTCTGCCTCAAGAGCTGCACTCTTAACGTCTAGTTTTTGTATCTTCCAATTGTTTTCCTTCCACGGATCCCAAGGCACTCCGAAAACAGGCGTGTTTGGCTCTTCTTCCGCAACCTAAAGGCAGTAAGGGCTGTGGTGTTTGTTGGAAAGATGGGCAAGAGACAAACGTGCTACCCTACTTTGGTGGTTTTCTGTAAATGTTGGTGGGTTGATGCTTTATTTCCACTGAGGGCAACAGTGGGGAGAATTATTTCAGTTTACATCAAGATGTTCAGTAGTCAGTAGAGAGAAGGCAGGAACATAAACACAGAGATATACTGGGTTTCCAAGGAAAACTATGTAGTCTGGAACTTTTAATGAAAGAATAGGTTGTTTTCTCTCCTCTCTTTTCCTGGATCAATTTGAGTCTTTACTGGAATAGTCTCTCCTGGGAAGGATTTGGAGATTTTATCACATTCCCCTCTAGGGCTGGGATTTTTTTTTCTGCTCATGGAAGACGCAGAGCTTTATTGGGAATGTCGATGGAAAGGTGCTAGTCTTTGCCTCTCATCCCTCTGATGTTTCCCCCCCCCCCCCCCCCCCCGCCGCCCCGCTGGTTCTATCTCATGCCTCTTTTTTCTTTCAGTAAACATTGCATTTGTAAGAGTATAGTCAAAAGACACAGTTCATTAGCGGGAAGATAATGGGAAGAAACAGTTATTATGGTAGAAGAAGGGATGTCAAAATCAAGTACGGATTTTAGGGTAAGTGAGAGGTTAGCAACAGCAGGAGGGACTGTCCATCTTGGGCCTGGCAGGACAGGGAAGGCAGGTTTATCACCAAAGCAAGAAGCCAGTAGTCGGGACCATCCACTGGCAGCT
Organism: Ochotona curzoniae; assembly: GCF_017591425.1. Classification (NCBI taxonomy): domain Eukaryota; kingdom Metazoa; phylum Chordata; class Mammalia; order Lagomorpha; family Ochotonidae; genus Ochotona; species Ochotona curzoniae. Next base: position 2,343,281 of record NW_024465654.1, on the reverse strand, counting down.
AGAGCTGTTGGAGGAAGTGTGGCCACATCTGATGATGCCAACACTTCCAGTGAAGTCAGTAGGGAGTTGGGGGTATATCCTAAAATGTTTTTCCTGATGTCTAGGATTCCATCAGTACCTTCCATTGACCAAATCTAACTGAAAGTTAGCTGATCAGTTGTTCTGTGAGATGGTTTTCAGAAGTTGGTGCTCTATGACCAGGAACTAAGGTGGTGGTAAGGGTGAGGGGGGGCAGGATAAGGCAGACAGTCGATCTGAGAGTAACCGGCAGAAGCCTGGCCCAAGAGTCTCATTGTAAGTCAATTTAGCAGCAGTAGAACCTATTAGCTACAGATGACTTGGCATCAGAGCTTTTGCTTTGAGATTTGAGAGGATATGAAGGCATTTGGGCGAGTGTTTGAGAGCAGGTACATGAGAGAATGTGAGTGTGGTGTTTGTGGGTGTGAGTGTGATGGCAACCTTGGAGTGACACATGTGGGATCAGATCATTGAAGGCTTCAGAGAGGAGGCAACCAACACTGTTATGTTGCAATGCAAAGGAGCATGAAGCAAGCAGAACGGAAAGGTGAAGGTTGGCAACTCCTGGGACACACAGCACCAAGAGGACTTGAAAACTGAATCCCAACTTTACCAGTCCCAGGAGTTGTCTCATGGATTGTGTCGCCCAGATACTGACTCAGTGAGGGGGCAAGGCACCAGTCTCCCTCCCTCTGCCTAGTGCTGCCTGCAGTCTCCTCTTAATGAATGTTTTATAGGAAGAGAGCCTGTGCCAAGAGGAGGCCTGTGGATAGATGGGTGTTAATTTACTGCTCAGTGCATCACCCTGGGGACAAGTATTTCAAAAGAAAATTCATCTAAAGTTAAGGCATTGAAACATTTACGGTGAATGCCTCTGGCAGGCACAACAAACAAACATGTGGGATAAATTATGCAGAAGTGCACAGCCTTTGGCGGGGAAGAACTCCAGCGGCAGGCAGTTGGGAGGCTGTCGAGGTGTGTGGGGAGAGGGGAGGTACAGGAGCAGAGGTGGATGAACCTGTCTGAAATGGTCCCTCTGGGACATGGAAGATGCATCTCAGGATTCCACACAGGCTGCCTTGGTGTGGTCCATCAGAATATGCCGTGGAGCACACTCAGACTCTCCCAGGAAGGAAAGGTGGGAAGGCAGTAAAGGACTTGAGAACCACTGGAGAGTCAAAAACATGAAAAATCCAAAGGGTTCTCTCGGCCTCTTAGAGATTCAGCAGTCAGTTGGGCAGTGATGCCCACAGCATGTGGGAAGGGAAGACTGGGTGCAGCCCAAATCCACCTCCTAAATCCTCCTGTCTGCCCCAGACTTGTTGCTAGGGACCACCCTGGACCTCAGTTGTCTACCACATTGCTGAGTGAGGAGCAGGTGCAGGAGGAGGCCTGGTCTGAGCTCGTATGATAAGGACATGCAGATGAGGAGGTCTGAAGTTTTGCAGACCATGGTGCAGATTCTCTGCTCCCTTTGAGTGTGTCCTGTCTGGGAATAAGGACATGAAACAGGCCTCTTTGTGCAGTGTAGCTCCCTGGCTGGGGCAGGTGTCTGCCGCTGAAGGCTGACCGTTTTGTGTACTGTTATTCTCAACGATTTGTTTTAATTTTTCCTTTGTTGTTTCTGGCTCTGGCATTTCTCCCTCTGTGTCTCTCTCCCTCTCTGGATCTCTCTATCTCTGTTTCTCAAGGAGGGTCCTCCATTTCTCAGTTATGACCCATCCCCCCGGGAGCATTCCAGTCGAGCAAAGTGGGTGAACAGAGAAGTGAAGTGGGTGTAGCCAGGGTGAAGCCAGAAGAGGGTGCAGCCTTGTGCTCTAGAGGAAGACGGAGGGATCAGTTCTGTCTGAATGCAGGATGTGTCACCCATAGTGAAGAACCTGAGCATCCCACTCCGTCATTGGTGCCGTCCAGCCCCAGGTCTCCCCCTAACAATGCAGTGCTGGGTTTCCCAGGCTCTGATCAGCAGCTCCCAACCACCTAGGAGAGGTGGAGAGAGCCAAGTGGTTTGGAAGGCATTCTTGGAGGTTCTACCTGCCTCCCCTATCCTGAGCATTGTTGCTGTACAACAGGAGAGAGGGAGGGAGGCTCCTGAACAGGAGCTTGCTGGGAGAGGCGTCACCCACGTGTACCCACAGGGCCCTGGCCGGAAGCATCAGCCAGTGTGGTTTCTTCACTAGCACTTGGGAATGACCTTCTGTGAACACTGTCTCATGTGGCAATGTAGGTAAAGCGCTTATGTATTCTACGTGCATAATGATAAAAGATTTTAAAACTTCTGAATAATTACATAAATTATTCATGGAGACATTCTCTTGGAAAAAATTTTGACACTAGATACAAAGAATCTCCCTAGACCTAATGCCCCCACAGTCTCTCCTTAGAAGCCGGTTTGTTCTAGATCCTTCCAGACCTCTTCTGATGCAATTTTACTCATGTATAAATTTGCATTTGTTTTGGTCATTTACACATACAATAACATCATGGTCAAATGTTTTGTCAGACCATGCTTCTTGTACTATGTCCAGGGCGCCCTGGGGTGCCATAGTAAATTCACAGAAGTGATGTGAAATTAAAGAAGCCCAATGCTGTTTGACATCTCTCCGACACCAGGCAGTACAGCCTCAGCAGGGTCACTGTTCGATCCCTCTGCAGCTCTTCCATTGTCATTGTGTTTTATGAAGCAGCGTTTTCAGGGCCACAGTTACACAAAATCGCCATGGAACAGAAAGCACAAGTGGTTATGTGCAATCTGATTTTGAGTCTGGAGAAGCTGGAGAGTGAGCAACAGGTGCACACATCCTGTGATTTAATTATTAGCCTTGAGAGTCAAGTAAGATAGGATCCAGCATGGTAGCCTAGTGGCTAAAGTCCTTGCCTTGCATGCACTGGGATCCTATGTGGGCACTGGTTTGTGTCTTGCTGTTCCACTTCCCGTCCAGCTCTTTGCTTATGGCCTGGAAAACAGTAGAGGATGGCCCAAAGCCTTGGACCCTGAACCCATGTGGGAGATCCAGAAGAAGCTCCTGGCTCCTGCCTTCGGATCAGCTCAGCTCTGGCCATTGTGGCCACTTGGAGAGTAAATTGGCAGAGGAAAGATCTTCCCTCTGTTTCTCCTCTATGTATGTCTGACTTTTCAATAAAAATAAATCTTTACAAAAAATCCAATTAAAATATTTTCAATTTATGCTTACTTTATGCTAGGACATAAATATTTAAATTATTTGAACTTAGCTACTTAAGAAATTGATTTGTTGAGGTTTTTCATTTAGCCTAAACATTACTACAACATTAAGGTTACCATGAACAGAGAAAGTTGAGGAAAGCTTACATAGCCAGTTTCCTGCATTCTGTGGAGATTAACCGCCAAGCATGGAGCTCAGTGCAGAAAATCTTACAAGGGTGAGTTTCCAAGTGGCAGGAATTTAGAGGTGGCAGTAAGAAGTTGGGTTCTGTTCTTGCTCCCTGGGCCTCCTGCTGACTCTGTTTCTTCTTCTCTCTCACTGTCCTCCCTCTGCATGCGTGTGTGTATGTGTGTGTGTGTGTGTGTGTGTGTGTGTGTGTGTCTCGGGTGGGGAGGTTTGTGTAGGAAGCACAGCAGCTTTCTTATCACGATGTCCTTTTGGATCTGAAGGACGTTGCTTGAAGCCACTGCAGGGTGGCTCGGACTTCATGAGAACGGTGTCAGAGGCACTGAGTGCGTGTGTGAACCCCTCCCCCCTCGCAGCCAGTGAATTAGGCCTCGGAAGGATAGACGCTTCGGGTGGCCCAGGCCATCACACGGGGCTCTGGCCCTCTTCACCTGACAGCTCCTACTCAACATCGGGAGTCCTGGCTAAAATAAGACCTTTGCCTCTCCTCACTGTATACATTTCTCCTGGCCCCATGTCTAAATTAAGAAGCTACAAATAAGGAGAGCTTGGAGGCTCGAGTTATGGAAGAGAAACTAGAGAGAGATGGGGCAGCACCCCGTGAGATGAGAAGGCAGAAGGGGAGGGGAAGCAGCTGCTCTGGCCTCAGAGCCCCTTCAGAAGTGGCATTTCAGGCCAGACCTCGTGGCTGCTCAGCAAACACGAGGCCCAAATATGTTCAGTGATGGGGAATGTTGGAACAGGCCAGCGGCTGATAGAGGCCAGCGCATACCACTGGGATGTGTGATGTTAGCCACGACTGACTTGCAGTTTGGACTTTCTCTTTTTTCAGTTTAAATGATTTTTCCATATACGGCCTTAAGCATGTAAATTAAATTTGTCTTTTGCCGTCTGGGCCAAGGTCATTATTTCACTTCCCTAGAATCCACTGGAAGCACACACAGGCCCTTCAGGTTCCTCTGCACTCCCTCTCCTAATGTGCCAGAAGCTCAAAAGTGCTGCCTTTTAAAAATTCCTCTGGGGTCAAAGGGTGTGTTGGCTCCCTGTGATGTTTCTGAGATGTGATCAAAAGGAGTGCTCAAAGCACATGCCTGGGACTGCAGAGGATTTGAGACAGTGCCCGTCTGACGACCATTGTGGGAATGTCCTAGCCTTCCATCACCATGGCCCACTCAGCCCTGGCTGGTGAGAAGCAGGGTCTTTTCCAGAGCACCTACAGCCCATCGCTGAGTGGACCCTCTGATCTTGTCAAGAATTAATTCAACTTTCATGAAGAATGAAAAGCAAAGAAGGAAAGAAAAAACAGAAGAATCCTTAGTTTAAGTTCCCCAAGATGCAGGCCTTCACTCAGCAACTCTAACTGGGCTGGACTAAAACCAGGAGTCGGAAGTGAGCAAGGTCTTGCTCATGAATAGCAGAGGTCACTTCTTGAGCCAGGCCTGCTGCCTCTCAGGGTCCGCATGAGCAGGAGGCTGGACACTCCACTGTGCAATTCAGGAGTCTTTACTGGAGTGGTAACTGCTAAGTGCATTATCAGTCCCCAGTTGTGATTCTGAAAATGCTTAAAGGTGACATTCATTTATTTATTTTTCATCTATTTGAAAGAATGATGGAAGGAATGATCTGAAGTGATATTTTCCACCTGCTGGGTCATTCCCCTTATGTCCAGAACCACCAAGTCTGAGTCAGGAACTTTATGACTGCCCTAGAGGTGGCAGGAACCCAAACATTTGATCCATCATCTGCTGCCTCCCAGAATGCATTAGCAGGAGGCTGGAGGAGAAATGGCACAGCCAGCACTGGCACTTGCTATGGCATATGGGCATCACAACTGGTAGTTTATTTTGCTGCACCACAACACTCATTCCTCTAACTGTGCTTCTTTACCTGATATAAGCATGTGCCTTCTACCTTTAAATTCTCCCTTCTTCCCCAACTTTTATTCATTTATTGACTTGAAGTACCAAAAGAAAAAAAAAAGATGGGAGAGAGATAAAATATATCTTCTATCCTTTGGCTCACTTCCCAAATGGCCATAATGGCCAGGGTGGGCCAAGTCAATGCCAGGAAGCCCGGCATTCCATACAGGTCTCCCGTGCAAGTGATGGTAATCAAGCATTCAGACCGTCACCTGTTGCTATCCCAGGCGCGTTAGGGAATTAGCCGAGCAGTCAGGGTTCAGCGTGGTACTTGATACGGATGCCTGCGATGCAGGCAGTGCTTTCTCCACTGCGCCATAGCATGAGTCCCTTCTTTGCTGTCTATTGCGTGACTGTGTGGAGTTAGTCATCTCCAAAGCAGCCTCTCTGGAATTTGGTGGATTACATTTTGGGAAGGGATAGGTCATTAAGTGGGGAGCATGCTCCACACCCTGGCTCATCTTGATTCTGCAGTCTCCTAGGGGCTGTGTCTATGCCTCGTGTCTTTCTGTTCATCATCAGCAGGGCCTTAAATTCCCTGCCTCAATTATGTGGAGTCATTGAGGAAGCACAGTTGAAACGTGCCATTGGATTAGTTCCTCCCCAGTCAAGCTTGCCAAGACTTGGTGGTTTTCTCTGTTCTAGTTACTGCCACATAGACGTGTTGATTTTTATCTCTACCCCAAAGCTAGAGGCCAGCGATGTTAAAGTAGCAGTAGGGCCCAGCACAGTGACCTAGCTGCTAAAGTCCTTGCCTTGAATGTGCTGGGATCCCTTGTGGGTGCTGGTTCTAATCCCAGCCACCCAGCTTCCCATCCAGCTCCTTTCTTGTGGCCTGGGAAAGCCGTCGAGGACAGCCCAAAGCCTTGGGACCTTACACTAGTGTGGGAGACCTGGAAGAGGTTCTGGCTTCTGGCTTCAGATTGGCTCAGCTCCAGCCATTAACAGCCGCTTGGGGGGTGAATCAATGGATGGAAGATCTTTCTTTCCTCCTCTCTGTATATCTGATTTTGCAATAAAGATAAATAAATCTTAAAAAAAAAAGAACTAGCAGTATGAATCCCAATAACTTTTAACTGTCCTCCTGCACTTTCAGACTTGCTTCCTTGATTATTCTCTTTAATTTTCCTTCAAAAAATGTATTTCTCTGTTGTTTCAGATGAAAGAGTCTAATTTTGTGCACAAAATTCAGAGAAAAGCTGGATGTTCTCTAGTTCCCTGGTTTACCTTCAGAGAAATGGGTTCACTTAGTAGTTCATTTAATACACAAGTAATCCCCAAAATATAGGACCTGTGTTTTTATTTTTTTTTTTAAGCATCCAAATGTTAGCATGAGAGTGTAGTTAACTTTCCTGAGATAACTTTCCTGGACTATTACCAAGCAGGCAGATCTGGATGAACTTCAGGGTGAATATGTACCATTAGAAGAGCATTAAGTGGAGATTCTAACTCTGAATAGGTTAGAAGGAATAGGTTCCTTCATGGGAGAGGTAGGAAAAGGCTGTTATGTGTCTTCAACACTCTGCAAGTTTTGGGATGGTGGACTGAGGGAGGCACAGTGTGACTTAACTAAGCTTCGGCATCTGTACTCTCAAACTTCTTTGAAAGAAGATAGCCAGAACCATGTCCTTTGCACCCTCCTCTAATTCGGATATCTTGACTTTCAGCTGAAATCCCTGAGGTGTGATTAGAAAACCACTGAGATGTAAGTCTATATCCTGTGCATGAACTTGGGCTTTCCATTTTTTTTTTTTAAATGAGCACTGGCTTATCTTCCAACTGGTAGGAGACAGAGGAAAGAAAAACGGTATCCCAGGCCTTGAGCCGTGCCTGAGGTCTCTGCACAGTTCGCACATATTCCACACGCCTGTCTTTTCCCACTGTCAGAAGCTGGCTGCATCACAGCTCAAACTAAGTGCTCGCCTTTGCAAAAGGGGCAGTTTACTCCATGACTCATTTTTAATCCACAGGTTGTCCAAAGTCAGTTTCTCGTCTGGGGAGCTGATGCTGTTGCCTCCTTTTAAAAAGCTGTTTTCCGTACTTCCACAGTATTCTGATGCAGCAACCATGGTTGACAGCATCATGAGTTTATTTCTGCTTGGTCTAGGGACCATAGCCAGTATTGATTTTCGTGGCACCTTTGGACCACTTATGGGACTGTCATGGGAGATATCCGTAACCTGGGAAAAGCCAGATCTCACATACAGCCGTCTTGCTCATCAGTGGCATCGACTTTGTCCACCACTGGGCCTCTTCATCCCAGCTTCGTGATTCCCCAGGAAGGCCAGACGCTGGTGGTGTTAAGCTGGCTGGAGTCATTTAACATCCAATTCATTTTTATTGTAATGGCGCACAGACTACCGGCCAATCGACGTAAATTTTATCCAGGATTTGGGCATCTGCGTTGAGTTTAGAGAATTTGTGGTAGGAAGTTTGCCCTGGAAATGTACTCAGCTGAATACTTGCGCTAGTTAGCACGGAGCAGTTCCCATCCAAGAATCTCGGTGAGCTTGTCTGTAAACATGAATGAGTGAATCCTCCCAACGCCACTGTGTACTTTTTGCCAGCTGGATTACTTTAAGGGAAGTGACCAGCCCAGGGACCTAGAGTGAGTCATAAAAGAGCATGCTTATAGCCAGAGAGTTTGAACAGCAGGATGGATGGAGCTGGAGGCCTCGGGATTTTTCCATCTTTAGTGCTTGGACAGTCAAGGTGGGGGTCAGTGATTAACATGGTCACTCTGGGCACCTGACCACATCCTGACTTCCCACAAACTCTTCATCATCAGCTTCTACAACCATGGTTATTTAAAACTTATTTGGGCGGGGCATATAAAATGACATATGTTAATTGTAGAAAATCTGAAAAGAGAGATAAGGCATGGAGCAAGAAAATTGATCGTGTATTATTTCATTTCTCCCCAAAATATTATAAATAACATTTTCATGGGTATTTTTCACGTTAAAAAAAATTATCCTGTATTCTTTATTTTGTATTGTGAGGTTTTCAACTTAGTCTTAGAACATAAGAAATTCCCAGTTTTGCACATTAGCGCTCATGAACTCCATTTCAGTAACTGAATGATATTTCATCGTATGAATACATTATCTGATTTTCTTAGCATTTTATCCAGTGGTTGAACATGTGATGGACATTCTTGTCCTTGCAATTTTCTCCTGAATTTGGGGGTTATTTCAGGAAGGTGATGTCAGTAGGAGCGATTGCTTGAAGCCCGAAGTCTTTGTTCAGTTAGGGGTTCCTGGGGGCTTCTCTTGCAAAGGCTTTTGTGCTTGGTACAGGCAATACATGTGTATGTGTATATGTCCTTGATGTATCATTGGTTTGTGGAAGCAGTTTTAATGTAATTGCTTCTTTGTTGCCAAACCATCATCTATTGCCAGTGCAGCCATTGCAGGGGGGTCAGATCACTTGATGCATGTGTAAGAAATCTCTCATTGACTCTGATGCCCATTCTGGCCATCAGGAGGTCTCTGCTGTTCTTGTACGTGTGACGGACTAAGCAGATGCTCTGGGCACAGTGGATCAGTGTCCCAGAAGTTGGGTTCCTGTTCTGGTCAGGGACACATTTATCTTATTCTGGGGAAGGGTGGATCCCTTATGCCAGATCCTGGAACTAATGTGGAAAAATGAGTCTGAGGCAATGGATGGAGCATGAATGCTTCTCCCAATGAAACTATTTCGTCAATGGGATGAAGGCCAGGTTTTGGCAGGGGGAATCAGTGGGACAAAGCATGAGCTGTGGTTTTAGCTCCAAGAGGAAATGTGTCTCGATTGGTAAATGATCAACCCCCAAAACATGAACACCCTGTGATAACTTTAACTTCTGGAAACAATTTGGAGGGCTAGTAGGGTCACTCTGACTTCTGAGAATAGGGAAGTTTTTCTTGTTGTGTTGCTGACATGCTTTTTTCCCAACTTCATAATATACATACATAACAATAGAAGAGTAGTATTAATCCACAGAGGAGCACTTAATATATGGTTTAATATAATGTTCTTCACTTTGGTACCATTTTTCACCTGACGGTGAATTTTCCATTGATAGTTTATCTCCCCAAAGTACCCAGAATGTGTCTCCACATATGTGATGAGTCATGGAAATGTAAAATTCACCCCAAAATATATCTAATAGTTTTGTTTGAATTTGGAATGCATTTTATGTTTTCCTCCATCTTTGCTTTGCCAGTAATATATGAGCATAGTTTAGGACAGCAACTTTTAATGATTTCATGTTGAGATTCTAAACTGGGAACCCTAGAAATTCTGAAAATGTAAATTCTTAATCAGAGCTAAAATAAGTAGACCTCATTAAAAAGGAAGCAGCAGCAGCAGCAGGAGGAGGAGCATAAAGAGAAAGAGGAGTAGGGGAAGAAGCACAGAGGAATGACAGATTATTGGTACTATCCATGGGTAACAATGCGCACTCAGGCTCACTGTTCAGGCTCAGTGCTCAGGGTTTTCAATCCCACAAACGGAGCTTTCCAGGCTATATTGAGCTCTCTGGAGACCTAGGCAGGGAACAAAGCTGGCGATCGCACCATGCTTGTCAGACCTGGTTCTTGGCTGACATTTCTTAGGGTTGTTGTGTAATCTGCTATGGCTTTTAACTCCAGTTGGAGGCCCTGGAGCCGGCCGCCCTGCCTTCTCTTTGTCATATCCCAGTTTGGAGGACAGGCAGGGGAGTGAGTCTTTGTGTGAGGTTCTTTTCTGATCTTCTTTTAGATAGAGTGACATGGGCTCATAAGCAGAGATTAGGGACTAGTGTGAATTTAGCTAAAATGATCAGATGTCTTTGGAGCCTTTGCCAAATGAAGGTCATTCTGGAGCCATCTGATAGAGGAAGGTGGAAGGAATGGTCCAAAGCTTTGCAGAGTTGGCAGAATTCGAGGAATACAAGCAGGCCTAAGAGAGCAACAAGGAGGTTATTCAGAGCCACAAGCCTTGGACTAGAGCCTGATATTTGGTCTTTTTTTCTTTCTCAATTTTAGCATCTCTTCTTCTGTCTTCTTTATCTGGCAGAATTGGAGAGCTGGCAGATAGAGAGGTCTGAGGTGGGTCTCCAGGAAAATGACATTGCCATCTCTGGGCCAGGGGAATGCTGGAAGGAAGGCTGGAGTGGGAATGCCTCCCTTGGCCCCTAGGTTGTGCTGGCCTGTTATCTGGGTTGGTGGATGGTAGAAGAAGAATTAAAGATTCAGTCTGAGTTTTCTTTATTTTGGATCCAGCAGAGGAGTTTAGTGACTTAAAATCTAGAAGGTGGTTGGGATGTCACTTTGAGCCACAGCACTTGGTAATGGCATTCAAATAAGCCAAGAGTTCCAAGTTCGCCAGTTCTACCCTGGGCCACTCTCTTTCTTACAACTATAAGCCTTTTCTCTTTGTGCTGACAGCTTGTAGCTACTTACTTCACATGTTGTCACCTGCTAATGAGGAGTCACCGTGCCTTAATCACTTTTTGGAAGGAAGCTTGTAAAGCATTTGGGATCCAGAAGGACTTTTAAAACACTGAAGCTAGCCTCACATCTATGCTTGGCTTTGAAAAAAAAAATAATATTAAAATAATAAAAAATGCACATGCTTCTGTCTTGTTCAATGAAACCACTTTTGAAAGATCCTGAGCCAGAAACGTTGGGGCCACCCTCAGTTGTTTGTTTCTTCGTACCCTCCACCTGGTACAAACCCCACCTCCATCAGAGTCCATCGATTTAACATCTCTTGTACTTGCTCTTCCGCGTCTGAGTTCAGGTCCTCATCTTTGAACTAGCCTGTCTCAGTGTCCCCTCAGTTGGTCTCTTCACCCTTGTACCAGGCCCCTTCCCAAATCATTCTCCACGCTGTGTCTAAGAGTTCTATGCAGAACACAAATTTGATTATGACACTCCCTCGCTTGAAATCCGCTAATGCTTTCCAGAGTTTAGGGGATTATTTTCAAATTTCTTGGCTTTCCCCACAAGGCCCTAACATGACCCACATCTCTAACTTCACCTCCCACTCTCCAACGTGAACCCTCGCCACCAAGCATGTCCAAACCACTTGCTCCCTGGGTGTATCTTGCTGTGTCAGGACTCAGTGGCTTTGTGCTTACAAACTCTTTTTTTTTTTTCATGGAATATGCTTCCCTCTCTGCTGTCTAGCCAACTTCTTCATGTTCTAGAAAACTTTAGGACCATCGTTTCAGAAGAGAAAATAACAGGTGCCAGCAGGACTCTGTGCCCTCAGAAGGCACTTCGGCCCCTTTGATCCTTTTGTCTCTGCGTCTATATCTACCTCATCCTCCAAGTCTGTCCCTTTTCCCTTTTGTCTCTTGTCAGGACACAAGGTGGCAATCTCCCCTTGAGGTCTATAGCATAGACCCATTTTAAAAAATCTTTTTTTCCCCCCTAAGGTCCTATTCCTAGTTTCTGGGGGTTAGGATTCACACACCTCATTCTAGGGACCATAATTTGACCTATTGTAGTCTTGTATCAATTTGTATATTTCTTTTTTTTTTTTTTAAAGAAAAGGTTTGTTTATTTTTATTGGAAGGGTAGATTTACAAAAAGAAGGTGAGATGAGAGAAAGATCTTTATCTGCTGGTTCAGTCCCCAAGTGTCTACAATGGCTCGGGCTGAACCAATCCAAAGCCAGGTGCTGGGAGTTTCTTTAGGGTGTCTTGTGTGGATACTAGGTCCCAAAGGTTTACGGCTTCTCCCTACTGCTTTCCCAGGCCACAAGCAGCAAGCTGGATGGGAAATGGAGCAGTTGGATGGAACTGGGACACAAACTGGTGCCCATATGGGATGCTGGCGCTTTCAAGGCGAAGATTTAGCCACTGAGCCATTGCACCAAGCCCTGTATATTCCTTTTTTAGGATATTTACCACAGGCATTCCTTTTTTCCCCATCATTTATTCATTTTGAAAGACAAACTGAAGAGGAGAGAGAGGCAGAGAAATCTTCTATCTTTTGCTTCACTTTCCTAATGCATGCAACAGTCAGGGCTGGATCAGGCCAAATTCAGGAGCCAGGAACTCCCTTCCGGTCTCCTACACTTGGGTCAGCTTCTGCTGATGTCCTATGTGCATTATCAGAGAGCCAAATTAGAGGCAGAACGGCCGGAGCACAGATCAACACTCATGGGACGCCAGCATCACAAGTGACAAGTTAACCTGCAATACCACAGTGCTGGCCCCTCCAGAGACATTTTAAGTTATTCATTTATATTTCTGTCTCTTTCTGAAAATGAGTTCTTTGAGGGCAGGTCTTCTGTTTGACTTTGTACCCATGGTTCTAGCACAGGCCCTAGTGGCATCTCAGCACGAGGAGCTTGTTGCATGTGAGAGAGAACTGTCAAGGCATTGACAGTGGGTCCTTAAGTCTTAGCTCGGGCTGATGGAAGTATGCTTTGAGCAGGATTTGGACAGTGCAACCTTTGGAAAGATTATGCCTTCCAGGAAGCTGCTTCTATAGCTTTGGTTCAGAAGCACCTTTTGCAAGTTTGTTGATTTCAAGGACTAGCCAAAGACAGACCATGGAATACTACAAATCACATGTAAGAGTCCGAACGAGTTAATCTTACATTGTGGTGCATATGTTGAATGGACTGTGGTTATATGCACATTTTTAAAAAGTTACTAGATGGCTCAAAGGGAATATATTGATATTTTTAAACATGTGCAAGCATTTCCTATGTTCCCATATTTTAAACTAAAGCTTAGCTTTTAAAAGAGAAGCAAATCTTGAAACATGGGTCAGTATATGAAAATGCCCTATGTTTATGAGATTTGTAACTTTATTCTCCAGGCTGCAGAGTGTTTGTTTGCTTGCTTCATCTCTAAACAGTGTGGATAAGAACCTGGCTCCTGACGTTTTGATTTTCTGTATGTACTTGTGCTTAATATTTCCCATAGGAATCAGGACTCCCACCTCCCAATCAGTCTATAGATGGTTGATGTGGTTAATAAGCCTGGATCAGTAAAGGCATCTTTTGAAGATCTCATATTTTGGAACAGGAAGCTTACATTGTTCAGGGAGGTTTCATTGCTGGTTACGGAAGACACATGTGAGAAGAAATTGGCAAGAGACTTCTGTTCTTGTTTAATTACTGCTTCTACTTTTTGAGGCCTTCCAATCCCGACACACATTAACACGCTTGTTTACACCAGACAACCTATAAAATCAAACTGTCCTTTTGCAAAAGAGAGGATGCAAACTCATTCTTAACGCTAGGTAAACTATTTACAGAAGACTTAAGTGTGCTGGGTCATCTCTGCCCTGTGTCACTGACAGAGAGGAGACTGAGTGCCTCCACTTCTCTTTGGAGAGCTCACTGCACCGTTAGTGTCACTACCGAGCTCTTACAGGAGCCAGGATCTGTCCCCAATGTCCCCCAAAGTCACGTGTTACTAACTGGCAAGCCTTTCTGGAAGCAGCATATCTATACCTTTGGGCTTTCCTGGAAGTCTATCTACCCCCAGAAAAAATTTATAATCATACTAATCTTGTGTTCAACCTTGCTTCTTCTAGCACTTTTCTTCACTGACCAGTCTCCTGGTCATTAATTTTCTCTCTCTTATTATATCTCACCCCCACAGTTTTCCAGCACAGCTCCTTCACCACAGAGGGCAACTTAAGACCCTGCCTATCAGCTCTCTTCTCCCTCCCATTCTGTGCCGTTCCACTTCCTACTGCTATCTCAGACTGCTGAAGCTTCATTTCCCCATCCACTTTCTTTTGAAGTGAAGCCTAAACATTAGGAATTATGGGGCAAGTTTTTGGTGAGCCCGGGAGCTCTCCATTAATATGTGGATAAGAAGACCCAGTGCATCCAAAACCAATAGAGTCTGGAAGTGTAAGAATTCATAGTTGTTTAAATATGTAAGAAATGAATTAAGGTGATGTAATAGTTCTTAAATTTGGGCATTCAGAAGTGGCCTCGTATTGCATACTCCCGTGGAGGACCTGCCCCATAGGTAAGTAGATCTGGCTGTGCCTGGGGAGCTCAGGCCATGCAGTCTGGCACCCTTGTGTCTTTGCCGTTAAGATGAGTTGTATACATTTCCTTACTTTTCTCTCTGCTCTCTTCTATTTTTTCTTCCCACTATTCTCACCTTTTGCCATGTTCAGAAGATTTGAATCCACCAATGTATCATTTGGTTCCTATTAAATCTGTTTATTAACATATTTTAGTTTTATGAAGAGAAAGGAGTAAAGGAGAAGAGAGGGAGAGAGAAGTCTTTGGTTCTCTGGTTCATGCCCCAAATGCTGCCAGTGGCTAAGGGTAGGCCAGGCCAAATGGAGGGGCTTGGAATTCGTCCTGTGTCTCCCTTATGGGTAGAAAATAGCACAGTACTTGGGCCACCATCTTTTGCCCCTCCCCCCAGGAACCTAGACCCTGTCGGAGGAGGCAGAACTCAAAGCAGACACTCCAGCGTCAAATATGTGCATTCCAAGGAGCGTCTAAACTAAATGTGCCCCATATCTACCTCCTTATTAAATTTACAATTGTCTGTAAGATAACGACCCGCATATCACACAGCCGAGTGCCCTTTCCACAAAAGAACACATCACCCTGGACTCTGCTCCCAATAAAATATATTCTATATGACTACTGAGTGATCTTCATAAACTCCTGGTTCTTAAGAAAATGAAGTCTCTGTTTTTTCTTCAATGAAACATTGAATTTCAGCTGCAGAAAAAAAAAAACATAGTGATCATAATGAGGTGCAATCTGTTAGTGAAATTATGTTTCTTATTTAAGGTATGCTCTTTCTGGAAGCAGCAGACAATTGATATTCCAATTTTAATTACTCTAACTAGGTAACTTCCAAAATAGTAACCATCTTTATGTCTTTTTCAAATAATTCTTGTTATAACTTTAGCTTTTTTCTCCTAAGTTTCCCTTTCTATCTGAATCCTGACTGACTCAGGAATCAAAAGATTTTTTGTAAAAGGACAGAAACTGTGGGACACAATAGGAAATGCATATAGGCTATTTGTGCTGTGTGTATGTCTACACACACACACACACAGCTCACATACAACCCATGAACTTTTGCTAGCAATGTTTATCCTGGGGGTTTCCAAGAACAGAATCGGGTCAAAGTGGTAGAAATTTTGGGAACGATAGATTCCTTGGAAAGAACTTTTTAACTGTCACATCTTCCCCTCCACCAGAACTGGCCATGTCACTAAGTTCATAAAATGCTTGTTTTTTTCTCCCAAGACTTTGTAAACACCAGAAGCTTCCAATAACAGGACTGTTATAAAAAGAGCATTCTTTTATGCCCACCCATTTAGAAACAAACTATTATAAAAAGCAAAGAAGGAGTCGCTCCCAGGAGGGCACATGCTGAATGTGTGACCTGCTGAGCTGTGGATGACTGGGAAGCTGCATGGGCGGGGGCGGACACAGATTGTCACAGATAATTATGGCAGCCTTGAGAGCGTAGGAATCGCATGGGTCTGAGACTTCGTAATGCACATCAGAATTTTGCCAATGCTGTGTATGCTAAAGAGTCCTTCTTCCCCACTCTCTCGTCCAGTCTTTTTGCTTTTTTGATCCAAGACTGAAAAATTCCAAAAATAGCACTTATTCTTTTTGGGTTACATTTGGGGCACTCTGAATAAATCGTCTTCTAATCCTCGGGAGCTGTCCGCCCTGGAAGTACTAAGAGAGGTCATTCGATGTCACAGGTGAACAGCTACTGCCAGACACATCAAAGGAGGCACTTCTGCCTCAGATGGTCAGTGGAAGCATTCCCTGCCTCAAAGCTGGGGAATGTTTAGTGCACACAGAAAAACATTCGGAAGAAGCTAATGAATATCCATGTAGCCATGACACAGCTTTGCTGTAAAGAACATTTTGTCATAATTGCATCAGATCATGCTTTAAAAATGTCACTTATAAATATAATGGAAGCATATGTGTAACCTTTACTTCTTCACCCTGATCCTTCTCTTCCTAAAGGTTCCCTCTATTTTGAACCTGGCGTTTGCCATTTCCATGGTATTTCTGTGCTTTACCGCTCCACACGCACATACGTTCTACATTGTATTTCTGTGTGTTTGTAAACTTCACCTAAATGATGCCATACTCTAGGTATTATTCTGTAGCTTATTTTTTCTTTCAGCATTACTTTCTAATTATATCTGTTTTGTAGATGTAACTCTAGTGTGTTCTTTTCAACCATAGTGTGTAGATTAACATACACCATCTATGTATCTTTCTTTACCTATTTTCCTGTTTTAAAGGGTGTTGAAGAATCTGTTTTCTACTGTCAGCAATACAGTTATGTGTCCTCTTACTCATATGTTTGGAACAGTTATATAAGAATTTCTTGGGGCTGTAACTAGTATACACATCTTTATAGAATATTATCAAATTGTTGGCTAAAATAGTTATTCCAACAGCACTATCTGGAAATTCCTATTCTACCTCTTGACTGGCCTTGTGTATAGCAGAGTTTGATTTTTGACGATTGATGATCTTGAAACATTTATCACATTTTTTGTTGGAATGCAGCCAAAGAGATTGATATTTTTTAATTCTTCTTTTGAATGTCTTATTTAAGAAATCCCTCCCCATCATGCAAAATCAAAACCTTTTACATTTTTTTTTCCAAAAACATTTACAAGATTATTTGTAATACATAGATTTTGGAACTACCTGGGATTTATTCTGCATATACAAGCTGCAGGAATAAATTTAACATTTAATACCTTTTCAAAATATTTATTTTATTTTTTTTTGAAAGTTAGATATATGAAGAGAAGGAGAGACAGAGAGGAAGATCTTCCATTCACTGATTCACTCCCCAAGCAGCCACAATGCCAGGCGCTGTGCCAATCTGAACCCAGGAGCCAGGAGCTTCCTCTGAGTCTCCCACGCAGGCCCCAAGGCTTTGGGCTGTCCTCTACTGCTTTCCCAGGCTACAAGCAGGGAGCTGGAAAGGAAGCAGGGCTGCCAGGATTAGAACTTGTACCCATATGGGATCCCTGTGCATGCAAGGCGAGGAAAAGTTGAAAATAGTTTGTGGCAAGCACAGGGAGAAGCAGCTAGGATGCTACTTGGAAATCTTGCATGGCATCTTAGAGTTCCTGATTTCAGTCTGGGCTGTGCTTCCAATCTGGCTTCCTGCTCATGTGCATATGATGCTGTAAGTACTTGCGTTCCTGCCACCCTCGGGGAGCTGGGATGCGTTCTTGGCTCTTGGATCCAGCCTGGCCTTGCCAGAGGAGTTGTGGGTATTCAAGGAGGAGCAGCATATATAAACTCTGTCTCTGTTTTTCAAATGAAATGAACATAAATAAGTAAAAAAAATCTTCTAAAATAACTCATGAGTCAGAAAAGAAGTGGGAAAATTGGAATTCAATGGTGAGTGTCAAATACTAAGTTTGCATTTACAGAAATGGTTGTTTGGTACGTTCCTGTAGAATCAGTCGTCTCCTTATTGTGCTGTCAGTTCAGTTGGGCTAACTGCTTGATGTGTTTAATAAGCATGAGTGTGTTTTCTATTTTTGGAAGAGATCTTCATATCTAATATGCCAAGATGATCACATTCTTGGTAAATAATGAAATTTTGTTTTCCTTTCCAGTTATTTTTTTTCAAATTTTATTTTTATTGAAAAGTTATGTTTTACAGAGAAGGCAAGACATAAAGATATTCCATCCACTGTTCACTACCCAAGTGAACGCAATGGCCAAAGCTGAGCTGATCCAAAGCCAGGAGCTTCTTCAGGTGCAGGGATCCAGGGCTTTGAGCAGGCAGAGTTCCCTCTGAAGCTACTTGTTGGGGGAGGCAAGGAGCATCCACGGGGGACCTGAGAAGGTGGGTGGGGCACTTGCAGAAAGGCATCTTGGTGAGGTATATAGTGTCGCATGCATAGTGTTTCCTGGAGTAATATTCTACTAGGTGTTATCCCAGTTTCGTGGAACTGAGGGTTCAGACTCCAGTGGCTCAACAGGTTTCAAGTCATCATGGACAAATTCTAATATGTTGCTATATTTGCTTTGCTTATATTTGACTTAGGATTTTTACACATCTGTGTTTATTAGTGATATAGATCTAAGGTCTTCTATTTTTGTACCAAGTTTCAGTGCCAAGATTGTACCAGCTATCTGGTATCAGTGGGAAGTATGCCTTTGTCTTTATTTTATGGAATTACTTTATAGAAGGATAGGATTTGAGAGTGATACAACTCATTTAAATGTGTCTGCCAACTGCTGGATCTTGTGGGTAGCTTATTAATTTCGGATTTTTAAAAACTGGCTTTGTGAGGCTGGTGTTGTGGCATAGTGGTTAATGCTGCTGCCCGTGATGGTAGCATCTCATAGAGGTGCTGGTTCAAGTCCTGGCTGCTCTACTCCCCATTAGCCATGGGGAAAGTAGCAGAGGGTAGCTTCAGTGCTTGGTCCACTGCCCTCTGTGTGGGAGACCAGGAAGATGCTACTAGCTCTTGGCTTCAGCCTGGCCCAACCTTGGCCATTGCAGCTATGTGGGGGCATGAACCAGCTGCCAGGAGATCTCTCTTCTCTCTGCCTCTTTCCCTCCTTGTTTAACTGTGACTTTCAAATGAATAAATAAATCTTTAAAAATGACTTTGTGCTGATGGGGTTTCCTTTGTTGTTCTTGATTCCATATTGTTAACTTGTATTTTCCTGGGAAATTGTCCATTTTGTGTGATTCTTCCAGCTGATTGGCATGAAATTCTGTATGGAATTCTCTTTGAAGTCACCAATCTTTGTTGCAGCTGCAATTATATTGCCTTTATCATTCCAAACACTGTTTGCATTATTTTCCTTTTGAAAAATCTGATCAGTATGTCAGATATTTATTTTATTGGTCTTTTCAAAAACCAGATTTTGGTTTTATTTATACTTTCTATTGTGGGTCTATTTCATCCAATCTGACTCTTCTATTTATAACTTCCTTCCTCCTTTCTTTAGGCTGTTTTTTGTTCTTTTTGTTGGATGCTTAACTCATTCATTTCCAGATCTGTTTCTTTTCTAATAAAAGAATACAAACTTGTCATTGTTTTCCTTATTTTTTGAAAGATTTATTTGTTTTTATTGGAAAGACAGTTATACAGAGAGGAGGAGAGCCAGAGAAGAATATCTTTGGTCTGATGCTTCACTCCCCAGGTGACCACTATGGCTGGGGTTGGGCTGATCTGAAACCAGGAACAAGGAGTTTCTTCCAGGTCTCCTACATAGGTGCAGGGTCCCAAGGCTTTAGGCTGTCCTTGATTGCTTTCCCAGGCCATAAACAGGGAGATGGAAGGAAAGTGGGGCAGCTGGGATTAGAACTGATGCCCATATGGGAACTTGGTGCATGCAAGGTGAGAACTTCAGCCACTAGGCTGCTGTGCCAGGCCCTGTTTTCCTTGATTTAACAAGCATTTATATGCCAGTCACAGCTTCAGTGGACTTATCAGTGTAAAAAAAAAGAAAAAATGAGCAAAATCCCTTCTCTCTTATTTAATAACACTTTATTATGAATTCTTAATTTCATGAACTATTATTAAGAAGTGTGTTTCACAGTTCTGCTGAGGCTGCGATAAAGAAGTTTGTATCTTGGCTATTTTTCATTTACTTTTTGTTTTGTTTACAGAGTGTGGCTTGAGTGATAGTGATGTTTTTTGGTACTCTTGAAATTTGCGTTTGTGACCTGAAATGTGGCTGCAGTTGTTTTTTTTTCTGTAGTAATAAGTGCCATGAGCACTTGAAAGAGTGCTGACCAGTGATTTGAAGGTTCTTTTCAACTTGGCAAACCAGTGTTTCCATATCAAAGTCAAATAACCCTGCCTGATCTGGCTTGTTGTTCAAAGTCGTAGTTGAAAGTATAGTTCATGTTGAGACTGATTCAGCAGTGAGTCAGAGATGGTGTGTAAGCACTCCATCCTCTCACACCAGACCTTAATGAGCCCTGCCCAGTTCTCACAGGGAGCAGCAGCACAGAACATCACGGAAGATCAAAATAGAGCTGTTAGTCGAGTACCATGGCCAGCAGCCACCTCGCTGCTTGAGCAATTCCTCAACACTCAAGTAGGGAGGACTTCACTTGGTGCCAGCCACTCCTCTGAGGGTTTTTGCAAATGCCGGCTTACTTAATCTTCACACTGGTTCTGGCATGGTGAGTGGAAACTGGACCCAGAGAGGTTAAGCATTTGGGTCTTGGAAATAGTAAGGAACAGAGTCAAGATTGAATTCTGGCCACCTCTGATTTCAGGGACATGCTCTCCATTGTCCTGTGAGAACCCCTTACTCCACTTGGAAGCACATATGGCTGCACCCTCACTGCATGCCTCCAGAGTCACAGTCTCTAGGGGAAAAGTTCAGTAACTGCATTCTTCACATGTTGATGAATCTATTTCCAAAAGTTTGTGGAATGTGCAGTCAACAGAAGTTTAGTTTGACACAGAAGATTGAAATCCAACAGTTTTGTTCGTAAGATGTGTTTCTATGAGCTATTAAATATTTTACTTGAGAAGAAAGGAGACGAGTCAGGAAGAAAGTGAGTTGCTATACACTTGCTCATGCCCTCATTTCCCTTAACAGGGGGGGGACTTCAAAAAGTTCATATTAAAAAAAAAAAAACACATGGAATTAAAAGGTAAATTTTAGGGGCTGGCATTACGGCACACTGGGTTAACTTGCTCCCTGTGATGTTGGCATCCTGTGTGGGCACTGGCTCAAGTCCCAAGTGCCCCACTTCCTATCTGGATCTAGACTGACGTGCCTGGGGAAGCAGCAGAACATGGGGCCGATATTTGGGCCTCTGTCACGCATGACACATGTATTCCACATTTCCGGCCTTGGCCTGGCCTAATCCTGGCCATTGCTGTTTATTTGAGGAGTGAATCAGCAAATGGGACATTCTTTCTCTCTGTCTCTCTGTATTTTACTGTGTGTGTGTGTACAACTCTGGCTCTCAAATAGACAAACATTTTTTTTTAAAAAAGGCATTTTTTTCTTTTGGTACAAAACAATTTGAAGTTATGTGTAGTTCTTCACAGTTTACAGTTTTACAGCTTTTTGAAGACCACTAGTATGTATGGACTTCAAAATATCTTTGTACTAAAATAAAATATATATATTTGGGGTCCTGCGCAATGGCTTAAATTGTTGCCTTGCAAGCAATAGGGTCTCATATGGGCACTAGTTCACGTCCTTACTGCTATACTTCCTATCCAACTCCCTTCTGGTGGCCTGGGAAAGCAATAGAGGATGGCCCAAAACCTTGGGACCTCACACCCTTGTGGGAGACCCGGGAGAAGCTCCTGGCTTCTGGTTTTGTATTGGCTCAGCTTCTGCCATTGTAGCAGTGAGGTAGAGCTGACTGATACTCTCTCCCATGTCAGATGAGAGATTCTGCTTTCTTAATGCAGCCCGCTCCTAAATGCACACTGACCTCAAGTTACCTGAAGTCACAGTCAAGATTTCCCTTCTTCTCACTCCTTTTCTTCTTAAAATTCCAACTTGGGGTTTCTCACAGCTCACCTGCCCCATGAGTCCCCCTGTAATTTGTTTTCCACTTCCAGTTTTCTAAAACTAGTCTCTCTAGAGATCATTAGTTTAGCATCCTCATCAGTACACCCTACAATGTTCATGTTTTTTCCTCATTCTGCAGTAATCTTCATTTCTCACTGGAAGACATTGGCCATGCAGGGCTTTCATTTGCTGTAGAAAAGAGCAGAGAAAGGGGCTCAGGGTGCTTATGTGCAGGCCTTCCTGGAACACGCTAGGTGTGAGACGTGGAGAGTATTCTTTGACAACAGAGGAGCATTGCAGAGGGCAGGGACAAAGACAGAGGAAGAGGCACACCAGACTTGGATGGATTGGTTGCTACTCAGGCCCTATCGCACTTTCTATGTGCAGAGTCACAGGGAAATTTGGATTGAACTCAACCTCGTCTCTTAGACTTAGGTATACAGTGTACCTAATTCAGCCCTTTCACCTTTCGTGGCTTGGTCCCTTGTATTCAGCTTCAAAGGATTGGAGTTGAAGCAGCTCAGATTCATCAGTAGCTCAAGCTTTCTTCAGAAAGAGTATGGGAGCCGAACCTTTATTTAGAGATAGCTGGAACTTTAAGAATAAAATGGGGAAAAAAGCCTTTGTGCTGGGCATATTCCATGGCTTTGGATTGACTAAACAAGTCCTGTGATTAAAACAGAAAAGAGTGACAGGTCCTCTTGGTGAGGGACTATCCTTACTCCAGGCCTCTCCCAGCTCTTGGCTGGCCTATAACTCTTGGACTCTCGTTCAGGACAGGCTTCCTTCCTTTGCTAATTTCCCAAAGCATTGCATGTTCCAAAGCCATCTCCACTCCCCAAGAAAATTAATTGGTTAGCCCAACTGCTCAGGCCCCAATTCAAGGTAGAGTTTTGGCACCTTCCCCACCACAGTTATTACTCCTTGGTTTCATTTTAGTCTTCATTTCTGTTTCCCCACAGGATCTTAATCATTGGAGTAGGGACCTGGAAGAAGAAAAGAGCTGGGGGTGATGATGAAAACTGTTTTTTAGTGGTTTTGTTGAATTTTTATCAGATATTCCTAATGGCAATACAGCAGTTCTTACAGTATGTTCCTTCCTCTAATGCTTCTAACCCTTAAGATATCGTCAAGGCAAAGTCAACAGAGAGACTAGTGTAAGGCATCGAGCTAGATATCTTCCCTTCCTTTTCAGCAGTCCCATATTTGCTGTGTCACCTTGGGAAAGTTTCTCTCCATCTCCATGCCTTGTTCCTCCATATGTTCAGCAGAGGTAATCATGCTGGTCCCCTCCCTGCCTCAGAGGGGACGAGAGGATGGATGAGATCATGTCTGTAAGTGTGTTGAATTCCTTGGAGGAAGGTACTGTGGAAATTCACAGATGTTGGGTATTTGTGCAGCACTCCAAGTTCTTGGAAAATGGGGTCTTGTGCAGAGGACACCTTGCATGCTGCTAGCATCTGGTGCAAAGCCATAGCATCTATAATGTGCAAGGGGGACTGGGACTCTCCCAGCCTCCATGCAGGTCCCCACCAGACCATCCTGGACTGATGGATGCCAACTGTATCCGTAGAGTTTCTTAAGCAAGGAAATTGCACATGCCTCATTGGAAGCAGGTCCCAGGTTTCAAAGCTCCTCCCTTTAGGGATATTTTCCCAATGTGGTTCTATAGAAGCATTCACTTCCTTTCATTCTGTATTCAGTGGGGTAAAGGAACTGAAGGTCATTTATTCCTGTTTGTTTGGCCAATATTCCTGGTTAGTCACAGGATGAGGAAGTGAATATAATAGAACTTTACAGAGCTGAAGAGCTACTGGAAAAGGTAAATAATTAAAGAATATGTAAAAGAAAGAGTATCTAATTCTAATATGTACAGACAGTATTTTGTACAATCATTTGATAATCTAGCCAACAGAATTATTTTAAAAAGTATTGTTTATTTGTTACATTTTAAAACATTCATTTATTTTTATTGGAAAGGCGGATTTACAGAGAGAAGGAGAGAAAGAAAGATCTTTCATCTGCTGGTTCATTCCTTAAATGGCCACAATGGCTAGAGCTGAATTGATCCAAATGTAGGAGCCAGGAGCTTCTTCAGGGTGTCCCATGTGAGTGCAGGGAGGGTGCCAGAACAAGCACTGAGCCTGCCTGTCCTTTGAGTATAGTCAGCATGTCAACAGAGAGGAAGTTGTTTACACTTCACCCTCTGCACTTCAGCCTGCCCCCACCCACATCTGCCATGATGAATTGTAGATGCCGTGGCACTGCCGCATGTGGGCACATCCAAGTGAAGCAGACTCAAAAGGGAGGTAAATGAAAAAGAAGGTCAGACAGCTTGGAGGTCAGGCCTTGGGAAAGCTAGACTAGCTTGTTAGGATGATGTACTCTCTGTCCCCATCCTCCAAGCCTTGTCAAGATCTTCTCCATGAAGCTGTCTCTGAATCTCACTTTCTTTCTGGCCCTCTCTGGCTCTCCTGTCTCCTCCCATCTCCTGCTCCCCTCCCTCCGCCCCATGTGCACCATCTGTTTGACTCCTTGGTGTACAACTACAGTGACTGTGTTTTCTGACCAGAAATTGGAATGTGGTCTGGAACATTAAGACTCAGCGTTGAGATCGAGATTGTCCAGAAAAAGCCAATATATTTCTTGGCTGGAGAGATAACTCCATAGCTCCCCTCTAAGGTCATATTTGCTTAATTAAATCTATTGTGATTGCTTTGTTTGTTTTTGAAGTCTTTACTTGATGAGTGTTGTCTTCCAACTTGATTAGAGTTCCTTGGGGAAGAGGATGTACATGCATTTCCTTGGCATTTTGATTCTCTTTGAGATTTGTGCCACTTCATCCACAGATTTGATGGGGGTGGGCAGAGAGAGAGAGAGAGGAATCTGCCCTGTGTTACTCAGCCATCCCACAAATAATTTAATTCAGAATCTTGCCTGAGCTCTGTTTTCCATCATCAATTGTGGGATTAAGTGGAGATAAAGACAACATGATGGAGATTGGATGTCTCCCAATTCAGAACTGGGATGCCCTTCAGAACATGCAAGGGTGGAGACTGGGCCCAAGGGCCCAGCTGCAGAGAGACAGCCGTCAGAGTGATGAATGCCATCATCACAACCTCCAGTGCGCACAGGAGCCTGTGCAATTGTGGAGGAGAATCACCCAAGGTCGTCTTATCGTCCCATCTGCTGCTGTGTAAGACCACACTTCATCACTCTATTCAGATGAGCATCCTTCTTGGTGCTCAAAGTTGTTATCAACCTTTTGGTTACTTTCTTGGCAGTAGGGAGTTATAGTTTTTCATTTCGTTTCTTACTTTTGTTGGCACAGCAGTCAACATCAGTAAATCCTTAATGCTCAGGGAGATAGCAAAATCCTCCCGTGTCACCCACATCTAAGTACACTACAAACACAGGCTTTTCCAGTACTAAGCACAGTGTTTGTCAGTGTGCAAGACAAAACTTCAGCTGGAGACACAAAGTCTCCAGGGCATTGGTACTGAACCATAGATCAGCCTGGAAACACGACTTCATTTCCAGAATGCCCCAGTCACCAGGCCTTCAGCATTGAATGTCATCACTTTACCTTTGTGTAGACTCACCTTGGGAGAGAGACTTGAGAGACAGATTACAGAAGATAGCTCATAACTAATCAAGAGCCCATTACTTAATTTAGTAGAAACACTCATTCTTCTCTTAAAAATCCCCAAAGAGGACCCAGCATGGTAGCCTGGTAGCTAAAGTCCTTGCATTGAACACTGAGATCCCATATGGGTGCTGGTCCTAATCCCGGTAGACCCACTTTCCATCCAGCTTCCTGTTTGTGGCCTGGGAAAGCAGTTGAGAATGGCCTAAATCTTTGGGATCTTGTATCCATGTGGGAGATCAAGAAGAGGCTCCTGCCTCCTGGCTTTGGATTGGCTCAGCTCTGGCTGTTGTGGCCACTTGGGGAGTGGATCAATGGATGGAAGATCTTTTTCTCTGTGTCTTTCTTCCTCTTTGTATACCTGACTTTCCAATAAAAATAAACAAACCTTTTTAAGAAATCCAAAAAGACAGAGATCTCGGTTCAGTTTGTGTTCATAATGAAATAGAGGTTGGGAAATTGAAGTCAAGAGGTGGCAGTCTTGGGAAAAAAAATTCTATATGCTTGAATCTGAGTATTTCTCTGAGCATTTTTTCCTCCCATTTTCTTTGTCTAAAAGGAACTTGATTAAGAAGAAGGAATCACTGTGTTTTTAAAAGTGAAGTGATAAGGAAAACAACAGACCTCGTTTTCCTGAATGTTCTCCATGTCTGCCTCCCGTCCCTCTTTCTCCCAGCACAGTCTATTCCTGTCATTGGGATTTATGGAACAATCTCCCCAAACTGACCCTTCTGCTCTTCCGAGGCTTTAGTCCAGAGGAAGGTAGAAGGTTGTGGCTCAAACAATCCTGCAATGAGAGAGAAGTCTGCTGTCAAGAAAGAGATGTTGTGAGAGCTTAATAAACAGCCCATTCACACACACATTCTCTCTCTCTCTCTCTCTCTCTCTCTTTTTCTCTCTCTCTTTCTCTCTCTCTCTCTCTCTCTAACTGCAGAGGCCTGTAACTAGCAGAGGCTCCAGGGAGTAGAAGAGGATATGAATCTGAAAAAGGAAGGAAAAGGTTAGAGGAGGAGAGTAAATTTCCTCCAGGGTGGAAATGACCCCAAGATCAAAAGGGCAATTGTTCATGGATTTTGTGTGTGGCGGGTGGGGGGAGGGGATGGAACATGAGGGGAACTTTCACTTTTAGCATTATTCCCAGGAATATGGCTGGGAGAACAAATGGGGTCAGGACTTCTCAGAGTCTCCTTCATATCTGGCCCTAATTCCCAAAACTATCCTTATGGGGATTTTCTCCAGGAGTACCCTGCTGTGTCCTCAACTTGTGGGAAATCAACAGCAACTTGGGCGTGGTGCTTCACTGTCCCCTGACAGTGGTGCTGATGTGACAGAAACAAAAGTCAGGGCCGCACACATTCACAACAGAGACGGAAGGACCTGCCTCATTTTTCACCACTTCCCGCATCCTTTCAGGGAAGAATAAACTGTCCAGACAGGAGGTGACTCCCTGCAGCCAGATGGCAATCTGGTTCCATCCCAAGTTTTTCAACTGAGATGCTGCCTTGTGGTTCTGACTTGCCTGAGTCCTCCTTCTTGCTAGGCAACTGCAGATCTGTGCAGAACACTTGGTAGCACCCCAGTGCAAGCTCTTGACTGGTGGCAGTGGACAGAGAGAAGATGCGGCTTTGACCAGGTTCTGAGCAAGTAACGGATTTTCCTCTGCTTTGGACTCAGGATCTCCTCAATCCTGGGGTTTAAATTCTTTGGCTCTCATGTTTGTCATTAAAAGCTACTGCTCTCACTGTCTCTCCTCTCTATATATCTCATTTTCCAATACAAATAAAACTTTAAAAAAAAGACAGGCTACTGCTTCTGAGCCATCACCCTTGCCTCCTTTCCTTACCTGTATGGGAATCACAGAGCATGAATCCTCTCATGAGCAGAACACCAGCAGGTGGCTGGTGACCAAGTATCCCCTATCTGGTCCTTACTGTTCCCTGTGATCTTCTCTTTGCTCATCAAATGGCCGTGAGTTTGTAGAGTCACAGAATTGGAAAGGGACATCAGGGGCTTCAGCAATGTTTTTTTTCCCATTCGCTGACAGATGGCTGTTTAACCCCAGCTTAAGTGCTGCTAGGGACAGGAAACTCAACTGCTTCATAATGCAGCTCATTCCCCTCGCCCCAGATTAACAATACCATGGTCCCCACACTGCTCTCTGAGCTCTCACTGAGGAGGCAGAGTCATCTTCCCAGAGCAGTTCGTGTATTTGAAGGCAGCTGTTCTGCCTCGTTGGAGTGCTTTGAGTTCCTGCCAACGCATCGCCACGTATTGCAGCCATTCCTTGATAATGTTGACCATGTTCCCAGATCCTTTCCTACTCTGGTTACCCTCTCCTGGTTGTCAGTATCCCTCTTAACAAGAGAGTCCTAGATCAAAAGTTCCACAAGTGAGTGCAGGTGGTCTCTTGTTTGTTCTAAGGATTGGACAGCTGTCAAAATGATCTAAGTGTTAGAGGCCTCGTTATACTTTTGGCTGCTGCTGAGCTCAGATTGAGCAGAGTCTTTGGGTTTTGTCGGTGTGAGCTGTTGTTGGCATGGGCTGTATTCACCCACATACTTTCCTGAGGTTAACGATGGGTCGCCGCAGTTGTCCAAGTTAAACCCACTTAGTTTCAACCAAGATCTTCATGGCTATGCCTATTGCCAGCCTGCACTTAGTGTTCTGTTTTTGACTTTATGTGGTCTTCCTGGTCTCAGTTTGCCTTCTTTGTATTTGCATTGTTAATACAAATGATCAGGCAAAAGCCAAGAAGAGCCGCTCTCCAGGATATTCTCTTGTAAGCGAGGCTCCATAGGTGTGTCCACTCAAGTGCTTACATGCTTGTTTCATTCCATGTGACATGGATTGCCACCTGCAAGACAGTGGTCATGCCAGCCTAAAAACTTAGAAGTTCTTAAATTCTGTCTCTAGTATATATATAACCAGAAAGTGTGGTTCCAGATATGTCTATCTTTCCTTTGACATAGAAGGCTGATGTTTTCACTTCCTAACACAGTGATCAGAGATAGCCCCGCCACCCAGTCAGTGCCCTGAGGATTTCAGCTCAAGTACAAACAGGCCTGGAGCCAGCTTCCAGGCACAAGTCCAGAGTGCTGGATCGGACAGCCCTTCAGAATTCCTGACATAAGTGGTCCTGTCACATCTGGTGGAGGGTGGAGATGCAACGATCCAGCCATGCAGCTGATGTTCCAAACCAAGTCTTTCTAAATTAACATCGGGACATCTTCAAGGCCACCCCAGGAAACTACATGTCAAAACCCGCCAGCTTCAATTATCCATGGGCCTTTACCTCTTTACCAGGACTGACAAGTAGGGTTTCTCAGAGTGTTGGCCTCCATCAGCCGTCTAGGGCTTGGCTGACTTACAGGAGAGAAACGATGGGCTCATCCTTCCACTTTTTCTCTGCGGTAGAGTTTTCTGCCCTACCTCTGAGCTTGTCTTTTCCCCACACCGCAGACTTTTTTTTTTTTTTTTTGCAACCTGGCATTGTTGATGACATGACCCTGCACTTTCTATATCCCTCATCCCTCTACCAGAAGCCAAGGGGATAAGACCATGGGAAAGGTAGGATCAAAGTTCTCAGATGGCCACACCGTGCAGGGAAAAGGACTCTACTTGCTATTGAAGAAGATCTGAGAAAAGACTCCCAGGAAGGAAGCTCATCTAAAGGTTCAGCTCCTCCTGGGATGGGACAGGTGACTGAGCTGAGCCCTCCCCTTCACCTGGTGCTGGAGGAAGCCCTGTGGCGAGATCCGTGGGTGGCATGCTGGCATTGCGGGGAGTGAAGGTGGCTGGACTTTCATGGGCTGTGCTCTCCAGAAGAAGGTAGCATCCTAAAGTCCCCACAGCTCACTCACGGCCCTTCACTAGTTTTCTGCCGCTTGCAGAAGTAGAGAAAAGGTAGAGAGAAGTGGCAGGTGCTGCAAACTTTCTTTCAAAGAGGACATGGGCTCTCCGTGAATCATAACATTGCTTCCCCATCCTGAGTCTGTAGACTTGAGGGCTATCATCATGCTCTCTTGGTTCTGAAACAACGAAGAAGCCTCTTGCCGTTGCCCTTGGGGACATAGCAGTTGGTGTTTTGTATTTGTCTCCTGCAGCTCTGGCTGCTGGGTGGACAGCAGTTTGTCCTCCCCGCCTCATTCTGTTTTCCTGTGGCCTGTTGTTCCCTTGTTCTCAGGGATTCTCTGTCTTTTTCCGGCTTCATCCTCCATCCCCAACCCCAAGGCCTTGGTCTCTCCTCGCGTGCCCAGAGCTCCTATATGTCTCCCTCTTTCCCATCTGATGCCATCTTTGTGATATGTTTTTAAAGGGATAAACCTTTTACTTTTGGCATTTCTATTTTCAAAATCCTAGAACAAGGGACATTTAAAAATAACATACCCTGGGTAGAACACTGCTTGTTCACGGCAGGAAAAAAAAAAAAGAAAGAAACTTGTCAAGGAGAGAAAAAAAAAAAAGAACAATCATTTCTAATTTGATCACTTCACATTTTAGTTTAGTTCCTTCTAGTGTTAGTGCACACTGGTATGTGTGTGGGTGGGTGGGTATAAATAAAATGGTATGTTCTGTACATTCTGTGACCTGAGTTTTTCATCCAGTAACGATTGTAAACAGTGAGCCATGCTTCATTTTGCTTTTTGGCACGATGCTGCTAAAACAAAAGGCTCAATGTTACGTCTTTATTCCTTGTCAGTGTGAGATGATTGCCCAGTGTGTTTGCCTGCTAGTTGTAACAGCCATGGCTTAGTGTTTCTTGCATTTCCCTCTGGAGGTCCATATAGGAGCTTCTTTCCGTAGCTTATTGACATCCACATACTGGGAGGCCTCTTCCCCTCCAGGTCAGAACATTGGGGACTCTTTCTGTCATCCTGCTCCTCCCTCATCCTTCTGTGGCCTTGTGAGTGGGAAGCATATCATGTCTCATCCCGGGAGCAGACAGAAACCCAGATGAGGAAGAAAAATGAAGGGCTACTCAGAGGTGTCGTCCGTTCTGGGAGATGTGGTATGGCTGCTGGTCTGGAACCTTCTGTCTAGGAGAGGCCTGGAGAACAATGAGTGTGAAGATGAGAGGCAAAGGGGGGACTAGTTGGCATGTAGATGACCCCCTCCCGCCCCTCGGAGGGTTCTTCAGCTGTGAGTGGAGGTGTCCTACCCTTCACAGCCCTGAGACTGGAGAAGGCACTGAGTTGCACTGGTACCCAAGACACATGTGGATGCAGAGGCCATCAAGATCTTTGTCTTACAGATTGGAATGCTGAGTCCCAGAATCGGGGCGTCCTGGGGTGTGTGGTGTGTGTGTATTTTAAGACTTACTCATTTGTTTGAAAGGTGGGAGGCAAAGAGAGAAAGAGCGTGAATGAGAATGAGGTCTTCCATAATCTGCTGATTTGCTCCCCAAATAGCCATAATTGCAGAGATCCAATTGCAGACTGGTCCAAGCTTGAGACACCCCCAGGGACCTCCACATAGTTACCAGGGACCTAAGTGCTTGACCATCTATGTTGGTTTCCCAGACTCCTCTGCAGGCAGCTGGATCAGAAGTGGGACAATAGGACTTCAACGGGTACTCTGGCAGAGAATGCCAGCATCTCACACAGCATCTTAACTGGAAAGTTGTAAGAACCGCACGTTGTGTTATTAAACCAGGTGGATAGAAGAGCCGGGTCTTGGGATCGCTTTTGACTCTCAGGATAGAGGTATTATCGTCCCATCTTGAGAGCAACTGCAAGAACTGATGGCAGGGAGGCGAGGCTTTGGTGTAGGAGGCCAGAGTAAGTGTGACTACTCCCGAAACAACACAGAGATTGAAGTTCAGAGCATAAGAAAGCCTAGGAGGGGCCCAGCATGATGACTTAGCAGCCAAAGTCCTC
The DNA here is from genome assembly GCF_017591425.1 of Ochotona curzoniae. NCBI lineage: Eukaryota > Metazoa > Chordata > Mammalia > Lagomorpha > Ochotonidae > Ochotona > Ochotona curzoniae. The sequence continues at coordinate 2,311,960 of NW_024465654.1, read as the reverse complement.
ACCTTGCACACACCGGGATCCCATATGGGTGCCGATTCTAATTCCGGTAGCCTCGCGTTCCATCTAACTCCCTGCTTGTGGCCTGGAAAAGCAGTGGAGGATGGCCCAAAGTCTTGGGACCCTGCATCCACATAAGAGATCTGGCAGAGGCTCTGGGCTCCTGGCTTCAGATTGATGCAGCTCCGGACATTGTGGCTGTTTGGGGAGTGAGTCATTGGGTGGAAGATCTTCCTCTCTGTCTCTCCTCCTCGCTCTATATATCTGACTTTGCAATAAAATTAAATAATTCTTTTTTTTAAAAGAGAAGGCCTAGGAATTTGGGATGCCAGAACCTAAAGAAAATGATACCTGATATCTCTTTCCCCAAAGAAGTCATGCAGCCAAAAATCAGGTTCCTACTTTGAGACTAAAATGAGGAACTCTAGTAGAAAATCAATGGCTCCACTTTCAGACAGTTGAAGACCTAATAATTTGTTCCATTGTGTAATTGCAACTTTGTGTGTTGCGGTAACACAGTGAAAAAAGGATGGGTACAGTGAACAGTGACTGGCAGGAAGCCTTCGGGAAAGCAGGTGTTACAAAACCCACCAGGGCCCACCAGGGGCCCATATATTCAAGCAGAATTTGAATGTTCTTGGAAAGGAAATTAAATCCACACATATGAGGGATTATTCAATAATTTCATAGGGATTTGTATTACAGAAAACTATGTATGCACTCCAATTTTTTTTTTTTTACAGAAAAATAGATATCTTTTTAAGAAGATTTAGTTGTTTTGCTTAAAAGTCAGATTTACGGAGATGGAGAGACAGAGAAATCCTTCATCTGCTAGTTTACTCCCCAAATGGTACTAACAGCCAGAGCTGGGCTAGGTCCCCCACAAAGGTCCGGGGCTCCCTTGTACCATCATCCACTGCTTTCCCAGGCCATTAGCAGGGAGCTGGATCAGAAGTAGAGCAGCTTGGACTAGAACCGGTGCCCATATGGGATGTTAGTGGCACAGGCAGAGGCCCAGCTTGCTTGCTATACCACCACACTGGTCCCCAAAAGTATCTTTTAATTCCATATCCCACAGATGGTTGGAAGTGTACACACACACACGTTAACTGACATCTATATATTTGAGTATATAAATAAAGGTAGGTATGTATTTATCTCCATCTGTATGTGTAGTACAGATGGAGGGTAGGATGAATATAGATAGATGATTGTAGATAGAATAGGAGCAGAAAGAATGTATTATCTGAGTATGGAGTGGCATTGACATAATCTCAAATTCTGGCTTCTTAATTCCCTCCCCATCCATCCGTCCATTCATCTAGTATTTACTGAAGACCGAGGACTGTTGTTATAGGTTTGGAGCACACACCAGAGCAAGCCAAGAACTCTTGCTCTCTGGAGCTTGCATCCTTGTCAGGCTGCAGGGTGACTATGGATAACTCTTGCTTCCATCTCTTACTTCTCAACTGGAATTCCCTCTGCAACTTTCCATATGGTCTTGTAAGACACAATCATGATGAAATAAATACTTATCTAGCACTAGCAACCTACCAGGGACTCTGCTAAGCATTTTGCAAAGATGATTTCATTTGCCTTTCATAATTTTCCTGAGAGATGGCTATTTACAGATGAGGACACCGGGGCTTAGAGAATTGAAATAATGACTTCATCTGGTGGTGGAGACGGAACTCAAATCTTGCACTCATGGTGGCTACTGCATTTTGAGCAGGATTTGACTCTCCAAACTAATGAAGAGTTGTAAATTCCAAAGTCTTGCATTGATGTCTAATGGATTAATACTAGTGATTGAGGGACTAGGATGGGGGTTTAATCCAGTTAGGGTGTCTGAATCCAGGGGCTTTGGGAAGTGGTTGGATTGAATTAGGTTTCTAAGGTGAAGCTCCGTGATGGAGCTGTTATAGCTTTTGGTAAGAAGAGAGGGTAGATGAAGAACATTCCTTTTGTCTCTGCCTCCTGGTTTTCTGTGTGGTCCTGTTCCCTCCTCCAGTGACACTAGATGACTACACTTATGGGGCCCCGAGTCTTGGACTGTGCACCTCCAAACCGTGAGCAACAACAACTCTTCCTTGCCAGGTATCTTTTCTTGGTGTTTTTAGTGAAAGTGATGGCATGCTGACTCATGAAACCTGACTGCCCTCCCTGAAACCTTCTGGATGAGGCTAGCAGCAAGCAGCCGGAGCTCCGCACCTCAGCAGAACTCTGCTGAGTCACTTGCAGGTTAAATTAAAAAGCTACCACCCATAACATTTTTTGCTTGACTCTTCTTTCTTTTGTCCATTCGCTGCTGCAAACTGAAAATGGTCCCCACCAGAGAGTGGACCATGGTGATGAGTTACATGTGAACCAACACATGCCTGGAGAGCTCTCCTGCATCTTTGCAATATTCCTTGTGTATTTTTTTCATCCTTGGGATCAGCTGCTTTTGCATATGACTTCCTTGGCATCGGTGTCATCCCAAACTGGAGGAACTCTGTTAGGCAAGCGTGTTTCACAGGTGGGAAGGGGAAGATAAGCTCTCAGGAGAACTAGAGGAGAGCCAGGGGAGGCAGCTCTGGGAGAGGAGCTCTCTTTCCCAGACCTTGCTCTTTTGCTTGATTCCACATCAACCCTGCTCTTCAGGCTCAGTCGTTATCCACGGTCAGCATGAACATTGCCAGCAGGCAATCATTAGTGCTCGTGTGAGCTTCACAATAAATCCTGACTATAAAGAAGACCATTATCTCTGCTTTCTGGCAGGAGTGTAGGAAGTGACCACTGGCTTTGGAAGGGTCTGTACTACCAACGTAAACCTCTGGCTGGGCTGCCTCTGAAGTGGACCAGTCCCAAACTCTGTGCTTAATCTCTTTAATCCAGGTGCATTACAATGGAACTTCATGCTCATTCCTATTTAGTTAGTGTTTACTTTGTCAAGTGGCTACTATGAGCCAACCCCTGGGCAAAGGCTTAGATCGTTTAGCCATTTAAATAGCAGAAGGCTCCAAGTTTACCTATGTGTGATCTATGAGGAAATGATTTGCTAAGCAAACCCATGCTGTGTGTGTGGGGTGATGTGTTGGGGGGTGGATTTTATGCTACTGAGGATCATAAGTTACTGCCCAGAAACCTCCCAGGCTTTCCTGAGTTCCCTCTAACGTGAATTCAGGGAGCAAGGCCATGCAGTGGGAAGGACTCGGGATGAAAAGTCTGGTTCTGTGCTGCATGAACCATGTCCCATGGCACAGTCATCCAGGTCCCCTTTATCCTCCTGCTTGCATGAATCTGGAACCCCTTTCTGGGTCTTCCATTTGGGTGCTTGGGTCCAAGTCCTGAGACCATCATCCATCACTTTCCCAGGTGCATTAGCAGGCAGCTGGATTGGAATCAGAGCAATTAGGATTTGAACTGATGTTCTGAGAAGACGCTGGCATTGTAAGCAGCCACTCAGTGTGCTGCTCCAAAGCATTTGTGTCTATTTCTCTTTATAAGTAGACCCCAAACTATCTTTACATGGTTCATTTCTAGACTGCCTGAAACAAGTGCAATTCCTAAGTGAGATTCTTGATGTATTGGCTCTCTTCTGCTTTCTCTACTTTTTTTTAAATCTCCGAAGAGGTGTGTGAACACATGCATGCATGTGTACACGCACACTCACACACTTGTGCACACAGAGGCATGCCTGATCTCATCATACGCACACATGAGCTGGCTTCCTTAGAGTAGGAGCTGACCATTAGGGATGTTTCTCACAAGGCTCAAATTTAACCAGAAAGGAAAAAAGCCCAAGTAGCATTGATGTACTCAATGCTTCAACCCAAGGACTTTGCCTTTCCACACAGCCTGCAGAATGTTACAAGCCCATTAATGTCTTAATCACAGTTCCCGCCCAGGGAAGACTATCCCAAGGCTCCCCAAGAGAGCACTGACCACACCACATGCCTTATCTGTGGACTGCAATTAGAAAGCTCAGGCTTAACTGTTTTTCCAGGGCCTTAAAGTTTATGTATTTTTACATATCCTTGGATTGGAGGGTAGAGGGCATGGCTTTGGGTTTGGCTTTTGCTCTGCTATTGTCTGGGAAAAATCTACAAATGTGGTGGGAAAGCTGATGTAGTGCAGAATGCAGGCATGGCTTGAGGAGTTAATTGACTTGGAGACTGAGCTCGAACTGAAGGTGGAAACTTGGATGGAACATTTCGGAGCTGCCCCTTCCAGTCCCCAGCCAGGCTGAGGCAGTTGGAGTGCACCGTACCCAGTGATGTGTGTGGATGTGGCATAGCCCACAGGCACTAGAGGGACTTTCTGAGGTTGGAGAGGGGTCTAGGCAATGTTTTCCAAGCTCCTTAATATGTGTTCTGCTTTGACCCAGGCAGCGTGTTTCTGCAAGAGTGCAAGAGAAAGATAACATGTGGGATGGAAAAGCAGAATCCCTTTCTTAGTTGCTGGGGAGAGATTTCTAGGGCATGGGTTTGGCAAAATATGGTCACAATGAAAAAATGGTGGATTATGTCTCCAGATTTGAATATTGTGAAAGTGATGCTCTGTATGTGTTCTGGAGACCAATCCCAGCAACTTCTGGGTGTTAAGCAGTCAAGACTATTTGAGTTCGCTGGAAACAAAACAATCTTCAGAACACTGTGACCCGAAGAGGTGACCTTGTACCCTGCAGGGCAGAGCAGCAGCCCTGGTTGGAAGAGCTGAGCCTGCAGATTCACTGCATGTCACTCCTCAGCAATGCAGTGAGTCAGGTGGAGTGCCCTGAGATGATGTAGACTTCCTGGGTGCCAGGCTGCAGAATGAAGGGGCTTCCCCCTGGCGAGTGCACGACTGTGTCTTAGCTCCCAGTTCCCAGCTACAGACGGTGAGCACCAAGGTCCAGTTTCTATTTCCAGCCACTCCTCTCTGGGTTACGTCTCCCAGTCTGTTGCTTTTCTCAGGAAGAAAACTGTGAGGAGGAAGAGAGGAACTAGAAAAGTTCAGAAACAGATTGTCCGTGATATACACCATGGGCACTGGGAGATGGAGTGTAGAAAGCAAAACAGGTCCATCTGACAGCCCAACCTCAGCGCAGCTTCTCAATGTTTCATTCCACCCGCCTTGTTGGGATTCCATCCTATTGGTCCTGGCCCCTTGTTTTTAATGAAGACAAAGGACATCAGACCACTATTTTTTACTAGTCAACAACACCTCAAGCTAAGCCACCAAATGTTATGTGCTAGGAGAGTTGAGTGTCACCAGGGTCACGATGTCATCGTGATGAAGGGTCATTATAGTGCCGCTCCTCTGTCAGTTCAGTATGTTGCAGGTTGCTGGAAATGATTTCTGCTGTAGTCCTCATTAAAAATCAACACTTCTTAAATTGTCTGACTCTTTTGTCAGCAGCCTGGTATAGCAATGAGGACTACATCTGTGGGTTGGTACAAGAGATGATTAATGTTGTTCACTAAATAATAAAGTTCTTTTACTCTTTTGTCCAGAACACGTGTGTGTTGGCAAGATTTCCTGTTAATTCATTTACACATGAAATCAGTTTCAAAGTGTACAACTTTATGTAAAAATCAATACATTGAAAAATGCTATTTTTTTCCCACATTGTAAAAGTGAGGGGAGAACAGGGCAGAGGGCATGGCCATGAGCCTGTTGCCGAGTTGGCCAACAAAGCCGTCAGTATGATGGATCCTATGTTGACAGTCTGTGCATGAGGGAACTGTCTCCCAGGTCCCTTTTGCCCAGTGAGCTCCTCTTGGAGAATCTGTCCCCAGAGGGCAAGCTGCAGGAATGGGAGGCACTGGAGCAAAGCCAGTAAGGCAAGGGTGAGGCTGGAAGAACGGCGTTTCCCTACGTGGGCTGTGTCTTCGCTTAGCCTGTGAAGCATTTTCAAAAATAGATGTGTTCACCCCCCAAGATTCCGAGTTAGTGGATCTGGGGCAGAGCCAGCAGTCAACTGTATTTTTTACAGCCCCATAAGTGATTCCAATGGTTAGCTAATGAGGGATCCAATGCCTGCCTCGGTATCCCATTCCAACCTCAGCCTCCCGCTGTGGCAACTTAACTTCTTTGTGGCCAGAGCATCATCCACTGGGTGTTGTGCCCCTTGTCCCTGTTTTTGTCTTTTAAAGATTTATTTATTTTTATTAGAAAGATTTACAGAGAGAAGGGGAGACAGAGAGAAAGATCTTCTGTTTGCTTATTCACTTCCCAAGTAGTTGTAACAGCCAGAGTTGAGCCAATCTGAAGCCAGGAGCCAGGAGCCTCCTCTGGGTCTCCCACATGGGTGCGTGGTCCCAAGACCCTGGGCCATTCTGTACTGCTTTTTCAAGCCACAAAAATTGTATTTATTTGAGAGGCAGAGTGACAGAGAGTAAAGGAAGGGAGACAGCAAGTGAGGAAGCAGAGAATGAAAACATGAGTCAGAATAAGCAAGAGAGATGTCTCTTCCATTTTCACATTTACTCCCCAGATTGCCACAGTGACTTCTGCTGTGCCAGGTTAAACCAGGAACCAGAAACTCCAGATGGATCCCCCACAAATGCTAGGGGTCCAAGCAGTTGGGCTATCCTCTCCTTCTTTCCCATTCACATTAGCAGGGATTTACAGTGGATCATTGAAGCACTTGAACAGCAGGACTTGAATCAGCACTCAGACATGGGATGCTTACTTTGCAGGCCTTGGCTTAACCAGCTGAATCCCTTATTGTGTTTTGTTGTTGATTCGTTGTTTTCAGATTCAGTATTCCTTGTTCCTGTAATTTGTTGTGATGGTAGGTAGGCACTTCAGGAAAGTAGTACCTCTGTGTTCCCCTCTTGACTTCCCCGCTGCCTAATGATGATGCCCTGTGAGACTGTCCATACTCAGTGGAGGCTGGTAAGGGCCCTGAAATTAGGTCATGAGCTGCACAGAATGAAAAAGGGGGTTGCAGTCCAGCATGGTAGCATAATGGTTTAAGTTCTTGCCTTGCATGCGCTGGGATCCCATATGGGCTCTGGTTTGTACCCTGGTTGCTCCACTTCCCGCCTACCTTCCTGCTTGTGACAGTTGATGACTGGATAAAGAAAGTATGAGACATATATGCAGTGGTGGGCAGAGGGTGAGTGGTGAAATATTACTCAGCCATAGAAAAAGATAAAATCCTGACATTTGTGAGAAAATAGATGTAATGACATCATTGTGCCATGTGAAATAAGTCATACCAGAAAGACAAATACCACACACCTTCTTTTATCTATGGGGGTTAATGTATGGACAGAGCATACAATTGTGTGGTCATGGCATTAGACATGTAGTTACAAATATTGCATCATTGAATCACACCATGCAAATGACAATATGATCTCCATTCCCTGTGTTCTAGTCATGGTTGCAAATCTCTCACTTCATGGTATTAATGTCTATTTTCAAGACAAATGGTAAACATTTGTAGGCATATAATGTCCATATTTGAAATGAATATGGCAAAATCTTTGCAACTTGTGCATTAATAATAATTTGAAGAAGAGTGATGAGTGTTGCCAAGGATGGCCCAGGGGACTGACAAAGCCCTCCTTGGAGAGGTAATTCCTGGACTGAGAGGGGGTGGGTTAAAATACAGTGAACGAAGGATTGTGTGGAAGGAATGGAGTCTGAGAGGAGCCAGAGGTCAGATCTCATTGAGCCTTAGAGACCATAGCACTTAGTTGAGATGTATTTTGAGTTAATAATCATTTGGCTTAAGGTGTTTGCAAGGTATTCTAGATAAGGATTAAAGGTTCATACACATAGTGCTGGTGGAAAGAAAATGCTGATGATGTCAGCCCAGATTTCTCTTTCATAGATAAGCATATGTGGAGAAGGATGTGGATTTGTCTGCTGCAATCCTACAGTCCATTAGCCAGAGCCTGCTTAAAGCTCTACTGAGAGACTGTAGGGGAAGGACTGTCTCCAGTGGGCACAGGCAAGGCACATCATGGAACAGTTGGTCTGGGGGAGTGCATGGAGAGAGACTATGCCCAAAACTGGAGTCCAGGGAAGACAAGGCAGGCACTTGAAAAACAGAGAGAGTCAACAGCAAGCTGTCCGGGAAGCCAGAAGGAACAGAGTGAGTGGGCTGGATATCAGGGGAGAGAGGGAGCTAAAGTATTTCTCTGTATCTTCTGGGAAACCCAGGCAGCGGGAAGAATGATGTTTTCCATTTTAGCCACAAATTACACTGCATAATGTCCTGGGCTTTGGGCATGCCTGTGGACTTAGGTGCTGTACCATGTGACTGTTTCAAGCCCCTGGGGCCAAGTTTCCCTCCTAGACCAAAGCCCTGTCCCTAAAACTCTTCTTCTGCTCCTGCAAGGCTCTAGAGGGGGTCAGCCAGAGGTGAATTTACAAGGTACCAGGCTGAGGGGACAAGACCTGGAGGCTCAGATGCACAATGATTGTGTGCTGTCAGGTTGAGGGGACCCCAACATGGCCTAGTGCTATGGGGGCAGGAGTTGCAGGTGGCTAATGCTTGCTGTGGGGAGTAAAATGCCGATCTTACTCTCCTGTCAGGCTGGCCATAAAGGACTCCTGGAGGAAGAGGTATGTTAGGAAAGATACAAGGTGGTAGTATTGGGGAGATCTCTGATGCAGAAGGAGATGCTGTTTGTGGGTCTCAGGGTGACTCAGCCAGCAGATACAGCCTCTGGGCAGCTAGACTAAGAGGTCAGTGGGACCAGGTGGTGGATAAGGCCACATTGAATAAATGTATGGCTTTGGAGCATGAAGACCATGGGTCTGTGCTATAGGAGCATTGTCCCCATCAAACTTGGGTTTCCTTGTTGCTTTGACAACTACACTTGTGTGTCGTAGTAAGAACCAAGGCTCCTGGTAGATTAAGTGATGATGATGGTGGTGGTTGGTGATGCTATGAGGTAGCAAGATTTGGTTCTAACCATGTTTTTCTATGCACATTCCATACATTGCCATATTTTCATCTTTATAGCAGCAACCCTGTACTGTTGGCACCATTTTGAATCCCTTTTTTGATGGTCTAGAAATTGGCGGCATGCCTGAGGTCACACAGTGCACCAGCTATGTTAGCAGGGAACTGAGCCCAGGCAGCTGTTTCTGGACTAGACTGTACTGTAGCCTTCCCAGGGCACACTGGTCCTGCCAGACAGGCAGATGGGATGCCCAGCTCTCATAGGGAAGTAGAGAATAAGGACATAGAGGGAAATATGCAAGAGCAAAGATGTTTTTTTTTTAATGTCAAATGATTTTTATGACCCCATTTCATGGATTATTGCCCCCAGCCGTGAGTGTCACCGTTTCTTTGTCCTTTGGTTCTCTCCACCTGTGTGTAGAGGACGGAGGTAGCACAAATCATAGGCTTGGAGTTCACAACATGACTCTCATCAAATTGTGACTTTCATTGATTTAAGGAAAGCAACCCAATTCCCAACACTGACCTTTGCCACATTTTTCTGACACTTGCTGCTAGAATGAAGAATCCTCAATTACGAAAATTATACTGAGCAGTATGCTGCACGAATGGTACCCAACGGACTAGCTTAGAAAAATGATGATACTCATTAATGCTGAAACCTTCAGCCACTTGAGTCCAAGCTGTCACTTCTCCTCTCCTCCACCAGGTTTTCCCTAGATTTCTGATCTTTGGCAGTTTCCCAGGACCCCTTGAAAGGGAAAGTGTCTTAAACATCTTCATACAGTCCCCATCTTTCAAACCTTTCATCTCTTCCTAGCCTACCCTCCTCCAGCCATCTGTGCATCCTTGTCTCCCCCAACCAGCAGTGCCAAATCTTCAAACTTCATAGAGACATCTAACACAAGAGCCTTATGAGTGAAACTTGTCAGCTTTGGAAACTTTCATTCTTCTGTAAATAATAGCAGTTTTATTTCATTTTTTAATATATTCAGTTTATTCATTTGAAAGGCAGGGGCTGACAAGTCTACCATCCATTGGTTCACCCTCCAGTGGCCGACAGCAGCTAGGCCTAGATCAGACCAAAGCCAGAAGCGAAGAACTCAATCCAGGCTTCCCACTACGATGGCTACTTGAGCCATCACCTGCTTCTTCCAGGGGCTTGCATGAGCAGGAAGCTGGAATGAGGAGTGGAGGTGGGACACGAACCCAGGGTCTTTGATAAGGGATTAGTATGTCCCTACCAGTGTTTGAACCACTGCACGAAATGCCGGTCTTAGGAACTTGTGTTCTTGGCGTTAGAACCAACTAGTATTGCCATTTAATCTGTTCCCCAGACTCAGTTAAACCTGGAACAAGTTCCCTGCAGGATCCCCCCTTTAAGTGTGTTTCCCAGTCCCATCTTCTGTGGGGTCCCTTGTCCTGCACCAGCTCCCATCTGTCATGTACTCTAACCAGCCTAATTAGCCAAACTCACTGAAAACAGGTAGTTCCCCAAAGTTGTTCGCTTCTGAAACTGGACAATACTCACCGTTTCCATACCCTGTTCTCCTTGAAGTTGTCTCTGACTGGCAGGATCTGGTTGCAGTCAATGTCACATCAGTGGAGGACTCCCACCTGCTACAGTGCCTGAATTTTCTATCCCAGGAAATCAAGACAAAGAGGAACTGTCAATCGCATTGATGTCTGTGAATTCTTAGTGTCTAGGGCCTGCTCTGCTTGTCTCCTTATGTTAAGAAGGACCTATGTTGAGGTAGTTAAATACCTCCAGATTCTTTTCAGAGTGGAGATCCAGTAACTTAGTGGGATGAACACTGATTGAACAAACACTGATCAAGCAAAACCGACAATCTGGTTAGGTACCAGATAAATGGAGATAATTAAATGGCCTTTGCTCTCCTGGTGCTGACAGTCCATGAAGGGGGATAGACTAAACCATCAGTAGCTGCAGTGGAGAGGGGAGAGCTTGGGGATGAACTAAAGCACCAGGGAAAGAATTTAGGAGAGGACAGGGTGGGAGAATGTTTTAGATGGAGTACTCCGCAGGACTTGGTGCTGACTGAAGGTGAGTGAGTACAGGAGAGAAAATAGCTCAGACTGATGGCTCTGTTTACAGCTTTGCTTATTCAAAGGGTTATGATTCATGTCACTGAGTTAGGAGGTTTAATGGAACAAAATCATTCATTTATTCTGGAATAGGTGAGCCTAGAATACTCTGAAGATGCTGGCTAGGGACTTGAACAAATGAGTTGGAAGCTCGGAAGAGAGGTCTGGACTGATGAAAAGAGTTGGCGGGTCATCAACAGATGGGTGATGCATGCTGTAATTTTTGCTGGAAAGAAGACATGGCAGGAGGAGTGCCAGTAATAAACTTGCTGCAGCCCTGTTTTCCCACTAGCTTCCTAGGGATGCAAACCACAGTGGCTCTTTCTCCTCCCCTCCCATGCACGCGTCATTATCTACAGTCTTGGGGTTGGCCCCACCATTCCTCTGGGACTTTCTTTGTACCGGTCACTGATTACCATAATGATAATTTCTTTGCATTTTAAAATGTTTGACAAGTATGTAATTGTTATGCATATTAAGGGTATAATATAATGTTTTTATACACGCACATATGTAACGTAATGATCCAAGCAGAGTAATGGGCATATCTGTAACCAGTGGTGAGCACATTCAAAATCCTCTTTCCTAACTATTGTACAGTTCACACTACATTATTGTTAGCTATAGTCACCCTCCTGTGCAACAAAACACCACAATATTCCTCCTATCTAACTGTAACTTTGTGCTCATTTCCCAAACTCTTACCATTCATCCTCCCCCTCCCATATTCAGCCTCTGGTAACCACAGGTCTACCCTCAGTTTCTATGAGTTCAGCTTTTTTAGATTCCACTTGAGTAGAATCATGCGGTGTTTGGCTTTCTGTTCCTGCTTTATTTCACTTAACATAATGTCCTCTGGGTTCCTCCATGTGGATGCAAATGACAGGACTGTATCCTTTTTATTTTTTTTAGTGGGTAAATAATATTTACCTGTGTATACTATATTATTTATATATATAATAATATGTATATATAATATATAATAATGTGTATATATAATATTTGTATATTATGTGTATTAATATGTGTATATATAATATTTACATGTGTATACATGTCTTTTCTTTGTGCATTCATCCACTCATGGTCACTGACTACCAAATTACTGGGTGCTTGGTTATTCTGAAGTTTCTCGATCTCCCCGTAAAGAAGACCTGTGTACCCTCCTTGAAGATTCTTCCTCTACTTTTTGGTGGTGCTCCTCTCCTCTGGTTTCCTGGGTCCATGTAGTTTTTGGCTGTCAGAGTGCTACAGAGCAGCCTCATGGGGGAGGTTGGAGAGTGCAGGGCACAAAGTTCAGATGCTTTAGATTCTAGAATTGCAATAGCTTGTGAGCCAGGTGCTTAACCTTCTGGAACCTCCAGTTTCCCCACCCAAATCTTGGGCACCATCACTGCAACTTTTAAGGGATGTGACAAGGCAGTTAGGGGTTTTAACAGATATTTGAAGGCACTTAGCTGATTGTCAGCCACTTCTTGAGCAACTTGGAAGTGGCTGTTATCACTCTTTGTGTATTCATAGTGTGAATGATAACACCCAGGAGAATACAGATTATATAACTGTGATAAAGGGTGAGGTCTCTGCCTAAATAGAGCAGGGAAACAAGCAGAAAGGAACTAATTATTGATGTAGAGGAAGTTGTTAAATGACTAGAAATAGTATAAGAATGATAAAAAAAAACAGGAATGAAGGATCTCTTTCTGTCTCTTCCTCTTTTCCTATCACTCTCTTTGAAATAAATAAGCAATTTTTAGGGGAAAACAATCTAGATTCAAACCTTAGGGGTTTGGAAAATAGCTACCAGATCAGAGTTCGATGGAAGGAATTTCTAGAGTTAGAAATCATGGTGAGTAACAGTAGTTCACAGTGTATTTGGAGGAACGATTGGAAGGAGGAAACTCCAAGTCTCCAATCATAAAGCCATGTCACAGAATAATTCTTGACTGAACTTATCTGATCAGTATACACTGAATACATGCACTGAAGTATTGCACTGTAGCCCATCAATATTACAATTATTGTAAATTATAATAAATTATAAATTATTAAATTATTATAAATTACAATTATTGTAAATTAAAGCTTTACAGCAGAAAGAAATCCTTGGGAGAATCAAGTAAATATTGCTTCCTCAAAGTGGAATATAATTATTCTTCCCTCCTCATAATGTGAGAATAGAGTGACTTTCTCCTAAATAGTGAAGTACAGAAAGGAGGAATACAGTTGCATAGCTTGGAAACATCATCTCTCCTGTCTGTCGCCTCTTCAGTTTGTTCAATGTTTTCTTTATAATGCAGGAGCTTCTTAGCTTGATAGAACTCTTGTCTAGCTTTTCTTTTATTTCCTGAAGTCCTTGGGTCCTGAAATTCAAGAAGCTTTAACCTATGCCAACGTCTTGTAGATTTTTTTTCATGTTTTCCTGTAATAATTTAATGGTAACAGGTCATAGATTTAGATCTTTGATCCATGTTGATTTTTGTATAGGATTTTTTAAGATAGGGGTCTTTTTTCCTTATTTCTGCATGTGTTGATCTAATTTTCCCAGAACCATTTGTTCAAGAGACTGTCTTTTCTCCAGGTATTGAATTAGCACATGTGTCAAAGATTAGTTGGTTGTAAATGCATGGATTACTTTCAGGGATTTCTATTCAATTTCATTGGTTACATTTCATATTTTGTGCCAATAAAAGGCTGTTTTGATTATAACTTCCTTATAGTATTTGGTGTTGTGGTACCTTCAGCTTTGTTTTTGCTCAGACTGCTCTAGCTATTTAGGCCACATATATTTTAGGATTGATTTTTTTTTTTCTAGATCTCAGAAGAATGTCATTGGTGTTTTGATTGGATAACACTTAATCTACAAATTGCTTTGGGTGGTATGGGCATTTTGATGGCATCAATCCTTTGGATCTACAAACATGGATTTTCCCACCTTTTGTCTTCTATTTATTTCATGCTTTATGATTTTCATTGCACTGATCTTTCATATCCTTGGAGAAATTTATTTCAAGGCATTTAAAGTTTTTGTAGCTTTTGTCCCAGTCTTACAAGTTTTTCCTCAGTCTTGGCATTGTTTGTGTATATAAAGTGTAGTGATTTTCATGTGTTGACTTAATATCCTGCAACTTTACCAAACTCTGTTGAGTTCCAGTACTCTCTTACTGAAGTCTTCTTGATTTCCCTATAAATATAGAATCATGTTATCTGCAAACACGGATAATTTCATTTTCTCCTTCCAATTTGTATCCTTTGATTTCTTTGTCTTGCCTAATGCCTCTCTCTTAAACTTCCAGAACTATGTTGAGTAGCAGTGGTGTAAATGGACATTCTTGATCTTAGTGGAAATGCAAATGCTTCTAACGTTTTCTCATTCAGTAGGATTCCAGCTGTGGGTCTGTTATATATTGCCTTGAATGTGTTGAACAATGTCCCTTCGATACCAAATTTTCTTAAGGCTAGCATGACAGAATGTTATATCAAATGCTTTCTCTGCATCTATGGGGGTAATTGTGTTTACTTTTATTTTGCAGTTTGTTAGTGTAATGTATCATCTTTATTGACTTGCATATGTTGAATCACCTTGCATACCAGAGGTAAATCCCACTTGGTCTGAATGAATGGATCTTTCTCATGTGTTGTTGGAGTCGATTGGCTGGCATTTTGTTGAGGATCTTTACATGTGTGTTCACAGGGATATTTCCTTTCTTTGTTGTATCTTTTCTTGGTTTCAGAATTCAGGTGAGGCTAGCCTTATAGAAGCAGTTTGGGAGGATATCCTTACTCTCAATAGTTTTGAGTAGTTTGAGAAAAATTGGAGTGAGTTCTTCTTTGAAGGTTTGGGATAGTTCAGCAGTGAAGCCATCTGGTACTGAGGTTTTCTTTGTTGGCAGGGCTCTGTTACTGATTAGATCTCCATCTTGGTTATTTGTATATTTAGGTAGATTGTTTGTGTCCAGAAATCTGTCCACTTCTAGATTTTCCAGTTTGTTGGCACATAGCTGCTTGTAATAATTCCCAACAGTTCTTATTTTTGTGGTATCTGTTGTGACATTTCCTTTTTCATTTCTGATTTTATTTATTTGAATTCTCTCCTTTTTTTTGCAGTTAGTTGACACAATAGTGTATCAATTTTAAATTGATTTTATGTTTTCAAAAAGCCAGCTTTTGATTTCACTGATCTTTTGTATTGTTTTTCTTCATTTCAAACTTTATGTCTTCTCTAATTTTAATATTTCTTTTCTCATATTACTTTTGGACTTGGTTTGTTCTTGTTTTTCCATTTCCTAGAGATTCGTTGTTAGAACAGCTGCTTGATGCTTTATATTGTCCTCTTTGTTTTAAAATATTTATTTTTATTGGAAAGTCAGATATATATAGTGAGGAGGAGAGACAGAGAGGAAGACCTTCCCTCCATTGATTCACTCCCTAAGTGGCTGCAATGGCCAGAGCTGAGCCGATCTGAAGCCAGGAGCCTGGAGCTTCTTCAGGTCTCCCACATGGGTGCAGGGTCCCAAGACTTTGGGCTGTCCTTGATTGCTTTCCCAGGCCACAAGCAGGGAGCTGGATGGGAAGTGGAGCAGCCAGGATATGAACCGGCACCCATATGGGATCCTGGCATGTACAAGGCAAGGACTTTAGCTGTTAGGCTACTGTGCCAGGCCCAAACTATCACTAATCCAAAGATATTTCAAGAATAAAAGCCATCAGAGGAGAAAATGAACAAATGTTTCCATGAATACCTAAAAACAAACACAGAAACACAAGAAACATGAACAAGAAAGGCAGTATCACTTCCCTAGAAGAAGCAGAATGAATACTTCAATATTAGAATGTAATGGTTGCCTTGTGGGGTGGTAGGTAAATAGGCCTCCTGCACACCAGCATCCCATTTGAGCACTAGTTCAAGTCTCAAAGCACCATTTCCAATCCAGCTCCTTGGTAATGTACTTGGGACACTGTGCCAACTTCCTCCATTCATGGAGAAAGCAGAGGTATTCCCAAGGTGCTACCCATCAGTGGTCCACCTGGCCAGCTTGAGTCTAGGTGCCTGTGATGGAGAGAGGGGAGA
Organism: Ochotona curzoniae; assembly: GCF_017591425.1. NCBI lineage: Eukaryota > Metazoa > Chordata > Mammalia > Lagomorpha > Ochotonidae > Ochotona > Ochotona curzoniae. Next base: position 2,295,899 of record NW_024465654.1, on the reverse strand, counting down.
GGAATACCTCACAGTCCCTGGGTGGGCACCTCATCCCTGCCAAACCTCCCAGCTAATCTCTAAGTCAGTGGGCACCATGGATTTATCTCTCTTGTGTTCCCCTAGTTGCATGTACTATGTGAACCATGGTAGCCTGTACCTGCATTATTAAGATGTCAGTTCTCTGATGGGTCACCCAATATCCTTGTTGGAGAATAAGAAAAAAGAAATGTACTCTTTCATGACAGGGTTGGGTAAAAACCTTGCCCCCTGCCAGCACTACAAGCCAGACTCAGATTCACTATGGTATGCAATGATCCACCTCAGTTAATATCACCTGTGACGTGGGCTGCTGCAGTCTCTTCTCACCTCACTTCGACGAATGGGATTTCCTCCAGCCCCTGGCCACAGAACGTTTTCCCAGTTCCCTCCTCCTGCCTCTCACCCCTCCCTCGCATAATGCGTTACTCTGCTTTCCTTCTCTTATATTTCTAAGCTCAACATCAGCACATGGTTTCCCCATTCAGCCATATTGGAGTCTTAATAATTAATACTCAACTTTAATAACATGTCTTCCCATCCCAAAGCGAAGTTTCTTCCCCCAGCAACCTCACTACTGGATTTGCCCAGGTGAAATGAAACCTAAGTGTACACCGAACCAAGACATGCATATGACAATGGGTTTGTTCATGATTGCCAAACCAGAAACAACCCCCAAACTCCTCAACCTGTGAGGAGATAGGCGAACTGTGCTGTAGCAGTAAAATGGAATGCTGTTTGGCAATAAAAAGGAACAGATTACTGAGATACATAGCAGCATGGATGAATATTGTGCATTTCACTAAGGCAAAGAGGCCCCATTGAAAAGGCTACACAAGGCATGAATCCAGTTGCATGATATTTTGGAAGAGGCACAATTAGAGGGACAGAAAAAGAATCTTGTGATGTTCTGGGGTTTGGAGGAGGAGCAATATCATTCAGGATGATAGGATATCATTCATCATGACAGGATTTTGAAAAGTGATGCAGTTGTTCTGTGTCTTCACAGTGGCTGTGACTGCATAACTCTATTGAAACTCAGAGTTGCCCAATAATGAGAGTAAATACTGTTGTATGTGAATTATACCTTAACTTAAAAATTGAAGTGCTCAAGGAAGATGACCACTTTTCAGGAAGATTCTCTGAGGGATTTGTTTCAGTCTCATCTGTTGTCTTTCCCATGATTTCAGGATCAAATGTTCAGTTTGCCAAAAGGGCACTTGCATGATTTCCTAAGACTGTCACTGCGCTACCTGTTGTTAAGAGACTCGGAAATGAGAGTCATAATCCAGGGAGAGAGACAAAGAAACAGGCGACAGGCAGGCTCCTGTCAACAATGGTGGCATTAACTAAGTGCTGCATAATCACAGCGTGGATGAGAGTGTGGTTTCCTATGACACCTTGCAAAGCTCTCTCACAAGTATTCACGCAGGGCATCCACACAGCACCTCTCTGCCACAAAAGAGCTGCAAGTGTTGTCACCCCTGCTTTAATAGGAGAGGCAGGTGCTAGGAATTCTCATCCTGCTCGTGTTCTTGCACTCCCTTGGCACTCTTCATAGGCTGCTTTAAATGGCATGGTCATTTGGTTTGATACAGTCACTTTTTGGGTTTTGAAAATATGTGATATATTTGTCTTATGGATAAGGAAACTGGGGTTCTGGGAATTTTCCAAGATCACTTGCCTGCTAGATATTGGAGCCAAGAATTCAGAACTCAGATGTTCTGATTTCAAGCCTGCTTCTCTTCCTACAATCCTATATGTTGGTTATGTGAGTTTTAAAAATAAGGTTTCTCTATTTGAAAATCAGAGTTTCAGAGAGAGGGAGAAGAGAAAAGAAGGGAAGAGGAGAGGAGAGGAGACTTTGCATTACCTGGTTCACTCCCCAAATGGCCACAGTGGCTAGAGCTGAGCCAATCTGAAGTCAGGTTTCTGGAGCCTCTTCTGGGTCTCCCATGTGAATGCAGAGGACCAAGGACTTGGACCATCCTCATCTGATTTTCCCAGAGCTTTAATAGGGAGCTGGATTGGAAGTGGAGCAGCTGGGATATGAACCAGTGCCCACATGGTACACCAGTATCTCAGATGGTGCCTTCACCCATTGGGCCACAACACTGGAAGCAGTTATGTGACTTTTATGCAAAATGTAGTTCCGTTAGTGGAATTTTGCTATGCATCTACACATCTTTAATGTATTAGTGAACAGAGTTTTAATTGGCTTCTATTATGAGAACCAGAATATTACAAATAAAGACTGCTTTTCTTACTGTCATCTTTCTTAGTAACTTCAGGGAACTTGGAATGTAGTGTGTAAATTGTGTGTTTCTTTTGGCTTCTTGTGTTTTCATAGTTTCTGAATATGAGAAGTGTGTATGTGTGTGTGTGGTGTGTGTGTGTACACATGTGTGTTGGAAGCTGTGACTTCCAGAGCAAAGAGTTCATCAACATAAGCCTGAGAGTGAGTTTTCAACAAACACTAAAATGTCTACATCAAACGGAGTATTTTCTTTAAGTTAGTTTCTTTGAGGGAATATTCAATTCAATTGCTTTTAGTTGTGACTCATTTTTATGCAAATAGCAATGCCAGCTTCCTCCTTAGTTTTATCTCTGAAAGCCCTTTTTGTTTTCTTGGTCGTCTCTGAGCAGGGATGAACCTTCTCTTCCCCGTGTCTTCAGCATCTAGCTCAGAATCCAACTGTCATAAGCACTCAGGCCATGTTTGTTGAGTGTGCCTGAACCAAGACCCAACTATTAAGACACTCAACCATAATTAGGGAGCCCTTCCTTGCGCCGTCATATTTTCTTCAGAATCTCTGTTGACGCTTGTATCCACTAATTCATCTTCTCTGTTGTCCTCAGCAACAGCTTAAAGGGAATCAAAGACACCTTAAAGGAAAGCAGTAATGTGTGAATGAAACTAAGAATGAACACCAAAGGAGAATGAATGGAGTTGTTTTTCCTCTTGATGTATGACTTAATTAAGAAGAATTTAAGCAGATCTTGTTACAACTTCATTATAAATAGGTTTGAGGCCAGGAATTCAGTATCATTGTTAAAGTTTTCTGTATTGAAGTACTAGGTTTAAGGCCTGGTTCCAGTTTTTCGCTAATGCTCACTCTGGGATGCATTGGAAGATGGCTCAAGTGGTCTGATTTGTGCTACCCAAGTGGGGGTCCTGGGTTGAATAATGGCTTCTGATTTTAGCTTGGTCCAGTCCTAGTTCCTGTGGATATTTGGAGAGTGAGAGAGTAAGCTGGTGGATATGATTTCTCTCTGTCTCTCAAATAAAATAAACCTTTACAAATAGGTTTCTATGTTCCAGTTTATTCAGGAAGATCACCACCTGTAGTTATGTTCTCATTGTGTGACAGAAAGTGTGGTTTAGAGTCTAGAGACATGATTCTCTTACTAGGTTATGAAAACCCGAGTACACCTAGTTGACTCATTGACATCATCTGTAAATCACAGGGCTGCTTACTAACAGATTCCAGCACGCACCCTCAGATCCACCACTTAGGAAGCATCTCCATGCCATGCTTGAACATGCATGAGAATTATCTTCTCCTCAGGTCCCCGTAGGCTCCTTCCCAAGATGATCCTCACTCCCAAACTGACACGTGATCCTGAACTCTTTTGGTGTGTGTCTGTGGTATCTGCATCTCATAAGCCTGTGCGTCACTGGGGTCAGTGATCCCGTGACTTCTGTCTTCCAGGTGTGCCTGGCATCAAGGACTACACATTGTGGACACACAAAGGACTTCTAAAAGTGTCTTTCAGGTTCTTAGCTTACAGTACAAGCTTTCAAAGGCTAGATGGCACTGTTGCTAGAGCCAAATCAGGTGTTCTGTGAAATATCTGAGAAGCGAAAAGGAAACAGAGCAGGGGGCTCTGAGACATTCCCTTGCTGGGTTTGATTCAGACTCATTGCTGAAATGTGGGTGGGCTCCTACCTGCTTGGCACAGAGTGCTTGGCCATGTTCTTAGCACCTTCACACATATGGCTTCATGCTGACCGACCTGTGGACCACTCAGGAGAGCTGTATTAGATGTGATTTTGTGGAACTACAACTCAGAAAAAACAAGTGCCTAAACTGAAATTACACAGCAGTTAATCAGCAGCGTTTCTGGGCATTCACACCTGTTGGCATCTTACGCTGTTGAATGTTAGGGTGTTCTGGGGTGCACACATTGTGACAGTCTTGTGGCTGACTCAGGAATGTGATTTGGGTGGACTAGGCCAAGGTTAGGGATTAAAAGGTATGGTTCTCAGCCAAAATGGTTGAATGCATCAGTTTGACCTGTGACTTGAATTGACCGAGTTTGTGGCAAAGGTGGAGCATCAGCATCACAATTTTGGGAGAAACAAATGATACCACATTCTGACTGTTTGATGAATTAATTTGTACAACTATTAGGATCCAGGATCAGATACTGCTGTTTATAGGATGCTGTCCTATGTTTTGGCTGTGTCTGTGATTCATGCATTGCTTTACCATATGCATGTGTTTCTCCTTAAAAGAAGAAAATATAAAAACAAGTGACCTATGTAGGAGTCAGGGCAGCTGTCACTACTGGAGGAGAGGCTTCAATGGTTCTATAGAGTAAAAAATGATTAGTGATTCACAAATTCATGCACAAATTGTTATTTGGGTCTCCTGATTGTCTCCTCTCTCGTCTCTCCCCAGGATGATGAAGATAAGCTGACTTGGAAAGATCGCTTCCCAGGTTACTTGATGAACTTTGCCTCCATATTGTTTATGGTAATTATCGTGAGGAACCACCAGTTTAAGGCTGTGTATGTAGACCCAGTTATTTGAGTGCTATGACTGCTTTATCCTGTTGTGGGACATCTTATTGTGGGAAAAAAATGGTGGCCAATAAAGATGAAGCCACAGGGAGAGGCAGGTCTCAGAGGCAGGCACGAAAGTGGCTTGGGCATTAGTCCCTGGAAAACATTAATCCAGGTAAAACAGTAGCAGAACTGAGCTATGGGGTGGATGTCTCTAACGTTTCATGAAAGAGAACAGAGCTGGAAGCTGTAAGATAGGTGGTAGGGGTTTGAAGGTCTGGGTCTTTAGTTTCTCTCTAGAGAAACCACATGGTTTGGTAGAATCTTTTGATAAGAGGCAGAGATCTCGGCAGTATCAGGGAAAGCTCAAGCAGGAATGTATGATTGAGATTTGGGCCAGGTTGTTAAAACGGGAGCAGGTCATCCTTAGGAGCCAGGATGGGTAAATCAGCAGTAAGTGAAGCTGGATGGCCTGGGACAACCTGAGAAGAACTTCGGAGGACAGACACATCTGTACCTCTTAGTGGGGCAGCAGGGGGAGGGAGAAGACACAGATTTCTTGTGGTATTTTAGTATTCAAACTGGAAGTTCAGTTTTAGATTAAAACTTCACAGCTGAGAGCATTTATTTCAGAAGTTTTTAGAATCTATTTTCATTTTATTTATAAGGCATAGAGAGATCTGGTATCCACAAGTTGATTCTCCAAATGGCGACAAAAACCAGGTCAAAGTCAGGAGTGAGGAAGTCGGTTTGCATTGCCCATACAGATCACAGGGACTGTGATACTCAGACTCCCCGAGATGTGCGTTAGAAGGAAGATACATCTGAGTGACAGTGGCTGGAACTCAAAGGAGGCAGTTTGACCTGGGAAACAGACATCTCCCAACACCTTCCCCAGTTCAGTGCATTTCTACACAAGACTCTATACCTGCTTAGATGGCAGAGGAATGATGTTTTCTGAGGATCAGGACTGGAATCAGTTTTTCTGGGCCTGTTGGCCAAAAGACCCTGTGACCCCGACCATAGGATTCTGTTGTTCGTTGCATTCCTCCCCTCCTGAGTAGTCGTGTCCTGCTCTTAGAGATTGAGCATGTGCAGGAAGCATGGCTACAGTCTATCCCAGCTTCACATCTTGCACATACTAAGCCTCTGCACAGCTCACCAGTCTCAATTAGTTGTTTGCTGGTTACTTCACAAGTGCAAAGTGCATAGAACTTAGCCAAGAAGGTGGTGAGTTGCAATGTGTGAAGCTGGAATGATGTGAGGCTTAATTTAGCACTTCAAAGCCTCCCACAGAATGCATATTGTTGTCCAAGAGTTTATTTCATTCATTCATTCAGGAAATATTTAATGAGGGCTGCTATGTGTTTGACACTATTCTTAGGCTCTGGGGGATATAGTAGAGAACAAAACAAAATAATCTCTCACTTCCAGAGTCTGTAAGGAAAATAAATCTTTCTCTTCAAGGATGGTGGGGACTTTTAGGGTATCTCTAACATTTCATTTCACTGAAATTAGCAACAGAATTGGAGAAATATGTTTTTCATCTTCTTAAAGCCTTGAATGGCTGATGGAACAGTAAGTAATATTTGGTGAAAATCAAAAGGAAAATGGGAACCCAGGAAACAAGTGAATGGGCAAAAATACTGGTTTATCGCTACGGTTATCTTCTCCTCTAGGCAAATTTAGGCTTTGGTTTGAGATTTTTAGGAGAACTGGAGCACTTAAATCATGAACAACTATTGGCTGAAAGTGGGGATTCTAATCGTTAAGTTACAACTCCAAAAGGGCTACACTTCTCAGAACAAAGATGAAACAGAGCAGAACCCCTCCGCTCAACACCCACTTGATTCCCACATAGGGCACTACAGGAAAAAAAAAAAAAGAGGATGGTTCCAAATAGAACAAAGGAAAACAGATATAAAATCCTGTCCCTGCAAAGCATCTGTGGGCAATTGCACTGTGTATTTATAGCCTAGATCATCTCATGTGGGAACCAGGAAACTCAGCCTATGAACTTGGTCCAGGACTAGTGGTGCTCACTGGTACCTGGCAGACTCAGATGTGGTTACAAGTAAGCTCCTGTGATGTAACTATGGGAGATATTAATTAGATCAGTTAAACAAGACAGAAGACCAAGGCTCTGAGCCATGCAGGAGTCCCTTGGTGTAAACAGGGACAAGGCTGAACTTCTCAATAAATGCATCTGGGCCTGTTGGATGCCCTTGTGCAAAAACAAAAACAACAACAACAAATAGCGCCTAGTTCTGTGCACTACTCAAGAACATGCTTCTAGGTGTTTTCAAAACTCAAGGATGAGAGGTGAAATGAGAGGGCTTAAATGTATATAGAAAAGTAAGTATGATCTTAGGGGAGACAAGAATATTTTTTTCAACCCAAAATTCAACTTCAGAGTTTATCAATGCCAAGAAAGGAGAATTTCTTAAACAAGTTACAACAAGCATAATATAATTAAAGGTTAAGAAAGTGAGACCGGTGCTGTGGCATAGTGAGTTAAACTGCTATTTGCGAGCCCCACATCCCATATGGAGTACTGATTCAGGGATTCAGGTCCCAACTGTTCTTCCCATCCAGCCCTCTGCTAATGTGCCTGAGAAAGTAATGGAGGATGGCCCAGATATTTGGGCTTCCACCACTTGTGTAGGAGACCCAGATGGATCTCCTGGTCCTAGTAGCCATTTGAGGAGTGAACCAGTGTCACCCTGCCTTTCAAATAAATAAATACAAGCTTTAAAAACTTGAAAAACATGACTTTTGAAATGAAGGATTTAAGTTCATAAAAATACAATGAGAGGCATCATCAGAGTAAGAGACTATTTACAATAACTAATTCACAAAAATTGATCAAAATACATAAATAATTATGTGTCGCTGGAAAAAGACATACAATCTAATAAAAATAGAAAATGAAAGTAGGTATTTCACAATAGAGGAAATAAAATCATAAAAAGGCATTTCATCTTTTTAATAGTGGTAGAAGTTTTACTTTAAGCTATACTGAAATATCAACCACACTCAACACCACTCCTGGGTCTATACCCTGGAGAAAGTTACATGTGGCAAAGTACATGTCCAGGAATGTGTCCAGCAGACAGACAAGGGACACAGACCTAGGGAGGTCTAGGACTGCCTGGGTTTGGTCCTGCCTAGTCCCTTCTCTTTCAATGCAGCTTGCTACTAATGCACACCCTGGGATACAGTAGATGATGACTCCTGTTTCCCTGGGTTGAGTTCCCAGCTCCTAACCTTGACTTGACCCAGCCCATTCTTGCAGAAATTTGGGGTGTGAATTGCTGAAGGATGCCAGCCTGCCAGACCAGGCAGGGATGCTTCTCACTGCGAATGAGAGCAATGAATTGCCCTAGATATACTTCACCTGTCCCATTGTGTTGGAGGCCAGCATGGTGACTACTGATTGCTTGCTGTTTTTGGGACATCATGAAGCTAACAAAACCTAAGCAAACTATTATAAATAGGGTTTGCTGTGCTGGAGACACAAGACTATTTGTGGCTGATCCCTGCATTCTTTGATCGCTTCTATGATTCAGGTGTCTTGGGTGGTATACAAGAAAAGGCTGTGGCATGAGCCAATCCCTTCACTTTTCCACACTTGTTTCTCATATTCAAAATGGTCCATGGGGCTGGGAAATCCAGTTTTTTTGGTAGCTTGAAAACTGAATGTTGAAGTGCTAGTCAGGCTAGAGGAGAGGTTCTGAACCCGAGTTGTGTAGGGGGAATAGAAAGTCAAGGCCAGAGAAGGTAAAGTGGCCAAGAGCTATTGGAGGATTGGGGAGGGGTAGGAGGGAGGGATGCAGATGGGGTGAGCAGGAAGAGGGGGAGGCAAGAGTGTGTTCTGAGTGATGAGAGCTCTACTTTTATCCTGGAGTAGGAAGGTTGCTAAAATGCAGATTACAAGTCTGGCACTGTGTTTGAGATTTCTAACATGTTCCCAGGGGGTGCAGCACATCCATGGAGTGGCCAGGAAGGGTGTTCTCATGCAGGGTAGCAGCCTGGGTCCTCCCACGGCACCGTGGAGCCCATCTGCTTCCCACTTTTTCCTCCATGCTCCTCCCCCAAGACCCTAAAGGAAAGGATGGTTTTATCATTGTGTTCCTCCCAACCCTACGCCAAACACTTTCACCCTCCTTCCCTACTCTCTCTCTCTCCCTCTCCTCTGTCTCTCTTCTCTCTTTGTCTTTCTCTTCTTCTATGCCCCATCCCTGGTGTTTACTGCAAAAATGATTTTGGGGAGAAAGAATCTCACACCCCATTTTCCAGGCCCTCACTGTCTGGCAGTGACAATCCCAGAGGGGGAAGTGACAATATCTCCGTTGTTGAAGCAGGGTGACGTCATGTGCAGGTTTTCCCACTTACACGGAAGTTGTCCCGGCTGAGTCCTAGAGGCTGGTGTTTTAGCTCCACCAGTCTCAGCAGCAAAGGGGCCTCCTGCTGTGTGTGTTTCCCATCTGATCTCTCTTGTGTGTGCGTACACACACACACACACACACACACACACACACACACACACACACACACACACACACACACACACACACACACACACACACACACACACACACACACACACACACACACACACACACACACACACACACACACACACACACACACACACACGGCCCTGAGAACTCCATGCATTCCTATCCCAGGGCTTCTTTAACACACTGTAGCTCCCAAAGCAGTGCGAACATTTGTAAAGCATGCCTTGAGAAACAGCTGAGTCTGCCCCATCGCCCTGGCACCCCTTCACCCAACACCTGCAACCTATTCTCAGCCCAGCAGCCTATCACTCACACAGCCAGTCCTTTTCCCTCTCCCTTCCCCTACCTTCCCTTCCTTGTTCTGCCCTCCTCTCCCCTCTGGGATGTGTTTAGCCTTTTGGGTCACCTCTTTCCTCACCCCCAATTTTCCATAGCCCTCCATAACCAGCTCCTCTGTCCCTTGTCCCCTCTCTGCTAAAGTAAATGCGACCTGCAGAGGATCTTTAGGAAGACCTCCCTCGTCTGAAGCAAAACAGAATTTGCTCAGAGCAGTGCCTGCCCCAGCGGCTGCCCCTCTGCCCTGACAGTACTTCTCGGAGAGCTGGCTGCTCATCAAGTCCCAGTGCTTAGTAAAGATGGTCCCTCCTTGGTTGTGAAAGGCAGCAGGGGGCTTAGGAAAAGGGCAGGGCTTTTGGATCCATCTAGGTCTAGGTGGATGAAGAGGTCAGGGAAACTGCAGGAAGTGTTGTCTGACCAAAGGAGAAGTCTGAACCTTCCTTTTTCGTTTAGCTGGGAGGAAATCTAAGTGGTAATGTGTTCGTTTGGAGAGTCTGCAAAGCTGCCTCCTAATTTGCCTGCCTCTCTCTCTCTCTCTCTCGCTCGCTCTCGCTCTCGCTCTCTCTCTCGCTCTCTCTTGCATTTGAACAACCTGCCTGTCCGCACCTGGCTTCCTGCTTCCTCTCATGGGGGGACAGTTGCAGTCACCAGCTCTCATGATTCTCATCAAGAATCCATCTTATTTCTATGGAAGTCTTCCTAATGCAAGAAAGCAGACCCCAAGTGATGTGTACCCTTCATGGTCCAAGATTTCCACCCTCATTTGTGTGTATGTGTGTGTTATAGATCCTTTGAAATACGATAAAGACAGTGTCTCTTGGTAAACATGCCTAACTAGGAATTCTGCCCAAGAGTTTGGGAGGTTTATATTCCCCTTGCTGCACATGAAAGGATTCTAGATTGAATTTGCCAGTAGCAGTAGCCAGCTGTGCATTCTGCACACTGTAGGTGCTCAGTAATTGCCTGCTGATGTATGTCTCTCCTCGTTTTCCCTACACAGATTGCCCTGACATTCTCCATTGTCTTTGGGGTGATTGTGTATCGGATCACAACTGCAGCTGCCCTGTCTCTCAACAAGGCCACCCGTTCCAATGTGCGAGTGACGGTGACGGCAACGGCAGTCATCATCAACCTTGTGGTCATCCTCATCCTCGATGAAATCTATGGTGCTGTGGCCAAGTGGCTCACCAAAATTGGTACAATGTCGCTGAACTTTGTTTGTTTTCCAACACAGTATGTTCAGTATGTGCAAGGTATTTGGTGGTAATGATTCAAAATTAAGATGTGGGACAGGAAGAGCATTCTTGGGGGACCATGCACTTTTCATTGGAAGAATGAGGAGGTACGATGATTATGTGCTTTTATGGCCAATGCTGAGGATTCCCCTGCAGGCAGAAAATCTTCCTGTGAAGTTCTTGGCCAGTCCATAGCCCTTAGATCCTTGTAGATTGCCTCCTGTGACAGGCAACTTACTCTCCCCTAAGCATTTAATTCATGGGATCTATTCTTTGCAGCCTGATGTAGAAGCCGAGAAGATTCAAGCCTTCTTGCTCAAGCATATAAAGTTTTAGCTCTCCCCATTTTCCCAGCACATTCACAAAGCCAACAAAAGCCCTTGATACTTCTCTAGCCCAGAAAATCCACACATTCCCCATGCCCTGAGCAGACCTCAAAGAAACATATCAGACTTCCCAAGCTTCAAGTTAGTGAGAAAAACGCAGTGGTCTTCACATGCAAACATGTCATTTGAGCCACAGCCTGCTGTTGGCTGCACTGCACATGGTGGGGTTTGTGCCTGTCAGATGGGGGAAGGGTGAGAGGGGTTGCCTGTGCTCATTTGTATTTATTCTGGGTGACCAGGGCTGCACCCATTCCCCATTTGAATCTGGAGAATTTTCCCGCTTAGAGTCCAAGGACCTGGAATCCCAGCCTCCTGTTGACCTGATAAGAAAGTTGATTAATGAGATGATATCGTCCATTCGTTGACTATTAGAAGATAGACGCTTGGGAAGTTAACTGCCTCGTTAAGACTGACTGCCCATGAGGATCAGAGAAGTCCAGAAAGTTACTCTGATGGTGTCTTTCCCTAGGTTGGTGTCTAGTCTTAGTCTTTTTGGCTTCTGGGAAAAGTTTAGACGACAGAGTGGTAGTGGTTCTGCTTTCTTTAGCCTTGGAGGTATTATCTGTGTTCTCTCATAAGCGTCTTGTAAAAATACAAGAGAGACTTTCAGTCCCATGTATTTAGTGATGCACGTCTCAGCATTCCGTGGAGCACTCAGGAGGTGCATCCCATTTTCCTGCAGGCTCAGGGGAGGTTTGGAGGCAAAGGCATCTACTGGGGGAGCTCAGAGACAAGTAGCAGTGATCCAGGTAAGTGGGGAGGGAAAGATGATTCCTGACAGAATGAGGAAAGTGAACCATGTGGTCTGCAAGGGAGCGACCAGAGCTTGTAGTATCAGGCAAGGAACACAGAGAAGTTGATAGGGAGAATTTCACTGAGTCTAAATGGCCAGGGAAGCTCAGCACGTGGGAGAAAGAAAGCATGATTCTTGTCCAGGAGGATGAGGAGCTCAGAGCAGTGGCTTCCCTAGGATCCATGGCCATGTCATGCTTGAGCCTCAAAGAATCATCCAGTTGATAGCACCGACCTTCTGGCCTGATTACCAAACAGCCTATAAATCAGACAAAGGTGGAGTGGACAGAGAGCCCATAGCTAAGCTTCAGATTGGAAACAGGCTATATTTGGAGGAAGTAACTTAATTGGAGAGACAAATGGACTTTCTGTCACTGGATTCCTGGTGGATTTATCCTTTCAATGTTGCATAAAAGGTGGACAAGGCAACCTAAGGAAGAGAACACAGGTGGACACCTGCCTCCTGCAGGTCCTCTGCTAGCAAAGTAAACGAGGAATGTGTCATCTTCTGGATAGACAGAGGATACTTTCCCTTCTCTCACTGGAAAGCAGGAAGGAGGAAAGTAGGGGCGAGAAACCAGGGAGTTGCAATCTGCCACACTGCTGTGGTAGTGGAGAAAGAAGTCTCCTACTCTCTCACTGAGGACTGTTTGCTGAGTGTGACATGCTGGGAGCTGTGTGTCTACAGAATTACTCAGGCAGGAGTGCAGGTGCAGGGCAGTAAGGAGAGGCAGGAAACTCTAAAACAAAGGAGGTTGTGGCCAGGAATAGGAAAGAGAGAAGCAGAAAATCAATAAGGACGTGGAAATATCTTCCTGCAGTCTGTGTGTCACTCGCAGCTCCAGGGAGTGGCAATGATAGCTGATGGAGTGGTCAGTTTTCCCAAAACTCACAAGTCTTCAGTGAGTATTTTTTGTGGGCAAGATTGGGCACCCAATCAACAAGAGGGGCCAAAAACCCACTTTCCACTTATGGAAGCCATAGACACTCTTCTAACACCATGTTCCTCTCACCCAAACATCCAGTCTCTTCCAGTACTCCATAAGAAAATCTGTGCTCCAGAAGAGAGTTGAAATTCTAACAAGTGCATTTTGTTCTTTGGATAGCATTGTGTGTATTTACCTTACAACGTTATTTTAGCCAATCCATATTAATAATAACTCTTGGTGACCAGAAAGGGGTGTATTATGGTTTCATTTTGCTAAGTTTCAAATTCAGATTCTATTTCTGATAGGCCAGTTCCCTTGTATTGTGTAGAAGTGTCTCACAGCCTGCACTGAAGTGATGTGTTGGGTCTCTCCACTCAGGAACCCAGACAGGAATCTCCCTGGGTTCTTGCTTCCATCCATCAAGCTGGGGTCCCAGAGAACCTTAGAGAGACGCTGTTGCTTAATGGGAGAGTGGGGGAATCAAGTGTGAAGAATCTTCAGGTTCTAGACCTGGCTCATCTTCCCTCCCATTCCTCAACTATGTGGCCCTGGGGAATTTTCTGGACCAGATGCTTGGTGACCCTTTCTTTTTCATTTTCCTGTACCATCTATTGGGCCTCAAATAGTTTCACAGACAGACAGCTGTGCCTCTGTCTTCAGCCTCTGGGTCTGGTCTTAGAAATCCTCACCCAGTCCTCCTTTCCCAAGTGTTGGGTTTGAAGGTACCACCCCCATGGAGCTATCTCAGGAAACTTTCATCTGCCTTTAGTTCAGATACTGACTATCATGAGAGGTTCTCAATGAGAACCTTATTCCCATTGTTATCCTCTATCCCAACAAACCCACTCATCTTACAGTTACCCCAGATTGCCATATGGATTCCCATCGCTGTGCCTGGATCATGTTGCTGGGACAAATGGAATGACCCCCGAAAGGCCTCCCTGCCTTTCCCATGCCTCCCATGGCCACCTCTTCTGTGAAGCCTCTTCTGGATACTTGACGCTTAGTGAGACTCCCTACCTAAGCCATCAAAAGTGTACACACACACACACACACACACACACACACACACACACACACTGGGCTCCTTTAGCATAAATTCTTCATCACATGCTCACCCATTAGCTGTTTATTGAGTGTCTACTTTGGGCCAGGCGCAGTGATGGGACTGCAGCAGTAAGTCAAAAAGAAGGTCTCACTCTTATTATTTTTACCTTATAGTAAGTGAAAGACAGAAACCAAGAACTTGTAAAAGAAAAATGTGAGGTGAAATAAAGTGGTCTGAAACTGTGCATTTTGGATCACATGGTTATAAAAGAATTACTGAGGTGGCCACAGGAAGTCCTAAATGACAGGAAGGCAAAAGGCTGCCAGGTGGGAATGAACTTGACATGATGAACTTGGAGTGGATAATACCACCCATGGAATGGGAAGTCTGCCAGGCTCAGGGGCTTCCTTTGTCCTTCTCACGCTGTATTTAATGCTCATCTGGCCCCCTGCCCCACATCTCCCAAGGGTTGAGGAGGCCGTGACTTTATGCTTTGCGTGCCAGGTGCAAACATCTGGTGTAAGCAATTCTTGCAAGATTCCAATACTTCCTGCCAGGCTGGGTGATGCAAGAGCCACTTCCTGGGAGCATCCTTCAGCAGGTTTCCTCATTAGGTCCATGGAGCTCCATGTGTGTCATAAATATTTATGACAAATGATATAATCTATTAAATACCTTGAGTGTGATCAGCCTGACAATGGTGAAAAAATAAACAATCATTGTCTCCTTGGCTGCATAATGGCTCAGGTACACAATACACTAGCATATGAAGGAGCAGAGATGGTGCTAAAGCCCACAATGATAGGACTGGGGTTTCTAGAGAAAAAGAAGCTTTGGAACCTTGTCTGTGAGGGACACAGTGTGGAACTAGTCATCTGTTGGCTAGTCATCTGTAGGAAGGTGAATATTTCAGTCAGTGGAAGACGAGATCGGCCTTGGTCCCCAATGTTCTGTTCACCCTGGAGGGGTTACTAGCGATGGTCATGAAGAATACATTTGGGTCCAGTGGGAACAAAGACACACAAACAGAACACAACTCAAACATGGTGAGGGTCTAGGGTTGGAGGCAGGGGGACCAAACTGACTATCCTGTAGCATTCTTTTTGGAACCAGGAGTATACTGGGGTGTTGAGGCTGAGGTCTTCTGAGTTCCTGAAGACCACAGGTTTTTGTTACAGTTGACACAGGTATGAGTCAGGCGTGGCCTTGAAGAGGGTCCAGTTCCTACTGTAGCTGTGGAAAATTTTGTAGTTTTGAAGGAGGCAGGGCTGGCAGCAGGTGCCTGGGTTGAAATCATCCAAGGGCCATCAACTCACCTTTATAGGCATCTTTGGCTCTGGATAGCCTTCCCAATCTTTTTTTTTTCCCCTTCCTTTCAACTGTATGGGTGCTGGGTTCTCAGCAGAGCTGCACGATTCATCCTCCCTCATCAGTTACAGCTACACTGCGGCTGTAAGCCACACTGACAACAGGGCTGGGCTAATTGCTGCAGAGTGTTGAATGAGATCAAATTCTGTTTGATCTTTTTTGGAAGCTTTTTATAAAGCTTCCAAACACAACGTGGGACCAGTGTTTGGCTAGCCTATGTTCCCTGATTTGCTTCCAATACTTGGTTTCTTCTGATCTTTACAATGCATGTTCTGGGATAGCGTTATTTTCAGAATTAAAATGCCAAGAGTTAGAAAGATAAGTTTTAATTTCTGGGGATTCTTAGACTGAAAGACCTTCTGACCAAAAACTCTTGTGTCCTTTTTTTGTTGTTGTTGTTGTTTTGCTTTTGTATAGTATGGAACCTGGAAGACCAGAAATTGGTCTTTGGAAGATCATCCAGCTCAACCTTGATGTTGATGCCTTGACTTTCCTTTGGGTTATTTTCCTCAGGCTTGAGAATGGATTGGAGTGAGAGGGTCTCCCTTCCTCCCTGCTGGGGGCCTGATTTCTACACCAGTGTGTGCATTTTTGAGATGACTCTGTGGTGCCATGTGAATGACTGCTCTTCCTAACAGAGCTGTCTCCTCAGTCCTACATTTGCCCTGGGTAGAAAACCATCGTGAGGAAATGATGCCATACAAATGAGGACTCCACACCAATTGCCTTTGCAGTACCCAGTACACAGTGGGTGTCTGGTATGGGATGCTCATGATTGAGGTACAGCAGAATACCCACTCTCAGTGTTATTCTGTCTCTCTCACTCTCGCTTGTCCAGTCTCTCCTTAGCTTTCCCAGTCCTTTCCAAAGTTCCCCTTGGCCTTAAAAGGTGATGTATCTGGGGTACTTTTGCCCTAGACCAGACTATGAGCCAGCACTGTAGGTCTCATGTCCTTTTTGTCTAGAGTTGGGGAGCTATCTTCCCTGTTCCAAAAGAGGTTCCTGTGCTAGGAGACCCTCTAGGACTCCAGAAGAATGCCAACAACCCCATCTGCAATCTCTGACTCAGGTGCTGTCAGCTCCCTTAGGCAATGTATAGCTGCCTGATGACACAGCTAGCTGGCAGTTCCTGGGCTGATCCCTCCCTTCCCTTCCCACATAGCACAAACAAGGTCACCACATGACCTGTAGGCTCTCCTAGTCCCTGCACCCACACCCTCTCATGCAGGGAAGACCAGATGGGTTGGCCCTCAGAAAGTCTTGTGTTTTTAAAAGCTCCATTTGTGCTGGGGAATAGGCAGGGAGAGTAGGCACTTTGCATGGGGACCCATTGCATAGCGGTAGCTAAGGTTCTGGCTCTCCTGTGGTTCTGCCTGGAGCAGCACCAGGACCAGCACTTACTGAAAGGTACATATGGGTGTCTCCTCATTTTGTCACCCACTGACTGGGCTGCAGAGAAGCTGCTTTTCCAAGCCATGGCAGGTGTTCCCATGTGGTTGAAATGGAACTCCGGGCTGGGACTCTGATTCTTTTGCTGGCTCCCTGGGATCAACTGGGGCTTTCATCCTAATTATTTACCAAGGCAGTTTGCAATGGGGTCATTTGCACTCATAGTTTTTCACAGTACAACAGAGGCTCCACAATCAAAAGGAAGGCAGAGGGAGGTGGAAAATGATTGTGCCCTGGAGCCCAGTATGGTTGTCCTTGTGGACTGCAAGGGCGCTGACCTCTCTAAGAATCTGCTCCCGGGGCTGAACCTCAAAATACCCTCCGTTCCACCCAGGGGGTGCTCTAGGGGACAGAGATGTGGCTGGGATTTCACGGGCACATGAGTGATGGAGATACACTGCCTGCCCACCTACTCACATATTCTCCATTTGACTGTCCTTTATGAGTGTCCAGTGATGAGATTTTTTAAAGTATATGCAGGGCAGATGTTAAGCAGTTAAGACCCTTCTTGGGACTTCTGCCTCCCATAAGAGTACCTGGGCTCAAATTATAGTTTAACTTCCAATTCCAGCTTCCTGGCAGTGCATACTGTGGGAGGTAACAGACATCTCCAGTACTTGGGGTTCCTGATGGGAAAAGTGGATTGAGTTCTGGGCTCCTGGCTTTGGCCTGGCACAGTCCTGGATGTTGCAGGCATTTGGGGAGTGAGTCAAAGCCTTGCAAATAAATGAAAATAAATGAGTAGATAATTTACTTGGAGTTGGATGAAGTACAGGGCTAGACAGCTTTCTCCTGCAGCTCAGGCTGCGAGTACTCCAGAGGGCTGTGTCTTGCCAGGAGTCACTGCCCTGTGGCCCGAAACACAGCCATCCCTTTTCGAACTGTAGATGTCGTCTCACCCTGGGTGGGTCCTGGGAATCCTGCTGTTTTTCCAGCCCTGTGTTTCTGGCAGGTGAGGCTACCCGTGTTGCCTGTTGTGAAGGATCCAACATTCAGCCTGGGTGTTCCAGGCATTGGCATCCTCCCCCTCCACTGCCCCCAAGCTCTATTTCCTTTCCTAAGAGCTGTTCATGGAGGGCCCCTACTTCTGGAAGCCTCAGCCATCGCACACACCAGGGCCATTGAGCATTTCTGAGTTGGGGTCACCTGACTGATTTAGTGGCCTATCAAGTACATTTGGATTGTTTATTGGAAATGCCCGTTATTTATGGTATTCTGTGGCCATAAAAGTCCAGGCCTATGCTGCCTTTTGGAATAAAACTAATAAAGAATGGCCCTGCTCATGATTTAGTGACAGACAGCGTAAAGGAAGGGAGCACTCCCTGCCAGTTGGAGCTGAGAGCTTTGCAAGAACTTGGAGGCAGCCCCTGCAAGGACTGGGCAATCAGCAGACAGCCTGATCCCAGTGGCTTAGAAGAGGGAATTGAGGACAAGCTGCCCTGTGCCGCCGCCTCATCCCCCAGGACACCTCTACGGGGTAGGCTTTCCCAGTGTTCAGACCCCCAAACTTGATTACTTATTTGTCAGATGAAATCAGTTTTAATTTTGTAAGCCCCTGAATATGTAATAGGAAAGGGTGCTGTTAAGTCATTACTGAATTGGATGCCTCTGCATAACTGGACAGAAGCTCAAAGTCCTGGTTTTTGTTTGTTTTGTTTTGCTTTAGATGAACTGATTGAGAAGTTTTACTTTCTTCTTTCCCCTCCCTGCTTGCTCTCCCTGCTTGCCTCCTCTTCCCTTCCCTTCCTCCCTCCCTCTTTCCCCGTGTTCTCCTTCCTCTTCTCTTGCTCCTCCTTCTTCTCCGTGTCTGTTTCTCTCTTTCTCCTCGGTCTCTTTCACTGACAACCCAGCTAGGACAGGGACGTCTGGGCAGTTTCCTCCTGCCTCTGCGTCCATCTTGAAGAGAGATTCAGGCTGCAGCTCATCCACTAAGAGCAAGTCTGGGCTACTTCCAAGCAGCCTTTACTAAGGATTGTACAGAAGAGTAAAATTGAGCAGACCCCACATCAGCCGACTCCCTCTCTGCCCTGTCACGTTTCTTCTTTGGTCAGGCTGCCTGCTTTCCCTCTCTGCCCTTCCTCACCCATCACACGTTTC
This sequence comes from Ochotona curzoniae, assembly GCF_017591425.1. Lineage (NCBI taxonomy): Eukaryota > Metazoa > Chordata > Mammalia > Lagomorpha > Ochotonidae > Ochotona > Ochotona curzoniae. Next base: position 2,276,929 of record NW_024465654.1, on the reverse strand, counting down.
TGGGTCCTGCACCTGACTCCTACATCCCCTCCCTGACGTCTCCTTGGCTGCTCTGCTCTTGAATCTTTGCACCTGCTATCCTGCTCAACCTGGAGTCTTTCTTTGGAATGTGATAAGGGACTTTTTAAATTTTTACTCATCCAAATAGCTTTTTTTTTTCTTGCCATCCACTCATTCATGTTATCGGTTCAGTACATGTGCAAAGCAGAGTACATCTGGCTGCAGCTGTGTTCTGCCTGGATGTGTGTCTGTAATTTTGCTCACTCTATGTGGTGAGAGTGGGGCAGGGTATGGTAGGGCCAGGACTGCAGGAGGACTCAGCTATGAGAGCCTACATCTGAAAGTGACCTCTGAAATCAATGGCAGGCATTTCCACATGAACCTCAGAATGCTTTTCTATTGCAAGGAATGCAAGAGCCGGGCTGAAGACGGCATGTGGAGTTGTCAGCTCAGTGAGGCCCTGGCGTGTATTAGCCAGGTGGAGAGGCTCCAGCCTCTTGAGCAGGACAGGAAGGGAAAAGGCCATAAAAGGGTGGGAAATGTCTTGTCTGTGAGCTGTACAAGGACCACGAATTTGTTCTGCATCTGTCAAAGTAACCGCAGGTAGAACTTGAAATTCGATAAATCTATAGCAGGTGCTTTTTTTTTTAAGTTTTCTATGGCCTGCAAAAGATGTTGTTAATCTCCAAATGGCCCTTGGCAGCAGAAGGAATCCTTATCCTTGGCGGGAGGTTAAAGATCTATCTGGTGTTTGCTAACACTTGTAAGCTAAAGAAGAAATCCTGGCACAGGCAGTGTTCATCGTAAGTGGTTAAGTGTACATTATGATCGTCTGGCAAAGTAGCAAGTAGTTATCCGGGTCTTTGGTCTCATGGCCTGGCTCATTCAGGCTCCTTAGGAAGGGGAAAACCACAAACCTCCTCCCGCCAAAGGCTATTACCTTAGGCTTTCCTAGCTTCACCGTACAGAATTACAGTGGTGTCTCCAACTTCTCTAGCAAGCAGTGCTATTTGTTGCAGTAGTGCCCTGGGGTATTTGATCTTTCCCCCCAGAAATTCCTGCCCAAGATTGCAAATCCCAGGGAGCTCACCCCTGCCTAACCACGAGCCTAGATTGGAGTTCTGGTTCCAGCTCCTAATGCAAGCTTCCTACTGATGCAAACCTTGAAAGACAGTAGTGAAGGCTCAAGGGACTAGATCCCTGACACCTGCTCAACACATGCAACTTCCATTCCTGCCGATTGGCTTTGGCTCTGGCCCCTTCTGAGGCCGCTGTGAGCATCTGGACAAGGAACCAGCAGATCGGGACTCTGTTTCTTTCTGCCTCTCAAATAATGTTTTTTAAATAGAAAAATACCTACATGCTTGTTTATCAGATCTATTTTTAAATAGTTAATAGGAGTAAGCATGTGACACAGCAGTTTTGACAGCCCTTGGAGCACTCACATCCCGTATCAGATTGCCTGTGTTTGAGACCCAGCTATACCATTTCATGCTAATTCACTTGCTGGGACTAGTAGGTGGTGGCTCAAGTCCTTGAGTCCTGGCTACCCATGGGGGACACCTGGGTTGTATACCTAGCTCTCAGCCTAGATTATCCCTGGCTGTTGCAGGCATTGAAGTAGTGAACCAGTGAATTGAAGGTGTCTCTGTCATTTTCTCTTTCAAATAAAATAGGAAGAATAAGATTTATTTTTGAAAAGCCTTTTTAATTGGACTGACAACAGTCTTTCCTAAAAATTGCTTTGCCACATTCAAAGAAGTTCAGCAAAGTGACACTGCACACTATACAGCATAGTAATACACTCTAGTTCTTGGTCTCATTGGTTTCTCCTAGGAGCTGACCCCTCAATACTGGATCTTAGAGCTCTTCCAGCTTCATCTGCAGATGCCACAGATATATCAGAGGCTCCCAAGGGTCAGAAGAAGCCAAGATGGTTCATTCTTTCCCCAGAGGATGCTCTTTACTTCTGTAGTTGTACAGTACATGAACGGCAATAGTGGGTACATCAGGAAGATGGCTGCCCGTGGCATTGATGGCTCACACCTGAGCTATTCTCTGGTGCTGACAGTGAATTGAGGGCTCACTTCTCTCCTAGGAGACGGTATGCCAACAGGGGAAGAGGAACCCCTGCAGTGGACAGTGTCCCGAAGGCTGCCCACAGAGACCTTGCTCCATGAAGCTCCTTGCAGGAGGGCTGAAACCCCATTCATGCGATTGTGGTGTCTGGCACACAGCCAAGACTCAGTGAATGAGAACTGAAGGGAGCTGAATATTCCTTACATGCACTATATTAGAGTGAAATAGAAAAGGCGAGAGAGGTAGCAGAGAACATGAGATGCGATTATTAATGTGTCAACATTCTGGCGTTAAAGTGCATTGCAGTAAAAGCTGTTTTAAATAGGCTGACTTGGAGTCTCCCCAGGGGTCCTACAGAGTTGTCTTTGGAGCTGCCCACATGCCTGGAACCTCTGAGTATGCCCATGGGATTTCTTCTCAGTGTCTCTGAGGAAACTTGCAGGGTTGTCAACTGACTCCCCTGCTGGGGCCACAGCACCCCGACATTGTGATCTGTGTGTTTGAGACAATGGGCTCAGGTTGTATTTGGTTCACTAGCTTTATCTGGTGAGCCTCCATGAAGTATGTAAACTTGAGTTGTCTGTATGAGTCTGAGTTGTTGCTGTCTGCCCTGAGGATGGCAGGATGGATGCTTTCTTGATAAAAATGAGAAAACGAATAAGACGAGCAGTAACATAGCAGCTTCTCAACTCTAGTAGCTAATGAGCCTTTTAAGCCCTTCATTCAAGTCAAATCCTATGAAGGTGGAAGTTAATACAGAGAAGCAAGATTTCCTCTTGATAAAATTAGATAAACAAGAGTTCCTTGAGAAAACAATCAGGGCATTGGCAGGAAGCTCTGCCTGTCCAGGCCCCTCTTGGAGGTGCAAAGAGGAAGGAAATGGACAGAGAAGGTGATGATCCCACTGCGCACGTTTATCATCGAGCCTCTTGTCACCTGAAAAGCCACAACCTCCAGGATGAGCCCTGCTTCTAAGACGCCAGACAGATGGGTCTCTCAACGTCCGGGCTGCTGGCTTGTGTCAAAGCCAAACCCCCCGAAGGGGTAAAGAATCTCCCCTCAGTCTCACATGAGTCTCTGTTTTCTTGCAGAGGTTCCAAAAACAGAACAGACCTTTGAAGAGCGTTTGATCCTCAAGGCCTTCTTGCTGAAGTTTGTCAACGCTTACTCCCCCATCTTCTATGTGGCCTTTTTCAAGGGGAGGTGAGTAAATGACGCCACTCCGGCGAGGTCCTATGCTGTCAGGACATTTCTAGCTGGCTGCTCTTAAAACAGTGTTGTGTTAGCATCTCTGACCCTGATAATCAAGGCAAGTCCACAGAGATTGGCTTGCTTCTGCATCCTACAAGGAGGGGCTTGGAAGGATGTGTGTCTCGTGTCCTTCGGGGTGACACAGGTGGAGATTTCATGCCTAGCCAGAGGCTCTTAGGTCTTACATTGCAATGCCAATGCCAACTTCCTGGGGTAATACAGACTTTCCAGTTTGGGGTACAATCCTTATAAGAACTGCATTCACTTCAGACATGAGCCACATGCTCTCGGATTTCCAGAAAACTCTCTATTCTGATGTCCAGGATATAAATTCCAGAGATCCTGCCATTCCTTCAAGTTCAGTAACTCACTACAAATATTTGGGAATGTGCTTTCCTTAGAATTTTATTATAGAAAAGAGATACAAATTCAGATCAGTAAGGGGGGCATACACATAGGTGAGATGTGGAGGGTCTTAACCAAAAAGTATCTGTGTCCTTAGGATCTGTTCCTTTTCCAATACACAAAGGTGTGTCACCAGTCACCCTAGCTTCAGTGTGGGGGTTTCACTGGGATCTCATTAAGGCAAAACTGATTGCATTATGTGCCCTGTAATTGCACTCAGTCTCTCTGGAGAACAAGGAACAGAGAGTCCTCTGCTGAATTTTCTTCTCCAATAAAATACAGGGGGCATGAAACAGATTCTGTCTAGCCCTTTGATGATTTTTCAGTAAGAAGCCAAGAGATTTTCTTCTCTGATCCCAGGAATTTTGTTTGCTCGCTGACTCAGTCTCATTCTTAATTTTCAGAAACCTGAATCCCCAACTAATAAGCTGCAGTCGGAACTCCATTTTTGGCTCTAGTTGAAGGAACATGGTACACAAATGATAGCCTTAGAGATAAGCCCAACTTCTCCATGTGGGCTCAGAAGTTACTGCAACACATACACACACACATCAGCCACACCAAGCCTCAACCGTGCCCTGCTCAACCCTTGTCTCCTGGCATTTGCCAAGAAGTGAAGTCCAGGTGTCAGAAGTGTTTGCTTACCAACAACAAGGAAGGAACTTGTGTCCCTAAGTTATTTAATGCCTCCCTGGCCTGTGTTTTCAAGGAGGCCCTTGGATAGTGTGTGTTCCACACAGTGAGTGTGTCCTAAAGCAGGCTGGGTCTATTCTGTCTTTCCCTCACTCTTCCCCCACTTTTGATTTCAGGTTTGTGGGCAGGCCTGGAAGCTACGTCTATGTGTTCGATGGTTACCGCATGGAAGAGGCAAGTACATTCAAGGGTGCTTCCTGCCCCGGTCCCTGCCCCATCACAGCTTGGCTTAATGTATGCCTTTGCTTCTCTGAGCTCCACTGGCCTGACCTCTCTCCATTCCCCACTGTCTGCAGTGTGCCCCGGGAGGCTGCCTCATGGAGCTCTGCATTCAACTCAGCATCATCATGTTGGGGAAGCAGCTGATCCAGAACAACATCTTTGAGATTGGAGTCCCGTATGTAATGGCTTCTTGCCACCTGTTCTGGTTACCAGGGCAGACTTCACTGGGATTTCATGGCCTCTTCCCTTCTCACAGTCCTTGGTTTCCCGCTGGAAAATTTGCTGATCTGGTGTGTGATGGGTGGGGCTCAGAAAGAGTTACTGCTCATTGACTACACATAACTAGGATGCTGAGGAGCTCATGATCAGTTGCCTTAGACCTTACAAAAGTATAATATTATTGATGGCATTTGTTCTCCCAGTGAGTATGCTTGAGATATGTAGCAGGGTGAGTTTATGGGTATGAAAGCTTGAAATGTACTGAAATCATTTACTAAATCTCCAAGCAGGAACTGTGTAGTGTGGGGCCTTAGGAAGTGGAGGGGGAAGCGTTGGTGAAACACACAGGTGGACTGTTGTTAGGTCTGGATTTTCTCTCCCTTCCCCGGGTGTTTTATGAAAGTGTGTCAGAAGGGTTTCTTTTAAGAGAATTTGCACTGAACTAATCATGAAAATCAACACAGACCACAGGTGATGCAGATAAAAAAGAAGATGAGATGAGCCTAACTCACATTCCGAATTTTTTGGAAAGACTTATTTATTTCAAAGTTAGCCAGAGGGCCTGGTGCAGTAGCCTAGTGGCTAAAGTCCTTGCCAGAATTATGTGCCAGAATTCCATATGGATGTGGGTTCAAGTCCAGCTGCTCTACTTCCCATCCAGCTCCTTGTTTGTCTGGAAAATCAGTAGAAGATGGGATGTGCATGTTGAAAAATCTGTGGACATCTGCCCCACCACTTAGCCCATTGTCTTTTGGTCCAGAGACTCTTTCATAATAATAAGAGCAGAAAGATGTCTGGTCATTCTGTTGGCATGTTTGTCCACACACCAACTCCATCAGGTGCAGGACAGCTGGAAAGAACAGCCGTGATTGCCTGCCTTGAGCACCCAGTTACCTTGTTGATGTCTGCAGTGTGCTTAACAGTCGGTGTGTTTGAACATGTACCACGGCGGAATTGATGCCGATTGCTCAGCAACTCCTGAAGACATGGGCAGCACACTCTGCCGGCTTCGCTGTTCTCGTCTCTTGACTGCAAGATGTTTATTCAGCCCTGAAGCCTTGCAGATCAAGCTTTGCATCCACCTCTTCTCTGTCGAGTGAAGCTGGTCTCTGATGATTCCAAATAGGGGTCACATCTCCTTCAGAAAATGCTTCCATCTTCTTTTCAGTTCTTGGCTGAAGACAGACAGACACAACCCAACAGGGAGTTAAACTCAGGGATGTCAAGTCAGCTTTCTTGCACAGTGTCATCACGCTCTTCCGGCTCCCAAATTCCTTACTGTATTTTGAATTTGAACACATGAACTCATTTTATGATTATTGCTTCAATAATCACTGTGATGATCATGTTTGGCTCCCTCCTTAAGACCCACTCTTAATAAATTGGACCTTTGCCTTCCGGAATTTAAGCTCTGGTCAATATACGCATGTGTAACGCAAGTGAGAAACATGAAACAGGCAGAAGAGAGAGGAGAGAAGTCTTTTCCACTCAAAAGAGAAATGAGAGCTGGCAATCATATAAATGTTGGAAAGTGGAGCCTGATCCTCCATGTGTCTCTTTAGGGCGGGGATTTGGTAGGACAACACTGTCGTGGTCTTGCAGATTACGATTGAAGTGCAGGTTCTACAGCTTTGGAAAGTTCTTTAGGAAGATTTCCCTCCGCCTTGGCTGAGGGCAGGAGGAAATCTTGGATAAATGCCCAGCTTTCTAGAAAGTAGAAAATATGAACATGTGAGAAAGGAAGGAACGTTCTTGGGGGTTTCAATTAGCGAAGATTTGGGTACGTGCCTCTGTCTTTGATGTGTATGAATGCTGCTTCGTCAGCGTGTCATGTCCACGGAATGAGGCGGAAGAGACAAGTTCATGGCTTTTGGCTCGCCGTTTGGCTACTGTGTTCTTTTAGAACTTACACCAAATACTTTCTCAGTAAATATGAATTCTAGAGGACAGAACCATTTTTTTTTCATTTGTGCATATATTTCTTCTAAACCAAACACACTGTGATATTTATTTATTTGAGATTAAGAGAGACACAGAGAAAGAAAAAGCAGTTTGTCAACATCCATTAGTTTACTCACCCCGTGTATTGTACAGGACTGGGCTGAGTTAAAGCCAGGAGCCAAGAACTCAGTCCAGGTCTCTCCTGTGGGTGGTAAGAACCCAATTACTTACTGCCTTCCAAGGTGTGCCTTAGTAGGAATATAGAGCCAAAGACCAGAGCATCAAGACTTGACCCCAAGCACTCTGTTGTGGCTTGCAGGTGACATAATTACATCTTCACCTCTGGGCCTATTTTTCCTACGTATATTTTACTCAAATTCTTAGCTTTTCTGAGGGTAGACACAAACACTCTCAGTTGCTAGGAATAGCAAGTAACAATGAAAAGAAACACAAGATCCCTAACAATGACTGCTAGTATTTCCTACCTAAGGCACTTAGCCTAAGACCTGCCTTCTCTCTGTTGACAGGAAAGAAGTGCCTGCATGGAGAAGCTGTTAAATACATACCAATAGCAGACTGGCATTCTCCTTCTGCACTGTAGTCAGGGGACCGAACAGGAGCAGCCACTGAAATAATGTCCTCCAGTGCTCTAATGTGATATAGAAAGACTTTCCAACTGCATCTCGTCAGTTTCTCTGCTACGCCTGGCAGGTGCCCACCTGCGGCCAGTGTGAAAGCCTTACTCTGTCCAGACACCTTCCACCGGGGAGCAGCAATTCCCCGCCTACCCCTGCCAGGCCTACTTTAGAGACTCTGGAGATGGAAAAACGAAATAGTTCAAAGGCAAGCAGTAAAATAAGGAGTATTATGTGCTTTGAAGCCAGCTCTGTAACTAATGCCACAATATGAGAAATGCAGTTCAGTTGCATGGTCTGGCCTCAGACTGCCCCCACTCACGTGCCCCAGGCTCCTGGGGTCCGGCACACTTCTGCCAGCTGCTTTCCCAGGAGGAGCCACATGGTTTTCAACACAACAAACTCCACAGTACTGCTCACAGGCAGCTCTTTCTGCAATGGCTTTCTACACAGCAGGCAGAATGGCAGAATCAGGTCTTGTGCTCTGCATCATCTGAGTCCGTGGATGGCTCTTTTCTTTCCTCTCTCCCTCTCTAAACACCCTCCTTTTCCATCTTTGTGCAAAGTTGACTTTTGGATCCAAACTGCATAGTGTCCCTAAAACACACTGCACCATGTCACCACTCTTTGCTAAACTTAGACCCCAGATTTAGCTCCAATATATGTTGAAACAAACTTTGAAATGGGCCTTATTATTCAGAGTGAAGGTGTGTGTGTGTGTGTGTGTGTGTGTGTGTGTGTGTGTGTGTGTGTGAGTGAGAGAGAGAGAGAGAGAGGGAGAGAGGTGGGAAAGATCAGGTTTGTTATTGGGCATGTCTTGAGATGGACAGAGCAGACAGAAATCAATTCTTCTCCTGGCAAAGTGTCCCTCCATCCTTATTTTTGCTTAACGTACCAGATCCCATCCCAAAATAACTGTGATACACTCCAGGATATACAGCCAGTAAGATGTCATAAACTTTCTGCTGTCTTTTTGTGAATGTGATAAATATTAAATTTCAAGACATGAAGCAGTCTCCCTGTGGAGCCGTCAAAGACGGTCTGCTCTCCTCAGATACAGTGGAATCTGGCCATGGATCTGAAGTTTAAGAACAAATTCGAACCTTGTCAGGTATCAGGGAAGAAAGGGATATATGGCTCAGAGGTTGACGTGTTGTTCCTTTTTGGCCCCACGTAGGGTTTTGGCTTCTTAAAAGCAGAACCAAGCGGATTGGAAACTTCCAGGAACCAAATTTCCGCCTGGGAAGGTCTGAGGTGTGATGGACAGTCACCATGATTTTGGTATGAGCCCAAAGGATATAGTAGAGCAAACGCTCAGAACCTTCCAGAGAGAGTTTCAGAGACATGTCATTAAAAAGGGACAAAGAAAGTATATGGAAATGACAAAGGGGTAACATTGAAGGAGTTATTTTAACGAGCAAGTGCATCATACAGTCGGAATCAGAATCTTAAGTTTCCAAGCTGTCCATCTGTGAGTGATATGGCTTGCAGGATTCCTGTTAAATCCTGTGTGGGGTGGGAGGACTTCCTTTATTAAAATTTTTAATGGTCACTGAGATAACCAGAATGGAAACTTCTAGGAATAATGGGTTCCTAGGAACTCTTTTTAGATGTTCTATCCCCCTCATCTTTTTGGAGCGACCCACGCTGTTGATCCTAATGTGCTTCTCTGGATTTCTTGGCTCCATGACCTCATGGTTGGCCTTTTATCCCTGTGGCAGCTCATTGATTGTCCACTGACGGCTCCTTCTGCTCCTGCATTCCCATCCCCAGGCTGTTAAGATGACTCAGGGATCTTTCTTTCTGTGTCTTTTAAAACTTACTGATTAATTGATTTGGGGGAAGTGTGATAGAAGGATGGAGAGAGAGACGAAAAGAGTGAGAAGGGACTCCTGAAATGGTCACACTGGCTGACCACTTCAGGTCAGGACCAGGACCAAGCCAGGAGCCTACACTTTGTCATTTGCTGCTGCTTTCCAGGGCACATTAGTAGGGGGCTCAATTGAAATCACAGCAGCTGGAATTCAACCTGGCCTTTCAATGTGGGCTGCTGATGATGCAAGTGGAAGCTTAACTCACTGCACCGGCCACCCCCAGGGCTCATTCTTGGCCATTTACTCTATCTGTAGACCGTATCCACTGCCAGGGCTTTAGCTGCTATCTCCATAAGGATGCTTAGGCCTCCAGGGATCTCCAGCCCAGATCTAATTTCAGCACTCCAGAGTTCCTTCATTTGCTCATTGGATTCCTAGATACCTACGTACAGTAGCATACTTTGTTGTCTCATTGGATTTCTCCACCTCTTCATGCACTAAATGGATCCTCTTCCTTTTTCTCCTTGTCAAAACTGCCTCCTTTGTAGTATTCGATACCTTAGAAAACTGTGCCATGACAGACACATGCGTCCGAAGCCTGGGGAAACAGCCTTGATTCCTTTTTCTCCTTTCCCTTCCCTGTGTGACCTGCTACCATTTTCTTAATTCCATCTCCTAAGCATATCTTAACTTTGGCTTCTCTTCATGTCCATTGCAGCACCCTAGACTGTGTCAGCATCATCTGCCCCCTAATTCACCACATGGAGTGGCTGTATCAATGCCATGAGCTTATGCTGTATTTCAAGTCTTATCTTAATTATTTTAGCTCTTGCGCTCCATGGTCTAGGCATTTTGTCATCTGCCCTTCCTTCTGATGAGCCATTCTCACACTTCCCTTTGTGTGTTATAGCATTACCCATTTCACTGCTCTCCATCTTTCCCGCTCTTTTTTCTGTCCTCTTTCATTGTTAAATTTACACTCTTACTTCAGAGCAGGTTCAGAGTCTCTGGTTTATATTATCAAAATCACTGCTCTGTGCAGTTTTGTGTCACTGAGAAAGTTGAAAAGGCTGCACCCTCTGATATATTTTAGCATTCAATATTAAAAATGGTAATTGTTACGGGAGCAACAAGGTGGCTTTAACAGGCTAATCCTCCACCTGCAAGTGCCAGCATCCCATATGGATGCTGGCTGATTCATTTCCAATCCAATTCCATGCTTATGGCCTGAGAAGGTAGCTCAAAATGACCCAAGTCCTCAGGCCCTTGCATCCATGTAGGAAACCTAGGAAAAACACTTGGCTGCTGGCTTCAGACTGGCTCATCTATGGCTCATCTATTGCACACATGGCATTAATAAAGCCACACCATGTAGTAAATTAGGGGACAGATGATGCTGACACAGTCTAGGATGCTGCAATGGACATGAAGAGAAGCCAAAGTTAAGATATGCTTAGGAGATAGAATTAAGAAAATGGTAGCAGGTCATGGCATATTTAAAAAGTGAATCAGGGAGTGGAAGATCCTCTCTCTGTCTTTCCTTTCTGTAAATCTGGCTTTCACATAAATTAAGTATTTAAAATCTAGTAGTAATAATAATTATCTGTTCAATATGTACCATGTTCTGGTTTTGTGCTAGGGACTGTGTGATAACTATTCAAGTGATCCTCATGTCAGCTCTCGGAAGTAGGGCCATTATTATTCCGTATCCCCTAAAATCCTACACAGATCATCTGTTCAGGCTACCTTAGTAAAAAATCAGAGATTGAGCAGTTTAACCAACAGAAATTTGTTTTCTGGAGACAGGGAAGGCCAGGATCAAGGCCTAATGGGGTTCATTTTCTTATGAGGGCCTGCTTTCTGGATTACATGCACACACATGGTCATCTTGTCCCTGTGCCTTCATATGGGAGGGATGAAAAGGAACATGCAAGTGGAAATCTCATACTCTTCTAAGGCCACCAGTGGTAGTCCATGTAGACGCCACCTTTATGACATCATCTTGTAAAATCCTTATTTCCAAAAGCAATCACATGGGAATTGTAGTTGGAGCGCCACAATTAAGTCCATGATGATGGATAATGTTTATTTTGGCCTTAATGATGTTGTTGATTCTACTGAAAATGAAACAGTGTTTGGGAGGGAGTGTGTTTCTGGACACTTCTGTCTCTACCATGAAGCAGGTGGACAGTTTGCTCAGCAAGGGACTGGCTGCATTTCAGTATTAGACAAGATAGGCCAACTCTCTTGTTGCTTATCAAACAGTGGAAAGGAAGCATAAGAAGTTTCTTTGGGTTTGAAGAAAGCTGGTTCACTGTGGAAGGAGTCTTCCATGGTGTTGATAAAGGATTTCCTTTAAGTGTCTTTGGGGAAAAGTGATTTTTTATAAGTGTCTGTCTTTAGATCTAAGAGAGGCCCTTGGTGTCAAAACTTAATTATTTGTACTTTTTTTGTCTTCAGAACTAATTGTGTTCTTCAGGAGCTTGTAGTAACTGGTCTTTTTCCTCTTGTCCAGAAAACTAAAGAAACTATTTCGGAAACTGAAAGATGAGACTGAACCTGGAGAAACTGACTCTGCCCATTCAAAACATCCAGAACAGTGGGACCTGGACTACAGCCTGGAACCCTACACGGGGCTGACCCCGGAATACATGGAGATGAGTAAGAGCCCCTAAGCCTTGCTTCCACTGGGGATGGGTTCAGGTGGGTCTGTGGGGCTGGGGTGGAAGCTGGAGAAAATGGTTGAGGCAACATCTGCTCCATCAAGAACTTACGGTGACTCAGTATATCCATGGAGCAACCTACACCTGAGGTGGGTGTGGCATCAGTGCCCTGAAAGAAAGCTTGCAGTGGTTGATGATCGCCACGATTCCCTTTTCTCCTTGGGCCACTCATTCTTACCTGTCTCTCATGACCCTTTCCATGGCTTCTATCACCAATGAAATCAAGTGAACGCTAATGGAATCTGAAAGTGCAGGACAATCTAGACATGTGTTCCACTCTGATTGTGGAAGGTTGGGTAAGAAGCTAGTTTGGCAGCATAAATACTGAGGATGTTTTGTGTGGGAAGTGAGGAGCAGGTGACTAGTCACCAGGCTGTGGTTGTTTTTCGATAAAAATGGAAGGTATGAGTGCATGTTCATAAAAGCTGAGAGAATGTAACCACTTCAGATGTGGCTTCAAAACCAGGAATTCTTCATTAGGAAAGGGGGCCTGATTTGGACACACTGCCTTCAAAATCTTGGGCTATGGAGTATAATCTTGATCCTTTTGTGGGGTGGGTGTTGAAGAAACCTCTTTCTAAGACTTGGGATTCTTGAGTTGATAGCATAATATACCAACAGTCATGAGCTCAGCTAGGACATCTAAATGCTTACTCAGTCTAGAGATTGTGGAGAAATATCTATCAAATCCAACAATAGAATCACCCAATACCGAATTCAGAGCTAAATATAATTTTATTTGCAGAATCACTTCTGCCCTCTTTGGTTAATCACTTCTAATGGGGAGCCGCCAATACCTCTCTATGTGCCAGGTGCTGGACTCATTATTTCTAGTGCATATGTGTCCTATTCTGTTATACGAATATGTGTAAGTATATATAATAGCAGTGGAGTGCTTGGTGACCGTGAAAGATCTATTCTTGCCCTGAGTTGTCTACAATTCTAAGAAAAGCCCGAGGTTTGTCACCTAAATCAATTCATCAGCGAAGAAAAGTCATTATGTTTGCTTCAGGAAAAACAGGCAAAGAAAATAGCAAGATGTAGTTGATAATGACACGTTGCTGCCTTACGCCTTTTACATTCAGCTAAGTGCTTCTCTAATCCCTTTCCGATGTTGATCCAGTCATTTATACAGAGGTCACTGGCCATATTTCAGACACCCTTCTCCATCTGCTGTCTTCTCACTCATAAATAAAGAACACACAGCTCGAGGTTGAGACTTCCATTGGGGGAGAGAGTTCCAGCAGGCACGTTGGAGCTCTGTCTCCACCTTCATCCTGCAGCCCCAGTTTCTAACCCGTAACCCCATTATCTGGGTGAGTTTTTCTGTGCCTGCTTGTGTGTCCAGCCAGCTATTGGAAAGCTTCTTTGCTAAGAGATTCCTGAGCAATGTTCCCTGGTTCAAGTTGGAGCTCTGTGACTGACCTCAGGTAAGAGGTCAATGTTGATGTATCTTGATCGCCTCATCTGTATGTAACAATAGTATCTACTCTAATTGCTGAGTTTAATCAATCCATACAGGTAGAATGCTTAGAGCAGTACCTGACACATACACAACTATTGAGGGTCGAGTAGTGCTTCTCTTAGTGTCTTGAGGTCCTAGGAAGAGGGAGAATAAGGGAACTGTTGTCTGGTTATGTGTTGTGACATTGGCTATATATCCACTATGTGTTCAAACTTGGATAGTTATGAGAGATAAGAGAGAAAACTGTTAATATTATTAATGACTGGGAGACTTGGTGGCTTTGAAAAAATTCATACCAAGATTATAAGAAGTGAAATTCACAGCATTGTTTGGGTGCCATTTTTAGGCCGTTTTGTTAAATAAGCTTATGATTATACTTACAATTTTTCCTGTTTCACTTAGCATTATCTGAATAAATATTTTCAAGCTATCACATAATGTACTAAAAGAACAGCTACACAACAGCCCCTATAATGAATGTCACTAGTTTATTTACCTACCTTCCAAGAATTATAATTTTCACCCTATTTTCATGCTCTAATGCACATGCACTAGCTTGTATATAATCTTTTCCTTGTTAATATTGCCTCATCAAGATACAGTTCCCATAGGTTCTGTTTAGTTCGGTTCTAACTTAAGGTCATCGTGTCATTCTTGGTTTCATTTTACCAGGTTGCTTTCTGAAAAGAACAGACTTATTTCTCTAGTATAAGAATCTCTTTCCAACAAATGCAAAATCATTCAGTCTCCTAAAGTCATAGACTAGGAAGGAGTATTATCTGCGAATACCAAGCTTGGGGCTCCCAGTCTCCTCGCTCAGCACGTCCCATTCTACCTCACTGATTTGCCTATTCCAGGTTCATTCCTAGCTAACACAGTGCTTCCCCTGTGGGGTCTTCTGGCCAAGCCCTCCTTGCCTCTAAGAATTGTTGTTTGCCTCTCTGTCCTACCATCGTGTTTGGTGGATTACATCTTTCTGAATTATGGTTACATTGAATCTCACCTATCTATTCTTTAGCAGATGGACTCCATTAAACTCTAAAGAGCAGTGACCTCCGATTTCAGCCCTTACCATTTAACCTTCAATTTATCACAAATACGTCTTCACTTGTCTCCCAGTTTCCTTTCCTACTTCTTCTGCCTTTCTTTTGACTTTTCAGAATGTCCTTTCTAGAATGCAAACCAGAGCCTATTCCTTTTGCTGCTTTCAAATAATTTAATGCTGCTGACTTTTAAGAGAAAGTTCACACCTCCCAGTGAAGCCCACAAGGACACTTATGAGCTGACTCTAATTTTGTAATCCCTTCAAAGGCCCATTTATGCCCCAGGGTATTTCAAACAGCCAATAGGAAAGGGAATTAAAAGACAAGTATGTTTAGTGTGAAAACCTTTTAAAATCCATGCATATTTTTTTTTTCTCATAAAATGCATCTTTAGGGACTTACAATCTCATCTATGCACAGATTTCAAATTTTTTTGGCAACAAAATAAGTTTGTCTTTTAATGCCACTTAAATATCATTTACCCTTGTGTGCCTGGCTATCTTGCACTGCTACGGCAAAGTTGGATGGTACTGTCTTTTCTGCCTGCTGAGGAGTACTTTATGACTTCCCTGTTCTCAGGTCCTCTCACCTTCTCTCCTCTGTCTGCATCCTTTCTAACATGTGAGGACTCTGGAGGCAGGGCCCACTGGGTCTTATTCCAGTTTACTCACGACACTCAGCATGGTTCTTGAACAGCGTCAAGAGCCCAACATAAGACCTCTCGAGTGAGAGATCTTTTCTTTAGCTTCCCTTCCTTAGTGACAGAGCACTAGTGATTTTATTTCTTTCTACCCCATGCAAAACGGCCTCCCTCTTCACCATGGACATGTTTATTTCTGTGTAGGCAGCAATTTTCATCTTGCAAAGTCCACTTGGAAGGTTGTTTATGACCAAGGATTCCCTCAAAGAGAAGCCACTGCTGGTTCTAATTTACTGCCTTCAGGGATCAAGTCATCAGTGGACGTGGCAGTGGCATATTCTCTCTCAGAGACATGGCTTTAACTTCAACTCCAGTTGCACACCTTTGCCTTGGCTGTCCCCCATCCTAAGCACTGCAGTAGAGGTGCCAGGCCCTGGAGACTCAGAAAAAAAAACCATGGGAAACCCAGGGCTCATCAGTTGTGTCTGGGTCTGCTGATGAAGACGGATGGGCTGATAGTGACAAGGAGCCTCACTTTTTGCAGGAAAAGTCCATCTCATCACACTTGCTTATATGAGTCTCAGACTTTGCAGCTCAGAGATGTATTTGAGGAAACTATTCTTCTCCCCTTCCTCTCCACCTGTTGTGGCTTGCTCACCCTGCAGATGGAGGCTTCAGAAACCACCCACAGGGACGAAACAAACTCTAGAGTGGTTTACCTCCCAGTTATCAGCTCAGACGTGTTCTGAGCTTCAGACAAGGCAGAGAAGGGCCAGGGAGAGAATCGAATCCATCCATTCAGAGGAAACATTTCCAAGTCGATCTGCCTGGGTCAGTTTTTTTTTTTTTTTCAAAAGTTGCTTTGACTTCTTTCTGTATCCTATGGTGTGTGAATGACTTTGCCATCCTGCAAACCCTGGACGGAGAACTCTCACCTTCCCTGCTCCTTTCCTCTGCTCTCCCCTTCTGCCTCCCATCCCACGCACTTGCAGTGTCTGTGGTCTTCCAGCTCTTCCCAATCCTCTACCTCAGTCTCTCCCACCTGGTGCTTTTTCTGTTCCATCCTCAACCTGGCCACTTGGAGCCACCAGCATCTCTCCTCACCTTGTGCATTCCCTTTGAAGTGTGAAGTTGATCCATTGCTTAAAAGCCTTTAGGGTTTCCCTCCTCACTGAGACCCTCGTGTCCCATTTAAATTTATTGAGCTGTGCGTCCTTTCACACACTCGGTGGTCCAGCCACAGTGAATCCTGTGGACCGTGTTCTACCCACACTGCATATCTCACATGTTTCATGCCTTACTTTCTGTTCCTCTTGCTCTGGAATTCCCTGCATCTTCTCTTGCACAGTTCCAAAGCTGGCTCTTGTGCCAGCTGCTCTGTAAAAGGTTCCCTCCTACCTCTGCCCCTTAGTCCTGTGCCCTAGGAGATATAGGACAAATAGCCTTCTGAAATAGAGGGGCCTGCTAAAACTTCATTTCCTGAGGGTAGTTTCCTCAAATTGCAATGCTTAGCTACTTACAAGGATGGACACCAAAAACACATTAGGTCAACAGGTAAAGGATGATTGAATATAAGAAATTACGAGTGTTTCTGTCTTCACCTTTTCTTTATCTAGGCTGAAACAGGCTCATGTAGCTCAGCTGTGGCCAGTTCTCATGGACTGCTGATGTAGCGACCGTATCATCAGGAGTGCTGCTGATCCTCCTTCCTCTTTCCCAGCCTTCTCTTCTCCTCCTTCTAGTTTCCATGACTCACTCCCCTCCTCTCTCCAGATCAGGCATGCTCTCCCTTCCAGGCAGTAAGCTGGAAGCTTACTCATAGGAGAAGATGCAAAGAGAACTGTTGTGCTGTTCCAAGAAGGCAGTCCAGGGAAAACGTGAGGTGGGAGAGATGACCAAGTCCACAGCAGATATCAAAATCTGGTTGGTGGTGGGCGTTTGGCATTGTGGTTAAGATGCCTTGTCACGCAGGAATATCTCCGTGTAATACCTGCCTCCAGCTCCTGACTCCGGCTTTCTGCTCATGCAGACCCTGGTGTATGGTGGGGGTGGCTTAAGTCCTTACTACTACTCTCCACAGCAGACCTGGATGAAGTTCCTGGTTCCTGGCTTCAGCATCATCACTGCCATGGACCATTTGAAGAGTGAATCAACAAGATGAGAACTCTGTGTGTTCTCTCTATATATTGCAAATGATTTTAACAATTATACCAAAAGAAAAAAACCTCATTGATAACAATGGCTTCTGACACTACATGGATAACTAAGACCTTTGTGCACCTTTGTTCTGAGTAATGTACATCCTGGTCTTTGACCTAAAAATCCCTTTATACCCATGGCTCATTTGATCACATCCATGGCAATGCTGGTAAGATAGTAAGAGCAAAATTTCTCCTTGCCATGCTCTGGGGAGTCAGGTGAGATTTGGAGAAAGTCCAGCTCTGCCTCCAACTAGCAGAAGGGGCTGTGAGAACATCTTGCTGTCACCCTATGCCTCACTTTTCTTTCTTGACATTGTTTGGAATTCCATCAGACAGTGAGTATTTCCTGCCATGATGCAGCTCACATTCTGGAGAAGTTCCATGAGTAATGCCCTGATCTTCCTTTGGAAATGTGAGGTAAAATGGAATCCCTGCCATCCTCACTGTGTTGAGCCCATTTCTCCTTGAGCTTAAACCTTGGCACCAGGTGGCCCCAAGGTTCTTTCCTGAGCCAGTACCTAGATGTTAGACAGCAGCTGCGCTGTGCTCCTGAAACCCAGGGGGTGGAGTGTGCCACTGAAGCTCAGCCCGGTGACTCATTAGCAGAACACAGGCTGGGGCCCCTTTCCTGATTGTTCCATGAGAGAATTTCATCAGGACTTCTAGGAACTTTGGTGTTCATGGAGAGCTAGGATGGCATGAGTTTCCCTCCTGCCTTCTAAACTGCCTAGATCTCTCCAATCACAGCAGAGCCCTTGTCTTGGACTTTGGAACAAAAATGAGAGCTGTGAAACCAAAGCTGCCCACTCCCTCTGGTGTGCCTGACATGGTGATCCCAGGCCCCGCACTCAGCTGTCAGCTTCCTTCCCCTAATGCCCTGGACCACCCATGCAGACAGGAAGTGTGCTGAGCCCCCTCCTTTGTAAAGCTAGGGCTGGTCCTCAGTGGGGAGAGATGTATGGTATTTTCCTTGTTCTAAATTGAACTGGAATCAGGGCCCAGAGGGTCTGGTAGTGGAGGGCAGTGAGGTAGGAGGGAGGGGTGCTGGGGAGAGGCAGCTACCTCTGGGCAGGAGTGGCTGTGGGGACAGGCTGGCCCCAGACAAAGGGAAACCTGAGAGTGAGGGATTAGGCTGAGAAACCTATTTGGAGAGCAGGGAGCTTTCGAGGGAATCTCCAATATCAAACCCTTTTCCTGAAGAGCTTACCAAAGACTGCTTCAGGGTCTCCCCACCCCCATCTCTGAGGGGCAGAAAGAATGTGGGCCCAAGAGCAGGCCAGGGCATTAATCATCACTGCTCCTGACCCTGAAATGGGGCTTCAAAGAGCCTTGGCCACAGACCTCGCACAGCCCAGTTGTGAGTATTCCTCGGGGGCCCAAGGAGAGGAAATTCTTCAGTTGCTCCAACAGAGCTGTAAGCTAAGTTAGCCACACAGTCGCAGCACTTAGACTTCTCCTACAGAGCGGAGTTTGGCCAGAAAATGCAGGCCCGTGTTGAATCCTGTAGGGGCTCTGAAGCCAAGTGCCCCAAGAATCTTGCGATGTTTTATTGACACTTATCTGGCTAAGTAAGGTTTTCTGTACCCCCAAGTCCATGGAGGAGGTGTGCTATCAATGGTGCTGGCAACTTCTTAAGGGCCAGATTCCATCACATCACAGAACCCAGGGCCTGGCCTAAGCAGGTGCTCAAGGCTCACTGGAACAAGAAGAGAGAAGTCACCCTACAATGAGAAACAGTCACGGTGCCTGCTGGGCTCTGCAGACGTCGCTGTTGACCGAAGTCCTGGTATTTTTTTCTGTATTGATTTAATGGGAACTGATTCCCCCACTCCTCCAGTTGGGAAGATTCCTGCCTGTAATTAGCAAATGTTGTTCTCTTATGAGTAGGTTTCCAGAACAATATATACTGATGGACCTGGAAAATTGTTCTGGTAGTTCAGGCAAAATGCCCCACATGCTAGTTCATTACTGTTTTGGCCATGCATTGGGACAGACATATTCCAGAGTCTCAGTGACTCAACATTTGAGAACAAAGAAAGTGTAAAGATCTGGCTTTGGGGATTTGGCTTTTGTTGAAGATCCTACCCTGGAAATGATAGGATAGAAGTGGCCCCTACAGAAAGGAGCAGAAGGCTTCAGATGGAGAGATGACTTAGACCACACCCAGGATTCCTTGCAGCTCTATTATCTGGTTACTGGCAGTATGGATGACACTGCATCATTTTCAAATTTCCAATAGGGGCTGACTGTGGTCATGAGGCAGTATACACTCTGCAGAGTTGTCAGTCGGGAGTTGTGTTGCACAGCATTCCAAGAGCATATGCCACAAGCTAATGGCTTACAAAACCAGAAAATTCCCTTCCTGAACCACCCTGTGTATAAGAACTGAGTCAGTCCACTAGATCTTCAGGTACCTGCCACTGTCTCCACCTGTCGTATAAACACAGTTCAGGCAACATCCAGAGTGTTGCTGCAGTTCTTCTGGGAAAAAAGAATCCCAGACCATGTTCCTCCCTTTGTTTCTGAAGCATATGTTTCTTGGAATGATCAGTCTGAGGGCACTTCAGCCTGTTTATGGAAAAGTACAACTGAAAGATAATTCAGGGGCAGACACGTGGTGCAGCAGTTAGGATGCCAGCTGAGATACTTACATCTCATAGCAGAATGCCTAATTCAGGTTCCAGGCTTTGTGCCCGATTCTCCTTCCTTTTCATGAGCATCTTGGAGGAGTAGGGGCACTAAGTGATGTTTTGTATTTGGGTCCCTGCCATCCATGTGAGAAAACTGGGTTGGGTTCTGGGCTCCTGGCATTAATTAGGCCCAGTCTCAACTCTTCTTTATTTAAACATAAATCCCCACTTTGTTTTTCCAGACTTGCCTGGGCTTTGGTGCAGGCTGTGGTGCAGCACTAGCAGGGCCTAAATCCAGGTAGTGCTGTTCGGTC
Organism: Ochotona curzoniae; assembly: GCF_017591425.1. Classification (NCBI taxonomy): domain Eukaryota; kingdom Metazoa; phylum Chordata; class Mammalia; order Lagomorpha; family Ochotonidae; genus Ochotona; species Ochotona curzoniae. The sequence continues at coordinate 2,256,654 of NW_024465654.1, read as the reverse complement.
CTTGCAAGCTTCATGAGATCAATTTCTGACCACCTTGGCTTGTGAATGATGATGTGGCTCATACAGTGATGTAGCCTCACGTATCTCTTGGAGGGCTCATGGGCAATAGGAGCCCTGTGCTTTGGAGCTGTTGCTGATGACAGTGGCTTGCACTGTGTTTTGAATGACAACCTTTCTGATGATCTTATCCTTGGGCACCTGTGGAGCACAGTTAGTGCAGCAAAAAGGGTGCTGTCTTTATCATCTCGCAATCAAGGACCCCAAAAAGCAATTCCAGCTTTTAAGAGCATGTGGGAGGTCAGCAAGTGGGTAGAAGATCTGTTTATCTTTCAGCGTCTCTAAGTCTTTCAAACTAATAAAAACTCGGAAGAGAACATCTGTCTGGGTGCAAAATCACTGAAACGCAGGTATAGTTTCTTTTCATCATATGAGTTTTGCTTTGTACTTGGGAGTCCCTCTTCCCATGCATGGTTAAGTGAAAAGTCAAGACTATGCTTGGTAGTGCAGCTCTCAGGGTCCCATAGAAGTCTAGACAAAAGGAGCCTTGTGCTGAGACAGTAACGGTGAATGGATGGATGGAACGCAGCCTTTTCATTTTAAACTTATGGAGAACTACACTATTTCTCCATTTCTTTTCTTGCTCTATCAACTAAAAATTCAGCTCAGGTTGAACTGACCTGTATGTAGGTCCCCAGAGTTTGTAGATTGATTTTTGGCTTATAGATTTGTACTCATTATGAATGTTTCTCTTTTCCTAAAGTTCAATAAACCCATTTTTTGTTGTCTTTTTTCACAACCCTTTGGGAAGAGGTAGAAGGAAGGGAATAAAGCAAACGAAAGTCTGCCGTGATGACTCGTTGCTGGGGAACGTCCCTCCATCATGATTCGTTTAGTCTCCCTCACGCACTGCATTACCACAACTCCAATGGTGGGTGGGAGGAAGAATGTATGACCCACTGGCCTTCCCACTGCTATCTTGCAGGTGGATAAACAAACGTGAGAAAGCCCATTCATTTGTTCATTCAATAGGCATTTGCTGGAAATTGACCAGCCTGTTCTTAAGACAGAAATCCATAGGTCTCACCAATTCCATTCTTACTGAAGACTGGAAAAGATGGGGCAGGGGGGCAAAAAAAAGAAGAAAAATCAGAGACAAATGTGTATTTCTCATCTGTCCCTGAGTTGCACTGCTTTACATGCAGTAAACTGTTAACACTTGAGCTGTTATTTCAAGCCTGTCCCTTCCTGTTATGACTTCTCAGGATTTCCGAATCAAGCCCGATCCATTTTATAAGCCCTGGCTGACTCCAAGCAGATTGAAAGGGAATTCCACTTATTGTCTTTATTTCCTAAATCAATTGGAAATTTGGATCGGTGGATTTTCAGGAAAGATTTTGTTTACCAACCACGTAGCAAACCATTTGTTGACCCTTCAAGGTCAATGCTTCTGAATTCTGTGAAGCCAACACAGAGCTGCTGGCGAGGGCCCTTTACTCCTGCTTGGGACTTCGCAGCGTTCTGTTCGTGCTGCTGTTCATTGTTGTAATTTCACGATGCTGTCAAGGCGTGTTTACACGTTGATCTTCCCCACCACATACTCAGAGTTCTGGGAATGGTGACACACTCCACTGCTTGTCTAAGTCTGTTGCTATAATGGAATACCTGGGACCGAGTCATTTATAAACAGTAGGGATTTATTTGGCTCGCACTTATGAGGACCAGGAGGTTCAGGAGCATGGCACTAGCTTCTGATGAGGGCCTTCACGTTGCACCAAACCCTGATGAAAGCGCAAGATGGTCATAGAGTGGGGCGGCCTGGCCTTGATAACAAGCTCATTCTCATGCTAAGTACCCTGCAGCTATGAAAGCCACATTAATCTGTTAGCTCTTGTAGGTCTCACCTCTCAACACTGTTGCTTTGGGGATTAAATTTCCAACACATGTATTTAAGGGGAACATGTTTAAGCTACAGCACAACTCATCTTTGTCTCTAGTCGTGAGTGTGGTCCACTCTATGGAATGTAGTCAATAAGTGCTTGTGACGGATGGACCACGAAACTCAAGTTTCTTTGAAGCCTGCTGCTATTTTCTCAGGCAACACAGACCCACACTGGGAACCTGTCTGAATGCCCTTCTCATTGCCTCTTTTATTTGCATGAGCAATCAACACTTGGGATTCTTCTCCACACGAGAGGCCCTGGTGTCAAGTGCAGTTGGTTTCCCTCTGCTCATAGGAGAAAGGGATCACTGGGCACAGCCTTGAAATACAAGCTGGTGAAATAAACAGTGATGACCTTCCCCTGCTGTGCTTTCACATGAGTGTTTATGTTAACAGGCTGTTTCTAGCTGACTCTTTTTAGGAACCACCCCGCCCCCCCTGAGAAGACAAACCCACACCCATGCGTCTCTCAGCTATTCCCTTGTTCCAAAGGGGTCAGGGCAGCAAGGGGAGAGGAAGGAAGGAAGGGGGTGAATACTTAAACTCCCAGTTTTCAGTCCCTTTAAGCAAACTGTGTTGCTGTTACTGAACTACAGGAAGTTAAAGTAAGACAACACAAAGTTGAGATGGACGTTGTGTCAAAGTCTATGTAGGCATTGCTTGTGATGCCCATATCCGATAGATTGCTGGCTTGAGTTCTGTCTACTCTGCTCCCGAGACACAGCAAGTGATGGTTCAAGTGCTTAAGTTTCTGCCATTCATGGAGGAGATTCCATTGGAGTTCCTGGCTCCTGCCTCTGGCCTAATCCCACAGCCCTGGATATTGTAGCCACCTGGAGAGTAAACCAGCAGAGAGAAAATCTCTCTCGCCCTTTCTCTATTTCAGATAAATAAATGAATAATACAGTTTGAATAACTTTCATTTAAATCGTTCTCTCCTCACTATATTTATTAGAACTTCCTTCCAAGGGTTTTGTGCAAATTCTAGCAAGGAGAATTGCAATGTTGAGGTATTCACATTTGATTTCTCCATCTCTCTTCACCCATCACTAAGTGGAATGCTTTCAACTTACATATTTTGTCTTCTTTCCTCTTTGTCACAGCTGGTGAAATAAGTTCATATATATGAAACAAAAGCTTTTAAATGATGGTGAAGACCCCAAAGAGAGTCAAATCTGGGTCCTGCTTTCGAGAGGCTTACCATCCAGGTAGCAAGTCAAATAAACATAATGACATGTGTGAGGCACAATGGGATTACAGTACAGAAATGCTTATGGTACCCAGTTCTGCCTGGGTGAGCTGATGGGGGATTAGAGTGGGGATGGTCTTCCTCGAGATCCTGAAAGGTGAAGAATGGAACACATAATATGCTGAAGAAGTAAAAATGGTTTTGGAATAGCTGGGAAGGAGGCAGAGTTGATCTCTAGCATATGAGCCAAAATATTAGTCATTAGCACAGGACTTGGGCAGGGAGGAAAAGCCTGGAAAATGTCAAGGGTCTGGGGTTATATGTGTGCACATGGAAGGGTAGACATTTTCATTGAGAAAATTAAATAAAGGAGTGTGAAATGAGATACTGTATTCCATCAAGATCTCTCTCCATCCATCTGACTTTCCAGTCTGTTCTGTTATACTGTTTCTAGTTTTTAAGCATATTGTCTTGGAATGTCCTTGCAGGATGCCATCTTGTTTAGTTTAACTCCCCTCCTCCGTGTTAGTTTAACCTAAGCCCAGGTAATCACTGTGATTTTAATTGTCTCCAGCATTAAGCAGCACAGAGCTGGTGGATATTTTGCAAGAGTCTTAGCTGCTGAACTGAGGGGAGGGAAACACCAGCACCAGAGATGGGTGGAGGTACCTGTGAGCGTTTCTGGTCTTTGTGCTTCCAAATCAGCATTTCTGGAGGGAGTTCTTTACAGTGGGTTTTGTAAAGAGTTAGTTGACAATCAACTTACAGATTCCTCCCTAATTGGCTTGGCCAGTTTAATATGTTCTTGGTCAAGGCAGGCTGGCTTCTATTACACAGTGCACTGAGTATTTCCGGTGCTACTCTGATTCCAGTGGGGACTTTGCTGTTTTTGGAAACAGAGCTCAGTGAAGGCTGGTATCGTTATGTCCCCTGAAGTGAACCCAGAAGGCCTCCCATCTGATACAGTGTTTCTGGTCTTTGACTGCAAAGAGCCAGACTTGAGTTTGGCAGTTGCATGCTAGAGGGATATAGGTTTATACTGTTCTTCCCCGTTCTCTTCCTCCCCAAGGCAAAACAAAGCTTTTTTTTTTTTTTCTGCTTCTTTGAATTGAATTCTAGAAGGGCTTATGGTATCCCGTCTGAGCAGGCAATACCTACACACAGAGAAGTTTTTCTTGGTCCAGAGTTGCCTGGACTCCCATTAGAGGAGGAGGCAGGGATGTCTTGTTACACCAGGTCCAATGTCATCGATGTTGACGCACTCCCTTGAGGTTGTCCAGTGGTGATCACACAGCTGTACAACAAAGGAAGGAGACAAGCTATTTTGTTATGGACTCTGTGTTATTGATTGGCGTCATCAGAGAGCATGAAGGCAGTACTGGAAGGTGGTTTAATTGACAGTAGGGCCACCATAGAGCACGTGTCTCTGGAGAATTTGTGAAGGTGGAAAAGCAAACTGATAGGGCAACTGTAGGGGATTGAACTGATGTCTGCTTCTAGAGTTTCTGGGTAAGAGAAAAGAACAAGGGGAAAATTCCATTATGATCGTGGGGGGACATTGCAGTTCTGATTGCCTTTTGCATGACTGCAGCAAGAGCATGCTGTATGTGTTTGCAATCACCCAGAAGTCCTCCCCGTTACTCCTCTTCCTAAACCTTTGCTGAGGCTTTGCAGAGTTTACCAAGTTCTGCTGGGGGAAGGCATTTGGGATAGAAGCATTTGTTCTGTAGGACTGAGTTCATCTCAAGAAGATCAGTGTAGAACACTAGAGGACATATCTATATAGACCTCTATCTGTTCACATACGCAGTTTACAGGTTTGAGGAAACTAGAATACTATCTATTTTGCTTTCCTTGTTCATTCCTCTTCCTTGCTTCCCCCTCTGTCCTTAACCTCTACTCCTGACTCCAAAGTGAATTTTTGAGCAAGACTTCATTTAAAAGATGCAAGAGACTCCTACACTGTGGATTGGCTCCCAGCACTTATTTTTTAAGATTTCCCCCATGTCTCCCTCCCTAATAATCCATATTAGCTAGCCAGCTAGCAAGGCCAGTGATCTAAATGCTATACTTGACAATTCCATGCCTTCTGATGCAAGTGTCTTCCACTGACAGGCACCTGCCAGGACTGCCAAGAACTCATCAAGGGCAATGGCGGTGGATAGGGTTAGGTTTGTAAGAGCTGTGACCCATGTCTGTATATGGAGCAAACTGCCCAAGGAAATATTCTCTTTCTTGTTACTTCCATTGAGTTGTTGTGACTTATCCCCTTGTAAAAATGGCTTTTTTATTTTTCAGTTTGAGTCTGGCTTTTCATTCTTTGAGGATTCTATACGCTTGTCTAAGGAAGGGGTATCACGGCAGTGTGGGCCATCAGTGTGGATAGTGACAGGGGCTTGGATCAGCAAGCACATCCAGTTATGGAAGTGGAGTGCAAAGTGCCCGAATAAGAAATGTGGATTCCATTCAGTCCCATGGGAGTATTTGCGAGTAAGAGATGACAGGATCAGATTCCAAGGGGTGCATGCCATGTGGACAGTAGAAGCCAGGCAAAACTGATGGCCAGGAAACCCAGGAAGAAGCGGTTGCAATGGTGCAGGCAGGGCCTTCTTCCAGCCATCTGGTTGGCACGGGTTGCCTGCATGCCTTTGCTCATGTTGTGTTCATGACTCAAGATGCTTGCTCCCTTTAGTGTTTCCTGGCAACCATGGGCTCATCTTCTAGGACTCAATCACGAGCCCCTTGGGCCTCATCCTGAGCAGGCATGAGCCTTGACTCTGTGTCTGGCACATTCCTCCTTCACTTCTCTCTTGCAGGCAGGAAACCTTGCCGTGGGTCTCTGAGTGCACTTCCCCAAGCCCTGCTCCACCTCCTTGAAGGCGGGGCCAGACCTTTACCTCCTGAAACACTTGGCACGGTGCCTGACATTTAGCCAACTCTTCATAAATGTGTGATGAAGGCTTAGGTTTTTCTAAACAAAGAAACTGCCTATAGATGGGGGGCGAACAGTCCACGTTTGGGAGGTGGCTTTTCAAAGTTACGTCAAGGGTTGGTCAACGATGGCCAGGGGGTCAACTCCAGCTCTCTTTATTTACTGCTTTTGTAAATAAAGTTTTATTGGGACGCAGCCAAGGCCTTGTGTTTATGTGTTGCCCACAGCTGCTTTCACTCTGCAATGGCAGAGGTGAGTTGTTGTGACAAGACCATATGGCCTGAAAATCCCAAAACATTGACTGTTTGGCCATTCACTACAAAAGTTTGCCAGCCTCTGAGTGAGATAAATAGGGTTAATGCCTAGAGGTAAATGCTAATGGAAAGAGGCAAGATTTTTTTTCCCTTTTTCCATTTCTCCTTAACATGCCTACACGCTGTTGCCAAGTAATGGCATTGGTCAGTAGGCCTACAGGTACTGAGGGAGAAATATGTATGCGTTCATGTGGTGCAGGAGGAGAAAAGAGCTCAAGAGATCTCAATGTGGAAGGACCGCAGCTGGAGCTATGAAGCAGATTGTATTTAACTTCCACTTCTCCCCACTGAAATCTCTCATGCTCTCCTCTCTCCTAGTCATCCAGTTTGGTTTCGTCACCCTCTTTGTGGCCTCCTTTCCTCTGGCACCTGTTTTTGCCCTTCTCAACAATGTCATCGAAGTACGACTTGATGCAAAGAAGTTTGTGACAGAGCTGAGACGACCAGATGCTGTGAGAACCAAAGATATTGGTATGTGCCCCATTAAGGGACCATGGCAGCTCCGTGCCCTTCCATCCATTCATCTTGCACTCAACCTCCTCCTACCACCTTCAAGGGTATCAAAAGGGCAGGGGCAAACACATGCTTCTTTTCTCCTATGAGTTGCCTGTCCTCATGTGCCTGGGTCTACTGAGGCCCTATTATGTACCGTACTTGTTCCATTGGGCTTCCATGTGGTGGGCAGGCACCTGTGCCCATCCTAGGTGCCTCATAACTTACCTGCTGAGCATCACCCTGAGTTGCAGCACTGTCACACTGGACCGAGTGTGGAAGCAAGTCAGACGCTCTGCTTTCTGTCTTACAGGAATTTGGTTTGACATTCTTTCTGGAATCGGCAAGTTCTCTGTTATCATCAACGTAAGTGCTCACACTGTATCCCAGTGCTTAGTGGGGAGGCTTCTAGAGAAGCAGAGAGCCAACTCTGGTTCTCTCCCACCCTTTTCCCTTTGGAACTTGACTCGAGACAGCCCTCTGGTTCATAGCACCCACATGCCTGGTAACTGAGCAGGCTGTCACCAGAGCTGTGCAATTTTATTTTTAATTTCATCAAGGAAAAGGAAGATAATTATCCATCAGATTGCATACCTTGGCCTTAAGAAAATCAGATCTTTCCTTAGAGCCAAGAATAATGAGGAAAGAATTTTATGTATCTATCCATCTCTTTCCTTTCTGCTTCTACTCCTGACTTAAACAATACCTGGAACATTGCCAGGCTGTGATTCCTAATTACGGCTCCTTTGGATTGTCAATACAAAGTCTTAATTATCCCAAGGACCCGGACACTGTGAAGGTTAATATAGGACACAGAAGCAGAAGGGGCCTACCTGTTGTGACCTCTTAACTGCCTTGCCACTCATGTCCACGTGGCAGAGGAAATCCCGTTGGGTCCTAGCCAACAGCAGTCTTTTGCATTCTGGATGGATCACAGCCAGGCAGACCCTCCTGTTCCATCTCCCAAGAAGCTACAGCCAGTTCAGCACACACAGCCATCATCCACCTTCCCTTGCGAGAGAAACATGGATTCCGGCTTTGGCTTTAATTCGCCACTGAGAACACACAGAGAAGGAGCGGGAGAGGCAGAGCAAATCAGCCGGCTGCTCTGTGACTGTTTCAAGTAGGAAATGCATATCTTGACTCTTAGAAACAATGTGCAGTTTGGAAGACAGAGCAGTGATTGTGTCTGCTAACAAAGAGACCCTGGGGAGGAACTGCTTTCCCTCTAGAGAAAAGAATGACATGAAGTCTTACCTCCCTGGCTACTCCAAGGTTTGTTTACTTATCTATAAAATGGGAGGTAGCCATTGTGCTCAAAGCTTTCATTCTGGAACTTAAACAGGCTGACAAACAGATAGAAAACAAGTGCACGACAAATTGTAGCTGTGATAACTAAGTGTGTTTTTCATTCTCATGTATAGTTAAGGCCATCCACAGTCCTGTATACATTCAGAAAACAATCTCCAAACTGTTTTTTAAAGGGCTTTAATTGTTGGTGCAGAATACAGTATAAACACCTGCCAACAAGATGGAGGATTTTCCTTGCGGAAAGCACCTCCTGCTTAAACACGTTCATTCAGTTGCGGTGTGGCTTGCTCTGTGGACACTAATAGAGCACTTAGACAAGCCAGATGCTGTGAGGGATATGTGTTGCTTCATCTAAGGACCCACCCCTTTCCCCCTCCAGGCCCTACTTTTCCTAAGTACAATAGATGAAAAAAAAAAATTCTGTTACACAGTGTCTTAAAAAGTGTTGCAAGAGAATGGTCAAATTGAGCTTACCATGCAATCATGTTTTTGGTATTCCTGGCTTTCTTATACCATTGCAAGGGCAGATGCTACATGTCTCTGCCCATTTAATCCAGTGCTCTATTTTGGCATGGCCAATACTAATGCTAATTCAAATGTCTTAGAGGTGGATTCAATTGACAGCCCCAAATGACCCAAGCCAGCTTAGCATCCTCAGCTGCTGCAAACATCATTCATACTCACAGCTACTCTCTGGTGGATTTGTTACCATATATCAAGGCTGGGAAAGCTAGGCAAGCCAGCCTCAGGGAGTCAGACAAGACCCTGTGTGTGCTGCATGTGCTTGTGTGTGAATCAGGGCAGCAGCTCTGAACGGACAGCTTACACGTGGATAGGCACTCAGTTGGATTGACTCTGCGTCATCTGGACTGTGTCCATCCCGATCAATCCTCTGTGTTTGTGGTTCCACCCGCTCAGGCTTTCGTCATTGCTGTCACATCCGACTTTATTCCTCGCCTGGTGTACCAGTACTCCTATAGTCACAATGGGACCCTGCATGGCTTCGTCAATCACACCCTCTCCTTTTTCAACGTCAGCCAGCTGAAGGAAGGAACACAACCAGAAAACTCACAGTTTGACCAAGAGGTTCAGTTCTGCAGGTAAAGTCATGAGAAGTCATAGAGGCAAGTAATTTTCTGGATGGTTTTGAAAGATGCCATTCTCGTTGCTCCCTGTCTCCTGTCCCACTCCCAAGATTGAATAGTTTTTAGTCAATCAACACATATGTATTGTTATGAAGCACAAAAAATCATGTAGCACAGTCTTCACTATCAAATAGTTTGTGATGCAATTGAAAAAGAAAGAAACCGACCCATGGGATCAGACAGTGAAATATGGAATATATACAGAGAGACTGGGAACCAGAATGGCAAGGTAGGCTTCCTGGAGGAGCTTCTGGGAGATGTGTAACATTTCTGGGAGTTTCTCACCAAAATAAGTTTATGCTTCAAAAACATGTTCTGCAGGCCTAGAACGGTAACCTAGTGGCTCAAATCCTTGCCTTGCATGTGCTGGCATCCCATATGGCTGCCAGTTCATGTCCCGGCTGCTCTATTTTCCATCCTACTCTCTGCTTGTGGCCTGGAAAAGCAGTCTAGAAGGACTCAAGCTCTTGGGACCCTGCACCATGCAGGAGACCCAGAAAAAGCTCCTGACTTTGGATCAGCTCATCCCTAGCTGTTGCGGCCAAATGTGGACAGAAAATCTTTCTCTCTGTCTCTCCTTCTCTCTGTAAATCTGACTTTCCAATACAAATACATAAATCTTTTAAAATTATTAAAGACATACTCCACAGTCTTTTTAAAAACACCTTATATATGTATCACTTCTTGGAAGAATGTAAGACCAAACATATTTGAATTTACACAGATTGAAGTACATAATGGGAAATTCTGATATCTATAGGAATTTTTAAAGGCTTTTTGAAATTTATTTGAAAAGTAGAGTCACACACACACAGAAGGAGAGAGAGAGAGAGAAAGAGAGAGCAATACAGAGCAAAAAGACATCTTCCATCTGCTGTTTCACTTACCAAGTAGCTGCAACGCTGGATCTTGACTAGGTCGAAGCAAGGTGCCCAAAACATCATGTGGATCTCTGACACAGGTGGTAGGAGTCCAGTGTTTCAACATTTTTTTTACTGCTTTCTCAGGTGTATTATCAGGGAGCTGGATCCAGAACGAAGCAGTGGAACTTGAACTGGTCCTTCAATAAGCAATGCCAGTGTTGCAGGTGGTGGCTTAACATGATGTGCCACAACACCAGACCTAGTGATAGGGATTTAAATATGATGCATTGGGAGGATATTGGCTTTTTGGGGTGTTAATGAACGAGAGGGTGCAGATATTGGCTTTTTGGGGTGTTAAGGAATGAGAGGGTGCAGAGCAGGCTTAGGAAAGCTGACCTGGTCGTTAGATTTAGGCGAACTCAAGAGGGAGGAAATTCACTTTTTAACCCTTTTGTATCCTAGTTAAATGAGAATCCCTACAAAGGGACTTGACCAGAGATTGCCTCTCCTATGGTTAAAACAACAAAATAATTACAACAACAATAAAAACGCAGGAAAACATTGTGAGGTTGACATAAATGTTTGTAGACCTTGCTGCATGATGTCTGAGCGCTCCCAGTGCTTCCAGTGAAGTCCGTTCACAGCCACGATGACCCTGAGCTCATCTCCAGTTGGCATCTGGAAACAGTGCCCAAAGTTGCCATCCTAAGATGACTACTCACGTTCAGATCCAAGTTCTTCCCAATCCAAGCAGCTGAATAAAATGACCAGAATAATTCATGGTTTTAATAACCGTGAAAGGATATTGTGGACCTGGAAGCAATTCCCACCAGTCAAGAAGTAAATAAAAATCAGGGTTCAGACCCAAGGGTGGAGAAATAAATGTATTCATGGGAGTCTTGATTTTTTTTTTTTAGGTTTTATTCAGCTCTGGGGCTGTAAAGAGTCTGACTCATGGACTGAAGGCAGGCAGCAGGCAGAATTGCAACTAGACTCTGCAATACCCAAGTTCATTCTTTTGGCTGGCTGGCATACTGGACTGTCTGTCCCGGGTGCTGGGGGTCTGGCCAGTGGATACATGGGGTCTGTGCCACTCTAAATCTTTTCATGTATCATCTAGGCCTGCTCTTTTAGAATCCATGATTTGGTCAAAGAATTTCCATGGTACAAACAGGCATCCGAAGGTGAAAATTACAAAATTCATGTTTATAACTCAAAGGGGTCGAAGAAATCTCCTTGCAAATGTTCACTTTACATAGAAGGAAAATCAGGCTTAGGCTTAGAAAGCTAAGTAGCTAAGAATCTCTACAACTGCAGAGATTTTTAGGAACATATCCTTTAAAATGAATTTTTTAAAAAAAGCCTATCCATGGACCTTTCCCTTCCAAATACAGTGGGGACCAACTCTAGAGTGATTTGTGAACAGAAGTGAGGCCAACACTGGTTGCTTAAGTTGGTCTGTCACAGACACTACAGGATCCCTGATCTTGGTCCTGACAGGATAATCTCCCAGTAGCACTTGTGAACATACTTCTTTTGTTTTGTTTTAAGCCAGGTTAATCCCTTTGTAGGGATTATCATCTAACTAGGATACAAAAGGGTTAAAAAGCGAACTTCCCCCCTCTTGTTCTGCTTCTCTTAATTTGTCCCTCCTTCCTTGGACAACAGGAAAGGGTTTTCTGTTTCTTAACTCCAATGACTCCTCCATTCACCCCTCTGAAAGTCTCAAAGAAGGACACTGTGTTCTAGGGCACAGGGCTCGACTGAGATGGTGAGTTACGCAAGGGAAGGCTGGAGGGAAAAAGGAAAGCCAGTCAACAAGCACCAGTGGGTCAGATTAAGATGTGTAGAGCTTCAGAAATCATCATGGGAAATCATCAGGGGCTTTCAGAAAACTCTTTGCATAGGGGTGATCATTGACTTCACAGCATGAGGACTGTGGGCTTATACTGAGGGAGAGATGCCTCGCCATTGAGCGCAGGTGTCTAGAGAGCGAGGTCAACAAAGGATTCAGAAAGGTGTATTTCATGGGCTACCTTTCCCAGGTGAGTAGGAAATACTAATGGGAATCACTAGCTCAGGAAAGTGGTACCTCTGCACACTGCATAAACCTGCTCTGGAGACTTAGCACGTAGGGGCACAACCGAGTGTATGTGTGGTGTGTGTGTGGTGTGTATGTGTGTGTGTAAGAGAGAGAGAGAAAGAGAGAGAGAGACAGACAGACAGAGTCAGTATGGAGATATGACTGTGCTGGACCACTACTGTGAGAACCAGGGCAGCTCTACACCCAGTCCCTGGGCCAGCGTGTTCCTGCTTCCATGGTGGGAAATGCAGTGTTCCCTGATATTCTGGCAAATAGTGTTGGGAACTCAATGACCCTTCATATTCTTAGCTTTCAGTGACCTCTGGAGATAAATGTGGTCAAATAAAACTGATTTCTCGGGCTCCAACTCCCGCCTCGCCTGGAATGGAGGTGTCTTAAAAATAGCAGGAGAAGTTAGGACAAGTTTCTGCTGCCTGTTGGAGAGTTTGAGATGCATTCCCAGCATTTTTGCAGTGGCGCTTGCCTCGGCAGGGCTGCTGTACACACAGTCCTGTGACGGCAGTCTGCTGGCACGATTAGTCACCGTTGAACATGGGGTCAAGGGGTCACCATGTCCTGGAGGATGCAGGGTGCCTTGGCCCTTGGCTAGGCAGGAGGGGAGCAGGGCCTGACCAGGGGTCATGGTCAAACCAGTGGCTCTGTTTGAGGGGTGTTGAGCATCCAGAAGCAGTATCCTTGGGAGACTCTGGCAAGGATTTGGTGCAGGGCCTAATTGCTTCCATACTCTGAGGCCCCATGTCAAGTTGGTGCAGAGGTGAACTCCCTCCCAGTCCATGGTCGCCTTGCATATGCTCCGGCTGAAAGCAGAGGTGGAGTCAGCTTTTCCGGGTGTTGCCTTTCCTGACATTTATCGACTTCTAGATGAACATGGTTCTTGTTAGTTTTTAATTGCCTGGACATTTTTGTTTTCCCTTCGCTGAAGGCCAATCTCAGAAGGCAGTCTTAAACATCGCTTGCTCAGATGGCATAATAATCTTAAAAAATTGTAATTATGTTCGACATTAATATGACATTTGTTTCCTTTGGGGCTATTTCAAAATGTTTACATGCCACTGTTTGGGATTGAGGGATGCATGTACTCATGAATTGCAGAGAAATAAAACCTCTGTAAGCTATAAAACCATCCATCTGACAGTGGATGGCCAGCACACACAGGGGTTCTGTGCCATGACGCAGTGTGACCAATGTCAGTTACCCTGCAGGTGAGAATGGAGGAAGGGTGGGGAGGAATCTAAGCCAAGAGCCTCTCCTCCATGTCTGCCTCCAGGTTTTCACATCGGGGAAAAATGGGGCTTTGCAATAAAGAACTTCTGAGGAGTCTTTCTTGTTTTTTTAATAGTTGCTACAGAATGACACTTATAGTATATTGATTTGTCTAGAGCCAGCAGTAACCATTCCAGCACTAAGCCTTGTCCAGTCCTTGCCATCTTACCTGCAGGAACCAGGGCAGTGCCCAATGGTGACCATTCCCCAGGGAGTCTATCTGCATAAACATCACTTGAATGTGTGGCCCCTCACGTTATTGTCTCAAGGGTTGGTTTGACAATAGTTGGAGTGCATGGGATCTTATTTTTTAAGTCACACATACACTGAATTCAGGCAATTTGGCTTTTCACCAGAAAGAGATGGATTCAAAGAAAACAGCCACGAAAAGGGGCTTCTGTTAGAACCTCACAGGGAACATAGTCATGCAATTTTAAAGCTAGCACAAAGAGTTGATTTGTGTGTGCGTTTGTGTGTGTGCCAGTTTGACTTATTGTGAAAATCTATGCCATTTCACACTATCATCATCCTCTCTCCCTGCCAACCTGGAGTAGAAGCACTGGATGTTGCTATCCATCACATTCTTCTTTTGAGACTGTGATCTTATTTATTAGGAAAGCAGTTCATATGCGTGTATAAGAAAAAGAAAACGAACAGAAAAGAGAGTGCTCCTTTCTCATCCTTCACTCAGTTACTTTCTCCGTGGGAAGCAATTGTGTCTGTGTTCTGAAGAAGCTTCCAGAAATTACATTTCACATGTCTTGTCTTGCGGCTGGTTTCCTCTGTGGTTAAGCGTGCACACCATGCATTCTTGCACATCATTGAGGTGTAGAGAGTGCATGTGCATGCCTTCCGTGCCCTCAGCCCCGGACCACACATGCTGCCAGGTCCATGCTGTGGACTGCAAAGTGGACAGTCAGATATGGGAGCCACTCAGTCTTCATTATAGGCATCACTGCTCCACATGCAGAGTTAGTTTGTACACACTCTTGCCTGTTTCATTATTGAACATCTGTGATTATTAGTAGGCTCAGGGGGAGACTGCCATCAAGTCAAGGAGGGTTGGAAGGACAGGAGGGCAGCATCTGGGAATGTCGGTGAAGCTATCCTCCCACAAACCAAATCCTTGCTTCCCCTTGGGAATCACCATCAGTAGTCAGGAGTTGGCCAGATGAAGGGGTTCACCCAGCATTGCAGTTTAGAAAGACCAAAGCCCCTCAAGTCAGGGGAATAGGTGTGGGCTTGGAGGGCATTTGACTTTGACAGGAATGGAACTGAAATTCCCTCTTTCCAGGGGCCTCCTGCTCCTGGCCCGAGGGTTGCCCGTGTCATGCCATTGACCTGGACACCCAAGCAAAGCCCCTTGCAGCGGCTGATTCTTTTGTATCTGCCTCAGCACATGGTGGGAGCATAGGAGAAATGGGGAGTAGCCATCGGGGGGCTCTGTCCTCTCAGGCCCGAGGGGTGTGTTCCCCAGTTGCCTTCAGCACACAGAGAGAAGGGCAGCAGCGTACTGTGCTGAGCCTCTCACAGGGACACTTCATTTTCCTGACGTCTCTGACCTGGAAGGTTTGGGCTCGTCTTGGAGAAGAGTACCTGGAGCATCAGGACGAGAGGATGACTTGGACATGGACAGAGTATGAAGTTGCGGGAGGTGGTGTTCAGTCTTGGCCAACCTCAGGACGTAAAACTTCTGCAGCTCAGAGACAAAACAAACACCACAGACCATTATCACAGTGGCGGAAGCAATAAAGTCCATTAACCACTGTCTTCTGTGAACATTTTCACTCTTCAACCTAATTATCTCTTTGTTTAGTTAATGTCTTCTGGTTGCTTAATGAAAACATTTGATAAGCCTGATCTAGGAAGAATTTTTTTTCCAAAAAGTTATGAAATCCGAACTTACGTTGAAATGTAAACAGCCAGTCATTGACCTATGGCAGAGGTTTGCTGGAATCAGGCTTGGCAAATTCTGAATTGTGCCTCATTAGTAGCTCATGAAATCACTTAAGTGAATTATGATCAGCATTTGAAAGGCTAGATTAGGAGAGGAAAGAATAGAACAGAATGAAAAAAAAATTCAGTGCATGACGCACTGTGGGGATGTGTAATTGTTTTCTTCAGCAGCTACATTTGTGTGTGTGTGTGTGCACCAGCGTGAAACAAAAGTATTCAGAAAGTATCGTGGATAATAAGTATTATCTTTCCGTCTTTTCTAAAACTTGTCAAAGAAGTACTTTCCCCCGTTTGCTCCTGTCAGCCGTCATTTTCGCAAAACTAGTTTTGGAAAGAGAAATGGGAACAGATGCACAATTCATTAACTTGTTCATTGTTCTTGTCTGTGGCGTGGCTTGCTTCCGAGTTCCTGACACATCTGCGTGGAGGTATTTTCAAGTCGAGCTCTCTGGACAGATATGTGTGTTCATCTGTCTCCAGATACTCGCTTAGATGGATGTGCCTGTTAGATTCAAAACATGTTCTGGACACTCGGGGAGAGCAAAGTGGCATTTCCAAAAGCTGGGGGAGTGAGGCGCAGAGGTGGAACCAGAATTAGATTATTTATGGATTCTTTTCAGACTGGAAACAAGTAGGGCGAGCAGTGGCTCTTAGACCAAGGTCAGCGAGCAGCTGTTTCTTTATAGATGGAGCTAGACAGCAAGAGAAGTGTATATTCACGGCTGCAGGACAGACTGGCTGCAGGACAGACTGGCCTGATCATGTGTGTGTGTGTGTGCACGTGCATGCCTGCACTTGGGTAGCACTCCTTCTCTGGAGGAGTAGGCTAATTTGCTGTCTGCCATGGGATTCTTTCCGGGGGCTACAGGAAGGTAAGTGGGTTTGGTCGTTTCCCACCCCTAAGGTGTCCTTATCCATTTGTCTACAGTCTCCCCTTCTCCCATGAGCTAGGACTGTCTGGAGCTGGCCGAGTTTCTGTCTACAGCCATGTTGATGAATCCCGTGGTGCTCCGATGGGTTGCAGTCAGCTTTGCTTTTCATCCAGTGTCAAACCCAGCTTGTGACAGCTGTGATCAGCTGTTGGAAGAGGGCTGGGCTGCGTGGGGGTTGGGGAGTCAGGGATCCTAGTGGGAAAGGGGCAGCTCCTGGCCTCTTGCCAAGCCCTCACTGGAGGCTCAGCATCCACCTCTCTGTTTGTCTCTCTGACCGACTCGCTGTGCCTTTTTCTACCTTTGTATGTGAACTCTCTTTTCCTCTTGGTTTCTGTTTCCCTTCTTCTCTCATGGCTTCTTGGATTTGTGATTTTACGCAGATCTTTCAAAGCAGCTGGTTGTTTCAGCTCAGGGGAGAGGACCAAAGATCTCCTGTTTATAAATCCCTCCCATCCCAACTGCAGCTGTTGGGGAGGTGCTTGCTCTGGGACCACTGAGAGAAGTCTGAATCTAGTCAGATGCATGTTCTTACCTGGGTATCAACTCTCCCTGGCCAGAAAGTTGAACTTCTCTAAACTGCAGGTTCCTCCTGGGCTGTATAGGGGGTCATAGTGCCTGCCCAGCACTGCTGTGGAAAAAGGTAAAAGCCCTTGACGCGGGGATAGGCACAATCTTGAGCATTTGGCATCTGATTGTTGCCTTCCCAGCCTCTCTTTGCCCTGCCTTCCTCAGCAGCCACACACTCATTGCGTGGTGGCCCTGATACCTCTTCCTCCAGCCCTGGGTTTGGATGGCACCAAGCCTTGCAGAACTTGCTGCATTCCACAGAGAAAATAGTTCCATCAAGGGCTGTAGTTCTGACACTAGCTCTTGTCATTTTTTTCAGACTCAGAAAAAAAAATGTGGATACAAAACAAGCTAGTGTCAGCATGAACCATCCCAGGATGGGGGATAAGGAAGGAGTAAGGGATAACTTATGAGACCGGGACTTAGGACACACAGTCTTAATCAAGTATTGATTAAGCCACTTGTGCAGGTTGTACAGATGGTTGTTGGTTAAGCAGAGTCCTAATCAACTATGACAAGTGTCAACCCTCCCATCCTATGAGCATCCAACCTTGAGTTTCTTTTGGTTCAAGATGGCAGCTGTTGTCATAAGCCAAGGCCAGTTCTTCTGGCGCTCATAGCTAGGAAGAAGCCCAGGATTCCGTGCTGGGACCTGCATCTTCACTGAGCTCACAGGCCACAGAGCAGCATACCAGGCATCTCCAGGTCTCCCTAGCCCTCTCAACCCAGATGGACCCACTTGCCCATGTTAGCCTTGACCTCTCTGGGGAAGCAGAATCCTGATGCCAGGGACAGATTTGGGAGATGCTAGAGAAGGAGTCTATGTTGGCATTGGCTTATTTTGGACTTGGGTCCTTTTATTCCACAGACATGAGTTGTCTGGGCTGCGGATTTCCTCTGTCTGTCTCACATTTCCCCAGTCTGAGGCCAAGGGCATGCCTGCTGCTCTGAGCCCTAGGTAACCCAGAGAAGTACCATCTTTTTCTCTGTCTCTCCCCCATCTCAACACCAACATTTCTCTTGGGACAGGTTTAAGGATTACCGAGAGCCACCGTGGGCCCCGAATGCATATGAGTTCTCCAGACAGTACTGGTCTGTTCTCTCTGCCCGTCTGGCTTTTGTCATCATCTTCCAGGTAAATTCACTTAAGAATTGGCTATTAAAATATTAAAGTTCAGGCTGCATGGGTAAAGTCTTGTGACTCTAGAGTTGTCCCTTGGTATCTACGAGACATTGGTTCTAAGACACCCCCCACCAATTCCAAAATCTGTGGTCTCCTAAATCCCCTCTGTAAAATGCTGCAGCCTTTACATGTAGCCTGCACAATCCTCCTGTATACTTTCATCTCTAGATGATCCATAATATTGAATATAATATAGATGCAGTGTCACTGATTGTTAGACTGTGTTTGTTGAAGAATAATGACGACAATGAAAAGATTGCATGTTCAGTACAGTGAAATTTCAGATATTTTACAGCATGGCTAGTTGGATCCATGACTGTGGGAAGGACAGCTGGCTCTCCCTTAGGTGACTGCAGAGTCAATGTTCTCGTCGCTGGGCAGGGAAGGGGGACTTACAATGAGAACTTCCTTTCATGGGTGGACTTTGCAGAAGGAGAATGAAAACCAAGAATAAGATTACAGGATAGATGTGGAGTAAGTTGCAGGGTGAGGCCGGATTCCCCTTCAATCTCAGACAAAGAAAGGAAAGTGGGAAGAGCAGGTGAAACTGGAGTCTCCCGCTTCATTCACACAGCCAGCCCATCTCAACCTCTGCAGCCCCCACGGGTTCAAGTTCTGAACCTTTTCTTCTTGTGGGTCCTGGCTCCTTCCTTTGTGACTGCGGTCTTGGCCCCTGAGACATCTGGTGGGAAGCGTCCCTGGAGCCATCTCGCTATCCCCCAGATGAATAGCAAACTTGAGCCCTAGAGATTCCTATCTCAGAACAATAGCTACATCTCCAGTTGCATCGAGGAGATTCTCTGAACTCCTGGGCCCTCAGTTCCCACTCGGGGTCCTGCCAGTCTTCAAGCAAGGTCTGTGTACAAGCCAGGATCCTTTTCTCTCTGGCTCCCTCCTGCTTTTGTATTCTCTGCTGGCAGTTCTCTGGAGACCTCTTAAGTATCCTGCCCCCTGGTCCCTCAGCCCAGGAAGTAGAGAAGCCCTTCAGCTAGAATTTCTCCCAGAATCACTTATTCCTCCTCTGTGGAGATGGGCTGATACATTTGAAAGATCACTTAGATGTCCCCCTGCAAGAGCCCCACGGTCTTCCCCACGTGTACCATATCATCTGCGCCATGAGAGCTGCTTGAGAGGAAGAGAATAATGCCTGAGAAAGCACTTCCCAGGCACCAAGTCGCCCAGGAGCCTCGGGAAGCAGCAGTTGGTTCCCCAAGTCTTCTCTGGCCCAGGATCTCAGCGGGAAGAAGACAGATGAGCAGCCCGAGAGAGAATGTCACCATTGCATACAGCAGGGGTGAACTGCTGGGCCATACCAGGCACTCAGAGAATGCTCCCAGGAGAAGGAAGGTGTATACAAGAGAAGGAATGAAACCGAGTGGCCAGGGGAAGGAAGCCTGTTGCCACCAGGCACATAGTTTGGGATCGGAGAGAGCACACCCAGGCATCAGCAGGGTGTCTGTGAAGGCGAATGTGAGTAGCAAGTAGAGTTGGCAGACACCAGGGCAATGACCAGACTCCCCTCTGTGGTACAGATGTCCAAGAGGGAAGAGAGGAACAGCTGGCATAGTAAGAATCACCAGGAGGCCCTGGAAGCTTCAAACCCCAGCAAGCGAGAGTGAGACCTGTGAAGACAGCCTGAGCATGGAGATGGGGTGTGGGCTCTCTAGTTCCTTGGAAGGACAGGAGCTCAGCCATGTAGTATCTCCCTCATCCCTACCACAGTTCTTGGGGAAGGTTCCATTAATCCTCCACTTTGCAAACCAGGATGCCGAGGTACAGTGGGGCACAGTGGCGCACAGTGATTGAGATCCCCAACTAACATGGAGACGTCCTGCCCCAAGGCACCACACCCATGGCAAGCTGTGGAGACAGTCACTGTGGCCAGGCAAGGGTTGATGGCATGACACTGTCCTCCTGTGTCCCTAAACACTACATCGTGAACCAGGGCTGTCTGCTCAACTGTTCTTCTGCCCTGGCTTTTGGCAGAACCTTGTGATGTTCCTGAGTGTCCTTGTTGACTGGATGATACCAGACATCCCCACTGACATCAGTGACCAGATCAAGAAGGAGAAGAGCTTACTGGTGGAGTTCTTCCTGAAAGAGGAGCATGGCAAGCTCAAGGTGACTGATGATCCAGCCCAGTGGAGCCCTGGAGGTGTGAACCAGAGCAGAAGGAGCCAAGCAGCCAGCTCAGCACCCTCGGGCCGAAGCCATCTGAGCAGCAGAGCCTCATCTGGTTCCCAACACACCAACGTGTGAGCAGCCCGGCCCCCTGCACAAGAGGATGCTGCAGTGGCTAGAGGCACATATGTGCCATGTCTGCACACCCATGCCAGTGTGCTGTCTGGACTGGGTTTGAGGGTGTCTTGGAATGCATGTGAATCAGAAAGGGAGAGAGATGAAGAGAGTGCAAGAAAGAAAATTGATGCTGCTTAGAAATTTTGAGTTTCAGTTTGTTGTAGGTCCTGTTTGGAGAGGTTAGGGCCACTGGAGTCTCCACCCAGGCATTCCCAGGCACCAGGCGCTTTCCCATGTTCCCTGAGTTGACCTCTTCCATGTCAACATCACGTCACTGAAGATGGCTGCAGACTACAAGGGAAGGGCAGTAAGGGCCCCTTTCTCGCCCCCATCAGTAAGTGATCACCCCTTGCCCATTGTCAATCATGAAAAAATTTCTCTGATTCACTGGCACTTGGGGCTGTCACAGCAGATCAATTGATAGAGCTGACCTGTAGCCCCTGGACCCAATAGTGAAGAGAGCAAAGTTCCAGCCTGGTTTTGGCCCCATGGATTCATGTCACAAGGATGCTCGGAGCTAAATGCAGTTAACCATCATTTTATGCAGGTCAGATTTAAGTAATAAAACAAATGGAACTGTCTTTATAAAAATGTATCTCGTGTCTTTCGGGCCTTGTCTCTTGCCTCTCCCATTCCCAATCCCCTTCTCTTGCCTTCCTTCCTTCCCCTCCTATGACTATTTCTTCAGCTGCTATTGTGTACTGTGTATTGTTTCCAGACTAGAGATACCATAAAAGGAAAAAGAGAAGCAATCCCTGCCTTGTGGAGTTTACTCTTGTAGGGAGAAACAGATGATAAGGTAACATGTGTAGACAATTTTGGATGGCGATCTGCACTACAGAGAAATACAAAGTAGGGCAAAGTACAAGCAGAGGGTGAGGGTGCAGGTTGTATAAAGCTGATCCTTTCCTGCAAGCAAGTGGCAGACCCAAGCTGGGGAAAAGGTTACATCTTGCAAGGCTAATGTCATCCTTGGGTAGTAGCTGCCCAGTGCTCTATGGTAAAGAGATTTACGTGTGTGGTTAGAAACAAACACCGTTTGTCATTACCACTCACACGCTTCAACCCCATCTGCTGCATGGGAGCTGCCCAATCACTCCATCCAGGACCGTACCCCAGTTCCTTGCAGGTCGGATTGAATAGAGACCAATGTAATGCCTGAGTGGAAGTGTAAGCAGGGTCTTACACCAGAGGAGTTGGCTGACCATCTGTGATAGCCATAGCAGCAAGATGGGCTCAGACTAAGTAAGGAGAATTTCCCTAAGAAGCTCTGTGAACCTTGGGGAAGAGTTGGTGAATGCAGTCTTTAAAAAAAAACAAAAAATGAAAAGAGACGAAAGGGTTTTGGGCACAGTGATTAAGACACGGTTCAGTATCTGGCTTCTAGCCCTGGCTGCACTTTGGATTCCAGCTTCCTGCTAATTCATACTGTGGGCAGCAGAAGGTAGTGGTTCAAGTACCTGAATCCCAACTTCCACTTGGGAGACCAAGATTGGATGCATCTGGGGGAGTAAACCAGCTAACTAAAGATTTCTGTCTACTCTTCTAATCTCAAACAAAATAACTAAAATTAAAAAAAAAACAAAGCAAATAATGCCATGTGCTTTGGGTACTATGAAACATAGGAAGGGTATATCAAGAAGACTGTAGAGAAAATGGAATTATATGATAAACTCATTTTGATGCAAAAGGGTTTTACGTCCACGCATGATGTTTTCCTCACAGGCCTTTCCATGAACTCTTTGAATACTGCCTTGTTTGCATGGATTTTACAAGTTCATTTCAAAATAAGCTTACTTCTAAATGTTACTTGTTGTCCAGTACTCATGTATAACCAAGCAGAGTTTGGGATTAAAAATGAATTGGGGCAGGAATGAGAGGGCAAGCATGTGGCACAGTGTGCTGGCATCCCATAAGGGCACCACTTTGAGTTCTTGTTGCTCCATTTTCAATCCAGCTTCCTTTTAATGTACCTGGGAACTCAGCAGAAGATGCCCCAAACACTTGGACTGCAGCCATAGACATGGGATATCTGGATGGAGTTCTGGGCTTCTGACTCCAGCCTGAACCATTCCTACTTAGTGCAGCTAGAGAGAGCCAGAATATCTCTCTCTGTCTCTCTATGTCTCCCTTCTTGCCTCTTCCTCTGTTGCTCTACCTTTCCAATTTTTTTAATGAATTAAAAAACTAGGGCCCAATGTGGTGGCCTATCAGGCAAATCCTCTGCCTGTGGCACTGGTATTCCCTAAGGGTACCTATTTATGTCTTGGCTGCTTCATTTCTAATCCAGTTCCCTGCTTATGGCCTACAGAAGCAGCAGAGGATGGGTCAAGTCTTTGGGCCTTGGCAACCATGTGGGAGACCTAGAAGAAGTCCCTGGTTCCAGATGAACTAAGCTCTGGCTGTAAAGGCCACTTGGGGAATAAACCAGCAATGGAAGAACTTTCTCTCTATATAAAATGTGCTTTTCAAATAAAATAATAAATGAATCATTAAAAAAAGGAAAATGCTTCAGTCTTTTTTAGATTATCATACTTATTCCTTTGTTGGCCAAAGTCTGCCTTCAAATTTAGGGGGAAAAAAGAATTAATAATAAAGAGACCACCAAAGATCCTTCAGGTCCCAGGTACACACTGCCCACCTGCTGAGGGTCATAGCGGAGTTCCCTTTGAATTTCCTTCAGTGGAAGGGAGCTGCCAGCGTCAAGCTCACTCCTTTGCCTGGGTCAGCCCACACTAGGTGCCACTTGACTGCAGGGGTGTGAACCCCATCAGGCCTGTACTAGGGCCGATTCAAGGGGCCACCTCAGCTCCTGCTGTCCCTGTGGGATTGGTTGAGATGTCTCATGCAACTTACTGTAGTTCACTTTTGCCCTGCCTGCTTCTCCCTGTCCTTAGGTGTAGGGTGGGCACAAACTTCCCCGTCAACCTGCCTGCTTGGCATGTGGATCTTTTTCCTGTTGTTTGACTGAGGACATGGGGTCTTGGAGGAGTATATTCTCTGAGCATAAGCATCCCCTGACGTTGCTTGGATGTTGAAGACTTGGCTGGATCAGCCATTCTCAGGTCATCATCCTTCTTTACCAAACACCGTGGCTATGGCGATTAATCCGTGCTTTTCCGGAGTTTCAGAGGAAAAGCCTCTGCGATCAGCATGATTGATATTCCTTTGTATGATTTTCTCTCTCTTGCTCTCTCTGTTTGGTGCAGGGAGTATTTTAATATTTATTCTAATAATTTTAAAATGTCGCTCGACCTTATCTTGATGTGAGTTCCAGTCATGTAATGAGGCTCAACTGTGAGGGTCATGCTCATGTTTGTGTCTGTGCTGTCTCTGAGAAGTGTTCTTCCCGTACAGACACGGGCCGCAGCTTAGATGTCCCAGCTGTTGTGGTTACTTCAGGAAAATTCTAAAGGTCTAGGTTGGTTTCCAACTTTTGATCGTTGCGATCACCATGGTTTGTTTTTCCCCCCAGCGTTGCATGTCCTTGTCCCATTCCTCTGTGCTCCAGGATCCTGCTCTTTCCAGAACACCATGTTAGTCCTTTCATGTACCCGAGCATCACCCATGTACTGCTGAAGAATGTCTAAGCTCTTTCTTCTCATGGATCGTCTGGGAAAGGGAGGGACTTCCAGCCACTCGTCCTCATGCTGCCTTGTCCTTCCTGTGCCACGGTCACTCTTTTCGTTCCCTATAACATGTATCTTTCAAGACATGATCATTGGTCATGGATAAGGCCAATACCCACCCTGTTCTGACATGAATAATCCTGGCTTCCTGATAGAGTGGCAGAAGTGAAGGTGATGGCGTGGTACTGATGACTCCTTCATATCCTCCAACACCAACATTAACGTTGTATTCACCTTGCACAGCCCAGGTCCTAGGCACCTGTGTTTCAGATACCAAATTATCCTCTCTAAGTATCGTGGGCAGTTTCTGTTCTTGCCCCCATCTTGTGGCATCCATCTGCCCAGCTACAGCAGAGGGCGCCAGAGAGCAAAACCACTCCCAGCCCCATCCCTCCAACCATTCTTTCAGGTTCAGTCGCGTATTCTGGAAAACAGAGCAGCTGTTTCCTCTGAAGGCACTCTGTCTGCACATCTGGCTGGCTTCCTGTCTTCTTCCTCCTCTTTTTCATTCTCCTGCACGGCAGTGGATGACTTATCTGCTTCATCAGGCTAGCAGACAGGGGACTCCCACACTCTCCCCTGAGTGCCCCATGGTTTAGGCAGTGCCATCTCCAGAAAGCAAGAACAAAGCAAGGGACAGATGGGAACGTAGAAAGACAGTATTCGCTGAATTCAGGAAACTTCCTGCTTAATCGCACTGCCTCCTTCTTACTTCCTGTTGGCTAAGAAGGGAAGGAAACAGGGAATGAAGCCTCCAAGCTGGGAAGTCTTCCTCAATTAGGACTGTGAGTGAGGGCAATGCCCTACAGAAAGGGACCATTTTTTTTTAATGTGGATCCCACAGCCTAACATGCTGTGTATTCAACTGCAGGTGGCCCAAATCAGACTCTTCTGAGAACAGGTGTCAACTTTCAGCAGGAACCGCACCAACTTGGTCTTTCTCAGGCTACTTGTTGGCAAATACAAAAGGGCCCTATTAACCTCAAACTAGGTTTTCTTAACTGCCAATGCCAGACTTTAGTATATCCACCTGCCTCACACAATTATTGTCTCAATTTATTTCCCGTTTTCTTTCATTAAGGTGTGGTGTTTTACCCCCCTCTCCTCTTTGCAGTGGCTCTTCTTTCCTTCCAGAACCTCCTCTGGTGCCCCCTTACACACCTTCCCTTACATCTTTCCTTCCCTGTGATGTCAAGCATAGGTTGTTTTATTTATGTGTTTATTTACTTTGGGGAGGAGAGAGAAGGGAAGAGAGATGACATCTGTAAGAGATTGCATTCTTGTCCTACATGTCTGCAACCATGACTGTGCTGGGTCTGAGACCAAAATGAGGAGCTGGAACTCATTCCAGGTCTCCCATGTGAGCGGCAGGAATCCTATTACTTTAACCTTCACTATTGCCTCCCAGAGCACACATTACAAGGAAGAGTCAGGAGCTGGAGTGGGTATCAAACTCAATTACTCTAAGACGAGATGTGGATGTCGTGGTCCTCGTGGTAATAACCAGGCCAAAGGTCCAAACCAGTACAGTTTCTATATTCATTTATTTATTGTGTGGGGACTCATGGGAGGCGAGAAGTTTTCTCTTCTTTTAAAAAGGTATGTGAAAGAATTGCATATATAGAGAGAAATCTTGGGGCCTAAGCACTTGGGCCATCCTCAACTACTTTCCCAAGGCACACTCGCAGGAAACTGGGTGGGAAGTAGAACAGCCAGGACACCAACCTACATCCAGATGGGATGCCAGCATCGCAAGTAAAAATTTAATCCATTATACCACAGTACTGGTCCCATCCACACAATTTTTAATAAAGCTAGATGAGGTCTCTTGTACTAGATTCATTTATCCAAGTTCCTCATGGCCCGTTCTATCCAAAGAACGGGGTGGGGGGGGGGAGCAGAACGGGGCAGGGGGGGCAGGATTAGAGACCCCCTGATGAGACACAAGGAGAGCATTCAGTCCCCTCATGGGGTGCTCTTTGAGACACTAGCGCCTTTCCGAACAGATTTCTGATCACAACAAAATCGTGCCCCACATCTGAGCCTCAAAGGTCCCTGTCCCGGTGTGTCATAAAAAGCTTCAATCTCAGAGGGGTCTTGGCTGCACACACACTGGACAAATTCCAGGCTGTCCCTGGGAATTCCCAGAGTAGTGTATTAAACCAGTCTGGATCTGGTTCCAAGCTGGGATGTCCTTTTGAGTTGAATCTATAGACTGACATTGGAATCATAGCTGAGGATTCTGGGTGTGTGGAAGGTTCAGTATATTTCTCTCCCAGCAAGTGGGCCCAGAAATCACCTTGACAGGTGGCCTGTCTGGTTACAGGAGCTCCTTCTTTCCCACACTACGCAGGGCAGGTGTTACCCACTTGCCAGAAGAGGAAAGCTCTGTCCAGTTCTAAGAACCTGCGGCCTCTGACCAGACCTGCCAGTGGTGGGCTTGGGACAGGTAATCCAAATACTCCATCAGATGGAGGCTTGGAGAAGCTGTGCCTCTACCTGGGAACTCAGAGCAAGCAGGTGACAGAGCTAGACAGTGGACTACAGCTGGCCTTGGTATGTTAGTGGCATGCTGCCTGGACAAGAGAATGATGTCTGCATCTGCCTAAATAAAGCCCTTGTGGGGCCAGTCTCTTATATGGTGGTGAAGAATGCTGCTTCTGGGAAAGGAGGCACTCCATTCTAGGGACAAAAAAAAATGGGTTCTAGTTGAGGCAAGCTCCCTAACTTTTCTGAGCTGCCGTTCCCACACATGTGATGAAAATATTTCTCCCCAAAAAGCTTGATGTTAAGCCATAAAGCATTGCTGCAATATCAAGGAGAGACAGTTTAATGAAGACACACATTTCTACAAGAATGAACATTGTATCAGTGACTACAGGAATTGTATGCATAGTGTAAATTCCATTGAGAGAGACTCTAGTCATCAATAGTATACCTAACATCCAGCCAATGCCAGCTGAATAGCAGGTGTACCAGGAGAAGCAGAATATGTGAGCTGGGATCACCTTTGCAGAGGATAGGAAGGTGCTACTTTACTCATATCCTTAACATCACTATATTTGCTACTCTGTATTGGGACTGGGTTTCCAGATGAGTAGGCTATCAAGCAAGGACTCAAGTGCAATGTCCATCTACTGAGGATTCACTAGATAGTTGTTATGCCCGCCTTTACTTCTATTAACTCACGTTGGCCTTGAAGACAAATATTTTGCTCTGATATTGGATAACTATGTAGTGGTTTTTGAGAAACATCACCCTGGTTCCATTAAACACATATCAAGTGATGCCTAAGAATATGTTTCAGTTGCCTTCCTGCGGTTTTCAGAAAATTCACTCATCCAAACTAATTTTTCATGGTCTTTGTGGTTTCCTTGAGTGGCTCCTTATAAATATTAACTTGAGGAAAGAGAGATTGTTGTGGGAGAGAATAGACTGCTGGACTTGAATCCATCAAGACTGAAATCCCCTACAGAAGGAAGTTGGTTGCCTTGGATGATTTCCTCATAGCATCAGGACTCGTGGAAAACCCAATGGTGACTCTACACTTTGCACTCCTGGTTAGGGATGCCACATGGGTATCCCATTATATTCCAGGAGCACTAAGCTGGGACCTTTAGAGAGAGTTGACAATGGAGACCAAATGTCTTGGCTTTCTGACAAAATGTACCATCTATCTTGAAAGTTGATGGTCTCAGATCTTTTCCCAGTAGGGATAGAGATGCAGAATCAGCTGCACCCTGAAAGCTAGACCCATTTAGGTTTTGTAAGTATATTCTGTAACATTAACACCATGTCTAAATCGCTTATAGGATGCCTTTCTCAAGACATCTTCCAATTGTTAAATGGTGCACTCTTGTGCATACATAAGAACTCTTGGGGTGGGGTGGGAATTGAACGCAATGTGGAGAGACAGAGAGATGGATATGTGCATATGAGACAATCATTCACTGGAGCCTGCTTGGTACCAGACATATCACATTCATTATTTCCAATCCTGAGTTAAACTCATGAGTTAAATACTAACCCTATTATATGGATTAAAAACTAATGCTGGAAGAAATGTCTTTCTTTTATGTTAAAATGTGTTTTTTATATGAAAGGCAGATTTTTCTTTTTCTTTTTTTTTTTTAAACAAAGACAGGAGAGACCAACTGATTCATTCCACAAATGACCAAAATGCCAGAGGTGAACCAATCTGGAAACAGGAGCCATGAAATTTTTCTTGGTCACCCACATGGATTCAGGGTCTCAAGAACTTGAGCCATCCTCTGCTGTGTTCCTAGCACATTAGCAGGGAGCTGCATGGAAAATGGAACAACTGAGACATGAACTTGCACATAGATAGGATGCAAGTGCTGTGTGTGGAGGATTAGCCTGCTACATTGCCACCATGCTAGCCCCAGAGAAGACATTTCTAACTTACCCAAGGACATGAAGCTAACATGTTCAAGAGTGTGAAGGAAATTTTCAGTCTGTCTTGAAGACCATGGAATTTCTCCAGCCAATCTGCCCTCAACATTCTTTCTTGCTCTATTTTTCATTGATTAATAATATAAACTCTTTGTGGTCGCTGAATCCATCTGTTGTCACTGTTTCTATACCCTGCTGTGTGCCTGTCCTTGTTTCCTGCTGGTTTCTAGCTCCTTGTTTGACATGAATTTGGTTTCCCACTTAGAATTTTTCACCTCTGGATTCTTTCCTGCAAACTGAATTCAGACTTGGCCACAGTCCTCCCTCCCTTCCCTAGTTTTATCTCCTCTCACCAGCCTAGGCTTGGGTAATGCAGGCTTCAGATTAGAGTACTCACTTGGGGATGTGTCCACAGCTCGCTTAGCACATGGTGTTCATTAAAGAAAGTGGATAACTGCTCATTGTCTTTAAGGACAAACAGCAGCGGCAGAGTTCGGAACATACTTCTCCAATAGGTGCTCTATGGCTTACTGTAAGAAGGGCAGGGGTAGAGACAGCAGAAAAACATGAGTTGGAGATATTTGGGATGTGGGTATGTTGTGAAGCTTTCCTTAGAAAGCAAGAGTGACTGGCGTTGACCTGTTGCTGTGCCCCAAAGCCTTGTTCCTCATTGATGCATCATGGAAAGTCAGAGATGTATTTCACTGATATGCCGGGCCAAGGACAAAACTATTGAAATAATTTTGTACTAGATTGTAATCATCATTACTCCTCAAAATGCCCAAATGTACCCCTAGTCCAGCCCAGCCTCTCTTTTGAGGTCTTTTGGTCCTCTCTGTGACCCGTAAGTGAATAAAACAGGCTCACTTGTCATGCATAGCGCCTCAAAATTTTGTAATTGGTAAATGTCTAGACTATACCCAGTGCAAATGCTAAAATATCCCTGACACACAGTGTTGTTGACTCCTGGGTGCCTAATCCTAAAAGCACCATCAACTTTCACTTGCCTGTCCTAACTACACCCTGAAACTCACCTTCGGTAGCTTAGAATCATAGGGGAGTGTTCCCCTCTTCTCTCCAGGGGAATGACTCCCATTTTCCCCCAGGCTCTGAAGTCACTGTAGGCATCCAACAAAAACAAATTCACGAGGAGTCTGCCTGAGTTCATTCCAAAGAAAACAAGCAGGGTGTCTGCATACCTTCACCCTGATTCCAGAACGCAAGAGCCCAGAGGGGACACCTAAGGCATCTTTCAAGTTGGCTTCTTGGGTGGGAAAACCTTATGAAAAACTCCTGGACTTTCCAGATTTCCTGAGAAGACTGCAGCAAAGACAAATGTTTAATGTGCATCTCCAGTCCCTCAAACCCTACCGCCTTGGCCCCTCGTATCCCTCCCCCATCCTGCCTTCCCAAATCCTAGTCTGTTCCAAAAGGAAGAAGTAATGACCATCCAATTATGGCCCCGTGGAAATGTATTAATCACAGCTGGCTCTTTATCACACCCTTAAAGCCCTAGGGGTCCTCTGCCTTTATTGTGTTCTAGTAAGTGCACTTGGAGCCAATTGGGATTTTTTCCAAGGGTGACAAAGTGGCTCAGATGTGTCTGCACTCAAGGCAACTCATGTTTTCTCAGTACTATGCAATGGATTTAAATAAAAGCCCACTTGAATGAACACCTGCCACCCTCTCCCTGCAATCCATCTTCTGTAGAAGCAGGACAGAGCTTATACTATTTTCTCAGCTTGCGCTTACTACATTTCTATCCTCTTCTCCCTCCTGCCAAGAAAGGATCCCAAGATGCTACCAGGTGCCAAACTCAGGCCTGGTTGGTGAGGGCATGACTCAAAGCTACACTGATAATTCCAGTGGCTTGTGGATTCTTCTAACATCTTGCCATTCCCATGACTCCAAGCCAGCAGCCATATCGAGCTGATTGAACACTAGTATTCAGACTCAATGGACTCAATGGGCTCGCAGTACCTTAGTCCAAGATGAAATGAAACCATGTTCTGGATGAGAAAGAAGGAACAGGGGTTTAGCATAGCAGTGAAGACTCCTATGGCCTTTATTAGAGTCTCTGAGTTTGATATCCTGTTATGGCCCCTAACTCCAACTTCTCATTACTGTAGACTCTGGAAGACAGTAGTAATGGTTCAAGGAATTGAGTTTATATCCTTCAGATGGGAGACTTGGATTATGTTTCTGGCTCAATCATGATTCTCCAAGTAGCTAGAATCAGCAAGATATATTGGATACATACAAAGAGATTTGTTCTGGGGGACAGGATCCCATGATTGTGGAGGCTAGGAAATCTTCTGTCTACATGCCAGAGGCCCAGGAAAGCTGGTGGTGTAATTTAATTCAAATCTGAATTCAGGATCTGAAGTCCTGATAAGAGCCCATGGTGCACATTCTAGTGCCAAGTTTGAAAACCCAAGACCCAGGCGCTCTGAGGTCATGGGCAGGAGCAGATGGATGTCCCAGCTCAAGCCAAGTGAATTTCAGATGCTTTCGATGCCGTGGGGGAGCACTCCGCTTTTCCCTTTCTTTTCATTTTGTTTGGGAAGTGACTAGCACCTCTAACAGAAGATTCGAACTGCTTTTCTGCAGAGATCCGAACAGCATGAGGCCTGCCTCTGTGGAGGGGCCGTGCTCTTTCTGTATGTTTTGCCTGTTTTGTTCCCCTGCCGCCTCTCCTACAGAGCTACATCTCTGTTTCACTTTTGCTACAAGCCTCCAGGGTCTCTTCTTATCCTTGCTGTCTCTTGTCTGAGATAGCAGAAACTTGTCTCCCTGCCCCATGTCCTCAACCCATCTGTCCTTCAGTTCTCATAGTCCCTTCTAGGTTATTGCTGTCTCTGCCTCCAGCCAGATCCACACCACCCATATTCCACATGCTCTTCTCAGATGCGTGGCTACCACTTTCATCCATCCCCACTTGCCTCTTCCTCTGGGTTCATGCTTACATGCAAGCATACAAACAGGTGGTAGCTTCTACCCTATGAAATACAAAAATTGAAAAACAAACAAAAAAAATTAAAAAACAAAAACCTCTCCTTTGGAGCAAAACCTCCTGAAGAATCTGAAATCTTTTTATCTCCCTTGAGAATTTTCTCCTGCTTTCCCTTGGAGGCCTCAGTCGTCACTGCTACCTTTAAATCTTGACTCCTGCCAAGGTGACTAAGCAGCTGCACAGGACCAGCATCTGAAGGGCACTTCTCAATCTTGGCTGATGACCAGTGGCCTTGGGTGGTGATTGCCCTCTCCTCTTCTTCATGTGTGTTCTTCATATGCACACAAGGCATTTTCATTTTCTGTGTTTTATATGTAATCTATTTCCTTCATTTATTATACAGAGAGAGATAGAGAGAAAATGCTTCCATCTGCTGCTCCATTCTTCAAATGTTCACAATGGCTGTGGTTAGGTCAGGCTGAGGCCAGGGAACAGGAACTCAATCCAGTTATTCCATGTGGCTGGCAGGTACTCAAGCACTTGAACTTTCTCCCGGGATGTGCTTCAGCAGGAAGCACAATCTTGACTCCAAACTGGGTGCACTGAGCCGTGCCCTTAACTGTAGCCCAAATGCCTAGTAAGCCCCCGTGAGTTCTCCTTCCCCACAGAGGGTCCTGCTCCATCTCCTTGTCTGGTTCATTCTTCATTAGGTTCAAGACTTATTCCTTGAATTTTTGCTCTCCCCACTTTCACTCCATTATTTCTTTTTCAGCCTCAGGGTTTTAAACACAAAGTTTAGACTTGAATATCTAGTTACTTATTGGACATTCTGTGAGTAACTGGTTATAGCTCGGATTTAATAGGTCCCAATCCAAATTCCTCTTGCGACACTTCATGGCAACTCTGCTTTCCAATTGCTGAGGTCAGACCTTTTAATTGCCTTGATCCTCTAGTGTCTTATTCGCTCCAAAGGGATCACTCTTTTATCCAAATGCCAGTGAGATTGAAAGGCCACCCACAGTTCCCCCAATTCCTGTTAATGGGAATGCCATGCCTCCAGTTGCTCAGATCAGAAACATTGGCACAGCTCTTACCTGCTATTTTTCTTTCATGTCCCATACCTGTTTGTACCAGCAGCAAATACTGTCAAAAATACTCATCAGAACACCGGCTCTTTCACGGTGAACCCTCTGTCTTTGCCAGCAGACTCTGGTTCCTGGATTCTTGCATTCCATTCTCAGCACCCTCTCCCTCTCAGCCACAGTGGCAATTTCAGCATGAAAGCCACCCAGGCTGCTTCTCTCCGGGGAGTAACTGCTTTGTCAAAGTTTCGCGCAAGTCCTTCTCCCCCAGTCTGACTGTACCTGCTATGCAAGTGGTTGTGAGAACATTAAGCAGCACAAGATGGCATGGCACCACAGTAACCAATGTGAAACTGGAGCCTATTACGGGGCTGGCACACGTCTGGAGGGAGTCCAGCTCTGTCAGGTGCTCCTTTTGTAGTTGGTGGCCATGAGCAGTGTAAGGTTGGGGAAGGGATAGGGTGGCTGGGAACCTGTTGACCTGGCCCTCACAGCTCTTCTGAAAGCTTCCTAATAGTTCACTGAACAGTACCCCAGACAAGGACATAGCGACGGTCTGGCTCCTAGTATTTTCTTCCTTTTTCCCTCTGCTCCAGTCTCCTGAATGTCTTGAGCCAGCTGTCCCTGCCTTTAGTCTCACTTCCTTCTGAGGAAAGGTCTTGTCTCGCTCTGTCCATGCTCCTGAGAGATGCCCAGCATGGCCAACAGAGGAACTGCAACACTCGGCCCTCCCTGGTCAGGATTGCTCTCTAGAGCCCTGTCAGCAAGTTGACATAGCCTATGGCAAATATTACTGTTTGAAGATTTGATATTTTCAAAGATAGAGCTACAGAAAAGCAGGGAGAAAGGAGAGAGAGCTCTTCCATCCTCTAGTGCACACCCTAAATAATTGCAACAGCTAAGTTTGGCTCAGGCTGAAGAGCCAGGAACTCCATCTTGTTCTCTCACATGGGTGCTGGCAACCCAAACACTGAGTCGTCTTCTGATCCCTTCCCAGGTAGGTTAGCAGGGAAGCTAGATCAGGAGCACAGTAGCTGGTACTCATGCTGGCATTCTATAGAATGCCAGGCCACAAGGCACGTTCAAAGCAAGGACTTTAGCCACTAGGCTACTGCGCTGGACCCAGATTTCGACTCTCAGGAGGCAAGGGCCTTCCTGTTTCTGCCTTTTGCATCCCCCATTCCTGTACTTAATGGGCACTCAATCACATCGTTGGATAAGCGAGGAGATGAGAGCTCTGTCAATCATCTCTCCTCCAAGTGAAATCTCAGAATGAAGAACTTCTGGAAAACCAGAGCTATAAAAGCTCCATGAAGTGTTTTAAAGAGGGATGTGCTCTGAACAGGGGGAAATGGGCTCTCCCCGTGTCACCTATGCCAGCTCCCCTGGCCCGTGTGTCTTTATCTCCTAGGTGGGGTGGGATCACACGTGTCACAAGGTCTTGGTGACAGCATGTACAAAGTGCTTATCTGTGCTCAGCCCCCATCAGGTACATAATGATAGCAGTTTCCTGCCCTCACACCTTCTCTCCTCCCTGAAGTGGTGTGGTGCTCTTCAAATGGACACCCGACTCCTAGGACTCCAGTGCAGGTAGGCAACATCGACTCAGGCTGAGCGCGGTGATGGAGGTGGGGGCAGGGATTGGCATCCTTGCTCCTGCTGGAGGGCTCCCAGGCCTGCTGAGTTGGAGGGCACAGAGCAGGCCCCATCTGTGCCACCAGGCCTTGCGCGATGCTCCGGGAGAAGTGACAAGTGTTAACCCGGATCATGCATATTCAAACCCCGGTCTGGCTCTCTGGCACTAGGTTCAGAGCAACAAAGCAGGTAACAGCTTTGCCTTCTTGAGTCAAGTTCAAAGTGGCTGGGTCTTTTACGACTGGGCTGAGAGGGCAGAAGCCCATAGAACATACTGCCTCTGGACCTTTGGATTCTGGTGGACTCTGCATAAGCCCACAACCTCTCTCCCAAAGTGCCTTGGGTTGGAGTTCAGGGATCCTAAGAACTTGGAGAGAGAACGAGGCATTTGTATTTTCCATTCCTCTCTAATTGACGTGTAGCATGTCCTTACGTAGGGAACACATCACATTATGATCCGTGGCACTTGTTACCACAGAACTTGCAGGGTTTCTTGGCACATTCTGCTGCCTGTTGGTGCCCGAGAATATCATTCATGCCCATCACCGCAGTAGTGTTCAGAATCCCTGTGATTGCTCAAGAAATGCGCATCATAGTTCCTTGTCCTATTTTGATCTCTGTTTCAATAGCATTCGTTTCACTTTGTGTCTTCTGTGTGTGGGATTGCCTTCTGTGTGTTTTGGAAACACCCTGAGAAAGGTCTCTGCTCCAGCAGCCTGCTGGAAGGGTCCTAGGCTCAAAACCTTTTTCCAGGCTTCTTAAAGAGACAGGTGTGTGCTGTGCCATAACCAGGTGTCCTCGTCTTCCCTGTGGATGGGTAGTGAACAGTGTCTGTTCTGAAGGACTGAGGCACGAAACTACATCTTCTTTTCCTCCCTGCCGTGATTCCTTGTGCCCCTGGCTAGCAAGGGCAGGAGGGCGTCATTTCCCTATCACGGTTCTGAGATGATTGGCAAGATCCCACCAGTGAGGCCCGAGAAAGTTTCTGCTAGGTAGTCTGCATAGAGACAACGAAATTAGTCACAGGTGGTGTAAACTCCACTCGTTTCTGAGCTGTTCATTAGAAAGGGTCGGTCAGGGAATAAATGCAGCTCGCAAGGATGACGGATTGTCTTCGAGTGACAGCAGCTCCCGGGCCCAGTGGACTGAGATGGAGGACCTGCCCTATGGTGCTTTTCATTGTGGAACGAGGAAAAGAACAGAAAAACTCCATGTTCCCTGCCCCCAGCTTCCTCTGAAGACTGGTTTCTGAGATTATTCCACCCCCCCTTCAGCTGCCTGGATGGAATCCCACCCTAGAAATAGGCCCATTTCCTTGATTTAACCACATACTATAGTTTGTTCCTTCTGCCTTGACTAATCTCCAGACTTGGGGGGGAAAAAAAACCGCACACGTTAAAATCACAGCTGGAGCTAGCATTGTGGCACAGCAAGTTAAGTCCCCACCTGCAGTGCTGGCATCTTGTTTTGAAGTGCCAGTTTGAGTCCTGGCTGCTCCACTTCTAAGAACGGCTCCCTGCTAACGCACCTGGGAAAGCAGCAGGAGATGAGTCAGGTGCTTGGGAAAAGTTTGGGTTGGATGGAATTCCTGGCTTCTGGCTTCTGCCTGATCCAATCTTAGCTGCTGTGGCTGTTCGGGGAATGAATATGCAGATACATGATTCCCTCTTTCTCTGTCAGTATGCTTTCAAATATATAAAGTAAATGCTTTTTAAAAGTCATGTGAGATCCTGACGCGGTAGCCTAGTAGCTAAAGTCCTCACTTTGCATGTACCGGGATCCCACATGAGAGCCAGTTTGTGTCCTGGCTGCCCCACTTCCCATCCAGCTCCCTGCTTGTGGCCTGGGAAAGCAACAGAGGACAGCCCAAAGCCTTGGGACCCTGCACCTGTGTGGGAAACCCAGAAGAAGCTCCTGGCTCCTGGCTTCAGATCAGCTCAGCTCTGGTCGTTGCGGTGACTTGGGGAATAAATCAACGAATGGAAGATTTTCCTCTCTATTTCTCCTCCTCTCTGTATATCTGACTTTCTGATAAAAATGAATAAATCTTTTTTAAAAAATAGTCCTGTGAAAGTGCTACAGATACTAGAATCATCTGGATCGGATGTTAAAAACATTTTTCCCTAAAAAATTAAAGTGAGCTCAAAAACAAAAAAAAAAATAGTAAGACCAAGATTATAAAGATTGTCATTTTTACATCTTCATTAAACAGATGTAAAAAAACGAGGCACGGAGAGACAGTTTACCTTACTGTGGTTGTGATCGCATCACGTACATGATGCAGTGAAAATTCGAACCCACGCGAATTAACTGCCACAGAACCCAAACTTTTGCGTCTATCAGACTGTCACAGTTCTGCAGCTAAACACCCAGCCAGTTCAGCTATTCCAGAGTGGAACCTATGACCTTTGCCCTGGACTCTAGGGCTTGAATGGGGAGTTCAATGCGGATTAGGGGCCCATCCCCAGGGCTTGGGTAAGAATGAACTGTGTGGCGGTAAGCACTTCTAACCCAAGCCTTACCCAATCAGAACCTTTCCAGGGCCTGGGGTTGTGGTATAGCCACTTAAAGCCACTTCCTGTAATGCTAGATTATTTACTTTTAGGGATAGATGACTAAAGGTAAACAAACAAGAATGAATGAACGGTGGAGGGAAGGCTCCGGTGGGCTTTGGGGATGAGCGGAAGCAATGGACTGGGAGGAGGTCTTAGAGGCTCATGCTCGGTGGTTTAGCTGAATAGACGCTTCATGCATTTATTTGATGGATTTTTATATCTTTGTAGTTAGAAACATCCTTGTAGACATTCAACAAATGGAAAATAAAAGTATGGGAAAATATATGCCCAAAAAATGTGCACCAATAGCATCACAAGGTTTTCTATTTTATTAGACACAATAATTTTTCTTTAAAAAAAAAATCTGTACTGATGTATATATTTGAAACACACAGTGACAAAGAATGGGGAGAGAGAGAGAGATCTTCTATCTCGATTCCCTTCACAAATGGTTGCCACAGTCAGAGATGGGTCCAGGTCAGAAGGACCAGGACCCAAGGACTAGGACCATCTTCTTCCATCTTTCAAGTGCGGTGGCAGGAAACTGGATTGGAAACAGAGTAGCTGGGTAACTCTGATGTGGCATACTGACTTAGAAAATGGTGGCTTAATCTATTGTACCACCACACCGGCCCCTGGTCACAGAGACTTCTAAGTAAATTTTATTGAAAAAAAAAAACACACACATTGTATACCAGTAAAATGCGCATTAATCAGACACAATACAGTGGTCACTAGCATACATGTACCTAAAAATAAAGCCTTGAAATAGATAAATTTTGAAACAGAGACATAATGATCAGAATATGCAGAGAAGTCATTTATTGTAGCTGGTGATTTTAACATATTCCTCTATTAAACGAGCCTACTAAAACAACAACAAAAAAAACAAAGGAAAGATACGGATGATTTGAATTACACAGCTGGTAAGCCTGAACTAATACACATATAGTTCATACCTAATAAATACAGAATACACACTCTTTAAAGAACAAATGGAACATACACAAAAGTCAACATTGAACTTGGGTGACAAAGGAAGCCCCAATAAATTCCAAAGATCCTACATCACTGCACGTAATACACTCCTTGACCACAATGCCATAAAATTAGGAGTTGATAACAAAAGGAGAGATTTTACAAATCCCATATGCCTGGAAAGTAAAAAGCATACTAATGAATAAACCCTTCGTTAAAGAGGAAATCAGTGGGAAGGGTATGACACACTTGGAATTGAACAGAACAAAAGCACCATATGTCAAAATTCGTGAGACCTAACTAAACCACTTCTTGAGAGAGAAGTTTATAGCTTTAAGTACATGTATCCAAAAGCAAGAAAGAACAAAAACAAATGAGCTAAGCTTTCAAGTTTAGAATGTAAACTCAAAGAACCAAGAAAAAGAGACAGTAGAAATGAAGGGAAATTAACATGAGAAAGATCTAAAATCCTAGCAAAAGTGCAACTTGGTTTTATAAAAAAATATACTGCTGAGACATCTAGCAAAACATTCAAATTTCAACAAGAGAAAATGAAAATTTTTAAATGACAAAATAAATGGAAAAAAATAACCAAGAGATAGTTTTTCAAACAATAAAAAGACTGTAATCCAAAAAGTATCTAAAACCTTAGAAATAGTTAATGAAATTGTGATATAGTACAAATGACACAAAAAATTGAATCAATCACGATTATTATAAGTTGTATAAAAGTGCCCCTAAATTCACACATGTCCAGCAAAACCCAAAACTGAACAGGTTTTGTAGGAGAGTGCTATTAAAATTCAAATCATATGTAAATAATCACTCTTATATGAGAGAAAGAGTGCTGTCCAACTTTCTGTGAGGTCACTTAAATTTGATTCCAAAGTCAACAAATAATTCAAAAAACCCTCTTGTTTC
The DNA here is from genome assembly GCF_017591425.1 of Ochotona curzoniae. Lineage (NCBI taxonomy): Eukaryota > Metazoa > Chordata > Mammalia > Lagomorpha > Ochotonidae > Ochotona > Ochotona curzoniae. The sequence continues at coordinate 2,218,000 of NW_024465654.1, read as the reverse complement.
TAAACATACATGTATTTGACTATCAGAACCATGTGATATAGGACCTATGTCTTAAATACACAGCACAATGAAAGTAAGTATTTCCAAGAAAAAGTGAGCTGAAAGACATTCTTTTAAAGTATTTCATTAAATGGATGAACCAAAGGGAGAGAAAACAATATAATTATCTTGATATATGTAGAAAATAAAATTAAATAAATGAAAGCATTTTTAATATAACAGGTAAGAACAGTAATACTTTGCACAAAACTTGACGTAAAAAAAAATCTCTACCTGTCCACAGGCCAGCACTAAGGCATGGTGTGCTAAGCCTCCTCCTGCGGTGCTGGCTTCCCAAATGGGACTGGGTGAGAACCAGGACCCTCCTCTTACCAGCGGGAATATACAGCAGCTCCAAGACCAGGATTTCACTGGTCATTGTGAAATGAGATTGACAGGTGCCAGGTATTAGAGAGTGGGCATCTTTTGGAGGGACTATTTTCAACCTTCTGCAACTTCTACCTTCCCCAAGTGATTTGAGAAGTTGACCTCCTCTCTTTTGGACTCAGTTTCCCTCTGGGAGGTGGGGGTTGCGAGGATTGGGTTTGGTAATGGTTGGACCTGGCCTGAGCCATCACTTCGTTTGCCAACTCTTGTGGCCTGTTTGTGATCCTGCCTCTTCTCTTGAACCTGCAGGTCCCATCTGGGGTTGAGGGGCTCCTTCTCATCTAAGGGCCTTTCCTAAGAGTTGCAGGGGTCTGAGGCACACAAACCCAACAGTGGGCTTGGCAGGACTGTGTTCTCACATGGTGCCCAGCAGAACTTCCGGTTGTGTCTGCATCAGCATCTTCCCCAGGTTCAGGAGTTTCCTTGGGGAGGGGCCACATGGTTCAGCCCAGTGACAGGAAATAAGGGTAGAAGGTGGGGAAGGAAAAGCTCTTTCCTCTGATCCCTGACCTGACCCATGTTTTGCTAGAGGGCTTCTAACAGAGTCCCCGAGGAACACTTTGGGGAGGATGGAGCCCCAGCCTTGTGGTCTCTTCTCCCCACCTCCCCACCCCAGCTGCAAGCTTCCCTGTGGTAAACACATGACCTCATGTCTGGCTGCCTGGCATGTTGGAGACCGTCCAAAGAGCCTAGGCAGGTGGGTCTCCCAAGCCCCTCAGAGTGAGGCACCAGCTCCCCAGGCAGTGTTCTCAGCCTTGTCCTCTTGCATTGCAAAACCTGCCTCTGCCCCAGCTTGCAAGCTGTGTGCTCTGTTCCCCTTTTTGCTCAGTGGGGTTTAGCCCCCTACCCCCATAACCCTGCCATTGTGCTGCTCTAGTGGTCCCTGTGTCTTTTCTCTCTTGTCATGTTGGTCACCAGGAATCCTTGCACCTTCCTAACAATCTGCTGTTTCTAGAACCTTTGTGCCTCAGAACAACAACCTGAAGGGGATGGTCTCATTCCATCCATTCTGCAGGTAAAGAAACAAGGGCTCACAGAGACCACAGACTGGCCCCTCAGCTCATCAGCTGGCAGCCCAAAGTCTGAACCTCCATGAGGCTGACTCCAGCACAGGCTTCTCGCTCACTCCCACCCCTGAGCCATCCTACACACGATTCTTGCCTGAACCTGAAATGCTTCCCTCTGCTTCTTTGTCAGCTGCATCCTTTTTCACCTTTGCAATTTTGATCCCTTCTTAGCCACATCATAAACCCCAACAAGAGGATCATACTTTTCCAGCAGCTTCCTCCTTTCTCATGTCACATCAAGCACAGCATTTGTGTCTGCTACCAAAGTTACCTGCTGATGCAGGGTTAATGGTGTCCGACGTCAGGTGCAGTTTTGGACAGATCTTGGGTCTCAGAGTGTTCTCTGCAGAATGGTGATGTTGGACACATCTGCTATTCCACTCTCCTCACCATTGTCCTGCTCCTCTGGCCTCTTGTAGGTCCACCTTCTGCTTCTGGGGATGCTGAGTGCATTCTGCTGCAGAGAGAATGGAGGAACCTGACCCCCAACCCCACACTGCCTAAGGTTTGGAAAGTTAGGGAATCCTGGGGGCACCCGTGTAGTCATTACCTCCCATCACTGACTCCAGCCTCAGGGGCACACACTGTGGACTGGCTTCCTGCCCAGTCTTTTTTTCTTGGGTTTTCCTAGCAAAGAGCACAGGTTTTGTGAATGTACACTTGGGGTCAAACACCAACTCTGCCCTTTTAGCCAGTATGTCACCTTAGGGTCCTTCCACACATAAAATGGACAGCATAACATAAAATGGGGCCATGTGCATCCAGGGCAGGGTCAGACCCATGTTAGGAGCTAGGGGCTCCAGTGGGATTTCCCACATGGATGGAAGAGACCCACGCACATTAGGAGGAAACTAGATTGGAAGCAGAGACATTCCTTTAATCTCATGCATTCTGATACAGAGTTCCAGTGTTCCAAGTGTCAGCCTTACCCTCTTCCCCACAATGCCTACCCTGGGAAATGGACTTTTTAAAATAGTCTTGGGTCATTCTCCTGAATGCTTGGACTGTGGAGTCCTTGCCCTCAGCCAAGCACTTCACTGTTCAGGTGAAGAATGGAACACAAGAGCTGAGGCAGATACACCTGCTCCTCTCCTGCCCTCACTCCCCTACCTCTCATCTCTCAGTGTTGTCCTGCAGAACATCTACCCTGTGCTCTCCAGGTTAAATACTATGCGCAGGTATGCATGACCACCAGGGCTGGGACCCTGAGGTCTTGTCACTGCTTGGGTTCCATCTGGCATGTGTTTATTGTGTGGGTGGTCATGCTGTTCCCACATTCTTCTAATTCTGCCCAGGGGGTCTGGGGTGGGACTGGACTGGGCCAATGGGCTGCAACTATCTTGCCAATTCCTTTTGCCTCCTGGAGCACAGGCAATAGAAAAATAATTCCATGTGCTTTCCAGTTTTTAAAGCTTTCGAGATGTAGCTGCATCCTTCTATATTTCTGCAATGTATCAGGAAGCCCATGTGTCTTTCAGGGCAGCTCACTCTGGCTGAAAAGAGTGTTGCAATGCAAGCACTCTGTATTTTTTTTTCCAAGGTAGGAAGCACTTGACAGCCTACAAATGCCTGGGTTTTGAATCCAAAGGAGTTGAGAGACAAAGAAACACAGAGCATAAAACATCTCAGAGAAACAGAGTAGAAATCAGGCTCTCTGTATTCCTTCTGCATGCTTCATGTTCTGGCAAACCCACATGGTTTCCTCCAGGACAGAAATCTTTTCTGCATCTGACTCCATAGTAATACAAGACAATGTGTTCCCCCTGGCTTTTATGTGGTTTTCTGTTTGGAGGATGAAAGGGGCATTAGCCCTCCCACCCCAAGGACAAAATGAACATGTTGCAGAGTTTGTAAAAATACTTTCACATGCATTATCACGCTTGGCCCTCAAAGCCCTGCAAGATCCGCACCAACCAGACCCTGCAGACGAGTAAACTGAGGCTGGGGGTCAGAGTTTCTTCCATCCCAGCACTGTTTCTCTGAAGGCAGAAAACTCCTTCCGTCAGTCCTGTCCCATCTAGCCTTGAGACCTTGTCCTACCACACTCCTAGTCCCTCACTCCTAGTCCCTAAGTCTCCTTTCTTCCCGAGTCACCAGGAAGAAGAGTGGTCCTTTCTTTCCATTCCAGCTGTTATGCGGTCGTTTTGCAGATGCCTGATGATCTCAGGCAATTTACTTGAACTGATCTATTTCTCCAGAGGACAATGCCACAGTGCAGTTGTTGTTGTTTCCCATTTGGACTGAGGACATTGGTTTCTGAGAGGTTCCTAAAGATCTGTTCTCTACCCTTGTCCAGCTGCTCTGTATTGGGAGGTGCGCTCCACTAATGAGCTCTCGTGCCCACTGGTGTGCAGTCGGACCCAGCCCCTGCAGGGGAAGGGGAAGAGAGGGAGTTCAGGATGTTCCTCAGCTTCCTCGTTGTCTGCCAAGATCTCGGCTCCTGCCAATCAGCTCCTTTCCCACTCTTCTCTCAGTCTGCAAGCTTCCGGAATCATCACCCCCCTTTCCCTTCAAGCTGTGGGGTGACAAGAGCAGGATCTGGAACACCACTCTGAGGCGGTGGCAGTAGCAAACAGGGTCTCTGCATACACCTTTTCTACAGTTGTTATTATTTTCCCCCAGTATGTTATGAAAAAATGTGGAAAATAGTATTTCATTATTGCAATTGTGAATATTTCATTTTATGCCAAACTGAAGGTAGTGCACTTTCCTTTTTCATTAGTAAAAACAAATCCATCAGCAGTACTTTGAACATTTACTTTTTTTTCCTAACTCCTTTTAAGTGAAAGTTGTGAGTTACAGAAAGTGAGAGGAAATACCTTTACAAAAACATTTGATCAACAAAATAAAAAGTAAAGAAATTAGAATGAATCATGGATAGCTGATCCCTTACCATAAGACTGACATATTGAGACATGTAAATGTTTGATTTTATTTTTGAAATAGAGATGAAAATTAAATAATCTTTGTTTTTTTTTTAATGCTAAGACTTATTTTACTTTTATTTGAAAGGCAGAGTTGCAGAGAGAACAAGAAACAAAGACAGAGAGAAAGGGAGAGAGAAGAGAGAGCTCTTCCATCTGCTGGTTTAGTTCTTAAATTCCCACAATGGGCAGAGCTGGGCAGAAGTCAAGAATTTCTTCTGGGTCTCTCACAAGGGCACGGAGACCCAAGGACTTAGGTCAGCCTCTGCTGCTTTCCCAGGCCATAAGCAGGGAGATGGATCAAAACTGGAGCAATTGGGACTCAAACCGGCGCCCACGTGGAATGCTGGTATGGCAGGCTGAGGCTTTAGCTGGCCACACCACAGCATTGCTCGTAAATATTCAGGTTTGGAGTGTGTCAAGTTGGAAAGTGTAAAATATTTTCCTGAATTGATCTAATTTAGCAAAGGTACTCATTGATTTAGCTGTTCAATATTCTGACAAGATAAATCCTATTGAAATTTCATCTGCAAAAGTTGTAACAGGCCATGATTCGTAATACATCAGCAGTGCTTTGAATCCTTTGAAACAGATTCATGAGTGTTGCTTCATGCAATCTTCTCCAAATTTGGAAGTGCTCTTAAGAGTCGTGCTTTTTGTTTGTTTTTGTTATTTTTTAACAGTGCCAGTTTTAGAGATTCCCTGTGAAAACAAGTTTTGGTGAGTTGATGAACAATTACTTAAGATAGTCATTTGGTCAAAAGAGATTGTTAAAATTGTACTTCTTCCAACTGAAAATGACTTGAGCAAATAATAAATACATTCAAACAATCAGCTTGATAAGATTGTTCACATTTTGAGCCATGAAAGAAAAAGTTACCATGCATGCTGATTCCATGAAAATCAATGATATGTTTTAATGCTACGAGCTCTGTCCACTTACTTTGTACCAGCAACGTTGGGACACACTTAAATAACAGACAGATGAACTTATGACTGTGAAGGACTATACTACTGTAATAATCTGGGGAAAATCAGTCGGGGGTGAGAATTTGGTGGCGGAGGGGAGAATCCCAGACTCTATGGAATTGTACCATAAAATTCAAAATAAATAAATAAATGTTTTAATGTTTGAGGGGAAAAGCAAGCATTAAACCTTTAGCTTGGTGCTTAAGATGCCCATGGCCCTCCTTAGGGTACCGGGGTTCATTTCCTGAACCCTGACTCCAGGTTCCTACTCATGCAGATGTTTGGGCCGTCCTCAACTGCTTTCCCAGGTCACAAGCAGGGAGCTGGATGGGAAGTGGAGCTGCCGGGATTAGAACCGGTGTTCATATGGGATCCCGGTGAGTTGAAGGTGAGGACTTTAACTGTTACGCTATCACACTGGACCCATCTCCAGACTTTAAAAAGAAATTCTAATTACATGGGCCAGCTCTATAATGGAGCAGGTAAGGCTTTGATCTGTGGCACTGGCATCTCAGATGGGCACTGATGCTAGTCGTTGCTGTAAACCTTGAATAAGTCTTAATTTCTTAAGGAAAGTGGAATGCCGGCATAAGAAACTAAGAGCAGTACTCATTGAGTCAAGGAAGCATGGATGAGGCATAGGGCTCCCACTTCCTGAGCCTGCACAGTTCTAGTGACATCATGAAGGCCTCCCAGGATCATCATGCCTGGCCTGTCCTCCCACAGAAGTCGGTCTCTCCTCGCAGGAAACGTCAGTCCTGCATCAGGTTCCCACCTCCCTGGCAGTTCACAACACTAAGAAAGGAGGTGATGCTTTATGCCAGCCAGCTTTTAAGTAAAGAAGATCATATCATTTAGATGGTTGCAGCTACATCTCTCTGCACAGGGACAAAGTTACATAGGAAGGATGGTGCAGTTATTTTCAGGTTTATTAAAAAGAAAGTCAGGGTTTCAGTGGTAGAAGGAGAGAGACATTTTCCACTCACTGGTTTACTCCACGGATGGCTACTACAGCCAGGACTGAGACACTCCAAAACCAGGAGCCAGGAGTTTCATCCAGGTCTCCCACATGGATGGCGAGAGTCCAAACACTTGGGCCATCTTCTGCTGCCTTTTCCAAGCCATTAGCAAGGAGCTGGACTGGAAGTGAAGCAGCTAGGAAATGAACTGGCACCACCATTCCAAAACTCCTGCTCTCAGGAGAGGATACAGAGACATAACGGACAGCCTATGTGGGAAAATGCTCAGGAGAACAAAACAAGGGAGGGCTAGCATGACGTGGGTTAGATACGCTTTCCATCATCAATGAGCTCTCAATGCATCATAATGAATCATTCTAAAAGATCAGTTTATCACAATGTACAAGTCTATAGGTGGCTGCCCAGCTCTGCTGGTCTGAGCTAGCCTTGGTTGATTTTGGCTGTATTTGGGCAGTTCTTCTGGCCTTTGCTGGAGCCCACTCACGTGTGTGCTGAAAAGTCTGTTGCCTAAACTAGAATGCCCTTGGCTAGGCCAGCTGATACTGTTGTACGTGATCATGCAAAGGGGTCCACTCAGAAGCCAGGGATTGCATAAACACTTTTGAAACTTGGGTCCACAGTTACATATGAGTAATTTTTATACTTGGTTATGGCCAAAGCAGCTCCAAAGTCAGCCCAAATTTAAGGAGTGGGTGAACAGGAGGCACCATCTCTTGATAGAAGAGGAAGATCAAGGCAAAGGATTTGGATAAAGAGTGAGATGGAGAGCTGGGGACAGCTTTGCAGTGAGTCTACTCCAGGAAACACTCACATAGCGTCTTCATCAAGCACCCTAGTAGCATATTCCAGGGGACAGGCGGACAGGAGTCTGGGCACCAAAAAGAGGTCCCTGCTTCCTGCAAGTCCCAGGAATGCTTGACCATGAAGCTTCTCTTGGGAGAAAGAGCTGTTGTTGCAGATGTCACTCAGGCTAAGGGCATTGTAACACACTCACGGCTTCCTAGAGCTGGCATGGGCATGGGCCTCAGCCAGCACTGTCTTCTCTGTTTTCAGAAGACTGAACTCCATAGAAGGGACTCATTCAAGGTCATCCAGCTGCTGTTGGTTCCAAGCAAATCTGGAGACATTTACAGAAAAGGGAAGTATTTCCTTTTTTGGCTCTCAAAATGTAAAATGACAGCCCCTTCCAAGGAGAAAAGGAAAGCAAAACTCGTCAGGTTGCAGGAAAACATTTAAAAATGAGAAAAGGATTTCTAGAGTGGATAGGGTAGGGATGTGATTTTCCAAGGAAACGAAACGCTGAAATTAGGAATGTGGGGAGACCCATCTCAGCACCTCCACATTGCCTGGCACACACGACAGTGAATTTTGACCTTCTGGTGCTTGACTGGAAGCAGGTTATTCTTGAAATCAAACACTTGGGCAGCTCCTTTCTCTCTACCTCTTCATGCAGGAAATGTACAAGTTGAGTCTTAACTACCGTTATTTGTGCAACTCAAACACAGATTGAATGCCCTCTACTTGCGGGCTGTGTTGAAGTGCCACGGAATGAAGAGGCTCTATTCCTGGAGAATTTGCAGGAACAGAGGTCATCAACAGAAACATCAGGCCAAGAGAATGGCTTGGAGAACACACGATTAGGAACAGGACACGGTGCCCTGGCAGCGGGGAGGGTGGGGAAGGGTGGACGAACAGGGGGACTGGATGGTCACTACTTAGTCAGGAAAAATATCTTCGAGGAGATGACCTCCCAAAATGCAATTTGAAGGATGTGAAGGAGAGGGCCATGTGGCTGTCCAGGCAAGAACACTCCATGCCCACAGAGTGGCTAACACAAGGGCCTCCCCAGCCAAACTGGGAGGGGAAGGAGCTGTCTACAGCCTGGCCTAACCTGTTACCTCCTAACACAGAGCAGGTTTTGCTCTCCGCAAAAAGTTTTATTAAACACACACACACTTTTTTTTTTGTCCTGTTGGAAAACAGACTGTGTCAGAATTGGCTTAGAAAGCATTTGCTCTGGTGACAGGGAAATAAAAACACAGGCCCTTGTGTCTCCCTTGCTTGTCGTGGAGCCAGCGCCCTGGTGTGTGGGGCAAGAAAGACTTGAACCCCGGAACCGCATCCAATTTCCCCCAAACCCCAGTAACAAGATCTCATCTGCTTGACAAGGCTGTCTCCCCACTTCCCTCTGGCTTCTCCTCCATCCCCCCGCCTGCCCGTCCCTGCCCCGTGGAATTCACGGGCGCGACAGCTGCACGGGGAGCTCAGTTTTCAATGAAACAATAAAATACTCCCGCGTGTCCCTAAGAGAATGGCATTTATGACCAGGGGTGGGCCAGCTTCCTTGCATAAACTCCCCCTCCCTGATTCCCAGGCTCCCCCAGCCCAGACACCCACATACCTCCAGAGCCTGTCCTTAAGCCTCTGGGAACAGCAGCCTGGGTGATTCAGAAGGTCCTTAGACAGAGCACAGTCCCAGAGGACATGGATACACACCTCCATGTTTGCCAGGGGAGTGAAAAGTGAAAATGTGCAAAGTTGGCCAACTATGGCACCCTCCCAGGACCCCCACCCCTGCCTCTGAGAACACAGCTGCCTCAGGGTGAGCTGTCTGCTGTCTTGTTCAAGAATAGGAAAACCCTCCTCTAAGAGAGGAGGGTCAACAGGCAGGGCCCCCATTGCCATGAGCGCTGCATACTGCATCCTCAGGCTCTTCTGAAATGAGGGCACGAAGCCCTCAGCTTCACAGGTTTCCCTTTGGCCCAGGATGCATACTTGATCAGCAAGCACTGGCAACCCCCCCCCCCCCTTGGTTCTTGGGCCGCAGTGGAACTTCCTTTAGGGGAGGAGTGGGGTAGGGAGGGGGAGCAAAACTGCAAGTTTCCACGTGGGGGCGCAGCATGCCAGCCCTCACCTTCTGCCTCTAGCTCAGAGTGTGTGTGTGCTGACTGCATGGTTCATTTAATTTTGTTCTCACCACTTTAGAAGAACAAGGGGAACACTCAAACACACGATATCAATGGGACACAGAAAAGAGTCCTTGGGTCCACTCAACGAAACCCCTAAAACATCCCCAGCAGGTACTCTCCTGGAGCGAGGTGAAGAATGGTGCTCAAACCGGACACACCGGGAGCCCTCTTTCCAGAAGATTCCATCCCTGGGAACTGAGGTTTTCTTTGGTCTTCCTACCGTGATCCTGCATTGCTTCCCCCGAAACCCACACTCTGCACCTCAGTTCTGCTTTTGCTCCTTCCCTCCCCACAGTGCACTATCCCCATGCATCAGTCTTGCTTATCTGTCCATGAATTTCTCACTACTCTCTTTCCTTCCATGAAAAGAGCCACCCCCTCCAAAGTACTTGAGCTGTGCCTGGTGTATAGGACATGCCCAGTGAATAGCTTTTCCTTAAACACTGAATTGCAGTAGTAATAGATGAGCAAGCAGGTTCCCGATCAGATTGTATGTTGCAGACACCATCCCCAGAAGATGAGTAGATTCCTGACGCTCTGTGGATCTATGATTGTGCTATTGAATGCGTGATTCCAGAGCTCGGCTTCACCAACACACTGTCCATGGTAGCAGGAGATGGATTTTGAAGAGTTAGAGGAGACACAGGTGTGGGCAGGGAATGAGAGCAGGAGTGCAATCCGCAGAGACGTCTTGGAAAGCTCGTGTCGTTGGCATACCCCAGGCCGGGTTTTGCAGCAGGCATAGCCTGGGAACTGTTGCCAAGGCTCATTGGAATAAATACCCACTGGGTGTTTGAGAGCGGAGCTTGGAAGTGGGTGGCACCATGACCTTACATACTCCCAGGCAGGGAGAAGCTACAAGATGGGTCTCCCAGGTGGAAGTCCTTCTGAAGTCGGAAACAGGATACCTGGAGGTTTTCCAGCCCAGAAGAGCAGAGTTCAGCTGCCAGCAAGGCTGTGAGGGAGGAACATGGGAGGAGCTCCGGCATCAGGACCTCCTTTGCACAATCACACTTGCCTGTGATTCTCTGGAGCCAGCCCTCAATCAGTGAACCACGCTGCACCTGCTCAGGTCCTCAGCTGCTCTGTGTCTTGAGACATCTTTTCCACATTTTAAAGATGAGAAAAGGAGTGAATGGAGGCATTAACTTGCCAGCTTGCATTGGGATGGAGTTAGCATCAGAGTCCCCTGCTATGTCTGCCAGAGTCATTCTCCAACACTGAACAGTCTTGTCAGTGAAGGCTGTGTTAGGGGACACAGGAGATACTCCCCTCCCCCCATACACCCCTTCCTTTTTAAATATTTGTTTACTTCACTCAAAATCAGAGAGGAGTGAAAGAGAGACCTTCCATCCACTAATACACTTCCCAGGCAGCCCCACAGGTCAGGCTGGACGAGGCTGAAGCCAGGACCTGGAGTTTCACCAGGTCCTTCAGGTGGGTTCAGGGCCCAAGGACTTAGATCATCTTCCCCTGACTTCCCAGGCCATTATCTGGGAGCTGGATTGGAAGTGGAACAGCTGGGACCCGAACCAACACCTTTATGGGTACAAGTTGTGACTTTACATGCTATGCCACAACGTGAGCCCCTCCTCCATCTGTAAACAACTCTCCCATCCCAAGAGAAAGCAGAAACCCCACACAGAACAGAGAGCAGAAAAACGATCCTTTAAGATGAAACTGCTGAAACAATGAATGAGAAACCTTACACATAAAATCATAGAAGATCTTGATTTGAGAGATCAACTGAAGAGAAATACCACAGCCCCTAGAGCCAATTTCATCTGGGGTTCAAGAACTTGCTTCCCTAGACATAATCTCAGAAAAATGGGCCGAATTTCAGTCTGTCAGCAGAGATATTTGCTGCAGTCTTGAGCATTGGCCGGGAAAGTGGGCATGACCGGAGACTGGCCGGGAAAGTGGGTATGACTGGCTGCAGGCCAGTGCCACACGCAGGGAGTCATGTCTGTTGGCTTGCTGCTTTACACGCCAAGCCTTCAACCTGGATCAGAGTTGATTCCACGCACGCATCACTCACTGGCTCTGAACCTTCCAAAGCCTGGAAGACGCCCTGGCAAGGTTTACACATGGTTACCTGCTTTCAAACTTTTTTTTCAAAGTAGGATTACAATTATTCTGAAGTCTCGGGGGCTGGCGACATCAGGATCATGTGTCAGAGTACTGTTGGTTCAAGTTCCAACAGCAGCTTCTGACCCAGCACCCTGCTAATGTGTCTGGAAAGGCAGCAGATGACGGCCCAACTACTTGGGGCTCCTGCGACCAATGAGGGGGATTCAGATGCAGTTTCAGACTCCTGGCTTTAGCCTGGCCCACATCTGACCACTGTAACCACTTAGAAAGTGGAATTTCTCTGCCTTTTTTTGTGTCTCTGTAATTCTGCCTTTTAAACAATAAATAAATGGATACTTAAAAAAATTATTCTGCAACAACAACAAAAAACCCAGAACCAAAAACCAAAAAATGTCTCAGATCACACTACAAGTATTAGTTTATCAAAAGGAAGAAATAAATTTCCGGGATAAATGATATTTTTCCAATGGATGTAATGAATACGCCCTTGGATTGTTATATAATTCAATTAAAGGAAAGGAAGCATGGGAAAACAGATTTTCTTTCTTTTGCTGACTCAACATAAAACACACTCAACATAAAACACACAACATAAAACATATAGACCATGCTATAGTACGGATGCCGGCATTGATGTGACATAGACAATGCTATAGTACGGATGCCGGCATTGATGTGACATAGACCATGCTATAGTACGGATGCCGACATTGATGTGACATAGACAATGCTATAGTACGGATGCCGGCATTGATGTCAGATTGTTCATGAGTGTTGGCAATTCCAAGAGCACTTCAGACTAATCACTGCGTCGAAAGAAAAATGGAAAGGCTCTGACATTTTTTTCAGCTGATATATGAAAGAATCTTTACCCAAGTTTTCATAAATTTGTTAGCAATTCTAAAAATATATGTGATGTTACTTACCATTGATGAGTTGTGAACCTCAACTCTTTCCATATTGAAAAAAAGCAAATTTTGATCACTCATGTAACAAGAGAAGACAAATTATTTATTCTCTGTATAGAAAATAACATTATAACAAAGTATTGTCAGAAATGGAGAATATGCATTTGAAAATGGGGGGCCGATGTTGTGGCACAGTATGCTAAGCAGCAGCCTGAATATAGGGTTAAGCAGAGCACAGGTTCGAATCCTGGCTGCTCCGCTTCCAATCCGGCTCCCTGCTCATGTGCTTGGGAAGGCAATAGAAGATGGTCCAAGTGCTTGGGTCCCTGCTAACCACATGAGAGCCTCAGAGAGAGTTCTAGGCTCCTGACTTCAGCCTGATCCAGCCCCAGCCATTGTATGTGAGTCAGCAGATGCAAGATCTTTGAGGGCACTTCAAAAAGCTCATGGGGAAAATGAAATTTAAAAATAAACTTAATTGGTGTGTACAGTGGTGTTGGGTGTTCTGCCTCGGGTGACAGAAGACCAGGGTCTCATCTCATTGCTTTGCTGACCATGGTTGGGTTGCTGAACCTCTCTAAAGTCCAGCTAAGTGGAGAACTTGCCCAGATCAGTTCCCTTCCTCCTGATCTCAAAGCTTCCTCCCTACTGCTCACTCAGCCAGTGTCAGCTTTCTGGAGCAGCTTGGAATTGAATTAAGAATCATTTTGGCCCTCTTTTCAGGTAGACAAACGGAGGACTGTGGCATATAAATGATGCACTCAGTCTCAACAGTAGTTTTCTTGCACATGTCTTGCACAAAAAGAAAGCTTTTCTAGTTAGCTGCCGGGGGCATAAACCTAGCCCTGGGTTGGTCAGCAGTCCCCACCTATGCCTGCTGGGGGACTGCCAGGAGGAGCCAGAGGCACAAGAATTTGGAGGGAGTGGCCCTGTCCACCCAGGCCTTGTAGCTTCAGGAGGAAAATGGGAGCTCCCCCAACCCCGCCCCTGCCTCCCCTGACAGCAGGAGGGAGTGTGAGTGCATCTTACCTTTCTGGAATGGAACAGGTTTGTCAAGCCAAGAACTCCCTCCGAGGGAGGAAAGCCATATTTTGCCCGATGCGTGCCTCTGTTGTGGGGAGCATGGGGTGCAAGGTCTCTGATGAAAAGCTCACCCCTAGCTGAAGAAAGGGAAAGGTGGTTCAGGCCCTGGGTCCTGCTTGCACTTCTGTGGCCAATGTGTGGCTTTCAATTCTGGGTTGAAGAGCCTGTGCTTTATTTAGGGCTGTGAACTGCTCAGTGTAGAAAAATGCGTTTGATTCCCCTAGGCATACTGACATTTCAGGACTTGAATTTCACAGTGGCAAGCATGTCAACCACGAAAACACACAAAGTAACTCTGAAAAGTTCACGGAAAATGGAATTTAAAAGCTGCTTTTGTGGACTGCAAAAAGTTCTTCGAATATCAATTTTTTTTTTCAGAATGTGTATTTCCATGAACTTTTTGGAAGACCTCCTCATTCAATATGCAATACTGCCATCAACCTACGCATCCTCTTTCCTTTTGTCATTTTTTCTTATTTATTATTTTATAGGTGCATGTGCACAAACACACACACACGGCGGCAGAGATCTTACAACCACTAAATGCTTGCAACATCTGCAGTTGATCTATGCCAAAGCCAGGAATCTGGAATTCAATCTTAGTCTCTCGCAGAGGGGTATGGATCTGAGGACTAAGCCATCTCTGCTGCCTGCCAGAGTGCACATTAGTGGGTAGCTGGAATTGGGACTAGAGTTGGGACCCAGACCAAGACCCATTGATACAAATTTGGGCATCTCCAGGGACATCACAACCATTTTGCCAAATGCCTACCCGTGTTACCCTTGTACCTGAACAATCTGAAATTACAACAGATTTGCTTATTTCCTCTTTTTTTCTTTTTCTTTTTTGGTCATATTTTCTATACAGTAGGCTCCTAAAGGCATTAGACTCATCTGTTCATGTTTGTTATACTCATTAATACCTGGAAGAGAGTTGACACACAGTCAGCCTCCTTACAAATTTGCTAAATTAGTGCACTGTTGAATGATGAATGATTGCTAAATCAAAATATGATGTTTTAATGCAAGAATTATGTATGAATCCCTAGTTCATGACTTTGTGTGTTGTTTCCCTCAACCTTACCTAACAGTTTTCCTTACAATTCCAGTTGGCCACTTCTTAACACTTTGCCAAAGGAACAATGGAGTCTCTCCCCCTTGGACAGAAAAGGATATGTTGGTTCTATGTTGCGCTTCTTGCCTCCCACAATTCATTTAATAAAACTAAAAAGGCAATACAACCTTCCTCACAAAGTCATTCTCCCTGGAGTCTGACCCCAATCTTTATTTCTACCATAATCCTAGTTTATGAGCAGTGATTCACTCACCTGCTTGCGTGTCAATGGATGGCCTCACACTTTGTTCAGCCTTCTGGAAAAAGTTCTTACTGAAGCCACCATGACTTGGTGATTCATGGAGATTATAGCTCAGTGAGGCAAGAGAGTAAACAAGTGACTATACCAAAAATCATGCAGCTGTAATTCCAGTCGTGTCACATGATGTGAAATAAAATGTTAGGTCCTGTGAGAATACGAAATGTTACAGAAGGACTGACTCTCCAAAGATGTGAGCTAGATGGGCATGCATCCTTCTCTCCTGCAGTAGGTCTCAAAGAACCTGGCAGTGATCCCAAATGCCCACACCCTGATTTGTTGATGAATTTCAGACTCCGGTTTCTATCAAGTTGGACTAGATCACCTGTAAATGGAGAGACTCATTGTTGGATGTTCTTCTAATCAGAGCTTTTTATTTTTTTTCCCACAATGGCATGCACATTTCTAGCTTGATAATTGATTTTTCAATTGATTGGCCTTATCTTGATGTCTTGTAGCCACCCCAAATGGGTTCCTGCTCCAAATCCACTTGTCTGCTTGAATTGGAATGAGAGTCACTAGACCTTTATAAATGATGGGATCATCTTCTGAATGTCTTCTTCTCTCACCCTCCACGTAAAATTTGCTACCAAAGTATGCTGATTATATCTCAGAGATGCGTCCTGTACTCCAATGGACTCCCTACTCCACTGCCTTGCCTTAGTCGGGGCCTTCACTATGTTATTTATGGCTGACCCCCCCAGCTACAACTCCATCATTCTGTCCACAGCCCATTCATCAATTATATTGGCACCAAAATGATCCTGTTTTAAAAAAAAAAGTTGAAAAATCCCTGTGAATTTACTGCTTAGTAAACCGGTAATTCTCAGGGTGAGCAGCAGCAGGCAACACCACTTGGGAATTTGCTCCAAATGCAAATTCTCCTGCAACACCCCAGGTCTAATGAGTCAGGGATTCAGGTGCCCCAGCCCAGAAATCAGTTGTAACAAGTCTTGCAGATTATTCCAAAGCAAGCTCAAGCTAAGAGTTCCCCAAATAACTGATTCCAAACCATGAAGCTCCTCCCACCTGCTGTTGAATTCGATCACCCTAACTTTCCTCTCCAGCTTCCTGAGGGTCTAAAATTCTCACTACAGTAAAACTTTTCACTTTTCTCTGCATAATAGACCCTGCGTGTGTGTAGGATGTTTCTGTCTGGGGTAGTCTTCCCTCCCTACCGCAACCCTATCCAAAACTTTTACTCATCCTTTAGGAACCAGCTTGGAGGCTGCCACCTCAATGAAGACCTTCACTTCATTGTCCCCAGGCAGTATTTTAGGTGTCTACTTTCTGGGCTCCTGAGTCCTTTTGTCAACAAGCTGGTTACAGTTGTTTCAGCTGCAGATTTGGCTTAGACACAGGGAAGGATTTCTATCAGATCACTGCAGCTGTTTTCACACCCAGCAAACTGCCGGGCTAGAAGGCATCTATCAAGTGGCTTCAGGAATTGTCCAGGGTGCTCTAAGCTGCTAATCCACAGGGTCCCATCCTTTTCACTTATTGCTCTTCCAAGGAAGGAACTGTATGGGCTGGGTCCCAGAGAGTTTGGCAGACAGCCTGGTACCTAGTAGGCATTTGGCAAAGTTTTTTTTTTTTTAATTTTAAGTATTGAAGGCACAAAACTACATTTCTGTCCTTATAAGGAAGGATGGATTCTTAGATTCCAAAGGTCTTGATTCAATTTGAAATTCCTGTCTTGTATCTTTTCTGCAAAGCCCCAAATGGATATTACTGGAGGGCTGACTTTCATACCCCACATGGAAGTGACAACCAGGAACGTGTTTGGGAATGAGTTCTTTGTAGTCAGTTTTACAGCTACCTGGGGATCGATCTGTCTGGATTCACCAAGAAGACACATCCCTGGGGCTTCCAGGTCAGGTGGAAAGCCAATGATATCAGGCCCTTGGTCTGTCCTGACTTTGCCTCACTGAGCTCCAGCCCCGTTCACGTGGTGGACTCTGGCTCAGCAAGATGCTCTCAAACTCCTCCCACGAGTGAAGCTGTTGAGTGGGAGAGATAGAGTATTTGGGGTTGGAAGCCCTCTCCTTTCCCTGCTGCAGAAAGCCACTGTTACTGAAATAAAACACTTCCCTCAACTCCAACATTAGTTGGATTGCTTACTCTGTGTATCCTACCACATCTGTGCGCCAAGTGCACCCCAGACTCCTCACTCTTCCAGCCCCCTTGGAATTCAGCAATTGGGAAACCCTGAAACACACAACAGCCTCTCCACCATTGTCTCACTCCCATAGGTAAGAGTATGTGCTTCTAAGACTATGGGCATAGACCTCTTGGGTTCCTGTCTTACCAAGATTGGGAACGACCTTAGTCATTAGAATGACCTAAGTTGTTACTTATCTTCATTATTGTCTCCTGAAGGGTTAACACAGCCAGGGTGATCATGAGAATCCACTGAGACATAATATTTAATGTGGAGGAAGCAGCCGCTGCAACCCTTATTTATTCTTTTGTGCAAGCTTGTCTTCTACTCTCAATGCCCTGAGCCTAGAATTCCTTCTATTTTGGCTTGTAGAGTCCGCCTGATGCCTTTTCTGTCTGTAAATCCTACACCCCGAACAGCCTGTTTTCTGTCTTCAAGAATGTTCGCTTTCCATATGTTCCCCAGCTGGCTACCAGTTCAGTCTACCCTAAAGGTTAAACTTATGTTCAGGAGCATTCTTTTCCAATCATTACCTTTTCTGACAAAAATGCAATCCATCAATGGTTAGGATATCAAAGCAGCTACAGACACACGCACACACATACACGCACGCATGTATACACACCCCTTAGTTCACCAGGCTGTTTTATAATTTGTCCACTAGTCTTTTATGTGTTTGTAATGGAGATCTCTGTGGTTTTACTGGAATTATCATTGTTAAATTCTATAGTTCAACACAGCCAGACTCATCAGCCATTTCCTCCAACTAAGGCTTTGATTTCTTTGACCACTCTCTTTCATGACCTCCTTCTTCCACTGCATCCCTAGAGCTCAGAACAGGCACATTTATGCAAGTTTCTTTGGCCTTTCTTCTGTCTCTTCAGTGATCCAATACAGACTGAAGGACACAAAGAGGACACTCTCCTTAGCTGAGCCAGCCTCCACCGAGAACCAACCGGAAGCAGACCTCGTTCCTGAGCACATGTCCAAAAGTGGTAGAAATCAATGCAGATGACTTCTATAAGCCTCAGTGAAGGCTTTGTATATGCACTAAGGGGATTATTAACACACAGAGAGACACACATGCACTCACAACCACAGGAGAGGAAACAGCAGCAGAGAAACCCTCAGGAATACCACATTCTACAACATCAAAACTGGCCTGGAAACAGCACCATTGATTGAAAGGGAGAGAGAAAGCAGTCCCATAAACGTGCAACAAAGAACACACACACACACACACACACACACACACACATGCATACAGGCAGAACTACTGGCAAAATGTTAAGTTTTCTTGCATGGAGTGATTTGTCATACATGCCTTGGTTTGTCAACTGAGAAGACGTATAAGGCCTGTTGGTTTGCTGGAGCCTGTGGTTTGATTAAGAGACCTGCAGAACGGAAAGGGGAACATGCTATCCTAAAATGCACCTCTTGTGGGGTAGGTGAGGAATTTGCTTTAAATAGGACTAACCACAACAGAGTTGGGAAGCACTCACTAAAATTCCAGAATGTGGGCTTTCATAAAGCCCCTAAAAGCTTGTTATTGTCATTGCTATTATCATTGACACTTCCTACACTGCCAAGGAATTTTATGAAGTATGCTTTATTCCCTTTTTATGGTCAAATAAGCAAGGATTTGGAGAGATTAAATCACTCGCTCAAGTTCACACGCCTGGGAGTGGGGGATCTTAAGAGACTCACTAGAGACTAGACAGAGGCTCCAGCCGAGGGCCAACAGATCATTATAGCCCTCCTTAAGGACTGAGAACTACCCGGTAGACAGCGGAATCTCCTCAGGTCCCTGTTAGGACAGCAGAGTTCTCCAAGGACATGCAGCTGTTGACAACAAAGAGGACCTGAAACTCATTTTCTGCTGTGCCATCAAGTCCCTCACTCCACCATGCACCTCAGTCTTCCCCGAAGCCTTAAGAAGAAATGAAACACGAAGGCAACGGGAGAAAGAGTTTGTGAAGTTTGCCAGGAGCCAGACACTAGCTCTTCAAGGCCCTCCTATTTCAGAAATGACTTTGATTTTTGAATCACCACAGCCAGTGTGTAAATTGGATGGAAGCAGGCCTCCTGTCAACCTTGACGAAGGCTCTGCCCTGGGCCCAGAAATTGAACATGTTGACTTTGGCAGCATGCACATGCCCTTCTATGCCAAGACAGTTATTGAAAGGGAGCTGGCTAACGCCTCACTGCCCTGTCACTCAGCATGGAAGAGGCTGAGCCGCCAGTCAGCCTGCAGCCCAGAATTTCTTTCCAGAGTGTTCTCAATTTCAGCCCAGGGCCACTTCCTCCACAGAGCTGTGTGTGCCCTAAGATGCTACACAGGACTTGTTCTTGATGCATGGGAACTCTCCTTATAGTCTAGGCAGTGTTCAGACAGCCCTGACTAGTTAGGGCCAGTGTCTTCCCTGTTTATTGGCTGAGGTCTATGTCACTCAAGCCCTTTCTCCCTAGTCAGCCAGACTTCTCTATTTGCAATATAAGTTCCAGAAGGAGACCATAAGAACTCCTCCACAAAGGCCCTGAGGAAGGGAGAAAGAACTTTTCCTTGAAAAAAATTTTTAATGATTTACTTTATTTTTATTGGAAATGCAGAGTTACACAGAGAGAGACAGAGAGAAATCATCCTTCTAATGGCTCACTCCTCAAATGGCTGTAACCGCTAGAGCTGGGCCATTCTGAAGCCAGGATGCAGGAACTTTTTCCAGGTCTCCTACATGGGGACTTAGGGAGTCAAGGACTTGGGCTGTCCTCTGCTGCTTTCCCAGGCCATTAGCAGTGAGCTGGATTGGAAGTGAAGCAGCTGGGAATTGAATCAGCACCCATATGGGATGCTACTCTCTCGGATGGATGATTAGCCTACTATACCATGGTGCTGGCCCCTGCAACTCTTAGTTTGTTTTTAATTTCCCAGAATCTCTTGTTAACCAGGATTTTAATATTTCTTGCTTAGATTCCTATATACCCAGAAATGACTTGTTTTGTTCTTGCCATGCTGGTTCAACAGTCTGGACCCGAACTACACAGATGGTCCCTGGCCACAGTGTGCTTGGGTTAGTAGCTTGAGGGAAGCTTACACTCTTCCTAGAAGCCCTGGAAAAGGTTCAATTGTTACCTTCCAATGATGAGCTCCTAAGAACTGGGTTTGGGTTAATTCTAAGACTCCCATTGTCCTATCCACTAGCTCTTAAGATAAGCTCAGCAAAAGGATAGGCACAAAACTGTGTTCAGAGCCACCCTGTGGTTGGCCTGGACCCCTGGTAGCACTCAGTGGATGCTGAGACAGTTCCTTCTCTTTGGGATTTTTATATCTTAAGATGACGAGTCAACCAACAATAAGGAGGAACACAAACACAGAACAGAGGAGAGAAAAGGAAGTGGGTGAGGAAGACTCACTCACCCCTGAGTCAGGAAGTTAACACTGGTTACTTTCACTGGCTCCATAGGACCACTGGGAGGGAGGCAGGAACTCCCGTCTGACTCTGACCCTGACCAACGTCCACTGGGATGTACTGAAGGCCACAGGGCAGGGACTAAAACAGGAGCTCTGGTCTGATCCCAAGGCCTTTGCCACTCCCCAACTCCTCTGCCTGAGTCTCTAGGAAGGACCCCCAGATAAAGTGAAGTCACAGGGCCAACATGGTCTGTTCTGAGTCCATTAAACTTCTGTGTATAGATTATTCACGAGTGAGATGCAAAAAGTTATGAATTGTTTAAAATATTTTTCTATGTGCCCAAAAGGATGAAAACCACTCATAGAAGGCAAACAAATACCAGTGCAAAAAAAACAAAAACAGACCAAAAAAAAAGGAGAGAGAAAGACCGTTAAATAAACCCAGGCCCCCAACAATAAATGAACTGAAAAGCAACTTCCAAAACTAAAATGACCAAATTCAACAATTCTGTTCCTGGAACCATAATATTGCAGCAAGTCATGATTCTGACAAAGAAAACAGCAGAGAGAGGCAAGTGGATATGTGACAGAGCCTGAGCCAGGCCAAGTCCGATGTTAAGTTCCAGTTTCAAGTTTTGGGGGTCAAATTTTCAGTGCGTAACAGTCCTTTTAACCCATCAGTCGGCCTTGAGAGACCCCAAAAGGGAGGCCCTACCTGTGCTGATACACAACTCCAACATCATCTGACTTTAGCAACCTTGACTGTAAGCACAGCCGTGGCCTTGACAACGTTTAATGCAACAGACTGGTGTGTTCAACAGATTTCAGAATGGCTCACAAAACAAGGTGTAACAGATAGGAGAGGCCCGAAGGAAGGCAAGCACACGGGTTTTATTGAGAAAAAAGCTTATATACTGTAGGGTTGCCGAAGTTTAATAAATAAAGGTCAACTTATAATATATAAAAACAATATAAACATTTATATGCTACATGCATATCATATAATTTAAAGTAATAATTTATATATGGGGAGAGAGGCCAGTTCACGTTCTTCCGATTTTTCTCGACAAGGCACACACACAGGAGGTGTCTATTCGTATCCACCGCCAGCCCACCAGTTTGTTGTTCTCTGAAGTCAGTGCCCGCACATAGGTCTGGGACGTCTTGCACTGGGAGTTCCAGTGTTTGTCATCGATGCCCCTGCACCCGTTTTTGACGGGCCTGGCCTCCTTACATCTTGTCTCATAAAAGTATTGTTTCACGGGCGAGTTGCCAGTCTTGATCTCCCCTAGCACCGTGACCTGGTGTCCCCGGATATCAATGGCTGACGACTTGTCGGTCACCCACAGACTCTCACTGTCACACACCGAGTACTCCCCTCGGTGGCTTTTATGCTCTGCGTACCGTTTTCTCCGGGAGGTTCTGTTGGCTGTCGCGGGGTTGCCCACGTAATCCTCCATGAGATACAAGGGAGGGGGCTCGAGGGGCGTGGTGTCACTCAGCAGGACGCGGGGTGAGCTGTAGCGTCTCTGTTGTCGTAGCAACTCGGTGTCCATGGGGATCATACGCTGCAATTCCGACTTGGTGGGCTCTCCCTGCGCCAGCTCCTGGGGGGCCTCCGCTTTGGGCAGGGTGCTCTGATAGCTCCCCTTAACGTCCACTGCCTGCTTGGACAGTCTGTTCTTCAAAATGTCTGCCTGGATCAGCTTGATGATTAGGGAATTGAGCGAGTCTTCCGGCAAACTCCTTTGATCCATGCTGTTGTTCCCTTGGATGCCACGGAGATAAGCGAGAAATATCACATAAAACAAGATGGACATCACCTTGTTCACCTGTAAGAGCTGAAAAGGAGACACAGGTGTTAGTAGTGGGCAGAGGGCAGCTCATCAACGTCATTCTGGCAACAGTCGCCTGAGCCCTTGTGTCCCCAGGAGGCAGGAGAGAGAAGGCATACACCCCACAGTGCTCCTCGTCCAACATCTGAAAGAGACTACGTCTTCCCTCCACCCTTGGGAACTACTGGGGAAGGCACTTGGATGCTCCGACTCTGTTGTCCCGCCCATGGCATAGGCATCCTCTGTCCTCTTTATACTTCAGCCTTCTGCTGTGTTTGTGTGGCATACCGCCATTTCCTTATGCACCACTGAAGCCTAAACACACACACACACACACACACACACACACACACACAAACCCACTCCACCTTGGCCAAGTCTGAAACCTTAAAAGTTACCATGTTTTATCGGCATCAGTGACCTTGGAATTGTTGGAAGAAACATAGCTTTGTGTCCCCAGCTAGGGCTCCCGAGTGTCTTTCAAAGGAACATCCTGAGGCTGGGGATTTGGTCAGAAGTCCCTCAAGCGAGGGCTCTTGACAAGGTTTACGGAAAACATATTTCACAAGCCAGTTCTAAATGGATCTCAAGAATAAGGGTTTGATATCAAAATAAACTGATATTTTAATTCCACTTTCCCACATAGGAGCACAGAAGATATATTGATATCAGAGATGTGCTCATTCCTGGCTGAGTCACACCTGGTAGTCTATTCTCGTATCTTTGTCAATAAACCAGCAAGGACACACTTGGCAAGAAAGCCTGAGCCTCAGAGTGCGCTGCCCGGCTGATGGACACTCGTCACTAGGAAGCCCAAAGGATCTCATGGACCCCCAGGGGACCCTGCAGCAGCACTACCTGAACAAGATGGAGATCCTGAAGAAACCGACTCAACGCGCTGGACTGGGCTGGAATATCAAGAGCCACTGCAGATTGCTGTCTCCTCCTGCAGACTTTCCGTTTCCATTACAACTTATCACCATTCGCAGTTAGGTTTTAAATGCTACTACCTCCTTGTTTGTATACATGGCATTCTCACCCTGCAGTGCTCTCACTCTGTTGCCATAGTAGAATGGCAACGCTTGCTTCTGTTGGGTCCAGGTGGAATTGTGGTGCTGATGGAGAGATGCTCTCCTTGTTCTTTGCCCCCTCGGTGGAGCAAAGCCGGGCTTTCCCGAAGTGAGCCCTGGAAGGAGACTCTCCAGGTGGAGCTGGGTGGACGGGCCTGAGATCCTAACGTGTTCCCTGGTCCTCTGCCACCTGTCCCAGGAGGCTTTGCCTCCATTAATTACCATCGCCACCACTTCAAGGCCTCCAGGGGCACATCATTTCCTCCTTAAAGACTAAACATGGAAAATTCTTTCCCTTTCCTTGGGTAGTTTCAAAATTTATCAAATCCAGAGGGAACATGGGGAGGAAATAAACAAGAAACACAAAAGCAGTCCTGCTTACCAGCTAGCCTGCAGACACACAGACTTTCCCCATTTTGGCTGAAGAACGGCTTGCTCTCTTGTCCCCAAGGTCAATAGTATTGCAGACACTTTGGCCCAACTTCCTCTTCCTGGATCCTGGCCTGCCTCTGTGATAAGATTATCTTCCTTCCATGGGAACTACTTTTCTGGACAACTGACTCCTCCAAGGTCAAAGCTAAGAGGAGGAAGGATTCCAGTATGATTGCCCACCCCTAGAGACTTGTCTAGGAGCCGTAGCATCCTAGGGAAATACTTCCCACAGGATAACTCATTTCCTCAAAGTATGTGTGTGTAAGTGACATTTCCTTCGATCTTGAGGGCCCAAGAAAGCAAAATCTGACTGCCACGAAAAAGTACAACATACATGCAACTGAAAAAATCCTACACTCACCCTTGTCCTTCCAAAGTACAACAGCAACAAAATCATTAGGGATTAAGAGTCTAACAAAAATCTCCCCAGAGCTCAGCCACTGTGAGATAAGAGTACACAGCGGATTTATTCATGAGGAAACCAATCAAGTGTGACCGGTAAAGAAAGTCTAAAAATGGGAATATTAGTGAAGTATTACATGGGTGAGTTAATAGGGATAATATGAGCTGGTGCCAATTGAATTGATGATGAAGATGGAAGGGAACCATGCAGCACAGTATCAGGCCATGGTGAGTAAGGCAGACATGTTGAACATAAACCTGAATGTTCTACAGCAACAATAGATGCTGTGCAGGTACAAGGTACACAGGTGCAAGGGGACCAGGCATCTGTAGCTCCTCTTTCCACGGCCTGCTCACATTGCCGGCATGCTCCACAAGCCTTTGTCCCCAAATACTGTCACTCACAAGTGCACTTGACTGTAGCCCAGACACATTGATTGGGGGTGGGGTGGGGCAGGGAGAGTGTTGGGAAGTGGAAGTAGAGAGAACAGGAAAATTAAGAAAACAAACACGGGACACGGCGAAGTGGCATCTCTGTTCTTGTGGGGTGGGTGGTGTGTGGGAGGAGAGTCTGCAGGATCTCTGGTGTGTTCGGGGTCATCTGTGCCTTCAGTGCTCATCCCTTGCCCTAGGGTGGGCTGTCCCCAAAGAGTAGTTCAAGAATGCAAACAAGAAGGTGGGTGAGCCTGACCCAGATGAGACATGTCAGGGCACGTTTCAATTGAGGAGGATGTCTACGTCCCTCTTTGAGTGGTTAGCGTCACATGTACAGACCTCCACGTGAGCAGCTGCCAGGTTGTGGTACTGTTGCCACGCCTCCCCTCTGATGACAGGGACCACATCTCCGCCATCACACACACAAGCACCACACACATACATCTGTGGGGCCTTGAGCAAGGCTGACACATCTTGAAGTACTTCCATGTCTGTTTCTCCACCAAGCATCATTCAGGACGGTTACCAAGCCAAGACATTGCTCTGTGGCCTGCGATCTTGCATGGGCTGATGCCAAGCCTGGTTTTGGATGCCAATCAACTCTGCCTTCTTTTCTCAAAGAAAACACAGGCCCTTGGCTCTGGGAAATGGGTCTGGTCCCCAGGCTTTTCTTCGTTATAATTAGAAAAAGACCTGTTAAAGACCTCCGTAAAACCCCCTTCCTACACACTCCCCAGTGCCCACTTGCCCTGCTTGGAGTTTTTCAAGAGCCTGACCAATGTGCATCTGCTATTTGCCTCACTTGGAAATGCTTTCCCACAGATGGTGTTTTCTCAGTCCCTGGAGCAACATCCCTACAAGGTTTCACCATCCCTCAAAATACTCAAAAGACAGCAATTTCCGATTCCTCATTTTTGGCTCCATTTTCAGCACACACACATCCACACACGCGTGCGTGCACACACACACACACACACACGCACGCACACACATGCACACACATCCACATTCTCACACACATACACACACGCACGTGCACGCACACACACACATATCCACACACACACACACACGCACTAGCTCTTGGATATTCTAGAAGCAGCTGAAATGGAACAAGAAGCTAAGAAGTGGTGTTGGATCTACATGCACAATCACTTCTGTCTGCCTTGTCACACACCAACCAATGGAGTTGCATCTTTTGGGCTCCAGTTCTCTTCTCTAGGACGAGCTTCCTTAGGCAACAGCACCTGTTCCTGACCACACACCTCAACAATTCTGCACCTGCTGCATGCAGATGAAATAGATTTTGGCCTGGCTACCACGAGGTCATCAAGAACCAAACACCATATGAGAATGGGCATTTGGCCTACTAACAGGTTAAAATACAGTTAGAGGGCCTGGTGCGGTAGCCCAGTGGCTAAACTCTTTACCTTCCAGATGCCAGTTGGTGTCTTGCCTGTTCCACTTCCCATCCAGCTCCCAGCTTGTGGCCTGGGAAAGCAGTGGAGGATGGCCCAAAGCCTTGGGACCCTGCATCCACCCAGAAGTTCTTGGCTCCTGGCTCCTGGATTTGGATCAGCTCAGCTCTGGCTGTTGCAGCCACTTGCAGAGTGAACCAGGAGACAGAAGACCTTTCCCTCTGTGTCTCCTTCTCTCTGTAGACATGATTTTCCCAAATAAATAAATAAAATCTTTGAAAATACTAGTTAGAATATATTGCATCCTGTATTGGAGAGCCTGGGTTCAATTCCCAGCTTCCCTCCTGACCTGGAAGTGGTTAGTGATGGCTGAAGTACTTGAGTTCTTGCCATCATATGGGGGACCTGGATTTGAACCTGGCTCCTTGGCTTTGGTCCCGCCCAGGTACCACTAAAACCTTTGGAGAATAGGTGAGAAGATGGGAACTCTTTCTTTCTCAACCAAATAAACTAAAAATATATAAATAAATGAGACAGCATTTACTTAAAATGATTTATTTGAAAGGCATAATGATAAAATGAGAGACAAAGAGATATTAATGATAAAATGAGAGACAAAGTGGTTCACTTTCCAAATGGCTGTGAGAATCAGGGATAAGCCAGGCAAAAACCAGGAGGTCAGAACTTCATTTGTGTCTCCTGTGTGAGTGGGTACAGGGGCCCAAGCACTTGGGCCATCCTTTATTCCTTTCCCAGGTGTATTAGCAGGGAGCTGGTTTAGAAACATAGCACAGGGGTCCCCAACGGTGCTCTAATATGGGTTGCCAACATTGTAAGTGATAGCCTAGTCTGCTGGGACACAATCCTGGCCCTATATATTCAATACTTAATTCTGTTCACTGAAGTCAGCCCTCTCACACTTCCCACTTCTGATGGGGGAAACGGAGGTTAAAGACCCGGCTAACAAGCAGCAGAACAAGGAACTGGGCATAGCCTGGTTCTAGAGCTCATGATCTGCATGATCACACTATGCTGCCTCTGTCTATGCCCACTTCCAGATGTTCAAGAGCTTTGTTTCCAGAGGAAGCTCAAATCCCAAGCCGTGACCTGGACAGCTGCCACCCAGCAGCATGAGGGCCTCAACTTCAGGCAGGGTTGCAGGGACTCCGTGTCACTGCTCCTGTTCCCTCTGTCCAGATTCCTGGTGCTGGCCTTTTTCACGAAAGTCTACAACATTCAGTTTCCCCTGGTCCCTTCTGGGCCCTTCCTCCAAGGCAGTCCTTCTCTGGCCACCTGTGCTTGGATGTGTGTTGCATCTGGAACCAGTCTTCAACACCTGGGCAGCTTCCAAAGAAGACAGAAAAGCCCTGTTGTAGCTTTGTTTAGAGGGAAGTCCTGAGATCTAAGGTGAAAGCTGAAGTTTTAAATTTGCTAGCACTTTAATACGCAAATTCAAAGGGTCCCATTATTTCTCCTGCAGCCACATCTTCCTCTGGAAGCCAATCCAACCTTTGGCTGGGTTTCAAGAGGACACTGGTCAGCTGTTTCTGGAAGGGCCGTGATTCCTCGGGGAATTTCTATAGCGATGTCATGGTCCCACTGACTATTCCTAAGTGTTCAGAGGACTGCATCCTGCCAGATAACCCTACTATTTTGCTCGAGGTGAGGGATAAGAGGGAGGTGGGAAAGCGATAGGTTTAAAGCAGAATAATCAAAAGAAATGGAATGTGGTAGAAATGTTAAATTAGAAATTAGAAAAAACTGACTAAGCCTGCTTTCTGGATCTTAATTGCAAAGTTGATTCAAATTGGCTTTGTTTTCATTACAGGTCATGAGGCCTCCAACTTGAGTCAAAGGGGTCCCATGAAAATGTTCTGACCCTTGACAAGACTGGGAGCTGGGAGAATCTGGTAGAGCCACCACTGGGGATTCATCTAATTTTGGTTAATCTCTTCATTAATGATCCGGAAGTGGGAGGGAGGAAAAAGTGGCAGATTAGTGAAAATGCACAGATGATGCTTAGAGCTGAGGCGTGGCTGACGCCAAGGAGGACAGGCCAGCTGGCTGCAGTGCCCATGGGGCTGCCAACCTGAAAATGGCATGATTTGCCCCTAACTGAAAACCATGACTGAGGTCATGTGGGGTGGTGGTGGGGATGGGGAGCGGGAGGAGGAGATGAATTCCAAAGCAACAAGGGATTGAGGAAACCCTCTGGAACGGCTACAAGCAGCAGACAAGAAGTGAGCCTCAGGAGGAAGGCTGTGTGGGCTTGCACCATGTATCTGCTCCAAAGATCTCTGTCCTCCACCTCTTATTCACTCATTTATTTTCAGCACAGCTCTGCAGTAGGGGGCAGCTGCAACACTCCCTGACCTGGGAGAAACACACAAAAAGACCTAAGTGGAGCTTTGAAGATGGTAAAAAGTAGAGTGCCTGGGTGAGGAGAGCAGAGTGAAACACACAGAATTCACAGAAAATCTGGAAAGGTCGGCCACTTGGCCAAGGATGAGATGAGCTCTGGGTTCGGTGAGCCTACCTGAGTGCTGGACAGGGAGCAGGTGAGAGCAGAGACAGGAAGGGGAACTCCTATCTTCTGGAAAATCTCAGATTGCCCAGTGGCTCCTCTTGTGAAAATGCAATACTTTGAACTCCAGGCTTCTGAAGGTGACTGACAGCATCAACTGGCGGCTCAGGAGCTGAATGAGGACGAGCTTCTCAGTTCTCAGGAGGCAATGGCCTCCCTGCGGCAAGGTCAACAGAGAGGACACAGGAGGTGGTCCAATCGAGAACTGCCCCCGCGGAGTCCTGGAGATGGTCCTTCCTACCGCCAGAACAGGAGGAATGGGACCCTCTGGATATACACAGGCCCTATGTCTAGAGAGAATGTTAAGTACTTAAAAGATGGAGGTAGGAAGTTGTGATTTGCTCTGCACAGCTGTGGGAAGAGGAATTTCACATGATTCAAAGCTCACCCTCCTCTGACCCCCAGGCAGCAAAAGGAGGCATATAGCACATGTCCAAACAATGTGCATCAGCAGCCCCAAGGAGGGCGCTGGTGCAGTTCCTCCCCAGGCCGAGGAACCCTCTGGCTTTGCACCATCTTGGCACAGAGATCTGGAAGGAGCTTGGTATGCTGACATAAGTCCCAGGAAAGCAGACTGACTTTATCCTTTGCATGCCACAGACTTCTGCTTTATGGCCAGAGAGTTGGCTGGGGGAGGATGTGCTAGAACATCTGACTCATTCCTGCTACTGGCCACAATGGCATGTGTAGTAAATCGCGTTTTGTTTGTTTTGGGCATTTACATTTACCAACAACTGCAAGCAGGCGTGTGTGCCAGAGCTTGCACTCACACACACAGTAGCCTCCTAGATGTGGGTGCATTGTTGTCAGGCTGTTTTCTCTTTTCTTTTCTTTTCTTTTCTTTTCTTTTCTTTTCTTTTCTTTTCTTTTCTTTTCTTTTCTTTTCTTTTCTTTTCTTTTCTTTTCTTTTCTCTCTCTCTCTCTCCCTCCCTCCCTCCCTCCCTCCCTCCCTCCCTTCCTTCCTTCCTTCCTTCCTTTCTTTGCTTTTAGATTTATTAATTTTTATTGGAAAGTCAAATTTACAGAGAGATGGAGAGACAGAAAGATCTTCTGTCCAATGAGTCACTCCTCAACTGGACACAAATGCCAGAGCTGAGACGATTTGAAATCGGGAGCCAGGAGCTTCTTCCAGGTCTCCCATGCTTGCTTGTTTGTTTTTTTCATTTTCCAACTGGGAAAACATGCCAGGCAAGGTTGCTGCAATTACACAGACATCTGGGCAAAGAACTGATGACTTGAGCCTCTGAGAATAATTGTCCCAAGTCAACCTGTTTGAGTGGACATCTCATATCTGAGCTGGGTTTATATGTCAAGCATACATGTCGCTTGGAAAATGCAAGCCAACCATCAGTCACATCCTTGTAAGGTAAGCAGGGTGCTGAGCAGTCTTAATTATTACCACAAATAACAACAATGATTATAAAGTCACTATGTTGTTTTCCCAGCCAAGGACGCGATCTCATAAACAAGAAAGAAGTTGGTTTTGTCTGGAGAGCAGAAGCGGAGGAGATTTGAAAGCAGGATCTCCATGCTGTTCACATTCGGCTTGCCTTTTCGAAACCCAGACCATGGCTGGCTTGGCAATGCCCAAGTTTTTTCCTTTCCATGAACCACAGCAGTGGCAGCAGTAGCAAGCCTGGGTTCAACCCTAACCATGCTGGTTTGGCCTCAGGAGGAGTTGGCTGCAGAACGAGTAATGAGATGGCAAGCTTTCTCATTTGGGTTTGGCAAACAGGTCTAGGTGGAGCCCCTCCACCACCCAGCCACCTCCTCTCCTGAAGACTGAGGCTCCGGCAGATATATCGTGGCCCTCTTCAGAAAGTTGCCCTGCCCAAAGACTCCGAGGGGTGTACCTGCCCTCCGCTCTGGCGTTGGGTGTTTGGGGAACGGTGCTTCCTTTCCCTTTGCTGACCACAGCCACTGCTGTGCACCTCAACACGTGTATGGCCTGGGAACTAGAGTGTCAGCTGCCAGCGGAGCGAGGCTGGGATGTCACCCCAGGAAGAAAAAGAACCTCCCACCCAAACTGAAGTGTATGGTAAACACAAGGACTTCAGCCCAAACTAGTCTAGGGAATCTTTCGGGGCAGCTGGGCAAGGCTACAAACCAACCCAGAGCTTGTCCTCTGAAAGCGATTTTGGCACAGGCACTCGGAACCCAAAGCTGTCTTTAATCACAGACACAAGTCATAATAATCGCTCGTCACAACACCAAGCATCCTCCTGAGCCCTGCCAGATGCTAGACTGTACTGAACACGCCACGTGGATTATCTCAATTAATCCTCACTGATACGATTATTATGCCCACTTTGCAGCTGAGGAAACTGAGGCTCAGGGGGATTAAGTCATCTTGCCCAAGATCACACATCTACGGAAAGGCAGAGCCAAGACTTAAACCCCTGCCTGGGTCAGCTTCTAGCCAATATTGTATAATGCCTCCCACTTCATTCCGCAGCACAAGGCACCTGCTACTTGGCTTGCAGTGAATGAGCAGCGAGCACCATGCTGATATTCATGCTTCTTGCCTTTTTTAGAGAAATGTAAAGAGGGCATTTCACAACCGAAGGCTGGCGTCATCCATTCATAGTAGCTACCAGCTTCTTTGCTCCACATGGAGCCAGGGCTCATTCATTCATGCTTCAGTCTCTCCCAAGGCTAACTCTTCTTTCCTCACTCTCCTCATCTGGTGATAAAGAAGTGCGAGGACCCTGGGGGTCTTTGAGAGACTGGCTGACTTTGCATAGGTGACACAGATTTCTGGCTCTGGTTTTCATCAGCTGTGTGTAATGAAGATAAACAAAATAATGCAGACCCTTGGCACATTGCCTGCTTCGATTTGTTCACAAAAACCGACTCCGCCACTAACTAGCTTTGCGGATTCCTCCCGGGCCTCAGTCCCCGGCAGTGTTTATCCCTGGGGGTGCTGTAACGTAGTGGGGGCAGGAGAGCTCTTCATTCACTTTTGCCACCCAGGTCCCTGTCTACTCAATACCAGCCACAGTGAAACCACGAGCAGGACCTGCACTTTTCCAGCTATCGTCTAAGACAACTTCATCAGCCCTGGTTAGGGATCACAGCTGCTGCTCGACAGAGTAGCTCTTTTTCACTTTTGGATTATCAGCTCTTTTAAAAATGTGATAGAAAGCTGGGCCTGGCGCGGTAGCCTAGTGGCTAAAGACCTTGCCTTGCAAATGCTGGGATCCATTGTGGACGCCAGTTTGTGTCCCGGCAACTCCACTTCTCCCTGCTTGTGGCCTGGGAAAGCAGTGGAGGATGGGACGGCCCAAAGCTTTGGTACCCTGCACCCGCGTGGGAGACCTGGAAGAAGCTCTTGGCTGTTGGCTTCAGATCAGCTCAGCTCTGGCATTTGTAGTCAAATGGGGAGTGAATCATCGGACGGAAGATCTTCCTCTCTATCTCTCCTCCTCCTCCTCTCTGTATATCTGAACTTCCAATAAAAATCTTTAAAGAAAACATGATAAAAGCTAAGGAATCGTTAAACACATGCACATACAAAATATACACAAGCACAGGCGTGCATACACGCACATGTGTGCACACAGAAGCAAGTAGGCGCATAAAGGAAAATCCTGCCAACAGTTTCAAGGTGTGTCATGGACTGCCTAAGGCCAGCCCCAGTGGACACAGGTCTTGGCTTTAGCGTTCCTAAATTTCCTTGTTGGTCGGAATGCTTGGTGCTTCCATTCCTCAGTGGCATCCCTGAGTCACAGTGTCGGCCTCACGTTCTGGAGCTCCCTGCCTCTGTCCCCGCGAAGCATGGTATTCTGCTCAGCCAGGGCTCTTACGTCAAGGGGAAACCAGGGCAAACGTGACTTACTTGACCAAAGAGAAACAGGAACTGATGCGAGAACCCAGCTCTCCACAAGGTCAGGCCTGAGCTGCTGACCTGGGATATACAGAAGAGCACCTGCACAGGGCTTCCTCAAGGATGCCCAGGGGACTGGCGCCCAAGTCGCCTGACCCAGCCAGGGAAGCAGCTCCTGGAGGCAGAAGTGCGTGTCAGTTACTGATGCCCACGTTTCCCCAGGGCATTGGCCCCTGCCTGGCTCCCTTCCCTCCCTTTACTGCCACCACTCTGCATGACTCGATCTCCCTGCTGATGGCTCACCTGTCCCTCAGCATCCTTGAGACCAGAAATCCCTGTAATGTTTGTACAGGTCACTGTTTTTGTGGGGCTGCTGTCCATTCCGGACAACTATTGTCCCTAAGCCTGGGAGCCATGCACTGAGTGTGGGCGCCATTTCTCAACACACAAGGCAGAAGAGGAAGGGCTGTGCCCAGCCACACAGCATGGCCTCAGGAGGCGCCTCTGAAGCCTGAGAGAATAGATCTAGACACAAATAAGAGAAAGTGAAACAGACTAGTAAAACAGATACTGTGCACAGCAGGTTGTGGGTTGAAAGCATTAGTGCCCTGGCACAGAGGATAAAGCCTCCATCCACAGTGCTGGCATCCCGTACGGACACTGGTTTGAGTCTCGGCTGCTCCACATACAATGCAGCTTCCTGCTAATGCATCTGGGAAAGCAGCAGAGGATGGCTCAATTGCTTGGGCCCCTGCACCCAAATGGGAGACCCAGAAGAAACTCCTGGTTCCTGCCTTTAACCTGGTGCTGCCCCAGCCATTGCAGCCCTTTGGCTGCTGCCAATGAACACTCCTGCCATACAGAGGTGGTGTTTCCATCCTGTTGCCTTGTATGTAGCAGGGTGGGCTTACGGCTGTTCCAAACAATGTATAGGGTGAAAACAAAGCCTCTGCTTTCAAGAAAAGGTCACCCCCTCCTTTGGCCTTGTTCCTGGAGCCCCAAGCCACCAGTGAGTCATGCAGGAGTCTAGAGCTCACTGGATCCCTCAAGTCCAGCCTCCCAGTTGAGGCACTTGTCCGGCCAGTGGAACAGACATGAGTGATGCAGATCCAGGGACCTCTGTAGAGGCCACCTGGTATAGAGTCATCCCCCTGCCCCACCTGCCCAAACTCCTGACCCACAAGAACCAAGAGAAACACTAATATGGCAGCTATTTTAAGCTCCTATGGCTTGGGATATCTGTCATTTAGCAGGAGAACAGTAGCATCCCTAGTCGCCAGGCTCAAGGGCTGTCAGGAAGCCATCTTCAGTGTCCACCAGAAAACTGCACGCCATGCAATCAACACAGATCTCTGGGACCAGGCCTGGGGTGCCCCCAGCTCATCAGTCCCTTGGCACTGTCAGTCACCTGCAGGTGTGTGTCAGCTGAGGGTTGGTGAAACTCAAAGGGGAAGCAGAGATGTGGGTGCTGCTCCTTGGATGTCAGGGTCAGTGTGTGTACGTGTGTGAGAGAGAGAGAGACGGAGGAGGAGGAAAGAGAAACAGAGGCAGAGAAAGGATGAGAGTCACAGAAGGAAAGGAAGATAAAGAGAAGCCAGGAGAGTAAGGAAGGTTTCAATGGTGGGAAAGGTCCCTGGATAGGTGTTTTTTCAGGTGACTACGGTGGGACACTGCCCCTGCAGCGCCTCTGCTACCATAACCAGAGGCTGCCAGCTCTGTGAGTTATGTTCAGAACTGCTCCACTCTTCCACCGTGCGCTAAAGCCAGGCAAATCCCTGCCCTTAGTCACATTTAAATCCTCCTGCCAAGGAAACCATGAGCTGGTGCCTGACACGGCAGGTAACCCCAGGCCAGGTGTACTGCGCAAGCGTGCAGCAGAAGCATCCATTTTTAAATAGACCTTTGGAAATGGCCTAGCCCATCAATGCTTCATTGCAAGATGGGCAATGCCCAGGGGTTCCGTTCTTAGAAGCTGGAAGAGGGGGACCTTGAACCAAGAAACATACTGCTTTAGCACCGGTCAGGTGGTGTGTGTGTGTGTGTGTGACATATCTGTGTGTGTTGTGCATGTACTGCGGTTTAGATCATCACTTGGGTGTCCCCCCAAGGTCTGTGTGTTAAGGGCTTCTGTTAATGGATTAAAGATGGTGCTTAATCCAATTAGGCTGTCTGAGGTAGGGCCTTGGGAAGTGATTAGATTGGATTAGGTTGTTTGGGTGGAGCCCATGAGCAAATGAGGACTGCTTTCTAAGAAGTGGGGAGAGGGGTGAGCAGAGGCTATGTCGTCCCTGGGTTCTGCCTCCTAACGGGCCATGGGCTCCTCCTGAACACTGGTTCTGTCACTGTTAACTCCGCCCTCCTCAGATGCCAGGGTAATGGGCTACCTGACCTCAAACTCCAAAACTGTGAGTGAAAGCAAACCTATGTTTTCATGAGTAGCTCCCCTCCAGTATTTTTTACAGTGACTGTGTGCATGCATGTCTCTGCATGTGTGCAATGTGCATGTTTTCATGTAATGGAGTGTGTGTTGGGGTTGGCAGTGGGGTGTTGAGAAAAGTAGAAAAGCTAAGGATTGAGGTGTCCGGGTCTACCCATCCCCTTTGCCTTAGGGGTGTCCTTTCTGCACAGTGAGGGAATTGAGTGG
Source organism: Ochotona curzoniae (assembly GCF_017591425.1). Lineage (NCBI taxonomy): Eukaryota > Metazoa > Chordata > Mammalia > Lagomorpha > Ochotonidae > Ochotona > Ochotona curzoniae. The sequence goes on along the minus strand of NW_024465654.1, from coordinate 2,182,994 downwards.
CTGCCCCCAAGGTCATTACTGCTTTACAGTCTGCCTGTTTTCTGGGGCCCCCAGGGGGTCGGATGCTGTGAGAGAGGCTCATGGCATCTGTGCTTTCTTGGGCTCCCGGAACTAGAAACATGTGAGGACAGGCAGGGCAAATGGGCAAGACAGAAAGAGAAATTCTGGGTCAAGTTTGCGTTTCTCATTATTTCTCCAAGCTTTCTCAAATTCCTTTTGTTTAGAACCCGGGCTCCACCCCCTCCTCCCTTCCCTCACCCACCCCTGAAAGCCTTAAGAGCTCCTCCAGCCTGTAACCCCTCCGGATAACAGGGTCCATATGTCAGTCACTCCCATGAAATGCTTGCACTCACTTTTTAGTTCACCTCTTCTGTGGGCTCCCTTTCTGCCTTTTCCTAGAACAGTCTTCCCAACCCCTCTTGACACCCCCAATATGCTCCTCTGAGTAAGCAGCAGGATTGAGAGGAAACTAGAGGGTGTTCCTCCCTCCCTCCCTCCTTCCAGGTCAGCTCCCATTTGGTGTTCTCTAGGGTGCCCCACAGCAGGCCGCCTATGTTCCAGCTTGCCAACAGCTGCAGGGAAACCCTTCTTTAAGCACTGGAGATAATTGAGCGGTGCTCTAACTGAGCTCACCACATTATTTGCTGAGAGCATGCTTTTATAGCAAGATAACACAGCCTTCTATTATCTTCCCTTCCCACCCCTGCACCCTTGTCCTTCCCCCGTAGCAGGGCAGATGGGAGGAGTGGCTTCCCATCATGGTCAATAAAGGTGGAAAAGGTTTTCCATCACAGGTTCTAATGTCCCCTTTGTGGAGACACTCTGTCCCTGCCTAAGGTCTGACCCTTAGCTCAGGCTCTACCATCCTCAGTAGTCCCTCCTCCCTTTTTGATGCACTGAAAAAAAATCTATTTATTGTTTATTTGAAGGCAGAGTGACAGAAAGAAGGATCTAACTGCTGGTTCACTCCCCCAAAGGCACAACAGCTGCAGCTGGCCAAGCTGAAGCCAGGGACCAGGAACTCTGCATCTCCCACATGAGTGGTGGGAACCATCATCTGCTGCCCCCGAAGCGGTGCTTTAGCAGGAGGCCAGAATGCTGAGAGGAGCTGGGATTGGCCCCAGGCATTGCAGTAGGGATGTGAGTGTGTCCTAAATAGCATCCCTAAATCTGCACCAGGCACCTATTTGCCCCTCTTCTGTGATTTTGAGTCTGGCGATTGAAAGCCATGCAGAGAAGGTCTCATGCCAGATTTTGTTTGTTCTTTTTGGATTTGGGTGGTTTGGGTAGGGTGGTGTAGGCTCCCATAAGACAGCACTAGCTGTGCTTCCACAGCTCCAGAGGGGCTGAGCTGCAAAGAGGTTGAAGGTGGTTTTAAGTGGACCAAGAGTACCTGAGGATTGTAATTCCTCTTCCTTGAAGCCCTAAGCAGTATTTAAGGGTTTCAGATTCCCAACCATCAAGCAGAGGCCATCTCGAAATAGACAACAGGGTCACTCTTCAGTCTAACAACTGGAGACAGGAGTGGGTAAGGGCATGGGGAGCCCCTGATGGAAGCCACCACGAAGACAGAGGTCTGCGTCAAGTGCAGCAGGGCCATCGAGACTGTGGAAGGAAGGAGGGATGGCAGAGGAACGCCTGCCACATTCCAAGCGCTGGAATTTAAAACTTGCCCTTCACTATCTCTGGTATTGAGGAAGAGGAGTATCTGGGAAAGCATCAAGAGGACAAGGCTATGCTGATGCTAAGAAATCCAGGGCAGAGAGGAGGCAGGGATGGGCCAAGCAGTGTCGCAGCTGGAGGTGATGCTACAAGCAGAACCTCTGCTCCCCTGCTCTTAATCCTATATTCTTCCCCCAAAGACAGCTCTCTCTGTGGCCTAAATCCTGTAGTGTAGCAGGACAGACCTTATGCCCGCCATAACCATAGAAGCAGTGATGCTTCATCCTACTGTGGACATACGAGCAGGTCCCTTTGTCTACAGAATACAGACTGTCTACCAGGCACTCACTAGTGGATTCAAAGTTGTTTTCAAAACAGGACAGCCTCTGGCTGTGGGACGGTCCTCTTACTCAGGGAGACGAATGGGCCCTGTCATTGATTCCAGTTCTACCCCCCACTTCTCTTTAATTCTATCCAAAGAGAAAACTCCTCAACCTCTCCATCCCACTTCCCCAACTTTGGTCCAATGTAATCTGTAGCTCTATTCTATTTGAGAGATCAAACAAGAAATTTAGGAAAAGTGTGCGTGTGAAAAGCAGTCCTTTTTAAACAATAACAGCGTTAAGACAATGGCCATAGTCATGAGGAGCATGTTTGATGAGGGAGGGGTTCAGATACTGCCTGGGAGCTTTTGGAGCAACTAGGTGAATGTAATCAAGGGATCTGAGAAGAAACCCATTGGTTTCTGTAATTTTGTGCTAATGAATTAATTAACATGGGGGTAGAGCTGGAACTCAGGTATGTGCAGGCATGCGTCTTGACACTGTGCCAGGCACTCACAGGAGAAGCCAACCAGGACGTGAGGAACCAAAGCCATTGCTGGTCAAAGTTCAGTTCTTGTGCTATTGGATCAGTATATGAATGTTTAGGTAAGAGTATTGCAGTGTCCCATAATTGCCAGGGCTGAGCCTGGTTGAAGCTGGGAGCCACATCCCCCATGTGGGTGGCAGAACCTGGTGACCAAAGACATCACCAGAGTCTCCTCGGGTGTGCCTTATCAGGAAATGGGTTGGGAGCCAGAGGCTGGCAATGAGCCCAGGTCATCCATTGTGACACACAGGCTTCTTAACTATCAGGCCAGACACCTGCCCCTCCAGGAACTTTTGAAAATGTCCTCACGTGTGCTGTTGGTGGCAAGTTCATTTACTTTAGTGACGGCTTGGTTCTCTCTGTTGACTCACAGTTTGTCCTTAGGGATTGAATTCTTCACCGGAGCTCCTCGTGCCTGTCAGAATACAGAATACCTCACTTCCTACTGCACCGAAAACAAACCCCCACAGCAAACAGCAAGTCCCTCAGGTAGAAACTCCCAGGATGTGCCATCAGGTGACCACATCTTTGAAAATCCAAGGGGGCTGTGAGAATAATATTGGGGGTAACAACTGCACAGAAGCAGGGCTGCCTGGGGGCCAACCAGGATGCCTGCTGGCCATGAAAAGAACTCTAACTTCCTATGAGTGGCAGTCATCTTTCACTCCAAGGGACTCCTCCATTATCATCAAGTCCTTACCTTGTCCCCTTCCACCCTCACCAGCCTTGCTTCCTTTCCTACAGGGAGCCCAGCTGGTTCACTCTCCAGCTGGGAGGAATTCTCATTCATCTCAGTTTCTTCCACAGCAGACACCTGGTTCTCAATGCCTTGTGCACCTGCCTGCCTTCTTGCTCTCTCCTTTCCTCAGTGCCCACCATCTACAGCGAGCGACTTCAACCCTCAACATGCCCTTCTCATCTGCCGCTCCCTGGGTGCTCTCATCTCAGCAGGAATTTCCCTGACTGTTCCCTGTGCCAAGAATCCTCTTCCCACTCTTCCTTCCCTGGCTGATTGCTCTCCTGCCTGACCACACTCACACATCACCTCCGTGGCAAGGACTTGTCCATAGCACTCACCACACTCATTCATCACCATGCTTTTCTGTGGTGGTCTTCTCCACCTCCCTGTGCATATTGTTTGGTATTCTGGGACCTTGCAAGAGGGCCTGGCCCTGCACCCTTGAAAGATATTTATTCATGGGTGGATGCTTGGCCATCAATTAGGACAGCTGGGATGCCCACATGTCATTACAGAATGCCTGGGTTTGAGCTCTGGGACCACATCCCTTCCAATTCTAGTTTCTTGCTTATGTGCATCCTGGGAGGCACAGGTGATGGCTGAAGGAGTTGGCTTCCTGCCACCTGCAAGAGAAATGTGCACTGAATTCCTGCCTCCTGACTTCCGCTTGATACAGGCCCACTTTTCGTGGTATTTAGTGAGGAAATCAGCTGATAGGAGCTCTCTGTCCCTCTGCCTTTCAGGTAAATAAATAAGTGTTTAAAGATGTATTTATTTTCACTGGAAAAATAATTTACAGAGAGAAGGAGAGACAGAAAGATCTTCTGTCTGCTGGTTCACTCCCCAAGCTGCTGCAATGGCTGGAGCTGAGCATATCCAAAGCCAGGAGAGAGGAGCTTCCTCAGGATCTCCCATGTGGGTGCAGGGTCATAAGGCCTTGGGCCATCCTCCACTGTTTTTGCATGCCACAAGCAGACAGCTGGATGGAAGTGGAGCCCATGGGGTATCCTGACGATTGCAAAGTAAGGATTCAGCCACTAGGCATCACACTGGTCCTGATAAATAAATTTTAAAAAGAGAAATGGTTCTTCAGAGTAGAGAGGGATAAAAGGATAGGGTGAATCAGAAAGGGATTGGGTTGAGGGTAAGACACAGAAGAGAGATCCTAGATGGCCTAGGAGGTGATGAGCATGGAAGGAAAGTGCTCAGAACTGCTAAGCAAGGATTCATCGGAGACCAAGGACACCAATAAGAAGTTCTGCTCCTGTAGCCCCAGGCACTGTGAGAGTGGCACAGGCACAGCAGCCTTCCTTTGAGACTGGAGCAGGCCCTAGTCTCCCAACGCCACAGCTTTCTCCTATGGCATCACTCTCCGGAAGCACTTAGCCAGGAGGATGGGGGTGGGAAAGACAGGTGCAAATGAGAAAGAGATCAGCAGTGGCCAGGCAGCCAGCCCACCCTAAGGCCCTTCTGATCCTCCTTGCCCAGCATCACAAGAGAAACACTGGGAATGTTGATTCAGTGACAGGGATGAAAAGGAGGGCATGGCCCCATGCTGCACCCACATGGGGAGATGAGGAGGCAGTGAAAATAATGCAAATAGCTCACTCAGGTTGCCACCAGAACCCCAAGAGGTTACCAGGAAGAACACAGAACCAAGACCTTCTCCCATATCCTTAATTACTCCCCGTCTACTCACTGTTTAGGAGATCAGCTCTTCATTCCTCCAGGGGTAGGCCTTGAATAAGTACACTAAAATTTCTGGAATCCATGAAAGGAGTATCTTTCTCTTAAGTACCTGGCTCTCGTCATGAAAAGCCCTGACTCACTGGAGGGTCTGTAGCAGGTGCCCAAAAAGGACCTAGCAGCTGGTCTGATTTCCTAGTTCTTGGCTGCAGATATGATGAGCACTTACGACCCAAACTGTATCATAAAGCCACCTGATGCTCAGAACAGTAGGCTGCTGTGTTCCTCCCCCATGTCCTGGCATCGCCAGGGCAGCGTAACCATCAGGCTCCTGAGATTCAGTGTGGGGTAAGAATTCTCAACAAGTCATTCCTGAGCTTATGTCTATTTTGTCTCTACCGTCTCCATGTATCAGGTATTTCCATGAACTGGCTCTTCTCCTTTCTTCCAAATCAAAGACAGGACTTCCAACAGGGCAGGACTGGAAACTGAGGTGTCAGCAAGGGGTCTATTAGATGCAGAAGTGGATCCCCTACCTCGTGCATCTTTGGATGAGCTTTAGAATGGGGTTAATTTAAAAGACATCTGCCCACTTACAACTAGTGTTTGACTCAGAATTAGATAACTGTTAAGAAAGTGAAAAAAAAAAAGCCCTTGGGGTTGGAGTGGGGGGAATTTAAAAATGAGTCCAGTTTAGGTGCCCTGCATTAAGATCCTGATTTGGAGGAAGATAAGAGGTAATTACAGGCATGACGGAAAATGGATCTCTCTTTCAATATATAGCATTTTAAAATGTAATATATATACACATCCATATACATTTAAGAGTGTGTGTATATAAACCAGCCTGAGAGGTGGGAGACGCAGTGTGAATTACCCGACCAAAATCAAGGCAGCGTCAGTATCACTGCACATGCTGTGATTATGTTGATTGAAACCAGATTGGAAGGAACAGGGGCGCTTGTTTGGAAACAGAGAACAGGACCCCTGATCATCCCTCAGAGAGGAAATCTCATCAGGGGGAAAACATGAGGAGGTGGGAGGGCTGGGGCTGGGGGTGGGACAGCACAGTGGGCTCAGGCCAGCTTAGGAGAGGGAAAGCAAAGGGCTCTCCTCCCAGTGTCTGTTGGGGTCTTGAGGGCAAGAGCATGCGCCAGTGCAGACTGTGATGGATCAAAGACATCCAGGAAGAGAGGGAGGGAGGGAGGAGGCGGACAGGAGAGCCCACAAAGGACTGGCCTGTGTGTCTCCGTTGCACGCTGGGAAATGAATTCACTGCGACTTGGTGACTGAGCAGTGGATCGTAGCTCATCTTTCCCTGTCGGAATCCAAGGATGGATGTTCATCCCGCCAAGGTTTGAAAAAAAGAAGATTAATGGACAGGGCTAGCGGGGTGCAACGGAATAGCCTCCTCAAACGCAACCCCTTGAGGAAGGGTGAGAGGAAGGAGATGGAAGAATACGGCATCTGGCCAGGCCTTTGGGAAGGAAACCGTTAATTCTGGATCCCCCCCCACATCCCTCCCAGGCCAGCCAAGGCACTCGGAGTTGTAGGTAACTGCAGGCTGGCCATGGGGCAAGACTTGCTGCACACAGCACAAGGGCATGTGAATCTCGCAGCCCTCCCCAAGTGTGAGAAGGCTTCACAAAGCTGGTGGGAATGGAATTAGGAGATAAGTTTATTTTGGTACAAAATTTTTCAAAATTATGCAAATTATAAGTTTTCAAAAAGTTCATGTACATGTGTATCATAAAAAGCCTATATATGTTGTGGCTGTATATGTTGTGGCATCAAAATAAATTTATCTTTTCAAATTCACATTTCCATAACATTTTTTGGGGGGGGGAGGATTGAAGTGTCACAGTGACTACAACAGCCAGCGCTGGCCTCAGCTGAAGCCAGGAGCCCAGGTCACAGTCTGAGTCTCCCACCTAGGTGCGAGGACACAAGCACTTAGTCCATCTTGTGATGTTTTCCCAGGAGCATTAACAGGGAGCAGGATCAAAAGGGGAACAGACGACTCTAAATACTGCTCCCTTGGGGGGAACTGGTGCTGATGTCACAGTGACGTAACCTGAATGCAAGGCGCTCCATTCACTTTTTGAAGTTCTCTTTATACATGCATGGAACTTATGGTGGCATGCAAAAAACGGCCGACTCATTTTACATCTGACAAAGCCGAGGCCTGGTGAGCTCAGGTGGACCGTCCAGGGGACGCAGCTATGAGGCAGCCCAGAGAAAAAGCAGATGCACATGCAAGCCAGGGAAGCCACACCCATGTAGCAGCTTGGTGGGAGAATGTCAGGGTACTCAGGACACAGTGAATTCTACTAAATCAGTGACCATGCTGTCTGGCGAGGTGGGGAAACAGTGAAACAGGAAACACTGTCAGAACAGCACAACTGGAACTAGGGTTAGTTCTTTGCAGATACGCTTTTATGATCGCAACTTGGTCATCCTCAACAGATCCACTCAGTCAAAGGAGGCAACCCAGGAAGTAGGGCACGAGAATTGGGTACGGGAGAGGTAGAACCAGCACAGTGAAGACTTCTTCTTCCCAAGCACTAGGGCAATTGGGTGGGGATGGGGTGGGACCTCTTCTCTTTCAATGCACTGCTGTCACTTTTATAGCTGGGAGGTGGCAAGGGTAGATGACAGCGCTGGTAAGGATGGCAGAAACCAGACATGACAAGCGCTTTAGGCTGCTGCCTGTGATGCTGGGATTTCCTATCAGGGAGTCCCAGCTACTCTGCCCATGATCCCACCTCCTTGCTAATGTGCCTCAGAAAGCAGTGGGCGATGGCCCTTGGGTCCCTGTCACCACGTGGGTAATGCAGGACGGAGTCCAGACTCCTGGCCCCAGCTGTTACATTCATTTGGGGAGGAAAACAGTAGAAAGAATGTCTCTCTGTATCTCCCGCTCTCTCTGTAACTCTGCCTTTTGAAATACATACATCTTCAAAGAAAGAAAGATGGTTGAAACCACATGCTAGGACTACCTCTTAAAATTTCCTTCCCAATGCTTCAGAAAGGAGCCGGGCCTCAAGGACATGCGGAAGGCTTTCTGAGGATGGCTGATCCTGCTGCAGGCCCCTCTTCCCTCCCCCCACTCCTCCAAGCACAGTGAGTTCAGGTGACACAGTCCCCGGGCAGAGAGCTGCCAGTCCAACTGGGAAAACCCATCCTGCAGCATTTCTTGCCTGTTCGTTTTGAAGTGGAGGAATTCTCATTTTCGTGTTTGAACAGGAAACTACCAGAGAAAGAAGAAAGAAAGAGCAAATAGTCTTTCAGTGAGGAGGCAGTGTTTTCTGGGTCTGTGTGTTTGCCACATTTAAGCATTTTCAGAATTTCCATGCTGTTTCTCTTTTTCTTTGCTTATCTACACCTCCCTGCCCGCCCGACACACACCTTGTATCCCGAGCCTGTAGGTTTGCTTGTATACACACACACACACACACACACACACACACACACACACACACACACACACACATCTGGACTGAAGAGGTGCCTGGGAAATTCTGGACCAATTGTGTTTGCAGGAAGAATTAGGAGAGAATGAAACTAGTTTTCAAAGACATTCCTGGGTGCTGGCAGGAGATTCTTAACAGCATTATCCTTGCAGGCTGTTTTTAAAACTAAACCGAGTGAAACACAGCAGGCCCAGATCCTACTTACACTCCAGGACAGCACTGTGACACAGGATCTGCAGGTGCCTCAGCATAGCACATCCCAACAGGGCCCCAGCAGAATGCACCTGCTAGCCATTCAGAAAGAACTTCCTAATGTGACGTGAGAACAATGAAGTGCACCTCTAAGAGATTCTGTGCCCACTTGCACTCAAGACAGGTGAGATACAGCTCAGCCCTGAGATGGATGCAGCCTGGGCCCCGTGACACCTATAGGTCCTTCCTAGGTCTGCTTCACAGCCACCTAGGGGCCAGATGTTCTTCAGATGGTCTCAAGCAACTACTGTCAGCTCCCTGGCCTTGAGAAGGAATTGAGAGGGAGCTTCAAGGGTGTTCGCATTGAGATGTCTTTCGAGAAGTTAGGGTTGCAGGTACATGGCTGCCTTCAGCTCAGTTAGGATACGGCATGAATGATGTGCAAGGCTGCACCTGCTGGGCTCCCCTCAGTGTAGCAGCTTGGTGGGATTGTTGCCCTGGAGCTCTGCAGATTCATTCCCACCGGGTGAAGGGAACAGCAGGTGCAGGGGCCATGGTGGCAGTTGGAGAATACCAGACAGTGAGACAAATTCCAAGGTTCACTCTGCCATGCACTATTGGTTTGATCATATCAATCACCTCATTTCTTATAAGCTTCAACTTTCCCAATCGTAAAAATCAGACCACAGTGACAAAGACATAAATGAAGCATTTTACAATAAATGTCTGGTGTTCTCCCACTCCCTGGCACCCAGGGAGTCAAAGCAGATCTCCCGTAGAGCCTTTAATACACCACAGAGCCTTTAACGTAGCTGTCTGCCCTGGCTTGGGGGAAGCCTCTATCCCAAGCAATTTCATCACAAAGCACCAGAACTGGGGACCGGTACTGTGGCACATAAGGTTAAGCCACCTCCTGTAGTGCCGGCATCCCATGTGGACACCTGTTAGAGTACTAACTGCTGCACCCCCCATCCAGCTCTCTGCCGATGCAGAGGACGGCCCAAGCATTTGGGCTCCTGCACCCGTGTGGGAGACTCAAAATAAGCTCCTGGCTTCAACTGCGGTCCAGCCCTGGCTCTCACAACCATTTGAGGAGAGCACCAGCAGATGGAAATGTGCTGTCTCCTCTCTCTCGCTCCCTCCCTCTCTTGTGTGTGTGCACATTTGTCTCCCTCTTTCTTTAACTCTTCCTTTCAAAAGAATAAACAAATATGTAAACAAATCTGAAAAAAAAAAGAACCACCAGAAATGGCTTTAAAAGTGTTTGCTGAACTGAGCTGAAATTCCCAGTTGATGGCCTTGTAACAGAATCTGTTGGGGCTTCCCAAGCTGGAGGGAGTAGCTGTGCTATCTGCTCGTGCTCCTTTCCAGAAAATGACTCCAAGATAAAGCATACTGCACATGAGCGTGCACGCACACGGAAAAGAGAAAAAGAAATGAGGCAGGAGGAGAAATTCAGCTCAGGTTAAGGCCAGAACTGACGACTTCTACCTTGATGGGAAAATGGATACTACATTTTCCCTACTCCCTACTTCAAACAGGTATTCTAAACAAATATGCATAATACACCATGTTCCTATCACCTTTTTGTTATCACTGCAAAATTATAGATCTAGAGGGGCTAACACAGTCTCCTGATTTTTCAGATATGAAAATAGGGACCCAGAAGGGGGGGCCACATGTTGGTGTCCCAGGAGTGTGGGTTAGTGGGAAGAGGACAGAAATGTTGCAGATCCACTAAGACGCTACCCTGGGCTCCTTCTGGTATCTGCAAGGGTTGGAATTCTGCCTCTACAATCCAACCTCAGCCTGGGGAAGAGTCACTTCTCTTAACCCATGTCCCTTTCACAAATCGATCCCCTAGGATCGAGGCACCCCCCTAGGAACCTTCATGTCCATGTTGGGGGTCACTGCTCCTCGTGACTCTTCCTGCCCATCCCTGACCACCTCAGCCTATCCACCCACAGCCCTGTTGCAGGATGGCTCTCTAGAGTTGCAGAGGCTGCTTCCCCTCTGACTCCCTAGAGCATTTGATGACCTCCTTTGCCCCGTGTCCTTTATTCCTCATGAGTATTTCCCAGCTGTGTCAGAGCACAATCCCCAGTTATAAACCAAGCAGATATCAGTATCTTCTACTATGTCTGGCACACATTCAGATGGTTGATATGTATCTGTTTAAACCAAATCTCGATCTGAATAGGTCCTGCCTCTTTTATCCCAAGAGAAAGGAGTTACCCCCGGCTAACTTTTGGTATAAAGTGTTCATAGCTGGATACGAAGACAAAAGAGACAAAATTCAGAATCTGGGATCTCATGGAAGGGAGCTATTCAGCTTGTTCCTTTCCGTGTAGACTAAGGGTAGAGAAGAGACATCCAACTCAAGCAGCCAAATGCACTTCTGTACGATGTGAGAAAGACTTGGTGAAATCACTGATATTTCAGGAGGTGTGGATTTATGCCAGTAAGGATGAGATTTGGCCGAAGGACCTTGGGGTGGCTGCTCTGTGAATGACTGCTTCCCAGTCTAGGTGTCTGTCAGATGGTATCTTGAAGAGGGCATTCTTGGCGATGCTCTAACCCTGAACTCCAGTCTTTCGGAAGGAGGGAACTACAGCAACACTTCACAGGGAGTAATCCGTTCTGCCACCTTGATACCACCCGCTCTGTTGTGTGCAGCAGTGGGAAGCATGAACTGAGCTGTAGAAAAAGTTCCCCCAAGACCCATTCCCTGGCCGCCCTCTGGCACTGTGCTCCAGCATGCCTGCTGTTGACATGTGGCTATACACACTATGCTCATTTGAAGAACAGAGCTCACGTGGCACTATGTGGGTAAAAACTCTGCTCTCTCAGGGTAACAAGAAAGCATTATATGAGCTCAGCAAAAAGAGATTTAATGAGAGTCTCCGGAATGTGAAGCTGAAGGGAGCATTGGAGGGCACAGCTGTTCTCCATCTGCCTTCACTGAGGATGCGGAGAGAGGCAGGGGCGAAAGCAGAGCCATCTCCTGTTTGGCTGACGGCGAAGGGGGTGTCAGTGGGATGTGGCTGTGTTTGGCTCTCACTGGCTGAGCAGTGTGCCAGATGCTGTTCTGGGATCCATCACATCAGTTACAGCAGGTGTCCTACCTCGATCCCTGCATCAATATTATCTGATTATTCCACTAAATGAAATTGATGTTACAGAGCCACTGACAAATTAACGACTTAAATTTAGATACTTTGACTCTACATCGGAATTCCCACCTGCTAATATGGAGGTTGAAAATGAGTTTTGATCCAAGTTCCAAACCAATGGATTGCAAAATGGCTTGCTAGAGACCTGCATAGAGCATTAGGAAGTCTTTTGAAGCTCAAGTGGAAAGAATATTGTGATTGATTAGTAATGTCTGCTATGGGCAAAGATGTGACAGCGAGAGAGAAAGCTGGGACTGTTTGTGATGTCTACTTGGGGCAAGGGAATGGAGAATGGCAACATGTGAGCTGCATTTACTTGTCAACCCCAAACGAAAGAACAGGTTGTTATCCAGTTGCAGAGTTTCATCACAAAGTCATTTTTCCACAATACTCTTAAAATTTCCCCAAGCATGTACCGTCCAAGTATTCTCAACATTCTTTTGATTTTCCATTTCTTAAGTCTTCCAATGTTCTTCGCATTTCACTTTAAATAGCTATCCCAGAAAATGAGTCTTGGGTCAGCACGGATATAATCACAGCTTTCCCTTCTAAGAGTTTTTTTCTGTAGGCTGCTCCATGTCAACCTTGCTCATTACCCAGGAAGGACCTTGGAGGGTAAAAGATATTGTCAAGTGTGTGTGTGTGTGTGTGTGTGTGTGTGTGTGTGTGTGTGTGTGTGGTGGGGTGGGGTGCGTGACTTTTATGACCCTGATTACTGTCCTCTGGAAGGAACATTCCTGATGGAGAGCCACAGCTGATAGAGCATGGAGAATGGAGTTAAGGAGGGCTGGATATGTGAGAACGTGGAAAGAGGGTGGCAGAGAGATGGCAGTCAGCTTGAGGGTGGGACAAGGGGCAGAATGGAGGCCACGGAGAAGCTGCTTTCAAGGTTTAGGAAAAAAAAAGAAGAAGAAGAAAAGTCCTGCTTATTTTGAGCAGAGAGTTAAAGGGAACAAAGAACGAGTTTAATGACCAATTGCTCATTCAGCCCAAGAGTGATTTACTGCCCTATGCAGCCAGCCATTAAAAAATAATTAAAAGAGGAAAAGACGAGGGGTGGATGGTGGGGGGCAACGTCTCTTCTTCATGGTTACTCCATCGTCTTAATCATCGAGACTATTTGAATGTTGTGCTGTATTTCAGGACTGACCGCAGCTGAGGACCCAGAGAAACCAGATCCCACCCTGGGCCCCCTTTAAGGCGATTAAACTCCTATCAGACCAGGCTGGACCCCCAACAGCAAAGACGTCATACTTGGAGCAATGGCCCCTGCAAATGCTCATTGGGCAAATCAAGACCTTAAAAAATAATTATGGCTCACACATCCTGAAGCAATAATGACTTCAAAACTCCCTTCATGTGTGATTTATACATTAGCACATTTCCTCCCTCCATCTTTCTCCCCCACTCCCTTTCTGTTCACTCCACCCGAATCCGCATGGTTAGAGAGTCAATATTCCTAGGCCCTACTCAAAGTCCAGATGGGGAAAAAAAAAATTCTAGTATGCATCAGGAGGGAAAGAACTGCTAACACCACCTGCCATTAAAATTCTTATACACCCAATTGTGCACGAATGTGAGTATGTGTGTGTATTCCAGGAGGTTCAAAGAAGAGGGGAGAAAAATTAATTAAGCCTAAAGCTTGCTGCCAAGGAATCAAATGCTCTCTGGGGCCTGCAAAAGAAATGCACTCCTACAGAGCTGCTGGTGCTGATCCAATTCATTGTGCAAAGGAGGGAAAATAAGGTTAAGTCTGGGATGTATATGTGTTGAGAGTGGGAGAATGTGCTGCTACTGATATAGCCTTTTTATTCTCTTGGCCTGGGAAGGGGCCCCAGGTCACAAAAGGAAGTGACCATTAAATGTGCATCTGTTATGTGCTAAGCAATGGCACAGAGAGTGCTAAAAAGGAACGAAGAGAGATGGAGACATTCCTTGTGATGGTAAGAGATTGAACTAGAAATAAGGGTAATCTCTGTGAGGTTCCTACGCAGGGAGGTGAGGTCAGGAAAAGGGGAGATGATCAGCTGGCTCTGTAGGACCAATCTCAAGTCAGGATGCACACCTGGCGTGGGTAATCAATGTCTTTCCGACCTCAAATGCAAAGGCAGGAACCAAGTGCACAGACCACCCATGTCTGAAAAGAGGCCCGGGACTCACACACAAAGGCCATGACTGAGACTGAGTCTCTCTAAGTCCCTGCTGATGAAATCTTGAACAAGGACCACCATGGCCCCTGGGAAACCATACTCAAGGTGTTTCCATAACCTGGGCTGGGACATCCCCAGAGCTCTGGTCTTTACTCTCTCCTTATTGTGACTGCAGGTGTAAAGAAATGGAAATGAAAGTTCACACCCAGGCAGTGATCCAAGTCTGTAATTGAAATACGAAAAAGCCCCAAAGAGGATGCGATTACTTGTAAGACTTCCAGGAAACAGCCTACTGCTGGGGATGAAGACAAAGAGGAAGTGGTGGGCAAGACAAAATATCTGAAAGCAGTAGACACCTGTGTACTCTACTGTGAGCTGGAGGGCAGCACTGAGCCTCGAGCTTCCCAAAGCCTCTTCTCAGATGCTCCTCCAATGGCCAAGTATTGATCATCTCTGGGCACAGGGGTTTTGAAAGCTCTTGGGGTCTAGGAGGAAGGGTATGGTCATTCTTTGTCCTCTGACTTCATCTCTTCTGAGAATTCAGAGGACCAAGAGTCCAAGGACTCAAAGAATACTCCCTGAGGGGCAGGTGTTAACTCCTTTTAGCATACCAGAGAAATGGGGCTTCAGAGAAAACTAACCAGCAAACAGTAAGCCATCAATGCTGCTGTGACAGTGAAGCCAGCCTTCTCACACCTAAGACTAATGGGATTTCCCATGGCCTGCCAAGAACCTCAACCAAAGACTAGGATATCATCTTGTAAGACACAAGAAGGCTTTGGGTGTGTCCACATGTGTGAGCATGATATTGTGCATGTGTGTGCTGTGCCTGTGGGCAGGTGTGTGCTCCTTTTTTCTACATCACTGGTCATAGAGAAACGAGGACTAGTTTGTCTACCTGCCAAAATCATTTCAGAGCTTGTTTAAAAGGACTTTCAAAGCAGGAATAAGCTCCTTGTGGGATGGGATTAATCCTCATTCAACTGTTTGCCTGGCCGTGCGTGTGGAAGGAATGCCTGCCAAAGTGAATGAGGCCTGGTCACCTGTGCTGGGAATTCACAGTTCTACCCTGGGGAAGTTTCTTACTTAATCCCAGCCTTGCTCTCTGATCTCATTCCAGGTTTCTGCAGGAGAAACACCTTTCACTCACCCACTCATTCATTCACCAATTATGTACTGATTGTGCATGCTAAGCCAGGAGCTGTGTTGTTCAGGGTAGGGAATGCTGCTATGAACAATTAGAAATTGTTCCTGCCTTATTAGAAGGAATTGTCGGGATACTGCAGAAATTGCACTCTGCCTGGGGTGGGGGGAAAGGCAGGGTATCCTAGACTTAGCCAAGTGTTAGAGACAACCTCCCCATGTGGGTGAAGTTCAAGCTCAGAGGGGAAGGGTGGCTGTTCCAGGCTGTGGGAAAAAGCACCTAATGTTGAGGTTCAGAGGCTAGAAGGCAGTATTGTAGAACACATGACACATGGTGCCTACTGGGAAACAACAAAACCCAAATCCAAGTGTGACAGAAGCGTTACATAGAAGAGCATGGGGGAAGTTCCTAGAAGGGAGGGTAGATAGTCCTGAAATTAGCTTTTCCAAGGGTAAGAATGGCAAGAGATGAAGATAGTTTAGTGCAGATCAGATCTGGACATACACCAGGGATGTTTCAAAGTGAGGATCACGAGGCTGTGCAGGCTGCTGGGTGTAGAGCCATGAGAGGGTCCAGCTGAGGATGACTCCTATAGGCCTGACCTAGCACCTGCAGTAGCATGTGGGTCCACTTAGAGGGATGGGAAGCAATGGGGGAGAGGTACGGGGGTGGTAAGGCTTAAGGTGCAAAAGGAACCCCTGTGGTACTTAGGATGAACTGAGTTTTAAGGACCCAAGACGGGCTGGGCTATCGTTGACTGGGCAGCTGGATGTATGAGTTTGTAGTTGAACAGAAAGCACTGGTGTGTGGGGGAGTCCGCTCACTAAGAAGACCCCCCTGGGAATGCCTAAAGTGAGTGATGAAGAAAGGGGAGCCCAGATCAGACAAAGGAAAAAAGATTATCTATGGCATCCACAGAATTAGGACAAAATCTAGGATGGTGCGGTATCATCGCCAGGAGAGGGGGGATTTCAAGAAAGATATCCAAGTAAGATGAAGCCAGAGGATGCCACATGGGGGCCTGGTGGGTAGAGGGCAGACTGCAATGGCTTTAAGCATTGGACAGGGAATATGGGCACAAAGTTTCCTTGAAACTAAGTTTGGGTTTGGAGAAGAGGAGGGTTCAGGTAGGAACTGGGATGGAAAAAGGCCGGGGTCAAGAGATGGACAGAGGACACCAGTGGTCACCAACACATAGACCCCAGGTACTTCCTGATGGCTACAGTGTGAAGTTATATATAACTTCTGACCAGGCCCTGCTCACATCCTAATATGTCATGAGTTACACAGCAGCTGTTCTTTCTGGAATTCAAATCACCACTTGTTTGCTATGCTTTGGAGAAAGTTTGAGCGAGTTCTCTCCTGAGCGGGTTTGTGTGTAGAAAGTTTGGTCCCCAAGGTGGAGATGTGAGAGGAGGTGGGGTCGGCTGAGTCTGTATCTTTTGTCCACCTGCCTTGCCTGGTATCTCTCTGCCAGCACAAGCCATTGTGATATCATCCTGTGTGAGGTCCTCACCAAGCTGAGCTAATGCTGGTGGCATTAGACCCCGGGACTTCCCAGTCTCGGAGTGAAGTCAAGGAAATTCTTCTTTGGGACTGGGTATTCAGTCCAGCGATGAAGACAGCCCTGTTCTCCCTCAGAGTGCTTGGGTTCAACTCTCAGCTCCAGCACCTGACTTCCGGCTTGAAGGCAGCAGTGACAGTCCACGGAAGTCACTACCAGCTCCCAGACAAGCCCCAGTCACTGCAGGCATTTAAAGGAGGGAACCTATGGAAGGGAGCTCTGTCTGTGCCTCAGAAGAAACAAAAAGAGCTCCTTTTTACTTGTAAAGTGCCCCACCTCTTATATCTTACATAAGAAAATTGTTCCAAATAAACACCGCTTTGCCTAGTTGCTCTCATTCTATATCTCTTTGCAGAAAGAGCAACATGGTAATTTTTTCCCTCTTGCAGGTGAGCAATCCTTAGCCCAGACTGTCTTTGCAGCCCTGTGGTGGATGCTGACAGTGGCAAGCAGCTCTGTGCCCTCTCTCAGCCTGCCCCAGGCCAGCCATGCCTCTGGCACCAATTGTATGGGCTGTAGGCACATGGGTGTTGTGAACAGAACAGTCACTAAGGTGCCCTTGGGTCAAGCTTGGTCCAAATGACTTGACACAAGGTATTTCGCTTTGCTTCCTCTCTGTCCCAGGAATTCTGGTGAAAATCTTAGTAAATGTCAGTGCTCAGACACCAAGTCTGGTCATTATCATCCAATGTGTGTGTTGAGCTGCTGGGAGGGAATTTTCTATAAAATTCCCCACATCCAGATGCTTGGCAAACTCATGCCAGAGCTCCAATTCTGAGTGATCACTGCAGCAGAGAGCTATAGGGGGATGAAGGTGGACTCCCAGAACTACCATAAGAGACACAGAGTGAGAACTGATTTTCCCTCCACCTGCTTAGAGGGCCTCTTGTAGGGGAGTCGGCGTCATCCCTTCCCCCTTGGTTAGATGCAGTTGGATTCCCCAGCTCCGAGTGTTCAGTGCATTTTTCAGGCTGAGAAGAGGAAACTGAAGGGAGCTATAAAATCACACTAGTGGGCTCTCATTTGTTCATTTTTCCCTCATTAATCCACATGGATGGTTACAATTCTCCAAAGACCTCTCGAACGTCCCTGCCGAAGAGCCTTTGGGAACGTGTAGAGGGCTTTCCAGTTGTGACAACTAGAAGGAGGATGATGCTACTGATTTTAAAGCCGGCAGTGCATTCAGTCTTTGCCAAGAACTAACCAGTGCTCCGCTAAGAAGAACTCAATTCCTACTGGCAACCAGTGGACCACCATTGGTTGTGGAATTTTCAAGACAATTAAGAGAAGAAGTGTGGTGGTAGTAGTTGGGGGGGGTGGAGGGATGGGGAAGTGACAGGGTTACAATCCTGCCTTCTGCACCAGTTTCACAGCCAGACTTGGAGGGGCAGGGGTCACCTTCGGCTGCCACCATCACTGCGACTTCTCCAGGCTGTACCACCCTCTCCCTTCTCATGCACTGTCAGCTTTGTCAACCAGGAAAGAGACTTCCAAGAATGGGTAGAGATGAAGGCTAGCACGTAGACATCCCTCTTCAGCAGCCTGTACCCCAGGTGCTGTCGTTTAGTGCCCCAAGATGACAACACCTTCTCTTTGAACCACACCTGGGCTCACTTTCCCATCTACCCAACCAGGGTGTAAGCCTCGGTCTCACTATTCAGTATGTGGGTGGGCTCATCTGGACGGCATGAACAGGGCTTGAGGGTCCTCTGAGAATGGAGCTTGGGTGTGCAAGATAGAGAGAGCAAGCTATTTGCATCTCTTTGTATAGGGGATATGTTGAACTGTTTGCAGAAAAAAATGGAATTTAAAAAGTAAGTTTATTTTTGATGCAAAAACATTTGAAATCCATTTTCAGCTTTTTTTTCATAATATGCATTTTTTTCCAGGCACTTTTTGAAGAACCTCCCCTTACTCACTGGGATTTCTTTCTTTCTTTCTTTCTTTCTTTCTTTCTTTCTTTCTTTCTTTCTTTCTTTCTTTCTTTCTTTCTTTCTTTCTTTCTTTCTTTCTTTCTTTCTTTCTTTCTTTCTTTCTTTCTTTCTTTCTTTCTTTCTTTCTTTCTTTCTTTCTTTCTTTCTTTCTTTCTTTCTTTCTTTCTTTCTTTCTTTCTTTCTTTCTTTCTTTCTCCATCAAAATACACTTGCCTTTTACTTCCATTTTTAGGAGAATGAGACTGAGGTACATAATTCAGAGACTTGACTCTTCTGGGTCTGCACTTTTGGGGTCCAGCAGAAGCCAGGCTCAGGCCATTCTGCTCCCAAAATTTCCCTTCACCTGGTTAACTCCCAGGTGGTATAACTCTGGGGGTCTCGGGCTGTGTTCAAGAAGCTTGGCACAGTCTCCCAGAGCTGACACCAATGGAAGACAGATGTGTTCAAAGAATAACGGGAATCATGAAAAGAAGTAGCTCCCATGTGGAGAGAGGCAGGAGCCTAGAGGGGAGTGGTGAGGACAGCCTAGAGCAGCACAGGCAGGTGCCAGATGTGTGCTGCTTGACCCCCGATGAGCAGAGAAGCCGCTCTTTACTGGAAGATGTTTCCATGGGAAGAGGGGCTATAACTCTCTGTGGAGGGGTAAGGAGGAGGGTCCAACTGAGAATTTTGTTCTAGTCAGAAAGGAACTCTAGAGAGCACCCATCTACCTTCCGATAAATTGTGAACTCCCAAAGAAAAGCACCCAGTACTACTGGCAGGGCTGGCACAGACATTCACACACACCCAGCTACTTTCCAGCTGGCCACTGCTATTGCAGGAGTAGGCAAAGACCACAGGCAGGGCTTAGGACCCGCCCTGCTCCACCTATCTGTACACAGCACATCTTCCACTTGGTGGGTATGTGGGGTAGTTAGAGATCTTCAATAGCTCTCCTTTCCATGTGTGTTAGATTTTATCTTTCATGTCCCCCAAAGAGAATTTGAAGTCCTAATCTCCCAGCATCTCAGAATAGGGCCTTATTGGGAAATCAAATCATTACAGAGGCAGGCAAGTGACAATGAACTCATTGAAGTGAACACAAAAGCACTGAGGGGATTGTCTGAAGACCTAGAGAGAAGGCCCTGGGAAGAAGGAACAGTTGAGTGATGGATTAGCAAGTCAAGCAGTCCTTGGGGACACCAGAGGCTGGTGGAGGCATGGGATTGTTACTTCCCTAGCACTGTTGCACAGAGCATGGCCCTGTGCACCTTGACTGCAGACTTCTGTCCTCCAGACAAGCAACTCCTCTGATGTTTTTAGCTGCCCAATCTGTGATCCCTTTCCATGCCTCCAGGGAACACAAATTGCTCTCAACAGTCAGTTGCATTTCTCACCTAGGGCCTCCCTGTATTGTCTGATACAGACTATGCCAAGTTGAGCTTTTGCGAGCACCTCACAGAGTACAAGCTAATTCATGTTGCTCTTGGCTCTGAAGAGCTCCAAGAAAGTCACTGGGAAGCTCGGATGGAGTGTTTCTCCAGAGCCTTCCTCCCGTGCATGCTGAGAAAGCTCTGCAGATGGCTTGGTAACTTCTCCTGGGAAGACCTTCATGATAAATGGCCCTAATCTGTGGTCAGCTGGGGAAAAGCTCCCAAACAAGTGGGTAGCCTGGAGGGACATTGGGGCTAAGAACAAGGGAGAAGAAAAATCCTCCAACTACTCCAAACACCTGTCAGGAGCACAGATAGAGTTGAATAAGGATCAAAGAGATGTCTAAGGAATGGAGAGAATAGGTTTACA
Source organism: Ochotona curzoniae (assembly GCF_017591425.1). Lineage (NCBI taxonomy): Eukaryota > Metazoa > Chordata > Mammalia > Lagomorpha > Ochotonidae > Ochotona > Ochotona curzoniae. The sequence continues at coordinate 2,162,625 of NW_024465654.1, read as the reverse complement.
CAACACAGCTCTCAGATGCAGGCAACTGGGAAAGCTGCACCAGTCCTTCCCAGTGAAGACATAAGCCAAAAAGGAGAGGGTCCAAGAGGAATGGCAGGGAGAAGTGTGCACATGTGGGCAGATCTGGACGGCAGAGATAAGCCCATGCTCTGTGAAACAAGAAAGCAGAAGAAACGATGGGAAAATATGGGAAATAAAGAGAGAACCAGTATCAAGAACTGGGGAGAGAAAGGTCTTGTCAGACACTCGTACCACCATATGTTTGCCACAGACCTCAGAAGTCAAAACAACATGAATACAGATACTAATGACACTCATCAACTGTAACTGGTTTACTCTTTTAAAATCATATTTTAATGAAGTAACATTTATTAAAGTTGTCCTTCTGTGTCGGGCACTGCTCTAAGCTTCATTAGGTATCCCATGTGAGTGGCAGAGCCCAAAGACTTGCATCACCTTCCAGGCACATTAGTGGGGAGCTGAATGGGAAGTGGAATAGCTGGGACACAACTCAGTGCCCATAGAAGATGCCACCATTGCAGGCAGTAGCTTTACTTGTTATATCATAACAAGTACCCCAAGGCACTAGCATTATCTCACTTCACCGAGGGGGAAGTGAAGGATGACAGGTATGGAAATGATCCCAGAGATGAGGCTGGAACTTGGAGCCAAGACAGTTTGGTTCCTGCCCCCCAGTCCTTTTCTAAGATCCTCTACACAGAGTCAAAATACTGGGAATGGAGAAAGAGGATGAAAAGGACAAGAGGGGAGTGCTCCAAAAATCATGTCACAGAAGCACCTAGGCCAGAAGACCATGGGGGCGGAGCCAAGGGTAGGTAAACACCTTTGGCACAATCCAGTGATTATCACTGGGGTTGCCCTAGGCAGGGGAGGGGTGCACTGGGGAGGCAGGGGAGCCTTCCTGCTCTCCCCACCCAGAGCTGCCAAAGCTTGCACATATCACCACCTCTCTTTAACATGCTGACATCCTTAAGCCCAGAAAGATCATTTCTAAAAGTTGCATCCAAGAGAGTGACATGTTTGTACAAATTTGTGTAAAAGGGTGGTAACTGCGGGATAAAAACTATGCTCCAAATGAAAACATGGCACAGGAAGGTAGAGGTTAAGGTTGGTACCTGATGGAATAACATGTAGTGAGAGTTTTATAATATACACAAAAGAACAGTAAATGAAAAATGGCAGATTTTTATATAGGATACACCCCTATATGAAGAGGGAAGAAGGTAATGGTGGGCATTTAGCCTAATGATTAGGAAGCTGGTAAAGTGGGCTGGCACCACACTGTAGCAGGCGAGGTCTCTACCTGCTGTGCTGGCATTCCTTGTGAACATGAGCTGTAGTCCCAGCTGCTCCACTTCTGATCCAGTTCTTTGCTAATGGCTTGGAGGGCAGCAGAGCATGCCCCAGGTCCTTGGATCCCTGTACCCATGTGGAAGACCCAGAAGAAGCTCCTGGCTCCTGACTTTGGACTAGTCCAGCTCCAGTTGTTGTGGCCATTTGGGGAATGAAGGAGAAATTGGAAGATCTCCGTCCCATAAAGATGCTGGTTAAGATATCTGCATCCTGCATCAGAGTGCCTGGGGTTGATTACCAGCTGTGGGTGTGAGTCCAGCCCGTTGCTAATGTAGACCTTGAGAGGCACAAACTGGGTCTGGACTGAATTACTGACCCCAGATTTATTTAGGACATTTCATTCCTCAAATGTCTGAATTGGCAGATGAGATCTTCTGTGTGTCTCTCTCAAATAAATAAAAATTAGAACAAAAAATGGTTACATTTCAGATTTAAAACACATAAGAAGCACACAGATAGCCACACAAAAATACAGACACACAATGAACACACATAGGAATACACAGAGATATGATGAAACACAGATACGCACAAACAGGAACGTAGGACACAACACACACCCAGAAACAAATACACATGAAAACACGCATTCGTAGACGCACAGAAACAGTAACACACAGACACAAAACACAGAGAAAGAGTCGAAGACACTGTGGTGCAGTGGGTTAAGGCTCGGCCTGTGAAGTTGGTGTCCCATATAGACTCTGACTCCTGCCTGTTCCACTTTTGATCCAGCTCACAGAAAATGCACCTGGAAAAGCATCAGAGAATTGGTTCAAGGGCTTGGGTGTCTGTACCCATGTAAGACCTGTAAGTAGCTTGGAGCGCCTGGCTTTGCCCTGATACAGCCCCAGTCACTGTGTCCATATACATGGAGAATGAGCCAGACATTGGAACATCTTACTCTCTCTCTTTTCTTATCTCTACAATTCTGTTTTTCAAATGAATTTAGAAAGAAAAAAAAAAAGCCTTGAAAGATGTGAGCTGCCACATTGGTGGAATTTCTGGTCATTTTTCTGTTCATTCTTTTTCCTAATTGTCCATACTAAACACATATGTGAACAGGCATATGTTTCAGAATCAGGAAATCTGCTGTGTGTTATAACTACTTCTGGAAGGATCCCCGAAGTTTCCCTCTGGCTGAGGGCAACAGCCAGCTTCGTAATGCCTCTTTGGCCTTGATTTCAATTTGGGGCAAGTTGACACTTTGAATTCAGGGAACCAATGGATTGTGTTTCTTGTTAGGAGAGCCAAATGTCTTCAGTCTGATGGTTGAAGGAACATGTGAAGGAAACCATAGGACAAGCCTGGCATGCAGAGTGCAGTGTGCTGTCAACAACAGTACCACACCTAGGAAGGGAGACCAGCACTGGAGAAGGCTGGCCGAGAGGGCAGGAACCACTGGGGAAGGCCATTTGGACCCTGGGCTCAGATGTGATTCCAAGCTGAGGCTCTGCCACTCCCTGCTGTCGCACCCTGGGCGAGGATTCCATCAGTCAGCAGACAACTGTTGAGCAATCCCCACGTGCCATTGTGTATTCCAGGTGCTGCAGGCAGTGAAGCAAGAATCTGAAACAGCCTTGCCCTGGAGGGATGCACATCCTAACAGGGATCAAAGAACAGGATTTGGAAGACCCGGTGTGGTTTCTGCCCTGAGGATCTTAGAGAAGCCTGTAGAACACTGGGATGGGACTTAGTGTAGGGTAGTGGAGAATTCACAAGAGCACAGAGCACTGAGGAGGGTTCCCAGTTCTGTAATTATTAGCCATGGTTTGGAGGCTGAAAAAGCCAAACCTAATCTTCCTGCAGGGATATTAGCAAATGACAAGACGTAGATGCAGCCATCAACTATTGGGGAATTGCAGAGGCCAAGAGAGGAGCAAAGAGGAAACCCACAATGCCCCACTGCAGAAATCTAAAGGTTAAAACAAAGAACCCAAGAGTCTTTACCCTGAGGTTGCTCCAATCCACAAGGAGCCAAAGGAATTCTGATCACTCCCCCTGCCTCCCCACCCCACCCCATCATTTAATCTACTTCTTCTTTATCCCTCCTTCTAGGATAGGGTTTAACCAAAGGTATGAAATAGAGGTGTCACCTGCTGGGGACCCTCTGCGATTCTGTTTGCAGTGTCTCTAAGGACATCTAAATTCCAAAGGGTCTTGTTGCAAATTGTGAATGTGCAAAGGTGAACTACTGCTCCTCTAAGCCCCTTGGGGCTTTCTGGGTGCCCTTTGGCTGAGGTTCTGCCAAAGCCCAGTGGGGGTCAAGCTACCCACCACAAAGACAATTCCCTCCCAGGTACAGGGATGATGGCCAGAACAGTGTCTCTCTGATCCTTACCCTGTGAATGGGCCAAAGGACTTATATCACTAAGAGGAAGGAAAAAATGACACTTCCTGGCTTGGGAGAAGGAAAAACTTTCTAGAAGTCACATTTCATTCCCATTCTCCCAGTGAAGAACTCCTCAGAAGTTAGAAAAGGGCATACAGGGGTGTGTGTGTGTGTTTGGAGGTGCACGTGCCAGCAAATGCATGTGCCAGGATGTTTTAAGGGATTAAATGCAGAGCTTAAGGCAGATGGATTATTCTGGGGTTCTGTAAACCAGTAGCTTATTGTCGGCGGACCTCAGAGGGGCTAAGTAATTTGTTTGCACTTGACACAAAAGCTGATAGCTTGCTGGTACCTTTCCCTTTCTTTATGGTACAAGCCCAAGTCTGAAAGTTCTTTGCAACCTCGTAAGTCTGAAATGTTGGAGCTTTCTCGGAAGCCTTTGCTGTCACTTGTGTCCCAAATAAGCTCTTCCTTTCCCAGAACCACATAATACAGCCTAATAGCAAGACACACACTGCATGCTGATTTCAGGAAAACGCTTCAGCAAGGCCGACTCCAGAGTCTACATGGTTTTGCATGTAAAGAATATGCAGATCCATGAACACATGTAATGCAGCAAGTGGTGAACCAGAGGTGTGCGTTGGACTTCACGGAACACCTCCTGCAGGAGTGGGCACTTGTGATAGTGAGCTGGGCAACAAAGCCAGGAAAGGCTTCCAAGAAATCAAAAGCAAGGCTTTGTGAGACCCCAGAAGGCAGGAAAGAACCATACAATGAATAGCAGGGAGTGAGAGGCAGGGTATGCCCAAGAGGTTAAAGGTCAGGTACATGACACAGACTCTACTGTACTTGATTCACGTGAATAGGCAAGCAGTTATTAGGAATGCAATTCTTTTCCAACCACATCTAATCCAGGACACAGAGAGCAGAGGGGTCAAGGTCAAGAAAACACTTGAGACCTTTTGAAGCAAATTAAAAAATGAATGTCACCGTCAGGTAAAATGTTACTGTTAGAACCTCATTACTAAAATTCTCTTTCTGAAAAACGTGAAGTTTAAAGGGTGAAAGGCAGTGGGGCAGATATTGCTTCTAGATGGAAGAACTACAGACTGTACACGGAGGAGGTCTGCAACCCAGCAGCCCTCACTTCTGATTGGCTGCTTAATTGCTCTTAGCTTCCTCATCTGAAAAATGAGGGTGAGATAACATTTGTCTCGTAAGGTTGCTATAGTGCTAGAAATTGCTTAGGTAAAATCTCCAACGCAGTGCCATATCTGGTCTCATGACCCTACATGTAAATAACCCAATGACTTCTGAATATTTGTGAATGAATAGTTATGAAAAACTTCAGAAGTGATCAGAAACTGGTTGCTTAATTGCTTGGGATTTCGAGATCTGAAGCTTGATAGTTTGGGATATCCCTAAAGGCTTTCCTTGCTTTATCCTGTGCTCCATACATTTTGAACCTAAGAGGCAGAAGCAGACACAAGGTGACATTCTGAAGGAAGACCAAGAGATGCACAGGTGGGAACGATGAGGAAGCAGAATGCCAGGCTTTCACCTAGAGGACAGGCTCCAGGTCTCAATGCTCCCGAGCCACATGTTCAAGAGCTGGGAGAACCCAACCCACCACGCCTCATGGGCAGCCAAGCCTTCCTACACGGCAATGCGGATTTCATTTCACGCCTGTCTACTTCACTAAAGGTCCTTACTGGTTTGCTACTTAAACAAAGACCAAGGAGGGTCGTGGCTGTGCCTGAAGTTTCAGCAAATCTTGCAGGAACACGTAAGGCTTTGCTTCTTTGGATTGGCAACTCTGTGTAGTCTGCCTATTTGTCATCCACATTAGCCTGCAGCTTACTGATTGCTTCTCCCCTCCCTGGAGCAGAAGCCTACTCTTCAATTCCGCAAGAGGATCGTGTGCGGCCTGGAGAGAATCTGGCTACCCTCAGTCTGGCCTTAACCCAAGCTCACCTGAGAACTTTCATGTGCTCCACAGCTGTTTTCATGCTTTCCATTAAGACCTCAGTTACAAACTGTTTTCATGACTTGGGGGAAACCCGCTGCTCAGTCCATTGGCCTGAACTCTGAGGACAACCACACCTTTGCTGGCATAACACCGCTCCTTGGTCCGTTGCTAAACAAATTAATGTGAGCCTCTTCTTCGATCTAGGGCCAAGCAGAACTCCTCTCTTTCTAAAGTATTTGTTTATTTTAATTTGGAATGCAGAGGGAGGAGCAGTCAGAATGAAAGTGAGTGGTGGGAGAGATGGAGGTGTCAGAGAAAGGGAGAGATCTCTGTCTATTGGCTTAATATTTTAAAAGCCAAGGCTAAGCAAAGCCGAAGCCAAAATCCCAGACACAATTCAGGTCTCCCGTATGAGTGGCAGGGACTCAAATACTTGAGCCATCATCCACTGCTTCTCAGGGTGCACACTAGCAGAAGGCTAGATCAGAAGTGAAATAGCTGGAACTTGACCCAGGCACTCCTATTTGGGATGAAGGCATTGCAAGCAGCAGTTGAACAACACCTGTCTTCAGAAACTCAGTTTATTGGCCTGAAAACTCAGGGTGCAAATGACTAGGGATCAGATCCCACACATTGCTCCAAAAGAACTGTCCCTAGGTTCCTAATTTACTCTCTTAGAATGTCTGTTGGGAGTTCCTGCCCTGGATTCCCCAAGGTGGCATTGCATCGGCTATTTCCCTTTTGGAATAGTTAATGATAGTTAACAGTATCATCAATAGTACTAGCTAGCATTCTTGGAATCTTGATCATGTTCTAGACTTAGCCAATTGCAGACCATTATCTTTAGTCCTTTCAACAACGTCATGTCATGGCAGGAAAAGGTGGGTAGGTGTGTGACGCAATTGTTAAGCACTCACCTGGGATGCCCATATCCCCCACCGCAGTGCCTGGTTTGAGTCCTGGCTTCCAGCTAATGCACTCCCGAGGAGGAAGCAGATGATCAAGTTCTGGACTCTTGCTTCACACTGGTTTTTCACTGCCGTGGTTTTTGAGGCCATCTGGAAGTAATGCAGCGATAGGAGACATCTGGCATCCCATATAGGCACCAACTGGAGTAACGGTTGCTCAGATTCTGATCTAGTTCCCTGTTGATGGCGTGGGAAAAGCAGTGGAACATAATCCAAATATGTGACACCTGCCACCTGTGACGAAGCTCCTGGATCCTGCTATTGTTCTGGCCCAGTGCTGGCTGTTGTAGTCACTTGGGAAGTGAACCAGCAAATGGAAGTTCTTTCTTACTCTGCCTGTCGAATAAATTAATCTTTTTTTTTAAAGAGCAGGCTAATGCTAAAGCCTAGTTATTATTAACGACACCAAGATACAGATAACAGAATCTTTCTGTGTATGGAAAGTTAACCTCTTAACCCCTGCTACAGGGCAAGCACGGAGTTAAGGAGTCTGGTTTTTCTCATTATGATTTTCACAGGGGTCAATTGCTTTCAACTGTTAGTGGTAATATTCTTGAGAACTTTGAAGTGTTATCCCTTTTTAAGACAGAATAGATTAAGTGTTCACTGGAATTCTTGCCCTCTTACACAACTGTTTTACACACACACACATACACACACGAAAACACATGAGAAAGAAGCACAATTGCCTAAGTTTACAAACAAGAAGAGGGACTTTTATCGACCAGAAACTGTGAAGAATCTCTAGAAGAGGATAAAGCGTTCAAGGAGGCACACATGATTTAAATAGGTAAGGCCAAATACAGAAGTCAAATCCAAGCGTGTAAGATGAGTCAACACCCATCCTGGGAAGCCAACACCATGAAAAGAAGCACCAAACTCTACTACAGAGAAACAGTGCACAGAGGTGCTTAGCATAGTCCAGTTCACACCCCACATCGCAGGGTGTGACGAATCTCCAAGCCTGGCTCCAGATTCCAGCTTCGTTCTCAAACAGACCCTGGGAGGCAACAGGTGATCACTCAAGGACTTGGCATCCTACCCCTTGGGGGACACATGCACTGCTGTGTTGGCTCTTGACCACTGCCCTGGCCTAGCCCTGGATGCTACAGGCAATCAGGGAGAGAACCAGTAGACACGTCTTTCTGTTGTTCTACCTCTCAAATCAATAGAAAGAAAAATCTTAAAAACTAAGAGTGGCCAGAAAGGCCTTTGAGTATATAATAATCCCAAGTATTTGAGGAGTTTTCAAAAAGTGAATGGAGGACCAGTGTGGTGACACAATAGGCTAATTTTCCACCTTACAGGGCTGACATTCCATATGGATAGTGGTTTGTGTCCTGGCAGCCCCACTTCTTACCCACCTCCTTGTGTATGGCCTGAGAAAGCAGAGGAGGATGACCCAAGTCCTTGGGCCTCTGCGCCTACATGGGAAACCAAGTAAAAAGTTCCTGGCTCATGACTTCAAATTGACTAGCTCTGGCCATTGCAGCCATCTGAGGAGTGAACAAGCAGATGGAAGACCTCTTTATATCTCTCCTTCTCTCTGTAAAATCTGCTTTGCAAATAAAAATAAATAAAAAATTTAAAAAGATAATGGAAAAATATGAATTCTAATAAAAGGATGCATGTATTTTAAAAAATTGCACCACATTTGCTTTAATTTCATTTCCATACCTATTTTGAAATGCACTCATAGAAAGCACCCACAAAATGAGAAAAGGTGTGCTGCTAGGTGATTTTTCTATGAGAGCAAAAAACAGAGGGGCCACTATAGAGGGGTGTGTGTGTGTGTGTGTGTGTGTGTGTGTGTCTGTGTGTGTGTCACTTTTTGGAACTGGTTGCAAACTGACAGTCCTCTATTCACCCACAATAGCTTCTCTGGTAGTCAAAGTTGGGAAAAAAACTTTAAGGAAGTACCAGAACCTGTTCTCTGGTCTCTGAGGTGGTAGGAAGTGGAATCAACCCAAATCAGCTGAAAAATCTTAAGTAAGCAAAGAGTTCTAGGTAAGAATGTGCCAGGTGCATGACAAAGCTGCAGAGATGCAGGTAGTGGGTGGCACAGCATGTTAAGACTAAGCTAGTGTGGTACTAGTCCATTGCGACCTCCGGATATACCCTACAGGGCACAGGTGCCTGTGTCCCAGCCAGAGTATACACAATCTCCTGGTGAGACAGGAAGAGTCAGAACAGGGGAGAGTCTGTGCAGCAAAGGTAGGTTTCTGTGATGACACTAGAGGTCCCATTTGCTCCAATGAGCTTTACCAAGGACAGCTGCTGCATTCCCACTTCTCTAGGGGCAGGGCTGAATGTTAAGCATCTGGGCCACTGTCACGCATGTTCTGCTTCTATATGACCTCACAAAGCACTAGGTTCTGTGGCATTTGATCATTTGCAGGAGATGCTTAAACAGTTATCAGCACACATGCATATGCACGAGCCCACACACACTTCAGTCCACAGGTGTCATCTGTGGGTGAAGCTGTCCATGAAAACGGGACCCTTTCCACCCCCACCATGAACCCCAGAAACTTTTATGTGTGTCCATATCCCACTGGGAGATAATGCAAAGGTATGCAACACAAGCAGCCTGGTCTGGAGCAGATCCTGTTGTTTCAGACATTCTGAGGTGTAACCCCTTATCCATCTTCCGTTTTGATCCTGAGAGCAATCTTAGCAGTTAACGTTACTTGTTTCATCTGTGAGACACAGCGACACTGTATGAGACATCTTGGAGTTTGCTAACCTCTCCTGGAACCAGGTCAGATCAGAGCAGCCAGGGATCCAGTCCAACTTGTCACCTCCTCTCTGTGTTAATTCATTTGTTCACTCTGCCATGGATCCAGCCATTCCGAGAGTCTGTTGGTAAACAACTCTTTCCTAAGCACAGCTGTCCAGGCTGCAGCCAAAGCTATCATTTCAAAAACAAAGGAGCGCCTGAGTCTTCATTGCTCCTCTTGTCCTCCCCATCTCTCCCACAGACATGTCTATTTGCACACATGATCTCACTGCTCTCTAGGAGGTACCTGCCTGTACATTTCCTCCTCCTTTCATCAGTCATTACAAACCACTTCCCAGACCATCAGGACACTTCCCACGTATTTCCTGAGGTTTCTTGGATCCGTGTATATTGCTGGGAGTTGCTCCCTCCTTCAATGCTGCTTGATCTCTTGGAGGAATTTCCCTTTCATCTCTTCCCTGGTCCCTGCTGTCCTTCTCTCTCCAGACAAAGAGTTGCAGGCATCGTCACGCCACAGGAAAACACGCCACTCCAACTGCAACCCCATGCCAATCTCCTTCCTTTGTTTCCTCTCCATCTCAAACCTGACCTTCTCTAAATGCTCCAGCCTCCACTGTGCCTCTATTGAGCAGCCTCGCAACATTTCCCTACCCCCAACAACTCAGGCGACTTGTTGCAGACAGCCGGTAACTTTATCCGGCAGCCCCGGGAGGAGCCCTCAGTGCTGAAGGGGGTGGGAAGATGAGCTGGGGATCTGTGCAAGAGCTGACAAGTCAAAGAAAAGCAGTAGAAGATTATGGCAGGAGTAGAGATCTCTCAACCAGTAACCCAACCCGAATGCAATTTGCTTTCCTAGACCTAATAGAGTACAACACACAACATCTTTCTTCTAGCTTCTCTCTTACACACACACAGACACACACTAAAAGACAAAAATATGAAGTAAATAGCTTGTTTCCTTTGTGGTGAATCGAATGCCAAGAAAGAGCAAGAGAATGAGTTACAAAAAAAAAAAAAAAAGCAAACACAGTCTTTCCTATGTTTTAATCCACATCCATCAAAAATGTCTCAAAAATGGGAACCAGTGCTGTGGTACAACAGGTAAAGCTGCTGCCTGCAATGCTGGCATCCCATACAGGTGCTGGTTTGTGGCCTGGCTGCTCTACTTCTGATCCAACTCTCTAATGGCTTGGGAAAGAGGTGACGGATGGACCAAGTAAGTGTTTGGATCCCTGCTCTCACATAGGAGACATGGGTGAAGCTGCTAGCTTCTGGCATTGGCCTGTTCCAGTCTGGGCCATTATGAAATCTATAGAATCTGTAGATGCAAGATCTCTCTCTTTCTGTTTTTCCCTCTCTTCATGTAACTCTGAATTTCAAATAAATAAATCTTTAAAAAGAATCTCAAGCACTTAAAAAAAAATCCTCCAGGGGTGAGCATTTAGCTAAGACAATGATTAAGACCCCATGTTCCATATCAGAGAGCCTAGACTGGAATCTCAATTCTATTCATACAGACCCTGGGAAGCAGCATTGATGACTCGGGTAGATGGGTTCCTGCCGTTCACAAAAGAATCCCAAATTTTGACCTCCCGATTTCTGGCAGTTGGAAAGTGAAACAGCAGATAGCAGCTCCCTTGCCCCCTCTCTCTATTTCTCAAATAAGCAAAGTAAATAGAAAAGCAATGGCAGAATGAATTCTAATGTAAAGGACTATTGGACTTCAGCAACGACCATTACAAGGATGCTCAAGCAGTAACTTTGAGGATGGGGCTGTTTTTGACTCAGCACCATGGAGATGAAGCAGCACACAGATGCTGCTTGGGAGTGTTTCACTCCCTTAGATTGGCATGGCACCCTGAATGCTCTCTCTCCACCCCCAGGGAGATCACCCCTTGCCTTATCTTGGGGACACACATCCAATGACCCTCTCTGCAGGCATCAAGTGGCACTATTGCTCCTCAACACTCTGGGTCCCAGGGCACTACCACCTCCTCCTGCAGAACAGTGAAACATGCTTGCACCATAAGGGTTGGGATGGCGCCTAGGCAACAAGAGTCCCAGCCTCACTTCATTGGTGAGGAGTCCCTGGTCTCTAGACAAGTACCGAGTCTGTCCCACAATGTCATACAGCTTTCTCAGGGGGCATTTTTCTCACTCCTGGTGTTCCTCAATGAAGACCCAGCCAACTGGCCCATCACCATCTATTCCAACTCAGCTCAACCTTCAAGACTCTTCTGTTCTCCAGCCTCCTGTTGTTGCTGCTGTCACTGCTGAGCACCTGCTGGTGGTCATGCACATACTGCCATACTCTGTTGTCCCTGTCTCTGTAAGGTTGGTTTCTACTTCCAACGAGACTGCATGCCACAGGAGCTAAGGCTAGATCCTTCACTTCTGGGAACTCCATGTGTCATGGAGGACAGGGTTAAGAAGACTGGGCAGAAACAGGATGGTTGCCTTTACATAAGACTTCGATTAAGCAGATACAATCATCCTGCAGAGTTTTTCACTGATTTATTTGCTTAGTTGCAACATTGCCGTTTCACTTCCCAAATACCTACAATAGCCTGCTCGGAGCCAGGCTGAAGCCGGGGCTGCGAGTGCAATCTTGTGTCTCCCACATGGGTGGTGGAAACAAGATTATTGGAGCCATCGCTGCTGCCTCCCGGTGTGCGCACTGGCAGGAGTAGGATTAGCTGGAGCTGGGAACTGGATGCAGGTTCAACAATATGGGGTGTGTGTGTGCGCGCGTATGTGAGAACTGGTGTTCCAGCTCCTGGTCAAATATCCTCTCCTGTGTTACGCCTTTTTTTAATAGTCCTCATTTCAATTCTTAAAAAAATTCACTAAAAAGGATCCAATGTCTAGTTTTCTCATTAAAAACAGGATGTGGGGAAAAAAAGAGAAAGAAAAAGTCACAAAGTTCCCTGAGCTGGAGGGCCTCAGAAGACAGAAGTGGACAGTAGATGGCAGTCTATGCCTGTGTCAGAAGTGGTCACAAGAGTCAGAGCCTCAAGCGGGAGGCTGGCGGAAGCAGAGCCTGAACTCCTCAGATGGATCCACCTCCCCCGCCTGTGCTCTCTTTAGAGATCTTTCTGGAAATGGTACCAATGAGCACACACCCCTATCCATGCCCTAAGCCTTAGCATCTACACAACATACACCTGGTCTCAAATTCTCCCCTTGATGGACCAAGAACTCACATGCCAATGGGTTGTGAACATCCGTTGCCATAGTCATGGTGGTCTGGCACGAGGAATTCAGGAAGAAGAAAAAAACCTCTGCAATGTGGAAATGGAGGCCTTTCCTGGATCATCTCCTGTCCCTCCCTCCCAGCCTGCACTGTACCAGGAGGGTTCTGTGACATCAGGCACACCAGAAAGCAACACACACACTGGAACCCTGGGTTCTGCCCTCCCCAGTGCACAGGAATAGTAACCGATTTCTCCTAACAGCTCATAGCCAGGATCTTCTCCCATACTTGGTGCAGGGCCACTAATAGGATACATGCCAAATCATCTTCACCTGTGTTCTGATCTGCTTTCCAAGATTGAGAGACCCACACAATGAAACCCACCTTCTCGTGACCAAGAGCCCCCAGAAGAGCGAGGGAGGTGAAGACCTGGTACAGAGAGGCCCTTAGAGAGAGCAAGAGCAGTTCTTCCAAGAGAGAAAGGAGGGTGCATTCATGACCTTGACACACAGACAAGGTACCCCATCTCCCTGTCCTTGCTTCCCGGCCCTGTGCTACTACTGCTGCACCCAGCCACTGCCTCAGTCACCCAGTACATTTCTGTGGCTACCACTCACTCTTCAAGGTGCTGGAAAGACACAGAGGAAGAAGAGATCCCTTTCTTTACATAGCTCACATGCTAGTGAGGAAAAGGCATGCATACAAAACAAAGGGAGTCAGAGAAGTGAGCTCCAGACTGTCTGGGGGGAAATGGAAGGAAGTCCCTTAGAGGACATGGTGACTGTTGAAAAGAATTGAAGGATGATTAATAATTTCCTTGATGTTAGTTAGGCTAGTGTTGTGGTAAGCCATGGCTTGCAATACCTACATTCCATGTCAGAGTGCCTGTTCTAGTACTGGCTGCTCAACTTTCAGTCCAGTTCTCCAATGATGCAATTGGGAAAAACACTGGGAGACGGCTCATGTGCTTGAGCCCCAACCGTCCATGTGGGAAGCCAAGAGGAAGCTCTTGGCTTTTGGCTTTAGCCTGGCCCAATCCTAGCATTGCAGTCTCGTGGGAAGTAAACCAATAGCCAGCAGATGGAAGAGCATGGTCTCTCTCCACTTCTGTCTTTCAAATGAATCTATCAACCCTAAAAAATTGTATTGTTGGTGAGAGTGGAGGATTAAGTACAGGAAGCACAAACAGAAGACAGCCCAATGCCATTTCAAAGATAAAATCTGTCACTCCTATCGTATTGCTACCCAGACATTCCCTTGCATTTATATTTTTTTTTAAAAAAAGACTTATTTTTAATGGAAAGGCAGATTTACAGAGAGAAGGAGAGACAGACATCTGCTATTTCACTTCCCAAGTGGCCACAAAGGTCAAGCTGAGCCAATCCAAAGCCAGGACACAGAAGCTTCTTCTGAGTCTCCCATGTGGGTGCAGGATCTTAACATTTTAGGTTTGGGGACATCTTCTCTTGCCTTCCCAGGCCACAAGCAGGGAGTTGAATGGGAAGTGGAGCAGCCAGGATACAAACTGGTGTCCATACGCGATCCTGGGGCTTTCAAGGCAAGACTTTAGCCACTAAGCCATGGAACTCAGACTTCTCCTGGTATCTGAGGGTATTTCCTTTTGATCTATCCATCTAAATTTTTTTATGAGTCCCCAATTCCTGAAATTTTATGGTAAGATAGGAAACACTTAAGAGAATGTCCAAGCCAGTAGCCTTTACACTTGTCATTTAACTCATGAGACAAGTGAGATCTGATGTGGATTAGGGACTTTCCAAAGTCACTATTAGTGTCTGGTAGAGTTAGCAGTCTGAGCTGCTGGATCACAGTTCTGGATTTTTCTGATTTGGCTTACTGAATTTGGCTACCCACAGCAATTTATCCCACACAAACATCTCCCTTGCTCCCCCAACTTCCAACCCAGGATCTGCCACAAATCTGGCCAAGTTTGCTTCTTCAGCACTTTATAAACACACACTTACCCATATGTTCAATAACTTATCTGGCATCACATAACTTAATTTCCTCCTCTACCTCCTCCACAGTTTTGTACAGAAGTCCTCAAGACCAACAGGGATACCCAAAGATCCCAGGCACAGGCTATCGGAGGCTGGGAAAACAGCAGATTTACAGACTATCTGAACTGTTGTAACCAGCAGAGTCCTCCAAACCAACAAGCCACTCCAACCCTCTCCTTCTCCAGAAGAGGACACAAGCCCAGCGTGTCTGGCTCAAAGTCGTGTTGCTGGTTTGAGTTCTTTGCAAGGTAGAATGTGGCCAGCCGGGTGTTGGGAGGGCTTCTCTCTAATTGTGGCACATTCCTGTTAAGAAATCTTCCACGTGAGGCCAGTGGAAGTAACTTGTGAACCAACACGAGCAGGTCCAGGATGCAAGCAATCCCAGACTGAGAACTTGAGTCATTTCCCCTAAGGGACAACTTGGAGCCAGAGGGGGAAGATATTTTTAAACACTGGGGACTTAGACCTAGAAGCAGAAGGAAGGGTGGTAAATTGCCAAACCCTGCCTATCATTAAAGAGTCAAAGGCTATATTCCCTAGAAGAGGAAAAGTTCACGTGAACGATTGTCTTAATGGTGTTTCTGAGCACCAACTAAGACACGGGTTACTGCTCTCCACTGACTGACTCATTGCAAATACCTTCACCTATGGAATAAAGTCACCTCCCATTAACTGCATTGACATTGTGAATACGGTAGGTGGGAAGTGAGTGGAAGGAGAAAGAAGAGAGCCTTCAGCAATAACTTTGAAAGAAGGCAGCAGCCATCCCAGACACTCCTTTGGTCTCCCAACTTCCGGAACCACTCAGATAATTTTTTGCAGAGGCAACTGCTAGGGCTGGAGGAATTGATATGGTCTGTGTTGCTCTGCATTCACCACAGCCTGACCAGCCCAGTCCTCACAGTAACCCCTGTTCCCAAACTCCCAGCATGAAATCAACCTCCATTTTGGTCCTGGTCCAGACAGTGTAAGCTCTGGAAGAGCCACTTTCTCAATGCAGAATCAATACCATACTTTTCACTGTTTTCCCCTTTTACTTCCATTCCGTTCATACCCCATTTCAGGACTCAAGAACACTGGGACCTACCACCTCCCGAGGGTGTGTGAATCAAAACCAGATGTCCGGCTCCAATCTTTCAGAGTTTACAAGGAGGCAATTGTGGCTTAAATCAATACCCATATTCTGGAAGGGCAGCTTCCCTTGTCAACAGAATGGAAAGTTAAGGAGGGGGGAGAACCCGTGGAACCTAAGACAGATGTGGCACATGCTTGCCAGCAGGTGGCTAAAACATCCAAACATTTTTCCCTGCACATGAAAAAGAACCTTCAGGTGGAACAAGTTACCCTGTGGAGTGACAAACTTAGCAAAAGTGTATTGAGCACTTCTGGATGACCTCACAGAACTCAGAAAACACTCAAACTGGCAGGTGACAGACTTTAAGTGACCACAGACTGTTGGGCTGGAAAACCAGCACATCAACATGCAGTTGTGTGGCCACTCACGTATCCCTTAATCTCACAGAACCTCAGTGTCTCCACTTATAAATGGGATTATTTTGGGCATGGAGATCATATCATACAGCATTTTAGGTAATGTCTGGCACCCAGCAAGTGCTTGAATATTAACTATCATCATCAGTCATTTTGCAAGTTGGGCCAATGTTCAAGCCTCCTTGGCCAAAAGGAAGCACTCTGGTAAAACTGTTTGCATGCCTTTGAGCCTGTGACTCAGCTACTCTCTGAAAATAAACACAGAAGCTCATAACGGATATGCCAGGGTATACTTCTTGTGAAGCCTATCATACTGATTAAGGAAGAAGCTGTGGCTACCGTAGAATCCTAGGACAGTGGAGATGAAATGGAACTTAGAGATCTTCTAACTCCAGCCAAATCGCAGCCTGGATAGCACAGCCAGAGCTGCTTCATGATGGAGCTCAGTCATAAGCCACCAGCAGATCAGGCAAGCAGTTGTCTGCCTCATGCTGCTCACAGCTGCCCTGGCCTGGGATCCTCTGAGGTCAGTAAGCTCTGGTCTTAGTCCTCCCCAAAGATCTCCGAGCACAGCAATGCGCCATCTAGGGTCCAATTGATATGGTCTCTGGAGATGTTGCTGAGCAGTGAGCAATTACAACAGACCATGTTTCACTTCACAATCTGGTTTCCAGCTCAATCACAGTCCTTGTCAGAGGTTTGTTCTCTAAGGATTCCCAGAACCCTAGGAGGCCCTCCTTGGTTGCCTGATGAATATTGTTTAAGGAAGTCTGTGACAGAGACAGAGACATCAACAACAAATGGTTTGGATCAGATGTGTGGTGGACTCTCTCTCTACCCTCTTTATAGTTTTAGGCAAAATGAAAGGCTGAGTAGTAGAAACTGTCCAGTGAAGACAACCTTACATTTCTTAGGCTACCTATTGTATGTATTCTCCTGAGTTCTGCAGTGAGTCCTCTGAAAGGCTAGTTTTGTCTGGCCTTGACCTCAGTAGAAACGGTCCAGGCAAAAATGAGATGGAATTTATATTGGTCTCTACGTAGAAACACACACACACAGCTCTAAATACAAATGTTCTGAAAGGGCTCTGCCCTTCATTTGCTTGCATATGCTGACCCACCTTTAAGACACAGTATAATGGCAATCTGATCTGAATCAGATGCTTATACAACTGTCACCTCTAACACACACACACACACACACACACACACACACACACACACACACAAACCCCATACTCTCCTTTTTCCATGTGCCAGACCTTAACACAAAGTACGTATTCAGAGCTTATCAGTCTTTGTAGAAGGTTTGATCCTTTTCCAGCAAACTCAAATTTAAACAAAACCTGAAATCTTAGAAATGGCCATGGGTCCAACAAATCCCCAATGCCAGAAACTGCAGACCTCACTGAAAAGCACAACAGCATTTGGGGAGGTCTTGAAGCAGGCTCGCGGCCCGTAAGGAGCCTATGAATGGGGGCTCCACCCTTTCTCTTCAGTCGACACATGATGGAACGGGAAAACCAGATCCGCTCAAGGAAAGAAGTCTGAAGAAGCTGAGCAGACGCTGCCTGCTCAGCGAAACATCCTGGATGGAGGGGGAGAGGAGCCGTCTGAACAAATGACACATCTGGGAGTGCAACTGCAGAGATGGGGCATGTTCTGGAATTAAATGCCGCTGGCCTGTCCCGCCTGGGGAATGTGAGACCCATCAGTGATGACCTCTTCCAATCAGCATAATTGGCCCAATCTCGCCAAGAAAAGCAACAGAATTGGTTTAGTGCCTCCTGGAAATAGCTGAGCTTCTGACTATTTATGGCCACTGAACTCTAGGATGAGAGCCTGAGGCTGAGCCAGGAGTTGACAGGCGGTGCTAACTTCTGGAAAGCAGCCTCTCCATGCCTCGGTCCTCATCTCTGGGAAAAGTGGCTGAGCCCGACCTGCTACACTGGGTGGGGGCTACCAGCATTTTTAAAAACCTGAAGCCCAGGCTCGTCTCTTCCCAGGCAGACTCTTGCCTGCCAGGGACTCCCAGAGCAGAGGAAGGCAGGCATGGATGTCACCCAGGATGGTTGGATTTGGCTCCTTTCTGATACAAGTGGTGGCGCTGCCCAGGACAACTACTGACCCCTCTGTCCTCCAAGTCACACTTGTTTGGTCAATGGGGTCTGCATCCGTGATGTTGAAAAATAGGAATATGCCTGTCTCCCATCGTTCATAATACAGATTCTTGAACCTTCTTTCTTCTCAAGAGATCAAAGGCCTTTCAGATTTCCATCAAGCAGAGTTTAGGTTTGGCTGCCTCCAGGTTAGGGATGAGTAAACCCATGCACAGTTACAGCAAAAAAGTCCTGTTTACGCAGTGGGTAGCAGTAGAGACAGCATGAGTGAGGGCTGTCGGGAGGCAGTGACCCCCTTTCACAAAAACTTACTTGCTAACTGGCAGCTGTGCTCAGCTAATTCTGAGAATTCTGTGGAACCAAAGACACCCAGTTTTGATGTGATGTGGAAAAGTGAACACAGGAATCTCATCTTTCTTGAGTCCTTACAGACTCTGTCATTTTACAATAAAGGAGGACAGGATGGTGAATGAGAAACTTCCCAAGTCATACTGTTCCAACATGGCAAGACTTATAAGGCTCTGTCCCTGGGACTCTCCAGCCACCAAGTCTTTTGCTCAGTGGTCAAGCCCTATACCAAACCCTTTTCAAAGAGGGGGATTTTCCATAAAAATAGCATAGAATCTCAAAACAGAGCATGTGGGATGGCAGGAGTTTACAACTGCCATGAATCAAGTCCCTTTCACAGCATCAGAGCCTCACCAGAAGGGGGGTTCTCTCTCCCAGCCCGAGCAGGCAGCTCCATGTGCGTTAACCCTCACCCTGCTTCCTGCTCCGATCTCAGCCAACTTCATCCTCCCTCACCCCAAAGCCTCCAGCTCTTCTTGTATACATAGCACCACCCTCTTTTTGTTCCCTCTTAACATACTCATTTGGAACATGCAAGAGACTGCTCACCCTTGCCCGGACACACAGAATTCCTGCAGAAACACCCCACGGATCCCCTCTCCAGAGCTAGAGCGTATGTTCCTCTTGCACTCCTGGTTCACTTCTTCCCAGTTGCTTTCCACCAGTGCTCAATGCATGCACGAACATAGGTATGCACACACAGGCTAGTTTGACATGGAGGCCAGGAAACATTAAAGAAGAACGAGCACTCTCGGCTCACATCTTTCTTGATCCCCAAACCCCTCTCCTCTGGCTCCACCTAAGAAGCAGGCACTGCGCATGGTCACGAATGTGAACCTCCAGTGCGGGTTCACACCCTCTGATTCCCAGCCTGCTGGCTCTCCAAGCAACAGTCATACTTCAAGTACCCACCATTCCCTGTCTTTAGGCCCATTTCTTTTTGTCAAAACCACAGATACCATTCAAGCCATCTTCCATTAGTCCTTCAAGATCCACAAACCTCTGCTAGAAAACAATTCTAAGCCTTGAAGAGACTTCTGCAAACAATACAATAGTCGTGAACCGGGGCTTTGGAGAAATTGTTCCCTCCCAGGGCAACATGCCATGCCTCAACATCCAGCGGTGGGCTCATGCTTTAGTTGGCATTCAATTCATTTTAATTACTAATAAATATCAGTAATAGTGAATTCCCTCACTGGATAAGAAACCCACTTTACAACCTGATCCTACACAGCTCCCTGCCACTAAGCGTCCAAAACATTCCTCCACACACTCCAATTCTAGGCACACATCCTTGTTTCCCACCCAGTGCCAACACACAAGGTCCTTTCCTCTGTAAGTAGGCACTACTTGTTCGGCACTCTCCCCCGCCCCCCAATCTTCTGCAGTTCCCTTTTCTCTGAGGGGAGCAGGGAAGGAAGTGAGGCAAACATCCACTCAGCACTGTCCCGTACAGGCCTTGTTTCTCTGTAATAATGTCTGTGGAACCCACATTTTTTCTATCCCCTATGTGCCAACCCAGCCAAATTTCCTGGTGTGGTTCTCAAGTTCACACTCTGATCCCCTCCAGCTCATCTTCCCCCTCTCTGGTTGTCACACACCCCTTTGCTCATGCTCAAACAGCCAAGGTCCCATAACTCTCCACCCTTTTGAAGCACGCCCACACAGCACACCTACCCCCACCCCCTCCGGGTGCCGGGTGCTGTGGTGCACCTGCCATCTGCCTTCCACACCCAGCACACCTCCTGCTCTGACACCCTTTCCAGGTACAGAATCCTCATTAGCTGTACCTGTATTCTCACAAGCTCGCATCTCCCGCTGTGCACACAGATGCCCAGACTCCTCAGAAACTCAAGGCGCCTCCCGGGCAGCGCCACCCCCCACACGGGCAGACCCTGGGAAAACTTCCTGGCCACCCAAAGCTCTCCATTTCCCTCCACAGGAAGACAGATCCCAATCACACAGAACCAGCTCCCATTCAGTCCTCCTGGGCTCGGAATCTTCCCCCATGCGCCCAAGATCACACACTTGCAAGGCTTCTTCTTCCTTCAGTCCCTCTGGACAGCAGCAGCCGGTCTCTCTCTCCTGTACTCTCTCATCCTCACGTCTGTGTGCTGCAGCCCCAGGCGCAGGCGGTTGGATCCGTTTGCCTTCTGCCTCTCAACTTTCTTTGTGTGACAGGTCAGGAAGGAATTGGAGCGGGAGCGCAGGCCGAGTGTGCAGGCGACCTTGAGTGTGGTGACAACGGTACCGAGAATAAAGCGCCCCCCACCTTCCTACTGTCTCCGACCTGACACGCAGGGCGGCTGGGATGTACTGGTGTTCTCCTTTGCTCGCGTTTTTTCGCGGGTCGAGAGAGGGCACCTTTGTATGAAAAAGCAGCATCGCCAGCACATTCGGTATGGACCAAGTTACAAACATCAGCCTCTGGGCGTGACACTCGGCCCTTCTATGCTCCCTTCCCCCAAGCGCTCCAGTCCCCTGCATCTCCGTGTCTCCGCCCCCAACACATAAAAACTAAACCTCGGGAGAAAAGCCTCTGAGCTCCCCCAGCTCTAACCCGGTGCTCGGGCTACATCCTGGGAGCGGAGTCTCGGCATTGCCCGGGAACCTGCCGCCAGCCGCAAGCCACAAAGTCAGACCAGACACTATGTTTGGCATTCCTGTTCTCCCCCACCCCCCAGCCCCCGCTCTGGAATCCCACCCTAGCCACTGTTTCATAGAGAAGGGTCTTTTGCAGTCCAGGGTCTCACGCCACTCCCGTAGGGGTGTCAGTACCGCGCATCTGAAGCACAGATGAGGAACGCAGCAACCAGATTCCCGCAAAGGAGCGGCGCCTCCCGGACGCGCACCCACTCAACGCCCTGGAGTCACAATCAGAAACCCCCTCCCCCAGCCCCTAGACCGCCGGCCCCCCATTTCCTGCCCTCTCAACTTGCAAACGTCCTCAATTTCACTACCAGCGTGCACCAACTGGGGAGGAGTCTGGGGCCACAGGCAGGTTGGTGGTTTGTTCCTTCTTTTAACTCCGGTCTAGCTCCGGAGATCTCCAGCTCTCCCAGCTTTCCTCCACTGGCACTCAGGTTCCTAGAACCCGCTCGTAGATACCGCTAGGAAAAAACCCCAGAGACGACCCAGCCGGGCGGCCCACCACTCCTCCGCTGAGTCCCTAAAGTACGGGCCTCGCGCGGGACTCCAACATCTGCGCAGAGGCCCAGGATCCCGCCAGCAAGCGGGTGGACGCGGGCGAGCCTCTAGGGCGACCCGACTCCAGCGCAGGTACGCGGCGGGGCCGAAAGCCCCATCTCCCCCAAGTGGGAAGTGCCCACCGTCCAGGTGCAGAGCTGTGTGTCACTTCCCCCTGCAAGTCAAGGGTTATGGTGAGGGGCGTGCGGAGACTCGTGCACGGTGGTGAGACGAGCGCAGGGAGAGTGCCGGGGAACTGCGGCTGCACAGGAGCCTCCTGGCCGCCCAGGGTCTGATGGCCAATCCCTTTTGTTATAAGGTGCACCGAGCGCCTTCTCCGAGGAGCGGTGGGTTGGGGGGCCGGGCAGACTTCCCTTCTTGCTCGTGCTTGGTCCCGGCTTCCCCTCGCCTCCGCTCCCCCCCTTCCGTCCCCTTCCAATCCAGGTCCCTTAAACCTGATCACTTTCCCAGATTGAGGGTGGTTTCTTGCAAACTCAGGGAAGAAGGAGGCGGAGGTAGGGAGGAGTGTGTGTGTGTGTGTAAGAGAGAGAGAGAGAGAGAGAGAGAGAGAGAGAGGTGCATGAGTGAGGAGGGGGATGGTGGCGGGTTGAGCCGTGGCCTGGGCAGATCCCAGTACAAACTTTGGGGGGAAGGCGCAGACCCGGGAAACTAAATGCGTGCAACGCGATGGGGGTGGGGCGCAGTACGAGTTAGGAACCCCTTCCCCGCGGAGGTCCACGGGGAGGGGAAAAAAAATCCCACCGCACGCGCACCACCATCGCCGCCCTCCGCCCCCGGACCTGCCCACCCAACGTGCCCGCTGCCTCCTCTTACCGTGGCAGAAGTAACCATGGCATTCGTGTGACTGTTTGCAGGGACGTCGACATGAAGAGAAAGGTGAACGCGAGCTGGGTCATCCAAAGTCTTCCCCCCCTCCCCAAACCCGCCGCAGCCACCACCCAGCTGGGGGAAAACGAGAGGAAGAAAGAAAAGAAGAGCGCAGAAAAGTTGCGTTGAGCTTTCTGGCGGGGCGGTGCGCGGAGCTGCTCGGTAGGGAGAGGAACCTTCAACTCTGAGTCCCGTGAACAGAATCTGCGCGGTTATAAGCAGCCAACCCGGCCAGATGGCTGGGCGCTCAGCGCCTTAACCCCTTGCGCGCCGCGCCTCCCGCCCCCGCTCCCGGCCCGCTGTGCACCGGCAGGACCGCGCCCGGGCGCTCTCGGACTTGGCTCTGGAGGCCTGGAGGGGAGAAGGGGTCATTCTGCTTAATTTTTTTTTTTCGTAAAAATAAATAAAGAGAAAACAGAACTTCTCAATTAAGAGTTCTTTAGTGCTCCCCCGCCCCGTCCCCATTTCACTCTTAGAGATCCTAAGGGGGAAAAAAACCACCAGACGTTTCGTTTATCACTACATTTAGCACGTTAATATCTTCTGCCTTATTTGTCCTTTTTCTTAAAAAATGTTCCTTTTCATCTTCTTCGTTGTTGCTTTCGTGGCAGAGCGTCTGCGGCCGGCAGAAGGGCCTTGCATGCCGATTGGGGCAGCAACACCTACTCCTTGGCCAAACCTTAGCTCCTAGCAGTTCCAGATTTCTCCTCACCCCCTCCCAAGCCCACCCTACTCTCCCTCCAACCACCACCCCACAAGTCGCACACGCCCTAGGACCTTCTTCCCCCACCGAGCCAGCAGCTGCGGGGAAGGACACCCAGGGCGCATTAGTCGGCACTCCACCGAGGGAGGTCGAGTCTGCGTGTTGGGGGCTGGGGGCTGAGGGGAGCGAGGGAGGGGCGGCTGCGCCGGTGAACTTGCCCGAACCTGGACTGCAGAGGGGGCTGTGTTGAGAGTCTACCCTCTCAGCTCAGCCTCTGCTAAGACCCTTCCTTCCAAACCAGGCCCGCAACAGAGCACACCCGTTCGGCACCTATCAGTCTGTTTTGGGGGGGCGCAAAGGAGACAGAGAGGAATCCACTTATGCGTGACACCCCTAGAGTCTGGTGCTCTGCTCGCTTCACCCCCCCACCCCCCCAGCTTCATTCGAGGAAAGGATGGGGTAGGGCTGGGGGTGAGAATCTGCTCTGGGTGATAAATTTAGCCGACTGTTGGACCCCAGGCAGGCTAAGTTCGTTCCCTCTAAATTTACCGAGTTAAGTCATCTTCTTTCACGCACTTGCCGTCGAGAAGGAGGGGGGTGGGGAGATCTATTATTTAGGGATTCCTGGAAAAGGGGAGGAGGCGAGTGGAGTTTCACACCCTCGCCCTTAATCCTGTTCCCACCCTGGAGGCCAGGGGAGGTGGACCCCCTTCCCAAACACCCCCGACGCAGTTTCCTGCCCGGTCGGAGCAGCTCCTGCGCCCCCGGGGGAGAGGAGCGAGCGAGCGAGCCGAGGATTTCGTCTCCTCCCCTCCCTGATAGTGGAGACCTCTAGGAAGCAGCCGGCCCTGTGTCGCAGCCAGGGGTCTGTTTTTTTTTGTTTTTAAAGCCCCAATTTTTCGGACTTGTTTGCATTTGCCCGCTCACCGAGACGCAGCAGAACTGCCCAAGGTTTCAGGCACAAGTCAACGCAGGAAGGAGCCGCGGGGTCCGAGGGGGGCGGTGGTAAGGAAGGGGGGATGGATGGGGCTGTGTACAGGATACATTGTACCTGCCTCGTCATTACCGCAGCCGGCGACGCCCACGGGGGCCCAGGGGCGTCGCCTCCCCGCCGCCCCTCCGAAGGGTAGGGTCCTCCTTCAGCTTGCTCCCTTGGTGCCAAAACTCGACGTTTTCCAGCGGGTCTTCCGCCCCTCCGCGCCGCACCTCGTAGGTTTGGATGGGGCTTCTCTGCTGGGTCCTGGTTTTGGTGACCCCCACACCTCCGCCCCTTTTAGCTGGCCCGCCTCCCTCCCTCCCGTGCTCCACTCCCCCCACTTGCCCTTTCCGCTCTTCTCCGGTCCCTCCTCCTCCCCACCCTCGTCGGGCGCAGGGGAGGAATTCAGGCCCCAGTTTGGGCTCCTGGGGCCGAGTCCTACCGGCCTCCAGCCTCTGGTTCTCCGTGAACCTGAATGAGGCAAGAAAAGAGGTACTTGGCTCCGCTGCAGTGAGGAACGGGTTAACTACAAGTGCGGACTCGACCTGCCCGCAGCTCCTCTGTCAGTGGCAGTCTGGAAGGGAGGAGGTGGGGAGAGGGGCAAGCTTCAATTTGAAAAAAAAAAAAAAAAACTCTGTAGAGGAAGAAAAGGCAATCCAGAGGAAGCCTCCGACTTGTTCTGCAGATGCGGTGCGCTGCTTGGAGGCCTGGTTCTGCCAGGGCCTACAACATTGGGGCTTCCAGATTCTCAGGAGCTGGTGGGTCTGCCCCTGGGCGCAGTTAGGACACCTTAATCCAGCGGAGGGAGGAAGGAGCGGTGGGAGAGAGGGCAAGGTGGGGAGATTCCTCCTGGAGGCTGGAGTGAGCTGGAGACGCACTGCTCCCCGCACGCAATGCCTTCCCACCCGCAGTCCCCTTGGCCCTTGCCTTTGTATTAACTCAGCTTCTTGCAAGGTCTGCGGAGCTGGAAGCCCGCACTTCCCTTTCACAGCCTTTCCTTTTACTTTATCTCTCATCTCAGCTCTTCCTTTCCCTTTCGGAGACAGCGGTGATGCGACCAGGAAAGTGGATAGGCTGAAGAAAATAAAATAGAATAAATCCCTGGAAGGGTTTTATTTTATAAAGCAGACTAAAAGCTGCTGGGTTGTCAGACACTCCGGTTGTGGAGCTACCTAAGGTGGTAACTTTGAAGCCAACCTGTGTTTCTAAATCAAGGTGATTTTTTTTTCCCCTTTGTGATGGAACGGCTGTAGTGGCAGAGATAGACAGGCAAGGGCAGAAGTGGGAAACCAAGCGGGGAGTTCGTGGCCGGGAGCCCGTGCAGGGGACAGCCGCCCTGACTAGGTTGTTTTTGATGAAACGGGTAATTGCCTCTCCAGGCTTGACTCTGTGGTCAAGGGTTGGACCCTCCATCTGTTGATTATATTTTTAGGTCACTCGTTCCCTGCTGCATCTGAAGGGAAGGCCTGGATTCCTGAAAGTTGTCTGAGAGCACAGGGGACCACAGCGAGTGTTTGAAAGCCCTGTATTTAAACTCTTTCCTAAAGGGACTTTCTAGGGCTTCCCCACGCGAATCCTTTGCAACAGCACCACTCTGTGGTTGAAATGCTGAACAGAAAGCGAAGCGGATAGGAATGCTCCCGGGGCTCTGCCTAGCACACCTCCTGAAGGAGAACCCTCACCTAAGGTTCCATTCCTCCTACTGTGTAAAAGTGGGGAGGATGTGGGGCGGGGAGCAGAGAGCTCGCCACGTGGCCAGGAAGGAGCTTGTAAGTTAGCCGTAGAGCGTGCTTAATTCATTGCGACATGTTGACCTGGGAAATGAGAGAACTGGACTAAGTGGCCTCCCAGGACACCTTCCTCTAAGACCACATGTGACAAAGAAAAAGCTGGATTATTCCTCTTCCTTACGCCTCCCTTCCTCACTGCCCCCATCACATTCAGTACCCTTGCGTGTGTGCCCTGTCTCATGGATTTGTCCTTTCCTTGGAGATGATAAAACAGCACATACCTTAGTGCATCACACAGCATTCGCAAGTTGGGTCTTCTGTTGCTGGAGGTGCAGAGGGCAGGTTTGGCACCAGGGCTTGCCGCTCCTTCCTGTCTCGTCCACCCTGCTCACCCAGAGGGCTGCTGGTACCTGAAGTCTGTTGGGGAAACAATGAAAGGGAAAGCAAAGGGTGTCCTCACTCAGACTGGAATCTCCAGGCTTCCTGTTACCTTGGCTTTCAGGCTGCCTAGCCGTCCCTGCACGCGGAGTAATGGCTGTCTTACCAACCCACAGTCACACAGTAGATCCAGCCAGTGAATCGTGGTCCAGAGGCCCCAGAACCCTGTATGAAACCTTATGCTTTTTTTTTTTTTTCTGCAAAGAGGGTGTACAGTTGTCCATGGGAACCAAGTGACTTGTCTGTGTCTTTTATACAAAGTCTAGGCTTTGCCCCAAATGTCTCCCATCATATTTTTAAAAATAATCAACAACAACAAAGCTCAACTGGCTAATCCTCCTTCTCCAGGCACAGGCATCTAATAAGGGTGCTGGTTCATTCCTCTGCTGCTCCACTTCCATCTAGCTCTCTTTATGGCCTGGGAAAGCAGTGGCGCACGGCCCAAAACCTTGGGAATCTGTGTGGAAGAAGCTCCTGGCTCCTGGTTTCTAACAGACTAGGCTCTAGCTGTTGCAGCCATTTTGGGGAGTGATGCAGCAGATGGAAGATCTTTCTCTCTCTGGAAACCTGCCTTTCTAATAAAAGTCAATAAATCTTGAAAATAAAAGTACAGCTGTGTCCTAAGTACCACCCTGGATCTCCTAAAAAGGTGAAATTCTGTGAGCCCTCGGGTTCCCTACCCTGCGCTGAATAAAAACTGAAAAGCCTCATCCTTAGCATGACTTTCCCCCAAAGGGACCAGAAATAAAACCAAAGAAGAAAGCCAACAACATTCCAGGCACTGCGAGTGACCGGAAGTGTGGAGTCTGCCTCCTCCCCGGTGAGGCTCTGTCCGTAAGGGGTGGTTCCTTCTCAGAACTCAACCTGGAATTGGCAGGAACAATGCCAGCTGCACAGGAGAACCAGGAGACCAATTCCCCGGAAACGTTCAGCACAGCGCCCAGCCCTGTGTGAGCATTGCTTTGCCGTCTGAAGGTCCAGAACATGATCTGCCTTTAGAAACAAGACCGTGTCCGGCATGGCTTGTGGGGTTCTATGTCTGATGAGGATGTCTGTGTTCCCCTTTCGTATGAAGGCGTCCGGCACTTAGAATGAAGTGGGTGGCATTTTTAAAAATTGGTAAGACTCTGCATGTGAGCCACAGCGTGAAAGTACTCATTGAAGGATTTCAAAATCGCATCTTGTTTATTTGCTGCTTTTCCAGCAGGAGCACCTCATCATTTTAAAAGGGAATTCCATCACATCCTTCAGCTCTCTAACGGATTGCCTGGTCTTTTACTGGTCTGTTGTTATTGCTAATTATGTTCTCGGGCTTAACATTGAACAATATAATGAATTACATTGAGCCACAATGAATCAACTCTTTCGGTGAAATAGCATATACATTCATAATTATGCTACAAGAAATTACTCGTAATGATCGAGAGAAGGTTTGTATTTCTACCACACAGGTGGATATAGAGATCTTAATACAGTCTCCTGTTTCACTAGTCACGACATGAATTCCTAACCACATTATAAATTAACTTTATGTTGCACCAAACTCTGCTCATAAAAAAAAATGGCATTCAGGTTTCCTAGGTAACTAATGCATTTCCAAAGGGAATAGGCCTCAGGGGACAAAGGGAAGGGACTGGGGGAGGGGAACTGAAGAAAAAGAAAAAAAAAATCCGTTTTGGCCCTCGTGATATAAACAAAATATTTCATGGGGATGAACCCATAAAGTTTTATTGCCTGGTTTTGACATGGATATGGCATTGCCATTAATTCCTTCTTTGGACAATAAAATACTCTGCGGGCTGTCCTTCCATCAGCTCTTCCCTCTTCAGATTGATTTCCACAAAGGTTGAGAGCGATCTATATTTTCATTCATCTGCTGCTCCACATGCCTCCGCAGCCAGCTGGCTCTGGAGCCTTTCACAGGTGTAATGAGGCATCACCAAAAAGCAAGATGGAAGGAAAAAAATAGGGTCTATGTAGCGGTTTCAAAATATGCGGATGCTGTGGTTACTGGAGACCTTGAGAGCGTTGGAACAGGTGTGTAAGCCGAGTGGAAGACTGGGGCCTGAGTGTTGAATTGAAGCCAAGGACTTGTTTCCCACCCAATGGCCTTTGGTGGCTTCCTTCCTTTGCGGGAGAGGTCTCCAAAGGTCAAGAACATGTTGTATGCTTGGGAAGCTGGATGGTTGTAGTTGGAATGGAAAGCTTAAATGTATGCTGTAAGAACAGAGTAACCCTCAAAGGGAATGAAATCCACGGAATTCTTGCTGGGCTATGCATGGAATATGGAACAAGCAGAGCCAGGCTTGCCACTGCCTGGTGGCTCAGGGAAAGTAGCTGAGCTCCTCAGTTTCTTGGTTTTACCTTTGCGTAAAAGGTATTTTAACTTTGTTTTCTTTGGCAACAAGGAGTACAAATACAAGCAATACACCACGCAGTCAGGGTCCTGTGGGAGGAAGATGACAAAAAGCCAGTTCATGCGTACGTAAAATGTCAATTGTAAGGCCAGTGCTGTTTCTATCACATAATTCATTCTGCTGAATATTGAGGTAATTTTAGGATTTGCCTGGTAAGGACCCTGGAGTGGTATGAAGTCTTAGGAAAATCTAGGGGCCACATAGTCTATTGACAGAGCTATGTTGTCTGGTAGGAAGGGATGGAGTAGGCTGGAGAAGTAAATGTACAAAGATCAGGGATTTGGACAAAGGAGGATGGGAACCCTGGTCTCTTGAAGAACACTAATTAAGAGTTTGTCCACGGGGTAGGTACTGTGACCTACCAATAAAAGCTGCCACTTGCAAAACTGGAATCCCATATGGGTGTGCACTTGAGTCCTGGCTGTTCCACTTCCAATTCAACTCCCTGTCTGCGGTCTTGGGTAAGCAGCAGCACTTGGCCCAAATGTTTGGGTTCCTGTCAACCACGTAAGAGACCCAGATGAAGTCTTGGCCCCTGGCTTTGGCCTGACTCAGCACTGGATCTTGCAATCCCCTCCACCCCCGTCTCTCTCACCCTCCATCTGTCTCTGTAACTCTGCCTTCAAAAGGTAGATGCTTCCCCACAGGCAGATCCAATGCAAAGTGTGTGCACTGCGGTGGGAGGCGAGGAAGGTACAACCTCCCTCTTTGTGTCTCCTTGACAATGACTTCTCTCCTGTGGTTCAGAAAAACCGAAGGGATTTCATCACTGAATTTTTCCATTAAGGTTCCTTTGTCTGGAGCTCCCACAGAACACTGCAAAGAAGTATCAGGTGTTGGGAATGAAGCAAGCTGAATTCAACTAAAATGAAGGCTCTGCACTGCTGTTGCTGTCCCCAACACACACACACACACACACACACACACACACACACACTGCACACCATTTACAGACACACCTCGTACACACATCTGGTGGCTTGCTATATTTACCAGCCAATTCAATCACAACTTTGCTTCTGTCCCAGAGCAGGCTGTGCTCAGGCCCCATCCAGAATGCAAATAATGCTGAAGCAAAAAAAGGGTTGCCCTGCTGGGAGCTCAGAACTGCAAATGCATAAACTCCCAGGGCAGGAAGGAATGTTAGCAGGTGGGACTTTCTTTACAGACGATGTTCATGGTAATAATAGGGCACGTTTATTGAATACTGATGGAGTGTCAGAAGCTTAATAATCTTGGCATTACATGTCACACACTCTTTTAAGCACTGTGAATATTTATAAACATAATTGGGTGCTAGAAAATAGGCTAGAAAGATGTGTTTACATTAGTGCAAGAATTTTTGAAATGCATGTTTTTTGTAATATGTATTTCCATTAACTTTTTAAGTGCACTTCATGTACCTTAATTTCAAATTATTTTCCACCCAAATAAACTTGTCTTTTTAATACTTTTATTTATTATTTGCTTATTTAAATGACAATTATATAAGCAACACACACACACACACACACACACACACACACACCCTTAACCCTCAGCTAGGGCCAAGAGAGCAACCATCAGGTTTTGGGTTTATGTGCCATTGCCTCACCATCCCGGGCTGTCTATCTATGAACAAGGGTACGAGAATCCCCTGGGTCCTTCGCATTTGACTGAAAAAGGTTTTCAACGGTGGGCTCGGAAGTTAGAACCGTGGTGCTTTGGCAAGAGTAGAGAGAAGACATATTTACTGTATTTTCCCCTAAATATATATAGACTTGAGATACAATTTAACTTATACATTAAGTACAGTAAGAAATCAGCAACAGGTGGGCATTGTGGCGCAGTGCATTAAGTTGCCAACTGGGATATCCATATTCTTTATTGGAGGACCAATTGGAACCCCAGCTCTTCAGCTTCCGATTCAGTTCCCTGCTAACGTGCCTGGGGAAGCAGTGGGTGGTAGTCCCTGAGTTCCTGCCACCCACGTGAAAGATCTGGATGGAGTCCCTGGCATCTGGCCTCCTCCTGATCCAGCCCAGGCAGTCGTAGGCATTTGGTACGTGAACCAAAGGACAGAAGAATGCACAGGCTCTCTCTATCTCTATTCCTCTTTCTGACATTCTGCCACCCAAATAAATAAGCCCTAAGAAAGAAATTCACAATAGTAACTAATAATAAAACAGAAAAATTTATAGCAATATGCTGTACTAAAACTGATTTAAAACTTCTGAATTGTTTATTTTCGGAATTTTCCATTTGCTGTTTTTAGACTGCATTGACTATGGGTTACTAAAACCATGGAAATTGTGAAGATGGGAAGACATGAAAATTGTGAATAAGGGAAAACTGCCATAATTAGATGTCTTTTCTTTTTCAAAAGTGTAGTACGGATGACCTTGTACAATTCACCCTGAATAAATATTTTCCTCTGATTTTTCTTGCTTTTCCATTTCCTTTCCTCTCTGCAAAAGATGACAAAAAGGACCTACTTTTCTAAGGGAATATTTATTTGATAAAATTTTTGTTTTATTTTTCCTCTCAATAAAACTACCACTAAAACAACGAGGGTCAAATTCTCAGCTCTGAGGCTGGCATGGTGGCATAGCAGGCATTCATCCTGCGCCTGCGGAGGCAGATGCTGCTTTGTGTCCTGGCTGCTCCGCTTCCAATCCAGCTCCCTGTCGATGGCCTGGGAAGCAGTACAGGATGGCCCAAATCTTTGGGACCCTGCCCACATGTGGAAGACCTGGAAGACAGCTGGCTGCTGCTACTTCAGATCAGTCCAGCTCTGGCCATTGTGGTTATTTGGGGAGTGAACCAACAGATGGCTCTTTTCTAACTTTTTAAAGTAAAATTTTAAAATCTTTTAAAAAGTTCTTGGGGCTCCTGATTCCATCTTCGTGAGAGGACTGACAGGTATATCATTTGTATTATAGGTCTCTAAGAGCATCTGATATTAACACACATACACACACAGCAAACTAGGAACTGAAGGGACCTTTCACCCCACGTTATTGGAGAACTGCCTCAAATGGACTTTTTACTGGTAGAATGTTGACTATATTTTCCCTGAGACAGGAACAAGGCATAGAGTCCCCAATTCCTCAGGGATCTCTCCAAAGGAGAGTGAATAAACACATTATCTTTATTCATGTATGGGACACACCTCAGCCATACATAGGAACCAACTAGATGTACAAAACAGGATACATTTCAAAATACCAGGCTGAGTTAAAAGACCTTAACCAAAATTACATATTTTATGAGCCTGCGTCATTAAGAAGTTTTACAACAGGTAAAAGAACGTATTGTGCAAATGACAATGGTAGTTAGCTCTGTGGAAGGATAAGCAAGAGATGCCTGGGGAATGGCACTGGGGACTTCCTAGGCACTGATACAGTTGTCAAAGCAATCCATGTTCCTCTAAGATTTGTGCAATTTGCTTTATGTAAATGCACCTGATGAGCAATCTCTTCCAAAACAATACTGAACACTGATTAATGAAACACATGCCCGCATATTTACAGGGAAGTTTCCTCTAAGATGTCCTTATAAATGCATCCGAAATGAGAAGAAATGATTGGCGGACAGAGGGAAGGCTATATGGAACAACACCGTAAGTCAATCACGGTACCATTTAAATCATAGAATCTGGTCTGTGGGCATATGGTTGCTCACTGAAACATACTTTAACCTTTTCCTTATGTCTGAAAATTCCTATAATAAGATGTTAAGTGAAAAGAAACAAGTATTGGGGGAGTAATTGGAGAGTTACCAACGCAACGTGAATAGGAGGGAGCAAGATCCCAGAAGAGGGGAAATGCAAGGGGTGGCGGTTGGAACTGACTTTAGCAGGTTTTCCTCTAAGGAAATGTGCCTGTTTGTGAGTGGCGGCCAAGAGGCCAGGACCCGGGGGGATCTTTCCAGTGAGCTCTTGTAAGCACCAGCGACACAAACAGCAATTTTAGACCCACAGAGGAAAAAGGGCTTTCAATTTCAACTGCTGTTTCTTTATTAGAAATAACTATAGGTCTTGTGAACGGAGATGTCAACATCGTAATATAGGAAGCGAAATCCAGAATATTTCAAAAGGATATGAACACATCCAATGTCTGTTTCTTCTAGGAAGCCAAAATTGGTTTCATGCCAGCAAAAATGAATCAGTGGAATTCTGCACCTGCAGCAAACCTAATGATCACATTCATGATGCACAATGATTTTCTAATAAAAATTCATACCTGTTAGTGACAAAACTGACAAACTTAACAAGTTAGGAATTAGAAGTGAATCTCTGGAATCTGATAAAAAACATCAGTACAAACATATTTATGAACCTATAACAGACATCACATTTAATGATGAGACATCAAAAGTTTTTTTTATCTTGAAAGAAGTAGTAAGACTGGCCCTGACGCGGTAGCCTAGTGGTTTAAGTCCTCACCTTGTATGTGCTGAGATCCCACACGGCACCAATTCCTACCCTGGCTCATGTGCCTACTTTCCAGCTCCCTGCCTGTGGCCTGGGAAGGCAATGGAGGACGGCCCAAAGCCTTGGGACCCTGCACACATGTAGGAGATGCTGAGGAGGCTGAAGGCTCCAGGCTCCTGGCTCCTGGCTTTGCATCAGCTCAGCTCCGGCTGTTGCGGCCTTTTGGGGTGTGAATCAGTGGATAGAGGATCTTCCTCTCTGACTCTCCTTCTCTGTCAGTCTGACTTTCCATTAAAATTAAATCTTGTTTTAAAAAAGAAGAAATAACAAGACTAGAACCCCTGACAAGCCAGAGGTTCTAGTTGGTATAATCGAGCTAAATAAATACATATAAAATAGGAAAAAATAAACATGTTAGAAAATAAGAAATGAACCTCTTATTATTTGTGTATAACATTATAGCTTATTATAATATTCAAAAGAATCCCCTGATAATCTATCTGATTTAGAGGGGAAATTAATGATATCACTAGAAACAAAGTCACCAGGCAAAAATCAGGTTTATTTATTTATTTTTTTGGTGGTAAATGATGATAAAAAGACATCTGAAAGTTTGGCATTTAAATAGAATGCAAGCACTTTATAGCTCAGAGTACATCTAACAAAAGCGAACTGACGTCTGTGCATAGAAAAGTAGAAGACATTATAGGGAGAAATGAAAGACTGAAGGGGAGAGAAAGCGTTCATGGACTGGAAGACTCAGTATTTCTGAGGATGTCAATTATCCCCCCTGGTGATGTCGTCAGACAACTCTAATGCCAGACAAAACCACGAGAAAGGGCTCACATGTGCATAGATGGAAATTCGTGCTCTGATCCTAAGATTTCTATAGTTTCAAGTTAATTCTGAAAACTACCAAGATGAGCCAAGTCCTGGGAAACAGCAAACATGAGATAACTTCTGTTTCCTGATATTCTGACTGGTTGTGAATCACAAGAACAGAGTAATCTCTGTGCACAGACTGACTTGGAAAGCAGCGTGAGAAATCCAGAAAGAGACCTGCAGGATAGGGGAACATACAGCATTAAAAGCGTGGTGAAGGATGATTTTTTAGATAATACGTTGAGTTCAATAGATTTGATATGAGAAAGAACTAATCCTGTTCCCATCTTTTTCACTCCACAGAAGTCTAATGAGAAAAATAAAATCATGAAATATTTATAATCTACTGTGGAGATTTCCTTAAGACCCTGCAGTAGGAAAAGATATCTTAAGAAAAAAAAGAAAGGGCTAATTATAAGGGGAAAGATGGACAAATTGAACACTGTTAGTAATGTTTGTCCTTAAGAAAGGAAAAAAGTCAGACCCTGCGAGAGAGGAGAGATTTCCGATATCTGTGATCAACACATGCCTTGCTTCCTGAGCCTGTAAATGAACTACTAGAAATAAGCTACTTACTAAGATATTTCAACAAAAAATGGGCAAAAGTCTTGAACCACCACTTCACAAAAGAGAATACAGTAAGTAAAAAGAGGCTCAGTGTCTCTAGTCACAACAGGAATGAAAAATAAAATTCACAATGCAATAATGTTACGTCTAAGCCAGAATGTCTGAGATGAAAGGACTGACAATGGCCAATGTTGGTTAAGATGCAGAGCAACTCAACCCTTCCTGCACTACTGGCATGAATACCAATTGGTACATTTCAGAAAGCTGTTTCACAAACATTTATTAAAATTGAACATATACTCATCCATAACCCAACAATTCTACTTAAAATATGTACTCAGTAGAAATTTTCACCAAGAAATACTTGCAAAAGTGTCTGCAGTAGTAATATTTTAGGGGCATTCTAAAGGTTCTTCAACTGTAAAATTGGTAAGCTGTAGAATCTTCATGCAACGGAATATTACAACAAATGGTAATTGATGGAACTTTTGCATGCCGCAGGCATAAATAAATCTGATTACCAATATGCCAAACCAAAAGAAGCCAGAGTATATGATTTCTAATCTCATGATTAATACATTTCTGAAACAAGCCAAGCTGATCTGTGCTTTTGGAAGTCAGGAGACCTGTTTATTTTGAGGGAAAAAAGAGACAGTACTTACAAATGATTGGAATAAGGTCTTCTAAGTTCTTCATATTTATTTTTTTGATTTTGGGTGATAATCTCATTGAAATGCTCACATTTTGCAATGTCATTTATTTATGCATGAATATTGTACTTAAAACACTATGTAAGCCAGGGAATCATCCCTTTAATTATGTAAATAAGTCAATCAATCTAATGAAGTATATTAAGTTTACAATAGTGCTACATCTCTCATGATGATGTTGGCAAATTGAGTTTGGAAAATACTGAATTTATTGCAACTTAGGTTTTCATTTCTCATTTTTTTCTTGTATCTTTAAAGACTCTCATTATAAAAGTGAGAGAATGTGTTCTTAAGATTTATTTATTTTTGTTTGAGAGGTATGTTTGCACAGAGACAGAGAAGGAGAGCTAAAGAGAGAGAGGTCTCCCATCTTACTTGTCCACTTGGGAAGTGAAGCAGCTGAGACATAAATTAGTGTCCACATGGGGATGCTGGCACTACAGACAGTGAATTAGCTTGCAATACCACTGTGTTTGCCCCTCTTGTGTATTTTTGATGTCCAATTAAGCTGGAGACAATGAAAGTCTATTCCAACTCCAATTACTGCCTAATCCTAACCACTTGATTGTCCTCAAAATAATATTGTACTTCGGAAAGAATTTTATTCAGTCCTTTTAACTTTGCAAAGATAAGAATGACGAAGGAGACATGGAAGGGAGTGGAGAAGAAGAAGGGAGAAGAGGAGAGAGAAGAAATATATACAAGTTGTAGAACCCAACTTGTCTTGAATTCCAGCTTTTTCTTAGCTACTTGCTGGCTGGAGAATTTGGGCAAGATTTTAATATGGATGTGCTTCCCTCCACTTCCTCATTTGTAAAATGAATTGCCATGGTGGTTTTACAGGATAACATAAGTAAAGGCTTTTGGTACCACGCCTAGGTACACACCACAAAGTTATGAGCTCTGTATTGTCTTTGGTTTTTAATTGCTCCAGCAACAGGATTAAAGAGAGAATAAGTTATCTTCAGGTATCGTGTGTTTCTAGCACACAATGTTGTTTTTTGTCATGCATCAGGTGATTTGGATTTAATCTCCCAAGAAAAACTTCAGAATAAAGGGGTATTCAATAAGTTTGTAGAAAATATATATTAGTAAATGATATGCATGGATTTAAACATTTCTCACACAAAGCAAATGCTCATTTAATTTTTGTTTGTTTCATGAATCTTCTTTTTAAAAATGATTTATTTTTTATTGCAAAATTAGATATACAGAGAGGAGGAGAAACAGAGAGGAAGATCTTCTGTCTGATGATTCACTACCCAAGTGACTGCAACAGCCAGAGCTGAGTCGATCCGAAGCCAGGAGCCAGGAACTTCTTCCAGGTCTCTCATGCAGGTGCAGGATCCCAAGGCCTTGAGCCATCTTGTATTGCTTTCCCAGGCCACAAACAGGGAGCAAGATGGGAAGAGGAGCAGGCAGGATACAAAACGGTGCCTTTATGGGATCCTGGTATTTGCAAGATGAGGATTTAGCCACTGGGCTATGGCATTGGACCCTGTTCTGTGAATCTTTGACGTCCCCTTGTATGTTGTTCATAGAGTTTGTACTTAAAAAAGATTTGTTGAATAAATGTTGTGTGAAGTCTTCATTTCCATTCTACCAAAGCTCAGCATGGTAGCTTGTTTGTGCTAACACATAGTGTATCCTGACACCTAACTCCTGTAAGGAAGGTGTATGCTGTTAAAAAGACCTATTTGGGAGGCCAGCAGAGTTGATGTGCCCCTAGAAGTCATAGGCAAGCAAGAGAGTAGCCATATGTTGCTTGCTTAATAGTTAAAAACATAGATTCTACAGTCACGTCTTTGAAGTTGAAGTCTCGTTTTGAATAATTACTGAACTTCTCTGTGCTTCCGATGCCACACCTGTCAAAAGGCGACAATGACCACAAAAGTCCAATTTCAGATGGATATTGCATGCATGAAGTGGATTAGTATGTTAAAGTGAAAAGCACCTGTCTTGTATTTGCAGCTAGGACTATTTTGAGGGACTTGCATGGAGGCAATGCCAGGGAAGATTGAATAGATCGTTGTGACAGAATCTGTAAGAGTTGCATGGTCTTCCATTTCAGGTTCCTCAGTTGCAGTGTCCTTAACTAAAACTGTGCCAAGTCAAACCAGCTGCACCCGAGACCACTGTCTCTTCTGATATGCCACTTGCACTTAGAAAAATACAGGAGCCTATTGGAGAGAGTGCTGCTCTGGAGAATAGAGGTCCCGGCTGGCTCTACCCTGGAACTCTCATTAAACCGCTATCCTTCTGTGAGATTGACTTTCTTCTCTCTGAGATGAAGAGCTGTCCTACATAACCTCTAAATTCTCTCCCAGTTGTAAGATGTCAGTCTTTCAGAATTTGTCCATTGGTATCAGATTCTGAGATACTGAACATGTCAGGGACATGCTGTGTTTAGACATCACTTCCAGCTGACTTCAGGACAAGTTTTTCCCCTTCCTTATTGTGTGGTCTAGGGTGGAAAACTAGGGCTTTGGGGTCTTCGTGATAAACACAAAATCTGTGTGTTTACTGGTACAATAAATAAATCCTCAATTTGTCTTTTTGCAGCCTCCAGGAAGAGTGGGAGGAGAGATAAGAGAACATCCAGCCACTTTTGAAAGTTGAATTTTCTGGCTCCACTAAAGTACATGTCAACATATAATGTGGATTAGTCTTTGGGAGCTCAGATAATTGTTTATAGCCTTTTAACTGTCATATACAATGGTTAGATACTGGAAAAAGACAATTGCTTTAAACTTCAAAGTAGGATAGAAAGATGACTGGGGATTCTATAGATTGAAAATGCTAGAATATTTTATGCTGTCTATTAAGTAACATTCTGAAAACGATATTAGGAAAACAATCATGATAATACAAAGATATGTTATCAATTTGCATCCATAATCTAAACTAGATTGTGGAATCAATGGTTTTGAGTTCCTAGACTGGAAGATGGTAGTGATCTAGGAAGATCCACCGAAGATGTGTCCACACTGGATTACTCACCAGGAGCACAGCTGCCCTAGCGAGTTGAGATCAGTCTCCAGGCACGCCCAAAGAGGACATTTACAGATATTGGTTCCTAGTTCCTGGCTTTAGTCTAACAAGTATTTGGGGACTGAATCAATAATTGGGAAGCTGTTTATCATTTGTTTCTCTGCCTCTCATATAAATAAGTAAAATTTTGAATAAAAAGAAATTATGTGTTTATAGCTTCCCTTAATGGTTTCCCAGTATGGCTACCAATGCTGTGGTTCCTAGGCAGACTTGTGAGCGTTGAGTTGCAGTGAGGGAATGCTCTGCTCTGTACCTCTGGGAATATCAGGACCGGGACAACTTTGCAATGAGAGTCTCTGATGGCTCCACTTAATGGAAGAACTTTTCCATCTCCTCATCCCTTTTCTTACAAAATGTTCGCTCAGTGCTTTTTTTGCCACCCCCCCCACAGAATGGAGGATTGATGAGTTAGACACGATTTTGAATTGTATTGACCTGTCTCTTGCTATCTGTGTGAACTTGAACAACTCACGTCATCTCACTTTCTTGACCCACGTAGTAGAGATAGCAATACTTTCTGAAGAGTTGAAGAGTATGTGTCAAACACACAACATGGTGCCTGTTGGTCAAGAGATGTAACTCCCTTATGCTTTTCTTTCTCTCCTCTTGCCATTCTCCATGTGTCATGTTGCCTGCTACAAATTTGGTGCATTTTAATGTAACTAAAGAGTGAACACATTTGAGTGATTAACGTACTACCTGTGTGATGTCTGCCTTTTTGCATACGCTGGATATTTTTAAATGAAAGAATTCAAGTTCCAGGTACCCATGTGGTTCAAGCAGCCCCAATCCTCCCACAGCTAGGGATATGATCGTATCATGAAGCATGACAACCCCACAGGTGTGGCTCTTTCTGAAGGATTTGTGATTCACAATCCCCATGGAAGTTTGTGAATGCAGTATTTTCACTCATCCAGTTCAGTCTGCAGGGTCTCCTCCAAACCACAGACTTCTCTGGGTTGGAT
The DNA here is from genome assembly GCF_017591425.1 of Ochotona curzoniae. Taxonomy (NCBI): domain Eukaryota; kingdom Metazoa; phylum Chordata; class Mammalia; order Lagomorpha; family Ochotonidae; genus Ochotona; species Ochotona curzoniae. The sequence continues at coordinate 2,123,146 of NW_024465654.1, read as the reverse complement.
CACAGTCATCTTTGTTCCCCAACATCGACACATTCAATGTGTGCCACAGATGCTGAGTGAAGGAAAGAAATGCTATAAAAGAAAAAGTCAAATCATATGGTTGTCTTGAAACATGAAAATTCTCTGCTCTGACATCTGCAGGAGACAGGTTTTTGTTCCCCGAGAGGAGAAGCCTCTTCTGATTCAGGGAATAAGAACCCCTAGATGCACCCCTCAGACAAATGGTCCCCTTGCGCCTATTTCAGAACTTGGCCTTGAAATTTAGAATTGGATCCTCAAGAGAGCTAGCAGAAGGCACACGTTTATCTTCCAAGAACACTATAATGGGAAAGAGGAACTATAGCTCACTTTTCTAAAAAGTAATTTAATTATGCAACAGCGAACGTGACGACAGAGATTCCCCGCAGAGCTGCTAAGGGCCTCCGATCTCATTTTTTGCTTCCTAGGTGCGACTTTAGTTCAAGCACAAAAGGAAACAATAACATTGTGTCTGTTGTGCTTTATATATGCTTGATGTTTACTTATTACGGCTATGACCTCAAGTCTGCCTCTATGCTTTAAGATCAAGATTACAAAAATTTAATTCCCAATGGAACAGAGCTCAAAGGTAATATCTTTAAAAGATGATTTGGAGAGGATGGGGAGGTGGAACTGGCATGATGACTCAATTGATTAGTCCTCTACCTGCAAGTACTGATATCCTGTATGGGTTCTGGTTTCTGTCCCGGACACTCCACTTCCCATCGAGCTCCCTGCTTGTGGCCTGGGAATGAAGTGGAGAATGGCCCAAAGCATTGGGACCCTGCACTCATGTGGGAGACCTGGAAGAGGCTCCTTGTTTCTGGGTTTGGATCAGCTCAGCTTCAGCCATTACTGCCACTTGGGGAGTGAGCCAGTGGATGGAAGATCTTTCTCTCTGTCTCTCCTTTCTGTAGACCTGCCTTTCCAATAAAAATAAATAAACATAGATTTTTAAGAGATGGTTTGATCATGAGGGTTCTGTTCTCCTGAATGGATTATTGTCATTTCTGTTGTCATTTGAGTGGGTTTGTTGTAAGGGAAAGTCAGCATTCGGCTCCCTCTTGCTGTCTTACGTGAATCTCTCATCCTTCTACCTATCACCACGGTATGATGCAAAACTAAGGCCCTCACCAGATATGGGCTTCTTGTGGAAATCCTTGCCTCCAATAATTAAAAAATGCAACCCTGGGGTGATTCTTGGACCCGGTGGTTAAGATGTCTGCATTCTGTATCAAGTGCCTGGGCCCAAATCAGACCAGTTCCTGGTCAAGCTTCCTATTAATGTATAGCTAGGCTGAGATGATGCCTTAGGTAGCTGGGACTCCACCACTCCCCTGGGAGGCTTGGGTTGACTTTCCAGATTCCAACATTTGGACCTTTGGGGAGTAAACCAGCAGATGGGATCACTCTGTTTAACTCTGTTCCTCTCTTGCTCTGTCTACTCACACATAGACCTATGTTCATTATCCAGGCTGTGGCATTCCTTGACAGCAGCAAAACTGGACCAAAATTCTGATTCTGAGAGATCTAGAGAATGTCTTCCAAGATCTTTGCAGGAGACCATACATCTCTGCAGTGAGAGCAAACTCGAATTCCATCCCCGTAGCCAGGCCACTGCAGTCACTTCCTACGAAGGAATCCCCAAGTCTCTCCCAGGCTGGTCTCTTTCTCACGCTGACACCTCCAGGAATTTGCTTGAAAGCAGAAGCTATCATGTCAAAATATTTTTTTTTCTTTAAACCCCAACATCATTGTTGGGCCTGTAGGATAAAACTTATATCTGTAGCAGACAAGCCTCTCTCTCTTACCCTGTGGACCCAATCTTCATGCTTTGTCTCACCATAGAACAACACCTTACTGTCCCAAGTTTTTCACTAGGTTCTTTGCATGATTGCGCTTTTTGTATTAACTTCTCTCTCTGCTTGGGATTCTCTATGAGGATTTCTCTATATACTTCATAGCTCATATGAAGTTCATTGAGCTTATATGAAGTCACTGAACTTATATGAAGCACCTGTTCTGGTCAGATGATCCATTTAACCTGTTGGTCCTTTACAGAAATTGAAGATTTTTTTTTCTGTATGCGTTGGTTTAAGATTCATGTTTTATTATGCATATAGGGAGCTGTTTTGCTATTTTGAGCTGAACTGTGCTCCTCTTCAAATATATCTATTGATCTCCTAACTTCTAGGAATTGAGAATGGGCCTGTGTTTGGAGAAGGAGCCTTTAAAGGTGCGGTCAAGTGAAAACGAGATTCCTAGAGTGGATCCTAAATCTAATCTGATGAGTGGTCCTTGGGAGAAGAGTGGGATACAGAGAGGCACCAGGGGTGCATACCCACGGGAGACCACGTGAGGACACGGGGAGAAGGTAGCAGCCTTCTGAGCCTGAGAGGAGACCTCAGAGGAAAGCAGACATGGTGACACTGCGGTCTCACATCTCTGTCTTCCAGAGCTGCAAGTACTAAATCTGTGTTGCCTACACCATCCAGTTTATGGTATTTGGTTATGGCTATCCTAGCAAACTAATACACTTGCAATAGGCAAAATAAATAAATAAATAATCTTCCTTTTAAAGTTCTGGATTCTTTAAATTGTTAGTAATTGGAACTTCTAGGAACATGGGTGATAACCCATACACTTATGCCAGATGATGCAGAGAATCTGAAATTGACATTGGCCCGGGGTGGTAGCCTAATCACTAATGCCATTGCCTTGCATGTGCCGGGATCCCATATGGGCCCTGGTTCTAATCCTGGCAGCTCCGCTTCCCATCCAGCTCCCTGCTTGTGTCCTGGGAAAGCAGTCGAGGACAGTCCAAAGCCTTGGGACCCTGCTCCCTTGTGGGAGACCTGTAGGAGTCTCCTGGCTCCTGGCTTCACATCGGCTCAGCTCTGGCCATTGGAGCCACTTGGGGGTTGAACCAATGGACAGAATATATTCCTGTCTCTCCTCCTATGGGTATATCTGACTTTCCAATAAAATAAGTAAGTCTTAGAGAGAGAGAGATCACCCAAGAGGAGTATGTGGATGCACATTGCAATCTGGGGAAAAGGAGGGATTCAGATGCAGAGGACATCTGTGGGGATTCCCAGGTTCTAGGTCATTCATGACGTGCTGCTTTCCCCTGGTTCTGCTGCCCACTCCCTGCAGCCAGGTGTGGGCTCAGCAGACCTTCAAAGACATCATCCTCTTCCCCCCCCCCGCCCCCGCCCCGTGAAAGGCTTTCATATCACTTTGCAGTGAGCTTTAAGGTTCTGGGCTTGATTTTCCTTGATCACAAGGACGTAAGAGATGTTCTTTTTTATTCCATGTCAAAATTTATTAGCATAACCTCCACCCCACTTACTGCCTTCCACCCCTTAAAAACAAGACATTCCTCTCAAGTGAAATAACATGCCTGTGACAAAGACAAATGGAGAGCAGGGAGAGAACGAAGGGGAGACTGAATTATTTTCTCTCTTTCCCATATAAATATAGTAGGAGAATGTCCAAATGTATAACAGAGCTTTGGGGAAAGATCCCGGCCTAGGAACAAGGGAGGAGCTAGGACTCAGCTTTTGCCTTCTAACTTTTACTAGAGGAAAAATTGTTGTTGGAGCCAAACTGTGCCCAGAGTGACCTTCTCCCTTTCATCCTTTTCAAAGGACATCATTTCCAGGCTGTCTTCTGAGATGAGTGCTCTCGTTTCACTCTGTGTGTTAGGACACTCTCCTATATCCTTATACCACATTCACCTGCAGTCTTGTGAGCTCCTCGAACGCACACATGTTCATGGCTTTTATGGTAGCATTCTAAATGATTTCTCTATTTACTCATTTATTGGAAAGACAGGTTGACAAAGAGAAAGAAAGAGAGAGACTCCCCAAATGCCTACAACAGCCAGGGCTGAACCACGCTAACCAAAGGAGGCCAGAACTCAATCCAGGTTCTCCACATGCACGGAGTGGCCAGGATTCAAACTGGCATTCTAATATGGGGCATGGGTATCTTAAATAGCAGCTAAGTTGGCTAATCTATCATTTCTGCTTAGTTTTAAAAGATTTATTTATTTTTATTGCAAAGTCAGACATACAGAGAGGAGAAGAGACAGAGAGGAAGATCTTCTGTCTGATGATTCACTCCCTGAGTGACCACAATGGCCACAGCTGAGCTGATCCAAAGCCAGGAGCTTCTTCTGGATCTCCCACATGGGTGCAGGAGCCAAAGGCCTTGGGCCGTCCTCTACTGCTTTCCCAGGCCGCAGGAGGGAGCTGGATGGAAAGCGGGGCTGCCGGGATTAGAACCAGAGCACATATGGGATCCCAGCCTCTAGGCCACCGCATCGGGCCCCCATTTAAATATATTTTTAACAACAGTACAGCTTTTGTTTTAAGACAAGACCATCTAGTTTAGTGTCTGGAGTCCTGTAGGTGCTTTACATTTTTTTTTAACTACAAATGAGTGAAAGAGTGGAACTAAGTTTGTCTTTCCTATCCCCACTTCTGCACATACACAGTCACAAAGACACACACACATACATAAACAGACACACACATAAGTGAACACGCACTCAGCTTTGTTCACTTTTTGCATATTCTTGATTGCCTTGTGATTATAGAGCATGCCAGTTCAGCTCAACGCATAACTCTAAGACTTAGGAGAAAATTACGGAAATTAAGACAACTTAGAAAGTTAGATTTTGAATGATAGCATTGTGGAGGAACGTAGTCAGAATGGAAATAATTCCATGAGCCAAATGATTCTGTCCTAGGTTCAGTTGCCCAAACATCATTTGGAGATGGGTCTATGAGCTTGCCCAACGATTCTGAGATCTATATAATAGGCTTTCAAGAAGTTCTTCATATAGTTGGAGGAAGAGGAGATATAACATGGAGTAGAGGAGAAAGGAGATATCAAAAATAACTGGCCCCAGGGAAGGTGTTTGGATCAAGAGTTAAGACTTCAGTGAAGATGCCAGTGTCCAGAACTGGCATTGTGACTTGGTAGGTAAAGTTGCTGCCTGCAATGCCAGCATCCCATACGGACACCAGTGTGTTTCCTGGCTGCTCCACTTCTGATCCAGTTCTCTGCTAATGGCATAAGAAATGGAGCAGAAAATGACCTATGAAAGACCTAGATAAATCTGGCTTTCCTGCATAGGCCATTGTGGCTATTTGGGGAGAACCAATGATAGAAGATCTCTTTCTCTGTCTTTCCCTCTCTTTCTCTTAAATTCTGCCTTTTAAATACGTAAATAAATAATTTGAGAAACGAGATGACTGTGTCCCATCTCAGAGTACTAGGATTCTACAGCTGGCTCTGGTGCTGGCGCTGGCTCGGGACTCCAGCTTCCAGTCAATATGCATGCTCAGGGGCAATTGTGATGGCTCAAGAGCTTGGGCTAACTCGTCTTGCTGAACGCATCAGGGCTATGGACAGCATGCTACGGAATCCATTAGATTTAGCATTCCATCTACTTTGGAAAATATATTCTGTATGACTTCAAATTTAAATGTGGATCCATCTGAGCATTTCTCAACCAGTGATTCATTTTAATCCTGGTTCCCCACTTCCCAGTGTGGTTCCAGAGAACAAGCCTGTGTCCGCACTCCTCTTTCAGGGTGTGGCAACTAATGATCTCCATTCCACAGAAGCTTTCTGGGGCTGATGACAGCTGGGCCCCTAAAGTAAATTGGACCATGCAGCTGATGAGTGAAGCAACGTTAATTAATGAAACTAGAATGAATGGCTTCTGGTAATTCATTCATTCAGCGTCTATTTACTCACAAAGCACCCTTGTTTTGATTTCCTCAAGGACACACTGACATTTCCTTTGAAATACAAAACAAATCCACTTGCATTAATCTCAGAAATAAAGGGCTGGAGAGGCAAGGCAACAATCATAAGCTACTTCTATTTTCAAAATCCTAGAAAGATGGCTTATAACTGAGTGGGTTTGTGACTCTCAGTGTCTCAGTGTCTCTCTCCTGCTCTCCACTCCCATCCTTGTGTGTCGGAGGAATAATAGACACTGAGGAACTGTTAGCCATCTCTCGCACAGTGGTTGAAAGACCAATTACCTCCCTGATCCTTACTAATAACAAAAAGTAAAAATAGTTAAAAAAAAATAGTCAACTTGAGTTGACTTCTGAAGAACAAAGTTTTGGATAAATAGCCTAAGTATATTGTCTTAGTTAATACTAAAAATAGCTCTGCAACTTACCTGCCAGGATTATTCCAACATGCATATAGGTAGATTGAGGCTTGCTGCCCACAGCTGGCAAAGGGCAGAAGTAGAATTCGTGCCATAGCTGGGAAAGGGCAGAAGCAGGACTGTCACTCCATTTAGCTGACTATGGAGTCAATGGTCTTATTTATGTGTGTGTGTGTGTGTGTGTGTGTGTGTGTGTGTGTGTGTGTGCTGCATTTATTGATTCCTGGCAACTCAGGCCTGATAAGATGACTCAAGTAACTTCAGAAACTTAGACAAGGAAAATATCCATTCGTTGTTGTTCAACCATTTGTTATACAAAATGTAAGAGAGGATGGGGTTAATGCTGTGGTGCATGGGGTTAAACTACCATCTGTACCACCAGCATCATGCAGGGATATGGTTTCTAGTCCTGGCTGCTCAACTTCCAATCCAGATCCCTGCTAGTTCACCTGGGAAAGCCGCAGAGTTTGGCCCAAGTGTTTGAGCTGCTGCAGTCATGTTGGAGACCTCCTGACTCCTGCCTTCAGCCTGGTCCAGCTCTGGCTGATACGGCCATTTGGAGAGTGAACCAATAAATGGAAGATCTCTCTCTATAAATATATCTTATCTTTCCAATAAATAAATAAATTAATTAATAAATAATTCATTTTTAAAAAATGTAAGAGTCAGGAGCAGTTTCACTGACCACGCCTGTACAATAAGAGACAGCAGCATATAGAGTTCATTCATTCCTTCACAAAGCAAAACAGTAAAGCCCTGAGCACATTGCAGGAGGCAGGTCCTAGGCTAACAATTATTTTCTCAGTGCTCAGCAAAAATAGGCATGGTCTTTCTCTTCAGGGAGCTCATAGCTTGAGGGAGACATTGGCATGAATCATGTGACAAGAACAGCAGCTATTGCTACAACTAATAACCATTCTTCATCCACACATTTGTGAAGTGCTGTAAGGAAAATGCCATGAGAATAACATAATGGGAAGAGGCATTTTCATTAGACTGATTTGCGACTACTTGTCGGTAGAAAAATCATCTCTGCTGCACCATGAAACGCAAAAGGAGGCATGACCAGACAATGGCAGGTGTCTTCAGGCAGAGAGAATGACCTGTACAAATGTCTTCAGGTGCTAGTGGAAGACCAGGAAGAGTCAAGGATTGCCTAGAAGACACAAGTCGAGGCATGTTGGGCCTTGGAGACTGAGAGAAGGTGTTTGGATTTTTTAATCTCATACCAGTGGGATGTTTTCAGGAGTAGAATCACTGATTAAAATTTTAGAGCCTTCTTGTGGGTATATGGATAAAGAGTAAAAGGAGATGAAAGCATGAAGAATGAAAAAGGAACAAAAGAAACTAGAACAACTAGTTCTGGTGAGAAACGACGGTGGTTTGGACAAGGGGAGGAGCCAGTTCTAGGTGATGAGTGGCAGCGGTAAGAAAGGCAGGCTTCATGTGTATTTTGAAACAAGTGGTTAAGCCCTTCTCCGATGCACATGGATGTTGAGGAACTTGTGGGGAATTATGGGCAGTTTAGTAGATCAACAAAGAGATGCTACAGGCAGAGTACCGGAATCACCCCTAAATCAGGGGTGATAGTGTGTACCTGTGTAGTCAGCACCACTGAGTAAACAATATTTCCTTCATGTCTTCTGTTTCATCATAAAAGCCAATGTAAACATTTTCACTGTTCTACAACATACATGTGTAACAGAGGCTAACTCCATGGCATGGTAGGTCAAGCCCTTGTCTGTGGTATGGGTATCCCATACGGCTCCATTTGTTGTCCCATTTGCGCTACGTCGGTGGCCTGGGGAAGCAATGGAGAGTGGCTCAAGTCCTCGGGACTCTGCAACTGCATGGGAGACCTACAGGAGGCTCCTGGTTCCTACTTTTGGATCTACTTAGCTCCAGTTCTTGTGGCTCTTTGGAGAATGAATCAAGAGATGGAGGACTTCTTTCTGTCTCTTTTCTCTGTAAATCTGCTTTTCAAATAAAAGTTGAATAAATTTTAAACACAAAGATGCCCATGTATAAGATATATAAGAATGTAATACAATAGCATTGAAATATTAAGTCTTGTCAAATAATTTACAATCAAATAAAATGGATCATCCAGGTGATTTCAAGTACCTCCTGGCACAAACCCAGATGTTCTTAGAGTTTTGTATTTCCTCTGTCTGAGAAACACTCACGTTGTCAGTTAGTTAAAAAAAAAATAACAATAATAAAAAAAATATCAGTACAAGTAGATCTGGCTCCACCTTGCCGGTTCCCAGCGCTGACATAGTGATAATTCTGTACTATTTTCCAATCACAAGGTGATCAACTTGGCACAGCCACGTCAACATGGCGCATCATCTTATTACATCATAGGTGCGGGTCTTGTCTATCACCACTGGAGACGCTGTGCCCTCCAGCCCCTTCCCTGTCGTGTGTGCAGACCCAACTGAGGCAAGCAGCCAGCGCCAAGGCTCTGATACTACGCTGTGCTCCCGGAGTCAAGAGCATACACACCGAGGAATAGATGCGCACAGGCTGTGTCTGAGGAGGAAGTCACTTCTGCAGTCCTGAGCTCCATTGCATAGAAGTGGGAGGCTTGGCTGGGAGATGACCTTCATTAGCTCTGAACACCGCTTCCTCCTCCTTTCTTTCCCCCCTTAGAGATTTATTTATTCATTTGCCTTGGCGAAGTTAATGGGGGCTTGAGTTGGAAATGGCGGGTGGCCAACAGGCTGCTGTGGGTGGAGGGGGTTATATATTGCTTCCTGAAGGGTGACATCTGGGGAGGGAAGAAGATGGGCTGCTGAGGTCTGCTCTAATTGAATATCTAGTGAGCAAGATAGAAGACCCTGCCCCCCCCTCCCCCGCCACCTTCCCACCAGGGAGAAATTAGAATTTGAAGTAGCAGAAAGAAAGGGAAGGAGGAAGGCTGGGTGGGGTGAGAGAAAACAAGGCAAGCGGACAAGATCCAGTCATAGTCAGATCTCAGAACAAGGTGATAAGCCAGGGAGTCGGGGCTCTGTAGGGTGGAGGGGTGGTAAGACCTGCTGTCATCCATTTCTAACAGCAAGCACACCTAGAGAACAGGGCTGGTCAGGTCTTCCTAGTCTGAGCTGACCAAGCCTTAGTGTCGCTCCATGGCACCTTGCATGTCCAGGTTTGATGATGCATGAAACGCATTAGTTAGAATTAGGATTTTGAGTGCCCAGTGGGAGGCACTCAAATATTTTCAAAAATTTTTCAAATATTTTCAGTCCTTGTCATTCTTTCACATCACAGCGTGAAGGAGCTGCAGCAACAGAGGGAGAGGATTGTCAGGAGCATGTTAATTTTGTCGGGAGAAAGCAAAGAGGATATGAAAGAGAGTGTTAGGGAGGGAGTGAATGGGATTGGGAAGAGCAGAAATAGGTTGTTTTGGTCTCTCCTGTTGCATTAAGCCTACAAGAGTTTGAGTCTAAAAGGTTTGGCACCCGGTGCAGAAGCAGTTAAGGAGTTGTGAAAGAGGGTGAGAAGGGAGGAGGACTTTTAAGACCACAGAGCCCATGCTGGGAGCAAGGTGTGTCATATGAGTGGTCTGCAAAGGCATAAATAGCAGTTTGCAGTTGTAATAAAGGACCTGGAAATGAGGCCATCTGGACTTAGGGAGTACCCCAAAACCAGTGAATGGAGTTTATACAAGAACAAGGATGGGGGGATTGGAAATGCAGACACAGGGAAGAAATCCACGTGAAGATGTAAGCAGAGACTAGAGCTGTGATGTCTGTAAGACATGGCATTCCAGGAGCCACCCAAGCTGGACCAGTCAAGGAAGGAATCTCTCCCAAGGAATTTCAGGAACAGTGTGGCCTCTAAAGACTGTTGTCTTCCAGGGCTATGAGAGAAAAAAAAATCTTCTGTTGCTTAAAGTGACCTAGTTATTGGTGACTTCTTGGGGGCAACCTCAGGCAAATAAAATGCTGTGGTTTAGGGAGGGGAATCTGTATTCCACCAGTGAAGACATTGGCGAAGGAATCTGAGAATCAGTATAGTAGGCTGTTTGGCCAGGTGATTTCTAAGCTTCCTTATAATTCTCAGATTTTGTAACTTATAGTTTCCTTAGCTGCATTGATGTAGTGTTACACATTTGTATTTAATACTATTTCACATGTGAGTGTTATTTATATACCAGTTCATATGCTTATGCTTAGTGACTGCAGAATGTGTCATGAAATCATGCATCATGATTCTATTAGCTTTTGTCCTGCTGTTAGTGCTAATTGTACAGACTTGATCACACATACATCTACTTGTCTTTTTGTTTTGTTTTTGAGAGAGAGGGTGAATGGGAAAGAAAGAGAAAAACAGAGAGAGAGAGAGAGAGAGAGAGAGAGAGAATGCTCCCATCTCCTGGGTTGCCACCCTCCCTCCACTCATCCTATCCGGCCCCCCCAAAATCTTTTTTTACAGGAGTCAGGATTGGGTTTGGCTGAAGCCAGGAGATGGGACTATGAATCAGGTGCCCCGTGTGAGTGGCAGAAACTTTCCTGCTTGAGCCATCACTACAGCCTCCCAGGATATGCCTGAGAAGGAAGCTGGATTCAGGAGCCAAAGCTGGGACTCAAACACTGTAATAGCGAAGTGCCTATGTTGAACTGCTGGGCAGTGGCTCTCACTTGGAGGCTCTATTGTGTTTCAGAGGATACTTAGCAATGTTTGAGTACTCTACAGTCATCAGAAGTTTGAGGAGGGGTTACCACTGGCATCTAGTGATTAGAGGCTAAGGATGCTGCAAATCAATAGGTTTGTAGGTTTGACCCTCGCTATGTATTACAGGATTGTCAGGACTGTGGTTATAGTGAAATTTCAGAGACCTAAACAAAAAGTTGGTCCAAGAGTTTCACGGCTGGTTAGTGGGTAAGCCAGGGTCACTACTTTGGTTCAGATTTACCTTCCACCCCTTCCTGGCTGTCTCTTATTCATCTTTATCAAACAGGGTGTCTCTGGACCATGACTGATGAAACAGGAACTTTTTCAAATGACCACGTATTAACAGCATGTTGCCGGCCAGTGAGAGTCCAGGGATCCCGGCACCCTACACTGTGCCCTTCTCCAATATATAACTGTTTGTGGTTCTGTGAGGACAGTTGGGACCCAGCTACATGGCTTTTGGCATTGGAGGTGTCAGGTAGGGAATGAGGTCATCCACCCACACAGCTGGAATGGAAGGAAGAACGTGAAATTTCACTCTGGCATATAGTATTAATGAATCACAGCGTGTGATTCAGGGAACTTCGCCCAGTGATGCTGCAGTGCCACTGAGAGGGTCTTTGCTCTAAAAAAAATATAAAAATCTCAGGAGAGTCTTCAAAGGGCATTGATCATCTGAACAGGGCGCATTGCTTCACTGAGGGGCAGCAGAGCTGCAGCACAGCAAATACAAAGTGTGCTGCAAATAGAATGTCCCCATTGTCTGACACACATGGGAACAAAGTGCACTCGACCCCTTTTAAAAAGATTCTTAATGTTTGTAAAGAATCAAAAATATCTTTCTCCCAGAAAAAATGTTCACCATCCCCTCGTTTTTATCCAACAATGCTTCACTCTCCTTGTGTTTTAGTAGTTTTCAAGAAGGCTACTTGTTGACATGAGCCTCAGTTGCCTTTTATTATTCTTGGCCTATGTTGTCTAGAAGAGTGAAGGTTGGAAGGTGGATGTGGAGGGAGTAATCACCATGATGGCTAGAGTACAGAGCACAGGTAATATTCAAACATGGAGCACATATGCATTCATCCGTGGACTCAACAAAGATGAGCTGTGCATTTAACATTTACTAATGGGCACGCTATGGCTTACATGATGATGAAGACAAGTGCAACTCAAAAGATGTAGTTTGCATCCTGATTCCCTCAGTATGAAAGGGGAAGCTGTTGCCCTCGAATAGACATACACAAGGCTGTAGAATTTGAAAAGATAGAAATGCTTTTTAGCTTAGGAGCCTAGGAAAGGCTTTCTGGGATCTTGAAATGGTACTCATGCTAATGCTAAATAGATAAGATTAAGGCATGGCAGAGTATGGGCAGCTGGCCCTACATGAACAATATAGGTAGAATTGTAGGTTAAATATTGAAGGTAACAAATTATATGGGTTGGGTGCAGTTTAGATTAAGTATATATGGGAAGCAGTGGAAATGAAATTGGAAAAGATATGTTGGTATCAGGTGGTGGATTATATTACTGGATTAGTCCCATGTGAGTGCAGGGTCCCAAGGCTTTGTGTCATCCTTGACTGCTTTTCCAGGCCACAAGCAGGGAGCTGGTTGGGAAAGTGGGGCTGCCATAACATGAACTGGTGCCTATATGGGATCCCAGCATGTGCAAGGCTAGGCTAGGATTTTAGCCATTAGGCTACTGCACTGGGCCCCAGTTCTAGACAATGTTTATACCAGATTAACAAGAAAAGGAACTACTGGGGTTAATTTTCATTTGTATATTCAAGTACTATTTTCATAGTTACTGCTATAGCAGACATGGTATTGATCATGGAAGGTGCAAAGAGAAGTAGCAGCCATGTCACCTGTGGAAGACGGGATGAACTAAAGAAGGATGATGGGGCTGAGAAATATATGTGCTCTAGACAAGACTCACAGGGACAGGCATGAGAACAGAGATCAATTCATTTGGGGGACATAGAGCACAAGACTTTATTTTTCTAATTGGCTCTCTCTCTCTCTCCTTTTTCCTTGCACAGACAGCCATGTCTGAGATAGGTTGATCTAGCCTACAGAACAGACAGCATAATGGGGCCAGTGCTCTGGTGCACGCTAAGCTACCACCGGCAGTGTCAGCATCCTTTAGGAATGCTGGTCCGTGTTCTGGTTGTTCTACTTTTGAGCTAGCTTCCTTGCATTGCACCTTGGAAGGAAATGAAGATGTCCTAGGTAGATGGGACCATATCACCTATGTAGGTAACCTGGATGGAAATGTTCATTCCTGTCTCCACTTGGCCCAACCACAACCATTGGGACAATTGGGGGATGAGTCACTAGAGTTGGATAATTTGTATTGTGCTCTGGTGTAGGCTTGGTTGATTGATTCGTATCATGTATCAGAGCTCTCTTAGTTGATTGGGTGATTATTGTGTAACAACCCAGGGCTGCTCCCCTCTTCCACTTGGAGTAATATGGGACAGTTCACCAATCGGTGCTAGCTGATGAATAAAGACTCCTGAGTTTCAAAGAGTCAACTCACAACAGGAGGGATGCAATAAGGCAAGAGAGTGCAAAAGAACAAGAAAGGGCTGGGTTTGCTTTTGCAATAAACCCAGTCTGGAGTTTAAATCTCTTTATGCAGATTTACTTGCCTCTTCTGTAAGAGTCTACCTCTCAACATTGTTGCAATGGGGATTAAATTCCCAATACGCGAACTTTGGGTGACACATTCCAACCATGGGAAATGGCATCCCCAGAGCTGTCAATGTTTAGAGTCTGCTACTTCAGGATAGACATCTGTAATATGTCTGAAATAATTTAATAAAGAGGTTGGTGAATCTGTGCTGACAAAAGTGATATCTCTTTTTACTAAGTTTAATGAAATGTAGCGTTTTCTTCAGTTATGGAATAATATAATGAATAGTAACTGTGACTTTGTAGTCAATCAAATATGTTCCTGTGCAGACAGCTTCGTATTTGCCACTACAGATACAATTATATAACATTTCACCTGACTATGTATCATATTACTTAATTTGTCATCAAAAATCTATTCATTATGGTATTGTCAACTTGATCTTTTAGTATTTTGACAACTGTATTTTAATAAAAGCTAGTGTACATTTTTTATTTTTAGCATTTCTTCTTAAAAATATTGATTCATTTTATTTGAAAGGCAAATTGAGAAGGAGTGACAAAAAGAGAGATCTTCCATTCATTGGGTCACTCCCCAAATGGCCACAACAGCCAGAGCTGAGCCTGTCCAAAGCCACGGGTGCAGGGATCTAAGTTCTGAGCCATCTTCCTTTGCTTTCCTAGGCACATTACGAAGGAAATGAGTAGAAAGCAGAGGAGCTAGGACTTGGACAGGCACCTATGTGTGATGCTAGTGCCACAGGCGGAGGCTTAACTTGCTATGCCATGGTGCCAACTCCCAATAGCACACTTTTGATGCCATGCATTTTATTTTATGCACGTAAATGAAAGATATTTTATGAGTTTACAGACTTTACACTAGAGTGAGCAAAGGGTCTCAGGCACAAACTTTACAAGACTCTTATCCTTGTGGCTAAGAAAAGAACCCTACAGCAAGGGTCTAAGGAAGTCCCATGAAGAGTGATTCTGTTGATATAAACTCATCTGGGGTTATGGAAACATAACGCAGGGGTCATCCTCTGGGACGGGAAGAGACTGACAATGAAGAATAGAACTTCTCAGTATAGTTGTCCAAAACCGGTATGCTGTTGATGTATCTTGTTTCTGATGGCCATGGGAAAGGGAATAGCACACCAGAGTCCAGTAGTTGAGCACAGGTAGTGTTTTGTGGGGTCAACAGCTCGTGGGGAGCATAGCTGGTATGCTTCAATGACAGAAGTGTTGATACGAAGGTCACATTTTTCTTTCCTATACCACAGTCATCCACTCTCCCAAATGCTAGAGACAAGCATATGTCAACAGCTCAGTCAGGTCTCACATTGGGAGTATAGAGCAAAACACTGGGTGGGGTGAGTGGCAGAACTGACAAGTGGATGGCTAGGTAAGTGCCTACTTGTGTTTCCTTAGCATTAAGCACATTATTTCAATCATAAAGGTTCTAAAAGTATCTGCCGTTTTAATAACCAATGGACTGAGCATGTCAATGAAAGAATGCATTCATAGAAAGTGTGGTGTACCACTGTGCCAAGGAGGCTAGGCAGGTGGCTATCACTGTGGGGCAGTCACCCACCCTAGAGGAAGCCTCATTTATCATCAGCATTTATAGCTTATAATGATAACAACTTTCATCTGTTTCATTTTTGTTGATAAAGTCTTGGTTGCTGATGCAATCCCCTCTCCCCCTTTTTTTTTACCGCTTGCACACAGGACAGATCATGCCTTCCCCCGTTTGTGGGGCTCATGCGAACACATGAACTGGTGAAGCTCCTGCTCACTTCCCACGTTAGAATAAACATACCCAGACTCCTTAAGACAATGTCATACTCTACATCTGAGACAAAACCCTCATATCCTGAAGAGCAGCAAGGGGAAGATGCTGAAACCCTGAGTGAGTGAATGAGTGATGCTAAGTCAGCTTTTCCGTCATGCTCTAGACACTGTCCCTCTCTGCTCACTGTGACTGAATCAGCTCTGTCATTCCCATAGGAGCAACTGAGCATTTGCTCAGTGTGTGTGTGTGTGTGTTCTGGTTAGAATCTCTGCTTTGGACACCATGAATTGGGACAGGATCATGTTTACAGTGGGTTGCAATGCCTGTCAGCTCTTTCAGCCCTGTGTCCCAGGGACTGGCCCAGCCAGCTTGTTGAATACTGAGCAGGACTCAGGACCACATTTCTCCAGGAACAAGAGGGGACAGAGAGGAAGGGAGGCATTGATTCCAGGCAGGTGGCTTGTTAGGATGACTTGTGGGGCCTGGGCTGCCCTGTGTCCGTGAGTCACCACCGCTAAGTTTAGTGCTGGCTTCAGGCACTGAACAGATGGGCAGCCAGAGTGAAGACATTCTGCTGGACTTCAGCCCAGCACGGCTCTGTCTGATTGGTGCCTTAGGACTGACTCAGAGAGGCCAGGTTTGAGCTGACAGCGACATGATGTATTGTGCTTGGGGATAGCAGGTGGAGGACAAGAATCCATGACTGCCCATCATTCCTTCTCCACTCATTCATTTTTCTTGAGTACTGATTGTACCAAAACACAGAAAAATTCCTCCCTCAAAAAGTTTGCCATCTAAGAGGAAGACAGTTTATGACAACTTAGGCATAGCAATAGGGTGCAGATATATGGGTAATGGACAGGAAAAAATGATGAATAAAATCTGAGCAGCGTCTGGCAATGGACAATCACCTCGTAATCACATTGTAATCCTCAGGCGAAGCAGAGGTGCCCAATATCTCAGGGGAGACAGGAACCCCAAGGTGTCCTGGAGTGAGTCTGCCTCCTTCAACTATCAATTCATTCAGATTTTTTTTTCTGCTACTGGGACATGAAGGACATGTTGTCCATTTTCTGGGTGGGCAACAACATGGTGTACTGGAGCCTTGGTTCTGAACAAGAATTGTAGTTTAATGACCTTGACACCTCCCAATTTCACCTCTCTCACAGCCTCTTTTTCTCACTTTACTTTCCTTGCCTCCCTTAAGATTAGTTTGCTTTTTCTATTTCTTTCTTAGGCATGGATTAACTTTTTTTCTAAAACAAAAAATATTTATTATTATTGAAAAAGGCAGATCAGATTTATCAAGAGGAGAGACAGAAAGATCTATCCACTGCTTCACTTCTGAAATGGTTGTAACAGCCAGAGCTGAGCTGATCCAAAGCAGGATCCAGGGGCTTCTTCTGAGTCTCTCAGGTGGGATCTGGGTGGCCTCTGCTTGGCCCATCCTCTGTTGCTTTCTCAGGCCACAAACAAGAAGCCGGATGGGAACTGGAGCAGCCAGAACATGAATCAGTGCCCATATGGGATCTCAGTGCTTGCAAGAGGGGAGGACTTAGCCATTAACATTAACTTTAAATGTTTTAACCCTAGTCCTGCATCTTCAGAAGCCGTATTTCTGTCTGTCAATTAGCAATGACTTGGAGGTACAACACATGGCTTATGTCTTGGACAAGGGGTATGAGCAAGCTGGTGGGACGAGTGTGATGTTATTTTTCACAGAGGGGTAAGATAGTGTTACGGCCATTCCATGAAGTGGCACTCAGTACTTTATTTTCTTCCCAGCATCTCTGCAGGGCTATGGTTAGAATTCAACATTTCACCTTGTACCCTAGAAACTCAGATTCGCAAGTGATTGCTTCAAGAAAAATTTACTCTTATGGTGTTGAAATGATGGTGCAACCAGTTAGGTTATAATGCATAATGCCTGTATCCCATATGAACACCCATTTAAGTCCTAGTTTGCTCTGCTTCTGATCCAGTTCCCTGCTAATGTGCCTGGAAAGGCAGCACAAGATGGACCCAGTGCTTGAGGTCATGTTACCTACGCGGGAGACCTGGAAGGAGCTCCAGGCTCCTGGCTTTTGGCCTGGCCTAGGTCTAGCAATTGCAGCCATGATGGGAGTTAAACGGTGGATCGAAGCTCTTTCTCTCTGCTACTTTTTCTTTCTCTCTGCCACTTTACTTAAAAAATTATATACATATATATATACATATATATAATATTTTATATCTATAATTTTTTTAAGGATCTTTACTCTTCTGCTAGGTAGTGAAATCCCAGAATGGAGTCATCACCTGTGATGGGATCCAGAGGGCAGGTCTTCTTTGAATCAGTGTGATGAGTTTGTAGGCTAGAACTGAGGCTCTGTTGTTTCAGCATTTAGCTCATTGATTCTGAGCCTCTGATGGCCACTTAGAATTCAAGCATGCTCTCTGGTTTCCTGTTACAATGGCTCTCCTGATCGTTTCCGAGCCCAAGTTCTTAACACAGCATAGAAAAAATGTCTGTGAGCCACAGACAAACTGCAGCTACTCTTCTGATCCAAAGCAATGAATCCTGTTGGATGTCACTTCCTAATGAAATGGTTTGGAGATTGTTGGGTTGTGGGGAGGGAATTGTGTGGGTGGGGTGGTGTTGGGGTAGGGGTGGGAATACCAGTGAGGTTTATTGATAGTCTTCAGAATGACATTCTTGTTTCATCACATGACGAGTGTTTCCAAGGCACAGAGCCAAGGCCAGCCATAAACCTGTCAGGGTAAACATCTCTGTGAAATACCCCTGAACGCACAAAGCGGACGTTGGTCCAGGCAGCACAACTCACCTGTTTCACTCTTTGGAGGCAACTGTAAAACAGATGATCTAGAGAGGGTAGAGGTGGGTGTGCTTCTTGCAACCCGTTGGCGACAGGGTCAGACCTAGAAGTCAGGAATATTGACCTGCAGCCTTTGGCCCTTTTCCAAGGCCCAGACACTCTGGGTCTAGCTCTGTTTCTAAGATACAGCCTTAAAAATATTGACCTCTAGCTGCTGGAGGGCATGGGCTGCATGCCCAGAGAAGACCTGCCTGGACCTCAGCCCATGTATCATGGCCCTCCCTGTAGAATGAATGAATGGATGAGTGTACTAGGATTCAGAGTGTCCATTCTCACATCAGCTATGAACCTCTAATATCTGCAAACCTTTTGTTTGTTCTTGGTCTTCCACGTCCTGCTTTATAGAGCGAGCCTTTAAAATGAACAAGCTGCCTTCCATTCATTCTATTGGCCCGCTGCAACGTGTCCAAGACAAAAGAGATTTGTAACACCCAGTGGTGCGGTAAGCACAGAAAAACAGAAACTTTGAACATCCCCAAATGATTAATTCTTTTAAAATCCTTACTCTAAAATCTGATCTTTGATTTGTATCATAGTAATGTGTGCATCTTTATATCGGATTTTTGGGGGAAGTCTATATCCGGGTTTGTTTTGGTGTGTTTTGTGTGCTAGTCTTTTATCCGGTGGACCTATATGATTTCTGTTTTCACATGCACATTGTATCCCATGTGTCTGATTGTACCTGCTTCAGGATCATGATTCATCTCTACAGAATTCAAACATTTGAGCCTCCTAGCCACAAGATTTTGTTTAATGATGGATGCATGAGCCAACCCAATCCAAAGAGCCTGGAGATCCTGGAACTCTCCATAGAACTGGAGACTTAGACTTAAGTTCCTGCTGGACTTAGAATTGTGATGACATTAAGTTGTCTGGCCAGTAGGCAACCTCCTTCTCTGCATCATGAGGGAAGCTTGTCTGAGAGTACAGCCTACACAGAGCAAAGCAGACAGAGCTCAGGCACAGAGAAAGACATTTGAGCACCTGGAGTCAGCTGGGCCTGAGCCAAACCTTCCTTGGGTTGAATTCCATAAGTCAATAATTCATGCTTTGGCTTAAGCCAGTTTGGGATGAGTTTACTATGACTTGCCACTGGAAAAAAAAAAAAAAAAAGGTCTTGGAAACCAGAACTGGTATTTTCCCACCTCTGCTCCTTCAGCTATTGCGAAGTCTAAATTATGTTATGTCACTTATCTGGATGTTCAAGTGTAGCCCTGCATGGAATCTTAAATGAAGATGGTTTGAGCTGGTGTCTTGGCTCAACAGGCTAATCCTCTGCCTGCAAACACCAGCATCCCATATGGGTACCAGCTTGTGTCATGGCTGCTCTACTTTCCATCCAGCTTTCTGCTTGTGGCCTGGAAAAGCAGTAAATGACAGACAAAGTCCTTAGGATCCTGCTCCTGTGTGGGAGACTCAAAAAAAGAAGCTCCAGGCCCGGCGCGGTGGCGCAGTGGTTAAAGTCCTCACCTTGCACGCCCAGGATCCCATATGGGCGCTGGTTCTATCCCGGCAGCCCCGCTTCCCTTCCAGCTCCCTGCCTGTGGCCCAGGAAAGCAGTCGAGGACGGCCCAAAGCTTTGGGACCCTGCACCCGTGTGGGAGACCCGGAAGAGGTTCCTGGCTTTGGACCGGCATAGTATCGGCCCGTTGCGCTCACTTGGGGAGTGAATCATTGGACGGAAGATCTTCCTCTCTGTCTCTCCTCTCTACATATCCGCCTTTCCAATAAAAAAATAATAAAAATAAATCTTTTAAAAAATTGTTTGTAAAAGAGCTTCTGTCTACCGGTATAGTCCACAAATGCCTATGATGACCAGGGTTGAAGACTGAAGCTAGGAACACCATTCGTATCTCCTATACCAGTGTCAGGAACCTATGTGTTGGAGTCACTAGCACCGCCTTCCCAGGGTTTGCATTTAGAAGAAGCTGGACTCAGGAGTCAGGGCTGGAGACTGAACCAGGTCCTCTGATGTGGAATGCAGATATTTGAAGTGTTGGACCAAATGGCTGCCTCTCTAGTCTTCTTGCTGTGTCCTTTTTCCGAATCCAATGATGTGCCAATAGATGTTTAGCCATAGGTTTTATAGGGTAGAAATTATCTTCATTCATGGGCATGCCTAAATGTGCTATAAATTTTACTTATACAAATATTGGGTAGTGCATAGTTTACAAGTAATAATAAAATATACAGTAATCTTTACTGTAAGTTCCATGTAGCCAATTGATTTTTACAGAAAGCTTTCATTGATTGCCTAACTCTACTATCTGCAGACATGTGATGGATGCAATTAACAAGCATTGCTCTGACTTGAGTCTTGACTGATATTTTAATGAACCAAGGGAAAATAAAATAGCAAAGTTATGTATGTTGCAACTACACTTGTTTTATCAGTGATGTGAGAACTGTCTGTTCAATTGACAGTAGCCTTCAGATACTTGGAGTTATCTATATACTGATGTGCTACATTCAAAAAGTAATGACTATAGACATTTTGCACTTAGCTGATACGAACATTTTCTTTGAACTTTGTCTAAACAATCAATGAAACTATAAATTAAGTCCTTACTGGTACTATTTGCCAGCATCTCTGGGCATAAATAAACCCCTACTGGTCCATTTCCGGCTGTCAGTGTGATGTCCGTTGTCACACATCAGGACAAGGTGCCAAGGCAAGGATGTAAAGGTAATGCTACTACACCATTTTCAGGTCTAGTATTTTGCAAACTGCTAAGTGCTAGGTATCATTGGAGCTCGTGAGAGTAAAGAGATGGATAGCCATATCCTTGTTCTCAAGTACCTCACGGCCCCGTGAGGGTACCAAACAGGTTAACAGGCCATGAAGTTGGAGTTAATGCTGTAATGAAGACATGAGGAGGACTAAAGACTCCAGAAACCCAAGAGGGTCACAGTGTTCATCAGGAAGATTCTTCAAAGGAGAGGACGTTTTAACAAAGATTTATTGATTTCACTTGGAAAGTTAGTTACAGAGGCAGAAAGAGAGTGGAAGAGAAAGAGAAATCTTCCATCTGCTGGTTTACTCCACAAATGGGTGTAATGGCCACAACTGAGCTAATCTGAAGTTGGAAGCCAGAGGCTTCTTCCGGGTCTCCCACATGGGTAAAGGGCCCCAAGGACCTCAGCCATCATTGACTACTTTTTTAGGCCATTAGCAGAGAATGAGACCAGGAAGTGGAGCAGTCTGGACATGAACTATGGGATGTCAGAACTGGTAGATGGAGGATTAGCCTGTTTTGCCACTGTGCTGGGGCCCAGGAGAGAATGTTAAATTAGAGTCAGAAAAATGAGGAAGAAAGTGTTCAGCTTGGTGAGCAGAAGTTGGCATGCCAAACAAGCAGAAGTCAAGCAGAGACTCATGTTCTTGGAACACCAGATATTGTGGTGTGGCTGGAGATGCAGTCTGCAATGCGGATGGTTGGAAATAGGAACATTTGGGAAGGATGACAGGACATGACAAAGCATTTGTAATCAGTGCCATATTTGTGTTAAGTGGTTCCCGATTTTTTTCCTTGATATGTGTTTTGCAAATGTTTCCCTTTCATGAGAAATCTACTTAAAGTGCTTTCTATCTGGGGGAGAGAGAGAGAGAGAGAGAGAACTTCTATTCACTGGTTGACTGCTTAAATGTAGCAACTGCAAGATGGCGGCTGAAGCTGGGATGCAGGAACTCTATCTGGGTCTCCCATGGAGGTGGCAGGGACCCGATTATTTGAGCTATCACCTGCTGCTGCTCCAGGTGTGTTTCAGCAGGGAGCAGCCACCTGAGTGACTGAATCCAACCCAGGCACTTGGACTAGGGATTGCTAAACTGAATGCCTGCTCCAGGAAGATGCATCCTAAGCAGCCCCAAGTCATGTGTCTGCAACACAGGTACCACTGACTCGGGTGTCTGCAGAGCAGGCTGAGCAGATGTGTGCTCTCACCTCCTACAGCTTCCTGTCTTATTGGCATTGGCTTAGCATCTATGCACATCCATAGGATCTTTGTGGGATTTTTCGTCTCAAATATTTCAACTCCTCGGAACTCTTTCATTCCAGCCTGCAAGACCCAAGGCTTTTGCTTCCCATTGTTCAGGCTGATAAACAGAGAGGTCCCAGAGTGGAGAAGATTGAAAGGATCTTAAATCTCAGGTCTTTTTCTACCTTTTAGAATCCTAGAATTGAGTATAAATGAGGCTGAGGTGGGGGATGAAGCTGTTTCTGGGTTCTGTGCAGGCACCTGCCCACTAAATCTGTGACTACATCCTTGTCTAAATCTTAGCTACAAAGAATGCACTCTTCTGGAGATTTCTCCAGCCAGGTGCAAGACCTTTGAAATGCCAAAGGCCATGGTGTTACTTGCAGAATTGGGTTGGCTGAGCTAAAAGGCTGAACCAGCTTGAGCCGGGGGCACAAAAAAACAGCCAAAGTCTCATCAGAAACATCTTGGAATCCAAAACATTTGAACCCAGCATGGTAAAAGCAAGATCTTGTAAGACACGGTTTTGCCTCGTGTGTGTTTCAGTGTGTTCAATTAATACGAGAGCTGCCTGGTTTCCAAACATACGGAAGGGATTTTTCATCAAAAGAAGAAATTTGGGCTGAGTTTCAGCTTTCTGGTTGTTGCCTGTCACTTGATATAAAATATCTGATTTCCAGGATTGTTCTAAGCCAAGCAGAAAGCAGATCAAACTGCTTTCTTTCTCCACAGGAGATGGGAGTGTGTTTGTGGGAGCGTCGGGAAGGATGTGGTGCCAAGGCCACGAGTCCCGAGGAGATGAGGCAGGATTACGGCAGGTGAGGGTTTGACTGTTAAAGCAGGAATGGTTGGTGAGCCCCGGGGCTTAGGATCCCTGTCTCCACAGCGTGTAGGGGAGGGAGTCCAGAAAGAAGCAAGCCGTGGGAAATGCTTGAGAGAAACCACCCAAAGCTGTGGTTGCACGTGGCAGGAGTGCCTGCGGAGAACAAGTGCTGGGAATACTTTGATTGCTGCCTGGGAATCTGTGTCTCTGTACTGCTGAACAAACCCCACCTCAGAATCTGGGTCCCTATTTACTTCAGAATATTCTGCAGAAAATGGAATTAAAACACAAGTATATGTTGGTGCAATCTCTTTTTTTGGATTCCTGTCTATTAAGGGTATTCAGAAGACTTACAGAAATCATGTGGTATGAAAAAATGCATGGACTAAAAAAATTCTTGAATTTTTCCTCCATAGCTTCAGAACTCTTAAGTGAGCCAATCTAGATTCCCAGCAGACCTCCTTTAGGCTTCATAATCTCTTTCTGCTCAAAAGGAAGAGAGGTAAAGAGAGAATGAAATGGTCCAGACCTCCCCGGGAAGGAACATTTTATGACAATCCCAGCTCCAATGGTGTTAACTACCATCAAACACCACTGCTTACCGTAATATTTCTTGTGATTTGAGCAACACACCCATGTTGCTGCTATGCTCAATGCTTACCCTTATTGTGAGACTGTTCAGAGAAATTCCTGCAGAATCCACATCAAGGCTGGGCCAGATTGATGCACACCAGACACATCCCTGAGTTTGCTCACCTCTGCCTGCCCTTGAACTTCCATGAGAGCAACTCTTACTGCATGTTGGAACCTTCTGATTCCTGAGACTGCTCTGCTGGACTGGAAGTGGCCTCATGTCAGCCATTGCTTCCTTTCCATTTATTTTTAACTCCAAACACAATATATACTAGATGAGTGTGTTTAAAATATGAGTTAAGTGACACAGGGCAGGCTCCTTTCTTTTCTCTCTGGAACTCTGTTTATTTTTAAGATTGAGAGACTGGTATGAAGTCCCTCCAAGCTATCATGTTCTGTGACTCTGTGTATGTAGCTTTTCCACTGTGATGTAACCTCACATGGTCAGACATCATGTGTCAGTCCTAAGAGTCTACTTGTTGGAAGCTGGCAACAAGACTGGCTGTGGACCGTAAATGTCCTTGCCTTCATTTACGTAAGCAAAGCTATCAAAAATGTGCAAAACTAACCAGAAGTCCAAAAACCTTTCTTTATTAATTTTTAGAAAAGTTGAGCAGACAGTATAGAGCTCTCATTGTCACTTGCACTGCTCCTGTTTGTTCTACTGTTGACATCTCGTATTAATGTCTCAAATTTCTTAAAACTGAACAGTAATATTCATGTATTATCATTAAAACACGCTTTAAATTTTTATTAGTATTTGCTGTTTGTGTTGTAAAAGCTGTGGGTTTTTAAAAAAGTGATCTATTTATTTTAAAGGAAGAGTGAAGAAAGAAACAGAGACAGAGAAAGAAATCTTCCAGGATCCGGCGCAATGTCCTAGTGGCTAAATCCTTGCCTTGCATCTACCAGGATCCCATGTGGGCACCCGGTCATGTCCTGGCTGCTCCACAACCCATCCAGCTCCCTGCTTGTGATCTGGGAGTGCAGTGGAGGATAACCCAAGGCCTTGAGGCCCTGCACCTGAGTGGGAGAACGAGAGGAAATTCCTGGCTTCTGGCTTCAGATCAGCTCAGCTCTGGCTATTGCAGCCACTTGGGGAGTGAGCCAGAGGACAGCTCTTTCTGTATCTCCTTTCTGTATATCTGCCTTCCCAATTAAAAAAAAATCTTTTTAAAACAATGAGAGAAAGAAATGTTCCATCTGCTGATTCACTAAGTGGCCATAAATGCCAGGGCTGAGCCAGTCAAAGCCAGGAACCTGGAACTCCATCTGGTTCTCCCTCACGGGTGTTAGGGGCCCAAGCACCTGGGCCATCTTCTGCTGCTTGTCCAGGTGCATTTGTAGTGAGCTAATTGGAAGAAGAGCAGCCAAGCAAAACTGGTGCACCACAGTGAGATTCTGCCTTTCCAAGGGGTGATTAGATCCTCTGTGCCACAACATGGCCTCCGATCTGCAGGCTTGGCATGTGCATGTTGACATTTTTTCTATCACGATATCTGAGTAGGATCGAGGAATGTCATATTTTCTCTGACGATAGCTTATCGAATCAAAGAATGTCACTGCCTAAAAATCCCACATGCTCTGCCCGTTCATGCTGTCATCTCTCCCTCCCAAGGCCCTGGAAATCACTGACATTCTTATCATTTCCACAGTTTGGCCTTTTACATCATGTCTTATTGTTGAGATAATGCAGTCTGTCACTCTTTCAGGGTGCTTTCTTCCACTCTGCAATATGCGCTGAAAGGTTCTTCCACGTTTTGTCAAGGATTGGTGGCTTATCAATTTTTAAATTCCTGAGTAATTTTCCATGGCCTGGCTGCACCACTATTTACTTCATTCACCTACTCAAGGGTGTCTTGATGCCTTCCAAAGGCTGTCAGTTATGATACAAGTTTCCACAGACATCCACCTGTAGGTTTTTATGTGGACTTCAGTTCTCAACACATTTATGGCAAGACCAATAAGTGTGCTTGTTGGATCACCTCGCAAGAATGCTAATACGTTTAGTCTTAGAAGGAATGATCAGACTATCAGATACTCCTGCCCCATGATTGTGTCATTTTAGATTTCCACCAGGAAGAAGTAAGAGTTTGCGTTACTCCAGTTTTTGCAAGTATTTGATATTGTCAGCATTCCTCTGACTCATCTGCGACTATGTTTGGTGTGTGCCCTCTCCCTTTCTCTTTCCTTGAATTCTGTTCTTCGTTTCCCTCCCTTCTGTCTTTTTTCATGATATAGCCTCTTCCATTGGTGACTCTCGCACTGGCCTGCCCTTGCTGCAAACTAAAACTCCATATTGCAACATCATTTAAAGAAATCCTTTGAAGTGCTCCCAGGACCTTTGGGGGAAAAGTCTTCATTCCCCTGCATGATCTAGAAGATCTTTAGGAATGTGTCTCTGCTAACCACCCCTTGCATCACGAGCCATTTCTCGTTTCTTGCCACCCCACCTTCCTACACATCAGCTGCAGTGTGGGTAATATTTGCAGGTCTGCAAATATGCAAAGCTGTTGTGAATTTTTGCACATGTTGTTCTGTTCTCTAAACTCTCCCTTGGGAAATTCCTGCTCAAGTTTCAGGCTTAAACTCAAGCACTGTTTCCTCTAACCATTTAGGGAAGAAGGTCTTCCTTCCATGCACGCTCACGGAGCCCCAAGGTGTAGGTAGGCAACAGCTTCATCTCACTGCTGGACATTTGCTTGCTTATTTGTTTGTAGTCTCCTCTCACTCCTCTATCTCTTCACGTCTGTGTCCTCCAACCTAACCCACATATAAAAGTTTCCCAAAGTTTTGGAAAGGCAAAGGTAGATTTTGGCCTAGTAGTTAGGCCTTCAGTTGAGATGTCCATATCTGCTTTGGAATGTCTGGTACTGTATTCAGTTCTGGTCCTGATTCCAGTTTTCTGTTAATACAGAGCCAGAAAGGAATGGGGATGGCTCAAGTGGTTAGATTCTGGCCATCCACAGGAGGCACCTGGATTGTGTTGGACTGAAACTCTTTCTCTTGTCTGTTTTGTTTTTTCTGTCCCTCAAATTAAAAACAAAATTAAATAGGACAATTGGGGGTGGTAGTAGAACAGAGAAGACGGACTGTACCTCCAAGAGGACCTAACTGCAGATCCTCTGTATCACTGCTGATTTCATTCCACAGACTGGAAACCAACAGGAGAAAGCGATCAGAGAATCGTTGGCCATGGAGACACCAGAAATATGTTTTCTTCTTCTAATGCTTTTGAACTGGTTTTGAGGTCAAGGTCATTGCTAATCACTGCCCTTGCACGAATGGAAGGGAGATGCACAATTTCTGAGGCTACAAAAAACCCATCAAATTATTCATTGTCATGGGAAGGGTTTATTCTGGATCATGACAACAAGCCAGCTTCAGAGAACATGTTGGCTAGGAGTCTCCATGGGCCTAAGCCTGGCCCTGCCCAGAATCACTCGCAGATGCCTTTGTGAGCTGACCCAAAGCCAGGAGCCAGGAGCTTCTTTCAGGTCTCCCATATGGGTACAGGTGCCCAAGGACCTGGGCTATCCCTTGCAGCTCTCTCTCGGGCCGTAAGCAGGGAGTTGGATTAGAAGTGGAGTAGCTGAGACATGATTCAGTGCTCATACAGGATGCTGACCCCACAAGCAGAGGATTATCTTGCTAAGCCACCACACTAGCCTCTTCAACTTTTTAAAAAAATCATTTTTCCACAATGTTGGTTTTTTTAGGTGTAGGTGTAGGGATTCTGCTCTCCACCTCCCCTTCCTCTCTCCCCATTCTCCCCTGCACCCCGTTTGCCCCCATATTATTATAATAGTATAGTTCTTCAGCAACGACAAGTCCAATATTCTGCCATTTAAGCATTAGGATTTAGGGTTGTAGGTATAGGAAATGGCAGAAAATCTAATATCATGCTGCCAAGGTGTGTTTACCAGTTTGATTGGAGTCTTCCTTTTATTCAGGAGTAGAGATGCATACTGCCACGTATCTTCACTTCCCAGTATGCTAATCTCCAAAAATAGTAAGTTGGTTTGTATGAAATATTAGGTACTGTCATAAGGCAAATATTAACTTTGTCCTTGAAACAACTATATGAAGTTGGTACTATTTTATGTAAAAGGAAACAAAAATAGAGAGATCTTAAGTACCCCAAATTCACACTACTGCTAAATGATACAGCCGATGTTTGAATCCTATAAATATGGCTTTGAGTTTGTGACCTTCAACTGTGCTATGAAAGCAAAACAAAAGAAAAATACGTTGTACTCTCACCCATCTTTAAAAATGCCAGTCCTCAAGGCTTAAAGTGTTTGTGCTCAATCCACTGAACCCGCTTTAGTCCTGAGTATTTCAGACCGTTTCCTGAGTCTTGTCATCTCTTGGAACTCTTCTATCCTGGGTTTTCAAAATAGTTATTTTTAGAGAAAGTGTTTTTTTTTGCAGTCTTAACATATTAGGGTTTTTCCAATTCTAGAATTATGTACTTTTTTGAACTATGATATACAGATTTAGGGTTGTAAGAAAACAAAATTTGCCAGGAGAACTTAATCTAATGCAGCTATTCTATTTTTTTTTTAATTTATAATCTTACTTAGTTGATGAGGGTACAAAGGGTCAAGGGCTACAGGAAAGTGGGTAATACCATTGTTTCCACACTAATATCATCATTTTTTTCCTGTATCTGGGGTCAGGGGAGAAACAAAGGGAGAAGTCCCACCCAGCTTCCCACCCATCTCAGGTTCTCAACGTGGGGCATGCTCTGAGGGTCCTGCTCAAGCAGTTTTGATAGTTCAACAGTTCTGAATTGTTGGCAACCTCGCTGTTCCAAGCATGATGAAATCTATTCAGAATCCACTGGCTGACATAATCTCTTCATGTTTGGGGTTCTGAGATCAGCAGTTCAATTGGAGGGATCTCCATAGAAACTTCGTCTGAGGTGATCCCAGACCTGATGCTTGTATGTGCATGCCAGTACAGGGCCAGCATCATCTGTCACCCCAATCAGCTTATGCACATGCTGATTGTTGCAGTTGCTGGGTCGGTTCTGTTTTCAGCCCTGTCTTCCACGCAAACCAGTGGGTGTTGCAGTCCAGCCCAATCCTGCCCACTTCATACTCGGCCCTCACGCAAACCAGTGGGATCTGCAGCTTAGTTGGGGCAACTCCCCATAACCCCCACCAGGCCTGCCCCCTACTCTGGTTCCCATGCATGCCAGTATGTACTGCAGATTTGTTCAGTCTGTCCCACATCCCATTTAGTTCTCATACATGTCAGTGGGCATTGAATCCTAGTTCAATGCAATCAAACCTACTATCCAGCCCACAGATATACTGGTGGGTGCCTTTCTGTCTAGCCACCCCTGTTCCTGTTCTGGTTTTCATGCTCTCCAGTGGGAGTGGTAACCTCCAAATTAGCCAGGAGAACTTAACCTAATGCAGCTACTCTATTTTTTAAAAAACCCTAAAATAAGAATCTATATGATTATTGGTTTAGTCTAGTTTAATTATTTAGCTTTATTTATTTAAAAGTTGATAAAGGAAAGGGAGGAAGGAAGAAGGAGCAAAAGGCAGAAAAGGGAAGAGGGAGATCTTCCAATTTGAGGCCCAAGTGAAATCTGGGAACCAAGAACTCAACCCAGGTTTCCCACGTAGTTGATAGAGACCCAGACACTTGAGCAAGGACCTGCTGCCTTGTAGGGTCTACATTTTCAGGAGCTGTGATTGGAAGTGGAGGCGGGAATAGAATCCAGGAACTCCATTATGGGATGCAAATGCTGCTTCAGGCAGCATGGTGACCACTATGCAAATGTTCCACCTTGAATTTTCTTAAATGCTAAATTATTTACATAAAAATACAACACAAACACCAGAGTGTAATCCTTGGGCTGTAGATGGTTTCAAAATTCAGACATTAATCTGTGGGTTTTTTTTTTTTTTGGTTGTGTTCATGTGTTCAGTAATTAAACACACATTGCACAATTGTGGAGTGTACGGGGATTTCTTATCATTCAAGTACATAGATAATTCCCTACTCCCGTTATGGAATAAGACCAAAATAAATAGCTCTGTTCCGTGCCAGGTGGTGGAAGCCCAGAAATGACAAACTGAAGCTGGAAAGGACATATTGGGTCAGCTAGATCACTTCACTGCAGTTTGTACAGCTGCTTTGCTTCCCACCAGGCCCTGCCCACCCCACGTTCAATTAGTATGATTGCTCATGCATTTTTTGAGTTTTCAAACTTTCTGTTGTGGGATGATTTTAGATTTGCAATAGAATTGCAAAATAACACAGAGTTCCCCCATATTCTTCACCCAACTTCCTCTAGTGCTTACATCATGTATAACCATGCATAATACATCTATCAAAACTGATACAAAGGTTTGATCGCTAGTTCCCAAATCACACCAGATTTTTTTAAAAAGACTCATTTACTTAGTTGAAAGGCAGAATTAAAGGGAGAAAGAGAGAGAGAGAGATGTCTTCCATTCTCTAGTTCACTCCCCAAATGGCTGCAGCGGTTGGGGCTATGTGTAGCCAAGCCAGGAGCTTCTTTTTTTTTAACTCCAGCTCTCACATGTCGCACGAATCTTCTGATTTGAGCCCTCCCTCACTGCACTTGTCCTGTAATCAGACGTGGGTTCTCTATACTTGTACTCCTTTCCTGTGTTGATGGCCCCCACATCAATGGTCTGCGAATTTCCTGCTAATCTCCACTGCTCAGACCCAGAATCAACCCTACGTGGTGTTTTAAATGGTTCCTCTGATGTATTCCACCCTCC
This sequence comes from Ochotona curzoniae, assembly GCF_017591425.1. Taxonomy (NCBI): domain Eukaryota; kingdom Metazoa; phylum Chordata; class Mammalia; order Lagomorpha; family Ochotonidae; genus Ochotona; species Ochotona curzoniae. The sequence goes on along the minus strand of NW_024465654.1, from coordinate 2,092,741 downwards.
TGGAACCATCTCCAACATGACGATGGATCAGGATCTCCTGGCTCAGATCATCTCACAGGTTGATACATTCAAAGTCTTTTCCTGTCCTTGAAGAATTTTCTCTGCTATTACCTTTGAGTGTGTCATCATCGCCGCTAAGTAGCCTGCTCACATCTCACCCTTCAGCCTCAGGAGATAGATTACCTTTTATTCTTTAGAGATGACCCTAAGAGATCGCAGGGGCGGAACAAGGCAGGCCTGAGCTATTGATGTAAGAACCCATCGTTCCGTGATTCTCGTTTATTGATCAAGCAAGCTCTTATTGGAGTTTCTGGCACTTGCAACCGAAATCTTACTTGACATACAGAAGTTTTATTCAACAAACAGAATGATGTTGGTCTAAACACTTCAGGCATTTTTAAGAGTAAATTTGTACAGTTAAACGGACTAATTTTTTTAGCATACCCATTGGGTTGCTAGTTCCACTGCACTTTCATTATGCACAAACCAAGCACCACACACAATACAAGTTGCTCCTTACTGCATTCTCCTATCAGACTCTAGAGGCTGGCAATATATATTTTTTTAATATCTTAGAACTTGCATATATAGCTGTGGTCTGCTTTGAGTTAATTTTCACTATGACACCAGAAAGGAGTGCTGTTTTGCATATGCATATCTCGTCCCGGTATCATTTAATGCATAGATCATTATTTCGAAGCTGAATTATCTTTGCATTTTGCTGAAAATGGATTGACAATGGCCATGGGTACAAGGGCTTGCTTCTGAGCTCATAGTTGTATTTTAGCACACGTATTCATCCTTATGCTATGAGTTGCTTTGGTCAGTATTGTTCAGAGCTAAGTGTGTCCACCATGTCTGCTTCTTTTAAAGAAAGTCCTTGGAATCTCCAACAGAATTTGAGGCGTGTCCATTTCTTTCTTAAAAATATTTTTTAAAAATCATGTTTAATGTGTTACATTTGTATATGTTTATGTTATGATGTAGTATTTCTAATGTATTTATACAGTATAAGCTAATAAAACCAGGTCATTGGAACCTGTATTTCTTCATGTTTGGTGCCTGGTAGTTCCTCATTTCTAGTTCTTTATTCGGCATATAATGCATGATTCTGAACACTTTACCAGTTTATGCAAAAAAGGAGCAGATGGAATTTTGATTGGAATTGTTTTTATTCTATAAATCAAATTGATGAATATTACTATTTAAACAACACGATGTTTTCTGAGCCAGTAGAATGTTTTCCCTTTGATTTATACTTCTTTTATTTTCTTCAAACATGTTTTCTAATTTTCAGTGGTCAAGTCTTTCACAGACTGCTAAATACCTCTCCAATTAGGTTCTTTTTAATGTTAAAAATGAAAGCACTTTCTTAATTTTGTTTTTTTGTTATTCATTGATAGTGCGTGCAAAAGCCAGCTGCCATTTGTGCACTGATTTTGTATTCCAAAACCTTACTGAATGCACTTTGCGCTGCTCATAGATTTTGTTGGTTCTTCTTTCTGCATATGTGACCACCTGTTCTGAAAACACATAATTTTAGTTTTTCCATTATGAGTGCAATTTATTTATTTTCATTGGCTCGTTTGATGAGAGCCTGAAGTACAATGCTGAAGCAGACGGGTGAGACAGAATCTTCCCCTTGTTCTGACATCTTTTGTGATTAATATGACATGAGCTGTGGGGATTTGGTAGATGCTGTTTGTCAGGTTTAGAAAGTTCCCTTCTATTCATAACTGAGTGTTTTACCATGAAAGGATGCTGGCTTTTGTCAAGTGCTTTTAATGCAGAGTTTAATGATCATATGATTTTTGTCCTTTAATCTATCATTATAATGCAATAATTTGATTGCTTTTCCTATGTTAAACCAACATTGCATTCCGGGATAAATACTATTTAGTTACAGCGTATAATCCTTTTTATCCATTGCCAGAATTATTTTGCTAGGATCTTGTTGAATCTTTTCTTTTATGCAAATGCACTTCAAAAAGTTTGTGGAAAATGGAAAGATAAACGTACTTTGATGACAAAAACTTTATGAAGTTCATGTGTAATATTTTAATACACATTTCAATTACCCTTTTGAAGGTTTTTTGATACAGAGAAATATATGCATTTGATGGGTACAAATTTTTATTTTTCTTGCAACCAATTTGGTGCTACTGGGTTCCTAGAATGTTAGCGATATCCTTGCCTGTTATTTATTTATTTATTTGTTTGGTTTTGGTTCATAAAAGATAGATGTTAATTGCTCTGAGACCCACTAGCAAAGTCTCTTAGGATATTTTTATGGGACGCTTTATTTTTTAAAAAATTCAAACATTTCAATTGTTATAAGTATTTTCTTTCTCTTTGTTAAAGAAGATTTAAAGATTTATTTGTGTTTTTATTGGAAAGTCAGATCTACAGAGAGGAGGAGAGACAGAGAGGAAGATCTCCCATCTTCTGATTCGCTCTCCACGCGGCTGCAATGGTCAGAGCTGAGCCAATCTGAAGCCAGAAGCCCAGAGCTTCTTCTGGATCTCCCACATCGGTGCAGGGTCCCAAGGCTTTGGGCCGTCCTTATATGCCTTCCCAGGCCCCAAGCAGGGAGCTGGATGGGAAGCAAGGATGCCAGTATTAGAACTTCGGCCCATATAAGATCCTAGCGCGTGCAAGGCAAAGACTTTAGCTGCTAGGCTACCACGCAGAGCCCATTCTTTTTCTTTTGGACCTGCTTTGGTTGTTGTGTCTTTTTATGAGCTTGTCCCTTTCATTTAGGTTATTATTTTTTTAAATTACTCCATGGCCTGTGCTGCCAGCATCGCCTATGGGCACCAGTTTGAGTCTCGGTTGCTCCATTTTAAATCTAGTTCCTTGCCAATGTGTTAGGAAAGCAATGGAAGATAGCCCAAGTGCATGGGCTGCTGCACCCATCTGGGAGACCCAGAGGAGTTCCCCGGCTCCTGGCTTCAGCAGGTCCAGCGCTGACCACTGTGGTCATGCAGGGAGTGAGCCAGTGATGGAAGACTTCTTTTTCTCTTTGTTTCTTCCTCTCTCTCTCTGTAAATCTTCTTTTCATAAAAAAAAAAAAATTAAAAACCTAAAAAGCTAACTGGTTTACAGTTTCATTCAGATGTGTGTCTCTCTGATTGTCTTCTGCCCAGCTGTTCTATCTCAGCTGAGTGGAGTGTTGAATTTACCAGCCGTTATGAAGGTTTCAGCGTCTGCAAACTCTGACATTCTCCCTTTGTCTTGCAGCTCTGTTGTTTGTTTATAACGGTTACTTCTAGGTGGTTAATGGATCCTATGATCGTAGCAAAATATCTGTCATTGGCTCCAGTAGCGTTTTTTTGTCCTTCTGCTTTTGTGACACACATATAGGAAGCCATTCCAGTTCTCCTGCGATTGGTGATTGAGTGAGATATTTTTTTCCTACCTTTTTCCTGTATTCTGAAAGGCATCCCGGTATATATCATGCGTTTAGCGTACCTGACATACTTGGACCCTGTCACCTTTGTGGGAGACTCAGATGGAGTTCTTGACGTCTGTCTGGCCCAACTCTGATCGTTGTAGCCGTTTGGGGAGTAGATAGAATGTTCTCTCTCTCTCTCTCTCTTTTTCGTTTGTGTGTGTGTGTGTGTGTGTGTGTGTGTGTGTGCATGTGGATCTCTCTCTCTCTGTCACCCTGCTTTTTAAATAAATAAATAAATAAATACTAAATTTAAAAACGGAGCTGGGACTTGAACCTAGATACTCTGTTGTGGGGTACACAAATCCCAACAAGTGTCTTAATCCCTGTGCCAAACATCAATCCCTAGATCCCTTTTTAAATATACAATTTTTCCAGCTTCTTTCCTTTGATTGGAATATTTAATTCACTGACAAGAAATTAATCCTCTTAATCCTATGGGGTTTATATCTGTCATTTTGTTGTGTATATTCTCTACACTTTGTGTAATTTTGCATCTTTCTTCCTCTGGAACCGCATTCTTTCGTGTTAGATGGGTGCCTGCTGGAGTGCCATTTCCATTCTCTTTCGATTCCCTTTACAATATGTTCCCGGGTTATTTTCTCCATGGTTTCTCTGGAGACTATAATTAACGTTTACATTTATAAAAGTCTAAAACACATGAGCACTCATGTTTACTTTAATGGTTCATAATACTATTCTCTCTGGCAGTTATACCTTCCCTGTGCTGCTCTGGTCACAATGCCATCTTTATGTATGATACGTCTACCAAAACCGAGCGGTTATTATGGCTTTATGTAGTTGCCTTTTTAAATCAGGAGAAAAAAGAGATGTGAACAAAACACTTTTGCACAGTGTGTGTGTTAATAATAGCATGCCGTCATCTCTGCTTTATTCGTTACCTGAGCTTCAGTTACTGTCCTGCGTCCTTTCATTTCATTGTCGTGGATTCCTTTAGCTTTTTTTTTTTTTTTTCGGTAGGACACTTTGTGAACAGTGAATTTGTTGCTTTATGTGTCTGGAATGGTTCGAATTGCACCTTCACTGTTTGAGGATAGTTTTTCTGCTTAGGGAAATCTTGGATTCCAGTCATTTTCTTCCAGTATTTTGAATGTATCTTCTCATTGCTCTTTGGACCCCTGAGCGTTTGATTAAAAGTCCTTTACTTGAGGTGTAGGATCAGACCACTTTCTCAGGCTTTTTTTAAGGTTAACTTTATCTTCCCGTAGTTTGCCTGTGATAAGCCTAGATATGCATCTCTTTGAATTTCTCTAACTCAGAATCTGTTTTCTTAGGTAGGAAGACCAAGTGTCTATTAAATCAGATTTGTTGGTCCATTATCTCTGTAGATCTTTCATTTGTCTGCGTCTTTCATTGTGTGTGTTTGAGGTGTTCCTCAGATCTGTTAGATTCTGCTAATTTGTCTTCATTCTTTTTTTCTTCCTGTACCTTAAACTAATTTCAAATGGTGTATTCTCCAGCTCACTAAATCTTGTCTTCTTCTAACTCAAATTTTCTGTTTAGCTTGTTTAGTAGATTTTTCATTGACTTCATTCATTTTACTTTTCAACTCCAGAACCTCTGTTTAGTTGTGAATGTGTATGTTTAAACCATTCTTCATCTCTTTGTTTTCTATTCCGTCTCTGTATTCTTTATCGGGTAAAACACTCTCATCATATTTTATTTTGTTTTTCTATGCAAGATTCCCTTTCATTCTTTGAAAACAATTCTAAATCTTTGCTTAGTTGTCCAAACTGGAATTCCTAAGGGATAATTTCTATTGTTTTTTTTTAATATGGGCCATATTTTCCTATTTCCTTGTTTCAGATTCCCTTCTTGTTTAAAATATGTTGCCTCTTCCCATGTGTTTTTAGTTGTTTGCTGAGCATCTTCCTTATACTATTCTTACGAAGTTTATCTCTTTGCCTTGTGTGGCTCCTGAGCCAGTAATTGAGTAGAGATATTCTTAATTTCTTTAACAGTAAGTCTTCTGATTTTGTTGCTTCTTTGAGGGCAGTGGATCCTGGGTTCTGGTAGGTCACTATTATGTGTTTGACTCTACATCTTGCTGAGAGCTCTGGTATCAGCCAGGAATGAGAAATTAGAGCTTTCCCAGGTCTTTCTTGGGTAATGCTTATCCCCGCACCAAGTCCATTACGTTTCTAGGAGTATATCAGCACTTATTAATGCCTTTTATGGACAGTTCATTTCCCATTATTTAGTTTTGAAATTTCTTAGTGAGTTTTTTGTTTGCTACACATTGTATCACCGATGTAAGCACCTGCAGTGTTAAAAAATCGTCATTGAATTTTTTCAGCAAACACTGGGGCTGATGCTGTTAGCTCTGAATCAGGTAAGATAAGGACAAACGCTGGGAATGGGACTTGTCCAGGAAGCTGCCAGATGATCAAATAGTAGTTTGGGAATGGGGTTTTGGAGGCAGCTCCAAGTCCATTCTGCTTTTATATCAATGACTTGATTTTCTCAACTGCCAGCATTGGGAGACTGCTGATTTTCAAAGCTATCATGGAACTAGGGGAAAGAGATAAAAATAGGACCAACTTAAACACAATAAATCTTATTGTTCTTACTTAGATTTGGTCATTTTTCTTAACTAAACACTCTTTGGATTGCTACAAGCTTTTGCTTAATTTCCAGAGTTCTGAAAAATGTATTTATACAACTTGCTCTCATTACTTCTTCCTCTCCTCCTCCTTCTCCTCTTCTTCCGTCTTCTTTTTATTTTCTTCAAAGTTTTGTTTATTTTACTTGAAAATCAGAGTTATAGTGAGAGAGAAAGGCAGAGAGAGAGAGATGAAAAGAGAAAGAAATCTTTTATCCATTGGTTCACTGCCCAAATGGCCTCAATAGCCGGAGTTGGGCTGGTCTGAAGCCAGGACCCAGGGGCTTCTCCCAGGTCCAGGTGGCTACAGGGATCTAAGGGGTCTGGGCTATTTTCCATTGCTTTCTAAGGCCATTAGCAGGTTGCTGGATTTGAAGCAGAACAGCTGGGATTCAAACCGGGCCTACATGGGATGCTGGTACTACAGGCAGAGGATTAACCTGACATACTATGGCACTAATAAGTGTGTTCATTATTCTTATGAAGAGATATATTTTTTAAGGTTCTTATTTCACCATTCCAGATATTATTTTTCATTCTGCTACTGCTAAACTTATCCACTCTTAATTACACGTGCTTCATGGGAGTTCTTGTTTTGTTCCGATTTAGAGGGCTACTGATAATGACAACCGACTTTCTATTAAATGCAACTCTTTTCAAACTAGTTATTTTTCTTCCCCCGTCTGGCTCAGACGCAAGCCATCTTCTTTGCTTTTCTTGTTTACTTAAACACTCCTGAAAATGGAAGGTCCACTTTGACTTCAAGCACGGCATACTTTCTTAAACCAGTAGTCTATGGTATACAGAGGAGTAACTCTCGGTTCATATTCTGTAGTCAGTTTCGAAGACGCGGATAACAAAACAAGTGTTTTGTCTTCATTTTACAGCTTAGACTACAGACATGACTAGTAACATAAGAAAAGTTGAATCTTAAATTTTTGTATTGATTTATTTACAAGTGCATCTTGATGCTTATTAGCCTTTGACCTCTTACTCAAGTTGCATGCCTAGCTTTAGGTTCTGTGTTTATAGTATAATGATCATTCGCAAAGAAGTAAGTGAATTAAAAATGGCAAGGTATATGTGAAAGAGATCAATTACACATCAACTTGATTAGCAAGTTGGTTGCGTGTATTTGATGGTGTTAAAACCCCGGATTATTCAACATTTTGTCCATGATTTAGTCGGACTGAATGGCAGATGTGGAATCCTACTCATGCATTCTGCATGACAGCACATTGCTCCTTGCATTTTCCTCCCAAGGCACCCAGTGTGCCTCACCCTGATGCTCATTTCACCCTCCCCGTTTCCTTACCACAAGGCTGACAAGATTTCTGGTGTTGCTTTTTTTTCCCCCTACAAGTCTGTGTGGTGAAGGTCAAGTGCAGAGAACTCAGGCAATTTAGTGGCTGAAGAGAGGAGGGGTCCGCAGCAGTTCCTAAGCAAGATCCCAGGACCTGTCATCTGCGCCTTCTGCTTTTTTGTTTGTTTGTTTATTTTGATGCAATTTAGTTGGTACTGGGCTCTTCCATCCCCCTCCCCCAAGTTCCCTAACCTCCCTTCTGTTCTTCCCTACAGGTTCATGATGTGGGTCCTTCGTGAATTTTCTCAAGTCCATCATGGTTTCACTGGAGTGTCTCCCAATGTTATTGGTACTGCCCATAATTAATGAAGATCGAATCTTCGTTGTCCCTACATTAGGGCCGCAGGATATAAGAATGAACTCACAAGAAAGGACAGTCTCCTCCATGGTTGGGAGACATTCCAGTGTCCCTTGTGCTTTGTCTGCCTTGTGCCCACACGGGATGTGGAGCAGCCTGGGGGAGGGCCTTCTGCAGGGAAGATGTGTCAGAGTGCGTTCTCTGTGCTTAAGGAGCTTCTTGCGGGAATTCAGTGCCTTAGAAGCAAGGTATTTGCAAACAGAGGGAGAGGAAATAAGGAAAGTCTGACCTGTGTCTGGGCTTGTGGAAAAGGATCGGATTTCCTGTCTTTTATCTAGTGCAGGTTCTCAAACCACTAATTCCTTTAATCAATGGTGAAGATTTGTACCAGGTGTCTTAGAGATGCCAGCATTTGCTTATTGGGTAAATGACATTTAATCCCTTCTCTTACAGAGCCTGCTCAAGGACCCTAAACGCAATTTAGGGGCTGTCTGTTTTGAGTAGTTGAGAATTGTGGGATCAGGTCTTGAGAAGGGCAAATAACAATCTCTATGTTACCAGTCCTTGAACTTGCCTGAATAAAAAACTTTCCAGTTTTCAAGTATTTTCACGTCCGCATCACAACACGCAGAGGGGAATGACTGAGGTAATCATATATTGCAGAATCCGAGAGAAATGTTGCCAATTTCATCATTGATGATAAGATACATCCTGATTTTATACACATGAAAATATATGTGTATGTGTGCAGGTGTGTGTACTCTGCAGTCAGTGAAATTATATTCTCTGCTTATTTAATAGGCAAGGAAAAAAAAAACAGGTGCCAGAGAAATTAAATGGCAGTGCCAAGTTCTTAGTTCTCTACTTCTGAACTTTTTTATACCAAGTCTGAACACAATATTTATAAAAATTTGTGGAAACTATACACTGCTCTTACCTTTACTTCTCCTGCATATCAAATTAAGATAGAGCATTTGGCCTTCCTAAACCTGTGGATTATTGGGAAACTCAAATGAGAATACAGTTGATCCTGCTCTTTTCTTTCAGTAAAGTAGTAACAGTTAATTGAGCATGTTATTTCAGACAAGTATTGTGTGGGGACCAAGGTACTAACTGGAAACACACATCACTCTTTTGTTTGCGAAGATTCCAGTATGCCACTTTGAAATGAAGCCTATTCATGTTTTTGAGCCATTATTGCTGCTAACCATTAATGAGAGGGAAACCAACAGCAAAACCCTGAAAGCAAGACTTCACTGGGATGATTACACAGGAGTAGAAGGCAATACTTCAAAGTTGGCCCAGTTGAGTTTATGACTATAGCGGTTAGAGTTCTCTAGGCCTAATGGAATTACCTAAACTTAAACTGAGAGTTCTGGACCCATTGTATCGGCCCCAACCTCTCCTTGTGACTCCCTCAGTTCCTTAAGCTTACCCTGGGCTCTCTCATTTCTATGTCATTCTTCCATCCTTTCATCTTCTTGACTCTGTTCGGCGAAATTCTGTCCACATTTATGCCTCGGGTTTTCTAATTATTTCTCTAATCCCCTCAGAGCACAGTGGTTTCATTATCCTCAATTCCTTCAGCATGTTCTGGCAGTCCATTCAGCCTTTGTTATATTCCAGTTTTATGAGGACACACTGGGCATGCCTCATCTTCCCACACGGGGAAAGGGCGTTTTCCTCCTTTTTTGTCTCTCAAGACGCAGTAGTCACCAGGTATTGATTAGTCTATTGTCACTTGAGAATTTTAAACTACCTTGCCATCCTCAGACTTGAACTCTGCCTTGCATAAGTGAATGCAAGATTTTCATAAAATGGAAACAAAATTTCTTGGTGATGAAACCAGATTTGGACAGGGACAGCATGCTATCCCCAAAGGCTCTCCACATTGAGAGCTGGGATCAAGTGAGGAATGTGCTTCCCCAGCGATCCGCAACAGGCCCTCACTCCACTCTGCTTTTTTTTTTTTAATATTTTATTATCATTTTGTTTTAATTGGAAAATCAGATATACAGAGAGGAGGAGAGACAGAAAGATCTGTCTGTTGGTTCACTCCCCAAGCGGCCGCAATGGCCAGAGCTGTGCTGATCTGGAGCCAGGAGCCCGGAGCCTCTTTTGGGTCTTCTACATGTGGGTACAGGGTCCCAAAGCTTTGGGCCATCCTCCACTGCTTTCTCAGGCCACAAGCAGGGGGCTGGATGGGAAGTGGGGCCGCTGGGATTAGAATCAGTGCCCGTAATGGATCCCGGTGTGAGAAAGGCATGGACTTTAGTTAAATTCTGGTTTTAGTTGCATTTTCTAACATACCCTCATACTCTAATATTAAGAGAATGGACTCCACTCCTCTGGCATGTTGGCAGTTGCAGTTGGTTGAGGCCGCCCTACACCGGTGGCAGGAAGATGCCAGTGTCAAAGAAGATGGAAAAGTTGTTGGAGTCGACCAGTTCGAGGTTCCAGCTATGATAAAGTATGGAAAACAGGCTCTTAGATACAGTGTCTGCAGATGATCCGAAAAGGCAAAGCGAAGCCGGTCATCCTTGTCAGCAACAGCCTGGGCTGGAAGAAATCTGAAGCACAGCATTATTCCATGTTGGCTAGAACAGGTGTCCAACACTATAGTAGCAATAATCTTGGATTGAGCAAAGCATGTGGAACATACTGCAGCATATGTACTGTTTCTATCCTTGGTTTGGTGTTATTAAAAGCATGTCAGAACTGGTGAAAAGTAAATCATACATTTTTCTTTTCTTTCATTAAACCTACTGGAGTTGTTGTTATTTTTTTTTAAAGAGAAATAATAATGGGAAAAGTAATGGTATTTAACCCCAGGAGAGAATGATATTAGGAGAGAAAGCTTCATACTGCTTTGGCACTGCATACTATGCTTGCTGAATATTTGCTTCATGAATGAATATCTATATGAATGAGAGGCAGGTGAGAGCTAAATGTCTGTGAGAAAGGGTAACCAAAGGAAATGGCAAAGATAATGGCCCATTTGATCCACTCCAGATGCCACAAAGTCTAATACTTATTTATTTGGCTAATTGACTCATGTTATTGCTCTGTTGGAGACAGCTATAGGATTATAGCATCTTGGAGCTCTTCCTCAAACAGGTCCAGCCCATTGTTATCCTAAGATAAGAGGACCTTAGCATGGAAGCTTTTGCTCCAAAACACACACAGTGTTTGCTCTCTGAGTTCACTGAAGCCTCTGCATGCACGGCACCACAGCAGAGGGTGATTTTCTCATGACCACATCTGAAACACTGCCTTCCCACACTCTCCAGCTCCCAAGCTGCCTGCTCTTCTTCCTAGCACTCACCACCAACCAGAGTTGTCACAGAACATGTGAAGGTCTCAACAGGGCGTATGCAGAGCACAGCCTGTGTAGGCACATGCCCATCTCATCATTTCTATGTTGACTGATTTGCTCATTGGCTCTCAACACTACAGTCTAAACACCATTCTAAGGATCCTTCTCTTGTCATGATTGTTATCTCCAGTGCTTCACACGCACCTTGACACATAGCAGGCATTCAAGGAATAGTTATTGGCTAGAGAGATGGGTGGGTGGATAGACAGGACCTGAGACTCACTTCCTGCTTGGTCATTTTCATCTGCACAGTAGGACCACACTTTCCTCGTCCGATGTCTTGTCAAAGAATGGAGAGACAATGCTAACTTACATCTTGGATCTGTATTATGTCAGAGCTTCTAAGACATAAGTGATCATCTTATGCATATTCATTATTCACCTACGTAGAGACCAAGGCTCTGGGAAGTTCTAATGGATTTTACTAGAGACAATTTGATGATTTCGTAAACTAGAGGCCAAGGAGATAGCCAGAACCCCCACATTCTCGCTCTCTCAGTCCAATATTCTTCTTTTCCAAACTTGACTCTACCGACACAGGTGACGGGAGATTTAAAACCTTTGCAATGAAGAGAATCTGTACTGTGGATCAGAGTCTTCTTTTTCAAACAAACAGTTGTAATAAATCTTTGTGTTTCAGAATGGTCTTTAATCCACTGTGACCATTGAATTCAGGCCACACTCAGGTCGTTTTCCTCACATGGATATACTTATAAGGAACATTGACTTACACACTAGAAATCTCCTCTGTGCCAAGATCTTTTTATCAAGTAATCAGAAGGTGGGGAATTATCCTTTCTTGGTGGAGCTTTACAAAGATGTCATGAACAAGTGTGATTTAGGTAGGTCAATCAGTCTAGCAGACAACTACTCAGACCACCAACTCTAGGCTCTGTAAGAAGACACAGATCCTTTATATTCAGACTCATGAAGTCTTTATGGAGAAATACCATGTGCCTAACTCAAAGCTGCTGTTTAGCCGAGGAAGATTAAAAGCTGTATCAGTGTGCACACATACGTCAAGCTCAGCTGTGATGAGTTGTATGTGGGAAAGATCAGAGATTTCAGACAGTCCTGAGTGGATCAGAGCTTCTAGGAAGGAGGTTCTGATGCTGCTGAGTCCCAGCGGAGATATCAGAGTCATGGAGGTGAAGGGCATTCAGAATGTGCATAAAAATGGACAAGGTCACGACAGAGAAAATGATCTGGGACCTACATGGTAGATATTCAAAGATATGTCAAGGAAATTTTAAGGTAAGTTGACTGTACTGCAAACGATTTTAAGAATACATACATAGTTTTAATAAGTTTCCACAGTCTTTTTGATGATCCCTCATTATGCGTGAATTTCAGCATTTTTTTTTTTACACCTGAAACTTGTCTTTCAATTCCATTTTCTACAAACTTTTGCAAGTACCCTTGTATGCACTGCACTGCCCGGGTTTCAGTGAAAAATGTTCGCAAATATAGACTTCCCATAAATAGCAGAAGCGTATTTTGCGGAATTTAGAAATGAGAAAGAAGAATGTAAAAATGATGTTCTAAGGAGCAAGTAGTTAAAGACAGACAAATAATAATAAGATGATGAAAGGGAGGTGCAAAGAAGTTCATATGGACTAGTATAAGGAGGAATTAAGAATCACACCGAAGACAGATAAAGCCATGTAGAGGGTAGGGTTAGGAAGAAAAGAGTTTTGACCAGAGAGGAAAACAGTATCTCTGCACCTGCAACTCACAGCCTCTAGTTTCCTTAAATATATTCCACCGTAGGGAAGTAGATCCTATATTTAACGTTTCAGGGAAATGAGTTTTATAGCTTTCCTCAGAACTCTTTGTCGCTTATGATCTCAAATGGCATAAACTTTTTCCCTTATCTTTTTTCTTTCCGATGGTCCCTTAGGTTTTCTTTGTACCTAGCAATGAGGGGGAAAGGATTGTGTGAAGTCACCCTAGGATGGAGCCTGTAGAAGGGTTCTGTTTGCTTCACTTAAAGGTCAGGAAACAACGAGAGGCAACTTCTACCCCGCTCCTCCCGTCATTCTACTCCCCTGGACATTAAAACCTGTACCTAGTGTTCTGTTTTCCCTATTCCTACAGGTGCCAAGGAAAACCTAACCAGTCCCCAGAAACAGCCAAAGAGTAGACTTCTCTTAAACTGCTAATTTTGGAACTGAGAAATATCATTGAAAAGAGGTGTAGGGGACAGGCACCAAGCCTTGTGGTTAAGAAACCAGATAGGACGCCCACATCCTGTTCTGGAGTATCTGAGTTCAACCTCACCTCCTGCTTGTAATCTCAGCTTCCTGCTGACGCCCACTCTGGGAAGCTGTGATGATGATTCTGGTGAGTGGATTCCTGCCACCCACATAGCAGAACTGGATTGAGTTTCCAGTTCCTGGCTTCAGCCCCTTCCAGCCTCAGCCATCATGGTCGTCTAGAGAGTGAACCAGTGGATGGTAGATCTGTTTATCTGTCCAGCTCTGACTTTCTGCCTCTCAACCAATTACATAAAAAAAAAAATCACTTTAAATAAATGGAGGTGGTGATATAACTGATCATCACTGACACGCCATTGAGGATTTACAGCCTCTGTGTTTGTTCCAAAAGCTATTTTTATCTGTGCACAAGTGCATGCACACATACACGGGGATCTGACCTCCTCCTTCTTTTGGCCTTTGACATCATCCAGGATGTGAGCAGATGCATTCCCAGCTCTCCCTGCCTGAGCAGCTGCTGACAGAGCCTCTTGTGACCTCAATGGACATCTTGACTCATGGCTGCAGGAAATCTTGCTTCCTCCTTTTCAGCTTCAAGGCTACCCAGAGCTTGCATGCCTGAGCCTTGCATTCTGTCCTTTCCCCCAAGACTTTAATGATGGGCCAAACCACAGGAAAGATGTGCTACAGCAAGGCCACTCCAAACACGAAAAGACAGCCAGTACCCACCAGCAGGGGGTCCGGGGTATGCACAGATCCAACCTGAATTTATTTTTGCATCATGAAGTTCTTTATCTACTCACACCTTGTATACTGGTTTGGCACAAGGCAGCTTTTATCTCACTGCTGTCAAATTATTATTATTATTATTTTATTCTCCTAGCTTTTCCATTCTTTCCATCCTGGCACCCATGGCTCTGTGTTGGTCAGTATATAATGGGAAGCAGAATGTGCTTGCATGTTGGAAACTGCAAAAATATGCAACCCATTTAGTGTGGAAACTTGCCTGGGGATAGAGAGTAGGCTTTCCAAGTTGACCTGCATATTAGAATATCCTGAGTCAAGAACTGGATCTCCAGGTCCATCTTCTGACTTATCCAAGGATTAGCCGTACCAGGATGATAGATTCTCTAATTTTCTTGAAGACTTCTAATTTTCTTGAAGAATCTTCAGGCTGTTCTGATGTGCTGCTTTAGGAACTTGGAGAGAGGAAAATATTTTTTTTTCCCTACTTAGAAAACCGTGGCAGTGGAAGAGATTTCATTGATAAAAATGGTGATGGCTGCAATAAATGAGGGATATGGCTCATTCAACAATGTGTGTAACACTATATCTGGAATGAAAGATTGATTTCTACTATTTACAACTCCAGGTGAAAATTTAGAATGGAAAGAGCGAGCCTAACGCACGAAGCCCATGTTCCCGGCCCTGCTGCAATGCTGAACCATGTCGCTCAAAAACCCACTGTTAACAGGGACCTACTTCACTGCAGCTCAGCTCCCAGAAGGTCTATTTGTCTATTAAATAAATCTCATTTCATGATCTATTGGGGCTGAAATGCCACTGAAGTTGGCTGTAAGTCAACTATTGTCCATTATTCCAGTTGCAGGGAAGGTTACAGTTTAACCAATGCTCATCTTATTCATTATCTTATTCATCTTAATCTCAGAGGTGTCTGAGATTTTATATATAATACACCCAGGAATCCAATGGTCCCTGCCCACACGGCTCATTCACGGGATGTGTGGCTTTCTGAGCCTTGTCTGGCACTTTGCTTACAACTTTCCTTAGTGTCTGATGGGGCAGTGTTTGGTGGTGTTACACTGATGAGTTACCAACAAAGCATGGACTGAAACCAATAAAGCTCTAGGGTTACAGTTGCCCAAGTGCTTGGGAGGCCAAATTCTGCCCCAGTATGCCTTGTATGCCAAACATAGATCTTTAGAATTAATGTCTGCCCTCTTGGGTTTCAACTATGCTTTGTCCTGGTTAATCCTTTTTCCCTGCCTATTAACCCCTTTTAGAATGAAAATGTAGGGCCTGGCAGTGTGGCCTAGTGGCTAAAGTCCTCGCCGGGATCCCATATGGGTGCTGGTTTTAATCCCAGCAGCCCCACTTCCCATCCAGCTCCCTGCCAAAGGAAGTGAACACATAGAAATACACTGTACCTATCCTTGCATAGACTCACTCTAGGGTAATGGTATCTTATCATGTCATCCCAGAGCTTGAGCCAACAGTTATGCAATAATTATTTGGGCAAAGCTAGAATAATTCAGTGAGGAGAGTAGAAGGAGATTCAGAAGAGAAAGAAGAAAGTGAGAAAGATTAAGGAGAGTGGGTGACAAAACGACAAGTATAGCCTTAAATATTGAAATCTCTACATTCCTATTCTTGGGTTACAGAGGTCATCCCATATTCTTACGATCTGTACTCACTTACCTACTTGTTTGCGTTATTGACTTATTTTCTGCATATGCTCTGTCTATCTGGCTTTCCTTGCTTGAAATTGCCCTCCCATGCTTGAAGAATCAAGACAGGAGCAAATATCCCGACCATATTCGATGCATCCCTCATTGAAGTATTTAGGTTCTACTCCAATTCCTTACTAATGTATACTCTGAGAAGCAACAGTGATGGCTCAAATAATTCAGGTCCTCAAACTCATGTGGGAGACCTGGATTGGTACCTGGATTGCTCAGTACCTGGCCTCCGTCCTGGCTCAATCTCAATCATTCAAACACATGGAGTTGTGAACATTATGTGTGCTCTCACACACACTATCTCTATCTCTCTCAAATACATCAATATAATTAAAAAAGAATAAAACAGGGCTGCAATTAAAGCAATGATCCTTACAAATGTACAAACTGAGGTAAAGACGTATTTGCACAACTATTCAAAATTCTACAGCGGTCAGCCAAACATACTGAAATTGTAAGCTGTGTCAGGGATTTCATGGGTTCAAGAATCCTTCGTGTTAAGCAGAGGTGAGAGTGATGATGGTATTTCCAAAGACAAGAAGAGCTTTCTGAAATGAATAGGGCAGTCGTATGGATGGAAACAGGAGGGATTCTGCAACGGCACAGAAGCCACTCCATACGTTATGCAATATCTGGCTCTTGTGTGAGTGTGAGTTAGAAGTTGTGGAGTGAGAGAAAAGCTTCAATGAAAGTGACTTCTGCCTCTTATTCACCCTCTACTATCTCCCTTCAGGAACCACAGACACTAGCCATCTCTGAAATCCTAACACACTTTCCTCACACTATAGATGTCTTGCTTTGATTTTAACTACTTGGTATTAACAGTGCTTATCTCATTGTGCAAATTCCATCTCTCCAACAGGAGAGTCAGCTTTTGATGATAAGCACAGCTTCTGATGTACATTAGTTGTCACCCAGAAGCCAGTGCAATAGCTTGGATTTTAAGTTCTTGGTGAGGATTTATGATGGAGAGTGTGCGGAATTTCCATGCCACATCTGATTCTAGACGTTGACAGGATAAGGAAGCGGGGATGACAATGCCTCTTTAGCTCTAGTTCTTCATCCCCAGGCTATGTTGTGTATGGAAGTCAAAAAGTGGACACATAAAAAGGAAGATGGGAACAAGTCCCAGGCCCTCCTAAATGCTACCTCTTGTTACGCTTGTCAAACCATCTCATCTCTGCTCCTACTTGGTAATTATGCTCTATCCTAAGCTTCCAACCCAAAAGTAGAAATTAGGTGTCATTCATCAGAAAATAAGTAACAATTTGCAATAAAAAGGAAGAAAGGGTCCCTTGTTTCTTCTACCATCTGACAAAGGGCCTTCTGGAAGATGCCAAAGGTGTGAGGGAGAGGACAGCTGCTGTCAAATATCTACACCCAAAAGCACTTCAGAGGCTTCTGGACTCTTGCAGGTTGTGTTAGTTCCTCCCACCTATGTTGGAGTCTCCTTATAGCTAGTCTACATATAGGATTTAGGTGAAAAAGAAACCAGTTATTTCCAATGCATTCATGCATTTCAGATAAGAAAACCCCTGGAATAT
This sequence comes from Ochotona curzoniae, assembly GCF_017591425.1. Taxonomy (NCBI): domain Eukaryota; kingdom Metazoa; phylum Chordata; class Mammalia; order Lagomorpha; family Ochotonidae; genus Ochotona; species Ochotona curzoniae. The sequence continues at coordinate 2,075,390 of NW_024465654.1, read as the reverse complement.
TATGGTAAAGTCCAGTAAAATTTTCTTCTGAGCTTCATCCCTCTTCTGGACTGGAGTCTTATTTTGTTCTAGATATGGCCGTGGTTCACCCTGGCTGCTATGCCACATATTAGCTGTGTGCCCTTGGGAAAGTCGTTGAGCACAAGTATCAGTTTTCTAATCTGTAAAAAGAAAATAGTCATGGGAACGAGAATGGGTGGTTGCAGGAATTAGATGAGATCTCATGTGCATACACACATACACACAGCCTTGGGCAAAGCCATGGGCAGAGCAGAAACATGATTAACTCCAGCCACAATGGTGCTGACCATTCTGAGAACCGTTTTCTGCTCAGCTCTGTCCCAGTGATACTGACTTCAATAGACTTGGGCAGAGAACATGGGAGACAATGACTCTAGGTGTGTGGCTGCTTTTGTGTGTAGGTAAAGAGAGGTGAGTGCTTCCTGAGAAAACTGCAATATCACATGTGTGTCCCTGCCCCAAACCAAAGCTGGAGAATCTCTGACAAGAACAAGTTGTGGACTTGAGCCATACACAATGTCAATATCCCAAGCTCACTCTGCTTTTCATCCTGCCCATTGGGCAGTTGTTATAAGCATGCTTTAACACATTTTGACATTTCCTCTCTCACTCTATCTCCCTCTCTTCTTGGGTTTTAAACTCAGTGCTAGAACTGGGACCAATTTTATGGGCCTGAATTCTTCTCCATTAAAGAGGCAAAGATCGACCATGCTTGCTACACCTATGTGGGCCTGAGCATAATGGACTCAATCCCATTCCATATGCGAGCATGTCCAAGTATGACAGGTCCACCACTGACACGGCTGGATTAAGTGATTACTCATGGGATATGGTTCAGAGGACACCAAAAATGATTGCCTAAACCATATTCTACCTTAGATTTTTCTCTTAGTGGCAAATCTTCATAAAATTACTCATCCTTCATAAGAGACTCCCTGAGTCAAAAGTGGTGGTAGACCATGTAAGATGATCTGGATCTCAGGAATTTCACTCACAAGAGAGGTAAGGAAAGAAAGAATCACACAGCTACAAGACACAAAATAGCAAAGGGACCTGGGTCTAGAGTGGGGACCTGGGCAGGTGAACAGCGGGAAGAAATCTGGCTTCAAGTGGCCTGGAGAAATCTCTGGAAAGTGTGAGGCCACGGAGGAACAAAACTTTTACACACTTTGCGATCATGTCCAGTGTAGATGTATCATTCTTTTTGTCCTGTTTGGAACCAAAAAGCCCAACTTGGAGACAGAAGGCAAGACTTTATCAAAGAAAGAACACATGGAGCAGGATTAGGGCCCCTTGGACACGAATAACTCAACCAGGGCAGCACTAATGTCTTCCCAATCTGCTCTCAAGGGAGTGACCCCACAGGCTGAGACATAACCTCAGCGCCAAAGCCAAAGTATGTCATGGAGCTTTTAATAACCCTGCCTGTCCCTGCCTCCCCCACAGAGGGGAACAGCTGGCTTCACCCTCCCATCTTCTTATCCTCACTTTCTCCTCTGTGATTCCAGGACATTGTCTTGAATGGGTGCTCCCCACCCCCCACGCTAAGAAGCATGCTTTGTGAATATGAACAGTTATCAGTTTGTAATTTCTTTCAAGCTATTGTTCCTGGAATTGACTCTCTATGTGATGTTTACAAAAGGCTGATGGGTGATTTCTCCTGATTAGGAACCCAACGGACTGCAGTTTCATACCCACCCATGTTTACCTGGGCCACCCAGGCCTTTCCAGTTCAGTCTGGGGAAAACTTGAGACCAGCACTGTGGGATAGGTCTACATTTGGAATCTTCTACCTCTGCTCAGATCTCAACAGCAAGCCTGGGACAACTGTTAATTTCCAGGAATTAGAAGAGCCAGTTGACATCATGTCGGCAGCTTGGAATTGCCATGGTGGGACTATTTACACCATGGAAATCAGCCAGCGCTTTCATGCAGCACAGCCTGCTGCTCCAGGAACCCTGTTTTTGCAGGCAGCCACTCAAGGATTTCTCCTTTTTTCTCCCACATTACATCTCCTCAGGTCCAGCACCTTTCTCTTGTGCCCTTTGCTAGTTTTAATGGGAAAAGGTTTTAGCAAAGTGATTCCTGTTGGGGCAGAGTCCAGGTAAGTCTGCTCACAGGCACTGGTATCTGAATCTCCCAGCCATGTGGCTGTGGCTAGGAGAGTCCATTGCTGGGCCAGGCTTCCTGTTGGGGATCCCTGTATATGTAGGTGAAGAATTAATCCTGAGAAATAGGCCACTGTGTATGTAGGTGAGGAATGAATCCTGAGGGACACTCAATGACAGGGTCATGGTACTTGCAGGTAAGCAAGGGAACTGAGACCTGGTGGTTTGGAGAAGAGAGACCAGAAGATCTGTATGGGTCAGACTGAAGCACCAGCCCACATGAGAGTCCTGAGATGGGTTTGTTAGCATGGAACACTGCTGACCATCACACACCAATCCACATGAAAGCTAGGGCTGGGGGCCTGTCTGGTAGGGCTAGATCTCAGTATCTGATTGAATGTCAGAACAAGGGATGGGTCACATTTGCAGGGAATGACACTAGCCAGCACACAAGAGAACTAGGTACAGGGGTAAATTCTGTGGGGGGATATGTAGGTCAAACCCTGTGGAAATACAAGTCCTGCTGGTTAGCTCAAGAGTTGGGGTGGTGATGGGCTGAGCTAGGTGTGACCATGGAACTTGTCAACACTCATGGGTACAGGGACTGAGAATAGTCTGGGAAGGTCCAGGTTGCAGTGCCTGCATGCGCATCCTAAAACAGGGTGTGGGTTGGGCTGGGCCACTACGTACACTGGCCCATTTTAGGCCAAGATGGAGGAACAGGTTATGCTCGGCAAGGACCTAGCACCTGCTTGTATGCATGAGATCTGGCTCTGGGAGTGGGCTGGGTGGAGGAGTTTGGTAAACACCCCTGGTGGGACATAGCTCCCACTGGTGAGCATGTAGTCCAGGTCTGGGGGTCAGACAGGCTAGGCAAGGTAGCTGTACCTATTGTCAAGTGTGTGGGTTGGTTTTGGAAGCAGTTGGACTGGACAGGGCTGAGAAAACCTTAGCTCACCAGCAAGTTCAGAAGCCAGGCTGGAGCACAGGTCATACTGGGCTAGGCTGTCACAACTACTGCTTTGCATGAACCAGGGGTGGGAGCAGACTGAACAGGGTCAGATTTCATCACCCACCGGAAAGAGTTGGGAATGGGTGAAGGCCAATCAGGAAAGACCACTGTTCCTGTCAGGACAAGAGTGGACTAAGTGGGGCTGGCCCATGGATCCACTGATGGGTGCTATATCTGGCACTGGGAGAGGTTCAGATGGAGGAGTTTGGGGAAATCCTCTGTCGGGAAACAGTCCCTGCAGGTGAGCGCAAGAACCAAGAAAGGGAGCAGCCCAGGCCAGGTCAGGTAATGGCACCCACCTGCATACGTTTGGCGCAGATCAGGGATGAACCAGGCTGGGCCAGTTTATATCACCCGCTGGTGAATCCGAGCACCCAAATGGAGTCTGGGTCAGGCTGGATTGGGCCACAATACAAACCAGTTCACATGAGGGTCAGAACTGGGGGCCTGCTGGACTGGGTTAGGCTGTAGCCCCCACCAGCCTGAGCTGGAATTGGGGGTGGGCTGGGTCCAACCAGGCTATAGCACCTACTGGCAAATGCCAAGGTGAGGTAGGCCATGCCAGACTGGGCCGCAGCACCAAACTAACGCATGTGAGACCCTGGGCAGAGGGAGAGAACCCGATAGAGGGACTGCATGAGGCTCCCCTACTGGACCACCACTCCTACTGGTGAGCATGAGAGTTGGGATGGGGGCAGACCAGAGATGTGAGCTGGATCAGGAAAAAGCCAGGCTTGGTTGAGTGTTCCTGTTGGTGCATGCATAAGCCAGAGTGGGAGTGGATTGATTGGGCTTTGCCACAGCATTAGCTGGAAGATGTTGACAAAGGGGGAACTTTTGTCAGCTTAAACTGCAGAACCACCTTGAGAATACAAGATCTGGGAGTGGGAGTAGGGAAAAAGTGCCCAGTAGGGAAAATGTGGGTACCTCCCTTTTGGGTTGCCACTCCAACTGAGAGGCATGAGAATTAGGACTGGGGCAGGTAAGGCTGGACAGAGAGTGGCACTGGCTGACACATATGTGGGCTGGACCGTGGTGCAGGTTGGGTTGAACCAGGCTTCAAAGTCCATTAACATGTATGAGAGCTGAATGGGATATGGGGCACATTGGTTCTGTCTGCTGTACATTCTGGCAAGCAAGGGAACCAGGGCAGAGGGCAGGCCTGGTGGGAGGGGTTATTGCAGGTTGCTCTGACTAGGCTGCACCTCCCACTGGTTTGCGTGAGGACCAAGTGTGTGGTTGGCAGGATCTGGCTGGGCTGCAACATCCAATGGTTTGAGTAGAAGACAGAGCTGGAAACATCTGATCAAACAACTGCATCCACCAGCATGTGCATAAGCTGAATGGGGCAAAGTGCTGGACCCTGTATTGGCAAGCACACACAAGAATCAGGACTGGGATCACCTCAGATGAAGTTTCTTTGGGGATCCTCTAAACTGAATTACTGGACTCAGAACCCTAACCATGGAGAGAATTGCAGATTTCATGATCTGACTGTGAAATGCATGTGTCAGACCTGAGCCTCCTCAGTGGCTTAGATGGAACAATGGACAGTGGACAGCATGTCCAAATGTACAAGGAGGATATGGCAGTACGTTGGAATCAGAATTTTCCTCCTGATGAAGTGAGGTTCCTGAAATCCAAATCACACTTGTAAGTAGATTGTTGTACTCCTTGTTATTGTTCCTTTGATCCCTGAGATTCTCTGTGGTCAAAGGCCAGGACTCCCAGGTATCTCACATTGGAAATTCCCACTGTAAGGAGAGATGCACGCTTTGAAAACCACATGTCGGTTTACTCAGATTCCTGTGTTGTCCTTTCTCAACAGTCGGGATTGGACCAGGCTAAAGCTAGGTGTTGAGAACTCAGACCAAATTTCCAGGTAGGTGACAGAGTCCTGATCACTTGAGCTGTCACCCGTTGCCTCCCAGAGCCTACATTATCAGGAAGCCAAAAGCATAACAGAGCCTGGACTTGAACCCAAGAACTCCAATAGGGGCTTTTGGCATCCCTTCCAGCATCCTGACAGTCTCCATAGCATTTCTAAAAGCAACATGAACCTCATGAACTGAACCGTACCAAGCTGCTTGTCACATGAGATTCTCCACAAGGGCAAGGCTTCCTATCATGCACAACAGAAGATAAAGCATCAAGCTTTGATTTCTAGTTGCAGGGTGCCTTTAAGAATTACAGTTCTGTGTCCCTTGCTGCGGATTGCTTGTTCTCCACTGTAGCAGTGAGTATTGCTTAATCAATGCACGATGGGCTTTTAAAATGATGTGTCTTTCTCTGAATTGTAAGTTGCATCAGAGAAATAATCATGCCATCTTATTTATCAGTGTACTAGTATCTGTCACATGCTGGCTGCCCAGTAGATACTTGTTTAGTGACCTTAGGTTCTTTCTCAATATACCAAAATTCATTCTTCTCCCCATATTTTGTATTTGAACTTATTTTCTTCATGGTAACTTAAACTTAAAACTATTAAATTAAAGGGACAGAATGATTTGAAAGTACAATTTTGTAAAAGTTTGTGCTTCCTGACTTTATAATAACTCTTTTGGGGAACCCAGTTACTAATGTCAACTCAAGGATGTAAGAGCCTTTTGACCTTTGCCATCTGGTGGACAGTTGCTGTAACTATTTTGTCTCATAACCTAGACTGAGATATAATTGAGGTCATAATCAAAATGAAGCTGAATGGAAAAACAAACCATCTTGATGGCTGGGATCTCATCCACTTGCTGGTTCTATAAGGACTTAGAGAAGAGACTATACTCATCTGCTTTGCCTAGCAAACAGCTCCGAGCCTGTGTCCTTGGAAGGTCAATGAGAGCCTGACCTGACTCCCAAGCAACATCACTGTGCAGGTGCTCTGGGTTGCAGGCCTGTTTTAAGAGGCTAGGATCATGGCTTCAGAAGCCCTTTGAGAGAGAAGAAAGAGCCGGCTTATGCTCAACAGGACGTGTACTGGTGTTCGCTCAGCAGTTGGCTGAGTTTATACTGGATTCTGGTAACTTTCTGTAAGATTTTCCTAGGGATAATGGATCTGTGTGGCCAAGACTTAGCTACAGACAGTATCCACTGCTACAGTCATCTGCAGGATCTTTTTCTAGTCCACTGGTGTCTTTTAGGGTGTAGATTGTAGCCCCAGAGTGCTCCTCTTCTCGATTTCTGTACTCCTGCTTCACTAAGCACATTTGAGTTCTGGTTCATGGTCTGAAATCGGCTTCTGCTTAATGAATCCTTCTGGCAGTTCTGTGAACAACTCCTGCCCAGGCATGACAATTTCGCTCACTGGAAATTCATCTGAATATTTTGTCGTCTGGACCAACGTTTCTCAAAGTGAGCTTGCTAAGCCAACAGCACTCATGTCAACCGGGACTCTTAGAAATGCACATTCCGGGGCGCCTCTGCACACCAGTTGAATCAGTAACTCTGGTAGCAGTGTCCAAAGTCTGTGTTTTAACAGCCTTGGCAGACATCTCTGACTCATGCACATATTTGAGAATCACTGGACAGGACCACATTTTTTTTCCCAGAATTCCTTAGATTAGAACCTGCAATGTGACTGTACAACAGAAACTTTTTAAAAATTCTGTCGTTGGTCTCCTCATTGTTTGCATAAATATGCTGAGGACAGAACAAGCGGCACCATTGAATTGCATGCTCTGAGCAGAACCCACACTCCACAGATTTCCACTCAGAGCTCTTCGGTTTGGATCATAGTGCCCCCACGAGCTGCAGACTTGGAAATGTGTTCATCGTTTGTGTTAGGGGGCCGGGGAGAGCAACCTTTCTTGGACTCTGTCCCGTCTCAACTGAGATATGAAACACTTCTCTCATCTTCTAATCTTACTTTCTATTCTCTAACCACACCCAAAAGTAGAATTGTCTTGGAGAAAAAAAGGACCCCCCAGAAAGGTTTGTTACAGAAGTGTGGTCTTTCTTCCGGAGTTCCAACAGGTGATTCCCAAATGTAATTGTCACCCAGATTCCCAGCATGCCAGAGAACAGATGGGCAGTCTGTGGAGGACTCCCTCCTGGAATTTTGGGAAAACCTATTCACAGAAGTGGGGGAGGGGCCATTCACAATGTCTCTGGACAGGTCAGCTGCAAACGCGCAGGGTCTGGCAACCTTCTTTACCCTTAGTGTGTTTAGGAACAATCCATTATCACTTGGGTGGGTGGGGTGGGGGGGAATACAAAGCAAACCCTTAACCCCCCTTGCAGCCTCCATTGCCTACGTCCTTCCAACTCAGACCAATTGCCAGCTTTAAATTTCATCTATCATTTGAGACCATATGTGGAAATTCTGATCACTGACATTTTTATTTTTATCTCTCAGACTGAAAAAGCTTGTCTCTCTTCCAAACTGTCTTATTAAAAAGGCTAGAGTTGACTCCAAGTGCTGCAGGCAGAATGGTGACAAGTGAGAGGGAGGGAGTGCTTGATGCCATGAGAAGGACAGAGCTGGTGCTAGTCCCAGCCTGTCTTGGGCCCTTTTGGAGGGTGCCTGCATCATTTACAAAGACTGCACCAACTTTCTCCCCCCAAAGACTTTCAAAAGCCTTTGACTTGTACCATCTGCCCATCCTCTCTCCCCTAAACACAGTTCTGTACATCACCCTCTATACACAGAGATTTCAACAGCAAGTTGCTAGAAGAACATTAGTTCCTGCTGCTTCCAATTTTTTTTTTTTTGCTGTCTCTGGCATTATATTTTTGGCATTGCATGCCCTAGCTATTTTCTTTCTGGAGATTTGTAAGTTAATATTTATAGAGAGATGATCACTAAAAGTTGGTTTGGGTTCACTGAGAAGCGGCCAAGTGGAAATAATCCTATTTCCCCTTTTATACAAATATTATGTATTTGAAAGGCAAAGAGAGAGTGAGAGAGAGAGAGAGAGAGAGAGAGAAAGAGAGAGAGACGGGAAGGGAAGGAGAGACGAAGGGAAGGAGAGAGAGAGGAAAGGAAGGAGAGAAAGAGAGATAGAGATCTTTTTGCTGGCTTATTCGTAAAATGCTTGTGATGCCCAGGACAATGCCAAGACCAAAGCTGGTGCTAGAACCCCAATCCAGGTTATGTGTCATGGGTAGCAGGAGTCCAAGTGCTTGAGATGTTACCACTATCTCCCACGGTGCACATGATAAGAAAGCTGGAATCAGGTGTTTACTCGGGGCTTCAATGCATAGATTTTCACGTAGGATGTGGCTATCCCAAGCATTTTCTCAGCAGCTCCAAGTTTTAAACTCTTATTATCAGCTGGCAAATTGGAAGAATATTGTGCCTATACACAGCATTTTTCATTTTAGAAAGGCATTTTATACTCTTTCATGAAAGGTATATCTAAATACACAAAAACTTAGAAAAATCAGGTGTGTTTGAGGACTGTGTATTATCGTCAATACTGACATTCCCTGAGACCATTCTCTTTTTCTCTTCCTAGTGATTTCTACAAAGTATAGAGGACCTATTCATCAAATTTGTGTGTGGTATATTGCTGAGAAAGAGAAAAAGGGCCAGATTCAGATATTTCCCTGAAGCAAGAACATTTAAATAAAAGATAAAGGAAAGAATTTTTAACATATAAATTCTTGTAGTAAATTGCACACACAGAAAAGGCAGGTGATGGAGCTTAATTGTCACTAATACGTTAATAAAAAAAATAAAAGTAATTGTGTTTCAGGAATTCAGCTGCTAAGAAAGTCTAACACATTGGTACTCTATTAACAGAAGCTTAAGGGTCAGATCAAACTTGCACTTGGCATGGGTTAGATCACAGTTGGATTATCGCCTTGGCCTCTTCTGCAAGCCATATTTGAAGAGAGGCATTGAAAATCAGGAGGGCATCCAGAGGGTGAGAGCTGGAAAAGTGAGAATCTGAAACCTCATTTATTTATCATCCAAAATACCAGTGTGGGAGCTTCAAGTGGTAAAATACATGCAGAGCTGGACATACTAAAAGGGAGATCTTCAAACATTCGAAGAAACCTGACTGTACATGAGTCAGATGCACCACTGAATCAGAGTATCAGCTGGGCTACTGATACAAACACAATAGGTATCCCATTGAAATCTAGTGAGTATAGTTTAATATTTTTCAATATGGGGGGGATTGTTTAAAAAAATTCTGGAGAGGGCATATGGTTGTCTTCAGTTTGTAATTCAGAAATGATTTCATTCAGGTGGCTAAATATCCAAAATCCATAGTTCTTAAGGAATGGACTAAGTGTTTGCTAGTAATATTTACAAAGGTATCATCTACCTGGTGTAGATTATGTTGAGAACTAAAGTTTACATTTAAAATTTTAATCTTCTGCTTCCATTTGTCTTTGAACTCTTTGAAGTCTCCTTGTAGGAGGGCCTAAATAATGATGGACATGTTGCCAGATCCTTTCTAAGACTGCTTATAACTCAAAGGCTCTTCATTGCGCTTCGCCTCATTTAAAGTCAGTATTTTGGCCTGGGCATCTGAAGATCTGGATTTCAAATATGGTTTAATAAAAGTTAGTTGGGCAAGTCATTTCTCTCCGGATTTAGTATTTTAACTGGCAAAGCAAGATGGATGAGCTAGACCATGACTAAAGTCATTTGTATAAGGGGTATCCTATTTATATTCTTGAATATATAAAGATCACTGAAATAGCTAGAACTAGGCTCCTTGTATCTTACCTCCTCACAAAGTGTAATTTCCCAGACTTTCTTGAAGAAGTCTTGTTTGTGTTGTTTTTAAAGATCTATTTTGTTCACTTAAAAGAGAGACAGTGAGAGAATGAGACAAGGAAGGAGAGATGGACAGAGAGAGAATCTTCCACTCACTGATTCGCTACCCAAACAGACACAGCAACAGAGTCAGCTGGGTCAAATCCAGAAACCAGGAACTGTGTGTCTCCCATGCGGGTGTCAGGGACCCAAACACTTGAAATATCCTCCACTGCTTTTCCAGGCTCGTTAGCAGAGAGCTGGATTGGAAGCAGAGCAGCCAGGACTTGAAACTGCACTGATATGTACCACATAGTGACTTATCCCTTGTGAAATGACATCAGGACAAGTGTTTTCATTCATATCTAGGACCCTGAGAGAGGCTGTCTCTGAAGAAAGCCCATGACTCTTTCCTGCAAACAGACATTTATAAAATCAAAGGTGGTCGTGAGTTATTTTTCTTTTAAAAATTTTTATTAGTTTCTTTGAAAGGCAGAGCTATAGAGAGTGAGGGAGAGACAGAGAGAGACAGAGATCTTCCATCCCACTAGTTCACTCCCCAAATGATCACAGTAGCCGGGGCTTGACAAGGTCCAGTCCTGGAACCTCAAGCTTCATCTGAGTTTCCCATGACAGGGCAGGGGCCCAAGTATTTGGGCCAATGTCTGCTGCTTTCTCAGATGCACTAGTAGGGAGCTGCATCACAAGTGAAACACCTGGAATTCAAGCCAGTGACACTATGGGATGCTGGCATTACAGGCCACAGTGCTGGCCTCGATTATGGGTTATTTTTAAAAACTGAAATCCCTTTTTGTCCATACAAAATATTCAATGCTGTGTGCATTGTCACAATATTATTTTTGGTAAAAATCCGTGAAAACTTAGACACAAATTCATGAAAAGCTGAGAGACATTCTCCCTCCTAGTTGGTCCAGAGGGAACTGGATGGAACCATACTGAAGCATGATTTCACTGCATTTATTAACATGTAAGTGGTCTTGCCTACTGATCAGCTGTTCTGTTTCTTGGTATCTGCCCATAGAAATACATGCACACTTAGAAAGGCAGACACAAACATGGCCATTGCGCATTTGTTTGTAAGAGCAAAATGCTGGAAACGTTTAAATGATCATCAGTTTGAGATGGGAGGATCTTTGAAAGGTTCATGTGTCATATGTTATGAAACAACTACGCATGGATTTAAAATGCTTTGCATTCAAATAAGCTCATTTTAACATTCCAGTTTTCATACGCTTTTTGAACGCCCTTGTATGTCTGTGCAAGGAGCATTCTACCATGGCTACTGTGAAGATCCTGATGTGTAAAAATGTACATGTCATGCAAATGAATGAGGCCAACACATTGCAAAATTATATATTCAACAAAATATCCATAACCATAAGTGTTTGTTATTTGACATGCATGCAATGAGCCTTCCATTCTTTCTTAAGTGCTTCTGAATGGGTGATTAATATTTAAAATTAAGAGCTTTTTTTATTAAAATATGAATCTATTCTTTACAAGAAAATTGGCTTTGAATTCCAAAGTGATCATGTACTGTGTTTATAATATACATTGACGACAGTACCACAAAAGAATGGGAAGGCAGAGAACAGAAACATGCTGTCCAAAAGGGTCTTAGATGACATGTTTGAAGCTGTGTTATTTGAAGACAGGATCTCATAATTTAAATATATTACTGTGATGCTAGAGCAGCCTTGAACAATTAAAACAGCGCTGGCATTGTGTGGGAGCCGGGGGAGCCAGTGCTGGCCCTCCTGGCATCCCTTGTTTGAGTGCATTTGTGATTTAGTCAATAAAGTTGCATTCCTTCCAGGAGCCAGTTTGAGTCTGGCTGCTCTACTTCTTATCCAGCTCTCTGTTTATGCTCCTGGGAAAGCAGCAGAAGAGGGTGTGAGATGGGACCCTGAACCCACCTGGGAGACCTGGAAGAAGCTTTGGGTTCTGGTTAGGACTGGCTCAGTTCCAGCTGTTGCAGCCCTTTGGAGAACAAACCAGCAGATGAAAGCTTTCTCTGTCTCTCCTGTTTTCCCTCTCTTTCTAACTTTTTCAAGTAAATAAATGAACATGAAAGAAGCAGAATACCTGGTTTGAACATGATTGAGCTCCTGTGACCCATATTAGAGATGTGGCTGGAGTACCTGGCTCCCAGTTTCAGCTTGGCTTAGTCTGATTGTTGCAACCATTTGGAGAACAAATCAGAGGAAAATCTTTCTCTCTCTCTGTCTCTCCCCCCATTCTCCCCCTTTCAAATTAATAAATGAATTAGCACAGAAAAATTAAAACAAGGTTGATGGCTGATAAGCCAATTCATACATGAAATGAAATCATGAAAGTACTCAACTAAAAAATAAAAAAGAAGGAAATATAAATAAAAATAGATGGAGCAAATAGAAAGGAAACAGTAAGAAGATTTATTTGATCTTGGATATCAGATACCTTAAATACAAATGATATATACATTCTAATTAAAAAACAGATGCTGGGTAGGGGTTCTGCTTGGGATCTGTGCCTCCCATGATGGAGGACCCAGATGCACATCTTGGCTCTGTTCTCTGTTCCAGCTTTCTGGTACTGCATTCCTGGGGATGCAGAAAAGGGCCAGTGGATCCTTGCCACTCATGAGGAAGACCTGGGTTGAGATCCCAGCTCCTGACTTAAGCCTGGCAGAGTGCTGACTGTTGTGGGTGTTTGGGGAGTGAAAAAGATGATGAAAGATCTCTCTCTCCCCCTTTTCAAACAGATAACTAAGTAAAACAAACAAATGATAAAAAAAAGATTGCAGACATTTTCAAGTTGGAAAAGAAAGTAAGATTCAGTGAAATTCGTGCTAGAATCCATTTTAATTATAAAGACACAGACAAAATAAATGAATGGAAAATATTGCCATGAACCACTGATCATGAGAAAGCTAGTGTAGCTATGGCAACGTTTAAAAAGTAGCTTACAGTAGGAGGAAAGCAACCAAGGAGAAAAAAGGACATTGAGTAAGGACAAGTGAGTCAATTCCCAAGGCATCGCATCACTCCGGGATGTCCGAGTGCCTGACAACAGCACTTTGAAAAGAAACAAAGTAAAAACTGAGGGAACTTATGGAGGAATAGAAAACTGAGCAATTATCACTAGATGTTTAAGCGTTTTAATCAGCAACCAGCAGAATAAGTAGAAAAAAGTCTATTGAAGATTTAAACAACATCGTCTACCAACTTGGCTTAATTAACACTTATAAGGTGGAACACACACCAGGGCACATGGAACATAATTCAGAATAAATCTTATTCTTGGCCATATAAAAGGTCTCCTTAGAATGGAATTAAATGTTGATGTACCCTTTAGGAATCTTAAAAGGGGATAATCGTGGAATACTGTGTTTCTGTGTGTCTAAGAGGCACACAGGAATACATTTGCTTATATCCACCAGAAATGTGGAACCTGACAATATGTTTTTGGACTTTTTAGGTAACACAAAGCATGAGTAATCACTTTGTCCTTTTCAGTGCCATCAGGCCCGAGGAGCTTTTTAAGACGTATCTGATCACCGCCCCTGTGTCCGGAGTGAAGTAGGCAATTGCTCGTGTATTGAGGTCTGAAATGACTAGTGAAAAATTCCCTGCCTCCGAGTATCTCTGCCGTTGTCTGACGTGGTGACGGGGCATTTTGTTCACAACTGTATTTTAGAGTTCTTCAACTCCAAAAGGGACATGAATGACGGGTTATAGTTAATCACTTCATCAAAGGTCAACGAATCAGAGCATTAATGACCCAGTGAATTTGTTATAAAGACGATGAAAAAAGACAACCACAGCCCTGAGAAGAAGCTCCAGCTAAGCAAAACAAGCCCAGACGGGATGCTCCTGCACAGACTCTGAGGAAGCTGCAGTGGGGAACAAAAGGAAGAAGAAATCTGGACACAGTCCTGGAGGAAGAGTTTTTCAGGAAACACCTGTTTTTTTAAAGGCAGAGCCAGGCCACTCGTTATAGGAAGTTGGTTCCTGCCTGCAAGTTAGGTGTCACCACAGATCTAACCAGAGAGAAGATTTACTCTCCTAAAGTTCTCTGCCTCCCTGGGGGACATGAATGACCAAGACGTAGTAGACTGGCAGGCACCCCATGGGAGACAAGTCTCTCACCGTGGAATGTTCCATGACGTAGGCTCAATGGCTCCAGAGGGAATATTTTCCTAAGGGATACTGACTAGTAGAGTTATTTTGTTGGGTGACGTTCCTTTATTTCCCAGGATCTGACTAGATGTCCTTGCTCTTACCTCCTACCCAGGTGCCCACAAGATTGTATTTTGAGTTTGGTGATGTGAGTCTTTTGCTTCAGTCTTGAGGGAAACTGATTGGTAAGCTGACAGGTAAGGCGGTTAGCCACTGTGATTTCCAGAGCCCTTTCTTTAAGTCCATTTTCTTCCCACAGAACTCCGTTCTTCAACTGCAGCCACCTTTATTTGGGTGGGACAGTGTTCTACATTGTTTGATGATGATGAAAATTCCTTCTTCCAATCTTTCAAGTGTCAACAGAGACTTCAGATGTTGAAAGTCATATGCCCCCATGGATCTTCAGACACAACTAGGCAAGCAGTACTGCCTCACACTTGTAGGCAAAAATGATACTATTTCAGGGATCATATGGGTTAAAGAGATCTCAGATTAGGCAAACTTGAACACTTGCAGTGGAGTACACTTTTCCAAAACTTTTACCCACATGAGTGCACCCCGTAACTTGATTCATTTCCTCCCATTATGCAGCTCATACCATGGGTAGAGGTTGGGGTGCCAAGACAGAGCAGAGATGCAACTCAGGAAAATAGCATTTTGTATACTTTGTGTGAACCACAAACCCAGGCCTCTACATTGGCACACATTTGCAGAATAGTTTATTGTTTAGAAGACAGTGCAATATTCAATTCTTCACGGTCAGTGTAGAGTCCAAAAGAAGAAAACATCAGCTGTGGTGTGGGAAACGTTTTCATTCCATCTACAAGGCATTTCCCTCTAGATGAACAGCGTGAGAGTAAGAGTTCAGGTGGGAAAGAACAACGGAATGCTGCAGCTAGAAAAACACAAGAATGAGATACAAGCAATGGAGTGTGCCCAGTCTTCACACCTCATTTGGATTTCAGAGGCCAAGCTCAGCGAGGCAATCGAAACAGAAGAGAAGTCCCTCTACTGTGTCCACACTAATTTAATACTCCCTCACCTGTGAGGATGGAATTTTATGTTTCTATGTCTCGACTTTCCATTCAAGCATGAGCTCTGCTCCAAAGATGCACAGCTGTTAGAGTTTGCAGCTTGTCTTGAGGGTCTAGAATAGATTCTCTTTGGTTAACGTTGCATTTGCATGAAAAGTCCACCATTCAACACGATCCTCTTACGGTTCCCAGCTTGTCCCATAACTGGTTGTATTGTTATCAAAGAAGAGTAAAGCTGGAGTCTGTAGTGAAGGTGTTCTCTAATGACTTACTCAGACTCTAAGGGAGTGTCAGGTGGGACTGACCAGACGGCTCTAGGAGACAGACTTGTGGCTCTGAAAAGCTAGGTTGGAACTGGGGTCACAGTCTGTCATTGGCTTTCTTCATGCTGAAAATAGTTTTTGGAAGTTTGCTATTTGCCATATCTTTACTTATGAACTAATGGATTCACCCATGTGTTAAACATTCTTGAGAATCTACCCTGTGTTAGGTGCTGATCTTTTTCTATCTGAATTTTGTTAATTTTCATTTTTCAGAGAAATATGTAGAATTGAATTGATCCATGTTGAGGAAGCTGCTTTTGTATCGTGGTGTCTTACAGTAAAGGAAAGCATTAATAGCGATGATGATGATGGCAAGGATGGCAACTAAGAGCTATGAACCTCCTGGTCCTCATCGGATTCCTTGCTCCCTCTTCATCTGTTCCAGACCTCCGCAACAGTCAACACGCTGTCAAGCAGATGGTCTGGGCCCTCTTTAAGAAAGCATTTCAGAACTTTAGAACCTCTATAGAGCCCAAATGCACTTTTAATTATTTTTCCCACTTTGAGAAGTGGAAAGAGAAACAGAGCCAAGTCTTTCATCATTGCTTTACTCCCCAAATAACCACACTATCAGAGGCTGGGTCAGGCGGAATCCAGGAACCTGGAATTCAATTCGAGTCTCCCACATGGGTGGCAGGAGCTCGAGTCCTTGTATGTTATGTGATGTCTCTCAAGCATGCATTTATAAGAAGCTGGATTGAGGCCCAGAGCCAGGACTTCAAATCAAGCACTTGTGATATGAGATGTGGGTATCCCAAGCAATGTCCTAAATGTTGTATTAAACCCTCTCACCTCAAATGCTCTGTGATGTTCAGTTCCAGGAAATACAGAAGGCAGTTTCTGAGGAAACATTTTGGAAATATTTACTAACAACATTTGGAGCTGCACACATGGTTAAATTATTTCATACAAATTTGATTTGTAAGAGAATAATAAATGGGAAGTGCCTGGGATATTTATTCAAGTTCCTAAGAGTTCCCAGTCTTCCTCTAATAGTCAAAACCAAAACACATACTTCAGTATCTTAAACATTTCATGAGAAGATGAAAATTTCCCTTTCTCTACAAGAAGAAATAGTTTGAGTTGTAAAATTGTGCTTCAATTAAATAGTGCTTGAGAGAACATTTTATTTAGGGCTGTGCTTTAAACATGGTAGGATAAACCTTCAATGCCTAATTTTTCAAGCCTTTAAAGTAGTGGGGGATCAGCAGAAATAATCTCTTCCTTAAAAGATTTTCTTTTGGAAATGAGTACATCTGTACCTAGCAAGTATTTGGCTGAAAGATGGTGTGAAAAATATCAGACATCATCTCTGTTACTGTCTTCCAAGTGTTCATCTGCCACTCACAAAAGCCTGAGCCCCAGGCACAGTCCTTTGTACTCCTGTCTTTGGAGATCACCACCCACACATTTCCTTTATCCTGGTGGCAAATCATAATTAATAATTCATCCATTAGATTATCATAGATACAAGGCCACGTGAGCACCGCCCTGGGCCTTGGCAGCCGCAGCACTGCTGCGTCTCACTCTGTTGCCCCTTATTTGTTTGCAGTGCTGAGACATGTCCATGGCAAAGACCCATAAGGGCTGAGCAAGATGGGAAAGGCATCCTGTAGGCTGATTGAGAGAAACACTACTGGAGACCCATTTGTACCGTGTGTGTCCATGGCTACCACTAGTGAAATCCAAAGACCCAAGAGGGCACTGAAGCCTGGCATCCAAGCAAGCACATTTTCTAACACACCCTCTCTGACTTACGATGGTGCACCTGGGCTGTGTGTGATTTCATATTGGGCCCTTCCCATCATATGTTTCCTTCTCCCTGTTGAAAATCATTTAAAAGCCACTGTCCTTCTCTAACTCAGAATATATGGGAGCTCCAGGGAAGCATCATGCCCACCTGTTGTCATTAGAACTTTACTTTGGCCATAAGCACGTATCTGCAATTAGGCCAGGATGAGCAAGTGAATGCACTAAGACAACCTGAGAGGGAAACCAGTCATGTGCTAGAGAAACCATCTGTTAACCAAAAAACAGAATAGGTACCACAGGAACCATCTATTTAATCTGGGCTGATGATGGCTGTCAGATGGGTGAGTAGCTGCACTTCTCTATGGGGAGATACCTGGGCAAACTTCCATCTGAATGTACCTTCTACTTGTGAACTGTTAACCACGAATGAAGTAGTGCTTTCTCTTACTTTTTAAAATTTATTTTTAATACTGATTACATGGCTAAGAAGAATGCCTACCCATGTGGGCCTCTGTTTAGGGTGGAGAGAGTCAAGGTATGGTGCAATAAATGTTTCACGTACCCTTCTTCTCTTTCTTCTCCTCCTCTTCCTTCTCTTTCTCCTCTTCTTTCTTCTCCTCCTCCTTCTCCTTCTAGGGAGGGGGGACTTCTTACTGTTAAACTACATCATTTCCTTGGGCTGGAGATAGTCATTTCATGTTGACTTAGTGTCCCCAGTGTGTGTGTGTGTGTGTGTGTGTGTGTGTGTGTGTGTGTGTGTTGGGGGTGTTCTGAGCGTACTGTTGTAGTGGCCTTGAGAGTTGTAAGACGTTGTCAGCTTTGTTGCACCAGGATTGAGAAAGTCTTACTAAAGTCTTTGGCTGATTAGATCTATTCCAATGTGTGCATAGACCTAGATGCTTGTTGCAAAACCTGACCAGGAGAATTATACGACCTGTTATGCTTTCCATCTTTAGATGAGGTGCTTGGTTAGATGAGATGGCTATCCTGTCTTTCACATGCATCTGAGAATGCTCTCTATGGCAAATACCAGCAGCTAAGGAGATCCAGTCCTGAAAATGTACTCCAAGGCCAGACCACATACCCTTGTGATAATCCTAGAGTTTGAACCCAGCAGTCTGGTTGGGGACTCCCCTAAGAAATCTCACCTGGGAAGTCCTCAGACTTGACTCTGATGTGTTCTAGTCAGTACAGGATCAGACTCAGCCTGCCTCCTGCACCTAGTAAGACATCCACCTGTGGACACAGAGACCTGATTAGCCCAGCCTCCAGCCCCATCTCTTCTCAAGCTAATCATGTTTCTTGAAGCCCCATATTTATTTTGTTAGCTTTTTACATAATTGATTTGAGAAGCAGAGAGACTGAAAACTGACAGAGATCCTTCATCTTCTATTTCACTTCCAAAATACCCACAATAACCAGGGTAGGATCAGACCGAAACCAGGTTCCAGGAACCCAGTCTGGGTCTTTCAAATCACTACCAAAGACCAAGTACTTGAGCCATCACTTGCGCCCTTCAGGAGTGCGCCTTAACAGATGTGGAGCCAGGGCTCATATCCAGGTACTTCAGCATGGGGTATGGGCATCCCAAGCAGTTTTTGAACTGCTAGGCCCACCATCTGTACCCTGTAGAACATTTATAGGTTTAATAATGTACAGGGCAGATTTAGGAAGGTGTTTTTGATTACCGCCAGAAGAGGTAAAATGGCATGGGATCAGGGAGGTCTCAGTGTAACCGCCCCATTTCATAGATGAGAAAACAACGGCTGAAAGGATAACTTCTCAGGAATTGGGCTTGTGTTGCTGCTTGAGCCGATTCTCAGTGTGGAGGTCTCTCTATAGTAGGTTGTACCTCTTAGTTATGCCCTCCTGCTGTGCAACGGATTATTGTCTCCCTATGACTAGGTCCCTCTGCCACACAAAGAACAAATCAGCTGTCAACTTGCAGATTTCTCCACAAACCCCATCCTGGCCCCAACCTCTCTTTTCTAAATGTTCCTCTTTGCAGGTGTGTCAACTGTGTCTGTTTCCCTTTGGTAGGCATGGAATAAATTCAGAGCTCTGTACATAATATGCATTTAATTAAATGTTATTTAGTTTAATCACATTGGTCCTTGTTAGAAGGAAAGAAGTCAGAAAACTTAGGGAGGCGCTGTGCACAGTGTGAAAGACTTGCAGGGAAAGTCAAAAATTTGAAGAAAAATGTCCTTAAACCACTGTATTTCAACAGATATAAGAAACAAAATTTAGTAGCTATAATACAATTAACTGGTGTTACGAGAGTTTGCATTGTTGCATTGTATCTCTATTTTCAGTAATTTTACGTGTGGTTTGGTTTGCACTCAACGTGCTTTTATTGTGTTTTAGATCAATTTGCAAAATGATTCCTCAGATTAAGATCAACTGTACTTATGATGGGCTGTGAAGTCATCCTGTTTCTTACCCACTATTCCACAAGTGCTGAAACAGTGTACAGAAGTTGGAACTCAGCTTTACAGTCAACCATGAGGAATGTGGCTGAGGGCTGAAAGTATACCAACACCCCCAACAGTAGGGGCAGAGGTTTGTGGGTAGGGTTGCCATACAGCATGCTGGGGACCACCCAGGCCTGGGATAAGCCCAGAATCTGAGTCTCACTTTTCCCAAGTCTAGATTCATGACCCTGGAAAAGTTGTTTAAAAACTAAAAAGTTGAATTTCACCCACGATGGGCTTAATTCTGCAAATAAAAGTCTGTCTACATATGGCATATTGTAAACGTTTCTGAGGGAGTGTTATGCTGGTGGTATTTGTTTTTAATTATGGATAAACAATCACATTTCGTGTTCTTTCTCATTGCTCTATATCCTATTTCATTTTATTCTCATCCTATTACCTACTGTAACCAAGTAGAAATTGTCCTTACAATCATTGTTGATGAAGTGTAGTAGTGGTGAGTTCCCTGTCTATAGAAAATCAGCAGATTTTAAATTTCAGTCCTGCCTCTTATTAATTGTGAGAACTTGGATATTTCCTGGACTTCTCTAAGTCTCAGTTTTCTTATCTAAAAATGGGGATACAATTAAGTCATCTTTAAGGGCAGGGTGTTTTTCACTGTATGTGAGATGCTTATACAACGTATAAAAGTGTGCTGGCCGAGTCCTGGCTCCATTCACAACTGCAGCTTTCTGCTCATGCCGGCTGCAGGAGGCAGCAGATGATGACTCAAGCTCTTGGATCACTGCTACCCGTGTGAGATACCTAGTTTGAATTCTTGGTTCCTGGCTTCATCTTGGCTCTTTCCTTGCTATTAAGGGCCCCCTGTGGAGTGAACTAGCAAATGAAAAAAGGTCTCTCTCTACTTTCCAAATAATTTTAAAGTTAGAGAGAGAGAGAGAGAAAGAGAGAGAATGAGAGAGAGAATCTACATAGAACACAGAAGCTGGGAGTCAAAGCTGAGTATTGAATCAAAATCAGTCCACATCCTGAAATCACGGGAGGTTTCAGGTAAGCACTCAAGGACAGGGAAGCAGACGTAAGAGCCAAAGCACTTAAAAGCCTTGCATCTGAAACAAAGACACCCAAGGCAGAAAACCATTTTAGACAAGCTCCATTTTTTAGATGTTTCCAGAACTGAAGTCTGAAACAGCTGCTAACAGCCATGCATAAGAGTTGGAATTCTCTCTCTCTCTCTCTCTCTCTCTGTGTGTGTGTGTTTCAATAATTATGAACTGAATGTGGGCTATGGCCCTGGTTCTGTTCAAGGTACTGGAGATCTGGCAATGAGCCAGACTCTGAAGTTTATGTTCTAGTTTCTTTCTTTACAAGACACATGCAGATAAGAGACAACTTCCCAAGGTAGGGATAAATGACAGAGAAGAAAGGTGGTGGGTGATGTGTAATTTATCTCCCTGCATTTCTGTCCCATTCAGTCCCACATAAGACTGAGTCCTGGAAGGAGGCATTATTACATTCTTTCTAATTTATATTTAAACTAAGCAACATTGTTCATGAAACTTGGGCTTGACCCACTCATGCCTGATAGCCCATCTCTCCTTACCAGCATTGGGTGTTAGGTGGTAGAGTACAGCTACTCACCATTCATGGCAGACTGAAAGATTCACAGCCTGAGTAAGAGAAGCCAGGTGGATAGTTCAGGGATTTAGCTGTGAGGTTACTGAGGGTCCTTTAGACTCCCAGAGCTTTGAAGGATGTCTTCTCCCACTCATTCATTCCCAGGCAGCTCTTCCCAATGGTTGTAGCCTGAGTTGAAGGGTCCATGGCTTGCAAGTTGGCCCAGGTGCTGACCTAGCAATTTTCTGCCCAAGTTGGGGCTTGCCTTCTCAGCATGCTGATGTCACTACTGTCCCAGTCTGACCGCTGGCTCCCCAGAAGCTCAAAATGATAGTGTGAAGCTGTTCGGTTCTTTTGTGGAGCTGGTGGGAATTTCTGTTGTTTCTCAGTTACTATGGAAATCTTTTCTACAAATAAATATTTAGATAAGGATGAGGGGCAAAGTCCCTTAAAGATAGTGTGTATTTTGTTTAATGCTGAAAGTATTTAGTTATAGAATGGAATTCAACTTAACTGGGAACAGCAAGCACTTCTCGTTTTTGTGTCTATTTCTTTACCATGATCTCTCCATTTCCACTCTTGCCATTCTTTCCCTTCTCCTTCCCACCTATTCTCTTTTTTCCTTCTTTCTTCTTTTTATCTTTCCTGTCTGATTTCTTCACATTTCCTTTCCTTTTTTGATGGTTATTTATTCATATTTATATTTCACAAAGCATAGTGTAACAGTGCAAGAGAAAGAAGCAGAGAGAGTGAAGGAGAGATAGGGAGAAATCTTGTATCTGCTGGGTCACTAAAACAATCAAGACTGGGATAAACTCAAACTAGGGATCCAGAACTCCTTTTGAGTCCCTTAGGGTGATGGTGGGAACCCAAACACTTGGACCATAACCTTTTGCTCTGCAGTAATTATGAATCGAAATGAATGGCCACTCTCAAACTGGCATTGAGATATGAGACGTGCGCATCCCTGGTGGACATTTGGCCCATGGTGCGATGTTGCCTGCCCATTTTTTATATATATATTTTCATCTTCCTCTTCTCCTTCCTTTTTCTCCTAATTTCTTTTTTTCCTACATTTTTGTTTGTTTCAAAGTCACACACAAAGGCACACAGAAAGACAGATTAAGAGAGAGAAATATTACTGATTCAGCCCCCAAGTCCAGTATCTGAAACAATGGAAGATGGGTTGGACCCAAGCCAGAAGCCCTAAATGGGGTTCCCACATGGGTGGTAAAGACTCAAGTGCTTGAGTCATCATCTACTGCCTCCCAGGGTGCACATTCACAGGAAGCTAGAAGGGGAAGTGGAAGTGGAGCCAGGACTGGAACCCAGACTCTATGGGATGCAGACATCCCAAGCGGTGTCTTAGCCATTGTGCCAAATACCTGCCCCTGCACTGTCTTCCCTTTCATGATAAGACAGAATAATCATACAACTAAATTTGTATCTGGCTTTGATCTGCTCTAGTCCTTGAGCTCTTGCATGATGGAAGACTGTGTCCCTCGGCTACTTGTCACAGAGTAGGCCAGGAGCCAAAACCAGCTTCCGGTATTTGCTGGAGAACCGCTGAGCAGTCCTCCTGGCAAGTACACAGATGGAGTTGAGATGCAGAGACTTACAGCGGGTCAAAACGATGAGCACTCAAGTGTGAGCTGTGCTAATTGCTGGGGACAAAGGCAGAGCTCAGCTCCCGTGCAGGCGTGGTAGGGAGAGTGCCACAAGCAAGCCAAAGGGTCACTTTTCTTGCTTACACATTGCTATCAAGTGTCCTGGCCTAAACCTCCAGACTGCCTTGGTCTTCATTTTCGTGTTGCTCACGCAGACTGGGATCCGTTGTTCTGTAACAGCATCTGAAGCATCATGTATGACCCCTATTCCCATAGTGGAGATATTTTTCTTGGAAGATATCTCATTTAAAGCAAAATGAACAGACCTATATGTGCACATTCACACACATGAGACAGAAATATATGCACATAGCTATTTACACAACTCCCTGCATTCACACACACTTTATTGTAAGACACATGCTGAATCAGAAGGCGTTGCTAAACAAATCAGTAATTTGCATGATTATTATCAGAGAAGAATCCTTCATGTTGCTCATTTTATCTTGGTCACAGCACCATTTCTTCCTCTAAAACTCACCATGGCTTTATATTTGTGTAGTTACTATGTTCTTGCATTTACTTAAGGATTTATTACTCGACTACGCTCCCCTACATGCTGTAAATTAATTTCACTCAAGAAAAGAAAAAGAAACACGCGATTTATCTTTTAAACCCGTTGATCCATGATAGCTTCTTCCTCTCGCTCTCTCTCTGTCCCACAGTTTTGTATGTTTATGGCTTCAGAGTTGACCTGCAGTTTGATGAATGCACATTCATAATGTCTAGCACGTGAGCTTTTCAATGGTTCTTTATTTATGTTTGTATTAAAAACAAAACAGTAGGACAGGGCAAGAGAGACAGAGAAGGAGAGAGAGTGAAAGAGAGAGAAATCTTCCATTTGCTGGGTCACTGAAACAGTCAGCATTGGGAGAGACTGAAACCAGGGACCATGTCTGCATGCGAGTTTCGGGCAGACTTGATGCTGGATCTCCGTGGCAACCGTGTAGATTGACGTGTTCTTTCATCCAAGCATGCTATCTGGTTGTCACTCATTATTCCTACCCATGGGTGCTCAAGACCCAGATTTAGTCTTTGGAAGTTGATGAATCATATAAGGTACTATCTCATTTTTCATTTAATACTGGACTACTTGTATAAAGAAGTGTTTTTTTTTCTTGTCTGGTATTTTATTACTTAGTGGTACAGTTCATATATAAAAGGCAGGATAAATGTTTTAATCTTACCTTTTATTTATTCTGTCTGATGCAAAGCCTTGACTCCCATTCATTCTGGAAAGTGACCAATTGAAAATCTTACTACATAACACTGATTCAGAAGTATTTGTTTAGTTTTAATTCATTGAACTTCTTTCCCTTATTGAATCTCAAGATGCCCCTTTTTGGCAATTGAGAGCCTTTTCCAGTTGGTTTCTGGATGCCTTTCACATGTCTGCAGTAGACTTTTCATGGCTTTTATGCTATTTTATGAGATATACAGGCTTATCTTGCGTTTTTCCTGAGAAGCATTGGTTTTGCTTGCTTGTTTTCATTTTAGAATGTGAAGCAATGCGTCAAGACCACAATGCGGCCACTGACATACTGATTGCTACGAGCTTATGCATGCACACACGTGTGTGCTACAGCCAGAAGTCTCCCTAAACACATATTTGCATATGCACATATGTACCGAATTTATATATTTATGCCAATATATTTGGTTCAAGACTAAAATGACATGAACTTTTCTCAATGTTTAAGGATGTGTCTTTCCAGTCATATCTTTTTATTCTACTTAAAAAATGTTTTTAAATAATTTTTTGAAAAATATTTATTGGAAAGTCAGATCTACAGAGACAGGAGACAGAGGCAAAGATCATCCATCTGCTTGCAGTCCCCAGTGGCCGCAATGGCTGGAGCTGCGCCCATCTAAAAACAGGAGACAGGAGCCTCTTCCAGCTATTCCATGTGACTTTTGGGTGCCAAGGCTTTCGGCCATCCTGGAATGCTTTCCCAGGCCACAACCAGGGAGCTGGAAGGGAAGTGAAGCAGCTGGGATTAGAACTGGCACCCATAGGGGATCTCGGCTTGTGAAAGACAAGGACTTTAGCCGCTAGGCTACCATGCTGGGTCCCCTATCTTTTCCTTATCTTAAAATAATATCAGCTCTTCATTTGAGCCATCACCACTGGCTCCTGATGTCTCCACTGGCAGAGAGTTGGAGTCAGGAATGGAACTAAGTGCTGAGCCTAAGCACTCCAATATGGGACATGAGTGTCTTAACTGGTCTTAACTGTTAGGGCTTTTTGCTGTCTAAATCTTACTCTCTAATACATTTCTAAGGAGGGGCTCATGAGAACAAAATGTTCTGATTCTTGCTGCTGACCATAGTGTATGTACAACATTTAAGTTTGAAAGTTAAGTCAGATAGACTTTTTGTTTCATTGAACATCTGAAATAAGTGACTCTGTTTTCTTCTGGTTCAAAAAGTCTAAAAAAGCTTTTTGTGATAAAAACGTATTTTAAAAAATTTCAATCTGTTTTATGGTACAATGAGTTAAGTGGCTGCCTGCAAAATCAGTGTTCCATTTGGGCTCCAGCTCCCCACTAATGCATCTGGAAAGCAGCAGAAGCTGGTCTAAATTCTCAAGCCTCTATATTCACATGGATGACGTAGATAGAGTTCTTGGATTCTAGCTCTGGGTTGGCCCCATCCTAGCTGTTGTAGCCATTTGGGGAATCACCTACATATCCCAACTCTACTTCTCCGTCTCCTATCCATCCCCCGCCCCCCAGAAAATGCTTTCTGTTTGTATTACTCAGAATTCCTCTTGGCAGCGATGGGTCAGAACCAGTTAATGCAACACTGCCTACTGCTACACATGCTGCCTTACAGTCAACCTACTTTCCTTGGCTGGGCCACCTCCATCTAGTTATCTTCCACACCTGACAAATCTATCTAAACCTATGGAACTGGAAAGCAGGATGGGACAGAGATAGTACTGTTCTTTTCCTTCTCACGTGGGTTGACGCTGCCACACCCTTCATGGTAAGCTGCTTTTTGTGCACCTGGGCCATAGCTTCCCTCAGGGCAGGAAAATAAGATACAGAAGCATGTTAGGCCTGTGATGACTGGGCCAGATTCCTAAAATCTACGCTATCAAAGGTGTACACTCTGGGAATGCCAACAGAACCGTTTCATCTCTTTTCTGGGAATTATAGAAAGTGACAAGCCTTCTCCAGGAAGGACCCAACTCTCTCTTGTGCAAACCATGGATGGTTAGTTATCACCTGTGCTCTGTTCTCTCCCTGGACTCCTCTCTCCACTGGTCTAATCATTGATTGTAGGTCATCAGCTACTCCCTGCTTTCTTGGATGAGAGCTTGGAGGACTCTAAAATGGTAGCCTGGGTTTCTAAGGGCTTAGCAGCCAGGGCAGGTGCCCTTTCAGTGAACATCTCACTTAGAAGGCCTGTGTTCTTTATCGGAGTACTCAAGCTTGGTCTCTGGCTCCAGCTCTTGCTAATGCAGACCTAGGCAGCACTGACTTCCCAAGTGATTGGGTTCCTGCACTTTGATGTGAGACTTGGTACCTGGGTACCAACATGGGCCCCGTAGTTATTGTGACATCAGGAGAGGGGACTAGTGGGTAGGAGGTCTCTCTCTCTCTCTCTCCTTTTCTGTTTTCCATCTCTAAAAGAAATTAAACACGACAAAAGGATGCGCATCCACCTCATCGCCATGGTGCCGACCTGGAACTTTCTTTCTGGCCATTCTGCTCCCCCTAAAGCCCTTCTCA
The DNA here is from genome assembly GCF_017591425.1 of Ochotona curzoniae. Taxonomy (NCBI): domain Eukaryota; kingdom Metazoa; phylum Chordata; class Mammalia; order Lagomorpha; family Ochotonidae; genus Ochotona; species Ochotona curzoniae. The sequence goes on along the minus strand of NW_024465654.1, from coordinate 2,048,797 downwards.
GGACTTAGACTCACCTTTTCTTCCATCTGCTTTGTTACACTGCCTGCAATGCTGTGTTTTCAGCAGCTCTGAGCGCTCCTTGGAGGGCAGGGGCCCTACTGTTCATCTTTGCTTCCCAGCTCTGCTCCTCACTAACCCTGCTGTCTCTAGTTTGCACACGTGTGTTGTTGGTTCAATGCATGTGAGGTAAAAGCAGTTCTAAAATGATCAAGAAACTTTCTGACTCATCAGCATCACAAGACACTCAGTGTCTTTTCCTAAGCGGCATGGTTCTGTGTGTGATGGTGTGTGAGCACTCAAGTGTGGTGGGAAGGACATGGTGGACACATTCCAGCCCAGCTCTTCTGGGCCACCACAGTATCACCAGGCATTTCTCCTTTCCAGACCTCAGTATCTGGTCAATATGACAGATCAATTATTTTTTCCTATAGCTCTTGATGATTTTCTACCTTCTCAGATGAAGTAATTAGTCACTGGCATCCACCCCACCCAGGTTAATAGTGGCAACCCTAAGTCTCTTTTTTGATCACAAAACCAGACGTGAAGTAATCTCTCACACAAGAGCAGCTTGGCTTTAGTGCAAAATGCTAATCCTTTCAGAGACTGAAGAAAAATGTGCTATTCGTATTAGTAGATGAGCCTTTGATGCAACCATCTGCCCAAGGTTTTGCACGGATGCTAGCATATCCACCTGAAACTCCAGCTCCTTTGGATTTGACTCAGAGGTGAGAGGCAGGTGAGGAATGGGCAATTCTACACAAATCCATAATTGTCTGTGTTGGGACTGTAGTTTGCACAAGGGTCTGCTACTTTTGGTCCTTCTAGCTACCTTATAAAACTCTCATGCAAAGAAATTGTTTACTACTTTGAAATCACCCCAAGGACGCTGCCTCTAAAACAGCATTATCATTTTATCAACGTGTTTTCTATTAGAAGGCACCAAGTGTCTCAGCTGAAATCACCTGAGGAGAAAGAACACAGGAATGAAAGTATTAATGACATTAATTATTAATGGAAGTATTAATGGAAAGATGATTCAGTTCTGATTTTTATAGGACATGAAGCAGTTACAGCAATGTACAGGCTTTTCACATCAAAATGCTGATTTTTAGGGCTGGCATCTTGGCATTATGGGCTCCTGTGATGGTAGCATCCATTCCTGATCCGGTCCCCTGCCAATGGTCTGGTAAAAGCAGCAAATGAAGGCCCAAGTGCTTAGGCCCTGGCACCCAAGTGGGAGACACAGATGAAGCTCTTGGCTTTGATCTAGTTCAGCCTGGATTCTGTGGCCATTTGAGGAGTGAGTCAGTGGTTTCTCTCCTCTCTCTAGCTCTAACTTCCTTCCTTCCTGTCCTTTTCTGTGGACTGGTTCACTCCTCAAGTAGCTGCAACAGCCAGAGCTGAGCTTATCTGAAGCTTCTTCCAGGTCTCCCACATGGGTGCAGGGTCACAAGGCTTTGGGCCATCCTCTACTGCTTTTCCAGACCACAAACAGGGAGCTGGATGGGAAGTGGGGCTGCCAGGATTAGAACCAGTCCCCATATGGGATCCTGGCACACAGAAGACAAGGACTTTAGCCACTAGGCTACTGCACCATACCTTCTGGCTAACTTTCAAACAAATAAGTCTTTCTAAAAAATTTGGATTTGCCTTGAACTTGCAAATTTTAAAACTATGTCTTTGCTAAGATGAACGGAAAATGAAAGCATTAGAACTATCCTTGGTTCTTTTCTATCAATTTCAGATATCCTTTGCATTAGTTTCAGCAGGCTTCCACAGGAAAATACCACAGAACAAGGCATATAAGCAAGAGAAATTTATTTTCTTAAAATTCTGAAGGCTGGGCACTCAAGACTGAGTGCCAACAGGGTTGGATTCTCAGAGACCTCCTTGGCTGGGAGAAGACCGTGTGTTCTCCTGGCATCTCTGTGCACACCCCTGGTGTTGGCTCCTCCTTGTGTAAATTCATGGTCCTACTGGATTAGATTCCTACCTGTGACTCCATTTAAACCTAAGGAGCTCCTTAAGGTTCTATCTCCAACTTCATGGCAGGAAGGCAGGCAGCAGAAGCATTTGCAGGAGCAGGGAGAAAGTCAGGCTGGGATCTACCTTTTCTGTGAAGATCATCATCGTAATGGCTAATAGTTCCTTTAAGCTGGGTCTAGCTCTCTGCTAGCTCTGAGAGTGCAGCAACGGGCTGGTCTCCCTGGACTCTGTTAACAATTCTGCTATGATTAAATTCATATACATTTAGGAAAAGTGTGTTCAAAAAAGATGACATTTGAACATCCATGTGTGTATGGACTCAATAGGCATAACAACAGATAAGATTAAAGTTGCATCATAGCACTGGAGGGTCAAGGCATGGGCCAGAAGAGGCGAGAAAGGCAGGCAAAGGAAGGTTCTCAGGGATCTGCTTGACACCTTGGAAAGGACAGACCAGAAAGAACCACAGAAGGACCACTAAAGAGAGACTTACGCTTCCTTAGGAACAGACGGGGGCCAATGCTGTTGTTGGATCCAACTCTTGCCATACAGAAAGAAGTTAAGCAGATATTGTAGGTGGAATTTTCTTCCAGTGAAGCCTAGTTCTGGCCAGTTTGCTTATTGGATTCTTTCTGGAGAAACTCTAAAAAGGTCTTTAAAATTCCACATCGGCAGCAGTCTAAGTTGATTTTATGGCCCAGTCATTTGATATTTCAGTGCTTTCTCCATCTGCATTTGTAGCTGATCCAGCTGAGCCCCTTCAATAAATGTGACTTTGGCATGGAGGACAATCTGGAAGGGATAGCATTCAGACTGGGACGAAAGTCCAATTCTCTGAAGCTTAGCAAGAACCCCACGGTCTTTGCCAAGAGGGTCTTGCAAGGTAGAGGAGGAATGTCTGCAGGGTTTTCTTCACAGAAGCTCCAGGTGAGGGAACCTCCACCATGTGGGTGTGACACCATCCCAGGATGCCTACTGTAGACTCTGAGAATTCAGATGTGAGGAAGTCTTGAAAGTCTTGCCTTAATTGGATTATGAATCTAATGGGAGAGAAGCAGGTAACAGACAACATATGTGAATAAAATACCACATTCAGGTGATGAAAGATGCTGTGGAGAAAAACGACAAGGATGGGAGTTAGTGAGTGGCGAGGAGGACCGCAGTTGTAAAATTGTGCTAATCAGGGTAGTAGTCACCGAGAAAGGCATTTCAGTAAAGACCTGATGTTCCCTCTCTTTCCCAGAAATGTGTTGGTCACCTCAAATTCTTTACTACTCAAATTGTGAGTATGCCTATTAGAGAGATTTTTCTGAGGCTTGTCTTGGGGAGGTAAATTGTTGGGCAATGAGTACCTGCACTTTTTGTATGAAAATAGCTTTGCTGGCTGATGCTTCCCCCTGTGAAGTATCGGAATGTCCATTTTCCTAGGATATGATATCTTGATTCTTTTTCCCATTTTTTGAAAATTCTGCATCTGTGAGGTGGTGTCTCAAATTATTACTTAATTTCATGCTTTCATGGTGAGTAATACAGCTATGTTTTGCAATGTATTTTTTTTTCCTGGAATTTGTCATATTTGTGCACAGGGTTCTTCTGAGGATAGTTTTTTTTTTCCCCTTTAAATTTTGTCAGGTGCAGTGAGAGAAGAGAAGTATTTAAAATGGCTCTGGAAATTGGAGTGTAGGAGCTTTGGAAAATAATGATCTATCAACAGAAATAGAGAAATACAGAGGAGATATCACAGAAAAAAAGCACTGAGATTGAAATCAATTGGACATTTTAGACAGTGTGTAGGAAGACTGTAGGCAAAGATTAGATTGCAAAATCCTACAGACCTTGAAAAATGAGGTCCCAGCTAGGGATATGGCTGTAACACAGGCTGGAGAGATGTGGTTGACTGAAGTCGTGACACGAGATAAGAACTGGAGGACTGAAAACAGAGACTGGAAGTCAGTTCCTGGGGAGCCAAAGAAAGAAAACAAGGACACAGATGAGGAGGAGGAAAAAGGGGCTGTAAGGTTGGCATGCACCAGGGCAGTGTCTTGCTATAGAAGCCAAGAAAGATGAATTCCAAAGAGTAAAAGGTCAACACTATCAAATTATACATAGAATATATGGCCGAATAAGAGGCCACTGGATTTGGACTTGGGAGGTCCTTCATGACCTTCAAGAGAACAGTTTCTGAGCAGAGGAGAGGGTGGGGATGTTGCCGGATGTGAAGGAGAAGGTGGGCGGGGAGGAAGCTGTGGAGGTGGCAGGTGCTTCCCACCCTCCAGGGAATTTGGCAGAGTCAAGAGGGAGGGAGCAGGCAGGGCTGAGCAGCCTGGAATGGGCTGTGCTATGCCGTGTGTTTACCAGGAGACGTTTTGTCTCCTATTAGTCTACACCCAAACCACTGCCAACTCAGGTTGAGTCTAGCTCCAGACTACATTTCATTGTTTGCTTTTATGTCTCTCTGTCGCCTTTTGTCTGGATTGCCTGGCAACCACAGACTTTTCTACTTCTTTTAGTTGTATTGTTCCCTCCATACTTGGAGAAAATATCCTTTCAAAGTGATTCTCTGCTCCCCTTTCTGGCATGGTCAAAGTCACCACGAAGTCCAAGCCTTGCCCAACCATGTAAGATTTTCCTTGACTGAACCTCAATTTCTTTCAGAGTCTCTCCACACTTCCCACCACCCCTTGCCCTATATTTCAATTCTAATATCGTCCACTTGATTTCCCAGACATACCTTTCCTATCTGCTCTCACCTCACAGAATCTTCTACCCCTGAACCTATCGCAAATGAAGGCATCCTGCAGAGGCACTTTTTTTTTTTTTTTTTGCAGTGTCCTATTTTATCTTTCCATGCTGGAGACTGGTCTTACAGAATTGGTTCATGTCACAAGATAGGATTCTTTATTTTTTCTTCTGAATAGCCATCTGTGTGTGTGTGTGTGTGCGCACTACAGGAAAGATCACATATTTTTGCCAAAGGATAAGCTCAGATTTGTTCTAGGTGCATGCCATAGCTGTCCCCAAGGTCATTTGTAAATGTCGTCTCCACCATGAGGATGGCCTGTTGCCCCAACTGTTTCATTCTTTAAATCAACATATCAGTTTGTTTATAACAAGAAAACAGGATTTCATATATGTTCTCTCCCTCTCCATCTCTATCTCTAGCACTACTTATTCTATTTTCATCCTCTCTCTCCATTTCTCTCTCTCTCTTTTCCCTCAAGGAGTCTTCAAAAGGGTGTGGGAAAAAATGAACATTGTCAAAAAAAATCTATGCAGTTTCAAAATCTTTTGCACCAATCTAAACTTCTCTTTTACTTCCATTTTTCCATGAACTTTTTTTATTGAAGTAGCCTTCTAGACACTCACACACACACACACACACACACGCACACACAGAGCGAGAGTGAGAGAGAGACCATTTTTATTGTGAACTCTTTGAGGAACAGCCGATGATAAACTATTTTGTATCCTTACTTGTCCACTATAGGCCTAGATCCTAAGGACTTTTAAAAAAAATGAGTCAAATTTCAAATGAAATAGTCCTCCCACACCCAAATTTCCTAAGAGAGTGTGGACATGGGAGGGCCTTTAGAAAGTTAGGGTTCTATTGCCAGACAACATGGCTCCACAGTGGGAGGTACCCCTTCTCTGAAGTCAGACAGACACCCTATTGTCAGCACCCTCCAGCACAGCCAGCGGCTGAGGACAGCTGTCAGTGCCACACAGGTTGGCACCTGGCGATATTTAATTCAACGCCTTATCATCATCTGTTTTGTATTGTTCCTTAATTGTTTCATGTGTGGCTGTCTTTTCACTCCAACAAGATTTCAACAACAACAAACAAAGACTATATCTGTTTCCTGTGGGCCAGGTGCTTTCACGTAGTTATCATATTTGAAACTCATACAAGCCTTGTGCAGAATGTTCTGCTATTGTCATTACCATTTTTCCAAAGAGAAGTTGATCTTTAGAGACTGGCTGAAGCTCCTGGGACTAATAGAGAAGAAGGTCAGAATGTGGACCCAGAGGAGCAGAGCTCATTCTCTTTTGTTCTAGGCAAGGCAGACCTTGTACTCCCTCTTTCTCATCTTGGTGCTTTCTTAGAGGGCCCAGCATTATGCTTAGCCCATGGTGTACTACACACTCTTTGCATTAAATTGAGGACTATGTGCCTTTCTTACTGCTGTGTGTAGAGGATGGAAAACGCCATTCTCTTGTTTCTGCTCCCATTCCGTGCCAAGTGAGGTCTCAATAGTCCTAACAAACAGCGCCTGCAGGTGCAAGGGTAGAACTATAAATATTGGCTGCATTGTTTCCCTTGTCAGTGGCAAACAACATCAGTTATGCTTCCCTGGGGAAGTTGATAAATAAATGAGAGTTGCCATCCAAGCCATGCCAGGCCCTGCCCAAGGCTGTGCCTGGATAATACCAGCTCCATTGTTAAGGGTGTAAATCTTTTTTTTTTGTGGCCTTTATGATAGAAGGAAGAAGTAAGCATGACCAATCTGCATTGGCCTCATAATACCCAGAGAAATGCCAAGGCCAGAGACAGGGAGGAGCCCTGAGCATGGCTGCTTTCAAGTGGTGCCCAGTGGCATGTCTTCGTAAGTACTTTTCCCTGCTCTTTCATTCTCTTCTGTAACATCACACAGCTGTCTCCCAACAACTTATAGTGGACCAGGGTGGTTGTTGTTGTTTTAATTAGAAACATAAAAACCTCTAATGCTTGAACAGAAGCTAGCAGTTGACAGAGAATTTCTCAGTAATCTATTGAGGCAAGCAAAGAAAATCTAAGAGATGAGCTTCCCCTTGTAAAACTTAGATCCAAGACTCAGACAAGAGAGATGACTTGCCCAAGTCAAATACGTAAGTAGGAGGCTGGACATGGACCCAGATCTGGGAATCCTGGCTTCCTAGTCCAGAGTTTTTGCTGTTTTTCCATCTCTGTCTCTCTTGGCAAGCATTTCAGAACCTATCAGTAAGATATGCCTTTCTTACTCCCTCCCAATATTGGGTAATAATGGTAGCTTGTCTTCTCAGGTGAGCAGTGGCTAAAATTGGATATTCCCCAGGGGGGCGGGGGGAGAAGCCTCTTAATGTCAAGGCACAAACTATGTAGAAGTGATTATGGAAAGGAGTTCTTGGCAGGAATTCCAGAGCCTCCAGAGGAATTGCCAAGGGTCTTAGTCATGTCTGCATAGCTTGGAGCAAAGCAAAGCTACCACTCAAGCCATAAGCTTTCTGGAGCCACTTTTCAAAGAGTGGTCACTACAGATTCATGGAAGCCTGTGCCATAGATATGAACTCTTGAAACTTTTGGTGGAATAGAAATATACCTGTTTTGTGTCTATTAATCAGTGGAGTGAATTCATGATTTAAAAAGTCATCAAAATTATTTCTGCGAGATTGAGTTACATTTGGGCAAAACCTGGTATACTCTATTTTTTCTCCTTTGGGGAATTCTAACGTAAGTCAGAGCAAAGTCCTGAACCTCAGGAGAAGATTCCTTCTGTAGAATGTGGCCGAGCTATGGAGGTGCAGAACAGAAATTCCACCTTTAGATTGTTTCTCGAGATTCACACTTTCTGGCTTTGCCACATCATTACTGAAGACCTCGGGCAAGCCACTTGCCCTTTCCCTGTCTCGCCAACTGTAAGAAGGAGAGAACAGCAGTGTTAATGACTTCAAAGGAGTGAGATGAGGGCTCAGCCTCCCCCTGAGATGGCTCAGCATCTGGCACATGACTGGACTCAATTACACAGTGGTTATGGCCATTATTCATAGTGGGCCGGGCAAAGCTGAAGGGCAGCCATGAACATTTTCCAGTCTCCCAAAGGCAGTGTCTGTGTGTGAAGGGCAAATGCCCGCTTTGAAGCCCTAAAGGTCAGAGCTCCACCAGCTGCCTTCTGGAGACAAAAGGCAGCGTGCTTTTCTCCATTGTTGCTTTCTGTTTTCTTACTCATTCACGTCAGACACACAGCCCGAGGCCTACTCTACTGCACGGCCAGGGCAAATACAAGGGGAGCCTCCCTTGTAAATCGCTCTGAACAAAAAGGAGCTAACCTCCTGCCCTGTTCTTTCCTTCCCTATCCACCCTTTGCCACCAGTGGGGAGCGTCTGCAGCCCAACACTCTGGTTGCAGTCCTGGCTTCCGAGGGTGGGCGGCCTTGGTACAGTGGCTTGTCTTTAAGGGTTTTTCTCCCTCTGTGTAAAGGGAATCTTTTAACACACTTTTCCAGGTTCTCCAACAGATGTGAGTGATGTCCTGTGGCCAGCCATGGGTTTCAGTACCGACTTAACACATCCCTTGGCTGCGTGATCGTCGTCAAGTGCCTTTCAACTACCATGCCGCGGATTTTCACACTTTGACATGGCGATTACAACACTCTGTTCTGCACACAGTAGTTGTGGAAATCAAATGAAGGAAATACAAATGTTTAAAACAGAATGACACCTGTTAGGTTCTCAAACATGCTAGCTATTCTATTTGCATAAGGAATATGGGAAAGTGTTTCTAAATGCCAAAGTACTTTAAATAGAGAACACAATTTTACTGTCTCCCTAGAATATTTTAAAGTTAATTATTTTATTTTAATTTATTTGAAAGGTAAGTGGAGAGATAACAATCTCCCACCTGCTGGTTCATTCCTCCAATGCCCCAAATGGCTGCAACAGCCAAGGTTTGGCCAGATCAAAGCTAGAAGCCAGGAACTCCACCCAAGTCTCTCTCTTGGGTGGCAGGGACCCAAGTAATTGGGTCATCATCAGCTGCCTCCCAGGATGCACATTAGCAGGGATCAGGATGGGATTCAGAGATGAGACTCGGTTCCAGGCACTTCGATACAGGATGCCAGTGTCCCAGGCAGCAGCCTAGTGCACCTCCACCCCTGGCCGCACAGTTCCTGGGAGTTGGTGAACTTTCAAAGCTTTTGTCCTTGCTCCCACGCTAGAGAGCCCGTGTCTTCTTTGCTCAGGCACAGGAGCATTGACAACCCCCAAATCATTAAGCACTTTATTTTTGTAAACTTGACACACATTGTTCTCAGGAAAATTCTGTAGTGAATTCTTCAAGAGTGAAAAGGTATCTCCAGATGATGATTTTTGTACATTGAGTTCTTGATGCTTGCTTTTTGCCAGGTCTTCCAACTGTGCCCTATTACCATTGTCTGTGCTTGCTACGACCTCACCAACAGTATCTCCCAGGAAGTCAGGTAAGCTGTGCTACTGCATGGCTTGTAAATGGACCTACGTTCAGATGAAGCATAGAAAATGCATGCACTATGGCCAGTGTTTACACACTGCTTGCCATGTCAGAATCCAATATTGGAGAGCTGGTGCAGGTCCTGACTGCCTCACTTCTGATTTAGATCTCTGTCAAGGCTCTTGGCAAGGCAGTGAATAATGGCCTAAATGCTTGAGCCCCTGCCACCCACCTGGAAGACCCAGATGAAATTTCAGGCTCCTAGCTTCAGCTTGGCCCAGCCCCTGGTCCAGCCAGCTGGGAACTGAACCAGTGAATGGAAGATTTCTCTCTGCGTCTTTTCCTTTTTCTGCAACTGTACATCTCAAATAAATAGAACAGATTTTTTTAAAAAGAAAATAAGTGGGCATGTATTGAAGCAAATCTTTTAAATGACAAAAATAAATATCTGAACGATTTGTAGTACCAAAAGCAGTTGATGTGTATTGTAAAACAGTTCTCACTGGGTGCCAAACATGTGTCTGAAAGCCTGATTCACCCTTACTTCAGCCAGATGTGCATAACATGCCCTACAGTGGGGGTCCACCAAACACAGCTGTCCCTCTGCTGGCTCAGTTTGCTCTACTACTTCTGAGTTCCTCGTTTATACCAGGTCCTGTTGGCTCTGTGTATTGGTGGGATCTCTTTAAATCTGTTTGTTTCTGCAGCTACCTTTGTTTCCACTCTTATAGAGCTGATCTGTTCTCCTATATCCACTCCCAAATTGTGTGATGTAGAGCTGAATAGCATCATCGCCCAAAATGTCTGGATTTCAAGACCCCCAACCCCTCTTTTTGTCTCCTGTCTCTCCCTCTCTGCCCACTACCTCTTTCCTGCACTCTTTAAAAAAAAAATTGGGTAGTAGGGACCTAAGTACTTGGGTCACCTGCTGCTGCTTTACCTAAGGCCGTTATCAGGGTGCTGCATTGGAAGTAGAGGAGCTTGACTCTAACCAGTGCCCAGATGGGATGCTACCATCACAGGCAACAGCTGTATGCCACAGTGCTCTCCCCCAGACACAGATTCTGAGTGATGCTGCCAATTTTTCAAGATGATTTGCAGGATTATGGATGAGATCTGTAAATAAATAGCCAGAAGGTATTTTCACCCTGATCTTGGCATACCTTTCCCTACTGCCCAGAGGCTCCTGCCCTGTGATAGCAAGTCAATAGCTTTCTGTTATATGGTGCATAAAAAAGATTGATGAGCGCCAAGAGGGCCAGGCTAGCATTGGCTCCTTCCATGAATCTCCCTCCGTTGGCTCTGTGGCTGTTTGTGTGACATGGGCCGCCAGGGATGTTGAGAAAGGAGGGAAAACACTTACGCACCACTCACCTTCTTAGTCGCATGTAAAGATTCCTATTGGGATTTATCAGATGTTCTACTTGATATTGTGTACTGATTCAATCCCTATCCCTCATTCAAGCAGCTTGGAGCAAACCATTGCTCTTTATTCGAATTGAAAGCCTCCCCCTGTAAAAGCAAGTGGTTGCATTAAGAAATCTAAGTTCCCTGCCAGCTGATATAGCCCATTGTTGAACTGCACATTTCTATATTGGATTGGAAAACATACAGTATTGACTTGATTTACTCTAAGTAATTGGATGAATTGTTTTTTAATCAAAATAATAGGGAAGTGAAGCAGCCAGGAGGTGAACCAGCCCACGTATGCCTGTACACTTCATTTGGAGGATTAGCTTGCCATGCCATTGTGCTGGCCCCTACAAGTCTACTTTCTCCTCTCATCTCAGACCTGGTAAGTTCTACTCTAACTTCTTTTTTCTGACTCAGTTCAATTACTCTTATGCCTTTATACACCAAGTTTGGAAATCCTGTGTCGTACATACTTTGGATCTCTAGCTGAATAAAGGTAGGCACTCACTGTGATGTGCAATTAATTCTGTGTCCGATTCAGAAAAGCTACAGTAGCAGGTCCCATATGACTGGAGGTGACAAAACTTTACTTTTCCCTGTCATCTGTGGTTGATGGGTATAGCTTCCAAGGTCACTGTGTTGTGAGTCTGCCTGGAAGAAAGGGGTGTGCAGGAAAGTGTGCTACACTCTGTTGGAGGTCTCAGGGGGCCTGGGTGGTTGCCTAGAATTCCCAGTTGTCTGTGAGTCATAAGCAACAAAACTTCAAGCTGGACAGGCTGTTAACAACTATAATATCAGGCCTGGCGCAGTAGTGTAGTGGTTAAAGTCCCACCTTGAACACGCCAGGATCCCATACTGGTGCCGGTTCTAATTCCAGCAGCCCCGCTTCCCATCCAACTCCCTGCTTGTGGCCTGGGAAAGCAGTCAAGGACAGCCCAAAGCCTTGGAACCCTGCACCCATGTGGGAGACCTGGAAGAAGCTCCTGGCTCCTGGCTTCGCATCAGCTCAGCACCAGCCATTGTGGCCACTTGGGGAGTGAACCATCAGACAGAAGATCTTCCTCTCTCCTCTTCTCTGTACATCTGCCTTTCCAATAAAAATAAATAAATCTTTTTTTAAAAAAAAAACAACTATAATATCATGTAAGAACCATGCATCTTCAGAGGTTCACAGGTCAGTTTGTCAATTTTGTACACCAAGCAAAGTAATCTCTGTGTTGCAGAGGAGAAAACAGGATGTCTTTGATTGCTCACATGATTATTGATCTGGAAATCATACTTCCTGGGATAAGTCTTGCAGGGGAATATTCTACTTGTTTACTCCCTACTTGGGCTACAGCTTGTGGCCATGATACAAGAGAAGACTCCAGCTCCCCACTTCTACCAGAACACTTCCTTCAAACAGTCCGAGCTCATCTAAGATGTGGTTTTCACGTATGAATCCACCAACGCAGAGCTGCCAACTAGGTGAGAAATTTCTGCGTGTCCAGTGGGATCAATCCCAAGATGCATCAGTGGGTTTATGATTAAATAAGTCAGTGACTTTCCAGGGTTCCTTAGGACAAGTGTTCACAGTGCAAAAATTCAAATCCCATCCCGTGCCAGATGGTCCAGCACTCCAATATGATCTTAACCAGACTAAAATAGCCCATGTATTTCAATGGTATTTTATAGTTTATAAAGAACTTGCATGTGTTATCTCATTTGAACCATGAAAACCCCAGACATAAAACATTATTATTTTCATTTTATAGAAGAAACTAAGTCCAGAAAAGTTTTAACGATTTTCCAGTGGTTATATACTCACACAGTGACTAATTGTGACTTCGCTTTAGGTCATCTGGCTCACAATGATTCTTTCACTCAACATCATTCCTAAGCTGAACAGCAGTAGTAATTTTTAGATTGTTAGCTCCTTGGGGGTGTTTGCACCAGTTCTGTTCTTCAAGAGCACAGATAAGCGGGAGCTGACAGAAATGACCATTCGTCGTTTTGAAAGGAGATGAGGAGAAGCCGGTGATAGTTTGAGTGTGTGAAAAAGCGGGCTGGAGCACCCAGCTCATGCTGTGGGAAGTTTGCTTAGTGTCAGCAGAGAATGTCAGCTGGATGGCCATGCTAGGAGCTTGTTAGACGTAAGAGGAGAGAGAAGACGGACCCAACATCCTTGTGTTGTGTACTCCTGAGACCTGAGGGTTTTTGGGGCATTACTTTTCGTCCACACTTCGCCTCCTCATCTTTACCTCGCTCCCATGGAGCTCAGCTATCTGGCCTTCTGAGCCCACCCCTCAACGACACATGCTGCTCCTCTCAGTCCCTCATCAAGGATGAGCTGACTGTCACATAGAGCAGCACAGTGTGTGCTCCCCGGAGAAGCCTGACAAATCTGGTTGCTATGCTGCTTGGCATGAAAGGGAAGGTTCTATTTAATTTTAAAGGACCTCCATAAACTTGCAAGAAAAACTTGTGTGAAAAAAAACATCACAAATCTTATCTGTGTAGTTAGGCCAGCGCAGATGTTATATGCTTAGAATTTACAAAGGCATGATATATAAGTCTTTGATTTACTAAAGAAGTATATTACAGTACAAATTCAGGATGAGTCATTTATGCTGTATACTGTGTTATAATGTGTCCTATACACAGGCAATAGTTTAAAAAATAAAAATAAATTGGAAAACTCTAGAAGCAAAGCAGCATTCACCAATGACCAAAAATGAGGAAAATAATTCAAGATGGCAGTAAATGAGATTTAATGACACTTGAGCAACTGAAGAATTTAAAAATAAGATTGTCTTCTTAGATATCAATCATCATTCAGCATAAAGTGAATCAGAATTAAGCAGGTTTCTCAAGTTTAGCTCTACTGGTGTTAAGAGGCCAGATGATTCTTTGCTTCAGGACTGTCCTGCGTACTGTCAGATTCCAGTAGTGGCCTTATTGGTGTCCAGGAGCGTCAGACAACACATCCATCACTCCTACAAGTTGCGACTTCCAAAAATGTCTCTAGATTCTGCCAGAAGTCCTCGGGGGAAGGGTGGAGTGTAAAAATTCAGAACCACTGGAAGAGCGGTTTAGAAAGAAGGTTTCTTAGCACTTGGAAGACTTAACTTTAAATAAGTACATGATGTACATAAGATAAGATAAGATAACGCGTGTCCAACTAAGTACTTTCCAGGATAACTCGTATAGTCAGGATGGACGATCCCCCTGGAAGACAGGGCTATTCCACTTTCCTCTCTCTGCTCTGGATCCAGTTCATCAACCAGCCTTCTAATGATTGATTGTTGCCTTAAATAGCATTTTTATAAGGAGAGATTCTATTGACAAAGTGAGTGGGCATCCTGCCTAACTAGATAGCAGCTTTTTTTAGTATGTGCATACTTCAATATTGTATGATGAAAAATTGAAAGATAAGTTTATTTTGACACTTTAGAATATGTATATATATATGTGTGTGTGTGTATATATATATATATATAAATATATAGTTTTAAATATAATACTTCCTGGATCTGTATGTATGGATTTCAAAAAAATATTATACCAGAATAAGGTATTTTTGAATCATTTGTTCCATGAACTTTTTGTAATGTTCGTGTGAATAATTTGACATTGCAATACATATCATTCTCTGTAACCCTGCTTAGCCTAAGTCATTACCATTTAGTTTAATCTATGTGAAGATCTCAAGGAGACTAACTCTCAGCTTATAATTTTTCACAAACTTACCTATTCTGAGAATCCTCTTAGCAAGAAACCTTAGCATCGCTTCTCACCTTTGGCCAAAGATCAGGTGGTAAGGATGCTTAGGCTCTTCTTTCCCTGGTTCCATTTACTCTTTCGCCCCAAGCTTAGTGATTTAAACAAGCACGTGTTTCATTGTTCACCACTTTCTAGATCATAAATTCTGACAAGGATCAGTTGGAGCACTTGATGTCACTGGGGTCACTCAGGCGTCATGTTTATGGCTTGGATCCATGTTACTGCCGGGAAACATGGATGTTTCATTGCTCCTCTACATGGTCTCCTTCCCCAGCAGACAGTCTGGAGCAGGTTTGAAGTAGATATGGAAACTGTCAGGTCTCTTAAGATCTAGATCTGGGAGTACAGCAGGGTTACTTCTGTTGTACAGTATTGGTCAAAATAAATAAAAACCAAGCCTTGGATTCAGCAAGCATGAAACACACTCTAATTCTGATGGAAAGAGTGCCAAATCCATACTTAAAAATCAAATTTTGGATTGGCAGGATTCTTGTGGTCATTGGAAACCATGCACCCTAGTGATAAAGAACAAGCTCCAATGAGACTCATGGGAAATCCTTAAAGCGTTGAAGAGGAATGTAGTGAAGAAAGCACCCCTGGCTTGTGTTTCAGGACAAGAGCCATCAAAAACAAAGAGCCCCGTACATCCCCAACTTCCCTTGGCAGAAAGCAGGCTAAGAAATGTGCTCATTATGCTCTTAAAGCGGCATATACAAAGTATGTGAAACTTTTCCTCTTTGTAGGAACAAAGAAGTATAAAAATGAATAAATAGAAAACAGCTTCTTAGAGAAAATGAAAGATGCTTCAAACACCAAAGCCTAGAAAGCACAAGCGAGATTTGAAAAAGAGAAAAGATGGAGGACCGTTTCCAGAAATCAGAAATAGACAATAAGCAGAGTGTTCCTAGCTTCTGGCATCAAGGGAGCTGATGAGAAATGTCTGAGTGTCAGGACTCTGTTGGGTCAGTGACCGATTTGGGTTTCCCACCTTTCCCCTTATTGAAAGAACAGTCCCTGTCTTGTCGTCAGAGGTGGTGGATGTGGTGGTAAGAGGATGATTTATTTAATAGGTAGTTTAAACTCGTGGTCTATAGAAGCCTCAACCACATCTGCCTGAAAGAAAACAGGAGATAACACATTTTAAAAGTCCTAAAGTATATGCAGAATCCCCATTTTAAGTGGAGCCTATTTCCCTTCTCCTGAAACTAGGTGTTAGCACAGCTTGTCAAGCAATGGCTCGCAACACTAGCATCCCATGTTGAAGTGCTGGCTCAAGTCCTGGCTTCTCTGCTGCCAGGTCAGCTCCCTGCTATTACATGTGGGGAGGCCATAGATGATGGCTTGGATGCTGGGGTTCCTGTCACCTATGTCGGAGAGGAAAAGGTCCTTGACTCTGGGTTCTACCATGCTAGATTGTGATTGTGACTGTGAAAATGGAGAAAGGAACCAGTCCCTCTCTCTCTCCTTCTCTCTCTCATCTATCCATCTATCTTTCTATCTATCCACCCATCTCTATCATGATTGTATGTCTATCTCTATCCCTCTCTTTCAAGTAGATTAAAATGGATTAAAATGAACATCTCTAAAATAGAAAAAAAAAATAGTTTCACAATTGTGCATACCCCTTGGTGTAGCCACTATTGAAGGCTCTGCTATGGATCTACACTCAGAACTCTTGTGCTATTATGCATATGGACAAATAGATGCAGAGACAGACAAATTGACAGATCTTATTAAGAGTGCAGGAAAAATAAACACTGCACAAAGTCAGAAAGAGGAGGAGTGTTTATAACTCATTACTGGATGCCAACAAGAAGCCCGACTTAGCTTAGCACATGGACAAGCACTTAGACTGTGGTATTTAAGCTCCCTCTATCCTAGGCATTGTGTTTATTTAAAAAAAAAAAGGAAGAGTTTGTCAAATTGGGCTTATGAGTCGTCTCTGAGCATAATGAATTCGTTCTGCATTTGTCATCATGGTACTAATTAGGCTACATGTTGTGGGCTTTAAAGTGGCTCTGGCTAGAATTTCTTCAATGTTTTATTGTGATTTAGCATTAGTCAGGCTTGAGCTAATGGACACAGGCAGCTTTAGTCACCATAGTTTGGGACTCACCATCGCTATTATATGTTTTGATATTCATCCTCATGACACTAATCAGTGAGTATTGATTTAGACATTGTACATTTCCATAGGAATTCCATTTTAATTTAACATTAGAGTTCCATTAAAACGTAAAGGAAAGGGCAGGCAAAAGTCATCTTTAACATAACTGTCTTAGGGAAATCTGTGAGTTTTAGTCATTCTGCCAGCTTCAATTGAAGTAGAGCAAAGATCCAGGCATCGTGAGGAGGACCCTCCCTTTCTGATTTATACTGGAGTCCCATAGCAGCTTAAGGACGTGACCTATTGGTCAAGGTTTGAGGAGTGGCGATTGGGGGAGGGGAAGGATGAATGCCCAGGGTACCCTGCCAACTGAGAAATGGGCTGAGGTTTGCATCAAGTTGTAGCATATGCAAGGAAAGATGGAAATGGGAAAAATGCAGTGTGAGATTCGAGCTGTCCAGCCTAATGCTAAAGACAGAAGGAAGAACAATGAATTTCTCTCTTTCTCTCTCCCTCTTTCAAATGTAAAACATGGATTCCTTTCTGAGAATGACGTAAAAGTGTTCACAGATTCCTCAGAAGTCAGTATCCCTAAGTAGCACGTTGAGAGTGTCAGAAACTTGAGGTCCTAGGATGCTGTGTGGTCCCTATGATGCTACTCTGAAGTCAGAAGGGCATTTTGGGTGGGCATTTAAAGATAACTCATTTCACAAATACTGCCACACAGGAGATTCCTTTATAGGAAAAGTAAACAATGACATCAGAGAAGAGTTTCAGAGAGTATGTGAGCATGACAAATGTTTGAATAACAGAGGGGTAAAAGATAACTCCTTTTTTAGATTTATGGGCACAATGTCTGCAGAGCAACTGCTAGCACTGATAATGAGGAAGAGAGGTCTTGGGCTGGCAACAGGAGACGTTAGGAATGGTACTAATATTGAAAAGAGAGATTCTCCCTCTGACCTAGGGAGTGCCTTCCAGGGTTCAATAATGGCCAAGAGGTGCCTGACACAACTGAGCATCATGGGATTGCAATTTGAAAACCACAGTGAGGTTGGCATTGTGGCTTATCAAATAAAGCTGCTGCCTATGATGTTGGCATCTCAAATGGGTGCCAGGTTGAATCCCAGCTGCCCCACTTCTTGGTGGGACTGCTAATGGCTTGGGAAAAGCAATTGATGATGGCTCAAGGGTTTAGCCCTCTGCCATTCACATGGAAAACCCAGATGAATCTCTTGGCTTCAACCTGTCCCAACCCTAGCAGTTGCGACCAATTGGGCAATGAACCAATAGATGGAAAAATATCCCTATTTCTCTTTCTCTCTTCCCCAGCCCTTGTAACTCTGAATGTCAAATAAATCTTAAGAAAACAAAACACAATGAGATATTACCTCACACCTGTCCAAATGGCTCCTATCAAAAAGACAACATGTTAGAAACAATGTGAAAAAAAAAAAAACACTTGAATACTGTTGGTGAGAATGCTACTCAACATAACCATAGAGAAAAGTGGTTGGTATGGAGTTTCCTCAAAAAAAAAAAAAACACCCAAAACTATGAACATCTTCACAACTTCATTAGAAATATGTAGTATGAAAAACTATGCAGGGATTTCAAAAATGTTTGCACCAAAATAAACTCATACAAATTTGCAATAACATGACTGAGCACAACAGAGTTTGAGGCACTAAGACATAAGTTTGAAAACAGCCCCTATCACTGCCAGAAGACTTCTAAAATTGCAGCCGGAATGAGCACCCCATGTATGGTGAAGCCTTGATGGAAGAGTGGTGAAATCATTGACGCTCTACAGAAAGTTTATGGGGACAAGGCCACAAACGAGTCTGCAACTCACAAATGGATAACTCCGTCTGAGAAGGGATGAGATGACGTGGAAGTTGAGACCCACACCAGCAGACCATCCACAAAGAATTTATCGGGAAAAAATACTTCCTGTGTCCTTGCTAAGAGGATCAGCGATTCACAGCAGATACAGTAGTCAATGTCACAGACATCGCAACCAGTGCCACTTCCATTACTCAGACTAGAAAATTAAAGTGAAGAAAACTACCTGTCCCTTGAGTGCCAAAGCTTCTGCATCCAAATCAAATACAGATAGAAGCAGAGTTTTCAATGGAACTTTTCAACAAGTGAGATGAAAATCTGAGAATTGTGACAGAATGATACATGGCTTATGAGCACAAGCCTAAAGACAAACCACAATCAAAATAATGGCTACTAAGAGGTGCAATAGTCCAGTCAACGTGAAGGCAATGAGCAACAAGGGCCGTGGCCACAGCTTTTGGAAATGTGCACAGCATTTCATTTATTGGATTCTGAAGAGCCAAATAATGATAGTAAATGATCATTATGAGCATGTTCTGAAAATTTCTTAAAAGGCTTATCTTTATATTTTAATTTTATTAGAAAGGCAGATTTGTAGAGAGAAGGAGAAGCCATCCACTCTTTCACTCCCCAGATGGCTACAACAGCTGGAGCTGAGCTGATCCAAAGGCCCTGGACCCAGATCCCCTGCATCCTTCATGTGGGTGCAGGCGCCCAAGGATTTGGCCCATCCTCTGCCGCTTTCCCAAGCTACAAGCAGAAAGCTGGATGGGAAGTGGAGCAGCCAGGACATAAACTCGCACCTGTATGGGATGCTGGTGCCACTAGGCGGGGGTTAGCCAATTGAGCCATCACATCAGTCCCACGTTTGGAGATTGTTATCCACGATTTTAACAGGATACTTAGAAAGGCATAACCAGAGAGTCCTTGTTCACTGTGACAGTTACCCATGCTCATTTCTCATTAATCAAAGGTAGTTATGAGAGTTTCTCTAAGAACTAATTAAGCATCTATTGCAGACTTTTGATTGAGGCTCCTTCTGATTTCTTATTTCCTAATAAAAAAATCCTTGAGGCTGGCATTATAGAGCAGTAGATTAAGCCATGTTTTTCCAATGCTGGCATCTCTCAGTGGAGTGCCACTTTAAGTCAAAATTACTCTGTGACTGATCTAAACTTCTTGCTGATGCACTTGTGAAAGCAGTAGAAGATGCCAAGTGACTGAGCCCCTGCCCCCTAGTTGGATAGCCAGATGAAGCTCCTGGCTTCAACCCGATCCAACCCTAGCTGCTACAGGCATTTGCAGAGTGAACCAGGAGGTGGAAGATCTCTCTCTTTCTTTGTGTATGTATGTGTTCCCTTCTCAGGCTTCCTGATTTTCAAATAAAAAGCAAATAAATCTTCTAAAAAATTTAAATAGCATCCATCTTTCTTCACTTAATAATGTGAAAAAGATGATATAATTAAATTCCTAGGACTTGCAGTTTTTTAGGAATGAATTAAATCACTGGTATGATTGCTTCCAAAAGTGTATTGAACTTGATGGAGCATATGTTGGGGGAAAAAACTATGTTTTTTTTTTTTTACTTTTTTAACTTTTAATTCCATTTGTCTTTGAACTTTTTGAAATCCCCTAATAGAGCTACCATATGATCAAGTAATCCTACTTCTGGGCATATATCCAAAGGAAATTAAGTCAGTGTCTCAGAGAGTTATTTGTACTCCTTAGGACATTGCAGTGCTATTCCCAATAGCCAAGATATGGAAACAACCTAAGGTGTCCAGCAAAAGATGAATGAAGAACACACACACACACACACACACACACACACACACACACACGTATCGGTATCTTTTTAAAAAAGGACATCTTGCCATTTGCAACACCTTGGAGGAACCCGAAAAATAATATGCAAATAAAATATTCCAAATGCAGAAAAACAAAGACTGTACAATCTCACTTGTCAGTGGATTCTGAAAGAGTCTAGTGGATAGAAGCAGAGAATGGGAGCTTGGTTATTGGTTCATGGAGATAGAGGAGGGTTGGGGAAGTGATAGACACAAGCACGAACTGACCGTTGTAAGACGGACAGGCTCTGGAACATGGTGACCATAACTAATTGTATATTTGGAGTTTATTCACAGAGTACAACATGATCTCATCAGAAAAAGATAAAGGTAAGGAAGATGGTTCCTAAATGAGGAGATGAGAGTTTTACAAGTTTAGTGAAAGTGATTATTTTCCCCATCCTGCCCATATCAGATTCCAGGGAGTGGGTTCTATAGCCTCGTGTTTAAATCACTCACATATCGCAGTGGAGTATATGAGTTCGACGCCTGGCTCCACTCCTGTCTCTGGCCTCCTGCTAGAGAAGAACCTGAGAGTTAGCAGCGATGGCTTCAGTAGCTGGGTTCCTGCCAGAGACAGGAGTGAGTCTCCAGGTTCTCCCTCTCCACCCATCAATGACCTCTATTGTCTTTGCACACTACATTTGGTAAGGCTGTAGTGATTTTGTTGCTTTGTGTCTTGTGTTTATACAATTCTTCACAAGTCTTTACAGAGACACTAATTGCTGGGGAACAGCTATCACAAAATACACTTGATAAATAGGAGTTGAATGTTTGAAAGAACCATTTCTATACTGCATGATCTGTATCTTCTACAGGAAGATAACATGTCAGAGGACAGAGACTTCCTTTGTTACAGTTTAAGTAATCAATCCAGAACTGGGAATAGCTGGCATTCATAAATGTTTGCGGCAGGAATGTTATCCTAGTGCAAGTAGCTCTTCTTCACACACATGCATACATAGTTCAACTGCCTTTCTTCCTACTTCTTTGTTTTGATCTCATTCTTGGATTCTTGACATGGGACAGAAACCAAGTCTTAACATTTTCATAGCTGCAGGATCCAGCAAAATAATGCCTAATGTTTCATAGTCATGCCAAGGGTTAGCTTAGACGGAAGCTCACAGTGATAGTCGGCCCAGTGCAAAGATTATGCCTGATACAAAAGCCCTTGTGCTGTTAATACACAAGAAATTTCTGTGTTCTACCATCCAGATGTTGCTGACAGAGAGACAAGTTGAAGGATTGTGTTGATTTGCTGTGCATGGCTTTGAGGCTTATCTTACAAAAGTAGCAAGGTGTTCCAGAAAAACTCAGGATTTGAGATAATATTCATCACAAACCTGCCTTATGGCTTATGGTGAGCTCCTCCTATGCCTTTCTCGGCTAAGTGATCTGTAAACATTTTCTTGTTTGTTTTAAATATGTATTTACTTGTTTGAAAAGCAGTTGAGACGGCAGAGAGAGAGAGAGAGAGAGAGAGAGAGAGAGAGAGATGTTCAATCCACTGGTTTGCTCTCCAAATGATCCCAATAGCAGGGGCAACTTGAAGCCAAAGGCAGGGACCAGAAAGTCTTCCAAGGTCTCCCCTATGACTATCAGGGAACCAAGAACTTAACCCTAGGCGCAATGGCAGGAAGCTGGACAGCAAGTACAGCAGTTGGAACTGGAGCCATCTCTGCTATGAGATGCTGGCAACACAGGCAGTGCCTCCTCACCATTCTCTCTGTAAGATTTTTCAGCTGCTGGGTCCTGATGAAAGGCCTGCTGTGTTCCTAGAAGTAAGAATTCCATGTCCAAAAATTTCCTTGGAACCTTAAGAGTTAAACATATGCCTGCTACTGAATAACAAAGATGTTTAAGAGATAACATGCTAAAGAGATAACACGGGCACTTCATTTCATAAATCTCAATGAAACATAATGATCGGATTAATGTTAATTGTTTTTCTCCCCCCTCTTTCCAGGCATAGGCAAGAAGGAGGAGAGCAGAAGGGATGTAGTTCTTAAGTAGTGTGATTCAATTACCTCCAAGAGAGCTCCACAGATGAACACGCAATTACTACTAATTGCAAATTGTGCTGCTGATAATGATAACAATCCATCACTCCCCTTGCCCCTGTTCTAAACAAGACTGCAGGCATTGCTGCAGATTAATCATATCGACGGCTACTGTGGGGGTGCGTGCTCAGCTTTGGATGATTCTGTCGGCGCTGGAGCAACCCAATCCAGGGATTGATGGAGGTCATCTGATGTTACCCTCATCCACATCCCACCTGTAGCATCTACCTCAAGTAACCTTGACACATGAGCGTCCCCTATCTGATCATCAAATTTGCAAGAGCAACCACAGCCATCAGTTTCCTTTAATCAGAATGCCAGGGTGATTCTATTTGCATGCTGCTACTTGGTGATGCCCAAGGTACTCCTCTCTTCTTGTGCTTTGTCCTGTAACTGAGACCATAGACCTAGAAAAGTGGGAGCATTTGTGACAGAATACAGTCTATCTCCATCTCCCTAGATTCCAACACCAAGAACTCTGACCTTGATCTTTTTGCCTAGGAGAGATAGGAATAATTGGGACTAGCATCTTTCTTTGCTGTACAGTGGATATTACACAAGTGCTCCAGGGTGTCTTCGAGAAAATATCTTGGCATACATATCAGAGACTATCCCGAGCTTTCTTTTGATAGTTGGAAGTTGCTCATTTATAGCTGTTCATATTAGGAAATCAATGTGTCCTTCAAACTAAACAAAACAAACTAATAAAACAATCCTGCCTGGTACTGGTATTCACACACTCCTTTGACAACAGAGGGCATTCAAGCATGCTGTGGAACAGTCAGTTAGGAAGACGATGTGAGGAGGTGAATTGTTTTTTTCTTTTAGTTATTTGAGAGGGAGGGAGAGAGAATGCTTCCATCTGCGCATTCACTCCCCAAATGCCTGCAATGGCCGGGATTTGACCAGGTCGGTGCCATGAACTGGGAATTTAGCTTAAATCTCTAATTACTTGAGCCAACACCTCCCAGGGTCTGCATGAGCAAGAAGTTGGTATCAGGAGTCAAAGCTGAACATTGAACCCAAGCACTCTGATGTGGGGTGTTGATCTCCCGACTAGCATCTTAACTGACAGACTAAACGCTTGCACAAAACGGGGCCAACATTGTTGTACAATGCGCTTAGCCTCTGCCCACAATGCCAACATCCCACATGGGTTCTGGTTCGAGTCCCAACTGCTCCACTTCCCACCCAGCTCTCTGCTAATGGCCTGGGAAAAGCAGTGAAAGAAGATTCATGTTTTGAGACCCTGAGCCCAAATGAGTGATCCGGATGAAGCTTTGGCTCCTGGCTTCAGCCTTGCACAATTCTAGCTGTTGCAGTCTTTTGGAAAATGAACTAGAGAATGGAAGATTTCTCTGAATTCAACTTCTCCCTGAAAATCTGCCTTTCAAAGAAGCAACATAAGTCTTTTCTTAATGAGTACGAAGGACAACTTTCACAGCAGAAACCCAACATTGGAATAATAGTATTTTGTGACATATCCCAGTGGCCCTGTAACAGACCTTGAGTTCCATGTGTTCACAGAAATGCTGTGACTAACAGGGTTTGTGCAGAGGGGGTCTAGACCTGAAATGCCTTGCTCTTGCAACCTCACTACAAGTCTGTGGTTGCAGTCACCGCACATAGTTATCATTCCTAACCCACCAGGAAAATGTGACAGTGGAAAATACCCAGGGCTTTGCTGTGGACCTGAACTCTGCTTCTCCTGAGACCAGATGTTGGAATCCATCAAGCAGCCCTGGGAGCCACGGCTGCCTCCCACCTTCCCAGACCCACTGAGACTTCAAGGCTAGGCCAGCTCCGACTGCTACTTAAAATACACTCTGGGAAATGTACTTCACAGTTCCCTCTTTCATGAGACGTGAGGTGCACATGGATAAATCTACATTCAGCCACTTTTGCAGGTGACCAGTTGCAGGTTCCAAGAGTACGCAGAGGCCCACGGTCGGTGACTCTGTGTGTGTGTGCGTGTGTGTGTGCACACCTGTGCACGAATGACTGTGCACATGTGCACAAAGTTCAGGCAGAATCCTCTCTGTCTGGAAACTCTAGTCTGCAGACCTGAGACTTTCTGCTTCTTTTCTCTTTCACACTCTTCTTCAGATTCAGTTATTTGATTCATAAACTCAGAGATTGTACCCTTCTCACAAGGTCTTTCTATGCCAGAAGGAAGATCCAAAGAGCAGCATGCATGTTCTGGATTGAATTGCATCCCCTTGAAAACAGTACCCTAAAGGAGGTCATCAAGAGAAAGGGAACTCTTTGAAGTGGACCTGGATCCAGGAGGTCTGATGACATCCTTATACAAAATAACTGTGGACCATGTAGATCTGCACACAGGGAGAATGCATGTGGGGAGGGAGATCTATGAACAAAAATCAAGTTGCTCCAGGGAGCTAAAAGAGAGGCCTGGCAGAGTCCCTTCCTTGACATCCCCCTTAGGGAGTTTCACACATCCCTTTACCCCAAAAGCTGATAGGACATTTTGTTACTTAAAATGTCACTGTGTCATGGCAGACATAGGGAACTCATGCAAGGCCAAAAGTACCCAAAGTGCCTTCCTCACTGTGATGTCAAATGGTGCTGCAGACCTATACCCTGGAGTCCATTGTTCAGCAATAGCCAATAGGAGAGAAGCTGCCCACAATGATTCCTGCTAATTCACCTGGGACAGAGTTAGACCCTAGGATTCAGAACATACAGACGACTGGCTCTCCTTTCTTTTCGTTGCACTGAGTGAAGTCAACAGGGCATCTGTGCTATGCCGTTACTCCACCGCCAAACACAGCACTCCATCTCACCAAAGGCAACTGAGTAAGGTAAATCACATGCTGGGGAAAGGGGGAAACTGGGTCCTCCCAGATGACATTAACTAGGTTCCAACCACACATCAAGTCCCCTCCTCACTGCTATGTGTAGGCATTGTCATGACCTGGTTATTTCACGTAAGTGGAAACTGAGGTACAAAGAGATGACATCACTTGAATGTGGTTAGGCATCCAAAAAGTGAGACAAATGTCAGGCCGGGCCAGGTGGCCACAGGGAACATATGTCATGAAAACACCGAGTGATCCACTGAGCCCAAATGCATTCCAAAAATATTCTTTTGGGAAAAAGAAGAAATTCACTAGTCTAGAATGTAGTGTGTAGGGGTGCAATGCTTTCTAGAAGGCAGAATATCTGCCAAGTGTGGATGTGTTCCAAGGGTGTGGAGTACAGTCTCATGAGCTGGTTCCTCATCTCTGGCTAATTTCTAAAAGTGAGCGCTATGAAGCTGACATACAAACTCTTCTCACAAGCCACATCGCATCATTGTTACCATCATCATCATCTTTATCAAGACTATCTTGTTTTTGCATTGACACAAGCTTCCTTTCGCATTGATACAATATTTTACAGTTTACAAATACCTGTTCTCATCAAAACGTGCTTTTAAATAAGCATGACTTTAGGTGAAGAAGAAAAGAGACCTCAACAAATACCAGAGACTGATTTGAGGTCTTCAGTTGGCTTCTGTCTGAGCTGGGACTGAGCCCCATGGGGTGCTCACCTCGTCTGTTCTCCCAGCATCCTTGCATCCTGGACCTCTGTCAACCCGCTACCCTTGAACCATGAGCTATGGGGCCCACTCCTCCCGGCCTCATTAATTATCCACAAGGCTCGCTGCCCTGAGGAATTCAGAACATGCTGCAGTTATTTGTGGAGGACTTTGTCTTGGGGAGCTGGGGGCTTATACTGCTTGGAAAAAGGCAGCACTTGGTCTCACAGACGACACAGCCCAAGGTTATTAATAGCCAAATACAAGAGCTTGATGTCGAGGTTGGGTGTGCGGTTCACCCTGGCCATGGAGGACCTGTCAGTCATGTAGCCTGTGCTACTGGACAGCAGACTGCTAATCCTCCAGCATCAAGGCTCTTACCTCATCTTCTGGTTCAGGCTGTGTACATGGTGGAGGAAACATGACAGGGCTTTGCACTGAACTGCATTGAACTGCAATGGTCTGTCCTTACCATGTTTACAAGGAGACAGAGACAAATAGAGGCTTGGAGTCTCAAAATAATATTTGATCAGTGCTCCCCTGGTTTTTTTCTCTAAAGCATCTTAGGCATTCTGCATTTGTTGCCTTTATCGATCTTACAGTTCTCTTCGTGCACAGAGGAAAGATAAACTCCAAGTATGTACTTATGCACTCCTGGCACTGAGTCTTTGCTATGTGCCTAAGGCATCTTGGGAGCTGATGAGAAGGGTGATAGAGTGCATTCCCTCAAGGCCATAGCTTGGGAGAGATGGTTAATGCAAAGCTTTATCACAGGGTGATTATGACTGTAATGTACCTAAGTCTGTGGGACCATGCTAGCACAGAGAAAAGAATGACCAAGTCTGTCTTGAAGATACAAAGTCAAGGAGCCTTCCAGAAGGGAAAATGATTGTCCTGGGGTCCTAGGGAAGAATAGAAGCTTAGCAAGACAAGGTGGAAGGGACACTGTGCCTAACGGGAAGGTAAATGTAGAGGCAGTGAGATGAGTCTCAACCAGGAACATGAGGCACAGAGTCTAAGTAACTGAGCAGTGGGATGGGAGGTGGGGGCAATGAGAGTACGGAGAAGACAGACAGGCAAGAGCAGGCTTGCAAGACTCATAAACTTTTCAGGCTTCAGTTTCCAGAATAAGGTTATTAGTAGCCATTCTAGGATTTTTTATTTGCTTGCTTTTGGCCAGCTACTATAGCCATTTGTTTCCCAGGTTTTCCTAAAGCCCTCCAATTTCCCTGCTGTCCAGCATTCCTTAGGAGCAGTGCTGGTATCTTAAGGCAGACAGAAACACTTGAAAATATGCAGGTGGCAGAATGACAGCCAAGACTGTAGAGATGGATGAAGTTTTATCATCCTGGCTAGTTGTAACTAATGAATCCAAAGTCATACTCACCTGATTTGGGGTGGAGGACACAATAGGCCACAAAGGGCCCTCTAATGAACCCGCAGCACTGGGGGCTCACTTACTCACTTGCAAAAATCTAAGAACCCACAGACAGACTCACATAACATCAGAGCATATCACCCAGTTTTCACCTGCAACCCTAGCTCTTTGCTGTAACAAAAGTGAAAAGACCCAAGGGACCCCACGATTGAAAAATGTCATTAGCTAAATCTTAGTCCCTAAAGCTCCCAGAACTAATTATAGAACTAGGAGTGGCTGGGACCAGACCCCTCTGGTATAAAAAGATTTTATGAAAGGCAAAGCAGGGAGGCAACCATCATCCTCACCCTATTATATTCCTTTCGATTATTTACAGGAATAGGCACTGATGGTGAACAAATATAGGGACTGGAATCCAGTGAAGTCACCCAATGATGTAGTGCTGGCATCTGGGAGCACAATGAGGCAAGGTTTCAGCTGCCCCTGCATTCCTCACCTCCCATTGTCTCCTCTCTCTACTCCGTCCTTCCCCAGCTGCTAGAATCAGGAGCACAGAGCTCATGGTGTGAAGTCTAAGCTTCATGTCCTGACCAGCAAGGCTTGCAGCAGGACATTCGTTTTCACAGAGGAGCACATGAATGGGACATGAACGATGGAGACCCGAAGGCAGTATCAGGATGATGCTGAGTGTGGGACACACGTGTGCATCACCTGCCTGTGAGGAAGCACTGGAGCAAAAGCTCCGAACACTGGTAGTCCATACACTTCTCTGTAATGCTCTTATCATGTGTAGACACCCTGACTTCTTTCCCTGACTAATGAAGTGTGGGTAGTGACAGAAGTCTCTTAATATTTGCTACGGGGCTGGCATTGTGTCCCAGCACGTTAAGCCATAGCCTCCAATGCCAGAAAACCCTGTCAGAGCACTGGGTTGAGTCTTATCTTCTCCGCTTTGGATCTATTTCCCTGTTCATGTGCCAGAGAAGGTAAGGAAAGATGGTGAAAGTGTTTGGGGACCTACCATTCATGTGGGAGACCCACATGGAGTTCCTGGTCCACTTTGCCATTAAGGCCAGCTGGGAAGTGAAACAACTATATCTGCTGCATCTCATTATCTTTCAACCACTTGGCCTTTCAAATAAATAGAATAACTCTTTCAAAAATGTTTGCAAAATCCTCTATAACTTTCTGTCATGGCAGCCTCAAAGGCCACACGTAACAGATGGCACAGCTACCCTGGAAACACCAGCAACCAGATTTTTACATGGACAAAATAAACGTTTTTGAAAGTGTTAAACTATGGACAGATCAAGGTTTGTCTCGCAGGGAGAAGAGTTTTCTATGCTGTGAAAGTTTCTTTGTAGCACAGGCAGTAGGCAGAGATGTTCACTCAGCACAAAGAAAAACAAAATCCACTACATTAAAGAAAACAGACTCTCTGCTTTCCTTGACCTAATGATTCATATTTGAGAACAAGCCTTTGCTTGAAAGGAGGCTATGGTAAAAAGTGCCTGGACGTGGGCAGACTAGTATGGCTGTGTCACTGTCAGAGGTTGTGCCCTTTCGATTCTGCCAGGAGTGGGGGAAGGGAGTCTTGCTGAGACTCCAACCAGTTCCCCGGAACCCTGTGCAATAGAATAATAGAAGCAATAAACAAAGCGATAACAAATTTTGAGAGTAATTTAGGGTGTGTGCACACATACATGCACATACCTTTTGCCTCTCTCCCAGGTGGAATAGCCACGCTTCATGCATCCATTACTGGAAAATCACTAGCCGACAAGATCAATGGGCTTACCCATTTTTTTTTTTTGGCTGCTAATGGGTGCCAGGTTGTGACTACATCTTTGCATCTTTGTCTAGGACCCAGTTTTGAAACGCTGAGCAATCTGTTTTAATCAGTTAAAAACAGGTTTTTTTTTTTTTCTTCTAGAAATAATTGTCTGTTTTCCTATACCTTCCTTCCCTTCTGGCTCCACCTCCAGCTTTTTTTTTTTCTGTAAACTTGAACCTCAGACTTTTTTCCTGTCATCTAGCCTTTTGAGCTTTCAGAAAATGGCACATGAAATGTTTTTGAAACCAGGTCTCCTATGGTTGCAAATTGGCAAGATATGCAGCTTGCATAACAGGAAGAGAGCTGGATTTGAGATCATCTTGGCTTTTAGGGCCTCCCTCAAGTCAAGCATCTGACGGGCTTTTTTCAACTTGGCCATTGAGGTAGAAAATGAGGAACAGAAGTCAGACCCAGAGAGTATTCTGTTTGAGTCTTCAGAGCATTGCTGTCAGGATCATCAAACCTAGCGGTTGCACCTGAGATGGCACATGAAGCAGGTTTTCTGCCAATCCCATCACCAGAACCATGGTCATCCTAATTATATAGCTACCTCACCAATGCAGTCACGGCTTCTCTCTCCAAAATACTGACACAGACTTCTTCCTCCATTACTTTTCTTCCAGGGTATCCTACTCGTTGCCACCAGAATACTCTCCCAAGAACCAGTATTACCCCTCTGCTCAGAAACCTGTAGTTTCCGACCCATCCTGCTTTTCTAACTCTGTCCTTCTTTGTTCCTATTCTTATACTTTCAATCTAATTTCTCACATCAGCTATATCCCTGGCTTTTCTTCTGTGTCCTGAAAGGCCACTGTGCCCATCTGTGCATGGGAAAATTCTACAGATCTTTTAAAACGTATCTTAGCAGTTGCCCTTGCCTAACAACTTCCCAGTCCAGTATCATGCATATAGGGACTCACCATTTTACAGTATAGCACATTAAACACATCTGCCTTGTAGTACAGTTATTACAGAGTTGTTTAGCTTTGCAGTTAGAGAATCCCATCCCTGATCGGACATTCTGCATTATTCCTAATTGCAGCTTTCATGGTACATGTCTGTTTCTTTGCAGATAATTTGCCCAATAAATTTATGGACCATTGACTTGACTAAAGAGCAGACTAACAGTAAAATTAGAGCAGGTTTTTATCCGTGGTGAAAATCAAGAGTTTACCAGACTTTCTTGAAACGTGATCAAGTAAATCTTGAAAGAGTTGCCTATCTTGGAAAAACAAAGGGGACAAAGAGGGATTCAAGCCATCAGAAAAATAAACAGTACCTACCATATTTCAGAGCATAGCCAAAAGGACACTACCATCTCTGGAAAGATAAATCGTAAGGCACATGGGTGAGCAGATTGTGCAAGAAGAGATGGTACTCTCCATTTGCCAACTGTTTTCCGACTCCTTCCACCAATCAGGAACCTCCATTAGAAAATGATACCAGGTGTGTGTCACTGAGGTTCACCCGCTTTCAGGCCTGCTGGTGCCTCCCAGTTCCTTTGATCCTCTGCTTCCATTGTCTCCTGAAATCAATCCTTTCCATTCTGTATTTTTCCTCCTAGATCACCTGATCCCTCCAAGCCACCAGGTGTTCCTTTCAGAAGCCAGAAGCTGATAACCTGGGCTTTCTGATCTGACCCCAACCCATGCTTATGATATTCACAAGCAAAGACTCGTGGAGCAGCTCCTTTCCAGCAAGATGCAGATGCCAAGTTTCCCATTCGGACCTGCTCATCAGCAAACCATGGAGAATACCAAAAGTATCTGGAGCAGTAGAAGCATCACTGGAATAAGTATATAATTTTGCAAGACACTTATCCAAGGATGACATCTCATTAGAACACACATGTTTTTGTCTAAAAAGCGAAATGAAATGCAATTAGTTCTATTACTTTGCAGGCCTCTCTGGAGCAATTTATTTCACAGCTTGATTATAAATTCCTTGAGACAAAAACAAAAAACAAAACAAAAACCTGTGTCTTATATGCCTTTTGTGCCTGGCATTATGTCTAGCCACGAATTGAAAACATTATAGGCACATATGCCTTCTTGATTTGTTGTTTCTTTCATTGTTGATGGATGAGACATTTCCTTGGATTATGCACCTCACTGATCTCTTCCACTAATTAAAACAGCCAAATCAAAACGGTTGCTCAATATTTCATTAGGTCTCATAGAAACTTCCATGGGGATGCAGAAATACTTTCCATTCTCCAAATGTTTGTGAGTGATTTTCTAGTTATCACCCAATAAATTAGGGATAGAAATCCCTTACTTAGGGAAAAAAAATTTTCTCAAAACAGAATAGATACGCGTGAGGTTTCTGGAAGCGTCCTCATCATCTAAACCCATTTTGATCCCCACTGGGCTCCCTACAGCTAAAGATGCACAAGAGCTGTGACAGCACTGGACTATCTTAGGGTATTTGTTTTGCTCAAAAGTACAAACCACAGCACTTCTTCACAAAGCTAGTCTGCAAGAGCATAGGCTGGGGACACAGCAGGTTAGGTTGAGCTTGTCTTCACTGTCACCTGCTTCTGATGCTCAAATGAGCACCAGTTCATCCCCTTATGACTTTGCACAGAAGACATTCTGACAGCACAGAAAATTCCCATCTCCCAACATATCAGGGGTGGAGAGATGTGACGTGGCACCAGAAGACATTGCAGTGTTCAGATGCCTTCAACAATGAATGAGAATCTACTTTAGATCAACATTCATACCTGCGGACAAATAGCACAATTACACGAAGGCGCCAGTATTCCTTTAGAAATCCCAGATACAGCCCTAACTCTATCCATATCCCTCATGTGGCTGGGCCCGCACAGAACTAGGGCCAAAGGCAGCAGTGCGTAGATGACTTCAAATTCATTGGCCAATTGTAGGCATCTTTGCAATCCCTGCTGCCACCTGTTTGGATGACGAACATGAACATTTCAGGCAAGAAAGCCAACGCGTAGAGCAATTGGAAGATCAAACTGCATCTTTGCCAGTAAGCTAAGTGGGCTTGAGTTTTTTTTTTTTTTTTATTCTCTCCAGTAAACCCAGTAAGACACATCACATATATTCTCCCTAAACTTGGAAGAGGTAAAAGGATCTGGGATCAAAACACCTGAGCTGAGATGCAGCTTTCTACTAATCACAAAGACTTTGAACACTTTACTCTCCTGCAAGAGTCTAGTCCTGCTTTGTGGGAAAAGAAAAAAAAAAGGCATAATACCCACGTCACATGGGCATAAGGGTTAAACGGGATAATGTATGTCTAAGTGCTTTGGAAATAGTAAAGAAAGATACAAACGGGCCTTCTTATTGTTTTCTTCACAGGGCTCCTGCCTGACTGCATCTACTTAACCCGCGCTCCAAGAACTAGAATCAGATTTCAACCGTATGGAATTATCTAGGCGGCAGCAGATGGATTTACAAGACTCTTGGTCTCTTCATGTCTTTAACAGCCAAGAAGTCTAAAGCTTGCATTGTTTATATCGAAAATGTTTCTTTCTCTTCTCTTGCCCGTTCCCACGTCATACCATCTGAAATCCTTACCTTTTATATCTGTTCAGTGCTGTTCTTTAACTTTGTGGGATTCTCTGAATTATAAACTCAACACACTTGCCTCTTACTGTGGATGGCTACTTTGGTAGCCACCCTAGATGTTTGGTGCTATAATTAAAAGGGTTTTTTTTTTCACATTTTCTGTATGGATTGTATTTCACAATAACCCTTGGAGGTAAGGAAGACAGATATTGCCAGCTGTTCTTGCAAACGAAGAAACTGAGGCGCAGACACTCCCTATTAAAAAACCGTGCACGGGCCCGGCGCGGTGGCGCAAGTGGTTAAAGGTCCTCGCCTTGCACGCCCGGGATCCCATATGGGCGCCGGTTCTAATCCCGGCAGCCCCGCTTCCTTTCCAGCTCCCTGCCTGTGGCCTGGGAAAGCAGTCGAGGACAGCCCAAAGCTTTGGGAACCTGCACCCGCGTGGGAGACCCGGAAGAGGCTCCTGGCTTCGGATCGGCATAGTATCGGCCCGTTGCGCTCACTTGGGGAGTGAATCATCGGACGGAAGATCTTCCTCTCTGTCTCTCCTCTCTGTATATCCGCCTTTCCAATAAATAATAATAAAAATAAATCTTTAAAAAAAAAGACCGTGCATGAACAGTACACCTGTCTCCAAGTCTGATGCTCTTTTTTTTTAAATAATTTTAAAAATGTTTATTTTATTCTAAAGACAGACAGACCTCCTAGCTACTGGTTCATTTCTTAAATGTGCAAGAGCCTGGAACTTAACCCAGGTGTCCCTTGCAGATAGGAGGGACCCAAATACTTGAGCCATCACCAGCTGATTTTCAAGGTATACATGAATAGCCTCCGAAACTTGGAAGCACTTCAATACGGATCAGTGGTGTTCCATAGGTCTCTTAAACCCTATACCAAACACTCCACCCCTTTTCCTGACAGATGTTGTCTTTCCTCCAGAGAAGTCCATCATCTAGAGTCAGACGGGTCCCCAGAGGATGGAAGCACATATGGGACTTTCCCCTGACCCACATACTCATCGCCTTTATCCCAACTTACTCCGAAGTTGCTATACCAAGCTGCCTCCACCATACATACAGTCTGCATTTGTCAGGTTTGGTGGGAAGCACAAAAGATACTTGAGCCATTATCTCTAATCTAAGGAATGGGCTAAAAAAAATTCAGAAAGATAAGGCTAACATAAAAGACATAAAAGAATGAAAGCGAAGCTCAGAGTGGAAGGTGCTCTCTTCAAGACGAAAACCCAGGGTCTACAAATACAATTCCCAGGTGGACTTGAGTTCAAGCTTTCCCTAACATTTTTCCTCTTTTTTTCCCCCTAACTTTTCCTAATTTTTTTCATGCTCTCTATTCACATAATGACTGCTAGTTACACTTCAGCCCATGTGTATAAGACTTCCTTTTTTTTTTAATCAGTGGGATCAGGAAGGGTACAGTGAGGAAAAGGATTATCAATAATAGCAGCTTTCATATCTTTGCAGATTTTGCCACAGAAAATCAGAGTCATATGGAGAGAGGGAGAGACAAAGAAAGAGATTGTCCACGCACAGGTTCATTTCCCAAGTGGTCGTAATAGCCGTAACTGGTAAAGTCAAGGTAAAGCTGGAAGCCTGGAACATGGGGGGCAGTGGTCCAAGGAATCAGGTTCTCAGGTGCATCAGTAGGGAGCTGGATCGAATGCAGAGCACTGGGATTTGAAGTGATGCCCCAATAGTGTCTCAACATTCTCAGCCCTAACATGGGCCCAGCAGAATATTTGAAGAGGAATTGGGTGTTTCACAAAGTGGTTGCTGGACAGTCCTATCCCTTCTCTCCTTTTCTCTCTTCCCCTCCTTAGGGGAAGGAGTGATGGCAATGCTTCCCAGTGCTTCAAGACTTCCCAGGCCATTTTGAAGCCACGGTACCAACCTGGAGACACACGTTCCACAAAATGTGATGACTTGCTCCTCCGCAACATCACAAGCAGCAGCAGTCCCCTGCCCCTCCCGGGATGAAGAGGTGGAGAGTGCTGGGGAACGTCAGTCTATCAGCTCTCCCTGATTCTGTGTCTGGACCTTCTGGCCCATGCCTTTGGCCTTGCTTCCCTCTGGCTCTCTCCAAAGACCCCGCAGCTTCCCTAGACTGAACTCTACAGATGTTCTTCCAGTTGTTCTTGGAATTCAGCTGCAACAGGTATTGGGTTTCTCAATCCAGCCCACCTTGCACTAGGGGCATTTCAAATTTGTGCAGGAAACCCATGTGGAGCACAAGGAGGTCACCGGGCTATCTCTTTGCAATGGTGCTCACAGACGAGCAAGTACCACAAAAGGGATTTCCCATCAAAAACTCAGTTCTGACAACCCTAGCGCCCAGGACCATGCAGCAAGCTTCACACTCTCATACCCTCTGCTCAGTATCCATGCCAGAGACAGCCATGGGACTGGAGAACCAGCACAATCCTTCCCCACTCCCACTGCCTTGGCTTCATCTACCCGTGGCACTGTCTAGGGACTAGTATTCCAAGTATCTGGGCCACTCAGGGTACCTACCTTCCTGTGACTTGGAGGACCTCATGATGTCAAGTACAGCCCACCGTTTTTCTATCATCCCATGAACACTAGCTTACAGAGTTCCTGAACTCATGCTTCACCTTCAGACCAAGGGAATCTCTTTCCACACCCGTTTATCTAGCACGTGCTTGGTGCTGAGCACGTAAAGACAGCTGGAGTATCAAAGCTACCGCTCTATGTCACAGGGGAGGCTTGGCGAGTCTGAACTGGTGTGATGCATCCAGGGATACATGAGTGCACTGGAGATGGTGCTCATTTCCACACAGGTGCTTCATGCTACTGCACCATTCCCAGGATGCTCTGCATGGTTTTCAGTTACCCTAGACACAAAAGACATCCTGTCCATTCAACAGGAAATGTGGATTCAGGCCTCGGGTCTTTGGGTCATCTGGGGAAAGTTTCAGGAACAAACCCCACGTCCCTAGTGTCCCTTTACCTCAGTCTTCCAGCGGGCCACCTGAATCTGTAGGATTTGACTTGAAGGCATAGTGTTTGGCAGGTGAACTCAAAGTGTGGGCACAGTTGGAGAAGGGGCAAAGTGGGGAGAGACGGAAGGGAATCGGTGTGAGGGCAAAGGTGTGTGATGGGATAACCTACACCATCCCAAGTCACCTAAAAATTACCTTTTCTGATCAGAAGATGAAGAAATGCAAATATTTGGGAAAGCTGGCAGCAGTGGAGGACGCTGTGTGGACGCTGAGTAACAGGAGGGACTGGGATGCTGGATGAACCAAGCAGTCGGAGCTAGTCCCTCTTCCCCAACAAACATCCCCCAGCTACCCTGCTGAGACTTCCTTCTCTGCAGAATATCGCTTCCCAAAGAGGAAGGTGAGTTCCTGCTTTGCTCTTCTGCCTCAAAACAGAGAGGAAATGGCGTGGTGTGTGGAGTCCCGCAACCTCCCAGGGCTGGGGCGGAGGTGAAAGAAAGTGCGGCTCTGTGAATGTGGCTCGGCTCCAGCTCCCTCCACCCAGTGCTCTGCCTGCCAATTACCGCATCCGTCCCTCCCCACAGGTGGGCAGGTGGCCCACAGCTGCAGTCTGGCTGCCCCTGCCACCCCACCCTGGGGTGTGCCATGGGGATGGAGACCTCACAGTGGGAGGAAAAAAGAAAAAAGATTTCCTTCTCCTCTTCCTTTTCCTCCACCTCCTCTTCCCGGGAGAGAAGAGGGGAAGACCAGGCTGGGGATGGCAGAGAAATTCAGGGGCTGGTTTAGGGAAACAGACTGAGCTGCTTACAGCCTGCTGAGGCTGCCAGCAGCCCCAGATGGCTCGGGAGCTGCTGGTCGCGCTGAAAATTGATTTTGGAGGCTGCGGTGAGGGAAGCAGGAGGGTAGGCAAAGGAAGGGGCTGCAGGGCAGGGGGCGGGGGAGGGAAGGGTCGCCAAATGGAGGGGAGTGTGGATAATCCTTGATGAAGATACTTAGTCCAAACACTTGGCAGGCTGGGAAATGAAGCCCCAAGCAGAGGGCCAGGATTGCTACCTCTGGATCCACCTTGCTCTTCACCCCCAGGTACCCTTCACCAAAAACACCCTGGATGCTTGCTTCTGGAAGGTACCCTGAGCATGCCACTTCCCTGACCCTCACTCAGAACAAAAGTAACCCTGAAGCTGATGAAATGCAACCCCGCTCATTGCACGTGTCTTTTACAGAACTCTCGATCCAACTGCACTTTCATCGTCCCCCATTCTTCACCTCTAAGATGGCACTAAAATGTATGGCAGTTTCACATTCCCCAACACCTTGATCTATCCCTCTCACACCAATCAGACAAGGATTCTGCTGTGAGAAACTGGGCACCGCCACAGGCTGGGTGCTGAAGCAAGCCCTGAGGACAGAATGTCCACTGCTGGTCAAGGTCCTTGCAAAGTTCCTGGTATGGTGGAGAGACGAGCAGGTATTCAAGCAAAGGTTGGGGTTCTAGCACCCAAGGAATAGTAGTGACAAAGTAGGGTTTTAAAAAGGGTGAGGCTCGACCCTGCTGGAATCTTGGTAGGAAAAGTCCAGCTTAGAGATTGAATGGGACTGGAAGGCTGTTGAGACGTGAGGGAAGTTGTGAGTCTTCAGGGCAAGAAGGAGCATTCGCTACAGACAGGGGCCGTGAAAGATTGAGTGAAGTGGAGGGGACTGATGGTGTTGCTGGTCTGCAAGATGCTGTGGGTGGGCAGATGGCATCCCCAGATGTGGGAGTGTTGCTCTCAGAAGCTATAGTTAATAAGGCTTCACTGAAGGGCCTGGGCAGGGCCGCCAGGAGTGGCTTGCAAGCAGGTTTGTCTGGATAGGAACCTGGGAGCTATGAGTGCAACCATGGGATCATCCAGGTAAGATATCCACCAGCAACGAAACTTTGGTCTTGGCAGTGGGGAGGGGAGCACTTTGATTCAGGGGATTCAAAGGATGCAAAATGTGTGTCATCTTACAAAAACAGAAGGTAGAGAGCTCAAGTGCCCGGGAGAGGGCTCCGTGTGATGGGGTCAGCTTGCAGGACCCTGCCAGCCACACAGCATAAGGCAGGGTCTCCAGCCTGCTCCCTTGGCTGCCTCAGTTCCCTGCAGCTCCTGTAAACCAGCTCAGAGAACACGGAGAACGACCACTCCACCTCTTTGTTACAAGGAGGAGACTGAGACTGCAAGAAAAGATTTCCCTAGCATCCCTCGGCTCATGAAAGGCCAAATAAGAAGGAGAAGGTAGGTTGTTCATGCCTGGTACTCCCCATTCCTGAGACTGTAGACATCACAGCCCAGCCTGACTGCCATGACAGGAAGGTGGTACCTGCCTTCTGCAAAGGCCTTTTCATACAAAGTGCTCCACAGCCAGGGAAATTGTTCCTCTCTGTCTGTCCCATCCAGACACCGGGGGCTGGAGAGCCTGGTTCTTTACAATGATTTTCTCCTCTCTTGACGAGAGGCCACATAAAAAAAATTCTCCTATACAGAAAGGGGTTTTTTGTTTGTTTGTTTTTATTTTTCCTTATTTTCAGAGAAACAATTAAGAGTGTGACAAAACATCTGCCCAGCCTGGGGAAGGCCACTGTTCCCAGAGGCAAGCCACTGCCTGTCTCTAATTCCTGGGTATACACAAGCAAATTCTTTGTCTGCTCCAGGGTGTCAGCACCCACCCAAGCAGCTCTGGGCTCAACTGTATCTACACAAGGACAGGAGGGGGAACCTGTCCTTCTGGGTGGACGAGTAGACCCTACCCCCACATGGGGGCCCTGTGAAAAGGTCTTAGCTCCTGGCCACATAAGAGAGTTGCTGAGAGCCACTGAGATGTCATCCAGTTCTGTCCACTGCCTACTTCAGCCACACATGCCAAGGAGGTAGAGTCCTGGGGGTGCTGAGGGCCTGGGGTCCAGGAGAACGTGGGCCAACGGTTCAGGAAGCTCACCACCATTCTGCCCTGCCCTGAAGGTGTGTCTGACCACTGGAAAGAATTGCCTCAGTGCAGCTGCCCTGGCAAAACAGAACTCAAAAGGTAGTATGAGCCGGAGAGGTGAGAGAGGCCTTAGCCCTCCCAGAAAGCAGAGCACAGACGCTAGGGACTGAGGGTCAAGGCAGCCTGTGGCCTCTTCAATTCCCAGACACCTGATATCCTTGGTAAAAGAAACACACACAACCTTGTTTACTGACCCATGAGACTCATGCTGTCTCCCTCCTTCTAGCCAAACTCCCCACTGGAGGACTTCAGGCGAGATCTTTCCTAGCGAGCCCCAGCTTCTTATGCAGGCAGCCTGGGAGGAGCTATTCACATCCCCAAAGGGAAAAGGATCCACATAAAAGCACACCTGTGCTGGATGAGAGCTTGGGGGATCGTGGGGTCCAGAAGATCACTCTAGAAGCAAGGAACATGGGCATATGAGGAAGGACATTTAGGGGCCGGCTGTGGCTGATCTGCTGTCTGCCACAGTCCTGTGGCTCGGGCTTCTTCTTCCCTGTGAAACAGAGTGGTATCCCAACTGCCTAGCCTGGCTCAGGAGGAATATTAGGAATGACTATACCCTCAATGCCTGTCTGCTCACCCCATTTATCCCTCCACTCAGTTATTCACCAGAGGTCCTTGAAAGACATCCACCTGTGCCTTGAATCTAATCCTTCTACCAGAGACAGTACTTGCAATGGTCTCTCCAGTAAGCCAAAAGCCCCATCCATCTGACACATGGTTTCCCAGGGAATTGGTTAGGGGAAAATGGGGACTGCAAAGGAATATGTGCAAAGCCTGTTCTAGGTTAGTTCTTAACTCGGAGCAGCTGAGCCTTCTTCCAAATGAGCCTGCGAAGAAGTGTTCCTGAGGGCCTGATATTGGCTCTACTTGCCAGCCAGCCTTGTGCAGGTCACAGCCCATAGGGAGGACTGGGTAGCTGGAACCCTGGTGCCCTCCCAGGGTTGTAGCAGAAGGCAGGGGCCAGGGCAGAGCAGGAGGAAAAGAGAGAAGGATGGGGCTGGCTCTGCCTCACACTTCAGCTTAGAAACTCCATCAGCTCTGGCAGACCCTGAGAAAATTCCCCAGCCATTACTTTTCTTATTATGTAATTTCAAAGGTGGGAGTATTTAGGAAGATATTTAGCTTTGTAGTGACTATACCCCACATGGGTACCTGGATTTGGTTCTCCATTCCTGCTTCCTGACGGTGAAGTTCCATTTTTTTTTTAACTGAGTCTATGAGTGATGTGATTACAATGGGAGGGCATGGCAGTTCTCAAAGTCATTCTATGCATTGCCTGGTACACAGCTCTGGCCTTCTCAACACTCTTTCATGTCTTATCTTTCGATTGCAAATCTAGGCCTCCCTATGTAATCAAGTGGAAGGACAGGGAATGCCAACACAAGTTGCTATTTTCCTGTTTGTCATGGTTTCTATGGTGCTTGGGGCTGCGTGAAGCATTCCGGGTCATTTTCTCTCTAGCGTTGTACCAGCCAGGCTCCAGGGGAGGTGGCTCCATTCTGGTACCCATTTCTCTTCCTGGGCATCATTAACATGCAGCCTGCGTTCCTTGGGACGCACACAGCTCAGACTGTCTGTGAGTGATCTATGATGTGTCACCGGTGCTATTAACAGGCATTTCCCATTTTGGCAGCCTCAGCACATTTAGTTCCTCTTGCACGTGAACACTGGTCTGTCCTCCATTAATAACCACTTTGCACCCCTCCTGGTACCACCTGGGCAGTCCATTCTCACACTGTCCTTACAAAGCAGGGCTGAAGGCCATGGCCATGGGTGGTGACACAGACATTCTCTGCCCTAGGGAGTGAGTTGCTCTTCTTAGAGAGGCTCAGAGACAAAAGGAAAGCACCCCACACTTTGTAGACCTCCCATAAATCTCTATTAATGAAGGAATTACTAAAGATTGACTCGAAAAATGCCTTCCGTGTGGGAGAAGATGGTCTACTGCTGAGAAAGGTGAAGTCAGCTGTCTGCACCAGGTTGAATGAGACTCTGCCTTGTCTGGACTTAGGTTTAACACAAGTGGAAGGTTCATGGGGGCTTCCACTCCCCCTCCTCAGGGAAGAGTCCAGGCATGGCTGAGCCTGTTGGGATATTTCAGAGAATGGGAGCCAGTGATTACAACTTTTTCCTTGCTTGCAAGTTCCTGTCAGTTTCAGCACAGTTCTTGATCTGTCTCACATCCCTAGGGAAGCCCAGGGTTTCCCTCCATGTGAATTTTGTATCTTGTGGTCCAGGTTCCCCCAGCTCTTCCATTGCAGTGGTAGTCGGGCTTGAAAATTCAAGAAAAGGGAATTTGTGAATAAAACTACTCTTGAGTCATGAAATCCTGGGTGTATCCCACGATGGATATCCTGTCACCTTGGCATTCAGTGCTCTCTGTCACCCAAGTCCATCACATGCATGCAGCCTGAGCCTGAGCTTCCCACATGGGAGAGTAACAGTGATGGGTGGTAGCCAGGTCTTCCCCAGCACCATCACCTGTACCAGACATGGCTTCCTTTCTTCTTACATCTCTCAAGGTTAATCAGAGCCAGGTCGTCTTCTCTACAGAGCCTTCTCCCAAAAGCCCAGCTCACTTTCCTCCTAAAATGTCACCACAGCACAGAGGAGCCTTGTTCTGAACGGACAGCATGCCCCTTGCCCCGACCTCCTAGGACACACTTCACCTGGTGTGATGCTAGCCACCGCAGAGGGACTTGACCCTGTAGAGACCTAGCACAAAAGACAAACTGAATAACCTTGCACAGTCCCCATGGCTGCCTGGGAAGGAGGACTCTAAAACAGAGAAAAAGCAAACAATGGGACAAAGCAGGTGAGGTCTCAGGCACGCACCTAAATGTCCCAGGTACCATCAACACAGAGGCAGTGAGATCAACTGGGATGCTTGCGGGCCAACTGCCCCATTGCTGCAGGGAACGGCATGCACCCTCTGTGGGGATCAGCAGGTGAGCACTTGGGCACTCGGCTCTCCTCAGAGAGGCATCAGTGCCACCCTGTGGCATTCTGTTCGCTCTTCCTTTGGAACTGCCAGCTGTTTTCCACACAAACAATCGTTAAATCAAAGGGATGTTTGTACAGACCTGGTTGAAAGAACAAAGCCAAGTGGGAACCCACTTTGGTCAAGGAAATGGTGCAATCTAGCTGTAATGCAATTAAGTCAAAATTACTTCCAAAAGGAGATGCCATCATGACGGGAGCTTCTTTTGGGGCAGGCTGGGATGTCTGACCTTTCGGAGAACCAAGATTGGATTGAGCTCTTTGAACATGGTGATCCTTGCATAGCACAGTGAAGACAGTAGCCACAGACATAAGCTTCTGGGAATGAGACTCATAATGAGCTCGGCATTAAGCCAAGAACCGCGTATTTATTACCCTGTAAGTGAGATCATTCTCACAACCTTTCTGAGAGCTGCATATTTACCCATTTTGCAGAAGAACACGCAGAGGATCAGTACAGCTCAATTGGACGAACAGCTCGCAGTCTGCAAGAATCAAAGCCAGAATCAAGTCAGGGCCTTTCTGACCTCTGTCTCCTGATCCAGTAATGGAACTATACAGAGAGGGAG
Organism: Ochotona curzoniae; assembly: GCF_017591425.1. NCBI lineage: Eukaryota > Metazoa > Chordata > Mammalia > Lagomorpha > Ochotonidae > Ochotona > Ochotona curzoniae. Next base: position 2,006,729 of record NW_024465654.1, on the reverse strand, counting down.
ATGCTCAAAGATTTGGCTGCTTTTTCACACTGTGTGCCTCCTTCCCGGCATGCACTTGGCCTCTGAACAGTTATTTATTGGCTTGTCTCTCTTGGCTGCCAAACCATGAACATTTTACAGTTACTGTACCCTTGGCACTCAGCCAGAAGATTGCTCTGTTAGGCCCAGTTCTTCAAAAGCAGAAATCGGATGGAGGATTCTGTGTACTAGAGAGTCAAGGAAGTGCTCTAAGGAGATGCTGATAAGAGAGTTAGACAAGCAGGAAAGGAAGGGGAGAAACCAACCAAGGGTCTGAGTTCAGATGAAGTCCCAGTTTCAGAGTGATCCTGCAGAAATCCCAGGCAAATCAGTTCTTGCAGAATTTATGCTCCCTAGAGACAAGAGAGTCTCACTCTCCCTTTGCGGTAGGGTCTGGGTAGGGGTTGAAAATGTCTAGGCCTTTCCAGATCTTTCCAAACCAGCAGCTCTGGTTCCCAGAGGATGGGTCTCTGAAGAAAGGCACAGGTGCAAACCATTCAAGGCAGAGTGTTCAGAAGCTGGGAAGTGGTGACACAGGCAAGAAGTATGGACTGCAGTTGTGGTCCGAGCCTCAAGTTAAGCAGTGCCAAGCCTGTCTACTAAATCTGGCCACAGTTTCTGCTATCTGAAACTGCTCCTCAAGGACTGTGGATTTCTGCTGATACAAACACTGGGAAGTAGCGGGTGATGGTGGCTCAAACCCTTGCCATTGGAGAGACCTATCCTATGGGAGACCTGGGATACGTTCCCACCTCCTGGTTCTATACTCCAGCATGTCCCAGACAGGGCTGCTAAGAGCGTGTGAGGACTGAAACAGCAGATGGCACCTCTCCCCCAAACACCTAAAAATCAATTTTTAAAACTTTATCTCATTTGTACCACTTTGTAATATGTAGTCAATGTGGCAAGGAACCTGGATCAGTCAATTGACAGCCCTGGCAGAAGCACCCTTCCGGCTGCCGTGGAGGCTGCACAGAGACTGAGCAAGCCAGCACAGAAGACAAACTCGCCTTTGAAAGGGTTCAAGTTCAAAATCGAGATCTATATTTCTTCCTCAAAATGACAGGCATGAAGCTGGTGTTGCAGTGTGGTTGGAAAAGCCACCACCTGTGACCCTGGCATCTCATAAGGGGGCTGGCTCATGTCTCAGCACACCCTTTTCCAATCCATCTCCCTGCTAAAGGCCTGGGAAATGCAGTAGTAGATGGCCAAAGTCTTATGGACACGATCACCCACTTGGGAAATCTAGATGAAGCTCCTAGCTCCTGGTAATGGTCACTGAGCCATCTGGGGAGGGAACCAAAAGATGAAAGATCTCTCTCTCTCTCTCTCCTTCAAATAAGTAAATTTTAAAAGTGAAAGTCATAACAATGCACCCAAGGAACAATAATATGAGTGCAGGATGTTAATTTGGGGAGTAATTTTAGGTCAGCAGAATGACATTATATGAAAGAGAACCAGGGGAAGAAGAAAAGCCAGCATAAGGATATGGTAATAAGCTGATGGGCCAGCTATGGGTAATTGGGCTCCATCCCACTTCCAGCAGAGTTGCCCTCCTGAGGAGTAGAAGGGGAGATCATTTAAAGGGAGTCTTCAAAAAGTTAATGGACATGGGGCTGACACAGTGGTGTAGCAAGCTAATCCTCTAACTGCAGTGCTGGCAGGCATCCCATATGATCTCCAATCCAAGTCCCAGCTGTTCCACTTCTGATTAAGCTCCTTGCTTATGATCTGGGAAAGCAGTAAAGGACGGTTCAAGTCCTTGGGCACTTGTACCCATGTGGAAGACTTAGAGGAAACTTCTGGCTTCTTCAACTCCGGCCCTTGTGGCCATTTGGTGAGTGAATAAGCAGAGGGAAGATCTTTTTCTCTCCGTCTCTCCTTCTTTCTATGAACCTGCCTTTGTAGTACCAAAAAATGATGCATGAATTTTGAAAAAAAAAAAAAAACTTTTGCACCAAAGTCAACAGATCTTTGCATTGCATTCTCCATGGGTTTCTTGGAATTCCCGCATCTCTGCCAGTACCCTTCCCTGAGGATCTCTCTGGAACACACACAAACAATAGTCAGTGAGCTTTGGGCTGGGATCTTGTGGCAGTGCAGTTCATGAAGGATGCTGAGTGGTCAGGAGAAATGCAGTGGCCAGGGAAAATGCAGGACTAGTGACGTGGTAGTAGGACCCAGGAGGGGATGCCCAAGATAACACACTCTGGCTTACTTGTAAATGTGGGTATGGCCGAGCCTCCACATTGGCATCCAGGCTTCACTGCTGATTGGGAAGCAGAGGAAGCAAAGGTTGGCATTGGGATGTTCCACTGGGAACTCCCAACCCTGATTGTGGCAACCATGACCCGATGGCTCAGCTGCAAGATGACTGCTCAGAGGTGTAGCGGCCTGTTGGTGGCATGCCCCAACTGCATCTCTAGCTCACGGAGCAACCCCTTCCCTCAATAGCAGCAGTCTGTTTTCCTCCCCTGTCTATAGATTCCATTGTTCTACCAATGAAGAGGAGGGGCCAAAGTAGAGTGGCAGCCTGTGGAGGAGGTGAGGAGAGGCTTGTACCCTCCCTCAGGCAACCTCACTGGGACTAGCTCAGCTGCTTAAAGCATTTGGAGGTAGGGAGGAGGCTTGGGAGGTGGCTGTGGTGAACAAGGAGTGGACAGAGGTTGGAAAAGGCAAGAACAAAGGCGAGGAAAGGGGTCTTCCTTGGCTAGCAGCGGGCAGGATGCTGAAGCCAGGTGTCCTAGGGTGGGTGGTGGGGGACTACAACCTCTCTGAAAGGGAGCCAAGCTGCCCCTTTGCCTGCCAGCTTTACCTCTCAGTGGGGGCCTGGCAACATGACAGCAACTATACTCTTTTTCCTGGCATCATCAGGCTGTGTCCATTGACTTCTTCCTCTAGGAGGAGAACCGGGAAACTCCCCGAGCTAAAACACTTGGCGCACACTCGCAGATTCTGCCAAAGCTACTGTTGTCTCACTGGGAGCTTCAGCCTAAAACCTGCCCACCTGCCCCAAACAGTGTCAGCTACAAAGGTCAACACGGATGCACCCCTTTCCTTTGCTCCCAAATGGGTTTACAACTCCTGCTCCTTCCTTCTGCAAGTATTTCTTGCATTGTGGCCACCTTCTCTGCTCACGTGATCAGGAGGAAGGACACCACGTGTGCATCCCAGGATCGCTCCTCAAATACCTGCTGACTGTATCAAGTGGAGCACTTCCTGCCTTCCGTCCTCTTCCCACCTTCTTCCCCTCCCCATGTTCCTGCCCTTGCCACATGGACCAACCGTGTGGCCATACATTCAATATTGGCCGGCCAGAAGGAACTGTGTGCACACTTCCTGCCCCCTCCCACCCACTTCCCTCCACTGTTGGATGCTCTTTGTCAGCTATGACAGCCAGCCTAAGGGTTGGCATCTGCCCCAACAGGACCCATCAGGGCTGGCCCTGAACCAAAATCCCATCATCACTGAGTGTGTGTGTGTGTGTGTGTGTGTGTGTGTGTGTGTGTGTGTGTGTGTAAGTTCTAAGCTTACACCCTGATTTGATGAATGAAACTCAGTGAGATGCAATGCCCACTTCAGTACAAACATATATGATCCCCCCTCCGTGTCCTTGGGTTATGTATGCATGGACCCAATTGACCTTGGGTCAGGCATTTTTAAAACGTCATGTCTGGGTTGAACATGTGTCCTTATTGCTCAAATGACATAGTATCAGAAGTATTTTACACTGCATTAGTATAGAAATGAATTAAAATGTAGGTGCCTGATGCAAACCCTACAAATACAGGACTTGAGAATCTGTCTTTTGAGAATCTATATTTTGGAATCCATGAGGGATGCCAAGAAGAGAGAATTAAAGCTATAGGTATGTACAGTAAATCGTATTAGTAAAGAAAAAAATATGATGTAACAAGAGCAGCATGTCATAACGTAATTGTAACCAAAATGATCATGTGTTGTTTATAGCTGTGGGGTCAGTCCAGAGGCAGAGAGAGGGAGGGAAACTGTGAGCATGAGCATACTTTGTGGCTTCTGCAGCAAGGAACAAATAGGGCAAGGTTATCAGGTTTAGAATTTGTTCATTTCAGTAATTCCAGCAGGCCGTAAGGCATAGGGTTGGCCCTGGGCCTGGGATGTGGAGAGCAGGTGGATACTGGCTGGAGTGTAAAAGATCAGTGAGAAAAAGTGGCTGAAGTGTGGGCTCCAGACTGGTTGGTTTGGATTTGAAAATCAGATTCACAGGCCATATTTTAGGGCTGTGAGGGACTGGCTCCCCCGAGCAGAATGGTTGCTCTCTGCGACCAGCAGGGCCACCTGCATGCCCGTGAAGCAGAATACAGTAAACAAGAGATGTGGCTAGGATAGTAAGGTCAACAAAGAAAGAAACCATGCCATTGCCAAGGCAGCAAGTGTGATAAGCCCACTTGGCCCTTGTGCAGCTCCATCCCCACAAAGCTTGAGCCAGCTGATTCATCTCCTTGAGGATTGCCTTTCCCCAGAGTAGGTCCAACTCACACAAACGTGGCAAATTAAAGTCCTGTGTCTCTTCTGAATGCCCAGTCTTGATGAATCCCTTGAGGCAAACAAAGACACTCCAGTTACCAGAGAAATTCTAACCTGCCCATGATGAAGCTAAAAGAAACAGTTCTTTGTTAGCTGACATCAGCTGTCAGACAAAACTTGGAGAAATCCTGAAATATGCGTTAGAACCCGAAGTATGCTAGTAAGAATTCCATTTCCAAACTGATAGGTTCATGTCACCAACATAGCCTTCTCCCAATCTAGAAGCAAGCTGTACACTGGCAAGCACTGAATGGGTGCCAGCTGACTTTGCTTGATCCTGGCATCTTGCTGTGCCTTGCACACAGCAGTCACAGGAATGAGGCAAGGCAAGGCAGGGCACCCCATGGAAGAGCATGAAGAGTGCAGTGTAAACACATGGAGCTCTGTGAATACATTATATCTGAACATTTAATAGAAACCTGAATGGGTGACCAGGATCATCTTGCTCGGATTAATCATGTGATTCATGCCACAGCCTGTCATCTGAACACACAGAAAGCAGAGAAAGCTTAGCTTTTGGCCAAGTTATACCCTTGTGACTTTCATGAATATCCACCTGTTAATTTGAGTAGAAATCTGTTCTTCCTGATTCATGACCAGGTATTTATTTGGTCAGGAATCTGGAATGGTTGCTACAAGTGGCTGAATCAACAGATACAGAATAGGTATGTTTAATAGTTTATCTCAAAAACATAAATGTATGCTGATTGTACAATTTTATGTGTAAAGCTAAGGCAACACACTTGAAAAATGTGATTCTGAACATAAACTTTCCATCTATTTTATCCCATACAAACCATGTTCTTAATGTATCATTGACACTTTCTACTTTCAATTTATTTTTTAAGTTAGCTGATTTTAATTTATTTGAGAGACAAAAAGATAGGAAAGACATAAAGATAAAGATGAATAGACACAGAGGGAATGTACTCCTATCTTCTGGTTTATTCCCCAAATGTCCACAAAGCCAGGACTAATCCAGGCTGAACCAGGATCTGGGGATTCAATGTGAGTTCCTTATGATGAGTGACAGGGACTCAAATACTTGAGCCATCACCTGCTAGCTCCCCGGTGCATAAAGCAGGGACTGGCGTTAGGATTCAAATCCAAGCATTCGATGTGGAGTGTGGGTGTCCCAAGCACTGTCTTCATCAGGAAGCCAAATGCCCATTTGAGTAAGAACGTATATGTGTGTAGAATCTAAGTTCAGAAACCTAGGTTGGCATTACACTTGTTTCAACCATTTGTATTTGTCTCACTCATATCTGACAACTGTTGCAATGAACCCTCCTTTACAGATACCTTGCAGATTTTCAACTCAGCTTTCACATAAATGTTGACTCTTCACACACAGCTTTAAGTGCTATTAAATTAATTAATCACAAAACCGAGGGCCACTACACAAGCCACTGTGATATTGAATACTACAAACTGGTGGCAGACACACCGCGCAGATGGAGGTAACAGAGGTGTGTCTGCATGGGAGGGAGCAGCCTGCTTTCCTGGTCTGAAGCACACAGCAGATACAGCAAAAATCACTGAGCTTGGAAGAGAACTGACCAGCAAGGGTCAATCAGTGGCTACTATATAAGGAGATTGGATAAGAGACCTACTACTATATTTCCTAATTCAGTTTTTTTTTAAATCAATGTTAATAGCAATTCATTCAGGCATCGTTCTCATAACATCAAAACGCATGACTCTGAAGTACATACCCATCTCATGTAACGATCACTCAGACCACAAACACAAAACATTTCCAGAAAGTTCCTTCCTGTCTCCTTCTAGACAACTCCGCCCTACAAAGATAACTACTACTGGGATCTCTGTCACCATGGATTAGTTTTGTCTGTTCTTGAGTTCCGTATAAAAGAAATCATGTCATCTGCACTTTTAGTGTCTGGCTCCTTTCCCTGAACACATTTTGTTTCTGAGATTACAGGTTGTTACAAATGTTAGCAGTTTCTTCTTCCTTTTCTAAATGACTCTTGCAGAGAGGTGTTTGATTTCCATCTTCTTAACTGATGTTCCTGATGATCAGTAAACCTGAAGGATAGAGAATAGAAGTAGTCATTCTTTCTTCTAAACCCTTCTAGCCATGGTTCAGACTCTGTAGCCTTGACTAGTGGCTTTTAGCAGGAGTGAGATCACTATAAGCCCCCCAAACTATCTGTCTCAACAACTAATGAGCCAGTAGACCAAAATCTAAGGACTCATGACTCAAGGATTGGAGGATTCCCAAGCTTATTTAGTTAACACTACCCCTTCTCCCCAACCCCAGCCCTGAAGACAGGGAGTAACATCAGCATGGGGGAAATTGTGTTACATCTGGTTGTCAAATGACACTGGTCATTTGAGGCCAACACTGTGACACACTAATTTAAGCCATTGTCTGTAGCACTAGCATACAGGTACCACTCTGAACACTGGCTGTCCCACTTCCAGTTCAGCTCCCTGCTAATGCATTTGGGGAAGCAGCAGAGAATGGCCCAGTGCTTGGGCTTCTGCCACCATGTGGGAGACTGGGATGAAGCTCCTGGCTCCTGGAGTCAGTCTGGCTTAGTCCCAACACTGTGGTCATTTGGGGTTCTCTCTCTCTCTCTCTCTCTCTCTCACTCTCTCTCTCTCTCTCTCATTTGCATGCACAGATGCTCATCTTCTTTCTCTCTGACTCTGATTTGCCCTCCCTTCTCTTTCTGTAACTCTGACTTTCAAACAAATGAAAATAGATTTTTTTTTTAAGACTGGTCATTCACTTTGGCTTGCTGCAAAGCTACCAAAACCCTTCTCCAGAATCCACCAATGAGGTCACCAATGGGGCTCAGTTACAAATATCTGCAAATGGTATACCAGAGCACAGCCCTCAGCTGAGTTGGGGTTGTCTGTATTGCCATGGGTGAAGATACAATATTTTGTAAACTTGAAGCTTTGGTGCACCTACTCTCCTCCAAACAGAGTATGCAGTCACTCCAAAAGCAGACCAGTGAGCCTTCTTCTTCCTCTGAATTTAGTGATTTTGAGAAACGTAGCTTGTCTGCATCAGGAGGCAGTGGTGGCCCAGAGCCAAGTCCATTTGGCAGCTCTTGCAATTTAGCTCAGCATGCCTGACAAGGCCAGTGGTTGTCGCGAGGTGCAAGGAGCAAAGAGAGGGTGGAGCTCAGATTGTTCCTGCTGGGTGGTTGGCACAGACCTACTCCCAACCCTGAGAAAATGATCCTTGTTTAACAGAGGCAGTGATCAAGTGGCAGTGAGCAGGGACAAGCTGCTGGCTGGTCTGGTCCATCCCCTCACCATTTGGGTGGGGCAGACCTCATTGTCCTGAGATTTCAATAGTAGGTTGTAGCCTTTTGACCCCCCTGTCTGGCTCTGTCGAATCCTGGCTCTTAACTTCATAAAGGAGTGAGACATTTGCCTTCTCTAACACAGGCAAGGGAAGTGGAGTCTGTCTTTTACCTGAGCTCAGCATCTGAGATGTTTAACTCTTGATGTCACAAGGAGCTTGAGATCAACCTCAGTTTGCTTCTGATCTTGTGATGCCAGCATCCTTTGCAGATGCTAGTTTAAGACCAGCTGCTCTACTTCCAATTCAATTGCTTGCTAATATGACTGGGAAAAGCAGCAGAAGACAGCTCAACCCTAGCCATGGTGGGAAATAAACCAGCAGATGGACTATTTCGCTCTTACTCTCAGCCTTGCCTTCTCTTTCTGTAACTCTGACTTTATAAGTACCTAAGTATAAAGTACATTTGGATATAAATGGAGTAATCCCCTAAAAGTCCAGCTCACAACATATTGTTGAATGTATAATCCAAGGTAAAAACCCAATGCCTTACCGAGGTCTGAGACGTTTAAGGTGAACAGTGAACAGGTTGAAAGACCAGAACAGCAAGATGTGATCTCTCTAGGGAGGCCCTGTTGGAAAGGAGAGTCTGATGGTAACTCTCAGCTTTGTCCAGCTGTCAGGTGTGGGGACAGCCAGCAGGAAGTTCCCTTCTTCCCAGCTATGATCAACAGTCATTGCTTACATAGAGCCAGCTGGTCAACCCCATCTGTGTAAGTGATTGGAGAGCAGTGGTAAGGCTTAAAGGAACCCAATTGGGACAAAGGTGTCTTTAGACTTCTGTTTAGGTTTACTTCAAGAAGGGGGACCTGGGTTGAATTCCAAGTGACATTCAAATCTGGCCATAGTGTTGCTCAAAGAAACATCCTTTCTGCCGCAGTGAGGTAAGAGCCAAAGGAAGACCACAGGTCTCCCTCCAAGAAAGAACACAGGACTGACCTAGAGGAGAACTACAAGCACAGCTGCTAATATGAGGATCTCATCTCCTGCTAGCTTCATCCGTTCTCCTCGGGCCCCTCGATGAAGCTAAAGCTGAAGCTCTGTGATGCACCTTCTCTTTTGTCAGAGCTCTGCTCATAGGGCCTATGCTAGCCCAGCAGCCCTGAGAACACAACCCTCTCCTCTTGTGTCCTTGGCCTTCTGCACCTGTGCCTCCTCTGCTTTCCTCTCACTAAACTTCTCCTTCACATCCCGTCTCCTCTGCACTTAACTGCCCTGACCCAGTGCATTGCTCATCATAGGAACAAAGGCCCAGTCTCCAGAGACACCTTCCTGAGTTTGATGTTAAGTGCAGATGATACATACCTCATTTTGTTCCAGGTCCCTGGCATTGATAGTTCTTCCATCCTGAGCTCCTCTCCTTTATGCAGGCCCCTGGTTTGACAAGTTGATCTGCCATGCACACGTAGCATAGCCGTGCACATAGCACAGCTCCTTCATATACTGTGTCCCCCAGCCCATCAAGGCCATGAGGGGATTGTTGCCTATGTCTCCAAGGTGGTACACTCATAATGATCCCCTATCTTTGTCCTACTACCACCCCAACAAGTGATTATGTGTTATGAGGGTGAAGGCAGAGAAAGGAAACTCCTGATTTACTCTCCAGGGTCCCCAAGCTATCCTGTTCCATGTGTAAGCATGACACAGGAAAGGTAGCAGTCAGCACAAGCAGGGAGAGGTGAGATTTGCTATCCCTGATTGGCTCATGTGATAACCCAACCTGTACTTTCAAACTGAGCCATCCTTCTCCCTGAACCACTCAAAGCTACTCCCATCTGTGTAATATCCAAGCCACCTTTCCCTGCACCAGTCAAACCTTCCTCTTCTATGTAGCAAAAACAACTGCAACTTCTGAGATTTTTACAATTTAGAGCCAGGAGACAGTTGGAAATACCTGATGTGGCAGTGGGTTGCATTCCTACCATGAGTTTTAGATTATTACAATAAAATCTTCATGGCTGACACCGCCACAACCAAGGAGTACCTAACATCGTGATATTCGCAAGATTTTGGAAAGGAGCAAGGAAATGCTCCTACGGATGCCATGCCCCAAGCCCGGTGTCCTCTGAATATTTAATTAAGCCTCACCCAGACTTGGGCCGTGGGTGCATTGTTTTCATTGCACTATTTCCAGGACACTATCTCACCTCTTACCTATGAACATTTACTCTCACCTTGACTGGACTTTTCTTTCCCTCATCTACCCACAGAGGAATGGCAACAGCCACATCTAACGCCAGGTAAGCTTGCCCAAGCCTACTTGCAATGACCACCAAGGCCTCAGGCCTACCTGCCATTTCCTTTCAACTGGGTTGTGAGAGAACAAGGAATACTGTTTACATAGAGCCTCCTTCTGAGAACCAATTAAGATGCAGGAGAAACAAGGAAGAGTTTGCCCTTGAGACTGTCTCCATGGAGGCATGCAGGTGCATGCAGGCATGGTAGAGGGATGGGAAAGGACAGGAATACATCCTGGGCAGGGCAATGGGTCATCATCATCCCATCCCTCTCCTGGCTGTGGACATTTTCTTGCAGTCACTGAATAAGACTGCACAAAGTCACCATCCAACTGCCCTCCAGGGATGAGGAAGTGATCAAAGGAGAGAGGTTGACAAAAAGGCAGAAGACAAATGCAAGAGACCACAGTCCTCCATGTGGGGTGGCCGGCACGGGGCCATGCCCAGCCCTCAGCCCTGCCAGCCCTCATCCTGGCAGCAGGTCCCGAGGCTGTGCCTCCCACGCCGCTCGATTCAGAGATCCTGTGGAGGAGTGCCTGCTGATCCCTCAAGACCCACGGGGGCTATTTGCGGTTCTCCGGTTGTCTCTTCCAAGCCCAGCACTGCAGCAGCAAAGCAAATGGAACACTCTGGTGGCTACTTTTCTCTGTGCCCTGTAGAGGTTATGAGCCTGCTCTGCAAGCCTCTTCCCTCAAGCAGGAGCACAGAGCTTTCCCAGAGTGTGAGAAGGCTGCAGACCATGCTGGGACCTCCTCATGACTTACCCAAGATCACACAACAGGCTGATGGCAGAGCTCACTTTCTGATTTGTGACCACGGCCTCTTCTATTTCAACCATGAATGTCACTTTTATTTATTCACGAACAAACAAGAACCATCAGATCCATTGCCCGTATTAATGTCAACCAGCCTTACACCTGTCCCAGGGAAACGCATTCCATGCTAGTCTGTAGACCTTAACTGTGGAGTCCTTCACCTCTCTCAGGTAGATTTTTTCTCTCTTTTTGTTTTAATATCCTACATCTCAAACCCAGTGTTTCCCTGCCTCTGGACCTGCAATGCATTAAGAGAAAAGCTTGGCAGACCCCAGGAAGTGAATGGACTATGTGAGTTAGTGATCGGAGGACCAAGGGTAGAGTCTTTCGGGTTGCATGATTAAGAACATTTTCTTTGAGCTGAAGTTCAAGTTCCCCATCTGCAAAAATAATTAATAGGAATAGGAATACAGCTTACCCTGCTACAGATCTAAGCAAAATGTACAATAGGGTCTTGTAGATTACAGAGAATTCTATCTTGCAAGTTCCATTTGTCTTTAGCCTTTTCCTTAAAAGGCTACTTGGACCCAAAAGGTGAACCATCTTGCAGGCGTGAGGAAGGGCTGTCATGATGCTAACTAAACCAGGTCAACACTGTTCATCTATACGCATCGTTCTGCCTACACAAACAGTCAGGGTGACCAGAAGGAGAGAAGTCTGCTGTGTTCAGACAGGTTAGCAACCCAAGTTTTTGCAAGATAACACATTAAGCATGTGGAGAGTGTGAAGCTGATCCAGGTAAAGGATTGAGAAAAAGGAAAGCTGGAGAGCTGGAATGGCCCCAGAGGATTCTTCTGTATTTGTCCCAAGCCCTCTGCTGGCTGTCCCACCCAATTCTTGTTTACTATGTTCCTGGCTTCAGTTCTAGGCACCTGGGTCAAGCCCACTCGGTTATTTTGGAGCAGGAAATTATTGACTCACAACACAAGTCTGTAATAAATACCCTCGAGTCACAAAATGTAAGCCCTCAATAGCAGCCCCCCCATGTGCAAAACATGAAAGCATTCACTAGGTGCTGCTCTCCGGAAGGTATTTGGTGTCTCTCTTTTACAGCCTAAGCCCAACAACCCCCAAGCCTGGGGGCACCTGAACCAGCCCCTCAACCCCAGACCAACTGCTCAGGGAGGCCTGTTGGTGTTTGGTATTCCATTTCATGTTCAAGGCCTTTGAACAAGGTCCTGAAGTTTGCCCATCTTAAACAGTGTAGCATACGAGGCCCAGCGTTTCCAAGGCAGGTCTTAAAAGAGTTCCAAGCTGCCAGGCTCTCTGCTGCGAGATCTTTCGCCATCACTCAGGATAGGGAAGTACCTGTTTCTGCACTGGATAGTGATGGTAGGTGGTTGAGGGGCAGGGTGGTTCATGGAGGCAGAGGCTGTGAGCTGGAAAAGGCATTTATCCTGTGCGCAGGTGAACTTGACTCCAGTCATGAGCCATTCCTGCCAGCCCAAGGGAGCTATAGAAGTTTGTCTCTAAAACGTGGCTGTGGAGGTTGGAGGTGGGGCAGAGATCCCAGCAGGAAATGTTAGGTTCCTAGACTGTGTTCCACCTGAGGCCCCTAAGTGAAGCTTCTAGAAGTGTCAGGGAAGGATTTATAATCTCTCCTAAGATTTTGGCATGCTTGCTAATGCAACCATCAGACTTCTTAATCCAAACTAACTCTTTAAAGATTTGTTTTGGGCTTATTTAAAAAGACAGAGTGACAAAGAGAAAGGGAAAGACAGGGAGAGAGAGATCTTCTATCTGCTGGGTCACTTCCCAACTGACTGCCACAGCCAGGGCAGGGTCAGAATAAAGTCAAGAGCCTGTAACTCCATCTAGATCTCCCTTGTGGGTGGCAGGGGTCCAAGTACTCAGAATGCCTTCCATTGTTTTCCAAGGCACGTTAGCAGTGAATTGGATTGGAATTGGAGCAGCCAGTACTCAAACCTATACTCCCACAGAATGCCAGTGTTGCAGGCAGCAGCTTGGCCCATTTTGCCCCAAGGCTACCCCTTGCCCACATTTCTTGTCATTCCCCATTGCCCCACGCCTGATGAGGAGGGACAGGAGCTGCTCCTCACAGTCCTTGTCATCCGTTTCTATATCAGCTTTGAACATGACAGAGAAGTAGTTAACTTGGGCATGCTCTTGGAAGAACTAGACAGTTCCATCCTCTCAGAAACATGCTTTCTAAGGCTTGAAGTTGTCTCATTAGTCTGTCATTCTTTTTCACCAAAGGCCTTCTCTCTGCTAGTTCCAAGGCAGCTCCTTCTCAGCCAGAAGCACTGTCAAACCATGTACATTTTTTACTGTGACTGCATTTCTGATGGGTCCTGCAAGCAGCTAATTATTTGCAGGTAAAGAAGCAACATGGAAGGGCTAAGACCTGGGTCATTTCACCTGGGACAGGATGAATGTCAAGGAAGAAGACTGCTTGGGAAAAGAGGAAAGAAACATTGCACCCACACATCAGGGTTTAACCAATGGTTTTGCCTCTTATTTCACTAGAATTCTTCTTGAGCATCAATTTCACCGCCTATTAAATAAAACAAACAGTGCCTACCACTCTTGCCAAACTTGTTATGGAGACACAATGTGAAAGAGCAGTGTAGAGGACAAAGGGCTCACCCATCACCATGACTGTCATTTGCAAGCCAGCCCATCAGTCCCTGACAACACACCCCTACCTCTTTTAGCTGGTTCTTTCTGTGGTTGACTGCTAAAGACTGGGTCAGCAATAAAGACTGCAAATCACACTCTGCCTCCCACATCTCTCCTTCCAGCAGCCAGCAACACCTCAGATGTGACCTGTAAGCAACCTAAAACCCTGCCTCCCCCCTCTATGGACACCATGGAGTGGAGACCCAATGTCAAATTAAGGAGGCCATGCCCAAGGCCAGCAGGTGCAGAGCGATGTTGTTGCTGTGCAGAACAGGAGGGATGACAGAAGGGAGCCCCAGGGGGCGTAAATGCATTGGCCCAGAGCCCTGCCTCTCCAAAAGGCCCAATCCACATCTCTCCATAGCAATGGCGGGAGGAAAGAGCCTGGCTGCCAGGACATGATGCTGGGACATGGATGGTTTGCCAAACCAAACTCTGGAACCAGTCGCATTTGCTGTGTTTGGGAAAGGAGGGGAGAGGGAGAGTTCCAGGCTCATCTTCAGTTTAGCCCCAGGGCTGATTAGAAAGAGAGACGCGAGTGCAGGCTCTTTCCCTAGGGTTTCTTTCCTGTGGGCAAATCTCTAAAGTGGGCTAAACCCATGGACAAGCAGGTGCATGCATGCACATATGGAAAGAAAGAGAGCTTTGGTTTTGTTTGACCACCTCTGATGTTGTTTGGGCCAGGCAGAAGCCAGGAGCCTCTTACTCTCTTAGGCCTTCCTTGGGCATAGCAGGAGTCCAGGTACTCTGGTCATCTGCTGCCTTTTCGGGCAATTAGCAGAGAACTATAGAGGCAGCAGGACAGTTAAAACTTGAACCCATGTTCTGGGTTACCAGCATTGTAAGAGGTAGCTTAATGCACTACCCTATAACTCCAGCCTCTTAATTCGTACAGTAATGGAGTTGTCTATGGATCAACCTCTCTGACAGGAATCCTCCATTAGCAGGGACATAGTTAATCCACTGTTATACACCCAGTTCTTGCTCTGTGCCTAAAACCTGGAGGATGTTCCATCAGTTCCACGTAACTAGTTGAGTCCAACTTTTAGCTCTCTCCTGCTCTGGCCCCTCACCCCTCTCTCCCTCAACCCCCTGATATCTCATGGATTCCTTAGGAAAGTCAGAGCAGTATTAATTGTCTATAGGCATAGACCCTAAAGAACTGAGACTTTGTTGGGAAAAAACCCTGAGAAATTGAAGAAGTTAATCCAAATGGGGAATTCCATACAAGTAGCTCTACTCTCATTCAGCTAAGTCACTTCACTGCTTCTTTTTTGAAACAATTGTGTTGGATACTCTAAGATTAGGCAAGTCATAGCTCCCTAACAAATAGTTCCTAAACTCCCATAGGTCAAAGCAGCTGCCACTTGGGCTGTATTTCCATCACTTGTTAGTGGGTGTGTAGGTGATGTTCCATGACATCTGTATCAGCATGATGTCATCTAGCAAGGAGAGGGTTGAGATAGGTGGAGAGCTAAGGCCAGGTATTGGAGTGGTGGCATTCATACTGCTGTAACTGCCTACCAAGTTCAAGATCTGCAGTTGGCACTGAGGTTACAAGAAATGAATATATCCCATATCTTCTTTTTCAAGGAGTCCACAGGGAACTGGTTATTAAGACACCTAAACACATAGACTAAAACTAATAAGGCAGGAACCAGCTATGTGGTACAGTGGGTTAAGCTATAATCATACCATATAATCACTAGCTTGAGTTCTAGTTGCTCTGCTTCTGGTCCAGCTTCCTGCTGATATACTCAGGAAGGCCATGGAGGATACAGCTCAAGTAGTTGGATCCATTGCCATCCATGTGGGAGACTCTGATGGGAATTCCAGGCCTCTGGATTTGTCCTGGTCCAGCCCTGGCTATTGGGGCCATGAGGGGATTGAACAAGTGGCTATAAGATCTAGCCTCATCACTCTATCAAATTTCCTTTCAAATAAAATTCTAACAAAAATAACAAGGCAAATGTTTTACCTTACTTCCCAGCTATAGTGATCTTCCCAAGAATGAACCCACCTAGGAAGTCAAGGTGTAAAACCAAGATCAAGAGTCTTATGCATTCCATTCAGCCCTCTCAAAACGGCACCAGAAGCCTGCCAGTTGACCATAAGGCATATTAGCTGCCTCACATCTTCCTAGCTGCTACAAGTCCCTGGTCTCTCTTGGAGCAGGATTCTATGATTCCTCAAGTTCTGCTCCACGCCCTTCTCCTTGAGGTCAGTGGCATTCCTTTTTCTCAGGAATGTGTTTCCTGACTGATTTCTGCCAATCAAGATAGATGACAGCCTTCTAGCAAATAAACGGGAGGGTGAGAGGAAATAAAACACCCCCATAATATCAAGAAACTTTGATCTCTGGAGACTTAGGAAGATCCTCACCAAAAATCAGACACAGCATAGAAATGTGTCAAGGAACATTTTTCAAGTTGGAATCCTTTGTCAAGGCACATAGCAGAAGTGTCAAGTATGGTAGCTGTTGTACTGCCTTTCCCTCCTTCAGTTTGCCATCCTCTGCTGATTGTCTGCTGGCCTTCCATGATTTGCAAGTTATCCAGGGTTTCTGCCAACGTCTGATCATCCTGGTTCTTCTTTACACCCAATCTAACCTCCCAAGAAGCTGCTACTGCCTACCTTCCTTCCAATACCAACTCCCTGCCCTAAGTCCCCTTTCTCCTCAGATGACCTGTGCACAAAATGAAATCAGAGTTGGCCTGGCCAACTGCTCAAACACCGAGAGGTAAAAGATTACTTGTGGGGTTCCAGGGCCCAGAGCTGCTCTAGGTGAGGAGAGAGGGAGATGTCTGGCCAACTAAAGCAGCCAGCTGGCTCTCTTGGCTGTATCTCACCACCAGCTCTCCATCGTGCGGTGGTCTGGAATATGAATGTGCTTGGAAAGTAAAGGATGAGGAGAGTGGAGACCACCACGCAGCCACCTTGTACTCTTCGTGTGTATCAGCAGACACAGCCAGCACGGTGTGATTGACAGCCACTGAGGAAAAAAATTCCATTGTCACTTTCCTCTTTCAACACTTAACTTTCCTGCACACATACTGAATATGCGATTTGTCCATGGACGCTTACATTTTCAGAGAGAGCCGCTTTGAAAGAGCCATGAGTATTACAAAGGGATGAACACTGGTGAGTGAGTCTCAGGCATTTCAGGCATCTGTGATTATGTCAATGAGAAACACATTTTCATGAATGGGGACCTCCCAGAGAGTCTTAAAAGCTGACTGCAAGGGCGAGGCAGCTAGCCTTAACCTGCTAAGTAACATACCTGAGCTTTCCATAGAGTACAAAGGTAGGACAATCGCTAAAGGCAGAACAATTCACAGCAAGCTCATGATTTGCTCAGGATAAGAAATGGAAACAAGTTATGGGGGATTTTTACTGAGCAGGTGTAAGAGTGACTTGGTGTTTAAAGACTTTTTCTGAACAAGAGTTGGATGAGACTTTAGAAATTTCTCTGACTGCCATGGCCATCAATATAAGGAACAAAAATGTGAAGAATCAAGATATCAATTCATTTGCCACTGTCCACAGAAAATGGTTATTTCCTGTGTTCATCCAGCTCAGAAATGAAGTTCAGTGTTTTATAAGCCACCTATTCCACTGAATGATATTTGAAATTATTCACACTGTTACTGGTACCAATACCTAAGACTCCAGTATGGTAACCCACATCCTTTTGTGATATTCAGGTAAAGGGCAAAGGCCTTGTAACTATTTTGCTAAGTATCGTAGAGGGTTGCATGGGTGTTGGATGAGGCCTGGGAGAAGTTAACCAATGAGTTCACTTTCCCAATACTCATCAGGAGCTGGTCCCTCCCCACGAGCAATACTGTGTGCTATGTAATCATTTTCTCTACTTTCCGAGTGCATTTTCAGTGGCATCCACTGACACCAAGCTCTGAGTCATTAGACCGAACTTTCTAGAATTTCTCAGCGTCTCCTTTTACTCTTGCCTTCGTTACAGACTGCAGCTCTATGTTTTACACTGAACAGGTGATAAAATCTAAAGCACTTGACTCTGACGGCTTATTTCTTTCTTATGTAGCACCCTGGCTGGCTCCAGTCTTGGCCAGCAACGCACTGCTCTTGTCCCATTCAGGGATTCAGGTTCTGTCCTGCTGAGTTGTCCTTAACCAGCATCCTAAATCCAGCAGAGGAGGAAGAAGGAGATTCCTAGGGCAGAGGTTTCAGTTTAGGTAGGGAGAGGAGAAACGATGTGTCAATTTGGGTCACCTTCTGCTCATAGGAAGAGGCACAAGGCCCTGCCCCACTGCCAGGGAGGCTGGGACAAATGAGACAGGCACAAGGCAAAAAGCCTAGGAAAACAGAATGAAGGACTTTGGGAGCTTTGTTCGAGGAGGAGGGAGGGTTCCTTTATCAGTCATTCATGCCATACATCCTTTGTTTTTCCTCTTCAACCTCTTTGCTCATTACCTATATCACTTTCCCTTTTCTTTCTTCCTGAACTAGCCATTATATGAAAAGTGTGTGTGTGTGTGTGTGTGTGTGTGTGTGTGTGTGTACGTGTTGGGGATAGAAAACACAATGGTATTTATTCCACAACAGACCATATTTATCAGAATGGTATCACAGATAATAGCACCCTATAATGTCACAGCCATCTTAGTTTGTGTTAAGTTTTTTCTATAATATACCTGCACTGACAAAGTTATTATTAAGCAATGTGTTGTCAGTGTGTATGCATGCAGGTTTATGCGTCCATCTATACAGTGTGCATACAGAAGGAGCTTGTACAATAAGAGCGTATTGGATGTATCACACGCAAGTGTTCTTGAAAAGGTTCACGGGAAAATGGAATTAAAAATAAGTTTATTTTGAAGTAAAATGTTCTTGAAATCCATTAACAAGAAAAGTCTTCAAAAATATCCCAGCAAGTGCCTATCATGATAAAAACTACACAAGGATTACATTTTTTTTCCAGCAAAAATAAACTAATCTTTTAATTCCATTTTCCCATAAGTGTTTTGAAGTACCCACTTATCAGTTGCTTTGTATTTGATTGTTGGCCCGCTAGAAGCTCTTACACACACACACACACACACACACACACACACACACACGTTGTGCTGAATTTGAG
Source organism: Ochotona curzoniae (assembly GCF_017591425.1). NCBI lineage: Eukaryota > Metazoa > Chordata > Mammalia > Lagomorpha > Ochotonidae > Ochotona > Ochotona curzoniae. Next base: position 1,988,000 of record NW_024465654.1, on the reverse strand, counting down.
AGGTACATGCTGCCCTGTGCAAAGGAAATACCACCCACATGGCTCCTCCCTGGGGTCATCCTTTTTTCTGCTTCTTGGCCTGTGGTTTTGTCTTCCAGTAGGGCCTCCCTTCCCCACAGCGCCCAGGTGCAAAGGAGGTGGGGGAACTGTCAGCTCTGAGCTCTGTGCTCAGCTCCTGAGTGAATGGGCTAAGACTAAGGCTGGGGAAGCAGAAAGGAAGGCCCCCTCTGCACTCCCTGCCCCCTTTGTCATTGCTCACTCAATCCTCCTGCCATTCATCCCACAGGCAGGGGCTCCAGCCTGCAGCAGGATCCCTCTGTGCTCTTACAAGCCTGATCCCTGGGGTCAAATAAGCAGGGCCTACCACTGAAATATCAGAAAAGAAATAGACAGTGGATTGCCAAAGAGGGATTATGGACTCCAAGTTGGAAATACAGGCGGTGGGAAATAAGTTTGTCTTGTTCCAGCAATTATGCATGCAACAAATGTCTGAAATACTTTAAAAAATTGTTTTGGAGGGTGGTAGGGAATGGAGTACAAAGATGACTTCTTTTTAAATTCTCCAAAATGTTACCTGCATAAAGAATGAACAAATGTCAGGGACAGGCACATCTTGGACTGAACTTCAAGTGAACTGATGGCAGGCCTTACCGTTCTGAAAATATAAAAATTGAAAGCTGCCAGGGCTCAGAGCAGACCATGCATTTGCATTCGATTTAAATAATGTGCAAGAATCTTTGGTGGAATGAGGAGTTTTTAGCCTTGTCAGAGAACTTTGGAAGTACTTAGCCTAGAACTGCCAAGGACGCCACGGGCCATGTCACCCTTAGGGTTTGAAACAAGCCCCAATGTCCCCTGGGAGACATCCCACAGCCTGTTAGGGGAAAGCCTTCAGTACCCCCGTGGAGATTCAGGTACAGCTGTGGGAGCTCTGAGCAGGTGCACCTGGTCTGGATAGCACTACTTAGCGATGTTTGAATCAGGAGATTTTCATGTCTCTTTTTGCCATCTGCCTAGGGTAGTGCAACTGTTGAGAATCACATTTTTACCAGAAAGTTCCTAACGTCTATGGCCTGGAGCTCTGCCACAGCACGCTTCCCACCTGTGTTCTGTGCCCAACTGCATTCAACTCAAAGGTGAAGAGTTGGGAATGCGAGGATACATTTATATAAGGAAAATCATACACCATAATAACCACAGCATAGTTTCTACCGGTCAACAGCTACTGAGTGAGTGAAAGGACAGACACAGAAGCCATGCTCTGAGATTAAGATGTGGTTAAAAACCAGTGGTCAGGCTATTGGGGAACTCAGCAAAGGAAGATTCTATATAGGAGGCACACAAAACAATACCACTTGTCCTTACCAAGCCTAATTTGTGACTTGAAGGAAGTCTGAGATTAAGCTATCTAAGGTGCCTAAAGAACAAGGCAGCACTCTTGTTCTTGATGTAGCGTCAGTGTCGCTTTGTTGTCTGGCCATACAGCATGTGTGTGTATAATCTGCACTTCCATAAACAGCTGACATGTGTTTCCTGAGTCATCAGGACTGGGAAAAGGTAATTCCTATTCAAAGTGTGCGTGGAGCAAGACAAACTACCCTCATCCCTAGAGAGACATCATTTCCATCAGTCAGTTGACCCTTGTGGCAGATTAAAGGTTGCTACAAATTATGTGACACTCACTCTCAGGTGATGGTGACTATTTTCTCACCCTGAATCTGGGGAGTTGGTGACTCCTTTGGCCAATAGGCCGCCAGGGTTGTGATGTGCCACTTAAAGGGCTGGCTGCTTCCAGCTTCTCTTGTAGGACCTGGGCTGCCATTTGTGTGTGTGTCCAATCAGAGCGACCACCTGGAGACTGCTTGACACTCATTAAGAACACTGGCCAGGCGTCCTCATCCTGCCAGTCATTCCCACCAAGGCAACAGGTATGTAAGTGAAGTCCTCCGATGCTCACACTCTTGAAGATGGGCTGTTAGTGCAAACTCATGACTTGTTCGAATATCTTCTTACACAGCAACAGATAACCCAAGAAGCCATGTTATAACATTGGCCAAAAGTGACCAATGAAGAATCCCTTGTCACCATAGCATGTATATTCTTTTTCTATTTTCAGAATGAGGCTGGTCCTGCCCTTTTGAGAGAGGCAGAGAAAGTTGCTCCCAGAAAATTAGAGATACGGGGCCAATGTGGCTGAAAGTGATAGTACTGAGCGTAGGAACCCCTCAAAGAAGGCAGTTGATGACCACACTCGGTCCTGCTCTGTCCCTCTGTGACTCGCAGCTACTCCACTCCCTGGAATCTCAGGCCTCAGCCTTCCTGCTTGCAGATGCGACCAGGCAGGAGTGCCTCCTCGGTCTCCGATGGGGGAAGCAGGCCTTTCTAAGGGACGCAAGCTGCAGCCATAGTAGAAGGCCAGGATGCAGAGGGTGGGGGCTGCTGCAGCAGCATGGAATTATAGCAGCTCATTTTCTAAAGTGCCAGGAGACCTGGGGATGAACCTTCGGGTAGAAAGGAAAACCGCAAGTGCAGTCCCCTCCTCGAGATGCCATTCATCATACGCGTGGCGTTGGAGCTGTCAGCAGGCAGGGTACTCAGCACAATAGCAATCTCATCACCATTGCAGTGCAGCCCCAAGGTCCCGGAGTCCCCTCAGACAGCTCCAGCTGTGTTCAGGGAGTCTCGTACAAGCTGGGCATGTGTGTTACCATGGGGCACACAGCAGAGGCCAGAAGGGGATTTCTGCATCCAATCCCTGTCCCTTATATTTCCTTGATCTACTTAAACATGGTAGGAGTGTGCACAGTTGCAGTGGGAATGAGACCCAGTGATTTTGTTTCTTGCCATTCTCCAAAGGAGGTATAACTTAGAAGCAGACTCAGGAATAAGAGGAATAATTTTGCTTTGCTACTGAATGGAGGCCAGTAAATTGTTTGTTGCCTGCATGAGAGAGCCAGCAGGACAGTGGCCACCACCATAAGCACCATAGTCACGGCTCAGCCACCTCCCATACAGCCCAAACAGCCCCCTGGGAATCCAGTAGAGCCCTTAATACTCCACCATGAGGCCTGGTCTGCCATTAAAACTACACCTGTGCCCTCATGTCTCCTCTTATCCATCAGCCCCCAGTACTTTTGTTGTGGTGGTGGTGGTGTTTGTTATTATTTCACTTCACAGACTCGGCTGTACAGCATAGGGTCTGGTACACCTGTTAGATCCCTCTACTTAGCAACTAGATTCTAACTCAGTGGGAAATGGTAATCAGATTCTCCCACTACAGCCGGCTCTGTACCAGATCTGATATGATGCACTTATTCTAGAAGGCTCCATGAATAGAACCATGTGTTCTTCTTCAGGGTTTCTTGCCTAAAACATACACTTCAGGAATGCCAGTGCATTTTTGTCAAGTACACTGCCTCTACTTCCAAGTTTCCCAGAAGCCTGAAAACTATGTCTTGTCTGTCCCACCTGCCCTTCCCGTCCTTGGCCATGAACACCCTCTGTGAGGTTTCTGATACATTGTGTTCAAAGAGCCTTAGATAGAACAACCACCTGGGTGCTACCTTGTGGTCCACCACTACCCCCAAATCACAGACACAAGGACTCTGGGGTGGAGGCAGAGCCCCCTCTAGTGGTCACTGCCTTCTGCCTCCCAGCTCTTGCCACAGAAGGATGCTAAGAGGTAGACAAATTGTTAGGGGGCTTAACATAGACTCCAGAACCCACTAAAGAAGAAGATACATTTCTTGTGGGATTTTTTTGAACAGAAAACTTTTCTTATCCAATGCAAAAATTCTTGGGGTTACTCCATTGGATGAATTTCCAACTCCCTTCCTCACTGGGCACCCTGCAATGTTGGGTCAGTCACTGCCCTCCTGGGCCTTAGTTCTTCATATGGGAAACTTAGTTCTGTCTGCTGCCATGAGCTAGACTCCTACACTGGATGCCACATGGAACTCTGCCCTTCTACTTCCTCATCTTCAAAGCTTTCCAGCTGCACCCATTGTCTCCTTTCTGTCCTGATATCAAGAGGTCCTTAGAATGCCAATCTCATCCTCTGATGAAAACTCTTCTATGGCAAAGATCAAATCGTGTCATTGCAGATCTCTGCACCTGCAGAATGAATGGGCTCGGGGAAAAGAAATATTTAAGAAGGAGTTTATGGAATTCCTATCCCCCAGCTCCTAGGGTTCTAGAACGGACATAAAGATTAACAAGAATTCTCCAGACCTGCTTATATCCACTTTGCACAATCTCGAACTTGAATCAGATGTATGGTATTCCCTTACCCCCAGCCCTATGCCGTCGGCACCAATCCGTCCCTCCTGGCTCCTCATTCTACAGCCCTGTGTTCTCAGGCCCTTCTGCACACAGTCGCATGGAAGGTGGAGAACATTCCTGGAGAGGGGACACCTATCCTCTCCTCCTAGCTCCACACTGTGGTTTCCCCAACTCTCCCCAGACCCTTTGCTCCTTCTCCCTGAAAAGTCCTGTGGAGCCCCATCTTCCTTTCACCCAGTGCTTGCCAAGGCCTTTCCTCATGCACTTATGACCGTTGCAGTCACCATCTCTGTCATTAACTGTCCCACTGCCCATTGAGGCATATGAGAAAAATATCTCAGATTCACAGGGCTTAGGGAAGCCCCAACATCCCCTTTCTACCATCTGGTCACTTGCAAATAAAGAATTATTCTTAAGCTTCTTTGATACGCTTACAGAGAAACCAAGTCTTAAACTTCCCCTTCCAATACCCCACTTCAAAACAAACCTCTCTGCTCATAAAACTCCATAATGATCAGCCTTGAGTCACAGTATTGCAAAAGAACAATATTTTATAAGGGCAAAGATGTTTTGTAGCCTTGAAAACTTTAGATTTAGTTCTTGTCTTTATATACCAAGACATTTTGTCACTCAAGAAAAAAAATGTCTTGATTTTTTTTAAGTTCTGTTTTTGCCAAAATAATAATTGGGAGCATCTTTGTGGATTTAAAAAAAAAAAAGTTTTTCATCAATTTTAAGAGACTCAGAGAACGAGATCTGCCTGGTCAGTACATTGCTCAATGCTTGTGACAGGCAGGGTTGTACTGAGTCAGGCAGGTGCTGAGATCCCATCCAGGCCTCCCTGTGGGCCGCAGGAACCCAACCACCTGCTGCTTCCTGGAGTCTGCAGCAGCAGGAAGCTGGCATCAGGAGCAGAGCCTGGGTATCCCAGGCATTCCAGCCACTCTCCTGTGAGACACACAGGGCCCAAGTGACATCTTAACTACTGAATTTGGATTTCTCTTTCCATGGAACATTTTAAGCTCAGATTATTCTGTCACCCTGCTCCATCTTTGTGTTGTTGTTGGTATTACCCCATAAGAATCATCTGGACCATAGAATTGTTTCAGGAATGTAGTGAGGATAATCCTCGGGCCTTAGACTGAGGTGGAAAGGGATTGGGAGAGAAAATAGGATTATTATTCTGGATAAACATAAAGAAGAAAAGTCTGTGAGATAAAGCAGGGCAGTTGACACATTCCTGGGTACAGTGTCACTCTGTGCTCACTCCTAGTCCGCACCCACTCCAAACTCAGTTGTTAAGGCAAGAGACAGACTTTGCAGTAGACCATAGCAACCAGGAAACGGAGCCCAGATTTGGGTTCTTTACTGCTGGCCATAAAGAAAAATAAAAATAAGTAAATACATAAAAGAACAAAAGAGCACACACACACACACAATACCAAGTAAAAAACCTCTGGGCTTCCTAAGTTTAAGTTTCCTTGAACTAACAGCCATTAATAAAAATGAAATTCTGCCATTTGCAGCGAAGTGGTCTCACTAGAGACCATTTATTTTAAAGCCAATCCCAAAAGGACTAAATAGTATGTCCTCTCTAGTATAAGCCAGCATTCATGCAAAATATAAGATCGATTGATCTATTTATCTATCTCTCTATTTATCTACATAAACATGTATGTGCATATATTCATCTGGGGGAATTGCAGCACAGAAACTAGCATACCAAAAATGAAACTGCTAAATGTATCTTAACAATAACAAGACCTCAACTCAACTTAATGGATTTCCATGGAAAACCCCAAGTCCTCCTCTTTATCAAGGCATGCTACACCAGCTAGGGTTAGACTCATCAAATAGTTGCTTTCTGATTGAAAAAGTTGTGCACTTGAGCTGTGGTTCTGGGCCTGAATGGGCCACTCGCACAACATTTCAGTGTAGGGATCTCATCATAGGCCTGGTTCCCACAGCCCCGCAACACTGTGAGGAGAGGCTGGATACTGATGGAAATAACTTCATTCCATCCCTGGAAGAAACCTCTTTGGTGCTGCTTCTCACACAGCCTGAGTAATACTTTTCAGACTGTTGAGATTGTGGCCGGCAAAGTCAAGAAACCTGTTCTGGCCCACTGAAGAATAAGCAATGTGTAAAATAGTCAGGCGGCCATTTCACAGTCACTTTCCAAAACAGAGGCGTGGGACTTAAAAACTGGAGACAGTGTGGCTCGCTGACAACATTATCAAAGCTACTCATATAAAAAGGTCTGCTTGGTTCGTACGTGCTTGTGCGCGCGCACACACACACACACACACGAGCTAGAATGATTCAAAGCCTTTGTTGTTAAAATTATAGGAATGGGTGGTGCTCAGTCAGACTAAGCAAATCCAAAACACAGCTGAAGCCATTGCAAGAGAAACCATAGAAGCCAAGGAAAGGAGGAGTGGATTAGGGAACAGCAAAAGCAAAGCTCCCAAAGCCTGCAGTCTGGGGGTGACCCGGATTTTTTTCCTGGAGGAAGACTCCCCTTCTTGTGGTGTGTGCTTTGCCTCTCTCCTCACTCAGGCTATTGCCCTTCCCCAGAAGATGGAGGCTGATACTTAGAGAGGGTCCCCTGGCACTTTGTTTCCATGTGTTGTAAATATACAGTGCCCAAGGGAGCTAGATTCTTCCAACTCAAGGGGTGTTTCGGGCTGACTCCCTGTCTGCAACTCATGCAGATATGTAAGCCAGTCATTATAGATGGCAAATATTTATCTAGACTTTTCTTTCTTAATGCAAAGATTTGATCTCTCCTGATTCTAAGATTTTACAGTGTTTTCTTCACTGAAGAAAAAGCAATGCCACATATGCAAATGAAAGCCTCACATTCTCTTTGCGACACATCACACACACACACACAAACTCACAGCAGCCCCCTGGGTTTGGGTTCATTTGGACCAACCGAAGAAACTACAGATTGATTTCTTCTTTGAACATCCAACAAGGCTGCAATTGACTGCCTGGCCTCTCAAACAACATTTCATTTGTGTTCATTCAGCCATGAATTGTTCAGTGGTTACTGGCTAATTTATTCAATTCATTCCTTCTCCATGGTGCAGCCTAGCCTATCAGGGAGAGAAAGGTGTGAAGGTTAATTGGCAGCTTCCTAACATCTATTTGCCTAAAACTATAGACGTAGCACCTAGATTTCAAGAGCAAGTGAAAGTGTGTGTGTGAGATAGAGAGATTACAGATTCAGTCATTCCAGAAAATACAGTCATCCAAGCCCACACATTGCATCCAAGAATGCCCCTGGCTGCGCCAATCCTCTAAGTCAAATACACGAACAAACCCTCCCATTTGGGTACCCAGATGCTTGGTGTAAAGGACTCAGGAGAGAATATATCTAAGTGGAACAAAGGAAGTCTACAGAAACGATGAAGAATGAGCATCTCATGCTGATTTTACTCAGAAATGTGTTGGAATTCCTCACTGAAGTATAGCTTCTGAGCAAATTCTGAACCCAAACCCGAGCTGTAGTCGATGGCAGTCATTTTCAATAGGTAGTTGCCACCCCGAAATAAGATGCCTGCATCTGTATTGGATTGGCTAATATCAATGTAAGCTGCAAATATCAATGGCAGTAACTCAGTAACTTGTAAATCCTGAGAATTGGGTGGCTACTAATCATTGTATTTATGGAGTATATATAGTCTTACAAGACTCCATATTTTTTCTCCATTGTCTCTTTCAATTTTCACAGTATCAAAATGAGATAGGCACCAATGTCATTGGTTTCTTAACTGAGGATCTAAGAGGTTAGATAATTTGCCAACACACAGTGGATATCAGAGCCAAGCAATCTGGCTCCAGAGCAGAGCCCGATTCCTGTACTTTTCTCTATATTGACCTTTGCCAATTAAAAACAATAGTGATGATTCTTATAATAACTGTGTCTGCATGTTCTGCGGTTCTCACAGTCTATTCGTTTTCCTAAGGATAGAAGTCAGCTTGTCATTTTCTTTGCTTTCTCTCAAATCGTTCAACACAGAACTGTACAGAATGAGCTAAATCATGTTGACTTGTTTGTTCAATTGGGAAATTTGGCCAACAGTGAACTCCTAGCTCTTGCCATCTTGCTGGTTGTTGGCACTTTGCTTCTCCTTCCATGGCTGGTGTATGCCTGTTAAAACACCTTTAAAAAAAAAAAAAAACGCTTGGAAACAGGATTTTGTGTTGATAATTGTTTTTCCCTGACTGTTAATATTGAACAGTAAGGAGCTAGACATGAGTTGTGAAGTGAGAGAAAAAAGAGCAAGTGCAAGTTTCTTGGAAGTAAAGAAAAGGGGAACGTGAGAGTGAGACGCAAGAAGGCAAGGGAACCGCAGCAAGCCGTTGAAACGGAAGGAAGCTTCGGTGAGAATTATCCTAGGTTGATAGGGATGGCGCTTGAGAATGTCATACACAGCCTCACAACGTTTTACTCAAAGCTTACATCAACTGGGCTGAGTCTAGGGGAAAAGATAAAAATGTGCAAACAAATCCCACATCAAGTAACCTGAGGAACAAACGGCAGTCAGTGAGGGAGTCCACGTTTGCTTTCAATAGAAATTTAACATCCAGTCTCTCTCCTTCCTTGCATTACAGGCCCTTTTTGTTATGGAAACAGAACAATCTGGCCAAGTACTTGCTGTCCTCTGTTGGTTCACGCCCTCTTGAAGAGACTAAAGTGACAGTGCTCATCAATGTATCAATGTCAACAGGCATTAAATATATGCTTTTGCATGGAAAAAGAGCCACATCACAATGTCTTTCCTAGATTTTGTACTTCTAAACAGATACACTTTTTACAAAATGTTTGTTTGAGACATAGAGAAACAGAGATAGAGAAAGCACGGACTCACTACCCAATGTCTTCAGCAGGGAAGGTTGGGCTGGGGCAAGAGTAAGGCACACCATCCAACTCTGCTACATGAGTGTCAGGGACTCAACGGCTTGAACCTGAAGACTCTCAGAATGTTCATAGGCAAAAGGCTGGAATTAGTAACAGAGCTGGGACTGCAATCCAGACACTCTACCTCTCCTCCCTTCCTTCCTCTATTATCTCCTCCACCCCCTTCTCCCTTGCCCCGTCTTCCTCTCCTTTCCCTTTTTTGGTCCTCTTCCTTCTTCTCGTGTCTAACATGGGAAATCCAAAACGAGATTTGCAAAGATTAAACTAGTTCTGAGAAGAGTTGGATCAGGCATACTAGTGTCATGGAGCCAGCGAGAGGAACAGAATAATGGCATTAATTAGTATAATCCAAGTTAGGGCGTTTGAACCTGAAGGAGAGCAGAGAAGTGAGGATAGCCACCTGCTCTCCACAAACTTTCACTCCAAGTACCCTTAAGACAGAGGAATGAGCCAGGGCTGTGCCAGAGCTCCAGGCTAGCTCATCGCTGATCCTGGTTCAGTGTTACATGAAGGCAGCTTTGTCTCTGACACCTGTTGGAAGGCCATTATGTTAAGTCAGAAGGATCCTTGGCTGTGACCTGGCTTTGGTATTTATTTACTACAACTGATTGAAAGTTGATGCCAACACTTGTCAGTAACTGCAGGCAAATGACTCTTTGTGGTGACAAAAAAAAAAAAAAGCTAAGGTTTATTGCAAAGGCCTGGGAACCAGGCCACATGCAGAGTCCTGGGAAGCCCGGAGTCAGAACACATAGCCATATTCCCAGCCATCACCTCAGAGGTGAGATCGAGCTTGTAGGGAACACCCAGCCCTACAAAGCAAGCATGAGAGGTGGTGATCTAGCGCCTCGGGCCTGAAACAGTAAACCGTGCTACCAAACGTGTCCCTCTTCCCCAGTGCCGAGATCTCTTACAGGATGGAGCCCTACTTGTCAGCAGAGCAAGAACTTTCAGTTCAACTAGAAGCTTGGATTGGGCACACACACACACACACACACACACACACACACACACACACACGGATGTGGGGAGGCAGGCACAGGAAGTGGAAAGCCTGAAAATTCTGCAAAGGAAAAAAGCTCAAACAGCAAAACTCAGTGTTCCTGTGATTTCCTAAGATGTCTCCCTGTACGTGTGCATCAAAGTGATCTGAACATATGGGGAAAGACTGGTGCAAGATGGCCAAAAAGCCAGTGAAAGGAGCATGCTGTCACACACATTTTCCTGCCCCTACCAAGGGGATGTTGTAATGGACGTGGAGCAGGCTCTTTCGAGACACCCCTTGACTATTTGTTAAGGGACTCTTGCTTAGAAGGCCTCGTTGGGGTCCCCATGAGATCCTTCTCTTGGGTGTTTTCTCAAAAGGTGATGCCACTACTTTCTGAAGGGAGTGAGGAAGGCCAGGAGGTAGTGAGGCATGAGAGACTTTGTATTCCAAAGTGTGAGGCACCCTTGGGTGCTGGTGGCTCTGGCTCAGCCTCCTGGAGCCACAGAACATCGTTTCTCCGGGCTGATGGACTCAGGGCTTCTGGAGGATTGGGTACTTTGCATGCCTCCCATTGGTTTGTGACTCAGCACCTGCGAGCCAGCTCTAAGCCTCTGACTCCTGCTTCACTGTTCCAGCTGAATGTCTATATATACATAACACAAGCCAAAATGGAAACTTAAGAATTTCAAGGTGGCGGTTACAGTGTTAAATCCCTTTGAGTGCCATATTGGTATCCTGCAAGTTGTCTTTCTCAATAAGTTACACTGTTCACCCAAACTTTCCTTATTAGTAACAAACATTGGTAAATAATTCAGAAATTGTCATCAGATGGCACTATGAAAGAATTGGATCTAGAGTGGAAAATTCTGCCCACCTAAAGCAAAAGGCTATGACAACCCTCTAAATATTACTTCATGAGGATCCAATTCAACTTTGTATCACTGAAACAGTTAAAATAAAAAAAATTAAGATTTATGTATTTTTACTTAAAAGGCAAAGTTAAGACAGAGAAAGAGAGGCAGAGAAAAGATACTCCATCTGTTAGCCACTCACCAAATGGCTGCAATAACCGGAGCTGAGCCAGTCTAAAGCCAGGAGCCAGGAGATTCTTCCAGGTGTCCCATGTTGATACAGGGGCCCAAGGATTTGGACTGTATTTTGCCAGTTTCTAAGGCACATTAGCAAGGAGCTGGATCTCCCAGTGCCAAAGGCAAAAGCTAATGTACCACAGCACCAATCCCAAACAGCTACATGATTGTTGACTGTAGATAGGATATCTAGAATGTTGAGGGCTCACTGTTTTCAGAGAAGCATACGTAATCTGAGCAAATCTAAGTACAGAGTGGCTGCTGGCAGGCAGAATGAAGACAACATCATGAAGCATGGGACTTTCTACAACCCTATGGCAAGAATTTCTCATGTCTCCCAGGCACAGAGGGTGGCTAGCAGACAATTCACAGTTTGAACCTGTGGGCTGCCGATTGCATTAGTGGTGCTGTGTGTAAGTCTTAGAGCACAGGTTAGGGGTGACCAGAAAGCTAGAAATAGGAATGTGGATAAGTGGGAGGAATACAGAACCATTCCTGTTTTCATGAGCCAAAAGACCTCTTGTGTGGCTGGATGGGGCTTTTGAACTTTGTCTAAAAGACAGGGACCTCTTTGGGTGAGTTCACGACACTTCATATCTCCTCCCGGTTATTGGCAATCATCTGCTGTACCTGTAACTGTAAACTGATCTCTTTTTACCCTAGGCAGTACTCCATAAATTCCTTTATAGCTGAGCTTGATTTTAACTGTGCTTTTCAGTGGTATTATTCAAAGAGATCTGGACTAAACTGTGCCTTTAAGTAAAATAAAGCATATATGCCAGAAATTCTCTGGTGTATTGCAGAAGAAACAAATCTAAATCTTTTGAGAGATGAAAATTCGGGAGTAGATGTGTAGTATGTGATCGTCTATGAATATCTTAACTCTGTAATCTAAAAGTGCGCTGTTCATGAATGATCAAACAGTGGCATAGTAAGGCAAACTCCAGTGCCTTTCATGAAAACAGTAGAGACTGTCTGTTTAGGCAGGGATCTAATGAATACTTCCTAATTTCAACACACATGGGGAGATTCTAACTTGGCAAAGGTCAAACAGCAATTTCTAATCACCAGTTGAGGAAGGAACAGTTAATTGTAAGAGACAGAATAATCTGTTTGTTATCAAGATGGCCTTCAGTTCTAGGAATATTAAGCAATGGTTCACTCATCATGAGGTCACCACTACCAGAAGAAATAGATGGCCCACAGAGTAACTTATGAAGCTCAGCTCTGATGCAGACTGGGCTGAGATTCTATAGTCAAACCATTACCCCTTAACCTTGCTCCAGATGGGAAACTGACCACACCAAGCCTCCTAACTGAAGAAGATGGTTGTGTGTACAGAAGATCCCTGGAATAACGTGTGCACTACAAGTCCTCTGGATTGTCACCACACAAGTTTACATCCACTGAGCAGGGTGAAAATATCCTGGAGAAATATAAACACCAACATGTGTGCATGATCCATCTCAGTGTGTAAACTAAATTATTTCCTGTAAGCAAGCAAGTCTGAATGAAGGGCTTAAGAGAACAGAATCCACATGACACTCTTTGGGATGGCTGTTTTACATGCATGGAACAAACAGGAAAAAAAAAACAAGTATGGACAAAGTATCCTTGTGATTTGCTGATTGGCGTGTAAGATGTTGTAAATGCTATAACATGTAGAATGATAATGGCTCAAAAAATAAAAAATAGAATTACTATATTGCCCCCATATTCTACTTCTGAGTGTATGTCCCAAGGAATTGAAACCAGTCTTGATGCGATATTTATGAGCCCAACTTCAATGCAGCATTATTCACCGTATCGAAAAGGCAAAAGCAGCCCAAGTGTGCATACGAAGGTATCTTACACACACACAAGGAGATATCAATATGCAATGCTGGAAGGAAATCCTGACTTGTGTTATCATAGAAATGAACTTTGGGACAAGTGAGAGAAGCCAGTCACTGATAGAAAAATACTGTATAGTTGCACATGTAGAAGGTGCCTAGTGCAGGCCAATTCAGAGACAGAATGTAGAGAGGGAATTGCCAGGGCTTGAAGCAATGGGAAGGAAGATTTATTATTTAATGAGCAGAGAGTTTAGGTTTAGTAAGAAGAAAAATGTTTGGAGAGAGCACTAATAGTTGGTGATGGCTGCACAGCAGTGTGCCATTGAACTGCACACTGAATATGGCTAAGATGGCAAAATCTGTTTATGTTACCATGATAAAGTAGTTATTCTTAAATGAGGGCTCTGTTGGAATTTGGTTATTGTTTTAATGTGATGACAAAAAATATATAATGTAGTCAGGCTTACTGAAAAATCATGTTCCAAGAAATGTGTTGCTAGGGGATTTTGTTATGTAAGTATTAAGAAGCAGGTTTATTCCAACTAAGATGACTAATGTATTGCTAGAGCAATAGTCTTATGGGGTCACTTTGTATATGTGATCTGTCATTGAGGAAAGCATATCATGTGGCATGTGCCTCGATTTCTGAGGCTATGGTTGGAATCTCTTCTACATTGATTCTAGATTGAACCATGGAGTAAGACACATTACTGTAAGAATTACTAAGTAGTAGAAGAGATGTAAGTGAGAATTCCTGGAACTCTTTCCTTTCCAAGACACTGGGTCACAGGTAATAGAATGAATTAGAATGACTCTTAGAAATTAGAGCCACTGTTGGTCTTAAATAAAGCCAAAATGGCCCATTCAGCCTTAATCTAATTTAACACACAGGTGAGGCCTATTAGAGGAAAGGGTTGTCTCTGGCTGAGGATGTAAGCTCATTTGTAACTGTGGCTGTATTTGTTTCATCCATTTAAAGACAGTCTGTTTACTTGGGCAGCGTGGGGGGAAATTGTTTTCAGTCTCTAGGAGCCAGAATGCAGCTTTCTCTACTTTGATAAAAAGAAAACGCCAAAAGCAATGTTCCTTCACCTTGGCAACTGCACCCCTTGTTCTGTGCTACATCAGTTCTTGACAGTGTATGTCAACTGATTTTCCACAGGAAGCTCAATCATCTCACAGTTGCACAAAATGTCAGGTTGGTCCACTGCCTTAGTGACACCGTGATGTGGAAGGTTATCCTCAGCTACAGCAAGGGACAGGCATCCTAAGTTACGTGAATATCAGATGGAAGGAGGTAAACCCAAACAAGATGCAGCTTGTCACCTCACAGAAAGCTTCAGGAGTTCCTGGAATCTGGGCCAGGTCAGACTATCCCTTACAAGATAAAGAAGCCAAAACTCCTCTGTGTGTTACACTGAATGGGATTTGATGATTCTGCTTTGATTTTGCAGGCCTGTGTACATGTCCTGTTTCAACCTACTGAGCAAATGATTTGAAGAGATGCTGGCATTGAGTGGGACCCCACGCTAGAAAAGTTTCTTCAGATACTCTGGCCTACTTTATAAGCACTCCTGCCCCATATCCCAAAGTTGCTAAAAATATCCGTGTGAAGTAGGCATGTGCCCAGTGTCTATCCCAGCCCCAGTAAAACAGTTACAGGGGATTTCCTAAGGATTTTGAGAAACATAAACAGGTGCTAACCTGACACTGAACCTAGGCAGAGACGGAAAACATACCAGCATTCTCCGGGCATGCCAGCATGAAAGGGACCTTGCACCTATGGAACTAGGCCCCAAGCGACAGTTAATTCACCTACCAAGATCACAGGCAAGTCACTCCCTCCCCTCCATCCTCTGTCCTCTGATCCTGTGCCACCTTGGTCCCTTGGCAAAGACTGGAAAAAAGAGAAATTGAGCTATGTTTGGATATAACTATGGAATGTATAGACTCAAGCGGAGAAGAAGGGACAACTAACTAAAGCTAATCAAACTTGGCCCAAATTAATGGAAAGAGAAATTTCTCCTAGAAGGCAAACCATCAAATTGTATTTCTGCAAGGTAGGAAATACAGACAAGAAATCCATGAAATTCACTACTGGGGTTTCTAAGGCCTTAGGAATGGCCCCTGGGACTCCTTCCTGCACCTATTCCATCTTTGCCATAGCCTTAACAGACCCACACACACTTACTCTGATTTCCTTGACTAAAGGTCTTCTATGACACAACATCTCCACAGATTCAGATTCATTCTGTTTCTCTCTTCTCTCTCTCTCTCTCCATACACATATATATGTGTGTGTGTGTGTGTGTGTGTGTATATTATATATACATACATACATATAAAATGGCAAATGTTACTGCTTCTTCGAGGTAAAAAGATATATATCTCCCTACCTCAAAGAAGTAACATTTGCCCTTTTATGGCCAAACTCACAGCATCCTACCATAAGAGCTGCTAATTCCCCAAGCCTGTGGCAAACCAGAGATATTTTTCAGAGATGAAGCATGTTCATCACTGAGAGGTGAGCCACCTGTCAGCAGAAAGAGCAGCCAATATTGAATCCATTGACTGGACCCAGCATAGAGTTCTGAGATAAACGGTAATGGAAGACTGAAACCAATCTTTAAGGAAAACCTCCCTTATCTTAAAATACCAAGGCAGACTGGGGTCCAGCTGGAATCTGTAAGCTTGCCTGTGGGTTCCCCATTCACAATGATACAACTCCAGGCAAGCAATAATGCTCACAATAAACGAACGAGACCTTGGGTTAAACAAATCATTACCGTTGACAATGGAGGTGTAAACATGACCCTAATTAATGAATCTATAATCTCTCTTCCAACTTGCAGGCCATTAGCCATATTTCTAATTAAACTGAGTGTAGAAGCAGCATTACATTTCCCGAGGGGGTGGGACCGTGGCTCTCAGAATTCCTTAGCTGGCTGGTTGCAGCAGGCTTGACTTTGCAGCCTCTGTTTTTAGCTGTTGAGACTCAAATAAGACTGCACTTGCTAACAGAATTCCACCCCAATATCTCTTCGGTCTTTGCTCAGTTGTTATTTGGCAGTCATACTGAAAAGCCAAGATGGAGAAGAAAAGAATGTCATGAAGTTATTGGATGGCCTAGCCGTTGGCCGCAGAGACCAAGAAAAGTAGCAGATCCTTGCTCTTAAACATCTTTCAAGTGTGTGTTCCAAAAAAGACAGGAGGCAGGCATTTGGCCTGCCATGGAAGATGCCAGTTAATATGCTCACATACTTTATCAGAGTTCCTGGGTTCAACACCCAGCACCAATTCCTAACTCCAACTTCTTGCTAATGTGGACGCTTGGAGGCAGTGGTGATGGCTTGAGGAACTGAATTCCTGGACCTGGCACAATGGCCCAGTGGCTAGATCCTCACCTTACACATACTGGGTTCGAATATGCTCACTGGTTTGTGTCCTGGTTGCTCTGTTTCCCATCCAGCTCCCCACTTGTGGTCTGGGAAAGCAGTGGAGGACAGCCCCAAACCTTGGGACTCTGTACCCACATGGGATACCCAAAAGAAGCTCTTGGCTTCTGGCTTCAGATTGGCTCAGTTTTGTCCATTGCAGCCCCTTGGGGAATGAACCAGCAATGGAAGACCTTTCTCTTTGTCTCTCCCTCTCTCTCTATATATCTGCCTTTCTGATAAAAATAAATAACAAAAAGAAGAAGAAGAAGAAGAAAGAAAGGAAGGAAGGAAGGAAGGAAGGAAGGAAGGAAGGAAGGAAGGAAGGAAGAAAGAAAGAAAGAAAGAAAGAAAGAAAGAAAGAAAGAAAGAAAGAAAGAAAGAAAGAAAGAAAGAAAGAAAGAAAGAAAGAAAGAAAGAAAGAAAGGAAGGAAGAATTGAGTTCCTGCAACACCCCCTTGGGGATCTGGATTGAATTCTGGTTCTTGCCTACCAGCCTGGCCCTGTCCCCAGCAGTAGAGGGCAGTTAGGGACTGAAGCAGCAGATGGGAGTTCTCACCATCTCTCCTGTCTTGTTTCTCTCTGTCTCTTTCTATCTTCTTCCTCTCTATCTCTCAAAATAAAGAAAGAACACGAGAATGAGGTAGTGAATGAGGTAGTATATTCCTCTAACTCAGAATAACAAGAGATTAGACATGTTTGCAGGAGTAGAAATTCCTTCTCTCTGAGAGCCCAGTTCTCTCGTCTCAGGACACAGATGGACACCCTTGGCTGGAGGTCCATCTCTGGACATCCACTGTCCATTTCATGTACTGTTTCAGGATCCGCAGACCGGGCTGGATTGAAATGCTCTGAGGAATCCATGGTTTTCTCACTTAGGCTCTTTGACATCTGTTCCTCAGCTTGCCAGCCATATTTGAAACTGAAGGAGAAGGACAGAGCTGTCTCCCAACAGACTCGTCTGCCAGGCGTCGATGGCGTGGTGTTGACAGTCCTGCACGCGGTGCGGGGGCAACGGCATCTCAGTAAAAATTCTCACCAGGATCCAGTGATTTATTTAGCTAACAGCTTAGTTAATTATGTCAGTTTGACAATTTCAAGAGGGAAGGAAAAACACACATGGGCTGCATGAGAAGATTGGCTCAGTCATATTTCATTCCAAGGCGCAGTTAGGAAACCCAGCAGTTTCTTGGTAAAATCTCTAAGCTATCAAGCACTTTATTATAATCAAAGACCACCACTAAGTTTTGAAAGAAGAGTGTCTTCTGTCCACAACTAAACAAGGAGAAATAAGGCCAAATATCCAGGACAAAAATGTAAATGTTTCTCCTTCAAATGATGGAATATTTCCTCTGGAAAACGAAAGAAATTTCCACCAGAAATCTAGAGGTCTGGATTTTAGGGTCTGCTCTGTTTCCGAGTGGCACTCTTAGCTTTGGCATCTCTACAAGCAAAGGATTGGCCACATGAGAAATGAAGACCCTTGTTGTATTAGGATGCTGTCAGATCACAGATGTTGCATTTGCACAAAAGACTTGAGACAGAAATGGGAGTGCTTAGACATTGGGGTCAGGTGTCTTAGATCCAAGGCCACATCACCTGCTCAGCTGAAAACAATTTTCCATATTTCTCACAGCATTAGTCTCAACACTACCACCCCGTACAAAGACTTAACTGCTGCAATTCCTTTTTATAAACATTTAGAATCACTAGCCATCAGGGAAATGCAAATAGAAGGCACAATGAAGTTTCATCTCACCCAAGTTAGGATGGCTATCATCTGAAATTTTTAAAAAGTGGGAAGAACAAATGCTGACAAGAATGGACTGAAAAAGATACCTTAATATATTGCCGGTAGCCATGTCAACTGGCTCAAACATTGTGGAAGACAGTATGGAAATTTGTTAGAAAACTAAGTAAAGATCTACTGTGTAACCCAGCTATCCCATTCCTGAGAATATTCAAAGGAAATTGTATATATGACAAAATATTACCTTGCCTTAAAAAGAAAAAAAAAATCCTGATATTTGCAACAACATGGATGCAACTGGAGGGCATTATGCTAAGTAAACCAATCAATCCCCCAAAAGAAAAATACCCCATTTTTCTTATTGGTGACAGTTAATATAGAGAGAGATTTTTTAGAGAGAAAGAAAGCAAGAGGGAAGGAAAAAATAAGGAAGGAAAAGAAGTGCCATTATATTCTTAGATGTATCCATAAACCACCTTGGCCTTATTATTCTCTTTGTGTTGCTGTCACAATGACATGAAGCTTAATGAGAATTGCGTTGAAGTAGTTATCATGCATTTGTTATGACCCTGAGACTCTAATGTTTTCATAAATTCCTTTTTTAAAAAAAAGTCCTGGCTAGTATCTTTCTCTTCAAAAGCTGGTTATAGTTTGCTCATCCTCTTCACAGGATATCTGCTCTAAGGAAAACTCGGTCTCAAGGCTGGGTACCCAAGACGAATGAAGCAATCTCTTGAGATACCTGCAAAAGGTGTAACAGGAGGATGCTACAACAGTTTCTTCAAATGTCTGTAGAGGGGCAAACATAGAAGCCTAGCAGTTAACACACACCTTTAGGAAAGCTGTTGCCCATGGGAACGTTTAGGTCTCATACACTCTCCGAGTTCCCGACTCTAGCCTCCCACCAATGTAGACCCTGGGAGGCAGCAGTTCAAGTAATAGAGCCCTTGTTACAAATGTGGTGGGTATGGACCACATTCCTGGATGCCAGCTTTGGTGACTACTTTGCATGTTTGGGAATTGAATCAGGGAGCTGTCTGCCTCTATGTCTCTGTCACTCTGTCTCTCAAATAAATAAAATACAAACAATATAAGCCAGTGCTTAACTCAGTACGAAAGTATCCTGAAAGCATATGTTCATAAATCATATTTTCTATTAACTTTCTGAAGACCTCTCCATAGGCATGTGTTGAAAATGAAATTATATTGAAAGCGCATGTATATTTTAATTCCATTTTCCCATGAGTTTTATGAAGCACCCTCAAACCCACTTGCAAAATAAATGAGCCAAGTACCATGGTTACATCAGGGAGAGGAAAGAAGGGACCTCCAGCAAATGAGGCATCACTCAGGAAGAGGAAGACGAAAAGCCAAGCATACTGGAACATCAATCTATGGAACACCAGAGCAGCACACGTCGCACAGCTTACTGTCTTGCACAACTAACAACAGCCAGTGTAGAGGCTGTAACCAACGTTTCCATGGTGCCTTGTGTGTCTGAGAAACCCTTGCTACAAATAGTCAATCACTTTCTTTAGCAAAAACCTTTCACGATATTAATATTGCCTTTAATAGATGAAGATGATGAATGTTCAAAGGGTTTTAAGTGAGCAACCCAAGATAACTATTAAACAGAGGAGCCAAGCCTGATTCCTGTGTTTATTTCAGACCTCACATCTTTTCCATTATGATAAAACTACTCTGCACATTTCTTAGCCCATTTTCCTTTTTGAAAGGCATTTTAGAGAACCGAAGCTTGCCAACACCTCATTCTGACTACAGCTCATGGAGCCTCCCACATGAACTTGCCAACTGCTCCCAGAGTTACTTCTTAAATCTTGTTTTAGCCATTAAATGTTGGCCAGATAAGTTATGCAGTCATTTTCTCTCTATAAGAGGAACTGAAATGGGGAAAAAATGACTAACCCCTTGCTATACTGAATTCCTTGTCAACTGAGACAAAATAATTCGGGCCTGGATTGGGAATATGTATGCACTTGTAGGGATGGAGAGTGTTGGGAATTGCCTGCAGGCCTATAAAAAGAGACCTAGGGATAGGTCTTTGATGGAGTAGCTACATCCCATACCAGAGTGCCCGGGCTTGGGTTTTGGCTCCAGTCCAAATTTCAGCTTCCTGCTAACATAGACCCAGCAAGGCATCAGCGATGGCTCCAGTGGTTGGCTCACTGCCATCCACTTGGCAGACTTGGACTGAGTTTCCAGCTCCTGGATTCAGTCTGGCCCACCCTTGCTTGGCATAGGCATCCAGGGAGTGAACCTACAGATGGGTACTCTGCTTCTCTGCTTGTCTCTCAATTAACTTCATAGACATACGCACATACATGCATGCATGCCTCATTTCACTTGGAAGATCAAAGTGTCCCATTTGTAGCATAAGAGCTTTCAATGAAACACACAACAGATCTTCAAAAAGGTAAGCACCGTGATTCACCTGGAAGGATGGATGGATGAAGAGCTTGGGAACACGCGTCATCAACTTCTCTTGACACATGACTCTCCTGAGAGGCATAGGTGGAAGAGTGGGACGGGAGTAGTGGTGAAATGTCATGAGGTCTCATCCCATCTTCACTGTGTAAGTGGTTCAAGGCAGGAGAGAGCAGTAGAAAGAGCAATGAAAAAAATTCAGGGGATATGACTCTGCCATCATCTAGCTGTTTGGTTACAGGCAGGCGCTGCAGATTCTGTGAGCCCTTGATTTATCTTTAACCTTTTCTTTATCTGACTTATCATCAGAGAGTAACAGATCTTCCTTTCACCTCCCTGGCAGATTTGGAGAAGCACTTGAGATAATCTCCACTATTAAAATGGGGTTCACAAGGCCATATTTTCATGTGTGCCTTGAGATATACTAGATCTGATACAAAGTAAGCACTCAATAATGATTCAGTGGCCACATGTGTAATTAGTACATAGAAAGATGCTTTGAGAGGCAGGTGTTTGTTATAGCAGTGAAGATGCACATTAGGAAGTGTGCTTCCCATATCGGAGTGCCTGAATCTGAGTTGAGTTTGATTCCTGATCCCAGTTTCTTGTTAATGCAGACCCTAAAGGATGTGATGCTGGTCCATGTACTTACACCCCTGTCTTCCATGTGGAAGCTCTGGATTACTTTCAGAATACTGGCTTCAGCCTCGGCCCAGCCCTTGCAACTGTGTGGTCATTTTGGGAGTGAGCTTGTGGGTGGGAGCACTGTCCTTCCATCCTGAATAAATAAATGAAATAGATGAAACCTTCAAAATGTGTTTCATGCCCACTAGCCAGGATAACCACAGGAGGAAGAAACCAGCAATGTTCTTTATACAATAAAATCAAGCTGGTGGCTACAGGAAGAACAGCATATTTGGTCATTGGCAAGACTTGACACAAGAACATGCTATCACTGAATTCTCTTTTTCCTTTGAAAGGGAATATGAAGGACTCTATGTTTCAGAACTCAACAGTGACTGGGGCATGGGAAGCAGAAAGGAAATTCTTAAGTCCCTCCCCTTATAATGTTTCATCATCTAATTCCTTCCTTAAAAAAGCATTCATGTTCCATTCCAACTGATTACTGCTTGTGATAATCAGAGAATGAAATAAGCACACACCTGGTAACTGAAAGAAGCTAGAACCTAACTCCCATGTTCACAATAACTTAGAATTTTCTCAGACAACCTCCCTACCCCTTTGCAGAGTTGCCTTTCAGGCATAAATGTCAAGTGAGGCAGCAGAAATTAATTTAATATGCTTTATGGGCACTGGGTAATACCCAGAAGGCTAACAATGGCAGAACAGAATTATAAAAGAATTGAGAATGAGAATACTTTATAGACCCTGGCACACTGCCCAGGGCGGTAGAGTAAGTGGGAGAAGGAAGCACTGGTAATTGGGGTCAGTGGTCAGCTTTCTTTTCAACATGAGTGGTTTCTTAAACCTTTCTTCTCAAAGATATTACCTTCCACCACTGCCAGATACCAGGATGCTCCAGTTTTTGAAGGTAGAGGTACCAGGTTGCTGATTCAGTTCCAGCAACTGTATGAGAAATGAGGCAGGTATTCTGTCCATATGGAAACACTTTAGCATGTGGCAAAGAGGCTGGCTCTGAAATGCATCACCTAGCATTGCATTCCATGTTTGCTATTCACTGACTGTACAACCTTAGGTGGTTTCCTTAATCTACCTGTGTTCATATTTATTTATCTCTTCAGTTATATGTGGATAAGCAGGTGACCACTTCATATGGTCATTTCCGGCATATAGCGTATGCCTTGCTGACGTTGCTTTGAGTCATTGTACTGTCAGCAAAAAGCTTAGGATTTGAGCTTTCCAATTTTATTTATTTGCTGTCATTTTTTTTCCCATTTATTTGACAGGAAGGTAAGAGACAGAGAGGCAAGTTAGACAAACCTCCTATGTGCTTGTCCACTCCCCCAAAGGCTCATGATGGATGGGGCTGAGGAGCTGGAAGCACAGCTAAGATCTCTCATGTGGGTGGCAGAAACCCAATCAGCTGATCTGTCACTACTGCCACCCAGAATCTGCGCTGGCAGGGGGCTGGCATCAAGAGTCAGGGTTAGGAGTCAGATCCAGGCATTCCTGTATGGGCCTTTGGACTGTTAGGCTAAATGCTTGCTCTTGATTTTTTTTTCCATTTTGGATTAAGGGGTGAATATAATTTCCAACCTTCCCAACGGATGACTAGAGATTGTAATACTCCTATGATTTTATAAGCTTATCCCTTCTTTGGTAAATCAGAAAGTTGAAAGAGGGACACTGGGAGTCAAAATCCTGGTATTGTATGTCAGCTTACTTTCTAACTGGTTGAATAACTCTATGCCAGCTTTAGCCTGGTCCAATCTCAACTTTTAGTAGTAAATCAACAAACGGGAGCTCTATCTCTCCATCACTCTGACTCTCAAATAAATAAGTAAAAAGAAAATTTAAAAAGAAATATGCTATCATTAGAGAAGCTCAGAGACTCACATTCCTAAATCGTTAGGTGACTAGTTTGAATTCTTCTTTGTGCCACATGCCAGAGACACATTACCAATTCTCCTTACCTAAGTCACATTTTCACCATACTTTCTGCCTCCCACTCTTCCTCCTCCTCCTCCATCACTTGGCAACACAGGGTCCCAGTGTGAGCAAGTGGGAGGGACTGGAATTTCCAAAGTTTAACTAGCCTTTCTCCATCCCTCTCTGCTTCTTCAAAGTACCCTCACATTTCCTACAGTTTCTCAGGACACCTGATCTTTTTGTTTCCCAAGCATCTTCACACCTCAAGGTGCTCTGTCACATGAGAGAAAGCACATGAATGGGGTGGTCTGGATGAGTCATGGAGCTGTTATCCATCCCTCAGTTCATTGTCAAGTCAGACAGAAGTCGGAGTCCTAGTATCATGAGCAAACATGTGTATAAAACTACTACCCTGTGCTTAGTCTTAAAAAACAGGATTCATATGAAATTTTAATACGACATGATTCTTCACTTAGGACCCCGACGGACAGTAAAGATTCATGACCAGAAAGTGGCCCACCTAACACCGTAAGTTCCAGGAAGAGGGAAACTGCATTTCTACTCAGCGTCTTATCCCCATTATTGAGCAGAGAGAGTGATGCACAATGAGTTATCCATAAATAATCACTGAGTGAATGATTAAACGAATATATATTAGTCCATAAGTCATTTGGAACTTAGAAATAATGCAGAGTCTCTCTCGGGAATGAAACGGGCGAAGGAATTTCTATCAAGAATGTGTAGGATCGAGTTAGGATCTTCCAGTCCCTCAAACAGAAGATTCTCATTTCACTGCAGACACTTTGTGATTTGTCCAGGTGCACATCACACCGGCTCTGGCCTCTGCAAAGAGGCCACGGAAACCTTTCAATTCTGTCATCTCAGAATGTCTGGCAGTACATTTAAGAATCCTCCTTCCAGGCAAGTCACAGAACGTGTAGCAGTCAAACTTGGGTGTAAAACACACACACACAAGCATAGGAACAGTTCCATGCAACAGAAGAGGGCTTCTTCCAGGAATGCAATATTCATAACCAGTCAGTATAATCCACCCTATTAAAACCCAAAGACAAAAAAAAATCATTTGACAAAATTCAACACATGTGCATTTTACAAACTCCCTGCAAGTTAGGAATGAACTCCAGCTGATAAAAGCATCTATGAGAAAATTGCATCTGACACTTTTCAATGATGGGAAATGCAATGTTTCCTCTTCCAGACCACCAACAAGGAGAGCATGCAGCTTCTCCACTCTACTCAGCAGTATAGTGGAGCTCTGCATCAGGACAGCAATGTGACGAAGAGAACTAAAAGTCATCCACCAGGAAGAAACAAAGTCAGTCCTATCTGTAGGTGACATGTCTGTCTCTAATGAAAATCTTAAGGAATCTACTGCCAACATTTCTAGAACTAATACATAAAGATTGAATGGTCATAGTACACAAGATGAAGACACAACAATCAATTGCATTTTTGATATGAGTGATGAACAATTTAAAGCTGAAAAATCTGAAGAAATAATGTTATTTATTGCAGCTCTAACAGTGAAATATTTAGGCATAAATCTAGCTACATGTGTAGGACTTTCAATACTTCAAAATGCCGGTGGAAGAAATAAGAGAGGGCTTCAATAAACGGACATATCCGCATACCTCAAAAAGTTCAGAGAAAAATAGAGCTAAGATAAATTTACTTCAGTGCAAAAACATTTTGAGATCCACGCACACAAGAGATCATCAAAAAGTTTATAGTATGAAAAAACTGTGAGTGAAATTCAAAAACTTTTGCAAACAAAACTGATTTCCCTTTTGCACAAACTACTTGAACTTCCCACGACGTATGTGTTAACGATAACAATTCCGATCAAAATCACAAATGACTTTTGGGATGAAAAAAAATGAACCAATCAATTCTAAAATTCAGATGGAAGGATAAAGGAGCCAGAAAAGTAACAAGGAGAAGCAAATACTCAGATTCACACCAGAAACTGCACATGAAAAGTTAGACTAATTTCTCTTGCAGTCATCAGGAACTGGAAAAACCCAATAACTAAACTATGGTCAACACAAACAAGGAGATGTTACCTGGTAATAATAACCATGACCACCTACCAATGTACACACTAGTTAGAATGTCGTAATCATTATGGTGCAAAAAAAGAACTGAGTTTCAGAAGGCTATGTAAGAAGAATTTCATTCATGCAACATTCTCAATAGGATAAAACTGCAGGAATGGGGAAAAGATGAGTGATTGCCAAGGGTTAGGGAGATGAAGAGTAGGGGTCCAGAGGGTTTCAGGGAGAGCTCTTTGTGGTTTTGGACCTGATGGTTACATGATGCTATGCATATATTACACTCTTAGATCTATATGTCCTCCAAAATCAGTGTTGTTATTTTTTTTAATGTCCGCAGAATGATTTTAAAAGAAATGAAGTCATAATAGACAGTCCAGGAATTTTTTTCGGCTCCAGTGTTTACGGGATGTGCGTTAAGTGAATCTTAGATGTTTTTCAGTATCCACCTGCAGAAATTATGTCCTTCGGATTCCTTTGGATACCTGTGGAGTCTGTGTCTCCCTCCACACCAGTGGAACAGACACTGCAATAGGTTGGAGTAACCCCAAAAGATGTTGAAGCACTGGGCTTTCCGCTGCAATGGAGCTCTCACTCTCACTTTCACCATCAACCAGCAGCAGTCATGTGGCTCTTACCCAAGCCCCTCCCCTCCCATGCACTCTGGATGCCCTTTCCATGGCACCTGCCCAAACCGAGGACAGTCACTTGTCCACTCACTTCCCAAATATTTACAGAGTTCCTACCAGGGACCAGGCTCAGCCAGGGAGCCTGTTGCCAGGCTGAGGCCCACGGCGTATTCTGGAGAGTGCGGCTGTGACAGCAGCTGTCTTGTAAGGGCCAGCAGTGGTATGTCCTGTCCCAGAGGTCCTAGGCCGTTATCTCATCTCCCTTATTTGCAGATTTTTAAATGCTTTCCAGTATTTCCTCCTTTCCCAGTTGATACATAAACAGATACATACTCAACGCGACACTATTGTTCAATTAACTTGCTAACTTCAATGACACTTGTTTTCTGGACTCTGGTATCTTATTTAGCTTGTATTTTTAGTATAAAAATCCTTTCAAGCTTATTGGTGGGGAAAACAAACAAACAAAAATTTTCTCTCTGTTTCCAGAGACACAATGGGAATTTCATGAGATTGGGTCTTAAAAGAATAGCAGTGGAACTTACCCAAAGTGACACAACTGGTTGGCAATGGGACAGGCACTGGGTTTTGTGCCAAAAGAAATCCAAGTTGGTCTCCATCATCAGGCAGGAGAGCTGAAAAGCATCCATACCAAAGCATTGCTAAGAATCTCCACCACTCCCCCCCCCAAAAAAAAGCTAGATAGAAATGGAAGAAGCTCTATTCCAAATACTTGCATAGGAAAACTTTCAAAACACAGCCATGTCCTAGGGGCAAGAGCTGTTTTTGATAGAAGTTGCGATGACAGCAGTTCACAACAGACCCACAGTCAGGGAACTGTTCCAGCATGCCAGAGGTTTGGAGGCTTTTAACTCTCATAATTCATCCTCACACACGCCAGCTAAGCTGAAGCAATGTCAGCGAGCTGACAAACCACAAAGACCAGGAAATGAGCGCGAATGCTGATCGGAAGAGCAACAGAAGGTAAATGCGCATCAAGACGGTCTGGAGGCAGACCCCAGTCCTAGGAGGCTTGGAAGTGGTTCTGATGACTTTGCAGCACACACAGGGACTCCAGCCTGAAGGTGGCCAGAGAGGAAAGGAAAGCAAAAGCGCATCCCCTCTTACCTGCTTGGCACACCTTGCAAATGTGCTATGCTACCCAGGGGTAGTGTGCAAGGAGACTGGCCTCATGCTTAGATCAAGTGAGAATGCTATTTCCAGTCAGGCTCCTTTGCCCTGAGAGGAGGAGCAGTGTTGATGAAGCTCAAGACCTGGGGAGCAAGGAGGTATCACCAAACAGGACAATTTAGTCCCATGCGACAATCCTCCTGTCCCACTCCCAACATCTCAAACAACTCATGCAGAAAACTGGCTTTTCAGTGTTGGAGTCTTTACTAGCAAACTCACGCAAGAATCAGGTCTGGGATCATCTCAGATGAAGTTTCTTTGGAGAGCCCCCCAACTGAACTGCTAATCTCAGAATCCCAACCATGAAGAGACTGTCAGCCAGTGGACTCTGCATAGGTTTCACTGAGATTGGAACTGCGAGATTGGCAACAATCCAGAACTGATGAACCGTCAATACTGTTTGAGCAGGTCTCTCGGAGCGTGCCTCCCGTTGGGGATCTGGGATGGGTGGGAGGTTGGGTGGGGCTTTTCCCTTTGTTACTCCCCTAACTCCAGATACAGGGAAAAATGATAATATTAGTGTGGGAACAATTGTATTACCCACTTTCACCCTGTAGCCCTTGATCCTTTGTACCCTAATCAACTAGGTAAGATTATTTAAAAATAATTTTAAAAAGAAAACCGTCTTTTTATCATCCCTCTTCCTGAGGTCTCATCCACCTACTTCAGATTTGATGAGTGCAACTGAGTCCCAACTGGAAAGATACCTCCACCTTCTGGTTTTCTCACTTCCTGCTAATAGCAGGGCAAACTCACATCCCTACAGGTAAAAGACATCCAGGATGAGGGTAGAGTTAGAGAAAGAGGGCAGTGCTTCCACCTCGCGCTCCTTGGCCACCAGAACCAGAGTCCCAGGCAATCATCCGTGAGCACCAGTCCCCACAGCTGAGGCGCTCTCCTTGGCCCTCCTGGCTGCCTCAAGACAAGCCCATGGGCTGAGGAGAACTGTCACCTGCCGTGGCACTAAATGTTGGTGGGAATAGACTTCTGAAGCTTCTTCTGTCCTCGGTGTTGGCCCTGGCTGTAACCAGAGGGTGACTAAACAAGAGACCTCCTCCCAAGATTCTGCCCTAAAGGAACCTTGACTTAACCTAAGGGCTCTAAGCCTTCTGGGTATGCTGATTCTACAGCACCTTCCTCTCCCTGCCCCTCCTCTTGCCAACACCCACCACCCCCTACACACACACCCAGGGCAGAGACTTCTACCACCTTCTAATGGGACCAGTTGCCAGAATGACAGGACGCTCTAGGTGAATGATATCTCATTACTCTGGTCCCCACCCACATTTCCCTGATAAATCCCAGAGCCAGGGAAGAGCCCTAACCCAGCCTTCCTTGAGAAAGTGCTAAAAAGGGTTTTACTGTCTGAGAGAAGAAACCTCAGGGAGATGCTGCCCCCTTCTGGGAAACATGTAGAAGAAAGACCCCCAAAGAGCAGGAATTCCCTTCTTTATACATCTAATTCTCCTTATTATGGAAGAATCATACTGCTGTAATAGCCAAACAATGATATCTGAGACAAGTGCTTGAAAGTACAGGAAAGAGATTGAATTCATATCGTGAAGACTGCCCCTAAACGATGGGCCAGAGCCTGGTATTGTTATCATAACTGATCGTCTGACCCAGAACTAGGGCACAGCTCAACTTCCCAGCACCCTTATCCTAAGAAAAATCTCCCCGTGTCCACAAACCCCATTCCTGCTATGATTCAACTCCATCCTTTGAGTCAGTGATTGACCACTTGTACAAATCAACTGTGCCATTACCGTGTGCTTACAGCACTCCAGATGAGGGTGGCAGCGGAGCAGCAGAGCAGCCATGGAAAGCAGCACAGCCTGTGTGGACATGGCCTGCGCGTTACCCAGGAGTGGCAAGGGGCACAGAGTGGGCTGATGGATCAAGACGCTGAAGAAGGGGAACAAAAGCAGAGCCTTGGTGAGTGCCTGGGAGTCAGGGAGTGGTGATAAAGACAGAATGTGACATAGCCAGTTGTGCCTGGGACAGGGGGACACATCCCTTTGCCCTTTCTCTCTTGTTTTCTCTGCTCTGGCAGTTGAGAAGGTAGCAGGCTACTAGAATGTGAGTTGGGTAGTGCCAAGTGGAAGGCAGCCACTGAACTGTCAGAATTTACACACAACCATTTGGCTATAAATAGTACATCCCACATGTACACACACACACACTGGAATTAGCAGTGGCCATTCTCACAGTGACTTTGAACTAAGAGTTTAAATTTGGTTCACTCATTCACATCTATTTATGTTCCCTTTGTTTACATAAATATCTCCTCCCTTTCTTGTCATCCTGTCTGGGCACCTGATGTTACTGGAACTTACAGCAGCCCTGTGCCTTATGAACTGAGCTGAGCGGCTAACTCCATCTGCCTCCTGTCCCTGGTTTGTTTTCCAATGTGCTTCTCAGAATTCCACAGTCCCAGCCTTGCAAAGAGACTTGAGAAGTCTCTCTCTCTCTCTTTCTCTCTCTCTCTCTCCCCTATTCCTACCCTCCTGTTAGATTCCCTGGAACTGGACTGTTTAAGTTTCTGAGACCTCCCAGGAAGAGAGCTTGTTCCCAATCCCTCTTTCCTAACTTGGCCTTTTCCAGCCCCTGCCTGGCAGGTGCTGTGGCTGGTCCCCTCTGCTCAAACATGGTGAGCTCTGCACCCATAGCCCATTCTTTTTCCCAGCAAACATCCCCACCTTCCCTCCTTTTATCCCTCAGCTCTAACTTGATCAAACATTTCAAAGTTTCCCCCATAGAGCCTCCCTTTGAGTCTTGTGCTTGCTGCAAACCTGGAGGTACAGCATTGATTGGCTGAAGAGCTTAAGAACAGGCTGTCCATGCAAGGCTTGTTCTCAGGGTGTCGCCAACAGCACAGAGAAGACCACAAACTCTGGGTCTTTATTGCATCCTTGTCCCAGAATAACAGGAACATCACAGGTCCTGGAGTCAGTCTCAGGTGACCACCTGTGGAGTCTTGAGCAAGTCTATCAGCTTCTTTGCATCTCAGTGTTCTCATTTGTGAAATGGGAACAAACACAGTTACTTGTCTAATGGCCAGAAAATAGAGTCACAAGAGGAGGTGACCACCTGTCCACTCCTGTCTCTTCCTTTCAGTCTCCCCCCGCCTCTGGTCACATTGAAAGCAGCACTCCCATCAAGTGGGTGGTTGGCTTGTGTAGGGTTCTAGGAGGCCTGAGGTTACAGTCAGTGTTCATGGGCAGAAATCAGCCACTGCTGCTATGGAGCACAAACTTGGTGTCATTTCTGGTTCCTGGAAAGACAGTGCACAGCCTTAATGCCTTTGAGAGACAGTGTGGGAGAATCCTGCTCTATGCTACACAGTGTTCTAGGAGGTGCACCTAGCCCAGCAGAGCTGGAGGAGGCAAATGAAAATAAAGGCAGAGGTTCTCAAGAGGAGAACGCCAGCCAGCAAGGAATGGGGGAGCAGCGCTGGGGGGAGAACCCATGGAGACAGCTAGATCAGCTCCCACGTCATGCTCACTCACACTCATTCTCTCCTTGTTGACTTGGATCTCACTGTCCTCTGGTTCTTCCAGTGTGTGCAGTCAGCCTGGCATTTACCCCAGGTAATGTTGCCTTTCCTTGCACTCCCTAGCCAAAAGAGTAAAGAAAAAATCAAAAACTCATGTGGTGCTATATGTATAAGGTCGCAGTCCCAAGAAAGATCCTCAGGCTGTCAGGTGGACACAGGCACACAGGAAACAGGGGTGCTCAACAGCTAAGCCAGAGTTTATCACCTAAGACCTGGGGCAAGACTCCCCACCCTGCTCTGAAGCAAGGATCCAACTAAACCACAGCCATGCAGCCCCATCAAAGATGTCCATGGGTATAGCGCTTCATGAGCATTTTTGGCAATCAGCTCCTCCTTGCGTCTAACCGGCATCCCTTTGGTTATAATTTGATCTCACTTCCTTTGCTGTGACCCGAAGGGGAAAGAAGAACAGCTGGTCACCACCACCCACATAACGGCCCTTCCGATAAGGGTGCCAGTGCCAAAACTGAGAGCTCCACAAGCCAGCACTTTCATCCTGTCATAAAACTCAATCCAATAGGGTTGGGAAACTCTGTGGTGTCCATGTCAGTAGTGTTGACCTCAAGGGAGTCTGTAGGCAGAAGAAGATATTTCCTATGTCATGGCAGTGGGCCTCCTGATCTTACAGCAGTGGCAGGTGCAGCAGGTTCCACCTGTCCTTGCTTGAAGCATCTGTTTCAGGTGCGAATGATGGGGAAGGTTTTGGATTGTCTGCCAGGTTGAGCAGCAGGCAGGGGATGAGGAAAAATGAGATGCCTAGAGCGGTGTGGGGACCGAAGATTTGAACAGTCCGTAAACACGTGAGAACTTAACAACAATGCCAGACATCAAAGAATCAAGCGTGATCCTCCAAGATGCTAGTGCCTGTGTTGATTTTTGCTTGCATTTTAGAATGAGGGCTAGTCCTATGGGAAAATGTAGGGATTCACAGCTCTCACACAACAGGTATGGTGTAAACTGGATTTGGTTTTCTGGAAAGCAAAGCCCGCAAAACCCTCTTTGAAAAAACCACCTTCACAAGGTCTACAGAAATACTGAGTAATATGTTTAAAATGAAGCTACACTTCCTGCATGCCTGTTTTAAACCATTGTAAAGATGGTCACCACACACTGCATTTCCAGGAATAAGGATTTAGGGAAAATAAAGATCATCATGATCATGGGAAAGTGTATCGCCATGAATAAAGAACATAAGAATGAAGAAGATAAAAATAGAAAAATGGTCAGACTGCATACATAAAACCTAGGAGCTGGAGGAGCTGGTGAAGTGGGTTAAGCCACTGCCAATGACACTGACATTCACACAGGAATCAGTCTGAGTCCCGGCTCCTCTGCTTCTGTTCCAACTCCGTGCTAATGGCCCTGGGAAAGCAACAGACATGATAGAGTACTTGGGCCCCTGCCTCCTTCCTGAGAGTTATGAATGGAGTTCTGGTGTCCGGCCCAGCTCCGGCACTGTGACACATGTAAGGAGTGAACAAACATTCGCTCTCTTTTTCTCTCACTCTCTGAGTTTTAAGTAAATGAAAACAAATTTTTACGGTTGACAAGGTATTACAGTGATAATATGTGTGGCAACCTTCTCAAGCTTTGGCGATTATCTGTGGGGGTTCAAACACAGACCCGAAGTCTGATTATCAGGTCAGACCCTCAGCTCAGGCTCAGGCCACTGTGTCTGACCACTCTTCCCTGAGGGATTTACCTAACATCTCTACTGAGCTTCTTCTCCACTTCCATTTTCCAACTGAGCTCAACTTCCCTGCTTGGTACGTGCCACCTGGCAGGAAGTGAGGCTGTTTCATCTGCCTTATAAGCCTTTCCCATGCCACTAGTCCTCAGGAATAGTGGCACGGGAAGGGAAGTGCAAAGGGAATTTGGCAACTGATAAATCTGTCTTCGAGGATCTCAAAGGCAGCAGTGTGGGCACAGTCCACCTGGCCGGCCTCCCACCCCTGCAGGCTTCCGGGAGGCTTGTTCAGCCCACATCCAGTGTGGGGACAGCCAACCTCTCCCAGTGGGAATTTCATGCTCATTCTAGAAGAAGAGAGAAGGAAAACAAAGCCAGAAGAAAATAGGGAGAAGGAAGTTCTACAAAAATCTTAGCTTCCCCACAAAGCTTCCTCTCTCATTTCTAGATTCTCAGCCTCCCTCACACCTGCTGGCTTCCAGAACATTCATCAGACCACTTGTCACCTTGTGCAGAGCACACACATCCATGTTCCTCTTTGCTGTGGATGAAGCTTGGTATCGACTACATGAGGTTGCTTCAAACCCAGGTGTGATGGGTGTGGTACATTCTGTCACCCACATCTGATGCAGTGGCAGGTGAATTTGTCATTTCCAATAATAATCCTCACTCGAATAAAGGGGGTGGTAGAAAGTTCAAAACAATTCAAGCTAAACTTGAAATGGGCTGGATTCCACCTAGGGCCTTGAGTCTGCTGAGGCAGTCAGGTGTGTCTGGTTCTTCCACACGGGGCAGGCATCCTTTCATTTTCTGCTGTCCACACTGAGAGATGTATCTCATTTTGGCATATTGGGGTTTCGGTAAAAGTCAAGATCCCCAGTGCACAGGATAGTTTATTTGAAAGGTAAAATGACAATGAGAGGAAGTGACCGGCAGAGGTTATCTATCTACTGACCCACTCCCTAAATGGTCACAGTGGTTAGGGCTGGAGTAGTTCATAAGCCAGGAACCAGGAACTCCATCCAGACTTCCCACGTGAATGGTGGGGATTCAAGCACTTGATCCACCATGAGCTGCTTTCCCAGGCATGTTAACAGGGAGCTGGATCAGAAGAGGAACAGCCATGATTCCAACCGGTGCTCCTTCGGCATGTCCTTGTTGCAGGCAGCAGCTTAATCTTCCGTGTCCCATTTGTTCCTTTTTGAGATGTAATTTTATGTTCTTGTTTTGGAGACAGAAGGAGAGAGACCCCATATGCAGGCAGGCTCATTCTCCCAATGCTTATTAACTACCGGGGCTTGGATGGAGCTGAAGCTGGGAGCTTCAATCCAGCTTTCCCATGTGGGTTGTACAGACCCGCATACTTGAGCCAAAACCTCGTGCCTCCGTGGATCTCTACCAACAGAAAGCTGGAGTTGGGAGCCAGAGCCAAGCATCCAACTCAAGTATCTTGATGTGGGACACGGGCATCCTAAAAGTCACCAGCAGGAGTTTTTCATTAAGCACCTACTACTACTGTGCTTCTCTTTCCAGCACGTCCTTAATCTACAAGTCAGGAGAAATTTCAGAAGTCGCCCAATAACATTAAAAAAAAAAAAGAAAAAAACCTGTAGGTCTTCACAGGGCTCACTTTCCACATGGTTTTAAGTTTGAAATTTTCTTTCACAGCGAATGTCTCAGTCAGGCATAGCAACCTGCTGAGCCTTCTTAAATCTTCACCTCCTATTTTAAATCTGAGAAAATAAATCTTGGAGTGACTGCCTTCAACAGCCGACAATATCCATCAAAACCAGTTTTCTATGTGTTACACCAGCTCTTTGGTCCCCAGTGTCTAAGCCAGCTCATGCTGTTTTTCCTTTGGTAGTGGTGACATAATTTCCTTCAAAAGTAACTATATTTAAGTTCAGAAATGGGTCTGGCTAAGTAAAAAGTATTAAAGTAATAGAATAGGTGTTTATAGACATACCAAAAATAATAAAAGTTGTGAGCTTCCAGCTGAAGGTTGGAAACCCCTGGGATTATGAGAAGATAATAACAAGGTAGAAGTACCCTCTTCTACTCTGCTTTTGACACTTGCAGTATGCCACAGGATAACCACTAGCCCTCACATTTGACTGTATTCCTATATGTAAAAAGGAATTTATGTATTGATGTGAAAGGCAGATCAACAGAAAAAGAAGGAAAAACAGAGAGAAAAAGAGAGAGAGAGAGGGAGGGAGTTGACAGGGAGAGAGATCTTTTATCCATTGATTCATTCCCCAAATGGACACAATAGCCAGGTGTGGGCCAGGCCAATTCAAGAGCCAAAGACTTCATCTGGGTCCCCCATGAAATCCAATCACTTGAGCCACCTTCTGCCACTCTTACAGGTGCATTAATAGGGTGCTGGGTTGCAGGGGGAGCAGCCAGGACTTGAACCAGCACTCATATATGTCAATGTCACAAGTGGTGGCTTAATCTACTGTGTCACAATGTTGGCCCCTCCACTAATGGTTTTTAATGTATATGTTAGTTCTGAAATTTTAAGACTCTTGCGTGTTCAGTTGTTTTATGTACTTTTGATTCTTTCGCAAAAAGAAGAAAGTTCAAAAATAATAAAACACAGTATAAAGAGATGAAATTCTTTTACTTGCTTGCTGCCTTTGGAGCTAACAAAAGGAAGCTTCCTGTTCAATTTTGCTGTGACTGAGATCTGAAAACAAGGCCAATCTGTTAGCCACTCTGTCTGAATCCTCACGTGCTTAAGCGAGCCTTCAGAGGCTGAGCTACAGTCGGCAGAGGGCTCTGCCTGGTCTGAGGACCCAATGCTAATCTCCCATCCTGAAACCCGAGGCCCTGGGAATGGCTTGCCTATGAATAGCTTGAGCCTAGTCTGATAGCTGGAGAGCTCCTTGGGGGATCCCTATCAGCAGCTGCCTGTCTCCCTATTGTTACTTGCAAAATGGGAGGCTTGGGGTTGGGGCAGTCCCCTTCCCAGAGTTCTCCCTGGAGCAAGGGGCAGGTCAGGGAAGCAGGGGCCGGCCCCCATTCCAGAGCCCAGGGAAAGTGGATGCTTGCCTTTGTTCCCTTTGTTTACAGGTCATTGTCAAAAGAGACAGTAGGGATTTTATCTCAGATGCACTTTTTTAAAGTGATCTTGGGATGGAGTCTGCATAATGTCTTAAAGCAGAACAGCTCAGAGAGAGGGAAAGCTCTAACACAGATCTGAAACGATCAGGGAACAAAGGTTTGGCACCAGAGAGGAAGCCTGGGAGAATATTCCACCTGCACAAGCCCCACATGGTGGTGGCTCACCACCTCCCTGGGACAGAACCAGTCT
The DNA here is from genome assembly GCF_017591425.1 of Ochotona curzoniae. Lineage (NCBI taxonomy): Eukaryota > Metazoa > Chordata > Mammalia > Lagomorpha > Ochotonidae > Ochotona > Ochotona curzoniae. The sequence goes on along the minus strand of NW_024465654.1, from coordinate 1,952,224 downwards.
TGTGACTGTATGTGACACTTTCTGGAAGCAACACTTCTAAAAATAAGGAAGCTGAATGATTTTGTTCAAAAGGACTCTCCCAACATCTCCTCCAAGGGAGCTTTGTCCAGTGCTCTTCTGTGACTTTGGTCAATGGAGCCCACTCATGACCCAAGGTGCAGGTGCAGACTCTAACATGAACTTCCTACTTGCTTCTGTAACTGGGTAGCAAATGCAAGTCTCAACAAAGGACAAGCAATGGTGGGCAGTATAGTGCCCTCTAAGATGGCAGCCAGAACAGAATGTGAGGCTCGCTTAGGGGCCCCAGTCTCTTGGGTAAGTTCGTGGGATCCCAGAATTCCAGACTTGTATTTGAAAATTCTTGAATCAAAACTATTGAAATCAAGAATTTTCAAATGAATGTATGTAGGTGTTTCAATAAGCTCATGGAAAGCTATAATTTAAAGACAAATTTATTGTTGTGCAAGAAATTTTGAAATTCATGTATTCTTTTTCATAGTAATGTATTCCATGAACTTGATGACAATCCCGTCTGTGTGTGTATGTGTGTGTGAGAGAGAGAGAGAGAGAAAGAGAGAAAGAGAGAAAGAGAGAAAGAGAGAGAGAGAGAGTTGTGTGTGGGGAGGGGGCAGTGTGTTTGTAGGTATCTTTTGCAGCCCAGTTCATTCAATTTTCCTCCCAGTTTATGCAACCCAGGGCCCATGTGGAAAGGGTGTACCTATTTTCTGAATCTCTCGCATCCCCACAAGCTTCACCCTAAGGATTTGTCTTGTTAAAGCTGAAGAAAGAAGAAAGTCACAAGAAATGGCTTGAAACTCTTATTTTGTGTGCTTCTCCTTGTTTCCTGCCTTCCCAGAGCAAAGTTCCATTTCATTCAGCACAGCCCAAGAGCTCAATCAGTGTGTTCAGTGAACAAGCTTTCAATGAACATTCCTGGCGATGCTAATACCTTGAGTAGGACCATGAGGCTTATGAAGAGTTTATTTATAAAGGAAAGAAAAATGGATGTGGGATTAGGTATAAGAGATTAGGCTATAGCACAGGCAAAGATAGAGGAGTTCAAAGCCATTCAGGTTATAAGAAACAAATGTCTGGGCTGTGACTGGGTTGTAGAGTGATGAATGGTGTCATTTATCTAAAGTGTTTGTGGGGGAGCAGTAGATGACAGAGTGGATAGGGGTTAGGGACTGGGATATGATGGGACTAGGCAACCAATCTAGACATGTGAGAACTTTCAGCCCCAGGTAGCAATACTGAAGCTGATGCTTGTATTATTCTTTGGGACGTAGGTGTGCACTATTTTATCCTTAGAAAATATGATCATCTGGTGTATGGCTCCCTATTTCGTAGGTCTTCTGTATTTCTTAAAAGAAAACACAGTCGATGTGTTTCATATAAAGAGTTTTAACAGCATAAACATATCCTACCCTACCCTCTCTGCCTTTCATCCTCCTTCCTTTCTTCTTATTTTTTCCTTTACTTATTGCAAGGGTATTCTTGCTTTTTTAATATTTATTTATTTTTATTGGAAAGTCAGATACACAGAGAGGAGAGACAGAGAGAAAGATCTTCTATCCACTGATTCACTCCCCCAAGTGACTGTAATGGCCGGAGCTGAGCCGATACAAAGCCAGGAGCCAGGAGCTCTTCCAGGTCTCCCCTACAGGTGCAGGGTCCCAAGGCTTTGGGCCATCCTTGACTGCTTTCCCAGGCCACAAGCAGGAAGCTTGATGGGAAGTAGAACAGCCAGGACATGAACCAGCACCCATATGGGATCTTGGCACATGCAAGGCGAGGACATTAGCCACCAGGCTACCACACTGGGCCCGCAAGGACATAATTTCAAGTGATTTTATATTCATAAACTTAAACTCCGGCTAAATAAAGAATTCAGCACATACTAGATAGAATAACCACTGTTGCACGTGAGTGTGAATGAGGACTATGAACAACAGTCAAATCTCACGATGTCAAGGGGCTGGCATTGTGGCACAGAGACACAGCGTTGGTACAGCACCATGCAGCTGCTTGTGATGCCAGCAGCCCTAATCAGTTTGCAGAATCAGGTCCCTGCTGCTCTACTCCCCAACTTGCTCACTCCCTGCTAATGCACCTGGGATGGCACAGGAAGATGGCCCAAATACTTAGCCCCTTGCTACCCACCTGAGAGTCTGGATGGAGTGCCTGGCTTCTGGCTCCTGGCTTTCGCCCAGCCCAGCCCCAGCCATCAGAACCATTTGGAGAGTGAACTAGTAGATGGAAGAGCTTTATCCCTCTCTCTCCCTCTCTCTCATTCATATTACCTTTAAAATAAATCAAACAGATCTTAGAAAAAAAGGCTTCCTCCATTTTTGTGTAGCCTTGATACCTTTAGGAAAATCCCCTTCATTTTTCTTATCACTTTCCTCAGTACCACACGGCACCCCTCAGGCTGCATACTGCCCTGTTGGAGAAGCACACACCGGCCATGAGTGCCAAGAGTGAGGTGGTCACAGTGTGGGTGTGGGGAGCTCTTTGAGGACATGAGACTCTGTCATCACTTGTGTCAGGAAGCACTAAAGTAAACAGCTAAGAAATGACACTCCTTAGGCTAGCATGCGAGCAGCCTGGATGAAGGAAGAACCAACTCCAGGTAATATGCCCAGGCATATTCCACTCTTGTGCCTTGTTTCACCACTACGATTCAGGAAACATTTAGAGTTTACCTTTAAGGTAAACTTAACTCTCCCAGAGGTACTTGAATTATAAGTGTTAGTTTCAATTGTGGTCTAAAGTCCATGCCCCATTTGAAGGATTGTTCAATTCTGGTTGCTGCTGTTGGCAGTAGTGGTGGTGGTAGAATGTTCTTTCTTTCCTGAGCCCTTGCAGTCACCCTAGCTTGGCTAGAGGGGACTGAGTCCACAGGGGAGGGAGCAGGGTGAGTCTGTGTCCACCAGCTCCACCCTCCCTCATGGCCTCCAAGAATCACTTGCTTTTCTTTGCGACACAGAAGAATTTCTGAACCAGTGCCATAGTGCTTCTCACTGCCATACTGCCCTTACCCTGTGTTGTCAGATCTCACTCTGAGGATGCAGGCTGACAGGGTGATGGAATTTAAGGAACAGCTCCTTTGGCAGACACCTTGCCTCTTTGCCTTTGTGGAGTTCTTCCCAACAACAGATGCAAAGCCATCATTCATCACAGAAGACAGAACACCTCGCTTCATTCATCCCTCGTGTGTCGGGACTCTGCTTGCCTTGGTGACCTCTCACGCCAGGAAAGGTGAAACCAACTGAACTTTGGCAAGGCCCCTTTTATCCTTGAGGTTCAAATTGCCTTTTACCTACTCTCTGCTTCCCAGTCAAGAGGTAAGACAGTTGATCCATTGACCGCTGCCTCCCCTTCCTTCTCTGTCCTTTTCTTGTACATGATCACTGACCCTGAGCAACCCTTGGAGGGCTAAGCCTTTGCTTTCTGGCATCTGGTCCTGTCTCATGCTTTATCCCTTCTCAGAGCTTGTCTTTGTTAACCAAGTTCTGGTATTTTTTTTTTATTAGTGTGTGTGTTTTAACTCAGGAAGTGCCTGATTTGACTAAAACGAAAAAAATCTCCAGTTCCATTCAAGTGATGACAACAGTCTAAGCTGGGATCTGAAACCAAGATGACATAGACCTTTAAGTTATTTTGGGGTTTGCAAGTGCAGAATTTATTGCATGTGTAGCCTCTCGAAGATAGAGACTACCTTATCCATTTCTTGGTCTCCATAGCTAAGTGCATGGTACTTTGTAGACGCTCCAGTGTGATGGACGAATCAATGCATGATGCTTCAACAGCAAGTTCTGCACTCCTCATGTATAAAAGGAAACATTGACACCTCCAGGAACAAAGATCATAATGGACTACTGAAGTTTTAGTTCTTTGTGGAACAGACAAAATGAGGATTACTTAGGAGCTGGTTAGGAATCCTAGCATCACACTGATTGTAAGTCATATGATGTCATCCCTGCAACTTTAATAATGATATTAAGAATTACCAAAATCAGTGCCTATCATTAATAGGCTAAAGAAACCCAAGGGTAATCTACAAACCTAATAGAACAGATATTTGGGGACACCCAAGGCTGTCCAAATAATTTAGGCCAGACATGGGAAGGCAGCCCATGGTCACTGCAGCTGGACAGGTGGCCTGCTTTCAAGAAGAGAGTGCAGACTGAAGTGGCAGTCAGCTATCCTAAGAAGACTTGGAAACCGATCATTTGGTGCTAATCAAGAGAAAACATGGACAGAACAAAGACTCCAGGTTGTCCTTAGGCCTACTGAATAGCCCCTCTATTACAGAAGGCAGCTTCCCTGCCTCCATTTACCTCTGCCCCTACAGGGAACTTCGCAGTCCTACTGTGTGGAGATTCCAAATCTAGCAAAGTCATGGGAATGAGTTCTTCCCGCACTACCTGATTTCAGGCTTTTTAAAGACTTCAATACTGAGAAGCATGTGACAATGGTGCAAAAATAAACAAATAATAAGCAATTATGGGTAGGCATTCAATCTAGCCAAGGAGGCGCTTGTGTCCTACCCTGGAGTGCCTTGGGTTTGGCAGCCGGGATGCCGGGAAGCCTGGCTCTCCCCTTTGATGCACAGTCTTAGTTCTGTCTAGTCTTCTATGCCATCTAGGCTTCCCCAACAGGTTCTCAATGCCCTTTCCTGCAAAGCTTGTTTGCACCCCAATTGCTTCCTGGCTCCCAGGGGTCCCGTGTAGGCTGAGGAAGTCAGAGCCAAACGGCTCTAGGTATACTGAAGACACTTGGGAAATGTGTACGCTTGGTCTGTGTGTTTGTTCTGTGCGCTGGTTCTGCTTTCCGGTTTTCATTATGCTTCCACTTGGAAAATTACATTTGAAAACTCAAGGCTCTATGTGAGAAAATCTCCAAATAACTAAAATTAAGAGTCATTCTAGTAACATCAGCGAACACTCCCAGTTTTGGCAAGCACATGGGAGTTTATGTAGCCTTGTTGTGCATACAAATTCTTACAACATTTTCAGAGCATAATTTATTGATTTCTGTTAACCACAAAAAAAGCACATACCTTTTGTCCAACAAATCCTCTTTGGGAGTCTACTAAATGTATAGAACAAAATATATACAAGAATGTTTATGGCATCATAGCTAGTAAATGTGACAAATTGAAAACAGCCCAAATAATAGCCCACAGTTGAAGGAAGAAAAAAAAGTGGCATGTTCTTAAAATGGAAAAATAATAAATGAGTAAAATAAATGTATTGGTATCTTTCTATCAGGGTGAACAAATCTCAAAAATATAGTGTTGTATTTTAAAAATAAGCCATGTAAGGATACACGCTATACCATATCACTTTTAGAAGGTTTAAAGAAATGAAAACTAATATCACATATTCGTTATGGATATATGCACATAAAATAATGAAGCAAATATGGATCTGAACACTTTTAGTGAGGGAAATAAGAGCAGAAAAACAAGCAAGAGACTCTGTTACTTTACGATTCTAAAGCAAATGTTTTAATTCAGTAGTCATCTCTAAATGTGACATCTTCTTGTATGACACAACATCAATAGTATATAAACAAAATGTATTTTTTTTTTTTGTAGAAAGCCAGGAGAAAGTGTTTTGAGTTTCTCTGCCATAAAAAGAGGAGACATGCATGTGTGCCCTGATGTGAACCAAATACAATGTATGCATGAATTGAAAAAAAAAATGTATGCTACAAAATGTAAGATTCACGTTTTAGGAAAGAGATAGAAGCCTTGGGACCCTGCATCCACGTGGGAGACCCAGAAGAAGCTGCTGGCTGCTGGCTTCAGATTGGCTTGCCCTGGCTGTTACAGCCACTTGGGGAGTGAACCAGCAGATGGAAGATCTTTCTGTCCCCACATCTCTCTGTAAGTCTGCTCTTCCAACAAAAATAAATAAATAAATCTTAAGGGGAAAAAAAAAAAACCTGCAACACATGGAAGTTCTGTGATGTCAGACTTCCCAGCCTCAAAACCTGTAAGAAATAATTAACTTGCGATATAAACGTCCCAGTCTGTGGCACTCTGTTTGAATCGCGTAGAACAGATTAAGACAGTGTGGAAATCTCAATCTTGAGCAGTGGGAGGAAACGCTGTTCTAGCCTATTAAAGCAGTGCAGACGGGCTGAGCAAGTGCTTGCGTTGTCCTCAGGTTAGATCTTAAGCCACCTCACTCCATGCGTATTTGTAAGGAAGAGAGTCCGCCGTGTCCGTGCCTCTGTCCGTGTACACCCCTCGATCGTCCAGGGGTCTCTGGACGATCCCAGAGGCTTTCTGCGGTAAAGAAGGAGAGGTGTGCGTGTTTCCGCGGGTGTTGAAGAGACTTCCCCTCTCCGGGCTGCAGCTTCTCACATGCACAAATCTACACATGTGGGGTCCACACCAAACGTATGTCCTTGCTGCAGCAACTGGCTCTTTGTACATCCCTGGCAGAATACAGCAATGTCTCACTCTGGGCTATAACTGTCTCAAGAATGTGTTGTTAACACACACTCAGGGAATGGGAGTAGCAACTATACATGTAGGCTGCTGACATCACAGACACATTCCAGTGTGGATAGCAAGGAGGGTGAGATTTCAAAGGGACCCAGAACCTTTGGAAAGCCCTGTTAGTCACTGTGAGTGTGCACCAGGAGCCCTCTCTCAGCAGCCATGGACCTCCGCCCCCTCAGAATCCTCTCAAAGCAGCCGTGTGCTCTGTTCCCCATCTGGCTGCTCTCACGGCCTCCACTCGGGTCTCTGTCCCTTGACCTCTCTTGTCCTACTTCCTATGAATGCTCCACTCCCCACCTTTCTCAGCTTTCTGGAATAAGACTCTAAGAAACAGCGCTCCCCCTCAAAGTTTACATGCCAAAGGAATGATGGCTGCCCATAGGACAGCTCCTGAGACCAGAGTCCATTGTCAGCAACCGTCTTCCTTGTTTTGTTGGCCTGAGCACGGGAGAAGAGGTCTGACGCTCCACACCGGGTGAAGGTGGTGGGGGGAGTGGGACTGTTTCCAAACAAGGCCACCCTCGCTCCATGGTTTCCCTTCTCCAATGATGAATGTCAGAGAAATGACAGTCATGCCTTGAGGTGGTTATGCTGCTCAACTGAGAGACCAAAATGCAACAGCACATCAGATCCTCTCTACAAAGACTTCCTGCCCACGACAGAAGTGAAGAAGCTGTGACTCGTATCCGGAAAGGGCAGGATAGAAACATGTCCAACACTATGCTAGGAACACTCACATTAAAATGTGTTCTTCACAGCAGTTTCTTCCAGTACAGACCAGATATGGGAATGGTGGGAGAATGTAGGTTTTGGGACTGGGGGAAAAAAAATCAAACATTTTTGATGCAGATGTTAAAAAAAATTCCTGCAGTGTTTGCTCATTGATGGATCAGATCTCAGGGTTGATTTGGTCAGCAGTCAGCACTGAGTGGCTCACGTGCCTTGGCCAAATCAGCCCATAAAAGGAGAAGTGCTCACAAAGCGGTTGGATCTAATGGATTTGAGGCACAAGCAGGAGTCTTGTTTCTGAATAAAAACTCGGAATTTCTTAGGGAGGAAAGAAAAAAAGCTTCCAGAGTTTCTTACCATTCTGGCTGAGACAAGGGTATAGGATAAACATTTCAGCATTTATAAAACCACTCTGAAATGCTGGTTACACTCCTCTGGCCCTCCGGGCAGTGTTTTAGACACGAAAGGGCTCAGATTGGGAAAAGGGGCATGGGTATAAACGACTAACAATGTAATAGACTATAAATCATGGTCCAAGAACAGAAGACTTGAGAGGGGATCTGCTTCATCAGTAAACTTTGAGGGCTTCTCGGTGCTAACTTTGTTGTTGCAAACACAGAAGCTCAGCTCTCAGAAACTTCTAGTTGACCAGCATCATAAACAGATAAGTTCAATAGATATTCCTGGGAAGAATGCTTTGGTTTTATGAGGAAGAGTTAGGGAAAGAAAAATCAACATTGTGATGAGTCAGCCGACAATGAGAGAGATAAGCGGGGAAAATGACTCCTAATCCAGGAGAATGAACACAACTTTGTAAATGTGGTTAAGTCTTTCACCTCCCTCCCCCCCGCCTTTTTAAAATTTATTTAGCTTTACTTGAAAAAGATTTACAGAGAGGAGAGACAGAGAATTTAAGATTTTCCATCTGCTGGTTCACCCCCCAAATGATGCCTTGGCTGGAATCAAGCTGATCTGGGTCTTCCACATGGGTGCAGGAGCACAAGAACTTGGGCCATTCTCCATTGCGTTTTCAGGCCATAAACAGGGAACTGGATAGGAAGTCAAGCAGTTGGGACATGAACCGGAACCTATGTAGGAGACCTGTGCTTAAAAGTGGAGGATTAGCTAATTGAGCCACAGCACTGACCTTGTGCCTTCCTTTTAAAATGCTGCAGACCAGGATAACCAATCAGGTGAATGTGGGCTTTGTCGCTCGGTAAATTTGCTTGCGCTTACAGATACACGAAAGCAATGTACATCTGGCAGGAGTGAGCAAGAAGTCAAGAATGTCTATGAAAGATGACCAAGAGCTCACTTCACTAGGATGAATAACAAAAATTTCAACATAGAAACCAGCATGTATGAAACATCTAAAACCACATATACAGGGACAAGCCTTTAGCCTAGCTATTAAGATACAGGCTCCAATGCCCATATTCCCTATCAGAAGGCCTGAACTCAGTGTGCAGCTGCGGGTCTTGTCTCCAGCTTCTTGCTAATGTACACCCTGGGAGGTAGCAGTGACTGCTAAAAAAATTGGATTCCTGACACCCAGATGAGACACACAGATTGAGATTCTAGATTCAGCCTCAGTCAGGGCTGTTGCAAGTCTTTGAGCATGGGACCAGCAGATCAGAATTGTGTGTGTGTGTGTGTGTGTGTGTGTGTGTGTGTGTGTGTGTGTGTGTGTGGTGTACGTATGTAATTTGTCACTGTGTCTGGGATAAATAACTAAGCATTTTTAATTACAAGCAGAATCTGAAGTAATACACATAACAAGATCTAAACCTTTTGAGCCATTTTAAGGTTGGAGAGAAGGACTTTACATGTTCTAATTGCAAGCACACACACACACGCACACACACGCACACACACACACAGCATTTTAGAACAAGGTACATTTCAACCATAGTTCAGTGAAACAAGTATGGACATCTGTGTCAGATAGATATGAATTCAAACCTGGCCCCATCTCTCTACAGTTGTGTAGCTTGGCAAACTATTTAACTTCTCTGTGTTTTAATTGTACACACATATATTATATATCCAAAGAATAAGAATCCCTACACCACAGGGTTACTATAAACACTCTATTGAGTACATAATCTGAGCCAGGCACCCGATCCACATTATCTCCTTTAATTCTTTTGAGATATTTGTTTTATTTGTCTAAAAGGTGAAGTGATAGAAAGAGAGAGCCTGTGAGGTCATTCATCTATTGGTTGACTCCCCAAATGTCCACAGTGAATAAGACAGTGAATGAGACTTTGGCCAGTCTCCTGGCCTTAGCCTAGAGACTGGAACTCCATCTGGTCTCCCGCCAAGTACTTGGACTATCATGTGCTGCTTTTGCGAACACATTAGCAAGAAACTGGAAGCAGCGCAGCTAGGATCCAAACCAGCGCTGATTGAGATGCCAATATCCCAGGCATCATTGCATCACAACACCAGCATCAAATCTCATTTACTTTTTCCATCAACTCTGGAATGTAGATATCACTACCCTAAGTTTAGAGGTGGGGACAGCAGACCTCAGAGATGGTAAGGAGCTCCTGCATAGCATCACAATGAAGAAACTCCGGAGGCAAGGCCTAAGGGCTACATTGGCAAGTGGATCACTATCCCCGTAAGGAGCCCCAGGCACAATGTGAATGACTGAGCCCCAGGCACAATGTGAAGGAATGAGCCCCAGGCACAATGTGAAGGACTGAGCCCAAGGCACAGTGTGAAGGACTGAGCCCCAGGCACAGTGTGAAGGACCTAAGCAGGCCTAGATAGGGATTCCCACTCACCCCTTCCCTTTATCCTCCTTAGCTTTAACTCTCTCCCTTTTCTCTGTGTGAGCCCCTAGCACGTGTGAGTCCAACCACTTCTATTTATAAGCCTCGTGCATCTGTTTATTTCTTTGGTAGGTGTTTAAGTTTCCATAGGACAGCATTTGTATCTGGATCTCTGACTGCCTTTGCCTCTGACCATATTTATCTTTTTCTATCTTTTTAATTTCTCTAATAGAGTCAGCCACTGCAGAACAAAATCCTTCGCCTGCTCTAGAATCCATCATGAGTGCTAGGGAAGGGGGAATTGGGACAGAACAGAAAACACCTCATGGCCAGAAGAGGAGCAAGTGTCAAAAAGACAAAAGTCCCATTCATGCTCTAAACTGTCCCCTGCCCCCAGGCCTTCCTGAAAGGAGAAACTTGGCACCAATGAGAAAGTGTATGCTTTTCTTCCTCCCTTAACAATAGGAGAGCCATGGCCAAAGACAGCCTTTGCGTGGTTTAGAGGATAGACAGTATAGAAAGATGGATGAAAGTCTTCACGAACTTGATTTTTGTTGAGGAAAAATAAAGGTTACGACTTGTGGCTAGAGCATGCCAGTGCCCATGATATGTGATGTTTCGCTTACTGCACTTGGAATTTGTTATCCTGGCCCTAGGGGATCAAAACCTCCATCCTTTTCGTTTGGAAGTGTCTTCTACAAATACACTAATCTAGGAATTTCCATCTAGCTTAGCAGCAGGGGATAGCAGACTTACAGAACTGTGGACACAACTTTTCCTCTTTTGTGCATAATTCCAGTCTCTTCTGTACTGGCCAAACCACTTCAGTATATGAGTTCTTGAAATCTGAACACTCCACGTATGTCACAACTGCCCGGCTGCCTTTCATGGATGTGTTTTGGGGATTCCTGAAAGCTCGTGGTGATTGGGCCGCTCCTTTTCGCGTGCTGTCTTTCCACTCACACCTTGTAGAGTCGGGCCCAGGATTCCAGACGGCTATCTTCCACTGTGGACAACCTGGTCAGTGTCTCCTTGCAGGTAGAGCTCATAGTCTCACTCCATCGCCTCATTTCCCCACAATTTGCCAACAGAGATTTAGCAAGCATGTGTGTAAGTTGAAAAAGGTTTTGTAAATGCAGTCCCTTTATATCAAGAAGCTTTTCTGGATGTAGAGCAGCTAGACACACTTGGATATAACTCACACACAGCTTCAATTCTTGTTTGACCCATTCATGGCAATCAGAAGGATGTTTGGCCCAGTAGGTAAAGCATTGTCAAAAAGAGAAAGAATGTGAAGGCCTAAGAGCCAAGATATAATTCTAGAGAGCATGGGTGGGAAGAAAATGTGCAGATTTTAGAAAGGAATTGACATGATCCCACACTGGAGTGCTGGAGACTCAAGCCCAGCACCCAATTCTAGCTTTCTGTTAATGCAAAGCCCAGAGAGCAGCGATGATGGTTCTAGTAGTTGAGTCCCTGAACAATAATGCAGGAGACCTGAGTTGAGTTGCTTGCTCTAGGCTTCAGCCCGGCTCTGCCCCAGCCATCGTGAGCTTATAGAAACTCAATTTATCTCTCTGTCTCTCAAAAATAAAAACAAAAAATAATTAAGACACTATATTCAGAGAAGATCAAAGGAGCAAAGGACACGTATTCTTTCTGTCGTCTGTTGAAATAACCAGCAACCTTCAATGTTGAGCCTTGTCTGTGACCTGGCAGCAAGTGGAATTTGAAAGCACTTTGGGTCGTTTCTTGTTTGCTATGCTCCTTAACCTCTCAACGTCTAACAAGACTTGGTATAAACAGGAAGCATGCTTAGATGACCTCATGTCCTGTGCCTTCTAAATTTCTGCAACATTGGTTCATTTTTGTCATCTCTAGATAGGATCACATTCTCTTTGGCTTTGTTCTCAAAAATCTCATCTTTTCTCTTCACCCTGTGTCACTGTTAGACTTTGTGAAACTCAGGACAGTGGCCCCATTTACTCTTCGCAGTCATGAGTCTAAGCCTTCATGTGCAATGGACACCATCACAATGACTAAGCAACTGACAGTTTGGCAACTCTGAACTACTAAGAGGTTGTTAGGAATGTAAGTCTTGGACCACAGTTCACATCCTTGAGATTGTTTCTCAATTACTAAAGTGGGGATTTTGCTTACACCACCAACCTCACAAGGTTCTTGTTGGGGTTATATTATCAGACACTGTTTGAACGTCCAGTAAGCCAGTTAATTATCATTGTTGATAGTACAAATGAGGACATGAAAGTTATTTCACATGGTTATTTTCAAAGTTAAATGAAAAAGCATAGGCAGAGAGAGAGAGAATCTGTTATATGGCAGGTATTTAATAAGTGTTAGCACACTTCTTTTCTTTCTTCTGAAAATGGGCTCTATTAACAAAATAACCTGGCAGTAGTGGTTTTTTTCTTTTATATCAACTCAGTATTGTGATTAAAAGAAAGTTAACCCACAAACAACAATGGAATATTGGTTTGCAAAATATTAGCATACTCAAAGTACCTTAACTGTCTCAAGCTTAATTGAATTAACTTTAATTTTTTTTTAAAGAGAGACATTCTGAAGTATGAGCCAGGCATGTATTGTTGTGTGATGGGAGCTGTGGACCTGCACTGGGGAAAGCAAAGAATTTTCTTCAGCATGTGACATCAAGAAGGAGGCAGAACCTTCTAAATTCCCCATCTGCAGACTGAGAATTATAATAGTTCTTTCTCAGCAAAGAGATGAAAAATATGTCTGCAAACTATGCAACGTGATTCAGAGGTGAGGGCAGCAAGACCTAGTGTACCATTCCTTCAGTCTAGTGAGTTAATTGTAGTAAGAGGTTGATTTATACTCCTAGAGGCAGGACACAAGTCTTTTAAGCTATGGGAGGCAGACAAAGAGAATGAGAAAGACGGGTCTGATAGAACTTAGTGTCTACATCAAAGGCAACACCTACTGCTGAGTGGTTAGACAATAAATCTAAACACAGTGTATAAGCATGGCTATCAAGTAAAGATAAAATGGAATATCTAAGCATTTGTATGTAACTCATTAATTAATAAGGAAAGCAGTAAAATGTCACAATTGGCCAAAGCACAATGCAAATAAGCACATGTTTATATGAAATAAAAAGAGACAAAGATGAGTTACAGATAGGTGTAACAAGCCATCTGTCCACAGGGCAACAATTAATTGCATTTGCCAGATACCGCAGACTTATAATGTGGTAATATTTTTTGCAATAATATCAGCTTTACACACATACACACACAAATTTACACACACAACACTGTATAAATTTGTAAAACAGCTCAAGAAGAATCTCAGAAAGATTACATGATAGAAAAGCAAGTCAGGACACCCACAAACACATCTTTCTACTACCTGTCCATATGTAAGAATTTCACAACTTTTCCTCGAAAGATAAACAGTAGTTGAGCCAACAGCTCGTTATTAGGTCAATGGTAAGAACTTTTGTGAGCTTTAGGGGCAGGCTGGAGGGAATGTGCTCCTTAGGTGTCTGGCATTAACACCTTGGTTAGGAGCCATAAAAAGTGAAGCAATAATAGATACTTCCTCCTCTTCCTCTGCTTTCAATCACCCTGCTCCCTCTCTAAGGAATGTTGACTGTAACAGACAAACCTAGAGGGCAACTAGCATGGGTCCTGAAGCTCCTCTTAAAAAAACCTTTGTGAATGACCTTGTAATTGAGTTCAAGGAATTTCAGCTCTTTGTCAAGCTCCAATGCTCTGGACCCAGCACATCACCCACAGAAGCAACCCCAAGGAAACCACCTTGCATGACCAAAGGAGGTAAGAAAGAGTATCATAGAACCCATTAGCTCTTAGTTTTGACAGTGATTTTCATAGCAGTAACAAAATGAATTCTCATCAACACCATCTTCATTGTTATTCTCATCCTCATGATCAATATTAATACTCGGAAGATTATTACCAAATTCATGATGACTGAAATGAAGCTTTCAGATCAAAAATTTTCATAAAACTTGAAGCACCGGTAAAATCAATGGCATAGATTTGAATGCATCTGCTTTTACAGATGAAATTACATGGGGAGAAAAAAGCAACAGACAAAACCTTTTAAAAGCTGGACCATTTCCAGTCAACTCCAAACAAATTTTCTAAGTTCTAAAAAAGTAAATAAAATGACCATACACTTTATAAAAATGAGAATCTATGTAGCATATTTTAAATATATTGAGTAAGATTGAAAACATACTGCTTCTAATGAGCACACTCATTTATACTTTGGCCAAACTCTGTATGGGACATGTGATCAATCATTCACCCTTATCCAAAGCTCAACATTTGGTCGGGAATGTAACTCAGGAGATTACATTCGCCTACATTATAACATTGCTCAAAAGTGAAAATATGGCTGTGCTTTCCATTAGTTCCTTTATTACAAGATTTCCCAGAATTCCTTATGAAAAGCATGAAGGATATATACCAAAAAAAAAGGGGGGGGGACCATGTGTGAGGAACTTTCTTTCAAGATGATAAAACATTAAAAGAGCTATTTTGTCTTTACTGATCAACTCATTGATACACATTTACTCAAAAAAAGGGAGTTGGGGGTTTGTGTGTGTGAGAGAGAACACATGTGTGTTTGTGTGTGTGTGTGAGAGAGAGAGAGAGGGGGAGAGAGAGAGAGAGAGAGAGGGAGAGAGAGAGAAAGTTTCAGGTACTATATAGGAGCCGAGCCAGAATTATACCTGAATACCAGTCAGCTGTTCCAAGAAGATGAAATTTGCCCCCATAAAGAAATCCAACACGCAGAACAGGCAAAGTGAGTCAATATGGACTTCAGTTCAAAAATCTGATAGAAAAATCTTGATACAGGTCAGAAATATATACAGGACCATTTGGACTGCAGCCAGAAGCAAGAAATTTCAAACTTTTAATGTCATTAGTACAGCAGTGATTAGGCACAGTGTGCAAAGTCCTGCTAATCCATCAAAGCTCAGAAACCATGAGTAACATCTTCAGTTAAGGTTCTAGGAACTACAGGTTCAGATGGCTCTGAACAAGTGCTTTCAGGAAAGCAGGGACTTGGGAGCTGGTATGTGCAGGCAGTGTCCAATGATTACAAAGTGGCACTAATTCCCTGGCAGGAATCTGAGAAAACCAGAAGATGGAGAAAAAATATATTCACTTGTTAAGAGTGTAAGACAAGAGTTCAGTAGGTTCTTGTGCGTCTTGAGTGTCTGGGCATAAAGTGATGCGTGCAGTGTGGAGGTAAGCAAAGGTCACACTCCTAGGCAGAAGTTTGAGGTATGTGTCAGTCTCAACCTAGCTCTTTTAGTGTTGCCTCCATTAAGATTTTCCCTGTGTTCTCACCATCACAACAACAGGCAACACAGTTTCCAATGAATGGGGACAGGGGACGTGTGGCAGATAGTAGCGAGGAAGCAACTGGTTAAAAGGAATAAGAGAGTCATGTGAGTTAGGTATTTTTTCCTTAAAAAGGATAAAATTGGGGCCAGGCGCAGTGGCCTAGCAGCTGAAGTTCTCACCTTCAATGTGCCAGGATCCCGTATGGGTACAGGTTCTGACCCTGGCAGTCCTGCTTCCCAACCAGCTCCTTGCTTGTGGCCTAGGAAAGCAGTGGAGGACGGCCCAAAGCCTTGGGACCCTGAACCCACGTGGGAGACCTGGAGGAAGCTGGAGAAAGCTCCTGGCTTCGAATCAGCACATCCCTGGCCATTGCAGTCACTTAGGAAGTGAATCATTGGATGGAAGATCTTTCTCTCTGTCTCTCCTCCTCTCTATATATCTGACTTTGCAACAAAAACAAATAAAATATTTTTTTCTAAAAGGGCAAAACTGACTTTTCCATCCAAATTAAAGTACTTCTTAGGTCAAACCCTATTCCCTTTGTTTATCGTTCCATCTACTTTCTACTAAAATATACACTTGAGAAGTAATTAGTATTGCTTTGAATGATCCATGAAGCAAGGGACTGTGAATCCCGTGGCAGTGTTAAGTACACAGGGACCTGAAGAATCATCCCCAATCCACAATCTAATAGAAAAGAAGGAAAAAAGCAATACAGGATTTCCATAACTCTTCCTCAATACAGGATTTCCATAACTCTTCCTAAGTACCAAAGTCAGAACAACCTCCCCATTCCCAGTTGAGGTCATTAAGAACCATGAGAACATTGCAAATATCTTAGGTGCCTAAAATCAATGCGTGGGAGTTGAGATTTTGGATTAGCAAAAGCAATGAAATGTGGAGATGTGTGTGTTGTACTCTCATCCAACTCTAACCCAAATTCCCTCCCTGTTAAGCTCCCTTTCTTTCTACCAAAATTTAATAACTTGAAAGTTTCTGCTATGTCTATTAATATTTAAATCATTTTCTGTACAGTGCTTGCTATCGAACTCACAATTCTGCATTTGAGAAAGATACTGATGTTCCATCCCCTGTGTGATGTGCAGGAACCTTGAAGGTACACAAGTGAACAGCACTCCAGACCCTTCCAGAACATTCCTGAACGGCAGTGATGAAGGACAATACTCTCAGGAGACACAGTTTCAAGAAATGTACCTGGTCGTGGGGTTTTTTCTGAAAGAAAAAGGTGGGGGGCAAATGGATAAACATTACAAAGAAACACGCTCAGGGCATTAGTAACTTGGATGTCTACAGAAATGATCTGCGAATCCACTTCTCTGAGTCATCCAAAGACATGAAGACGAGCATTGGTGACTATTTACCCTAGGGTGACATCATCAGGGAATGATTTTCATAATCAGATGGATAAGATGCCTCATTTGTTTGGACACCAGAGAGCCTCTTCTCAGGCACTTCCGTCATCGGGCTCCTGAACAAAACAGGGACAAGGATGGAGCTTAATCACCACAGACTTCTACTCGCCAAGGCCAATCCGATTACAGCCACTGCTGAGTGTCCCATCTGCCAACAGCCATGACCAATGCTGAATCCCCAATGTGGAACCATTCCCAGGAGTGATAAGCCAGTTCTCTGGTGTCCAGTTGGTGACATTGGGCTTTTTCCATCTTGGCGGGAGCGGTGTTTTGTTCTTACTGGAAAAGACAGTTGCTGTTCAGACAGAGTTGCCGTTTTGTTAAGCTTCTGCCAAAACTACCATCTGTGGACTCACAGAATGCCTCACCTTTCATCATGGTATTGCACCCAGCACTGTTTCTGACCAGGGAAATCACTTCATAGCATAAGAAGTGTGGCATTGGGCTCATGCAGTTCTCTGATCTTGGAGTGGCTGGTTTGAAACTGCTAGGGAGCACGAGAGACTGAAGCAGTGTTCTCCAGGGAGCTGCATGATGACCTTATTGAACTGCAAGACTGGTACTTGTTCACTTTGGGTTTCTCAACCTTTGTATCAATGGTCAATGAAGGGAGTCAGAACTGTGTTTGAGTTACTGATTCTGATCGCCAAGAGAAAATTGGGACAGCTGTACATGATGGATTGAAGAACAGTGTGTCCAGCTAGAGGAGATCCCTGGGGAACCTGCCATGCCTTGTGATTATAGTCAATGGAAAGGCCAGAATCCAATCCAGGAAGGACTGCTAATGGCATAAACCCTTTGGAAAGCAGGATGGCACAATCATTTGACCCGGCAGTTAAGTCACTGGTTGGGATTCTTGCAACCCAGATCAGAGTACCAGGGATTGAGCCCTAGTGTCACTCCTAACTCCAGCTTCCTGCTGATGTGTACCTCTAAGAAACAAGCAGTGATGGCTCAAGTGATTGTGCTCCTGCCACCCATGGGAAAAGCATGGATTGAATTCCGGGATTCCAGCTTTGGCCTCACCCGGCTCCAGGCATTTCAGGCATTTGGATAGTGACTCAATAAAGGGCCCACATGGTTGGGTATTAGGGAAGCCAGGTATCTAGAGGTTATGGTTTTGAAGGGTCTGTGGCATCTCTGTGGGGTCTTTCTTGGGTTAGGTGAAGCCTCCTGGCATTTTCAGATTTTTTATGACCCCATTGCCTTCCTCCCCCACCTCAAGAAAAGAACTGCATATAGACACACACACACACATATCCCTTGTTTGCATACACTTGCTGTATGCATGATTGTTCCTACACTTCTGTGACCTGAAGAGACTTGAATGATAGGTCTCCTGTACGCATCTATTTCCTGAGTTGGCTGTGAAGAAGAGAACTCAGGTGAGCACAATGAATAAGGTGGTGGTGCAGGGAAATCCATTCCTGATCGTGCTTGTCACAAGATGGGAAATGTCCCAACCACAAAGTTCATGAAAGCATTTGGCTTGGCCCCGCCGAAGCCACTGCACAGGCAGGACTTGAAATTCCATCAACCCATGGCAGAGTAATCTTTAAATTGATAACTTTATGTGGCTTGCAAATGATGTCTTAAATATGCAAGTAACCCTTGGCAGAAAAAAGGTTTCTGCACCTCTGCATGGCCTTGGAGTTGCCTGGGGCCAGGAAGAAATGGAGCAGGAGGAGGGAGCTGAGCAGAGCTCAGGAAGCCAAGCTGCACCAGAGAACATCAAAGAGAGAAGGAAAGTGGGAAAAGGAGCAAGGGGAAAGTGATCCCCGGATTCTTGGCCCTAGCTGACATTCTTTCAAATTCTTTTCGAGAATAAAAGAAAAAGGAGAAGTAATTTTATTGGGCAGGAGCTACCACTTTTCCATTCTCCCATGGCAAGGGAGACAAAAGCAAGAAATTCGTTTCTGGGTTTTGCCAAATCACAGAAAAGCGCCTAAGAAGGTTAGCCTAATTCCCAAGCCACATGAGAGAGCACAGCAGAATGAATGAAATTTAAGCCTGAATGCAAACATCTGTGGAATTTTCACTTAAGAAAGGGGGGAAAAAAGTGAGATTAAGACCTACAGCAGCTGAAAAGCAGGTTAATAAAAACAATCCGTCTTGAGCAGTTTTGTAACTCATCTGGCACTCCCACCGGTCACAGATATTCTGAGAAACCACAGTGTTGACTCTGTATATAGCTTACGCGTGATGTACCCACACGTGTGGCCTTGGCCCCACCAGACCTTGCTCTTCCTCTTCTATTGAGAACCTTCTTGCCTGGGAGAATCCACTCTACGTGATCTGGGTAGGACAACGCTAGCATCCAACTGTTCTTTAGGGTTTGTCAAAAGGTGCACCTGCAACCAAACCTGGATTACTATTTTTTTGGTAAAACTTTATTTCAAAGAGACTAAAAGAGAGATAGAGAGAACAGATCTTCCATCTGCTGGTTCACTCCAATGACAGCAGTGGTCAAAGCTGGATCAGGCTGAAGCCAAGAGCCTCAACCTCCATGGGGATCTCCCACGTGTGTGGCAGGAGCCCAAGTACTTGAGTCATCTTCCAATTCTTTGCCAGGACCATTAGCAAGGAGCTGGAGGAAAAACAGAGCAATCAGGACATGAACTGATTTGCCAGTATTACAAACAACAGTGGAACCTGCTGTATCATAATGCTGGTCCCAAGCTGGGCTTTTTGTGGCATTCAGACATCAAGGCAGAGTGGAAATAGACACATTGTCCAAGCAGGGCCAACCAGAGCCTCCCTAGCCATGTGATAGGTTTCAGAGACAAGGTCCTTTCTTCTTCTTTGGGATAAGGAACACTGAGGACTAGAAGTCATAGCAAAGCTTAGAAACACCCATGCTACCACATGATGAATGTCTGATAAGAGCCAGACAATGAAGTGGAAGAAAGAAGATGGATGAGAGATCCTAATCTGATGACAGCTTACCCTACAAGGGACAGTGATTTCTCAGTGCCAAGAAAATCCCTGAGTGATTTGACAAAGCAGAAATGGGCTGTAGTGGTGTAACAGCTCCAGAAGGAATATCTTCCCCACTTGGTTATGAAAAGTGTCCAGAAGGACAAAGCATCCTGACTGCAGGAGTAGAACTCAACAGCCAGCTTGCCTCACCCAAGAACTCACTGTTCTCTTTGTACCCACCAATCCTTATATTTATGGAGAATCAGAGAGAGGGTGTCTGCCCCACAGACTGGATCTCCTCTTTATTTCCTTCAACTGTGAACCCAGGAGGAATGTTCCCAAAATTCCCCAGCACATTCTAAATCTCTCAGGTGTGAAATTTTAGCACCAAGAAACTACTGTAGGTGGAGTTAAAGGAATTGGGAGAACCAGCAAGTGTATGCCAGGAACCAGGCTTCCATCTAGGGAGCCTGAAATTAGAGTGTGCATGTGTAGAAAAAACAAAAAAAAGGAAAGATGGGCAGTGATGCATCAGCTGTGATACTCACTGGGATGCTATAGCCTGCGGCGGAGTGCCTGAGATCTGGCCACAGCTTCTGTCCCCAAGAGGCAGAGATGACGGGTGGCTCAAGTACGTGATTTCTCTTCCCCTCTGTGGAGGCTTGGATTGGGTTCCTGGCTCCAGGGTTTGTCCATTTTGTCCACTACATGTAGGCATTCAGAGAATGGAAGTTCTGCCTGTATTCCTTTGTCTCTTTGTTTATCAAACACATGCCACACATATATATGAAAGACAGGAGACATACGTATGCATATATATATATATTCATATTTATATGTATACCCACGCAGAGAGGTGGAGAGACAGCCTGAGGCAGGTTCAGCATTTGCATTTGACACAGGCCCACGACTGTTTTCATTAATGGCCCTTGAAGCCAGAAAATGAAGGCACCTGGCAGCCCAGGTGGGGGATCAGCATGTTCAAACTACAGTTTTTCATCTCAAAAGCTGGGCATACATAGAGCAGCGCACACACTTGTGCTCAGGCTCTAAGTTCACACAATGAATCCTGATCTAGCGTAGGTACTGGGAATGAAGAAAAAATGAATGAATGAATGAATGAATGAGGCAAAAGACGAAACTGAAGAGGCATTCACATGAATCTCTGTGGCTTAGGGCAGAGCAAGTGCGGCGAGAGATGCAGGAGATGGGAGAGAGGTACTTTAATGTTTACAAAACTTGGTGCTAACCATTGAATTGTCATTGTGGCTTTCATGGAACACTTTCATCTTTCCTATAAGGAAAAATAAAGGATAAAAGAAGAGTCAGACAACAGATCTAGAGCCAAACTGAAATGCTACCTGGTGCTGGCTGTAAGAAGTTATTTAAGCTTCTACGCTTTGCTTGCCTTAGTTGTAACTTGAGGATAATCACCTCAGCCATTGGGGGCTCTTGGGAGGAGTAAAGTGCGTGAAAAGTGCCCAGATGATGCCTGGGAGGCAAAGGTTGTTAAGTAGGAGTTCTTATTCCTCCCCTCTTCTTCACACTCAAGCTGTCTTTCTGAGATGCCCAGGCCATGGCTGCTAAAGCTACTTCCCTGAGCCCCAAACTCGACTTTGATAGCTGTAGATACTTGTCGCCCTTTAACGAGTGTATATTCCACATGAGAACCGGAGGGCAATGAGACTCCCAGCTCCTGGGAAGGAGAAGGTGGGAGCACATCACAGACACCCCACATTGGCATCACTTTTGACTACAGTTCCCTAGTTGTCCCAGAGCTACCACGTCCATGCTCACATCAGACAAGTCAGCGGCTTAAGTGGAATTGCGGAGTGAGACCCATCCATGGCAAATAGACTTCTTTTCAAAACCACATGCTGGGCTCCGGGCCAAACAGCAGGCCCCGTGCCTGTCTGTGATTTCCGAGAATCAGCTGCCAGTGGCTTTGCAGCTCTGCTCCCCAGGTTTTGTGGCAAAGTAACTTCAGTCTGCCAATAAGCTGGGAGTGGACAGATGCAAAGTAAGAGCAGGTTTGCCCGGGGAACCGGGTCTTTGAACGTGGCCTTTGAGGAGGTAAGTTGGTGCTCATCCCTTCAGGCACAGGTGTTTCACTATGATTCACATCTCCCTGAATGCCTGAAGGTAGCACGTGTCCTGTGGAAAAAGAGGCAGTTACTCTTAGTAACATAATTTGGCTGTTGAATCTCCCATTAGCATACATTTACTGTGGAAAACTTGTAAGTTATACCTTGCTCTAAGTTAACACTGGCCCCTGGAACAAATACCTATTAAAACCAGAAAGGATTAGCAGAAATTTAAAAAAAAAAAATTATTTTTCACTCACACCAGGCTGAGGGCACATTTGTCTAAGTTGGGAACTCTCTTTGGTGGCTTCATTCAGGCAGTGGCTTCTGGATGCAGGATTCAGGATTAGTCCATCTTACCGTACGACCACCTCCCAAAAGTCATTTGTCTCACCACCAAGTAGAAGGAAAGACGAGCAAGAAAGGAGGATTTCCTGGGATCTTCCCAAGCTAGACCTGTTGACCCGTCACTATTCTTCTATTGCATTTTCCAGACTTGCTCACATGACACTGCATTCCACAGACCAGGAAGCGAGGAAGTACCATTTCCTATACACAAAGAAAGAGGTTTCATGGTGCTGTTAACACAGAACCCCACCCATACTTCCATCCCGTTAAAGCACACAGAACACAAGGGATCGGATGGGGTAGCATAGTAGGCTAACTCTCCACCTGCAGCCCTGGCATCCCATATGGATGTAAGTTCTTGTCTTGGCTTCCCCATTTCTGATCCAGCTCCCTATTACGGTCTGGGAAAGCAGCATAGGATGGCTTGAATCCTTGGAGCTCCTGCACCCATGTGGGAGACCCAGAAGAAGCTCCTGTCTGGATCAGTTCAACCGTTGCAACCATTTGGGGAATGAATTCGTGGATAGAAGATCTCTCTATCTCGCCATTTCTCTCGGTAGCTCTGCACTTCAAATAAAAACAGCAACAACAAAATAGATCTTTAAACGTAAAAATACAGGAACTACAACCCAATAGCCCTCCAAAAACTCATTGCTTAACATTGTGGTTTGTATCTTCTGTGACTTTAGGCTTTGCAAGTATACATCCCAGGGTCCTTCAACAGCTTCACGGAGAAAGGGATTTACAACTTATTTCATTGTAGTGCAAAGAAATGAAATCCATGTATAATTTTCTTATAACATGCATTTTCATGAAACGTGTAAAGGTGAACAGATGTTGTATGAAGATGCTTCAAAAAGTTTGAGGACAATGTGCAGTATGAAAAAACTTACGTATTTGCAGTATACTATGCAATAGATGCAAGATTATACCTTACTTTTTATAAACTTTGTAACTTAACTATAAATGTTTTCAATCTTAAGAGGTTGTCTAGCACAACCGTATATGGATTAGCATAATTAATCTTACCAATCTGTTGTGAAATTGTTTCCCATCCAGTTGCTAAGCAGTTTAGTTTTTCTTTAGTAAACAACAATGTAATATAAACATGCATAGTATTTCTTCTTATTTATTTAGGATAAGTCAAAGGAAAGAATGTTTTCATTTTTGTTTTTAGGGATGAAGATGTGGTTTCAAAAGACTTCTTTTCCTAAGATCTTATTTTAGGAAGTTTAACCACCATGGCCATGTTTTTTTGCAAACCTTCATTGACTTCTTGACAACTAGAATTTTCTAGAAGAAAAAGTGTGCTCCTCAAATTCAACTTCCTGAGGAAGTAGCCTCTTCTTTGGTAAGATAAGGAAGAAAAGGAACAGACTAGTATACACTAGGAAAAATAGAAGATGTTTAACAAAATCATGGTTAATGTCCGTTACAGGATTAAGAAGTAAGGAGATATTTTCACAGTATTGTGAAGAACACAGATTCAGACATAATTGTTTTTCAAAACTCAGTGATAGAACCAAGAATCTTCATTGTGAAACTAACGAAGGAGACATGTTGACTTTCATTCTTTCATTTTTTTTCTTTGGCCATCCACAATCCACCAGTCTGTACCCTGTTACCCTGCCAAAGCACGAAAAGATTCCACGAGGACAAAACAGAGAATCTGAACTAAATAGGGATCTTATCTTGGTTGTTTCAGCCAATATACCACAGTCACCTTGGTAAACGTAACTTTTTTGTCTGTAGGTAAAGAGGATTGGACAGGATAATCACCAAGTCTCTTTAATGTCACAAAATGACAGTGACCTGAACTTGGAGCTCAGCATTTTAACTAACATGTTGGGTACGTGACCTGGCATGTCCTTATGTCTCTATTTTCTTATCTAGAGAGAACAGGAATTCAGTCCACATGTCATTTCAGGTCCGTCTGAATCTTCAGTTGCACTGACTATACTGAGTTTTTAATTACCTTGACTTTGCCTGCCTATAAGCTAGTCAATAACAGAGACAGACTTCAGATGTAGAACAGCAGCACCACTACCATGTCCACTTCCCATTCAGGAGTTGTGAATAAATGCTCACTAGGAAAATAGTACCAAATGTTTTATTAGTATTCTGAGTCCTTTTTTGTTGCCTCATCAGTCCCAGTGCAGGAAGATGGCTTATCTAGCCCATCGTAAAGATTTTGACAAGGTGCCCTACATGCAATTCTCAAGACTTTAGTAGGCCACGACGAGGCATTGGGAATACGGCCAAAGGTCATAGCAGAACTAGAATCCTGGCTCTTGCTTTTTCTTAATCTTTTTGAGTTCAAAGACCTTTGAACTATGTAATGAAGCCTGCATGTGGATTCTTTCCAGAAAACACACAGAGGTGCATGCCAGAGTAATTTTCAAAATACTAAACATCGAAGCCATTTCTAGCATTGCTGCTTTGGGGGAAGGGTCCTAGAGACCTCATTGTAGGCCGGCCACCAACCCTTTACTCAATGGATTGTGAGGGCATCTGAAAGATGCCTGGAGACAGGCCAGCACAGCTGGAGTTCTGGAACACTGGAAGGATTTGAAAATGAGACTAGTTATTGATCAGACTGTCAATGCATATATACTGGCATAAGTCACCTAATGCACTTACAGGTACCTCACACAATTTCATCCACAAACAAATCCAGAGAATTCTGAAATCTCAGGGTTATCAAGTAAAGATTATTTATATCATAGGTCTCTCTTCCAGAGATAAAACGTCTTTATATATAATATATATATATATATAGCTAAATCACCTAATATACATATGTTCATTTTAGTTCATAAGTGATCAGTTTATATCTGTATATATTCTATATAATCTATGAATAGACA
Source organism: Ochotona curzoniae (assembly GCF_017591425.1). NCBI lineage: Eukaryota > Metazoa > Chordata > Mammalia > Lagomorpha > Ochotonidae > Ochotona > Ochotona curzoniae. The sequence continues at coordinate 1,927,181 of NW_024465654.1, read as the reverse complement.
TGAGCCCCTATCAAATCCATGGCCTGTGATTTGGTATGGGAAGCCAACCGCCTCTATGTTGTCTGTTTAAAAACTCAAATGCTGCTTTTTCACATCCTTTTGCGGAACTAATAAATAAGCTGGCATGGGGTCAACCACACAGAAGAGCTTTCTAAAACGAGCATGGCTTTCTAAGGGTTCAAATCTTATTTTATACTCATGAGTGATGGAGGACCACTGTTCACCCCAGGCTATAAAATGACCTTTCCTGGAATTGCAGTCTTTGTGGATTCACCCTTTGGCCTTCCCTATTCCAAAAAATAAATAAATAAAGTAATTCTAGTTCCTTTCATTTTTTCTATTCTATTTTCAGGCTACAGTAGATTAGCACAGACCAAAGCCTGGTGCCCTGTTAAGGTTCTGACCAATACGAACTGAGGAAGACATTTATTTTTCCATTAGACGACTTTCCAACACTCACTCAAAAAATGACCTCTTTAGCAATATCACACATAAGAGAGATCTTTCATTCTCTGATTTACTCTTCAAATAGCTGCAACAGCCAGAACTGGGCCAATTCGAAGCCAAGAACCAGGATGTTCTTTTGGGTCTCCAACATGGGTTCAGGGGCCCAAGGATTTGGGCTGTTGTCTACTGCCTTCCCAGGTCATTAGCAGGGAGCTGGTGCCTCAAGCAGAGGATTAGCCTGTTATGCCACTTCACTGCTCCTTAACATTATTTCTTAAGAGTCTTAGCGCAAAGGATGAATGGTCTGAGTCAAAGGGCAAATGCCCGACGCCCCCAGGAGTTAGCTTCCAGCTGTCAGCTCTTCCCTTCATGCCTAGTGTAAAACACTCCACAAAACCAAGGGTGAGGGGGAGAAAACCCTCCCATCAACAGGCAAAAAGCTGATGTAGACAAGATCAGCAACCACCTCCCTAAGGCCTGGAAACAATCCCCCTGGGGGCAGTTTCCACAGCAGCACTGGAGCTGGACCAGGTTGGATGGCCATCAGGAGCAGGAGATACATGCCTCCTTGGTTGGAATGAGTGCCTCTTGCCAGGCGAAGGGCAGGTTCAGAACTGGCAGCTGCTGGCACAGCTGCACCTGGGGATTGCTTTTGGGCACAGGACGAAGGACAAAGCAGCCTCCAACAAACAGCAGGGTTCACAGACAAAAGAACAAAGGAGCCTGGTGTGTCTCCTTGATGTTTTTAACTGAAATTCCAGAAAGCAAACAGTTCAAAAGAGCCAGAATCCAAACTATGAAGGCAGGTTCCAACTGAATGCGAACTGAGTCTCCTACAAGCTTAGTACCATGTGGGCTCTTCATGGGTGTGGGCTCATTGCAACCTAACAGGTCTTTGCTGTTGCCTATTTTCTTAATCAAAATGCTGGAACTTGAGATAATTCAAAAGAATGCAACTATGTTGATGTTTAAAATGGATGCGTAATTTTCAAACACTGAAATATATCCACACTAGGAATATGGATAAATAAAGCACTTCAAGCTACTATAGAACCCAAAACACCACCTGCTTCCCAACATACAGAGCACCTCCACCCAGAAGGCTTCCTAATACACCCTTTAAATCAAAAACTCTCCCCTCAAAGACAGTCACCCTTCAGATTTATCTTATCATTGATTTGTTAGTTTTTGGCTATTGTGCAAAAACTTGAGCTAACACCCAAGGCTACTCTCACAGAATAGCATGAGATGGATGAATTTAACAATGCATCTCTGTGTCCCTACAGTTTTGTAGACCACAGTTCAAACTGTTTTCAGGGATGGTTTCTTATGAAGCCAACATCTCCCCTGGTTTTTAAGGCAGCTATCTAGTCCCTGTGTCTTCGAATGGACTTCTCTCCCTGTGTCCATGTCTTGCAATGACATCAGCTGATTGGTTTATGACTCTCTCAAATGTCTTCATTTGAACGGAATCATTTGTTTAGAGGTTCTGCCTCCAAATAAACTCACTTGGTAAAGTACGAGGGCTTGAGACACGAACAGGAATTTTTGGAGGGAGTAAAGAATATAGTTTAGCCTCTTGTACATATTCTTGAAAAAAAGTATATTGTTTCCATCTGGCTCAAGAGTTGTGGTCCTCATCACCGAGATAAGATACTCTTGGGAGAGTTGTACTGACTTGCTGGCACCTCTTTTTGACTTGACCCAGACTGATCCTTGCAGGCATTTGGGGAATGGACCTGTTGATAACAATGGGTGCTCCTTTTTCATCACTTCACTCACATACACACAAAAGTTAAAATGATGGAGAGATTAATTCATTCGTTTATCATCACAGAGTTAATAAGTAGGGGACCCAAAATTTGAACCTGTATCTATTTGATTTCACAGCCAGTATTTTTCTTTTTCCCTAATGCACCATCCTTCCGCATGCCACTAAAGATCTTACCTAGGGAGATCTTAGAGTATCTACCTGGTATCCTGAGTCATGAGTATGTAATTCCTGCCTTCCCTGTGAGGTAGGTGAAGCTACTTGGAATTGGAAAGGTGGGCTAATGCGGCTGGCACCCACAGAAGTTGCTGTATATAAGGAAGGCTGCCTGTTTTTCAGAGATACATGGATAAACTTTAGAATCTTGCATACCCACCAAAGTTACTTTAATCTCTGGAGGGAAAAAATGGTTTTACTTTAACAGTGTGTAGGAGACCGGTGTCTGCCCTAGCTGTGGCAGTCACCTGAGGGACATTAGGAAGCAGTAGATGGGAGTTCCTCATCTCTCCTCTCAAAATAACTTTTGAACTAATAGCACAGATATTTTCTTGTGTGATATGTAAAGTTAGGAGCACCATGCGCTTACAGAAAACACCTAGAATAATTCCTGAAATGCTACTTCAGACAGCCTTTTCTACTTTTGAGGATATATTTATAGATCGGAAAACCATTTCCAAGTGGCTTTGGCATCCTGGCATGCACCAAGCAAGATATCTAGAATTATAAAGATGTACAGCGTATTTACTCCTGAACACAATCATGGGCACTTCTACTCACCTGAACACGATTCCTACTTCAATTCTTACAGAACATTCTCAACACAGTGGATAATTGAGAAAGTAAGAGACAGTGAATGAGAGGTGCTGGTGGCTTGTACTTGTGCTTCAGGGAGATCTACTTACAAGCAATGTTGATGAATCAGATAATTATACCTTGACGGTATGATATTGGATTTTATACCTTGCCTGTACCTCTAATACCATGATATACCTAAATAGCAGAAAGCCAAATGTGCACCTGTTACTAAAGGACTGCACTACTACTGTGATAATATGGGGATAAATGGTGGGGGAGGAAAAACGTGCCAGAAGAAAGAGAGGGTGAGGATGTCTCGCTCTTTCCGCTCCTGGAATCACAGGGAAGTGACAAGAGGCAGCTCATTTCTGGAATGATGTCAACGCTGTCTTCCCCAAAGGCAGACAAGACACGAGCTAAGGAGTCGATGCAATCAGTCTGGACTCGGGTCAGAGAGGAAGGCGGACATGACCCGGCGTCTTGAATGTCACATCAGTCCAAAACATAAAAATCAGTCCTGCAGAGTTTTGGTCCGGGAATTCCTACCCTGAGCTAACAAATTAACTGATACCCCCTCTGCTTTAATTCAGAGGCATTTGAGCAATGCAGAGCAGTGAATTTTCCACATTGAAGTCCAGTATCATAAGGCATTTCAATTCCCCAAATCCCTTCTCTTTTTTCAGCCAGCTGTCTCCTTTCTTCATCGTGTGCTTTGTGTAGAGGCCTCTCTGGACCAGTCGGCTCCTAGCGTGGAAATAATTCTGTTTCCCACTAGAAGGGAGAAGAAAATGTCACCACTGAACCACGGCAAATTGCAGTGACAATGTGGGGACCCGAGAGAGGTGTCACATTGATTAAAATGTTCAAGATAGCAAGAAGAGGAAGAAAGGAGGAAGGGGAAGGGAAGGAGGTGACAGAAAGTGAAGGCAGCAAAAGGAAGAGAGGGCATCCTGTCCCCAAGGCGAAACTTCAAAGAGAGTGGGCGCCACACCGGTAAAAACAATCAAGGTGAGAGGAGTGTGACTGGAGACCTTGCCTTTTCCTGGCTGGGCTGATGGAGCGCGGCACTATCCCCCCCTGGTGGCAGGTGCAGTCGCCAATTTGCAGAGCTGACCCTAACAGCATAGTGTGCAGTGGTCAACTGAACATCTGGGCACACAGGTGCAGCCATAGTTCAGAGACTATCCACAGGAAGCACCGGCTTCTCCAGGATGACTCTGGGAAAATCAGAGCCACTCTGCAGGACAAGGGCACCCTCTTGCTTTGACAGTTTTCAGCAGGAGACTAGACGGCGTGAGCTTGGGTGCTCCTCTCCACTCGGGGTCTCTCTTGGTGTGCACTACCCTAGCAGGCTTGGGGAGTGACTGTGGTTTCCCCAGACTCAATCTCATCTATGAGCAACAGCAGGAAACTCCCGAGGAGGCTCCGTCCTAGGCTGGGGGCTCCTGCTGTCTTCATACACACCTCCCTCGGGTCTCCCCTGGAGTGACAGGTGGGCTGGAAAGCTGGTGTCCTCTTAGGGCCTCATGAACTGGCCCCAGAGGGACGCGGCCGCATGGGGCTGCTCCTCTTCTGTGCGGTGGCTGTTGAGGGTGTTGACTGAGTTCATCTGTTTAACTAAGAGACATGCAGCTGTCCCCCCTCCGATGACTTCATCACAGGCGCTGACAGACCCTCCGGGACAGAGCCAGGCTCTTGGCACCAGCTCGCCAGGGAGCATCTCTGGTTGTAGCCTATCCTCATCATGTTCAGATTTATGGAGTGTGAGGCCCAGAAGGCCCGGCAAGGTCACAGCACACACAGTATCTGGGCTTTGGGGAGCTGTTGTCTAACTCAAGGGCCATTTCCCAAGGCACCCTGCCACGGAGGCTGGAGTCATCATGCTGGCCCTTCACAGAGTCAGGGTGGAGGGTAAAGTGATCTAATAAACATACCCTTTTTAAAAAGATTTATATAATATTTTTGGTGGAAAGTTGGATTTACAGAGAGAGAAGGAGAGACAGAGAGAAAGATCTTCTGTCTGCTGGGTCTCTCCCCAAGTGGCTGTAATGGCCGAAGCTGAGCTGATCTGAAGCCAGGAGCTTCTTCTGGGTCTTCTATACAGGTACAGAGTCCCAAGGCTTTGGACAATCCTCCACTGCTTTCTCAGGGCACAAGCAGAGAGTTGGAAGGAAAGTGGAGCAGCCAGGACATGAACCGGTGCCCAAATAGGACCCCAGCACACACAAGGCAAGGATTTAGCCAGTAGGCTACTGCGCTGGGCCCAAACATGCCCTTTTAAGCAGTGTGCTTGCAGTGGTGCACCTGTGGCAGCACCAAGTTGTATCTCAATCTTGCAATATTTTATTTTATTTTTATTTTGGACCACTAATCGCACCATGGGCATAATGAAGACCAACACATAGGGAGAATTTTGAATCTAACAAAATGATATCATCTTTATCCTAGCATAGCAATTATGCCAATTGATAACATTTTCAAACTGTTCTGAGATGCCTGCCACTACTCCGTGTGCTTTATGCACTGGTGCTTTTTTTACTTCTCTTCACAGTCCCCTAGGGAGTCTGAAGGGGACCGTGCGATGAACCATGTTTTACTGATAAGAGAGCTGTGCCTTAGACCATGCCTGGGATTCGGGCTGCCTATCCTACTTGCCTTAGCTAAGACAAGTTCCTTCCTACCCAAGACCATGACGATGCATGCACCCATAGGTGCTAAAATGGAGCGGCACATGCAAGAGGAGGCAGGGTGTGGTGTAAGATGGCACATTTGAGGAGCGTTTCCTGGAGCAGGTTGGTTTAGGGCCGGCCTTTTTAAGATGGATGGAGGTTTTCCAGAAAAATCAGTGGGATGGGTTAGTTAGAGGTAGGAATGAGCTTGAGGCAGGGAAAATAAAGCAGAGGTATGTCTCATTCTTGCCCTTCCTTGTCACCTTCTCACCCTTCCTGTCTTGATTGGCAAGCACTTATTTTTGAATTATTTATTGAGTTTGAGCGGCACAGCGGCACAAAGAGGCAGAGAGTTCCCACCACTGGTTTATGCTGCCGGTGTCTACAAAGGCCAGGGCTGGGCTGGGACAAAACCTGGACTTACAAACTCACTCCAGGTGTCCCGGTGTGGATGGCAGGAATCCAGTCATTTGAGCTACAGCCTTCCGGGGCCTGCGCTAACAGAAGGCTAGGATCAGAATCTAGGGGTAGGAATCTAAAAACACAGCACCGCGGTGTGGAACGTAGCTGTGCCTCTTAGCAAGCATCTTGGCAAACATCTTACCCACCTTTTTTGCACATGGGGACACACTTTCATATACTACCTTTGGGAGCATATACTACCTTGGTACACCTTCCAATACCACCTAAATCCAGGATGATATCTCAGTACGGCCTAGACTGTAACACACTCCCAGCAGGAAATGCGACCTTTGCACGTTTTGCCGATTATCTGTCTTCAGACAACACCTGTCAGCCCCTTCCATGCTGCATCTGAGTGTCAGCTTCACCAGGACAGACTCTGTCCCCAGGGAATCCAGAATCCATCTTTGATGTTGATCAGAAGTCAGCAGCACACCTGGGAGGCGGGCGGGAGGGATGTGTACATGGTAGTTAAGGGCATGACAGTCACAACCTCCTGCTAAGGAACCAGAACCATGCCCGTGAAGCTCCAGCAAGCCACAGAACAAAGCAGCCCGGGATCAGGTTGCTAGGTCTTCCACAAAGCAGAGACCCTGCCTGGACATCAGCTCTGCCAGCAGATTCTACGCTTCACCACTGACCTCTGCTGCCACCAAGTGGTCGTTTCTTGAAATCCACGTTGACTTCTTTGAACACTCCTCCGCCTTCAATCCCCTTCTGCCTCCACACCCCCGCGCAATCCACACATGCAGAAATAGAAATGATCGGCACAAACCCTCCCAGGACTGTGCTGTCCCCAAGGCTTTATTTTTAGGATTGAAAAGACTCTGTCCTCTCCTGACTCATGGTCCCGTTGATAAATACACCCTCAGCGGAATGGGCTAAATAAGAGTCATTCCTCATGTCAAGTTTTCTTGCATGAAAGAGGCCCTTGTGACTTGATCCTGTTTTGTCATTTGGCTCTGTCCCCTCCCTGATGTCCCTTCTCCATGGGCAGTGCTACAGCCTGAGATGCTGGGCTAATCATCCCTTCCTCTCCAGTCTAAGGACTGTCTCCCTTCCCCACCTCCCACACACACACAGCCCAAGAACAAGGCATGCAACATTTGTGCATAACGTTCCTGGGCATCGTTCTCCAGAATTACCGCCTTTGACAGTGAGTAGCCTCTTACCAGAGGAGATGTGGAAGGTGCAAGGGCCTGTAGCAGGAGCCAAGGCACGTGATTGCGCTCATCAGAGTGTGCTGTGACCCAAGCGTGTGAGTCTCTAGGAGTCAGAGTCAGCTGCTGAGGTTCATTGTCTACAAACCAGCCAGTCAACTTACTGCTTCCCAAGTCTTCTCGGCGAGTGGAGATGAAGGCATCGCTATCCAGCTCATCTTTGTGCCTCTGCAGATCGCGAGCCCCTAATCTGACAGTCCAAAGTCTGAAACACTCCAAGGTGTGACACATTTTGAGCTCTGATACAAACGCCACAAGAGGGAAAGTTCCACCCTTGACCTCAAGCAATGGGTGGAAGTCAGTCGACACATCATGTCTCTTTTGTGTACATGTGTATACAAGGTGAGCAAAACAGAACAAACCAGGAGAATAAGGACTTTGGGATCATCCAAGAGGTCTATTACGCATTTGCAAATATTTCCAAAGCTGAAAACCATCCCAGCTGGGAGGCCATCTCTGGTTCCAAGCATTTTGGTAAAGGGATGATCTGAGGACTGCAAAAAAGGAGCCAAAGAAATTTTCAAAACTTGAGAGCAGAGGCTGAGAGGGAGAGAGCAGAATGGTCACTGGTTTTCATGTCTCCCTGTCCCCTGCCACCATGGAGGACAGACACTTTGTCGCGGGCATCACCAGCTGTCTTTGAAAGGGTCTCATCTGCCCCCAACTAGCCTCACAGTCTTCCAAATCGTGAGCTAGAAGCGGTCAGCTTCATCGTACAGGTGATTCACACTTCAGTTTCAGAAGGGGCTGAGTCTTTTTCTGAGACGACTGAGCACTTAGAAAGACGATGGCCCCTAAAAGTCTTAGGGACCCAGAGAAACAGTCAGAAGAAAAAGCCAAGCACACAGCCGGCTCACCTGCCCTTCTCCCCACTCTCCGGGAAAAGAAACCCAATCTCCCTAGCCCAGTGTTTGGGCCCCTGGGAGCCTCAGCCTAGGGGTGGCTGACTGGATTATCTTGATGGGGGAAGTGAACCAGATGTCCCCATTTGACCAGCCATGCAGTTGTGTCCAGCAATGCCCAGCTGTTTCAGACTCCATTCACAGAGCTTCTCATTTATCTTACATTTCTCAGTGCCATCGCCAAGCAGCCAGAGGAGAGAAGGATGCTCCATTCCTGACATCAGGGGGGAAATATGAATCAGGAATCTAGGAAATGCCAGAAAGCATTGTTCTCTTACCAGCAGGTGCCCACCCCTCTCTGTCCTCCCTGCTGAACCCTGGGGGAAGGGAGGGGAGGGCACATGATCTGCTCTCCCTCCTTTCTTAAAGAATCTGACCCAGGCAGCTCTACTTTCAGAAAAGATTTGTCCAATTGTTTCTGAAAATCTGATGTGTTTTTAGGGGTCAATCCCATTGAGGAATTGGCTTTTGGGTTTTAGCTGCGTGTCTTTGGGAAATCAGGCAGCTGGATGGATAACTCGGCTCGGCAGATCATCGCAGAGCTCTTAGGTGTCCTTGCCCCCCCATCCCTATCTTAGTGCAGTTCCTTATTGAGTTTGAAAGGTTGCAACAAGTTGCATCTGCAGCTTGAGTGTTGGTCAAGGCAGAGTTACATTGTGGCCATGGTGTTGAAGAGGAACCCATATCCCTCAGAAAGTCTGCCCCTAGAACAGAAGGGGTTGAACAACCCAGCCAGTCTCTCCTTCTGTGCCAGCGTCTGATGTGCCCTTTGCCCTTATGGTGGATAAGGGACCAGGAATAGCCCTTCACTGCCTACCTATAGCACAGGGCACATCCTCCTGCAGCTAGCCGTCTTCCCAGTAAGACACTCAGGCATCCTGCATTTGTCCCAGCACAATAAGGGGCGAACAACAGTGCCCAAAGCCCCTGAACTCTCCCCTCCAAAGCCACCCCCCACGTCACAAGGTCACAGCATGTAAACAAGTCTGTGACCTTTTCAATTCTCTTATCGGCCACTGTCAGTGACCTCGGGAGGATTAAAAATAGGGCCAGTAAAAAGGAATCTCTCTTCAGCATCAGGATGTGAAGCCAAATGTCAGGGTATTCACAGAACGCGCTCAGAATTCCCAATTTAGCAACATGGGGACAGCAGCTCGCCACCCACACACGCGCTGAGAGCCAAGGGAGAAAGAGGCCAGATGGAAAAACAAGAGGTCAGCTCAGGTGTCCGATGCTAGGCGGAGAAGCACCACGGAGACCACCGAAGAGCAAGGAATCGGGGACCTGCGGGTGTTCTCCAGGGGCGCTGTGGTGTGGGAGGGCTTTGCTGTCGGTCCTCCCTGCCCTGACTCCTTGGTTCCCTCTTCAGCCTCATTGAAGCATGGCAGGTAAAAGTGCAGATTCAAGGTGTAGGACCCAGCGATGTGCTGTACACAGAGCAGCGATTTCACAGTGAATGAACATTTAGCATACGATGTGCGTGGGAAGGGTAGCTAAGCCCTCCTTGCTTGGCAAGTGCACAGGGTGGTGTTACAAACTGCATGGGCCTTGCTGTTCCACACACTGCCAGGATCTATCCTCTAACTCCAAGCCTGTACCCTTCAGGCTGCACTTAGGACCCTAAACTACTTTCCATAAGAATTATACCAATATGGCTCGCTCTATTAATTAGCCTGCCTGAGTTTAAATAAATGCATTTTAGATGTGTAAGATTAACCTTAACACTGGTTGAGTCTTAAATTTCCCACTCTTGAAAACTTCCATTCTTAAACCACCTGCCTGTTCTGCTCCAGCCACCAGTTCAGACAGGCTGATAAAACCAGAGCTTCTGAATGTCAGTCTGACTTGTAACCTCTCTGTGCACTCATCAGAATCCTGGATGCTGTCAGGGGGCTGAACAGCACAAGGGCCACATTGCCTCCAGGCCGTGGTCCGACCCCTGGGGGATGGGGCTGCTGCCAGGACTGGGGCACCCACTGCCCAGCCCAGGGGACCAGCAGGAGCACCTTGTCCACTTCTGATCTAATGCAGGAGTCGTGCTGAAGCCAACCAATAAGCACCAGTAAGCGTGAGTCTGGATGCTGGTCTGCAGGGCACACGTCCAGCAGAGATGGGAGGAGACTGGATCTGGAGGAGGACACAGCATGACCAGGAGGCTGCAGCTGGGCGAGCAGGAGGCGGAGGCAGCCCCTGCTGGTGGAGGGACGCAGGAGGAGCCTGGGTGTGGGGAAGTACATGGTGCTCTGTGGCTGGGAACAAGGCCAACTTGAGTCTTCGTGGAGGACATGGGAAGCAGCAAAGGTTGGAGTCAGAGGAGGGGCTGTTGATGTCAGTGTGTGGAGTCCAGGGTGTGCGAGAGACTACGGCGACAAAACTCTGACCTGGTTGCTGTGGGAAATGTGAGAATTGTGTTAGTTTTAATGTGTCTATTTTCATTTATTTGATGGGCACAGCAAGAGAGGAGAAAGAACTTTCATCTGCCTGTTCAGTCCCCTCAAAAGTCCACGGTGCCAGGTCTGCGCCAAGCCAGAGCCAGGAGCCTGGAGCATCTGCCAGGTCTCCTATATAAATGGCAGGAACCCAAATACTTGAACCATCTTCTGCTGCCTCCCAGGGCGCACATTATTAGCAGGAAGCTATCAGGGACAGAGCTGGGTCTCCACCCCACGCACTGCAATATGGAATGAGCAAGTCCCACGTCGTGTGGTTGGAGCTCCATCTTAAACACATTAGCGACTCCGGAAGGGAACTAGGGCGCAAGTCGGCAGAGGGAAGGAGAGCGTGACTCGGACATCTCAACGCAGCAGGAGGTGAGCACGGGACGGCTGCGGCACAGGCACAACTCAAATCGGATCCCAGGAGCGAGGGAGGGCAGCTGTGCTCTACACCCTCAGCGTCACTGCACAGCTCTGCGGATTTGGAAAAGTCGTTTTGATTTCTCTACAGAGCAGCTGGGAGAGTGTTGGAAGCAAGTCGGAAAGATTTGTGTAGGACAGAAAGATTTCTGCCTGTTCAATTGGGAGGTAAGTGGCTGCAATATACGATTATCCCAGCCGGTGGCGCCCAAGGCACGTGTTTGAAACAGCCTCCCCTCCAGGCTGAAGCGAACTTGTCCCCCTTTTTTGTTCCAGAAGATGCAGGCTTTTTGACGAATGTTCTATAACACCCAAGTGTAGAACGACGGAACCGGAGCAGACGGCCTTGACTACAACCGCTGTGCTAGCTGAAAATGGGACAGGAACACAGCACCCCTCTGTTGGTTGTGTGCTTGCCTGCAGTTTGGGGACCTCGGGCACTTTCATGGAAGCCACAGGCCCATCTGGACACAGGAAGAAGACTAGCCTGAAAAAAAAACGACCTCAAAAGACAGACTAGTGACTTTCCCTTACTGCACCAGCCCTGGGAAAGAATTATGAACCCTGGACCTAAATGGAGCAAAACAGCTGGCGAATTGCTCGCTGCACACCCCGGTCGGGAGGTGAGGCTTACGGAGCAAGCTGCAGAAGCCCCAGTCAGCTATGACTGTCGAGGGAAAAGAATGACAAAATCTCCATCTCCTTCACAGCAACCCCACTAAAAAGTGACTATCGAGTCTCTAACACCCCTTCCACGGAACTGGCCATAAAGTTTGTCTCGAGTTCAGAGGAGAAAGAGGCTCCTAGGAGAAGGGACAAAAGCTCAAGGCTGCATTAAACACGTGCTTGGCATCAAAATACCAACACACGATGCACAGGACGCAGGAAGTATGCAAAACTAGAAATGGGTGTTGGGCCGTAAACGTCACTCTGAGGCCTCCTTAGAAGCCCAGGCAAGCGCAGAGCAACAGGTGTGCCCCAGCCGAGCCTCCTGGGACTGCCCCTTTCATGGTCCCAGTGTAGACGAGCCTGTGATAAAACTGGTAGGGACAAGGCCAACAAGCATTACACCCTTGCCTTATTTTAAGGGATGCCGATTTTACAAGACACATCCCACTCATGTGTAGTTTCTCCAAACAAGGCAGTCTCCAAACTCCCAGGAGAAAAATCCCAAAAGCCCTAAGGAGTCCAATGCCTTCCCACCAGTGCCACCTCTTGTTGGCCAGGTGAGGGCGCTGAATCCCAGGGAGTGACGGGCAGGAGGCGAGCTGAGCTTCCCAAGGCCACAGGCTGTGAGAATGAAGGAAGGCAAGTGGTGGTAAGTGCATGGTGACTCTAAGATGACCCAGGAATCACAGCCGCGATGCCAAGCTACGTGAGGCTGACATTGTCATGTGCTTGCTCACTCCTCAGATGCCCACGATGTCCCCCATCTGGGGCTGTTAAGGCCGGCAGTCGCAAGTCAACGTAAATCTCTCCACGTTGGTGGTGGGCACCGAGTTCCTGGATCTTCACCGCTGCCCCCCGATGTCTGCATCAGCAGGAGGCTGGAATCTGTGGCCCCTGGAGCTGGTGTGAGATACCACACCCGGTCCCTCGGATGGCAGATGCTGGCGTCGTAAACCATCAGGCCACCTCATTGCCTGCAGCGGCTTTCAATCCCCCCACCACTCCCCCAAACCCCGCTGATATCAAAGTTTCTAGCCCAGGGTCCACATTTGGAGTATTGAGACTCAAAAAGTGATTTTCCTATTCCTCAATGAACAGGCAGGAGCCACCATGGTGGATCTTAACCAGCTTCAGGGCTGTTTTCCCAGAGAGGCTGTTCACACACATCAGAGTCATGGACCACAGTGAGCATGTCAGGCTAAGCCAGCCAGAAGCCCAGCATCATTCCAGGATGCCAAGGCCTTCCAGGGAGCAGCCTGCTTGGCACTCTTGCTCTCTGGGTTGGAAATAGGAGAAGGCATAGGAGACCGGGGATGGCAGGCGAGTCGGAGAAGGCTAGGCAATACCTTAACGTGAGAGGGGTGCGTCATGTCCCACACTGAAAAGAGAGGTAGAAAACCATTCTAAAATTGGCCTTTCTTCTCCTGGGAAAGGCGGCTGCTTTCCCAACAGGCACGAGTTCGAGGAGCAGTGGGAGCAGAGGAGGTTGGACCAATCCCTGTAATGCACCATTACCTTCTATGATGGATGACCTCTCCCTGGGGCCTCCACTTCTGGCCCGGCTTCCAAGCGCTGGCTCCGGCCCAGAGCGTCTGGGAGCCTGTACGGCCCTGCTGACAGGGAGGGCACCGGGAACCAGCCCCTGGGTTGGGTTCCCAGCAGCACTGCTGCTGTTCTAATTATACCAGTCTCTTGCTCCCAGGACGGACACAGACTTCTCCAGACACTTCATAGATGTGTTTCTTTCCCCACCAGCACGTGGCTATTGGATACAGGCAAGGTGCAGCTCATTCCATTCTAAAAGGAAGCCTACGGCAGCCGTGGTAGTCACACCTGGCATGTCTTCTGCACGTCTATCTAGGAAGGTTTGGGAAATGCCTTTCCCAGCTCACGTAGGAAATCAAAAGTCACGAGACACAGTAAGCCCTACCAATTTAGTGCCTCTCCCACAGAGGCACCAGCATGGACCCACAAGGGGAACTCGCTCCACCTTTGATTAGACCGCGGCAAGAGCAAACAGGTGCGGAATAAGCAGATCGAGATCTAGAATGGAACAGAATAAACCCCGCTTGTGAAGACTGGGGAACCTCCAACACGTCTCCCTGTGCGCTGTCCTGTGGAGGACAGAAATAACACAACAAAGAGCTGGTATAATGGCTTTGGGTGTGTACCCAGCCCTGTGATCTCCAGTGGCCAGAGCTCCATGTCAGGAGCCTGGAGAGGCAGCAATTTGGAACCGTGTTCCCCTGGGAGAGGTTTAATCCTGAAGTGTAGCTTCTGAGACAAGGTCTGCAGTCCCCCTGGATAGCAAGTTGACACTGAAACGTATTAGTGGACAGAATGCACGAGGTAGCCTGTGGTGGGGGAGAGCAGAGCTCCTGTTCTCATGGCATTTGAGCACACCTCAGGGAGGGCTGACTTGTTAGTTTCATCTCCTGAGATCCTGAGTATGAGTTGGCGTGCAGGCCTCTCAGAGGATCCCAGGATGCAGTCAGAACAGGCAACCTCCGAATAATGGGGATGGGGCAGACACAACGCCACATGGGTGGGCATCTCCTTACTTTAGCTGCCTCCTTTCCTCAAGCTTTGGGTTATCATGGGAAGTTTCAAATATTTAGAAAATAGTTGTGTTCCTACTTCTCCAATCTAACGGATTTTCTTTTTTTTTTTTTATTTTGACATATTCGTTCCAAATATTTTTTTACCCGAACAGAAACTGTAGATAGCAAAATGTACATGTGGGAGCCCCCTCTCTCTTTCCAAAAAAATAAGTCATGCTCTTGAGGTCAGTGCTGATTCTTCTAGGGCCCAAATCTGCTTTCCCACAAACGTGTAAGCTTGCACGGCTTGAGTCGTAGTGCATGTCACGCACTCTGCTTGCCTGAACGGCCTCTGAGAGGTTACCAATATCATGGACTTGAAGTACGGGCGGAGGCCTAGGTTAAGGATTTGCCACGACTATGGTGGAATCTTCCATGCAGGGCTCAGGTGAGCCCCTCCCAGGCCCCGGTGGGCTCCTAGGCTGCTTTGGAGTGGGCTTACGCTCAGGCTTCCTGTGGCTGCAGGAGTCCGCACTGTTGTCCAATGGTACATGAGAGAGCGGCTCATCTTGTAGTCCCCTTCAAAGTCTGGATCCTCCCACACACTTAGAAAATCCTGGGCCTGACCTCTCAGGAGGTCTCCCAGGAATGGAAGAACTGTCTGGATCAACAAGAGCCAGGGAACTGTCAGCAAATGTCCCTTGTTTCTGTGGCTGTGGAATTTCCATCCTGTCTTTTTGCTTTTCCAAAAATACAGGATTAACCACACTGAACTTCTTCACTGTTGTAGCGCTGAGGATAGACAAAGATGGACAGGAGACGAGCTGTGCGTGTGGCGCCTACCCACAGACCACAGCATCTCTGGCTGGACTGAACCCTCAGGCTTCTGTTATACCTGATGTAACATGCGGGCTCCTGGTAAAGTGATGCGTCTGTAGTTCAGATCTCCCTGCTCCACCATCCTTCCTTGCCTCGTGTGCATCAAGTGCTTGCCCTTTGCACATCACATAGCTTGGCATCTCTCTCTTGTAGGAAGTATAAGGGTCTGCAGGTATTGACAACATGCAAGCCTCTCTCTGCCCCTCCCCAGCCGCAGGGTGCAGATCCTAAGGAGTCATGGGGAGAGCCGAACAGTGCCAGCAGTGAATTTTCAGAGATTCCAGAGAAATAGGAATATAAGGGACCCAGAATGTTCCTTGGAGACAAGGAGCTGAAGTTGGGCCCACCCGACTACTAGAGCTTAAACCTATTCATTTCTTGCAGTCGCTTATTCACAACCACCTCATGCAAAATGGCCCGAAGAGTTTCCAGAGGAGTCTCCCCAGTCGTCCTACTCTTTGGAACACAAAATGAGTGCACAGGGTAGCCATGCCAGCTCTTTGCAAAGCCATGCCAGCTGCTGTGTGGGTAAGGAGAGTGGGAAATAAGCAGATGGAGAGGGTGGAAGATCCCAGATGTAAGGCGTCTCCACTCATCAGCTGTGAGGCCAGGGGTGGCGTGTGCTCCGCTCTGAGAAAGGCGGCAGCAACAGGAGCTGGAAGAGGCGAGCCCAGCCTGAGCCTCAGCCCTGCCATGCTGTAGGTCACAGACCGTAACACTGCAGCCTGGGTTGGACCAAGAGAAGGTGAAGGAATCCCATGATGCGACAGATACCCAAGAGTCCAGCACATGACAAGCTCCAGGGCATAACTCATTCCTGATTCAGGTAGAGATGTTGTCTGCTCTTCTCAAGGGAGAAACCAATAGACCCAGAATAAAGTTTGGGAGATGCTTGAAGTATTTGTAATGAGAGGGGTTTTTGTTTGTTTGTTCATTTTAAGATTTAGTTTTATTTAGTAATTTGAAAGAGATACAGAGAGTGAGAGCGAGAGAGAAAAAGGGAGATCTTCTATCTATTGATTCATTCTCCAAGTGGCTGGAGTCTTACTCTCCAAAGCCGGAACCTGGAATCCCACCCAGGTCTCCCACACAGGTGGCAGGGGCCCAGATGCTTGGGCCATCTTCCACTGCCACCCAGGTGCATTGACAGAGAGCAAGTTGAAGCTCATCTGGGATGCTGGCACCTTCGGTGACGGCTTAACACCCTGCACCGCAACACTGGCCCTTGATAGTTTTGCACTGTATTTTGGTCTCTCACCAATGTGAACGCATTAAGTTTACACAGACCTCCAGGATTTAAGCCACACAGTGAGTGACCCCTCCTGTAGGTTAGAGCCCAGTCCCTATTGGAGACTGACAAACGCCACAGGATTTCCTCCATGCTGGCATCGTCCTCACGTATGCTGGATCATATACCAACACTAACTGCAACAACAAGCGCTGGGTCCTGATACACATCTCTCTTCAGCGTGTAAAACAGCCTTTGCAATGATCATGCCAGAGAATGCGGCAGAGGGCCCATCTGAGAGGAGATGCCTCCAAGCTTCAAGAAACAATACCACATTTATCTGCATCGTCACAAATAGCATGGCACAGCTATACAGGAAAAATGTGACCAGAGCAATCCAACTATGCTTGGACAGAAAGCTGAGCCTGGGAGCACTAACATGAAAAACAAAAAAAATCTCTCAATTATCTCATTGTTTGCAATGCCCTGGGCTGGAGGTTGACCTGAATCTAAACCAAGCCTCGTCCTTCCTTCCTCATCTTTAGACTTCTCTGCCTGCCATGCACTCTGATGGTTCTTTGTCCCAACTATTGATGTTGGCCAAAGTCTTAGCAAGCCTTATGGGTGGGCCTCAATGAAATATGCACTTTCCAAGGTGTGTGTGTGTGTGTGTGTTGGTATTTGTGACTCAATTAAGTCTTTTGTTTGGATGTATCTGCTGCTGTCTTGAAATTTTTCCTCTAAATGGAAAAATAACTTCATCCATGAGCTTCCAGTTGCCACCTTCTGGCCTTTGGGAAATGGTGGTCCTCGTGGGCCTGAGGATCACTTTGAAGCTGTGAAAGTGGCCCTGAGCCCCCCTACTACTTGAAGATGCTGGAAGGAAAACATAAAGGGAATGCCCAAGCGGCCTTGTTTCCTGCTTCTTCCTCTTCTCCTGTTCCTTGCTCTAGGCTGTTGAGCTACAAGCAGCTAAGAAAGGTCCTTTTCCGTGGCTCCACCTGGCACACTCCCACCCGCATGCCCGGCCATCTCATCTCCAAGGAATCCAATGTGGAAGCTCTCAGGAGGCAAACTGAGAGGGGCAGACCCATTGCAGAATCGCCTAAGTGAAGGCAAAGCTGCACTCGGTGGAAAAGATGGGCTCCAGCTGCTCTGCTCTCCAGGTAGTTGTGGGCAAGGTGATAGCATCACTCAGGTTTGTGAGAGAGGTGGAGGGAGCAGAAAAGGAAGACAGCATCCCTAGGCATGAAGTAAAGAGGGCTGCTCTGGCTGTCGCTAGGAAATGCTGTGACCTGGTGGAAAGGTGACACCCCCACCATCTCCATGGGCAGGACTAGCAAGAGTGTTTAAATTGCTGAAGATGGAGCCCTGGAGGCCCCAGCATCCGTCCAGAGTGCTGAGGCTTGCTCTCATCTTTAGGGTGGGGAAACCCAAGGCTATTGTGTCAGGTTCTGTGTTTTGAGATCTGGACTGTCACATCCTTGTCTTTTGCCAGCCTTGGCCTTGGACCACAGCAGTTCCTGCATCAAGGCCATGCCCTGTGTCAGGGACACTCTGCTTCTCTGGACACTGAAATAGGCACTTCCTACCCAACCGCAGTTACATAGGAAGATGGAAGAAGATAGGCCAGCCTCAGCGTTGCTATGGAGAGGTGAAAACAACCACAGGAGAGTAGTGTGTAAATTGCCAAATGCCACTCAGTCTCTCGTGAAGTGTTTGGAGCAGAGGTTGTGATGAGGATGGTGGGAGGCTGTCAGCACCCTTTTTTCCTCCTTAATCAGTCTTCTTGGTTGTCCATTTGAATAATTGCCCATGCTAAGCATAGGTACTTTTGACAGGTGGAAGCCAAACTGACCAGCCTTTCTAACAACGAAATGCTCCACAATTCCCCATTTGTAAGTAGGTCGCTGCTGCCAGAACAGCTCAAGTCCTGCATCTGATGCTGCCTTGGGCCACCCCTAGCCTGGCCCTCTGCAGCCCTTTGTCGTCTGCTCCACTGAGCAGCCACTCAGAGGCAGGAAAGGCTCCAGTTTGGACAAGGTGCTGATAAAACACACCAAAGACCTGGGGGCTGCATCCGGAACAGGTGGGGGACTCTGTTCTTACCCCAGAACTAACCGCCTTGTAACCATCCATGGCTGAAGCTTCCTGGTCTTCAACTTTCTTAGCTACCAAAGGCATTGGGTGTAGGGTTTCTAAGCCTTTGGTCAGGCCCACACCAGGAAAGACCCAGCCAGCCACCGCAGGCGGGCTGATGTGCTGTTCCATGATGATCCCTACTTTCTGAGAGGCAAGAGTCTTGATGATTTCCACCCCTGACCTGTGATACCTCAGACACTGAAACAAGTGCTTCATTTACTTTTAAAACATGTATGTATTTCAGTTAGAGAGAATCAGACATATCTCCCATCTGTGGGTTCGTTCTTCCAGTTGCCCTCAAAGGCTGGGGCTGGACCAGGTCAAAGTCAGGAGCTGGAGACCGTATCTAGGTGTCCTCATGGGTATCAGATGCCCAAATATGTGAGTTCTCACCCGCTGGCTCTGTGAGTGCACATTTGTAGGGAGCTGGAATGAGGACACAGAGCTGGAGCCAGACCCCAGGTACTCCCACGTGGAATGCAAGCATCTCAGCAGGCATTTCCTCCACTCCACCAAACTCTTCCCTCTGGACTTGGAATCTCATCTTTCTCGCATACACATTAGCCCAGTAGTGTAAAGCGTATTTTAAAAACTGATTGTTTGTTAAAGGCTCTTGGGTCCTTGTCCTCCTCTCCAAGTCCCCTCCTCCACCCTCCCCCATTGATTTCCCCTTCTAGTGTTACAATGGGTGGTCCTTCATGAGCAGTCGTTAGTCCATCATTCTGCTACTGAAGTGTTTCTCAACATTGTAGGCGTGGACAATGCCAGAGTCCAGCATCCTACTGTCAGGATGTTTTCCACTGTTTCATGGGAGTCCATCTTTGGTCTGGATGCAGAAAGACATACTGCACTCTGTCTCCACGTGTGGACGTGTCAGTCTCCGCTACTCTTCTATTGCACAGCCCCTTAACTACAGAGCCAGTGGACACAGGCCACAACGGGGAGAAAAACTGAACGTTTTCATCAACTGAAGGTAAACAACAGAGCATATATATTTTTTTAAGCCAAAGGGACTAAAACTCTAATAGCTCAAGTGGTAAACTTCATTGCAAAGAGCAGGGATTGTTTTTAAAGGTGAGCCTTTCTAAATCTAAAGACCATGTGGACACCAAGCTGCTAGGATTCCAGGCAGTGCCCTGGAGAAAGAGCGCAGTACCCTGCAGACAGACATGGTGGTATCCTATCACATCTGTGTTTATCCTCTTAATACCTGCAGGTCATTCGCTAGCAAGAATGCGGTGAGAATGTAGCTATCTACTTAGAGACAGTCACTTAGCTGCTAAATGAGGAGGCAGGAGTGGCATCTACAGTCCTCAACTCCTGATCTTAAACTGCAAGGTCACAGTTGGAGAAAGGACACAAGGCACCCTGGGTCCTCTGTCTCCAACTTCCCAGTTCCCAGCCACAGTCTACATGGTGACTGTTCCAGAATAAAGATGATGGGCCAGCACCAAAAAGTTGACTCTGTCTGCTTCTGGCCCACAGTTCTTCCTGTTTTCTCCTCCTAAAACTCCTTCCCGTGGCTCATGCGGCCCTGCCGAGACCATCCCCAAATCCTGTCCCTGGTCTCATTGTGGGACTTGATGTCCAAGAGGTAGTGTCAGAAAGCCTGGGGCTTTGGTGGGAGTGCAGCCCACCAACCTATGAGTAGGGGTCACTCAGAGCTGCATGAGAACCTGAATGTCTGCAAGTTCCCAACTTCAGCAACCTGGACTCTGCCAATTCCTGCTCTCTCGAAGCTCCTCTCCTGATGTGCAATATGGAGAGGACAGCAGCCTTCATCCTCTGGGGTTATACCAAGGATTAAATGGATTACGTATGTTTATTGTGAGCTTACCCTCTTTGATGGGGGTTGCTTGTAGTTTTAAGTGAAATAACCCCATTTGGACATGGAAAGCATAGCATCTGGTTCAAGAAGCTTCATCAAATGCTCCTGTCCGTCTTGCCCATCCACCTGTCCGTTTTGCACTGAGAAAGTCGAGGTGATGTTGTTGTGCTCTGTATTAGCAGCACTGCCGATGTCTGGGGTATTTAGCAGGAGCTCCGTACATACTGGATGGAAAAAGAAAAGTACAGGAAAGAAAAAAGATACACAGTTTTAGCATGTGCTTGAGTGCCTACAGATGAACAAGAGTTCAGTGGTTAATAACATTAGCATTGCCATTGGTTAGCAACACCACATAAATGAATATGCAATTTATAAACACATGATGAAGATACAACCCTGATAACTCTAAAGCTCCCCGATTGGGCGAATGAGATCTCTTATCCCACAGGCTGTATTATCCGGGCTTCATCTCATCCATTGGCCTCCAGCCATAAATCCTGCCTAGACCTGTCGGAAGGAGGAGACATGCCCCCTTTGAGTCCCCTCTGAGTTGAGCAAAATCAGAGAGATGAGCACTGCTCCGGGAAGAGACAGAAGCCGGACCTACACCTGTTAAGAAAACACAATGATGGGCCTGGTGCTGTGGCCTAGTGGCTAAAGTCCTCATCTCACACGCAGCAGCATCCCATATGGATGTCAGCAGCCCCACTTCCAACCCAGCTCCCTGCTTGTGGCCTGGGAAAGCAGTCGAGGACGGCTCAAAGCCTTGGGATCCTGCACCCACGTGGGAGACCTGGAAGAGGCTTCTGGCTTCTGGCTTCAGATTGGCTCAGCTGCATCTGTTGTGGCCTCTTGGGGAGTGAATCAGCAAGCAGAAGATCTTTCCTCTCTGTATATCTGACCTTCCAATAAAAATAAAATAAATCTTAAAAAAAAAATATGTCGGCAATGAGGACACGTGGATTTCTATAGTCTGTCTCTATCAGAGGACCTCAGGGACTTTGGACAAAGAGTCCTACGATCTCTGCTTATGGGAGATAGCCATATTTCACTCCTTAGAGACCAAAAAAATAATGCAGGCAGGACATGGGATGTGACTGGCGCACGCACAGCCAACACAAAAGATCGTGTGGGTATTGGGTTTGTCGACTCCCAACCATCATGGCGTCTCCCTTTGGACCTTCAGCTGGGGGAGGGGAAGGTAGATTTTAGCACGCTGTACACAGATCTTATTTTCTCATTCACATCCCTTGGGTTCTGAGCAACTGAGTGGGTGATTTCCTGCCAGGAAAAATTAGTCAGGAGTTACACATTCTAAAGACTCGATCCTCTGTGGCGCCTCTGACATAAGAACTCACCAAAAAGCAAACAAATACCTACGGCATGGCTTGAATGACAGCTGCAAAACTGAATTTTTTTTTTTTTTTTTACAAATCTAGCCTATGAAAAACATTATCCCTCCAAATACAGCTCTCTGTTACAGAGTATCTGAAGCCTTTTGCTCATGTTCTCTGATTATATTATCTCACAACAACCTCAGCAGTTAGGGATTTTTTTAATTATTATTTTTACGTGTCAGAAAATGCAGTCCTACCGAGGGGAAGTTGCCTGCTCAGACTTCGCTCGGCTCACCAGTGACCGAGCGGGGGCTCAAACCCAGCCCCACGTGAGCCTAGTGACTGAACTCGCAGCTGCTCTCCCAGGAATATTTCTGGGGCTATTATGTCAATTTGATTATGCCCAAATTTAATAAGTTTTCAGCCATGATTTATGACCCA
The DNA here is from genome assembly GCF_017591425.1 of Ochotona curzoniae. NCBI lineage: Eukaryota > Metazoa > Chordata > Mammalia > Lagomorpha > Ochotonidae > Ochotona > Ochotona curzoniae. The sequence goes on along the minus strand of NW_024465654.1, from coordinate 1,904,996 downwards.
CTTATAATATGAAAGCCACTCCATGGAGATTATAAAGCAAACAAGGATGCTGAAGGCACAAAGCGGAGCCTGAGGGTTCTCGGGGGTGCAGAGAAGACAGGGCTCTGCACAAGAGAGGTTTGTAATCAAAGTGGCATACAAGGTCAGGTGCAGGTGGTTCCCTCCTCCCAGCAGGAAAACAGGACTGATTTCACACACATGCAGGAGAGCAATGATGGGGAAAAGCCCCCTTGGCTGGGAAGGATTCATTTCATGGCAATAAATACTGAAGAATGCATCCCATCTCTACAGCATCTCATTGCAGTCAGTCTTCCACCTGACACATGTAGATGGCGTTAATGACCCCACTGCAAGTAGGGTGTGCACACTGCAAGTAGGGTGTGCACTCTAACCTTGTCCCCAGTAGAACTGTCAGAGAAGCGTCGACTCACCTCCGTGTTTGCATGTGGCTTCCTCTGGGATGAACAGTATGCTTTCAGAGCTCTGAAAGGATGTTCATTGTCAAGTTTTTAAACAATTGTTATTGCTAAAAATTATCTGTTCTAGGAGGGGGAATATTCATTTCTTTCAAAGAGTTCATAACTCATCTAGAAAAACTCACGGATACATCAATTACTTCGGAAATATGGCCAGAAATACAGAGACAGACAGGATCTAAATTGTCCCTATTCTCATGGAGCTCACATCTAGCAAAAGCTGTTTTCAGCATAGGAACTAAGAAATGAAGCAGGGCTGATGAAAACACATAATTAGAGGATAAAGGACAGCTCTTACCAATATCTAGGAATAGTTGGAATGAGCATCTTTCTCAGGTAAACTCCGTGGGTCAACAAGGATCCTATGAGAGGAATCTGGAGATATTTCAGAAGACAGCCACTCTATAAGGAGTCAGATGCAAACCCAGAGCATGTTGGTCTTACTGAGTTGACATTCTGTTACTTGATAACAGAAGCAATGCAGGTGAATGCTGTTAGATGAGCCAGCTGGCACCACAAACTGGAAACCTCTGGTCCTGCAGAAAGAGTTGAAGGCAGTGTGCTATTGAGTCCTGTGGCCTAGCCCAGTGAAAGAGTCAGATCCTGGTCCTAGCCCCAGCCCCTAAACAGATTTGTAGGATTATTTGATCTGTGTCTTTGTACCCCCATCACTTTCACAATAGGCTAAGCTATGCAAAATCAGACCAGAGCTTTTCCTCACTTGGCAAAGAGCAGGAAGTCCAGAAATATTTGCTGAATGGGTGAATTAGTCTCCACCGTTGACTTACTGAGAGAGATGACCATGAGCTGTGCTAGAAACGATTAGCCCAGTGCCGAGTGTGTGAGCCAGCCTGCTCGGTATTAAACCCCGACTCTCTGTCATTCACTTCTGATGAGATCCGAAGCAAACATGTCATGACTGCCTCTTTTTGGAACTCTAGATGGCCATGAGAATACTTATTCTATGTAGGTATTTTCAGGGGCGCAGGAAAGAAGACATGTAACACAGCTGTCTGACAAACATCACCACTCAATCAGTGCTAACTGGCAGTTCAATGGCACATCATGCATGACTAAGGGAATAGTCTAGATTTTGCTCTTTGCAAATTACAGAATAAAAGATCCAAAGACATAGTTTGGGGAGCTAAAATAGGAAAGATTTTCCAGCTTTGTTTTTTCAAAGATTTATTTATTTCTATTTGAAATGCTGGAGAGGGAGTGGGAGGATGAGAGAGATTTTCTCTCCACTAGTTCACTCTCCAGAGGACTACAGTGGCCAGAGTCGTGATGCCAGGAGCTTCTCCTAGATCTCCCGCATGGGTGCACAGATCCTCAGGTGATAAGCAGCCTGTAAGCAAGCAGCTGAGTGGGAAGCGGAGCAGCTGGGACACAAACCAGTACTGACAGGTAGAAGATTAACCTGTTGAGCCACAGCACTGACCCCAACTATACTTGTTAAACAAAAGTAGAAACTGTATCCACAGAGGGTGACTTGAAAACCCGACAAAGGGTGGACACAGACACGGTAGCATAATAGACAATAGGACTAGGGAAGGAACTCGGATAGGGGCTGCTGGGACGTTTAATGGTGCATGGCTGACTAAAGACATCTAGGATTCAAGGCATTCCAGTGACAGCCGATTTGGACCCAGCATGGGGGCTGAGCCATGTCTCTAGCACAGGTTGGACAGAGCACCTTGCAAGGCTGGGCTGGGGGTTATCGGTGGCTGTGCTGCGATGTAAGTGAGCAGAGAGGAGAGGAGACTCCTCAGATAGCGCAGGGGTGTTGCAGGAGAGCCCCTGTTTACCTTCACCATTGCAAACCCTTGTGTTGGTTTCCTGCCTTGAATCTCGCATGGTATTCTCATCAACTCCAGAATACTTTCCTAGGGTTATCTCCCACTTGCAAACCTCTACAGCTGCTTGGACTTAAAGCAGAACAAATGATCTCGATCTCCCAGTCAGCTGTTAGAAGCCCATGGTAGACCAGGCTCCACTTGCCTCCTGAGTTTCACTCCCATAATCCCAGCAGCCCTTACAAACTGCTCACAACCAGTAGGATCAGCTCTCACTGTTCCCAGAGCTTCTTCCATTCATCCATCTCCAGCCACACTTTATTAGAATTTCTCCTTCTTGTTGCTGAGTTCTACCTCCTCCGACTTGGCTCTTCTTGTCACTCTCCTTGGGGCTTCTTACAAGAGCCTCAGGAGATGCACCTGTGCTCCGGAGCTGTTTGTGCTACCAGGTCCTAGTCTTTGCAAATTCAAGGGACAAATACAAGGAAGAGGAGGCCCGAGACCTGCTTTGCACGGAGTCAAATCCAAGTTGCAATCTTGGGATGAAGTCAATACATGCCTCCACGCGAGGAGACCATTGACCTTCTCAGCCTCCATCTGAAAGCTGGAACTTTCTCTGCTCTGCTGCCTGGGAATGTCGGCAGCTTGCCAAGGAAATCACGTACTTTCAAAACACATCCAAGCTCCTCTTGTCAAAAAGTGTCAGAGAAAAGGCAGAGCAAGCTCTTGGGAACTCGGTGCTGACACCTGATTTGTAAATGTCACGTAGGCCCATGGGGAGGATGTCGGTTCAGATGCAAGTGGCCCCTGTTTCAATGCAATGAAAATTCGGGTTGTTCCATCTTTCCTTCTTAGGTCAGCTCATGCACCATATTTTGAAACTTATAAAAAATAAAAATGTTTATAAATCCACTTGTCCCTCCCACCCAACACATTCTAACACATACACCAAAAATCTCTTTTTCTTTCTCTTTCTCTATATATGCATATGTATGCATAATATGAACTTATATATGTATAAGTTCATTTGTTTTTATCTATTTAAAAGGCAGATTGTGTGTGCATGTGAGTACACACACATATACACATCTCAATCTGCCTTTTAAATAGATAAAAATCAATGAACTTAAAAAGTAAGTTCAGAAAATGATAAATGCTGTGAAGGAAGTGGAGTAATAAACCATCAGAGAGTGGAGGACTTTTCTAGCTTTCCAAAATGCTGAGACACCAAGGGTTTTCAAATATACATAGAAAATGTGCATTAGGGGGAAAAAATGCACAGATTTCAAAAAGTGATTGCAACAAAATTAACTCCTCTTTTAATTCCAGTCTTCCATGAACTTTTGGAGTATTCTTACCATAAGAGATTCTAAGCGTCCCGTGAAGTGAAGGACCTGCCTCCAACCCTGGGGTCACACAGAGGATTTGTTAACAACCCAGGACTGCTGTCCCTGTCACTTTCTATGTCTCTTCATAAAGGGCCGCGTTTCATTCGTAGGGATGTTGCTCAGAAGATTCTGAATAGAGATGACCAGGACAGCTAACACTGTTCACCATTTAATAGGGGACAGGCAGTGGGCAAAGCCTTTGCTGCACACTGTTTTGGTTAATTTTCACAATCACGCATTGAGGAAGTAAGCTGTTGTCCCTGTGTGACAGGGAGAACAGAAACAGAGGCGTTGGGATTCAGATTTGGGTGCTCTACATCTGAACCCCCTCATCTCAACGTCCACACTGTGACATGCATGCAGGGACGGCCCTTCCACCTGATAACAGGACCCTTTGATTTCTAGGAATGAGGTGTAAGTGAATACTGACTGTTTGTTGCAGGCCTGGGGATGTTTGGATCCATACACTAAGCTGCATCTGGTTCATGGTCACATACCAACAGCCTCAGCTCGTTCAATGTCCAAACAAACAGCTGTTTGCCACAGCCAAGCAGCAGCTTGCTGAGTGTTTTAGCTTCTGAAGTTGGATAAATCAAATAGTTAAAGAAAAGCATTGTTTTTCCTCCTGGGTAGTTCATCTGGAGAGGAAGTAGTGTGACTTGGTAAATTCCTATCATTGTTTCATAATCATGATAAGCTGAGTATAATAGTGACAAGTCTTGCATGCTGACCACTTGTCAGACCTGTGTGGGGAATGAGGCTCAAGCTGGGATGTGGTGAGCATCCAATGTCATGTTCTGGGCTTCACTCCGGCTGCTCCCCACCATTCAACCCTCCCTGATCTCCCAGGCACAGAAGTTCCCTGTAGCTTTGCTCAGATGGGTCCTTCTCCTGGGGATCACCCAACAACTCTTCCCTGGATCTGTCAGTCTCCTTCTCTGAGTCACAGTTGAATCACAGCTATCCTCAAGGAAACAGGCTTTTAAAGGAATGCATCCATTGTAAATGAGAGAGAGAAAGAGAGAGACATCAGACTCTAACCATACACTCTTTGACACACGCTGTCCAAGGGTCTCACTGATCTCCATGTCTCTTAATGATCACATCACTGTTTCTTGACCTCTATCCAGTCTCTTTCAACTCTAAAATACAGTGTTCACACACATCTCCTTTAGTGACCACACGCAAGGGTGGCCCAGGGCTACTACTAGATACCAGTAATCTCCAACTCACAGGAAGACTTAATCATTGGCTTTGCCTTTTTGGCATTTGTCCAAGAAGGATCCAGCAGATCAGGCCCTCTGTAGGCAGGGGGTAGGCATTGGCATTGCAGCATCCCACTTCAGAGCTGCAGAACAAAGACCTCTGGCTGGCTCTAGAAACCTTCATGCTCCCTCAGACTCAAAACTTCCCTGGTGGTCGCCCACTGTCAACATCTGGAACCCATTTCTTCTCTAAAAAGCTACCCAGAGAGAACCGGCTGAGCTGTGCTGGGCCCCATGATGTGGTCACAAGCACCCAGGGCTTCGGGAAGTTATGTGGGAGAGATTCCCACGTAACTGGATTAACCAGTAAGGATAACCTGAGTGGAGGATACCAGTCGAAGAGGAGACATTCAAAACACTTGGAAATCACTCGAGTTTTATATCCTAACATCAAGGGCCAAGGGAAATAGCATACCTTTATGCGTTCTTAAGTCTGTGCTTTGATTGGCATTATTTTTGCTTTAAATTCCATCTAGGAAAGACACATACTCTTGTCCAGTCCTTAGAATGCTGAAGGTTTCCTCTAGTCTCAGGTTGGAGACTTGAAGGTCATTCCCTTCCTATTTCCTATTTTTAATCTTTTTTTCTTTAAATTGAAGAGATGCTAAGTAAAAAGCAAGAGACCTGCAGTCCAGACTGGTCCATGCTGTGAGCACACCAGGAGCCCTCAAAGGCTGCACCAACCCAGGACCTCTCGGCAGATGGAACAGAACCAGGTGATGTGCACATCCCAGGCTGCCCATGCAATGTGATGTCCCAAAAGAGACTGCAGGCCAGAGGAAGAAGGAAGCCCACCCTCCGGGGCAGCCAGGCCCACTGACAGCAACAAGCAGTGCAGGGGAATCATACACACTGGCCCGAATCCCAGGAAGAATTTCTAGAAGGTCTTTGTCTTTCTCCTAAAACACTCTGTCCCACATCTACATACATAACCCTAAATTTTATGAGGACATAGAATTCAGATAAATTGTCCTTCTCAAGCTATCCCTGGGCTAAGAAATGCCAGCATGCGATGCCCTCCTCCCAAAGCCAAGGGCTGGCATTTACAGTAAACACAAGCAGAACTGAGCAAAGTGAAATTGGGAGAGACAGATTAAAGCTTCCTCAGGCATGACTGGGTCCCCAGGACCTTGTGACAGATACATGGATGTGACAAGTAAGTGCAGCACTGAAGCTGTGGCCAGTGGTTATGATTTTAACAGATTATATATTAAAGGGTTACATAAAAATGATGTTACGTGTAGCATCATTGCCTTGGTCTTATCTCTTAACCTACAAAGCTTTACTCTGTGGTCCTTTGCAGAGATAGGGACAATCCCTGCCCTAGACAATGGCTGGTTTCCTTCTTCCCCAACCCCTTCCCGCTTGAATGATGAAGAGTGAGGACCGGGCCAGGGTCCTCCTCCAGCCAATCAACCTCACCTGCCTCATCTAGAATGCCCTCTCTTTCCCCAGCTCCCTGCAAGGGGCCTAAATTGCTTTTCTCCCCCTCCTCCAGTACCCACCTAGTGCTTCAGTGAGGTGCTTAGCTTTGCAACTCTATGCAAGTTGCTTGAGCACATCCACATGTGGGTTTCTCATACTACTCATTTTCCATGGGCATTCTGAACACTCCTCATGTGCATGGATTTTTTTTAAAAAAAACATTTACTAGCATAATTTTTCTTCACTTGAGAGTAAAAGAAAACACCTTCCATGCTCTGGTTCATTTTTCCGATGCCTGCAATGCCCAGGGCTGAACCAAGCTGGAGGAGACAGTGTGTAATTCCACGCATGTTTCCCACTTGGGTTGCAATTTATTCAACCATCACTGTGGCCTCCCAGGGTCCGAGAGGAGCCAGAGACTGTGAGATGGAACAGGAGCATCTTCACTGTCATTTTAACTGCTCAGCTGAACACTCAGCCTTAAATGTAGCTTCTAATTCCATGTTCTGTGAGTGTTTTAAAGTTTCCTCGTAGGATCTTGCGAGATTTGCTTCTGTTCTAGCATGACTGACTTCCCAGGGAGACTTAGTTCTGCGAAGGCAAGGGTGCACCTCATTTTTGCCTTTGCAGAAGAGAATGCTGTGCACCCAGTAGACATGTGCACTTGGCCATCAGTCAGAGCCAAACTCCATTGTGCTCAAGTCCATCCTGGCTGGAGGAAGCTTGGACTGAGTGGCCCTGCACCTTTATTAATCCTTGGCTCCATCAACCTCCAAGCCTGGAAATGCTTCCATCAGTCTTACCAGAATGATGCAAACCCCATCTGCCTGGAAAAATTCCTTAAGAGCCAATATTCTGTTTAGTTCTCCCCTCTAGGGAGTATTTCCAGCAGGGTAAAACCAAGCAAGGCACTGAGGCTCTTAAATTCAGTGCAAGGATCTGTGTCTTCTAGATGCATGAACGCTTAGGCTTTGGGCAAGCACATAGACAGGAAAAGAAAAAAAAAAGTAGTGAAATAGAGTCCAAGATGGGGAGGGGGATGTTTTGTTGTTCTCACCCCAGAGTAGAATATTCAGGAACAGTTAGATGATAAACCCAGAAACGGTGTCCTGCTGGAGACCCGGGAGGAACCTGTGGATGAAGAGCTTGGCTGACCTCGCTTGATGTAATCTGTTCAGGAAGGCAAAGGCTTTGGGGGAACCAAGGCCAGGTAACCAGAGGAGGGTGGGAAGAGGACAGGAGGGCTCTTGACCTCAACTGGCCCTGGACAGAGGTTTGACCTTCAGATTCCTCTCCTGCGGTTCCTGCAGCAGGGCTGAGCATGGAAGCCAGAGAGAAACACTGGGATCGCTTTCTAGCCTTGCAGTGACAGGTGCACCGGGAATCGCACCAGCTAGTGGGTGGCTCTCACAGGGTTCCAGGACAGATGTGGGAGGAGAGCTGCAGCAAGGCCCCTGACTCCAGGATTTCTTCTTAAACCACCATGATCTGTTTGTAAATTACTTGATTGTATCCCTTCCTCATGCAAAGCAGGGGGCCTCAACATCTCATTTTCTCTCTCTCTCTCTCTCTCTCTCTCTCTCTCTTTCTCACACACACACACACACACACACACACACACACACACACTCTGAGGATTTGCTTAAGAGGGCACCATATCCTCTGTCTTTTAATGACAAACCACATTCTAATTGGGCCAGCCCTGGGCAGTGCACCTGCACATGTCTAAAATCTGGGTGTTGCTTTGCTCTCTCTTTATTGTACAAATCCACAACAACGGACCTTCAAGCCAAAACTGGTGACATTGCTTTGGGTTTTTAGGGGTTATTACCCAGTCCCAAAACCCTAGGTGCGTGTTGTTACAAACACTATCTTCCTGGGAGTAGAGGATTTGAGGATGGGAGAGATGATAAGCAGTCGGGCTTTGGCATGACGCCCTGCTTTTAAGACAGACTGCAAATTATACATAAACAGAGCCTATCTGTGTTTCCTTTGCTTCGCCATGTAATGAAAAACACAGCAGGGGCCCTGTCGTACATGCCACTTCCCCCTCCGACGTGCTGCTCACGGTTCCTGACAGCAAGCAGCTTCAGGCATTCACAGACACTGTCTTGGAGCCCTCTGTTCACGTCTTGCAGACATCCACCGTTCACGGTTGCCTTTTCAGTACTTTCTTACGCCATCCCCTCCACCGCCTCCCTGGTACGAGCCAGCCAGCCCTGTGGGAGAGGGTATGACTGGGAAACATCTGCTTGCTCTAGCAAACACAGAAGACAGCTAGTCTTCGGAGTATTTGCCGCACAAAGCAACAACAGAAAGCTCCGAGTTGATTGGCTAATTCCCATCTGAGAAAAATCAGAGTCAGGCTATGCTTACCTGTAATGAAGCTGTGCCAGGACCAATCAGGGGAGAGGAAGGCAAAGGAGCTTCTTCTTGCTGGGGTAGGCATGAGTCAGAGCTCTGCCACTGCCTGGATCAAACACCATCTCCTCTGATTTTCTCACTGAGCGTGCAATCTGGTGAACACGGTTCGTGTGTGCAAATCAGGTTTGTCACTCAGAGCTCCAGGGAGCAGTGCTAAGTACAGCAAGAAACAGGCTCCTACTAAATCCTACTAGGAATTCCAAAACCATTCAGTTGTAGAGAAATGAACACTTTTCCCAACCAAACATCATTTTATTTCCTGGGATAAAAATGATGAAGGATCCAAAGTCTTTCTCCAACATCCTTGAAATGCTTTTCAGAAAAGGATTGTTTAAGGCGCACACAAAAGTCAGACTTGCCTTCCTTCCAGAACATTCCCTGCCTGAGACACAGCAACGATAACACAGCTCAGAAAAAGAGACAGACTTCAAAAACCCAAGAAATGAGAACATCAATACTGGACTCTCCTACTCCGATGGTGAGTTCACAGAAAACATCCCAACAACTCTTTCCCATAAGTACAACATATATCTTGAAGATTTACCCAAAATATCTCCATCTGAACTACAGTACAAAACTCTACTCCCCAGCCACAAAAAATAATGTCTCCCCACCCCCATACACAAATGCAACTGTATATAAAGCAAACTTGAACCCATGGGTAGAGAGGTCAAAAAGTCTCCTGGGATCTGGGCTATTTAAAGTCATTTTTTTTTTTTTTGGTTGTTGTTTGGGTTATCCCTCTGCTGGGTATAGGAAAGCAGCCACCAAATACATCCTTCTACAGCGTTTACCATTTCAACAAGTCCTGCGTCATGGAATGTGGTGCTTTTTAAAAATAGGTGACCCTTAATGTCATGGAAAGAAAAGGGAAAAGCGGGGAGACCGAGGGAGGGGAGTGACAGAGGAGGGACAGTCAGGGGTGACAGGGTAAGCTTGCAATACTCTGTGGTAAGGTGAGGATGCCCAGGTTGGGGGGAAGGGACGCTGTTTCCTCTAGCCCACTGCCATCAGTCTCCTTCACAAATCTGTTTCCCGGCTTGTGTCCAGGCAGAGGGCATACAAGGACCTCCGCAGATCCACATTGCTCTTGGCCTTGAGGTTGTATTTCTCCAGGGGGCAGCTGCCCCTCCGGGAGCCCTCCGCATTCTCTAAGGAAGCCCCAGTCTTGCCAAGGGAAGCCTTGCTCCAGCTGGCCTTGCGCTGGCCTCCAGCGTCCAGGGAGGTACCCCGGCTTTGGATGCCCGGCTCCTCTTTCAGCACTACCTGCTCCTCGTGGTCTGTCTCGCGATGGTAGAAGTAGTTGAAGTTGGAGACGATGACCGGCACAGGCAGCGCGATGGTGAGGACCCCGGCGATGGCGCACAGTGAGCCCACGATCTTGCCCCCGACAGTGATGGGCCTCATGTCGCCATAGCCCACCGTGGTCATGGTGACCACCGCCCACCAGAAGGCATCCGGGATGCTAGAGAAGTGGGTGCCCTGGTTGTCAGCCTCTGCGAAGTAGACGGCGCTGGAGAAGAGGATGACACCGATGAAGAGGAAGAAGATGAGCAGCCCCAGCTCTCGCATGGAGGCCTGCAGGGTCTTGCCCAGGATCTGCAGCCCCTTGGAGTGACGGGAGAGCTTGAAGATGCGGAAGACGCGCACCAGGCGGATCACCCGGAGGATGGCCAGGGACATGGCCTGCTGCCCGTTCTGCCCGCCCCCTGGCTGCTGCTCGGCCAACTCGGTGCCCAGCGTGATGAAGTAAGGGAAGATGGCTACAATGTCTATGACGTTCATGATATTGCGCGAGAACTCAGCCTTGCTGGGGCAGGCGAAGAAGCGCACAAGCAGCTCGAATGTGAACCAGATCACACACGTGGTCTCCACGATGAAGAAGGGGTCAGCCAGAGTCCTGGGCAGCAAAGGTGCCACCGTTGGGCCAGAGGCAGGTGCCATAGCCCCATTGCTGCCATTGGCCCCCGGGGCGGGAGCAGGAGGCTGGTGGGGCACCGGCGGGTGGCGGAGCAGCTCACGTTCGTCCTTGAACTCGGGCAGGGTCTCCAAGCAGAAGGTGATGATGGAGATGAGGATGACCAGCACAGAGACGATGGCGATGGCGCGCGCTGACCCGGAGCTCTCTGGGTACTCGAAGATGAGCCACACCTGGCGCTGGAACTCGTTGCGGGGCAGCGGCCTCTCCTCTTCCTTGATAAAGCCCTCGTCCTCCCGGAAGCGCTCCATGGCCTCGTCCCCCAGCTGGTAAAAGCGGATCTCATCGGCAAACACGTCCAGGGAGACATTGACCGGCCTGCGCAGACGGCCCCCGGACTGATAGTAATACAAGATACCGTCGAAGCTGGGCCGGTTGCGATCGAAGAAGTACTCGTTCCTCAGGGGGTCGAAGTAGCGCAGGCGCTTGGCGGGGTCGCCCAGCAATGTGTTGGGGAACTGTGACAGGGTGCCCAGCTGCGTCTCGAATCGCAGCCCGGAGATGTTGATAAGGACGCGCTGGTGATGAAGGGACCCGGCGCCCAGCGTCTGCTCCTCTGCCACGCCCAAGCTGGTCTCATCGTCTTTCTCTTCTTCCTCCGGGGGCGACCCTCTGGGCTGTGGCAGCTCCTGGGGCCGTGGCGACAGAGGCAGATACCCTGGCTCTGTGAGCCTCTGCACGTTGCCGCCGCAGCCGCCGCCCCCTCTAGGCGCGAGTTCTTTGCAGTCATCACCAAGCACAGCCGTCGGTGCTGCCTCACTGCAGCCCTCCCTGGCCTCACCTCCTTCTCTGAGAGTCATGGCACCGCCGTTCTCCAGGGGCCCCAGGGCGATCTCCATGACTTGAGGGCATGGAGCATGTTGCGCCCCAGCCGGCAGGCTCCCACGCCCCCACGCGCAGGCTGCCTTTTCCGCCGTCGGCCAGTGGAGCTCTTGGGGGAGCTAGGGTTGCTGGCGTGGACCCTTCTCTTGTTCCTGACGCTAGGGAGCCGCTGCCCTGCTGCCTGTCCGCCTAGCTCTCCGGGTAACCAAGCAGCCGAGAAACCTCCTCCAGCAGATGCAACCTTCGGCCGCCCCTCTCTGGCTGCGCAGCTCTCGGCCTCCGCCCTCTGCGCCTCCCCATCCCTCCCCCGGCCGCCAGCTCCTCCTGCTTCCCTCCCACCAGCGGGCACCGTAGCCGCGGGAGCCTTCCCGGAGGGCGCACAGCTGGGCCCCAAGCGAGGGAAGGGAGGGGGGCCAGAAGGGCGCAGCCTGGTGGAGGGAGGAGTCGGGGAGGAACAGGTTGTACCGAGAGCGCCAAGTCTCCCAGGGCAACTAGATGGGACCAGCTTTGGATTTCAATTCACTTGGGAACCCGCTGACAGCCGAGGGAACCTCAGGGCATGAAAGGCCAGGCGACAGAAACCGTTCATGTTTTGCCTCCGATAGACGCACCGTACCACATCTTTGGGATAAATTACAGATAGGAGATAAGGAAACCATCTGCTTTCCCAGCTTCCTACAAACCAATGGAAAGGTATAGGGCGGCAACCCTGCGGGGTCCCCTGCCCTCGCCCTGGGAAAATCCCTGGTCCCACTGGAGACAGCCGTGTTCATCAGCCACAACCAGCCTCAGGCAGACAAACCAGCCTGCCAGGCAGCAGCCCTGGAGATAAGCTTTTGGGTCTCTTAATCCTGTGGACACACAGCCGCTGCCCTCCACCAAATCCTGTTTGCAAAAACCACAGCAGAGAAGAGCAAAGAAGGGCTTTGAAAGCCCCCGGGGTGAGCTGCCTGCCGGCGCTTGGCACTAACAAGCGCGTTGGAAGTTGGGACTAGGGGCTGGGAAGGAAAGGGTGCTCTGGAAGGGGAAGCGAAGAGAGGTTGTGGAGTTCCAGAAGCTGGAGAATTCCCAGCAGTAGAATCCTGATTTTGCTGTCAATGTCGGTCAGTGCCAGCTCTTTCCTAGTGATTGATAAATACTGGTTCCTATAGCTACAGCAACCTAGCCTGTAAAGATTATTATTATCCCTCCCCATACACACACACACACACACACACACACACACACACTTTGCAAATAAGGAAGTTCTGGGCTACAAAGACAGAAAGTGATGAAACTGCAAGTCGAGCCTACTGCTCGCTGCTGTGCAGAAATGCTAAGCCCCTTTGCAGAGACCAGAGGGGACCCAGTGACCTGGATGGCTAGCTGAAAGTTCTGGTGAGGGAGCCAGGTTAACTCCTCCTGCCCTTGAGCCCTTCCCTGCAGGATTTGGGTGGCATTGATGGCCCAGGGAAATGCTTTCCCAAGCATGTCTGGAAATCCCAGACATCGCCTCCAGATGTTTCTCAGTTTTCAATTGCAGTGGTAAAGTCCTTGTATGTGTGTTCCAGTCTGATTGCATTGTCTGTCTTTGTTCCAGTAGACAATTTGGGGGTTATTTATGTAAATGTGTGCCTACCACCTGTTGCTGTGTTTTGGAGTGAAGGCTGGAGAAAAATCTGTGCATGTAGCTTTGGGAGGGAGTGTGCACCAGGTGGTTTTTTTTTTTCTGTAAATGGCTCTCATGGCATAGGACTTTGAACACAGGGCCAGCTGTCTTTGTTGATACATGCCCGTGGAAGGGGTGAATGAGAGTGTCAGTGCCCTTCACAGGCTGTGTCCTCCCCTCTCCCCATCCTGGCATCCCTGCTCTGTCTCACTGGGCCCGTGTTCTCGGGCACTGGGGTTACCCTTCAGGACCAGGCCTGCCCCTGTGAGTGTGCAGAGGGTGAAATCAGGTACCTATCGATGTCTGCCTCTTGCTTCCTGACTTGTGTAAATTCAGAGGCTCCTACTGAATTCCCATAGACGCTCCTTGGCTTCCATAAGAACAAAGTGTGCTTAAATGTGCTTCCAGAACATTCACCAACCCGCAGAGGTTCTCTGTACAACTGCCTGCAGCTGTCACCTGTGGCAACCATGGAAACAGAGACTGCTGAGACCTCCCTTTAGAAAGAACTTGGACTCTTAGCTGCAAGAGTGTTGTTCACCAGTGGTTTCCTGCTGTCGGCGACTTACGCCTTGCCCCAGCTTTAATGCAAGAGCCAAGCTCCTTCTGGGCAGACTTTGGAGCACAACAGAGATGCTGGACTCAGTCATGTGCTGCCCACGGTAGAGCTCTGCTAATGAACATTCATGGCACTGGACTGGGTTAGGTGAGACATGCTTAGGTCTACCTTGCAACCTGCAGATCTCCCTAATTCATTCTTCCCCGTTTCTTTTCACAAGTGCCCCATCAGCACCAGTGTCTGAATGCTTCCACTTCTGTGTCTTCTTCTCAGAAGATGCATCGTCTAACTGAAAGTTGCCTTGGTTTTCAGCCCATTGGGTCCTAGGAGATAAGCTCTTTTACAGCAGTGCTTAAATGGCACCCAGATCTGGGGATCTTGCTAAATTGCAGAATAAGAGCAGGATAGGATTTAAGAACTCATTTCAAATAAGTTCCCAGATGATGTTGATATACTTGTCTACAGATTACAACTGGAAGCTACACCCTTGCCTCAGACCATTGCAAAGAGATGCCTTGTAAAGAATGATGGGTAACACCTTGACCTTTTCTGCAGAATGGAACACATGCAGGGAAACATGCAGCTATCCTTCTCTCAATTTGCAGGATTATTACTGAGCAGATCACCTCACCTGGGATTAGAAGAGCTTCCTGAAGGAGTGATTAGACAGCAACTTTTCCAGGTAGAAGGAAAAGACTATCCTGAGCCTCTTGGGCAGGAAGGAACAGGGCTTGGGGAGACCAACAAGAAGCTGACATTGGCACGGAGGGCTGGGGATGAGTTCTGCAGACCAGAGGCAGAGGAAAGCCAGATGGTGGATGAGCTTGCTTGGGCATACATGAGAACATGTATCAGCGTGTGTATAACTGTGTGTGAGCACATCATAATTGAGTGTAAGTGTGTGTGTGTGTGTGTGTGTGTGTGTGTGTGTGTGTGTGTGTGTGTGTGTACATGCCAAGCCAGGGAGATAGATGATTGCTGTGTGCAGGGAGGAAGAAGAGCTGAAGGGGCTGAAGGGATGGGAGGCTGAAGACAGGGAAGGCTGATGCTTCATTGACCCAGATCCTGAGAGAAGGCACAGACCCGCTGCTAGGATTTCCCCTTTCAGAAGGATTAACCAATCGGAGGGGCCATTCACAAATCAAAGCTCACATCTGGTTCCACCTCCCCCTCTCTAGATATAATCCAGGAACAAATTCATTAATGGATTCAGTGCATGTTCGGAGGCCAGATGCAGAGAATGAAGCGACCTAAATATACAGGGACCAGCAAGTTCAAGCATGGTTTGCCCAGGAACTAACAGTTCCCCTTTCTCCTCCTTTCTCTTCTCTCTGCCAACAGGCAGGTGAACTGCGGCAGTCTCATCATGACTTAGTTTAGTCTCTTTTTTATTTATGTTTTTTAAAATATTTTAAACCACCCAGGCTAGTCCAGCCTGAAGCCAGGTTTCTGTAACTCCATCCAGATTTCCCATGTGGTCACAGGAGTCCAAACACGTGGGCCATTCTTCACTTCCATCTCAGGAGCATTATCAGGAATCTAGTGGGAAAGCAGAGCAGTTAGAATTTCAATGTACTCTCTGACATGCCATGCGATGCCAGCATTGCAAACAGTAGCTTGATCCACTACACCCCATCAACCTCTTTCTTCTAAACAGATTCTATTTCTTTACTTGCAAGGCAGTGAGAAGGAGAAAGAGGGAGATAAATTCCTCCTCCTAGTTCACTCTCCAAATGGCTACAACAGCTGGGATTGTGACAGGCTGAAGCCAGGGACCATGAGCTCTGTCTCTCACTTGGTTGCAGGTTCTTAAGTGCTTGAGCCACTGTTTACAGCATCCCAGGTGCATTAGCAGGAAGCTGATTGGGAAGTGGAGTAGTTGGGACTTGAACCTGCAGTCGACCATGGGACACAGCACCGCAACTCAACTTCCTGCATCACATCCTACACCCCTCACTTTCTCTTTTCCCAGGGCCCATTTTTTTCTCTCTCTCTCTCAGGCATTTTACAGGAGGCACCAGGACGCAGCAGGTGTATCTGCTGCTTGAAATGCCAGAGTCCATATCTGATTGCCAGTTCCCTAATCCTCCCCTTCTGATCCAGCTTTGGGATAATGCACCTTGGAGGCCAAGATGATGGCTCAAGGGCTTGAGTTCCCGCCACCCTGTGACAGAGCGGGATGCAACTTCAGGCTCCTGGCTTTGGCCTGGTCAGCCGTTGGTGGTGCAAATATTAGGGGAGTGAAGCAGCAGATGGGAGATTCTGCCTGTCTCTCTTTACTCTCTCTCTTCCTCTGTGTCATTGTACCTTTCAATATATGTTAAATATTAATATATATTAAAAATAAATAAAACCAAACCTTTCAATATAACCTGTAAAATGCAAGGTTGAGAACCCCGCCACAGAGGGCCTGTCCCACTTGAAGATCTGCTGCTTTAGGTGTCATGACACAAGGAGTTTCAGAACCCGCGGGCACATTTTCTGAATGAGAGCTTGAGGAAGATAGTTCTGGGCAGAGCTCCAGCATCCAAGGGCTAGGAATCCTCAACCTCTCTACAGGTCTTAGCGTCTTCCTTTGTGAAACGAAGACATCAAATAATGCCAGCTTCCTGTACTGTTCCAAGCAGCCAGCAAATCATATCTGTTGATTTGTTTAGACTAGTTAGTCTGTGGCATTTCTCTGTGGATAAATGCATGTCCAAGTGGCAAATAATCCCTACTGCCTGTGGGGTAATTAATGGCCTGCTCTTTCGTCTAAGGTTGTAGCCTTCATCTTGCAATGCAGTGGAAAACGAAGCCGGCTGCGTCCCTGGATGTTGGTCTTAGCCTTGTGGGCAGCAGGGTAAGAGATCCACCTCATCTGGCCTTGGCCTTCCTAACAGTATTATTTCTAGTCCCTCTATGACAAGTCCTACAACAAGTAGCATGAACATACTCTCTTGCAATTCTGGAAGCTCAACATTCAAAATAGTTCTCTCTGGACTAACATTAAGATGTTGGCGGGCCCAGCATGGTGGCCTAGTGGCTAAAGTCCTACGTAGCATGTGCCAGGATCCCATATGGGCTCCGATTCTAATCCTGGCATCCCTGCTTCCCATCCAGCTCCCTGCTTGTGGCCTGGGAAAGCAGTCGAGGATGGCCCAAAGCCTTGGGATCCTGCACCCGCGTGGGAGACTTGGAAGAAGCTCTTGGCTCCTGGCTTCGGATCGGTGCAACTCCAGCCATTTAGGTCACTTGGGGAGTGAATCATCAGATGGAAGATCTTCTTCTCTGTCTCTCCTCATCTCTCTATATATCTGACTTTGCAATAAAAATAAATAAATCTTAAAAAAAAAAAAAGCATGCGAGTGATGCTAGCTCCTTCAGAAGGCTTTGGGGAAAGCTCATTTCACTGCCTTCTCCAGATTCACCTGTACTTGACTCATGGGTGCTGCTTCCATCCTCACAGCCAGGCAGCACTTCAACCTCTGCTTGCTTGGCCACATCTTCTCTGACTTTTCAGTCCCCCTTCTCTATGTCTAAAGATCTCTCTGGTGATATGGATTGCACTCACATAATCCAAAATAATCTTTCTTGTTTTAAGATCTTGAAAATTGAATTACACCTGCCATATCTGCATTATAAGATGACTTGTTCATAATTTTCAGCGACTTGGGCATGGACATCTTGGGAAATCACAATTTGCTCCATTGCTCTGTGCTTCTCCTCTGCAATGCTCAAAGGTGAGACTTGGAGCGCTACGAGAGAGCTGAGAGGTTAGCCAGGCAAACTGCCTCATTTTCCAGGTTGACAACTACCTGGAGGTTTGTTCTAGAGAAGGGGCTGAGGCTGGGCACTCTAAGACCCTGCTTTCAAATGCACATCTGTGGTGTCCAGCTCAGCACTCTCTCCAGAGGGTCCCCCCAAGTAGGAAGTCATCCTGTCTGACGCTGACAGCCTACCAACTGAAAGGTGACACTATGAACTAAGTTATCCCAGAAGGACCTCAGGCCGCCTGTCTGTGAGACAGAAGTCTGTCATGTTTCCTTTCTGCCTAACTGCTCCGACATACCCGGATGGTGCAAACTGAAAGCCTGCTCTCGCATTAATCACTGCCACGTCTCGTGAAACGAGAGGCAGCATGATGTCTCACACGCAGCCATCATTTCTTCCTCTGGTAAAGACTGTGATCTGGGGACGGGCTAATTACCTTAGCAGAATTAGCAAGCCTGCAGCGTGACATTATCGACTGCTGGAAATTACACGGTATTCATGCGCTGCTATTTTCATGTCTGTCGTCTCCTCTCTCCCCGCTTCTTCCCCAGCCCACCGCCGAAACCCCCACCCGCCCACCCGCCCTCTCTCTTTTTATTAATCTCGGGAAATAGCATCCTTATTTTTAGTGGGCTGGTGCTGCTGGCGGGGATATGATGTGGAAGATCATAATAAGGACGTGCCCGCTGTCACTGGCAGCTCAGCCCCCACCCATCGGACTTCTCGACTGAGCTTCAATGCTTTTGTCTCTGCCGACAAAGAAGTGACTGCCAACGCCCCCTGGGTGATGTTGGGGGCTGCCTGGGTACCCGCTGCTCCAGCTTGATACTCTCTATACTGAATGACATGGAAAGCCAGTTAGCTAAGTAGGGCTGGATTACCATCTTGTAGCCCAGGAACAAGGCAAAGCAGCAATGAGGTATGAAGGGAGAAGGAGAAAGTGGATGAGAGAGAAAGGAAGAAGGAAAAGAGAGAGGGAGAGAGAGAGAGAGAGCTTGGAGTTTTTGGTGAGTGAAGAGGGTGCAACTGGGAACACTCTGAATGATGTAATGAACATGACAGTGGAAGGCAGAAGACCAAGGCTTGAGTCTTACTCTAGACTTCTGTTATTGATGTGGCTTCTGCAAGAGGCTTGCCTGCTTCACTCTGCTCATTTTTTACATCTATTAAAAAATGGGAAAGGCAAGACCAAATCCACACAGGTTGTAATAAGCTTCATGTTCCAGCAAAGTACCTTGCAAAAGTGAAGTCTGCTGTGAGATCATGGCCGTTTTTATGGGCCTGACCTTGAACTCTGACCCATTCATACTCCAGAATGTCTGATTCTCCAAAGCAACCCTGATGAGTAGGTGCCGATATTCATCCGAGTTTAGAGACGTGGAAACTGAGGAAGACGCTGGAGGGCAGAGCAACAGCTGGTGACTGTCACACCACATGCTTGGGCAACGCGTGGAAGAACTCTGGAGCTGAGGAAGTTTATCTTCATAGCTTTCCAACCCTTTTCCCCTTCTGGCCTTTGTAACAGCATGTCCCAGTCAGGGCTAGCCGTGAAAAGCCAGTGACAGAGCATGAATGTTTGATGGCTCTGAGGTGCCCCAGGTCATTGCCTATGAGCACACGATGTGGGACAATGCCCCATGTCCTATCAAAACCAAGCAATTCCAAGAGGCATAGCTTTTAAACCTAGTGCTGTGTGGCTTCCAGCGCTGGGGTCAGCCTGATCATGTACTGCAGCAACCCAGCTCCTACAAACTCCCCTAGCTGTAATGATCCAGTCTGGGAGTCTGGTGAAGACCCAAGGCAGTGAGAGGGAGAAGGAAGCTGCTATGGGAAAAGGGGAGACTACCCCAACCATTCCCAGCGGCGCTTCAGGACTGTGGTTCCGCGATTCCCAAAGAAGGTAGCTTTGAGATGTTGTTAGCACTGTGTGCCAACACAGGAAATAGAAAAGAGCCTGTTTTTGAGACAGAACTGACAGTTGCCAGGAGCTACAGCTGGGCCATGCCAGCTTTCACCTCATGACGGGTATTTTTAAACACTGAGACTTACTCGGAACCTTCCTTTGGGGGAACTCTGAGCCTTGACGCTGTTATTCTCTCAGCACTTATAGGAAATGCACATGGGACACAGGCTAGGATAGAGTTCAAACCTCTACCACACTGGTACTGATGGATGTGAAACCTTATTTTGCAAAACTTACTTTCCTGGGTGATCTTGAACAAGTCACTGAACTTCTCTGTGGGCTCCATACCTGCAAAAATGGAAGTAATGCTAATGGTGCTTAACCTTGTGGGATTGTTAGGGAGTTGAGACCAGAGTCAGACACACAGAAGGCACTATGCAAATGTTTATTCATGAATTAGATGTTAGCATAAAGGTGCAGTCTTTGCAAGGCAGGAATGCCCGGTGCTTTCTGCTTAAGAAACTACTAGATCACAAGGAATAGACTTTAGCCTTGTGGGTAAGTTACCAGGGTTTCACGTCAGAGAACCTGGATTTGATAACCAGGTACAGATCTCAACTTCAGTCAATGCAGACCCTCCCCGACAGGCAGCAGGTGCGAGGTCCAGCAGTTGAGTTCCTGCAGTCGGGTACCTGGGCTCCATTCCGAGCTCTGACTCCAGTTTGCTACTATTACTGCAAACACCAGCAGAGGTGGGGATGATAGTTCAAATAATGTGCTTCCTGCTTGCTGTGTAGGAGACCTGGGTTCTAGTACAGGAACCTGACATTTGGGGAGTTAACCAGTCAGTAGGAGCTCTGTGCGTTGTCTCTTTCCCTCTCTTTGTTTCGACAAACAGATAACAACGATGAAAAAGGACGCATTCACCAAAAGCTGTATGGCAAAAAGCCTCACCGACAATAAACTCGTATGTGCAACCATATTCATTTCTGGCCATTAGATTGACTGTTTAATATGAAGATGTCATTTACTTATGCAGAAAATTAATCAAGTCATTGGACATAAGCCAGTAAATGATAGTCATTTTTTAAAAAAGGTTTATTTTTTATCTGATAGGTAGAATTATAGAGACAGAAGGAGAGACAGCAAGAGGGAGATGTTTTGTCTGCTGATTCAATCCCCAAATGGTAAAATGGGCCAGAGCTAAGCTGATCCAAAGCTGGGAGCCAGGAGCTTCTTTCAGGTCTTCTACATGGGTGCAGGCACTCAAGCACATGTATCTTTCTCTGTTGCTTTCTCAGGCCCTTAGCAAGGAGCTGGATGGGGGAGTGAAGCAGCCGGGACTCGAATGGGCATCCATGTGCTATGCCAGCATTACAGGCAGAGGCTTAGCCTGTTACTGCATGGCATTGGCCCCGCCACATTAATCACTGAAGGTCCTAAAATGACACATCAGGTTAGCAATCTGGTCTTATGGAGCACGTTTCTCCCACTTACTTTCCTTCCTTCTGGCATCAATGTCAGGTTTGGGGGTGGGGGAGAAAGTGCAAACACACTGGGTAGCTTCAGCGATGTGAGAAGTAGGCATTCACTTCCAGACTTAGATGTGTCCAGCCCCAGGACAGCCATTTTTCCTGCTGCTTTTTGGGCACACCTTCCCTGTCCTGAAAACCATGGAGAAACAGACACATCCTCATGCAATCCTTGGGAGAGTTCTTCCTGTTACTCTGAGCAGGGAACCTCTGCCTTCCAGCCCTGACTTTCCTTAAGTCCCATTGGGGTTGCCACCCTGAAGGGTGAAAATGTTAGTTATAATTTTTTTTGTAGGATTACCAGATTTAGTAAACAAAAATATAAGTTGCTGAGCTACATGTAAATTTTAGATAAATAGCAAATATTTTAGCCTTAAATGTATCCCAAAGTATGCATGGGACATATTTATACTAAAAATATTTATTAGCCTGAAATTCAAAAGTTAAGTGGATTGTCTGCATTTTAACTGGAAATCCGGCCTCTTGGATTACTGCAAAACCCTGAGAGCCTCAGGAAGCTGTTTCTAACCCTCCCTGGCTCATTCAGGCCATCCAACAGCTGAGCCTGAAACTGCTACAATGTGCTAACACAGGAAACGTCCCCATGTGGAACTTAATTAAAGGAAAACCGAAGGGGAGTAAGCAAAGGCTATGTATTCAGAGCTTGCTACAGCAAACCAATCACTCAGTCTTACCTAATAACAGACACAAAGACAGAGGATGGGGAAGCTTTATAGGGAAAAAGAGAAGCCCTCGGATAAGGCCTGATTGGAATCTCTCAGCATGCGGAAGTTGCTAACAAGCTAACGGGACCCAATCCTCCTGATTGGTTAGGGATGCACATTTGGCTTTCTGCTGTTAGTCCTAACTTGGAAGCAGGAACAACAATTAAAGAAGGTGCCAGTCATTCATCAAGTCCTGGCCACTTGGAGCCAATTGTTTCAGGTGTTATTGTCTTTCTTCCTGGACCAGTTGATAGAAATAACAGCGTGACTTCCTACAAATCTGCCTGATGCATACACAGCACGCTGGCTTCCTGGGCTGTTGTCTACAGAGGATCAGCTTGTTTCCCAGGCTGGCTGCAGCCGAGCGTGGCCAGAATTCTATTTTTATGCTTGCCCTGGGTGTTGTCCGTTTCACTCAGGCTCTCATTTGCAGGACTCTTCATGCCCTGCAACTTCACCAAGATCTCTGCACGCTCGTCTGGAATGTGGTGTAGGGTCTCCCTGTGAGTACCTGAGGCAGATGCACAGCCTCCCAACTTCTTGGACCACCCACCCCCTCCCCGTTTTGGGGGATGAGGAGGGATGTGGAGGAGTTAGTAGAGGGGTAGAGAAGGGAAGTAGGAGGAGAGAATAATAAGAAAAATCCCTGGTTGATTGCATTCACATTCCAATCCTTCCGTGCATGGTAATTAGGACTTTTACCTTACAAGTCAAGGATTTCGATGGCTCTCTTAGACTGCTCTGCTGAACTAAGTGTGGTCAGCACCCTCTTGTCCAGCTGCCCTGAAGTATCTGGGTCTTCAGAATGACCTGCAAGATTGCTTCAGACCTGTGAAGAAAGCCTAGATGCATCCCTAAACAGGAATGTACCTAGAGACTTACAGGAGTCAAGCACGGAGACTCTGAAACATCAAGCACAGAGAGCACTCCTCAAGCAAACCCAAATTGTTCAGGGACCCCGCAGGTCTGGTTAGGCAGCTCCTCAGTGGGGTTTGGTTTGCTGTGGCATGTGCTCCCAGCCGCATGTTTCCAGTTGCTGGGCTCCAGGCTCCCATTTCCCCTTTGCCATTCCTCTTTGGAGCCTCCAAGTGTTACAGGTATTCAGGGATTTCTCATTGATTCCATATCTCCCACTAGGATAGAATGATTGATCTCAGTGGCTTTTATTTTCAAGAAGTTTGTAGGAAAAACAAACAACAACAACAACAAAAAAAAAAAAACAAGAAAACCACACAGTGAGAAGCACACATAGGTATTTTAAAGCAAGTAGCCTAATGTGGACACTTGGTCCTCTGCCCATTCCCACGCAGAACCATTCAACTGTATACATACTCGCATGGGGAGTTGCGAGCAGACGACATGTTATTCATGGTAACTGTTTACACAGTAGAAAGTCATACTGATTCTTCTGATTCTTGGATATTCTCAGCGTTTCTTACTGTGAGGTTAGATATCACAAGTCATGTCTGCCCATTAGCGCAATCTGAAGACCCAAATGCACACTTATGGAGACAGTCTCCTGGGAATAAGGCACTCACACCAGGAAGGGTTTACATCCGACAGAGAAGACACAGAGTGGCAAATGCACTTCAGAAATGCACTGCATCTAAAGAATCCAGGGAGCTGGGTCTATGTCTTCCCTCCCGAGCTCCGGCCAGGGGGCAGTCTCCTCCTCCGTTCATAGGATGAAATGCAGGTGTCTATTAGCACAGCGTTGACTGCGCCCACTCTGTCTCCTGCTCAGCTCTCTGGAGGGACAGCTCTGCCAGTTTTCATCCTTGGTCCTTCCCCTGAAGGTGGCTTCTCCAGCTTGCCTCTCAGGTATGTCTGGTAGCAAGAGTAGAGAAAAGGATGAGGCTAAAAGTGTGTAGGAAGGCATCTATGTTGAACCCATCAAGGCAGAGGCACTCAGCAAAAAAAATTGCAAGAGTGGGATGCCATGATCACAGATGGACCCTGGGTGAAAAAAAAAAGCATGGGAGGAGAAAGAGCAGTCAGAAGTGATGCTGAAGAAGGAAGGAAGGAAGGAAGGAAGGGAGGAAGGGAAGGAGGGAGAGAGGGAAGGAGGGAGAGAGGGAGGGAATCCTAATAAGTAGAATGGCATCTGTGGTCATGATGGAGCCCTGGGCTTAGCAGGGTGTACATCTTCCAGGACAATGCTATGAGCACCCCCCCACACACACACACACAGCAACCACCTATTCACCGCAGGGAGGGGCACCTGGGAACCTCTGGAGAAGCCAGGTCTCGGGGCCCCAGAGGATCTGGCCTCTGAGAGGAGGAACCTTTGAGGTAAGCCATGGTGTGACAGGATATGCACTTCCCGATCTTTTTCACCAGAGCGTGGGGCAGGGCTGTGAACAGGTGCATCACATAGCTTGCTCCCTGGCACCTGTCCAACTCCATCTCCCAGTTGATGAACACAGTACCTTGGTGGTCAATGTTGAGCGTGGCAAGTTGCTCTGACTTTCATCACAGTTTGAAAAAGATCTGAAGGGGAAGAAGGCATAGCATCCACTCTAAAGACCCTCTTTCTCCAGAAAATTCTCCTGGCACCTCTCCCAGAGAGACACAGTGTTTCTGCCTGTTTTTGCTGAAGCAGGCACCAAAACTACCGGGAAAGAGCAGCAAACACCTGTTGAGAATCTACCACGAGCCAGAGGCTTCCCACATGTAAGAAACCACATAGGTGCCACTTTATCCTACAGTTGGGATTTCCACAAGCTCCATTTGATAGATGAGAAACTGGAGCACTAAATGGTAAATCAGTCACCCAAAGGCACACTATTAGTAAGTGGCTATAATGGGCTTGAAAAACCACCTGACCCCTAAAGCCGGGCTCTTTCTGATATGCCATCTCACCTCTCAGGGCCCTGGACAGAGGACTCTAGTGTCGGAACACCTAACCTGGAGACAAATTCTTCAAGGTTCCCTGTTCAGATTCCACTTTAACAAAAGACTCATGGGGCAGGAAAGAGCACCCTCCTGCTTGCTGTAAATATTGCCAGCACTGTGACTTCACTCCTACTCAATCTGGCAAAGCCTGGGTATTTCCAAATAGGGTTAATTCTCCTTGTTGATACATCAGAATGGATTTTGTTGTCTGCTTGCTCTTGCCAGATAATCTCAGGTTCTTAATTTTTCCTACTTTCCATTTTAATTTAGCTGAGAACCTACTGCTTGTGGGAGTATAAGCATACCCTACACAGGTGCATAGATGAAGAACATGGGCCTGTGGAAGCCTGCTGCTCAGACTTCAGCCTTGCTTAGTTAGCCACAAGACTAAGGTTTCACACTGACACCAACCTCAGATGAGGTCGCCTGGGAAAACCCAGAAAATATGCTCCCAAGGACCCTGGAGAGAACCAGTCTCATCGGGAGCAGTGGAGACCAGCGCAGGAGCCAATGGCGATCTGGCCTCACCAAGGACTCATCTGCCTTGGAGACATATCAGCACACATGCACCATCTGTTGGTGCGCAAAAGGAAGTTCAGTCAGACTAAGCATTTGGCGCTCACCCAGGAAGGGCTGGATCCAGCACTTTTGGGGTCCTGTGGGGAACCCTCTACTCTCACAGCGCCAACCTGGCTGCAGGCAGAGAGCCTGCTTGCGCAGGAAAGAAGGGGAGAATCTGTTAGAGTGCTCTTAGAAGTGTTCTCCGGATATGGCCCAGCCCAAAGTCTTGCATTCTAATGAATACATTTGGGACTTGGCTTGTTGAAAACCAGCTACTTAATCAGCGGGGGGTGCAACAGGAGACTCTGCATTTAGAACAAGCTCCCCACTGGGACTGCACTTGGAGTACAAAATACAAGACCTAGTGACATGGCAGACCTCTGCTAGGATTTTGGTGTGAGGTTTGTTATTCTTGTTGTTGCTTTGTGGGATCTATTTTATTATTACTTTATTTTTTTATTTTATTATTACTTTATTTTTGTTATTGTTACTATTATTGTTATTTTGGTAAGCCTTCAATCCTGCTTCCAGTTGAAACACAGAATGGCTAACAACAATGAAATAGCTCCCACTGCACAGGTGCCCACTTCAATGCTAAGCATTCTCGTATGTTAACCATCTCAGTCTTCTTCCAGTTGGTTCTTTCTGTAAAGCAGCACCTATTACCCACCCCATTCCCCCACACAGACACACTTCTTTGGCAGCTGAGACAACTGAGGCCAGGAAATGTTTACTATAGCACTTATGATTGTCACACGGAAAGGACTGGCAGAGCTGAAATCTAAAGAGGCCCAGGGCTGTGTTGAGCTAATCAGCTCACCGCCTCCCATTGGTGGCTCTGATGCAGTCTGGATCTGGCTCTGCTTCTATCAGGTGCTTGTGAGCAGCCCTCGCTCTCTGCACTCCCTCTCCCATGGGCTTGCTCCAGCCAGAATTTAGTGGTGGCAGAAGATGCTGTGGTCAGACAGGACCATGGCAGTCAGGAGTTGGAAGGAACAGGAGAGGGCTCTTTTGTGGTCTTGGCTAGTCTTTTTTTATTAATATATATTTGTATATATATATATATATTATTTTATATGATGTGACCCCATGTGATGGTCCCCATGTGACCGCAATACCTGGAGGTGAGATGACTCAAAGCCAGGATGCAGGAATTTCTTCCCGGTTCTCCCATGTGGATCCCAAGGCTTTGGGCTATCATCGACTGCTTTCCCAGGCTACAGGCAGGGAGCTGGATGGGAAGTGGAGCAGCTGGGACACAAACTGGCACCCATCTGGGATCCCGGCACTTGCAAGGTGATAATTTAGCTATTGAGCCACTGTGCCAAGCCCATGGGTTTGAACTCTGCTCTGCCCATTGTCACCTGCTTATATACTTATGCACCTTTGTGCCTTAAGCACAGAGTACCTGGAGCAGTGCCATGACCATAGCCAAGGTTGTAAGAGGCCAACAACAATGATTACCACCTTCCCTGAAGAGCTTCTGCTATGCCCTGACTCCTGCTGCCCCTCCTTCCATCCTTGGTACATCCATCTGGTGGCCCTGTTATGCTCAGTGGAAACACCTGCTCCCACATATATGGGCAAACACCTGCTCCTCCTAGCTCATGATCTCCTCAAGGACAGGTGTACCCGCAGTGCTTCTACCAATCCCTGTACACCTGCTGAGTGACAGCTTGCAAGGTGTCTGGGAGGAATAACAGGTTTAGAAGAATGGAAACAGAGCCTGGATAGAGACAGGAGATAGGATGTGGGTGCTGGGAGGCAAGGGAAGAGGGAGGGTTTAGGTGGGAGGGCTACTGCATGCGCACCTGCACCAACCTTGACTCTTGCTGTAAGGAAATAGAAAACAGAAGTTGGCAGCAGGAAGTGGGCAAATGGGAATGAAGCAGAATCCCAGCCTCTGTGTAGACTTTTCAAGCTTGCC
Source organism: Ochotona curzoniae (assembly GCF_017591425.1). Taxonomy (NCBI): domain Eukaryota; kingdom Metazoa; phylum Chordata; class Mammalia; order Lagomorpha; family Ochotonidae; genus Ochotona; species Ochotona curzoniae. Next base: position 1,877,919 of record NW_024465654.1, on the reverse strand, counting down.
CACCAAAGCTTTTCATCGTTCTGCAAAGCACAATCACACTTTCATCAATCCCTGGGGTACCCCCACCCAAAACGGAGGAGAGTCTGGAGCTCTCTGAGGACCCCTTACCAGCTTTCTCATAGAACACCAGACCAGGGGGTCTGCCAGCCCTGGAGGGTCTCATTGGGACATGATGCCCACCACCAGGAGAAGGGAGAAGACAACGATGAGGTCAGCAAGGAGCAGCAGACTGGCCAGGAACCAGGTACAGGTCTGAGCTCTACAGAAAGAAAGGGGGAGAGGTGCCAGCCAAATTGCTCCCCATGCCCAGTTGCCCCAAGCCCTCCTCACAATCCCTGCTGAAGTCTGCCTGTCCCCATCCCTTGTGTCCTGGTATTAAGGTGGGATGGAGTGAGCAGGTGACAGCCCCTGTGGTTGATACCATCTCCTACCTCCGTCTTATCAGGCCTGGTTGTATCCGCTCCAGTGCTTTTCTAGGAAAAGCCAACAACTCAGTGCACCTGCAAGGAGAAACAGGATTCATGTCTTGTGCAAACCACCATCCCCGCTACTGCCTCCCTCCCCACCCTGTTCACGGCAAGGCCAGCCAAGGGTCTAGCTGGCCATCTATCCCCCACATGCCCACTGCCCGTAGGGCTTCCCCACCCTTCCAGTCAGCCACTTGCCAAGCACTTCTGGCGACGCTCTAGTGTCCATGACTCTGCTCCAACTCTCACATCATTATTGCTCTCCTTGAGATTCCCCAGGCCCTGGCAGAGGTCTGTGTCCAGTATATGCCCATGGGAGGGGCAGAGAGGCAGGGAGGTCTCCATCTCCAGTGCCTGCTCTTTCTCACCCTCCTGGCTTTCCCAAATTACCCACTGCCCCCCAGAACTTGACTTACTCCTTGCTTCTCCTCGGCTCCTCTGCTCAGGGGCTGTAGGCCAGTGGCAGATCCAGGCTCGGGGTCCTCTGGGCTCCAGGATGCAGGGTGGGACTCAGGTCGGCCTCCCACCCCGTGCTGGGAAGTCTCCTTGCCTTGTACTCTGCCCTGGCTATGAGCACAATCTCCAATCCTGCACACACATTCACACCTACTCATACATTCACACATGCACACACACGTGCGACCCTGCTTACTGAAGACCAAGATCAGACCCTGGCATCTTCACCCTAGCTGGGCTCCCTGCCATCGTCCCACCCAACAGGGGGAAGGGAATCGAAGGCGCTGGGGGTGGGGATAGCAACTATGGGATTGGAAGGGACAGACTCAGGGGTGGTCAGAAATGAGCTGGGAAGGCAGACCACCCCTTCTTCCTCCTCTCTACCCACAGCTCCAGGCCCCCTTCTTGGCAAAGGCACTAGTATCTGACAAGCCAGTGTGTACAGAGCTTCTTGTCCAGCAGTTGAAATCAAAGTTGTCTTCCACTCCAGGTCCCTCTCTCCATCACAGCTAAGAATTAATCATTGTGTCTTTCACACTTGCTGTACCCCCCGCCCCTCTGTCTTTCCATTCACCAGTAGCCCAATGGAGTCTTAGAAATCCCAGACCCAAGCAAACTCCTTCCCTCCACGCTACCCTCACCAACCTGTGCTTTGTGAGCTGCGATCAACATAGCTATGTCCAAGGAACTGTCTCAGGACTACCCCTCCCACCTCTTTGTAAGATGCGAGGACAATAACGCAGTTCAGGAATGCAGTCTAGCAGGCTGCTGTGGTGACTCTGAGGGCAGCTCCCAGTACCCAGCTGTCCAGGACACAGCAGGGCAGTCCCCTTTCTGATTAGAGGATGCACCGTAGCCTGGGGGAAGTCTTGGGAGCCTTCTTGTTTCTGTAAACCAGACATCACCCATACCCTGGGAGCGGGTTGAGGGATGGGGACCAAGAGCACTGAAGGACCCAAAAAGTGAGGTTGCTCCCGCCCGCCCATTTGTGTGTGCCCTTACATGCGTCAGGACTGCTGCAGACCCTCCCTCTGCCCCTGACCTTGACACTGCCTGGGGAAATCTTACCACAACTTCGATTAAGAGGCAAGTCCCTGTGTTCCACCACTGACATTGAAGTCCCTGCTATCTCCTTTAAGTTCAAGTCCAGACAATTCTGTAGGGGGTCCAAGGCTGCCCTCCTACATGTGTCAGCACCTTGCTGTTGTTATGGGAGACCCCTTGGGCGATTCCCTCTCTAGGACCCGAGCCCCAGGGAGCAGATGGGCTCAAAAGAATGGGACTGTGACTCACTCACAGACCAACATGCAGCCTGCTGGGCCCTGTGGTCCCCTCCACGGGAAGCATCCTTTGGAGTAACAGAGAAGCCAATCTACATACCAACACTGAAATGCGATGAGGACATGGTGTCCCCATGGATCCCCTCTGGCAGTTGCACAAGGCTCACGTGTTTCACTAGCTCCCTTGCTCCACTCACAGGGCCCTGGAGGCAAGCCTCAGCCCCCATCCCCAAGGCTGCAGCATGCTTTTCTATCATGACCCGAGGTGACTGCTTCTCGGCATGAACAGACTCTTACAGAAGCGACCATGTGTATGTGCAAGTGTGTATGCATAATCGTATGGGTTGAACACGATGTTCTCCCAACAGCCTTCTAGATTTACATCTCTTCTCCAATCACCTTGACCCAACCATACCCACTGCTATCCACTTTGCTTGCTCCTGGAGCAGCAAAAATCAGCAACAGAAGAAACAGCACTGTGGCCTTGCAGGCTAAGCTGCAACCTGTAATGCAGAACCCAACTTGGGCGCCAGTTGAAGTCCTAGCTGCTCTACTTCTGATCAAATCCCTGCTAATTCACCTAAGGAAGCAAAACGAATGAGCAAGAGGGAAAGACTGGACTTGCAGGAGATGTGGGAGCAGTACTAGTCAGCCACTAGTACTAGTAATAGGAGGGTGGGAGCAGGGGAGCGGTAAGTAAGTAAAGGTCCAGGAAAGAGGCGCTCTTTGGCTGTGTAGCTGGAGAAGGAGACGAAGCTACTCAGTGATGTGTTGGGGCCAGGGGATTAGGGGCAAACCTCCTGCCCATCAGCTGGACTTCTCCCTGGGCCAGAGAAAGCAGACATAACACATGTTACCGCCAGTCACAGCACACCACCTGCACACTTGAAGGACATAGTCCCAGGATTTATGGCTCAAGACAGCCAACAGGGAGCTCTGCCCTGACCTCATTTCTTGTTTTGCCACTAGATGCTGCAGACTCTTGGGGCACCGTGAGACCGTGCAGGGGACAGAGTTTCCCCGCTGGCCATGGCAGGCTGCTTTCCCCTCCCCGATCACGCTGAGATGCGAGCTACTTGGAAGAATGGTTCACAGGTGCCTCAGCCCAGCACGGCTGCCAACGACGTGGATGCGATAATGGGTCTTTGTGCTATGTGGGTGTCTCCTAACAAATATAACTCAATCATTCATTTCATTAACAACGGGGCAGGAGGCAATTATCAGCCAGGCTCGTTCCAGGAAGGAGTGTGGTCAACTGCCAGGAGAAATATGAAACCGAGTAGAAGCCACCACTGGGCTCTCAACCCTGGGATGAGCTGCTCTTTAAAACCTGTGGCTTTATGGGTTTACAGTCAGAGCTGGAAATGAGAGAGAGAGCAGGAAGAGAGAGAGAGAGAAGGAAGAGAGAGAAAGAGAGGGCAGGAAGAGAGTAAGAAGGAAGAAAAGAAAATGAGAATGGATCAGCTTTGCTTCTTGGAAAAATCCCCTAGGTGATCTGGACTTGACTTCCCCTTCCTATTTAATAGTCTATCTGCAAACTCCACTTTCTGCCTCCTCGTGTTGTGGAGTAGGTAGCTAGCTTAGGGTCACGTGAAAGCCACGTCTTCACCACCCACATAGTCCTTCCTGCCCACCTGTGGTACTCATCGTTCATGGCCTAGAACCTGAGAGGGGACAATACTGCACAGTTGTGTGACCACTCGCTCACAAGCCCCCATCAAGGCCCCTGACAGGGAGGGGCTCGCTGTCTTGGTCGCGTGCTTCCATCACTCTAGCACTCCGACTCTTGTCCTCTGCAGTACCGGCTTGCTCTCTGGCTGCCCGTCGACAGCCTCTGGAGACAGACAACCCCTGAGCTTGGCCCCTGTGTGTCTGCGGTTCTCACCTTCTGTTCACTGTGTGGTGAGACAGTAAAGATAGCAGTGCTAAGATGCTTTGTAGTTTGTGTACTTGCCAGGTTTCCAGGAGAGGTGAGGCCTAGCAATAATCAAATGTGGGCAGAGAAGCCAGGGAAAAGACAGATCACACACATCTAAGAAACTTTAAATCATAGCACACAGATCTCACCTTCTCTGTCTCCTTCATGTTGGCAGTTAAGACTTCCCTTATATTATTTCAATTCCCCATATTCCTGAATCTTCCCAATTTTCTTCCTCCTATTCCTGATTTCTAGTTTCATGTAATGTGGTTGAAAAAGATACTTGCAGAGCCGGCACCGTGGCAGAGTAGGATAAGCCTCCACCTGTGGCACTGGCATGCCACATGGGTGCTGGTCCTGGCTGTTCCACTTGCAATCTTGCTCCCTGCTTACGGAAAGCACAAAGCAGCAGAGAACAGCCCAAGTCTGTGGGTTCCTGTGCCCATGTGAGAGACCCAGAGGAGGCTCCTGGCTTCAAATCAGTTCAGCTCTGCCCATCGTGGGCACTCAGGGAATAAAGCAGCAGATAGAAGATTTCTCTCTGTAGTTCTGCCTTTCAATAAAAATGTTCACATAGAAAAAGGAAAACGTATTTGCTATGAGTTAAAGCTGCTTAAATGTGTTAAGACGTGTGACCTAGAGAATGTTCCACGTGTGTTTAGCAGAAATGTGCATTCTTTGGCCACTGGGTGGCGTGTTCTCAGTGTCCGTTAGGGCCACTGAGTCTAGACTCCAGTCCTCCTGGTTGGCTTTCGGTCTAGAACACCCACTTAGTGTTGACATGAGGTCACAGAGTTTCCTAAAGTTATGCGTTGTAGCCCATCTCTCCTTTCCATCTTGGAGTCTCCCCGGTTCCTGTGTGCTTTCCATGCCCATGCAACATCTTCTCCATCTCTCCACTTTTGGCCTGTCTGTGTCCTTCAACTCGAACTATCTTGCAAGCACCATAGAGTTGAATCGTACTTGTTTGTATCATTTCAGGCACTTTATCAAACCCCTGAATCCTGAGTCGGTGGTGGGGCTCCACAAATATTTGTTGAGTGAACACACAACGAAGGAACAGGTTGTGTGAAACCCCAAACCTACGGCCTGGAGTGTGCCCAGGTAGTGACTGCTCCGTGTGGGCACAGCCTGGATCTGTGCTACGTGGTGCTTTGGGATCTCCCGGTGACCAATACACATTATGGCTCCAAGTCAGCCTAGTGTGACCATCCCAAGTGGCCCAGGACGAGCAGTGCCTTTCCCTCTCTGACCACAAGAGGGCAGCTGCGTCCTGAGGATTCAGTTCAGCCTCCGAACAAGCACCAAAGGCACCTTGGGCTTCCCAGCTGAACGGAATACTAAGTGGCTCTCCAGCACAGAGGTGGCAGGGAGATACCAACTACAGATGAGGTGTCCCATGCAAGCCCCACAACTCCCTGGGTGCGAGGGGTGAAGCGGAAGTGAATTCCCCTTCCTCAGCTGGGCAGTGCTTTTCCTAACAGGAAAGCATTTGGGAGCAGAACCCAGTTGAGGCCTGGACACAGGATAGTTCTGGGATGCAGGCTCCAGGGACTGGGGGTCAGGCTACCTGGGGTGCTGTATGCAGGCCTCATCTCCCCTGATCCTCCAAACCCCTCTTCAAGACGGGTGTCACTGAAGGTGTCCTGCCCACAGTGACACAGCCGGGGTACCAGCACAGGACTCCAGGGTTCAGTGGCTGCCATGGCCTCCCATGACGCCAATCATGAAGGGTCCCGGGTTTTGGAGATGAACACACCCTGGCACTGTGGAGAGGGTCAGGAGTCCCAGGGTAGACCAGCGCTGCCCTCCTCATCTCCTTTGTTCCTCTTAGACCAGGCACCCAAAAGAACAGCCCAGGCCCCCACCTTAAGAGCTGTGGGGACTCCACCCCCAGGACAGGTGAAGTTCTGGCCAGCCTTGACCCTCCACAGGCCCTCTGACTCAAGGGCTGTCTAGGAGCTAACAGATCCTTTTCCAGCAGGCCGAGGAGTAGAAGGCTATGCCTTGCATGCATTTCCAGTTCCCTGGCTCACCACTCAGGTCCAGGGCCTTCTCTGTTACCTCCCCTCTGTAAAGGAGGAGGCAGCCAGCAATACTACCTCCTCAGGGGCCAAGCACTTGAGCCATCTTCTGCTGCTTTCCCAGGTGTACGAGCAGGGAGCTGGATCGGGGGCAGCTAGGACTCAAGCCTTTAATCCAATATTGGATATCAACGTTTCTCCACCCTACCACCTTCCCCAGGGCATCTCAACTGTAAACCCTGAGTGATTCCCATCTGCAGGGATGTCTTGGGTCAGTAGTCACTCCTGCTAAGCGCCACCCAAAGACGTGCTCCTTTCCTCACCGTCTCCATGGTGTTAACTGTGTAATTGCAGCACAAGTGGGGCTAACTCAGGCTTCTCCAGGTCCTTCCAGAACAGTCTCAGAGAGGACAAGTGCCAGGTCTGAGGGCACACAGTCACTTTATGAGCGATGGGAGACCAGACCTTCTCTGCCATCCTGTGGAGTTCAGATACGTAATTCACACGCGTCTCCCCGGGTCTCTGCCACCACTCGCACCTGACAATGTCCGATGATGAAATCTTCCCTCTGCCTTTTCAAAGGTCTGAGAAGGATTCCAGACTGGGGCAGGCGCTTGAGCCTCTCGTTAAGATTCCGGTGAGGATGTCTGTCCTATCGGAGCGTTAGGCTCCTCACTCCAGCTACCTCCTAGTGCACGCCCTCGGTGATGACAGAGCTGGCTCAAATGAGCGAGTTCCGGCCTCGGCCCAGCTCTGGCCACAGTGGGCATTTGGGGAGTGAATCAGCACATGGAAGTGCTTGCTTGCTCACTCACTTTCACAAACCAATACATACATGACTTTTTAAAAAATCATGAAAAATGGGGTAGTGGAGTCAAATTATCATGTTACATGAGCCCATGCGCCATTTCTTGCCATTTCACAATCTCCAAGCCACGGAAAATGCAGTGGCGATGGAGCTCAACGTGGAAGGCAGAGAGCACACTTGGTGTTGAGCAGTGTTACACACGTATGTGTACATGTGTGTAGTCACCGCACGAACACATAAAATGTTTGTTTATTCACAGAGTTACAGAATAAAGAATTCCAGCGAATGGGCTGGAGTGACACTGGAGAGAGAACCTGCCCCCAAACAACATCCCTAGCACATGTTATGCATTGCCTGCTCTCTGAAGAGTGTGTTCAAAGGCCCGTCTGGGCATGAGGCGTTTGGTGTAGTGGTCAAGACACCACATGTCCTCTGGGGCAGGTATTGTGGCTTGAACGCCACACATAAGAGGATCAAGCCTTTATTTGGAGTGCCTACATCTCATGTCAGGGTGCCTGGCTCACGTGCCAGCCCGGCTGTACACTTCTGATCCAGCTTCCTGCTAGTGGCCTGGGAAGGCATCAGAGAATGGCCCACATGCTTGGGGCCCCCGCCACCTGAGTGGAAGACCAGATCGAGTTCTAGCCCTGGCTTCCACCTGGCACAGCCATGAGTATTTCGGCTATTTGGGGAGTAAACCGGCAGATAGAAGAGTTTCTTTTTTCAAATAAACGTGTTTTTGTTTTTGTTGTTGCTGTTGTTTTTACAAAAAGATATCACACATCCCAAATCAGAGCGCCCTGACTCTGCTTTTAGTCCCAAGTTCCTGATAATATGCACTCCGGGAGGTTTTGGAGCTAGCCCAAGTACCTGAGCCCCTGCCACCCTCCTGAGGGACCTGGCTTGAGTTCCAGAGACCTGACTACACCCTAGCCCAGACACAACCGTTACGGGCATTGCTGAAGTTGAACCCACTGCCTGTGTCTGTACCAATAAGAACTTACAGGTGCGTCTTGATGGACACAAAAGGGTGGACATGCCGGGGTCCCCTGGATGAGGAGAGGGGGTGTCCTGCAGGTGAATGTCACCCCTCTCATTACTCTGTAGACGTTAGGAGTATTGTCTTCCTCAGTGGCCCCTCTTCCCCCAGCAGCTGGAGGTGTCCAGGGGATATTCGCTGCCTTCAAAGATCTGCAACAAGGAGCTGAAGGGCAGGGAGGTGCTGCTGCCACGGCTGTCCTTGGATCCACATTTGCTTTCTATTCACGAATAAACTCCTCTCGCTCCCCCTGCCCCCCTTCCCCCACGAAAGGATGGATTTGGGAGGAAGGACGCGGAGTCCCTCAGAGTCTTTTGCATCCAACGATGTAGTGGCTTTTTATATTTAGCAGATGACTCACCTCCAAGTGCATTAGTCACTGCCTCCCAGCTCTGTTCTGGCAGCCTGGATGCTGGGGAGCTCGCCGGGGTGAGATCAGACAGGAGATTGGGAGAAAGAGCAAAAGAGCTTGAGGGAGGTAAGAGCCTGGGTGTCAGAGCACAGGACACGGAGAGAAGGGGAGGACAGCCAAGTCGTGCCCAGCAGAGAAGTTCCAGGCTGGTGAGAGTCCTGGCTCAGCCTTCCCCTGTGCACTGGGAATTGCAGCGGGGAGAGGCAGGAAAGACTCAGCACACGTGCCTCGGATGTCCAGGACTGGACCTGACTCACACACTGACGAGTCCTCCCAGGGGTCCCCTGCTGGCCACGCAGGCAAGTCCCTAGCCGGAGCCTCATCCTGGGCTTGGCAGTGACAGGAACAGACGGCCAGAGCCCAGCATCCTCAGATCATGTCTAGCCCAGGGACTTGAGTAGGACAGGAAAAGGGCATTGTGAATGATGCTACGTGTTGTGAGAGGGGAAAGAGAAGATGGGGCTGGGCAAAGACCTTCCAGTGTGGCCACAGGGCTACCTGTGTCAGAAGTTCCTGGACAGCTTGCACTCGAGGAAGATCCCAGCCCCACCCCAGCCCCAGGTATGCACCAGAAGATTGCCTGCAGGTGCATGCAGAGAATCAGCTTTTCCCAGGGCATGGAAATGCTCAGGTACACACATGCAAAACCCTGGGGTCTGGAGCTGGAATAAACTCAGTGTGTTAACACCTCAGCACCACTGTGGGTACCGGGGCAACCTTCTCTGTTCTCACTCTATTGCTCACTGAACAGGATGTACCCTCCAAAGGGTGTCTCAGTGTTTGTTTTTTTGTTTTTTTTTTTTTTTTTGAAAAACCAGAAAGCAGGGCTAGTGTTTGGTCTAGCTGTTAAGACACCAGACACTGCATTCACGTGTCTGAGTTCAAGTCCCAATTTTGCTTCTGATTCCACATCCTGCTAACACAGAGTTGGGGAGGCAGTGGTTGGGTCTTTGCCACCCCAAGGAGAGTCCTAGGTTGAGGGAGTCCCAAATTCTCAGCTTAAGCCCGGCTCAGCCCCAGCACTTGTGGGCCTTTGGGGGAGTGAATCGGCTCTCTGCGTGTCTGCCCATCTTTCTGTGTGTCTTTTTATGTTTCTGCCTCGCTCAGGGCTTAGTATGAAGTTGCACCAATCAAATTTCTTCTCTGTTGACAGAGAGATGAGCTGTGTAAAGGAACTGTCCGGCATTTCCCCTGTACAATCTGCCTGTTGACTTGCCAACTTCTCTGTAAGTCTTTGCTCCCTTCTGCTGTCCATACAGGACACTCAGATAGGCTTCTCTCTCACTCCTTTCAAATGAATTAATTGATTTAAAAGATTCAAAAGTGGAAAACAGAACCTCTTCTCCCACCACATCTCTTGTAACTTGCATCAAAACTCTGGAAGACACAACATAGCCAACTGAGATGTCTCCAGCTAATACGAATGCAACGGAATGCACAAGAAGAAAAGTTCACAACCGATGTGTCTCCTAGCCTGGGCTCATCTGCCATTCAGCTGACACAAGCAGGTCCTGCCTGGAGTGGCCCCTGGCTTTTCCTTGATGCCCCCTGTGCCTCTTGCTGCAACAGGACTCTGGGGTTTTCAGAGCTCGGCATGTAAGAGGCATTTCACTCTATTTGTTGAGAGCCTATCATAGGGATAGCCATGGAGCATTTCTAAAAGCTATGGAGAGCATCGTGATACTTTCCCCTTGTGTATCATTCATTGGTTACTAATCTGTGGTGACTTAATAACTATAAATCTAGCCCTGAAAGTAGAATAGACCCAAGGGCCGGGAAGCTGGGGACAACTCCATTGTCTGCCATCAGCATTTGTCCCTTGCATACCTTGTTAGCTGAAGGCATCTTGGATGTGCTTTGATGATGCCGTGAACAAGGGAAGGGAAGGAATTTAAGTGGTCTCAGCTCTCTTCAAGTAATTGGACTATTTGAGGTTTGGGTTGGGCATTGTGGCTTGGCAAATACAAAGCAGATTAAAAGCAATTCTTAGAAATCCAGTAGGACTCTGAACTTGGGAGCCACTTAGAAGTTATTCCCAACCTCCCATTCTTGCTTCAGGGTTTCAACAATCTGGGGCTGAGCAGGCAGCTTCCCACTCGTACCTTCAGCCAGCCCTTTTCTTCTTCAACAATATATCTGGATAGCTTGGTGGTCAAGACCTAAAATGGACATGCTTGTCAATCTGCTGGAATGCTATCTTCATGTTCTTTGCCTGAAAAGCCACAAGAAGCTGTGCATGCTCTAAGAAATGTGTTTGCATTTTGCTTGTTTGTTTGCTCATTTCTCTCTGCTCAACAACAGGAATTCTGGCAGGAATTAACTGACCCCATCCCACTGAGTGCGGAAGGGACCCCATGTGGTTCTGGGAGCAGGTGGCCAACTGTCAGATCTGGGGCAGGGCGTCTGATCTGCCTCTCCAGTGGCTGTTCTGTGTGACTGGGACTCCTGACCCAGTCCTTCTGTTCTCGCATCACTGTCACTGGCCAGCAGAGCCAGGGGATAGCTAAGAAGACCCCATCCCCCAGTTTTGGCTCCATAGCCATTTCCTCCAACAGCTCCTCACAGGAATAAACACAATGCATGTGGATATTTTTCCACCGTCTGCCATCAGCTTTGTATCGGGGCTCAGGTTTTCAAAAGGATTATCCCAAAGATACTCTATGTTTGCTTCCATCTCGTGTCCTGCTCCCTGCACAAATCTAGGGTACTCTGAGTCTTTTGGGGGTTGTTAACCCTCACAACAGCTCTGCCATGCAGTTATGTTGATCTCCGTTTCTATAGAGCACTCTACAAAGCTGAGATTCATAAAATCACAAGGCCTGTAAAGTGACATTTGAGGCTAAAACACAATGGCAGATTCACCTCCTGCCAAAATCTGTGGCCTTTACAACTTCGTGAGACTGGATCCCCAACTACAATGAGTCCTTGTCACCCATGGGTGAGCCAGTTGGTTGAGATACCCACCAAAGAGGGCAGGCACACTGGTGTATCACAAAGAGGTTTTCAGAAGTATAATGTAACCAAGCAGCAAAGCACACAGAGACGGGTGTTCTGGGCTCGCATGCAGATACTCAAGTATGGCCTAACTCCTGAAGAATCCTAACACTTCCTTGGGAGATGCCAGCCATTTGGGTTGTCACAGGGGGTGGGGGGCATTTTAAGGGTTAGAGAGTGCTTGCGTCTACTCAAAACAGTTCTCTGTGATTCTGAAATTAGGAGTCTTCAAAGATCTACAAATGTGAATGAATGCATGTGCACAAATATGCATGCCTCCCTCCACTAAGTTGAATGTGGGTATATGGGAGTGAGTGTGTGTGTGTGTATGTGTGTGCATGGGTGTGTGGACGCCTGCACAAAGGATGGCCAGCAGTGACAAAGGCAGAACCTCAGGCGGAATCTAGCCCCATGATTGATTTCCTCCAGCTCGAGGAAAGGGATCAGATTGCATAGAATCAACAGGATGCATTAGAGAACTCATTAAGCAAGGGTTGTTTCCTGGCAACGGAATAGCGTGCTGCTGAAAACAAAAATCGACTCACATCCACAGAATTGGTTGTACTGACAGGAATAGTTGGAATTCCAAATATGTACCTAAGAATGGAGTGATAATGAGCTATTTTATTTTTAGAGAAGGGGCACACTAAGCCTCTTTGTGTAGCACGATCCCCCCATCGCACGGGTTTAATTAGGTAGGCACTCCCTGGATGGCCATTCAGCTCTTCCTTCCACAGTTTGACCTATCCACGCATCACCTACGGCTTCCCTACTAGACAAGGAGGTCCATTCATCCCAGCTCTGTGCCACAGGCCTTTACAATTCCAGACAAGAACCTAGACTAATCTAGGGCGTGGTGAGGAGGGGCTGGGGAGGATGCAGAATGAGGGCTACACCTCATCATCTAAGTTCATCTACGTGAGCAACAGGCCAATCCCTACATCCTCTCACTCTCTTTGTCAAAACTGAGGGACGGTTAGACAGACAGTCGGGCAGAACGACAGAGGGATGGACAGAAGAGCAGACGAGGAAGCAATGAATCTGAGACGTGCACAGAGCTCGAAGGCAGTGTCAAGAACGGGGCCGGACACCGCCTTGGGGTGTCTATTGCCACCTTCCATGAGTTTTCCTCTAGACGTTCGCACTTGAGTTCTCTTCCCTTCACCCAGTGTCAGGCGAGCAGAACCATTTGTTTTTGTTTTGTCTGTGCCTGTTTTGTCTGTCTGTGTCTGTTTTGTCTGTCTGTGTCACCTTATGGGAAAACTAAGTGAAACCAAAGCTGCGTCAGAGTACAGGTGCCCCCCGTGCACATATATGTCCAAGTGGACACACATATGTCCATGCATGCATATGTATCTGCAATACACATACATACATGCCCCATACATGTATTCTGTGCATGCATATGTTCACACACATGCACCCATACACACATGTCCACACAGAAATACATATGTGCACAAATATATATACACATCACATGCATGTCTAGACAAACACATGCATATCCATGGTTTATGGACATATGCCCACACATATACGTGCACACGTGTGTTACACACATGTGCCTAATACATAAACATGTCTGCACTCATACACACACATATGAACACACACACACTCTGGCTCCTCAGGCAGTCCATGTCATCTGCCATTCTCCCAGCTGCAACACTTGCTGTCAAGTCAAATGAGCAGTGGCTCACTGCCCCTGACTCACCGATTCACTGGTCCCTGGAATGTGAGCTAATGATGTGTGCCAGGGCTGAAGGGGCTGACTGTGTCAGCACTGTCCATCAGCATTATAGAGAGTCAGTTCCCAGTTGCCCCTGCCCTGAGGTGGGCAAGACCAGCAGGCTCTCCACGATGCCCACCTAGGGCTGGCTGAGTGACTGTTCAGCACTGGTAAAGATCACAAAGAATGGGAGACTTCTCACGGCTCTCCCCACCTCTCCCACCTCTCCCTGGGGCAGCTCCAAGCCTCCCCTGAAGTGGGACAGTGCACAGCCTTAGCAGTGGTGGCTCCTTGGGCCTCCAGGAACATGCCCGGCTTTGCCATACGTCACTGTTGCTACCTGTGTGGCTCCCTCTGTTGGAAAGAACTTCTCTCCTCCAGCTTGGAACCCAAGAGTCCATTCACAGACCACTTCTACCAGCTCGTCCTTACTGTTCCTGATCATACTCCCCACCCCACCCCTGCACCTTTCAGAATCCAGTGCCTATCTCTACCTTGGTTGCACCATAGCTTTGCTACTTGTTCATGCTCACGGCCATTACCCACTGAACTGTGTGGTTCTCAAGAACTCGACCTTGTCTCTGTCCCTGTGAGCTCCCAGGACCCCCAGGACCTGTCTTAGGACAATTTTCCAATGAATACACATGAATCAAAAGGCCTGCCTTGGATCATATAATGAGATTTTAACATGTGTTTTGGACAAATAAAAAGAAATCACAAAATATAAAATCCTTACTACTCAAAAAAACCCTCAGGAATCATTGCAGATCGCTGAGTTAACAAAAACATGGCTGCTGACAGGGTGCTTGGAGATGAGAGCTGGGATCGTCATGTCCCACAAACACTCCTAGGATTGTGGCTAGTGACATGTTACCCAGACAAGGCCTCATGGCATAGTCAAGTCATGTGTTGAGATATCCTGAGACATGAAGCCAAGACCCCATCGCAGCCATTGCCCCATTGAAATCTTCATGGATACTTCTTCCCAAGGAAGCACCTGCTTCAGTGAAGGCCCAAGCCAACTGTCCTTTCCTCTCTGCATATGCACCTTGCATTCTCTTAAACTCCCACTCATTCTCTGTGCTCCTGGCCCATGGCTCTGCTGAGCAGGATCAAATGCTTGTAACACTGATGGCTGGGCCAAACGGAAGTCAGGAACCTGGAATTCATCCCAAGTTTCCCATGCTGATGGCAGGGCCCCTCCTCCCCCAGCACTGGAGCCAGTGTCTGCTATTTTCCACTGGCACTGGGAAGCTGGCACTGGCAGCCCAGGCACCTCACTGTGAGAGGCAGGTGTCCTTGGCTAAACTTTAACCTCTGTACCAATCGCCAACTTCTCAACTTCTGGATTCTTGTCAGGCCACTCCCTCTCTCTCTGAGGAGAGCTCTAATTTCAGAACATAGCTTCCTCAGAAGTTTCTAGACGTACTCTGTGAGTGTGAGGTATGCCAAGGTGGATGCATCCTGCTCAGACCCATTCTCAGCAGTTCCAAGCTTAGAGACCACAGTGACCACATCTCCAGCAGCTGAAGCTCCTGGACAGCAGAGACTCGTGTCCTGGACCATGAGAATCCTAATGGTCCCACCCATGTGCATGGTGAGAATTTGAATAATAACCTTACTGGAGGCAGTAGTGGGTAAAATAGCAATCTCTATGCAACAAGAACTAAGTCCTTTGCTTGCTTAATCTTCTGATCTCTGTGCAGTGAGCATGGTACTGTCCCTGCTCAATCTCCAAAAGACAGAGAAGTAGGCAGATTACGAACTTGCCCAACATCACACTATAAGCTGGTGGCAAGACTAAGGATCCAGTGAAGCCCTTTGGGTTCTGGGGCTGTGCTCTTAACCTAATACTTGTCAACCCAGCGGACTCCAGAGTCAAGTCTCCCCAGGTTGCATGGGTTGATCTGAACTGACCCTCATCCGTAAGCATCTTGAGCGTGGGTACTTGTGCCCATTCAGATACAGCTCGCGGAAGGATAACCCTGAAGGTACTGAATCTCTGATGCCTGAGGGGTGCACCCAGCATGCCATGAATTGTGCCCTGGTCTTCATACACCTGGAATTAGAACATCAAAATGTTGTATTTTGTTAGAAATGGAGAGAGAGTGAGAGAGAGAATCTACTGTCTCACTTCCCAAATGGATGCAAGGACCAGGGCTCTACCAGATCAGAGTCCTGAACCTGGAACTTCATCTCCTACATGGTGGACAGGGGCCAGTACCTGGGCCATCATCTGATACTTTCCATAGTGTGACAGCAAGAAGCACAGCAGCGAGGACTTGAACTGATGCTGTGATAGGGGATACCAGTGTGGCAAGCAGTGGCTTGCATACTGTGCCACCATGCCAGCCCCTACATTTTATATCTTAGTTCCATTTCTTTTTCCATTAATTTCTTGAAGTGCCGTGATGGTTTAAGGGAGGTAAGTCTGCTTGGAAAACACGATCTTCCACACCTTGTAGATTACTCTGTGATCACACATGTTCTTTGTGCCTTCGACGTATCAGCTGACCTGTAAAACACTCCCAATACAGTGTGAAGCAAAAAGGCTGCTTCAAATGCCTCACCCTAAAATGACACGGCGAGGTAACCACAGTTGGCAACGGCAGGTCAACAGGATAACAGGGAGTGTTCTGATCGCTGAGCGACTGATGACCTCAGCTTGGGGACAGTTGGTGTTTAGTTACCTGTGTGCACATTGTCTTTACAGTCTGTGGGAGACATTTGACATCCCAAGGGAGGGGTCAAGGAAGACGTGTACATCTCTCCAAAGATGCCAGAAAACCAGCACAAATGTATGAGCTATGAAATCTAACTCCAGGATCCAGGTGAGGGTTTCGGTTCTGCCTTTCAACGTCTATGTGACCTTGAGCAGGTAGGTTAGCTTCCTAAAACTCAGTTCAGTAAGAAATACTATTTTGCTTCCAGCATAGCTATACCACGACACAGAGGGTGTGAAATGAGTGTACAACATCGGGTGTTGTCCAAAAATGTTTTGTATGGCAGGGACCCTTTGTATCAAACAGGCAATGCCATCCCTCATCGGCAGTCGCCATCACTATCTCTTCTGCATGTGTCCAACCTGGCTCAGTTTCCACTGGTAACTTTTCAGGAACACCTTCCCCACGAGTGCCTTCATCACCACCTGAGCATTTGTCTGGCAGCCCCGGAGTCCTGCTGTGACATACTGAGCAGGGCTTGGGACAGCCAGTGGATCCTGCCTCCAGCCCTGCAGCCTTTGCTTGTTTTTCTCTCCATGGTGCTGGGGGAAGGGATGGGGTGGGAGCACAGACAGAGGCACCCTGCTTTCTGGCCTTGGTCCTTGGGAGAAGCGAGGCAGCAGCCCCTTCACCGGGAGCCAAAGGAACAGCTTGCAGAGTGGGAGCAGGCTGGTGCCAGGGAGGGGTAGGGAGAGATATGAGTCACGCTGACAGCAGAGAGGGCACCCAGCCAGCCAGCCCTGCAACTGCCTCTGCTCTCAAGCACAGAGGCAGGGAAGTAGTGCAAACCGAGGGCTCCATCTGGTCTTTGGGGCCACCAGGCCAAGGACACTTTCTTAGGTCACCACCTTACAAAGCAGGGGACGAAGTCTGGCTATTCCCTAACCTTAGTCACCTGAGCAGTGTTGGTAACAAGCCTGTGCCCCGCTTGATGGACTTTCAGTGGGACACCTTGTCCTCAAGACAGAGGTTACATGTCTGGTGTTCCCAGCCCCCATCAAAAAAATCTCAGTTCCACCCCTTTCCCAGCTGTATCTCTCAGCTGTATCTACAGATGACCCCTTTGTGTCAACCAGGCTTACCCTCCAGTCCCCCACCCCCACCCCCAAACACACAGAGATCCCTTGTGTATTTGGCTGCTGTTTTTTTCTTTCTCTCCCCAGCCAGCAGACCCAACTCAAGTGCTGCTTTTGCCGAAGCTTCCTTTCCTAACTTCACACAACCGGCATTTCTGATGCAGCTACTATTCATGGATGTTGGGATAACCTGGACACTTGGTGTTCTGGGATTCCCATCCCAGTAGGAAATAAGAGAGTGAAGAAACGGCATCCTGTAGTCAAAGATTAGCACTGTCAAGAGAATTCAGCCAGTGTGACATACCCGAGAATGAATGACAGAGGTGGGGACAAGACTAGAAGCCTGTCAGCAGAGGTGAGCTCTGAGTTAAGACAGGGTGACAAGGAGTCAACTGGGCCAAGATGACACAGAAGAGAGAGCAGGTGCAGAGACATAGAGGCTGAAGTTTTTCCTGCTTTGTTTGGGAGCTTGCTTTCTCTCATTTCCTGGACACCAGGAGCATCTCCAATGAAGACCATCACGAGAGGGTTAAGACGGGACAAGGACAGTTGAGCTCTCACTGCCATGTGTGGTTCTTGTGTGCTTCCTTTGGCTTCTGTAGCGGATCACCCTTCCCGGTGAAACACCAAGTCTTCCCCATTCATCGCAGTGGGTAGATCTCAGATTCACAACCCTGGTTCACATTCGAGTCATTTTTTTTTTCCCAGAAAGTTCAAAATATAGCTTAGCAATGTTAGGATTTATTATTCACCCTATAGTATAAAATCATCAAAGTCTTGGGACCCATAAAAATCGGGCTAGAAAAGAGTTTTGCTGAGTGAACACACAGCACAGCCTTATAGCTCCTGGCTTTTTGGAGAGCTGCGTGAAACTAACATTTCTGTGAGAACATGCTGAGGCATGCATGAGCTCCAAAACTCATACTGCTCCTTTGCACAGGGCCTTCTGAGTATCGGACTGTTTATCAGTACAATGCCAGTATTGCTGCCTGGCTCACAGGTGTGTCGAGGGGACCAGAACATAGGTGTGCCGTATAAGCAATAATTATTAACATCTTGACTGATGCTACATAAGCCCTTAACAGGAGTCAACAGAGCAGGAGAGAAGTTCCACGGTAGTAAAGAATTTTCCCTCTTTTCTGATCCTAAAACTGTCCCTGGAGCCTCACAGAAATGCTCCTATTACATGTCTTCCCAGACTCTGAGAACCCAGAGGATCTAAGCTATGGTATGGACAGAGCAGAGGGACAAATTGAGGTGACAAAAAAAGAAGCCAAACTCCTCAAATGCCACCAAGTCAAAACAGAAAGACAGGGCTCACTCAGGCTAGGGAAGGACTCCCACCCAGCCTTGAGCTGGACCACCTACAAGCAGCTGCTCTCTCCTGGGGCAGGACTCTGCAGGTACCGCCAGCCGCGAGAGCCATGACAGGCAATGACAAAAGCAGACACGTCTAGTCCCAAGGTCTCTTGATTTTAAAACCCACCATCTTTCATGCTGCTTAAATACTGCTCTCCATTTCACAGGCCTGGGAAGATGTAGGCAGAGTAGCCTGGGCTTGTCAGCTGCCCTGCACACCTCGCCTCCAGTAACCCATCCTGGACAAATCATCTTGCCACAAAAACCTGCAATGGCTAATTCTGGCCATGTGTTAGTGCTTTTTTTTTTTCATTTTATTCATTTTTAAAAGTTTTTTTTTTTCATAATTTGAAAGGCAAAACCAGACACATAAATATCTACCATCTATTCGTGCACTTTCCAAATGCCCACAGGTAGCCAGTGCTGGGCTAGGTTGAAGCCAGAAGCTCACAGCTCCATCAGAGTCTCTTATACTTGAATGGGCAGGGGCCCGAGTACTTGGGGCATCATCTGCTATCCTCCCAGGGAGCACATTAGCAGAGAGGAAGCTGGGATCCAGGAAAGAGTCAGGACTCAAACCCAGCCACTTGGATGTAGGATACGCGTGTCCTCAGTGGCACCTTAACAGCTGCACTATTTGCCATTAAAAGATACACAATGGAGACACCAAGTATTGACAGCACAACCAACATAACCTCCCAGGAACACCTAATGTTACGGTGATGCTCCAATCAAAGGTTCCAACTGGTCACCAATTTGGAAAATTTCTATTCATCAAAAGATCTGGAGAATCCAGGAAGACTTTAGTGAACTAGGAGAGAGAAAGGAAGTGGAAAACGGAGCACTTAAGGGCGCTGGTCCCAGCGTCTCAAAGAAGAGTCTTTGGAATAGACCAATTTGGGCACTCTAGCAACTCAACTCAGCAATATTTAATGAATCCGTTGAATGTGTCATGGAATGGGTTAGATTCCGCAGAGGGTCTAGGGATTCATGTACCATGATCCTCTCAGTTAGGGAGCCAAGCACTTAGTAGAGAGATCCCAAAAGCACAGGCTTATAACACCAGCAACTATATGATATGAAGGATGCAAACAAATTGCAGAGGCCACCAAGGAAGGAGAAGGTTCATTCTATCAGAGACCAGGGCCAGTTAGATTCTAGTCATCTTTTCTTTAAGAAAATTAGGACAAAGGGTGAAAGGGACAACCTTGTGGGAATGACTCAGACTGATGTAGACTCCATGCACAAATATATTTTAAGGTTTTCTTGTTAAAAAAAAAAAACCTATAGAAAGGAAATACATACTTCCAAGAAGCAATTAACATAAAATATGGCAAATATTAACCTAGAGCAGGTAACAGAATGCCCAGAAGTATGCAGATGGATAAGTGAGAGTGGAATATCTTTAGGAACATGGATTCCTAATGTTTATTGGATTAGAATGTGAGTATAAATAATTACACAACACACAAAAATTATAATTACAAGTAATGACCCAACATCTAATTACAAGTAATGACCCAGCCTTCTATTTAAGGAGCTGAAAATATTTCACATTTATTTTTGACTACGAATCTCTACAACCTAACTCAGCACTAGGAGTACAGCTCATGCACATTGAGTGAATGAATGACACGGCCACACAAGTAAGCAAAGGAATGACCATGTATTAAAAAAAAAAAAACATCTAACTCGGAGTCTCATGGTCCCAAACACACTCACTAACGTAAGAACACTTCCAAAAATTCACAGAAAATGGAGTTAAAAGGCAAGTTCAAGGCAGGAGTTTAGCCCAGCAGTGAGGACCAGAGTTCAAACGCCTGGGTTCAATTCTGAGAACCACTCTCAAACCCAGCTTCCTATCAGCGCAGACCCTGGCAGAGCCAGAGGCGGCTCGGATGGTTAGATCCCTCCCATCCACAAGCTGCTGCCTTTGCTCAGAGCTGCGTGTTTTTGATGTATAGGCAACAAACCAACAGACGGAAGATTCTCTCCCTCTCAGTCTCTTTCTCTCCATCTGTCTTTCTCTTTCTTCCCCTTCTTCCTCTCAAATAAGTTTTTTTGTTGTTGTTGCTTTAATTTTAAAAATAAAAAGAGAGGTGGCCATTTGCCACAGTGCTAATGATGCTGCTTGGAACACCTGCATTCCACGTTGGAGTGCCTGGTTCAAGTCCTGGCTCCTCTACTTCCTACCAGCTTCCTGCTAACGTGCCGCTGGTGACAGCAGTGGATGCTTCCAGTACCTGGACAACAAACAGTCCCACGTGGAAGATCTAGATTGAGTTCTAGACTGTTACTGGCATTTGGGAGAGAGAGAGAACCAGCAAATGGTTGGTGAGTGGGGAACCTGTGTAACTGCACACAGATTACTCTGGCAAACGGAATCCATCACCGTCCATCCCAGCTCTAAGATGAGATGACCCCCAACTTGGTTCAAGTGGCTGGAAATTCACATTAAGAAGCAAGTCCTTTCTGGGGTCGTAAGGACACACCCTTTGTGGACAAGGTCAAGGCCACCTTGAAGTCATCTCACTTCCTTCTTGCAGACTTAGCTCACCTAATCTGACCATGCCTCAATAGACAGGCACTCCAGCAAAGAAGCATCCAGGTACGCGGAGAGATCCAGTCTGGAAAGGGGAATCGGTTATCCGTTACACAGAGGAGAGAGCGCAGGCATTGTGCTGAGGGCTCTCTCACTGTCTCATTTCACCCTCATGCTCTCTGGAGCTGGCATCCTCATCTCCTGTCTTACAGGTAAGAAAACGTCAGCGGGGGAGAAATGGAGCTATCCACGCAAGGTCGTGTGGTCAGTCTGGGCAGCCCTGGGATTCGAAACCAAGCTGTCCAACAGCGGAGCGCCAGCCCCTCGTGGTTCTTCTCCGGACCCAGCTCTCCCAGAAGCCTGCATGCACTACGGGTGCTCCATCCGGCAGCCGCTCTGAGCACAATGTCTCCGCCTCCTCCGCGCTGATAAATGTCCACCCCCACCCGACTGTCAGTCTCTGCCGTGCACCGAGGCAAGGTGAGTCTTGACAAATGGAAAACGATTGTGCAATTAGGCAGTGTCAGTAACGATCGCCTGCCTGCCATGAGGAGAGAGCGGAGTGAGCGTGTGGCTTAGTGCCTGTTCTCAGGATGACACGGCCCTGGAGTGACTCAGAGCACACACAGAGCCCATGGGAAGGGGGGCGACAGACAGCAGCTCAGGAGGCCTCCAGCTCCCAGCTGGGGTCTGGGGCAAAACTTACTGGCCCTACAGAGATGGCTGAACTTGAACCTACAACATCAATTAAGCACAGTAACCTTGGCTCTCATGACCTTAAGTTTGAAAGAAGCAGCCCAAACACAAGTACCAATTCTAGCACCATTTGAAAACACACATTGTCAGGGCATGCTCTGACCTTAGATGATACAACCAGTCTCCTGGATGGATGTGGGGACGGAGCAGAATGGAGTGCTTCAAACAGCAGGGAATTCCAAGCGGTTCTTTTCAGCCTCTGGAAGTGTCCACCAGGTGTTGGTGCTGTTTTTCTCATTGTTTTCATTTGTATTGGAAAGTAGCTCTACTTTTCAGGTACAGCACCTCGAATATACAAGTCAGACTAAATCCTCTGTGGAAAATCCTTCAGGATGGATTGGACAGGTGTTCAGGGCAGTGGTTAAGACCCCTTTTGGGAAACTCTCATCCCATAATGTACTGCATGGGTTCAAGCCCCACCTCTGCTCTGATTCCTGCTGATACACCCACTGGGAGGTAGCAGGTGATGATCCAAGCCATCAAACACCTGCCACCCACCTGAGGGATCCAGCTGGAATGCCTGGGTCCTTCCTGGCTTTGGCTCGGCCCATCCCTTGCTATTGCAAGCTTTTGGGGAGTAGAGAGGAGCGGAGAGAAGATCTCTGTTTCTTTTCAGTAATAATTTGTGTAAATTCCTCATTGCCCACCTCTCTCGGGTCAGCCCCAATGAAATGGACTACAGTCACTCTGTTTTTGATCTTCCCAGAGTATTTTACCTTCTTCTTTTCTTTAGGTCCTAAAACTCCTCCTGCCTAGAAGGAAACCTTCTATGCCATCCAGACGTGCTGACTCTGCCTGCATCTCCACAAGGACAAGCCTGGGCTCGGAACTTGCCAACGGCTTTCCATCTTGTGCAAATACTCCCCACCTGCTGACTTCAAGAAGACTGTCTTCCTTTCTCTAGTTTCTCAAATCCAATGGAGCACATGAGTCTGTTATTCCTGTGTCTGTGTCTCCCTCCTCCCCCAGTCCAACACACCACACACAGTGGGGAAAGCCTCCTGAAGCAGTAGACTAACAGCAGAGCCTCTCATCCCTGCCCTCTCCACAGACACCAGGAGCCAGTCCTCCATACTCCATAATGCTGCAGGCCTTCCTCTTGCCCTAAGGAGTGCACACAGCTTGCTGCTATAGGTTTGGTCTGAGCTGTGTCCCCAAAGGTTCCTGTGATGGAAGATCGGTCCCTGGGATGGTGATGTCAAGATGCAGCACACAGCATATTAAACTACCATCTGTGATGCTAGAGTCCCAGCTGCTCTGCTTCTGCTCCAGCCCCAGCTCCCTGATGATGCACCTAGAACATGGCCTGAGTACTTGGACCCCTTGCACTCACACGGGAGACCCAAATGGAGCTCCTGTCTTCAACCTGGCCCAACCTTGGTGGCTGCAACCATTTGGGGAGTGAACTAGCAAAGGCAAGATTTTTCTGTCTCTCCCTTTCTGTCTGTAACTGTACCTCTCAAATAAATGAATCTTTCTTATTAAGAAAAGGAGAAGGAGGAGAAGACGATGATGACAACTTAGGCCCATGAAATATAACTAGATCACACGGGCTCTATCATCTGGAAAGATTGTTGTAATTCCCACAGTCTCTGGCTAATCCTGCAGCAGTGAGCTATAACAAGAGGTAACCTGACCCCTGAACTAACCTGCCTCCCTATTTTGCTACACAATCTCTTTCTCTCTCTGTGATACCATCTGCCATGGTGCAAGGCAGCCAGAAGGCTCTCATCAAACCTGATCAGACCCTGGCCCAAGGATCTGGAATCTTCAGCCCTGGATGCCAAACAAGACTGTCTTCTTTAGAAAGCTCCCAGCCTCAGGGCCAGCACAGTGGCCTACCTGGCTATTTCTCTACCTCCAAGAGCTGGAATACCTTCAGGGGGCCACTTTGTATACCAGTTGCTTCATTTCCCATCCAGTTCCCTGCTTGTGGCCTGGGAAAACACTGGAAGATGACTCAATACCTTGGGACCCTGCACTGTGTGGGAGAACCCGAAGAGGCCCCTGACTCCTAGCTTTGGGCTAAGCACAGTTCTGGTCATTACAACCATTTGGATAATGAACCAGCAGATGGTTCTTTCTGTTTCTCCTTTTCTCTGTAGATTTTCCTTTCCGATGAAAATAAGTTTTAAAAAAGAAAAGGATTAAATTCCCAGCCTCGGGTATTGTGTTGCAGAAGCATATAACAAACAGGTACATTCCCCACCTCACCCCTATCACCCCCAAAGTCTGTCCCCCAGGGCAGAAAGTGTTCTGCTTCTCATCCCCTTAATTCTGAAAGGGGGAGAAGAAGACAGAGAGCTTCTCAGAGGGTGTAGTGCGGAGAAGGCCACCCAACAGGAGTATTGGCCTCTGGAGAGGAGCACAATGAACCAGCGGTGACCCTTAGAGAAAGTCGAAGAACAACTGCCCAGCCCCAACTCCTACTGCCCTTGCTGCAGGGCACGTATTCGGCACCATCCTGAGATCACACAACTTGTAGAGAAGTGGTTCCAGGGGAGGATAAGATGCCTAGCCATAGGGCTTTTTCTCTGGAAGGGATACAAGGATTCACAAGACAGAAGCTGGGGACCTTTGAGCCAGTCAGGAATCCCAGGTCTGATCACCTCCATGGAAAAGATCATTGGAGTTTGCTGTTGATGTTCTGCCTGGACTCACGCTGATAAATCTGGATGTTCCAGAATCCTTGCCCCAAGTGAAGGCATCTCACTTTAAGAAGAAACACCATCTATTTATTTGAAAGGCAGAGAGAGAAACAGAGAGAGAACATCCATCTGCTAGTTCACTGCCCAAATGGCTTCAACAGCCAGGGCTGTGTCAGGCTGAAGTCAGAAGCATGGAGCTCCACCTGCAGGCACAGGGGCCATCTTCGGCTGTTTCTCCAGCCCAAAGCAGGGAGTTGGACAAGAAGTGGAACAAATGGGACTTGAACCAGTGCCTGTAGGGGATGCCAGAATCACAGTTGGTAGTTTAACTTCTTTCTTCACAAATCCGGCCCCAGACATCTCACTCTGGGGAAGACATGGCCAACAATGCCCAGGGCAGGGCACTGAAAGCCGAGTACTGAGAGTTGATAGAGTCCAGAACAGGAAGCCTCAGCTGATGGGCACAGGATGCATCCAATAGCAACAGCACTGGGAAGGACTCTCTGGCTTGGCCCTGGCCTCCCACCCAGACCATCTTCCCCATCTTTCTGTGAGCACACACAGCTCATGGCTCTCACTCAGACAGCCCTACTCCTTACGCCAAGGCTGGTCACTGCCTGTCACTGTGCTAACTGATGTCATTCTGTCACCTAGGGCTGAATTTGAGTGTCTTTTTGGAGAGAAAAATCAAGACAGTCTGTCTCTCCAAAGGAAAACAGGACCAAACCTTTCAAGGACATCAGCCTTTGCAGATATAGCCAGTCATTGCTGGCTAGTGGCTCTGCAGTTCATTGGGCCCTGCAGTCTGTATCCGGTGAGGGTTCCCCTGCAGCTGCAGCACCTCCTGAGCCTTCTGCACCACACTGCAGAAACGGTGCCAGCCTGGGAACCTGGAGCCTGGGCTCCTGTCCAGCTTGGCCCACAGGTAGCAGCGTGACCTTAAGCAACCCACTCTTCCATTCAAGGCCAAGATTTTCTCCTCTGTGGAAGAAGGACATTGGGATTCTGGCCTCCCATCCCTGTCTCCTTCTGGGTTTCCAACTTGCTCACTGTGTTGCTGGTTTCCAAAGTGCAGACCATATGCAGTGTGGCAGAAGGTTTTTTGCATTCCTGGCTGCTGTTAAGCACCAATGTCATAGGGACAAGCATGGATCTTTCCATTCATTTCCAACTGTCCTTCCCCCTGACCCCCCACTTCAGCAGGTCGTCCTGTCCTAAGTAGAGAATTCTCCCAGAAGGGACACAGAGATTTGAGGAGTGTCAATTTTCTCCACTATTCCACAGCCTTCCTTGATGAAAGTAAGGACATCTTTATGTAACTCCAGGGAAACATCCAGATGATTCAGTCAGATCGATAAGGAGAAATCAAGCAGGACGTTAGGTAGCTACTGAAACTCCACCCCCTCAGTTGTCAATCCACTATGTCCATTTTCCCATGATGCTCCTGTGTCCCATTCAAGACCAGGAAGGAGACACCAGGACGGACGTGTGAATGTCAGACTCCATACAGAGCACTGTGAAAGGAGAATGCCAATCGTTGTGGCTTCCCTTCACCCCACCAACATGCTTATTAGGTGGGAAATTACCACCAACGTGCCTCTTAGGTGAGAAAACTCCACTTGGCTGATCTCAGAGAGAAGAGTGACACGATGCTGGGATTCTAGCCTTCCTCTCTTTCTCCAGAAGGCGTACAGCAGATGGACTAGTTTTTAGCACTTCTGAGGGGGAGAGGATGGAGTGAGACTCTCTCTATCTCAATCTCAATCTAGAGAGCGCACGAGCCAGCAGCAATGTGAGCATGTCCACCTATGTGTAGAATGAGAGAGAGACTGAGAGAGATGTTGGAGAGGAAGGAGGACCACAAAAAGGAGAAACAGAGCCACAACCCAGGAGAGGGTGTTGGGACAGGAGGACAGGTGGAGAGAAACAAGGACAAAAGACAAGGACAAAAGAAGAACATCAAGGAGCATAACAAAAACACAAAAAGAAGCTGCAACCGTAAGAACCAACCTGTAGTGAATTACACCAGGAAATGATCCCTAACGGCCAAACTGGCTATCAGAAATTTGGGCACTCTGAAATGCCAGAGAGCTCTCTGCCAGAGAAGCTGAGTTTTCTGCCCCTCCAACGCTGCCACCCCACCCAGTCTGCTGCCCACCCTTCCCTACCAAAACGCCCAGTCTCCCTGCCCCAGTAAGATTCACGATGCTACTTGCCTGTTTTGCTCTCAGAGTTGTTGTTCGGGTTTTCCTTTCCTCTGTGGTTTTATCCTATGCCCCTGTTACCCTGAATATGCTCCAAATGTTCAGTGGTTGCCCATGAACAGCTCTGACAAGCACGTACAGCTATTTCCACATTCACTAGCTGGTTTACCTTGCTCAACTAGCTCTCATGTGGACAGAAGGCAAACTGCGACAGTTATGAATGACTCTGGCGCCAGGCTGCCTGGATTTGCATCCTGGCACTTTGATCCACTGTTTGTGGAAACTGTGGGCAAGTCCCTCAAGTGCTGTGTTGTTGCCTGTCACAAGGGCATTTTAAGACTAAAACCTCATTTCTAGGGGCTGCTGGGAGGTTAAGAACACAGCATGCAAAGCTTCCAAACAGCACCTGCCATGTGCTAAGGGCCCAGTACTCAGAAGCCATGAGGACTTAACTCGGTTTGGTTTGTGCCAAAGCAATACCAGAAAGATTCATTTGGGGAGTAGGAGTCCAACTTCCACTTAAACCACACCCCCACTATGGATAGTGAATATCCCACTGTTCTCTCTGTTCTGTGGTCACATTCTGCGTACACATCTCAAAACTCAGCCAGTTCCACTGAAAACATTGACATAAATTAAATGCAGCTCACTCTCATTCTCCTATACCCATTTGTTGCCAGAATTACAGAGAAAGCGGGAGAGACAGAGAATGGTCTTTAATTCCTAAGTGGCCACATTGAGCAGGGCTGAGCCAGGCCAAAGCCAGCAGTCAGTCAGAAGCTTCTTCTTCCTAGTTTGCCACGTGGGTAGCAGGCACCCAAGCACTTGAGCCATTCCCTGCTGCTTTTTCCAGGTCTTTATCAAGGAGCTGGGTAGGAAGTGGAGGAGCTTGGGTAGGAACTGCCCCCACTCCATTATGGGATGCTAGTGTTTTAAGCAACGTTTTTGCCCATTATACCACAACACTGGCCATCTTGTACCTATTATTTATTTATTTATTTATTTATTTATTTATTTATATTTATTTATTTATTCAGAGGCAGAGAGACACAGAGAAAGAGAGAGAGAGAGAGAGAGAGAGAGAGAGAGAGAGCTCAGCCACTGAATCACTCTCCAAATGCCTACAGTGGTTTGGATTTTACCATACCCAAACTGGGATCCATCACTAATCCAGCTCTTCCACATGGGCAGCAGGGACTCAACTAGTAGAATCATCGCCTGCTGCCTCCCAGGGTACACATTTGCAGGAAGTGGGAATTGCAAGTTGGAGCCAAGGTTCAAGTCCAGGCACTCCAACATGGGAGTGGGCATCCTAAGCAGTATCCTAGACTCTGCGCCACACTCCCACTACGCTCAGTACCACTCTTGTCAGCAAGGCAATCACCAGGCGCCCCTCTGCTTGGAGCCTGCTTGAAGAGTGTGAGTCATGCACCCTCTCTGAAACAAGAGTTCACATTTTTGCTGCGATCCGTTGTAACTCTGCATATTTTTCCTCCCTCTGCTCTCTGCCTGGGATTTTTCTGGCTGCTTTTGTTCACATGATCGTTTCACAGAGCAGGTTTCTGATTGCTAACCCATCAAGGGTTGCATCCTAGAAAAATGACAAAGGGCCAGCTTCCTCTGGACCACTGGTATGGAACAGGCTGGGTCCATCATTGGCAGTTCTTGTTGGGTACAGCAAGGGCTGTACATGTCCCTGGGAAAAAGAGAGCTCTTGGTTCTTCCTGTGAAACGACCTTGTCAATGGCTTTAGCTTCTCAGCCAGCTTCCAATTCCTCCTGTACATGGTAGCCACAAGGGCTTTGTGAAATTGAACAAATTCCTGGCACCTGCATCTTAAAAGACCTCTGGCCCAGTGGTAGCTTCAAGGCCTGCCTGGAAGTGGATTCTTTTGACTTATCCCTTGCTATTTCCCATCTCTACCTGCCAGACTCCCTACCCCAGCCTAATACTTTTCCCAGGCAGAATTTTCAGCAGCTCTACAAATGTGCCAGGGTCTCTCGCACTTCCTCCAGCTCTCCCTCTGTCCAGATGTCCTGTGGAGTCATTTCTAACTGTGCTTTGGTTCTGCGTCCCCTTTGAAAAGCCTTCTTGGCTTGCTTTCATCCTGAGCCACCCAGGCCACAGCACAGGAAAGCCAGGCTACCCCTCTGTCTCCTCATAGC
Organism: Ochotona curzoniae; assembly: GCF_017591425.1. Classification (NCBI taxonomy): domain Eukaryota; kingdom Metazoa; phylum Chordata; class Mammalia; order Lagomorpha; family Ochotonidae; genus Ochotona; species Ochotona curzoniae. Next base: position 1,849,316 of record NW_024465654.1, on the reverse strand, counting down.
CCTCTTGTGGCATACATCACATTAAGTTGGACTTCGCCTGCAGTCTCCACTCCACTTGGAGCTTTCTGAGAGCAGAAACTGCCTTCTGCCTCTCTGAGATGTTGAAGAATTCCCCTGCATGAACGAAGCAGGAACCGAGTCAAGGAGAAGAAAACAGAGCTGGATTTTTCTGCTGGCCTAAGAACTAATACAAAAATCCCTTAGGCAAAGCAACTTCAAAGGGAAGGAAAGAAGTAGAGAATGTTCCAAAGCCTTGGCACCTGCGTGAGAAACCCAGAAGAAACTCCTGACTCTTGGCTTTTGATTGGCGCAACTCCAGCCATTGAAGCCATTGGGGGAGTGAACCAGTTGATGAAAGATCCCTTTTTGTCTCTCCTTCTCTATAAATGTCTTTCCTATAAAAATAAATAAATATTTTAAAAATTGGGACTTTGTGTGCTCTGCAGCCTGGTGGAGTCCTTAGGGGAGCCCACTGACCCTCTGCCAATTCTTTCCACTTTCTATAGATCTCTGTTCTGCAAAGTCTTATCTATATCTGGTTTATGCTTCCTGGCCTGATGTGAGAATTGGGGCTGTGGAAATCTGTAAACTCTTCTGCATCCTATTTGCTTCTTTGGACCCCTGAGAGCCCTTGACCCCCCTGTAATAAGATAAAGGGGCAAGCTTCATACCACTGATGCCAACCAAATAAGCCTCACTACTATGCGCAACCTTGTGCAGACAGCGCCAGGTATATGTGCACCCACACTCATGTGCATGCACACATATGCAAACAGTCTAACTGAGGCTTGGAAAAGCAGCACACATGCCCAGTAAATAACCTCTTTCATGCGTGTTTCCTTAGCTGTGCTATTTGGAAAACCCCAACCCATAAGTCATCCTGACAAGCAGAAGGCTCAGGAAATAAAAGACCCAGATCACCTTCGTAAAGGAACATCTAAGGAACTGCTGATGAGACTCCCCCCACCCGGTGCAATAGGAACACTGCCAACCTCTGGAGCCAGGGGAAAAAGGGCCCACTCCCGGCCTTGGAGGAGGCCGGTACCCAGATACAAGTGCGTTTCTTTGCAAATAGAAGAGGACAGGCAGCATCAGCTGCCTTGATCTGAAAAAGGAAGCTTAGGAGGTTCCTAGACCCTGTCTACTCACACAGCTCACCCAACTGAGCTTGATATATCAACTGTGACTTGGAGGGAAGATTGCAAAGTAGCCACAATCTCTATGCAAGGTTTGAGAATAGGAGGAAAGAATGATGGCAGGGGCACCACACAATGGTGGCACCCTCCTTTCATAGTGCCCATGACTCTCCCACAGAGCCCATTGAGAGCCTCCATCCCACACCACACTGGCCTGCTAGGACAGAGAGAGGATGGAGGCTTGGGTCTCTGCTCTATCTGGTATTCACACTCAACAATGCTGGGGATGGCATCTTGGCTCCCAACACATTCCTTTTGGCTGCAGGTCCTTTGGGTAATTACTGTACACAGCAGCATTTCCCCACTGATCAGGCCAGGTGTGGTTGCCATTCAACTCAACCGTGTCTGAGCTTTTAGTATCAGCAGCACTGACCCCATGAAATGGCTAAGAAACCAGCCTAAGGTCAAAGTGGATGACAGAGCAAGGATCAGAGCCCTAGTCAGAGTGCAATCTTTTTTTTTTTTTTTTGAAGTTTATTTATTTATTTATTTATTTGAAAGTCGGAGTTATACAGAGAGGGAGAGACACAAAAATCTTGTATTCCCAATGTCTGTAAAAGCTGATGCTAGGCCCAGTTGAAGCCAGGAGCCTGGAACTTCACAAGGGTCTCCCATGTGAGTGGCAGGGGCCCAAGCGCTTCGTCCGTCTTCTGCTGTGTCTGAAAGTCATTATTACGGGGCTTGATCAGAAGTGGAGCAGCTGGAATGCCTGTATGGAATGCCAAGAGGATTGCAGGCAGGCAGGCACTACAGCAGCAATGCCAGCCTTGAATCCTGTGCTCTTAACCAGGAGGATGGAAAGGAAATACCCACCAAGAAGACAGTACCAACATCACCTAGATGAGATGGATTCTGAAAGGGAAGCACACCCAAAACCATCTCAACTCTTTCGCCAACCCAAACACCTTCATATTGGTTGGTCGCAGGGTGGGTACAGCCAGTGGTAGTGAAATGGAATTTTCCTTTAAACGAAGATAGCTGGTCCATTCAGCCACACAGTGCTATGCCCTGGGTGTTTGGAGATAACCCAGTAGTTAAGGGTGTAAGGCAAAAGTTGGGGAAGAAAGTAAAAGAGATCTCTAGTCTCTATCTTTTTCTCATAAAATCTTTGCAGAAAAGAATACATCAATTCATTCTCTCCTTCTTCTGTAACAAATACGGAGCAGAAACCACACACACCAGAAAAATCCATCCGGAAAATACTTTCCTAGGGAAATCATCCTCTCAATCAGAACTCTGGCAGCCGGGAGAGATTTGGAGGAACATCAAGAAAGATCTGTGGATAATGATACTGGTCAGCAAATTAGGTGGAGCATCGCAATTGAATAAGGCAGCAAAATTCAATTTTAATGTGACTTGCAAAGTTTCCGGCCAAGGCATCTATCCCACAGTGGGTTAGAAGAGCGATGAGCTCCTCGTTTTCAATCCTGGTGGGTCACAGCAGTGCTGTATTCAACGGCAGCCTCAGCCTGGAAAGCTCTCAAGCTGCAGTGATGATTGTAGGACCTGAGAGTGGAGAGCAGAGGCTGCGTGGATGGTCAGCTGCTCCCTGCAAGGTTGACAGCAGGCGTTGACACACAGTGGACGAGGTGAACAGACGAAAGACACGGGAAAAGCAACGAGGTGAGATGTTTCACCCTGTGGAACGGGTATGGGCAGAGAACCAGCGCTGCCCTAACTGACTGGCGCCTTCCAATGCCACCCAGCACACTGCCTGCTCTAGAAGCTGTGCCCGAGTCAACCCAGACAGACACATCCTTTCTCAAAGGTTTTCTCTTGGGGCTGGTGTGGTGGTACAGAAGCTAAGCTGCTGCTTGAAATGCCGGCCTCTCATATTGGAGCCTGTCTCAGCATCTCTGCTTCTGAGAGAGCTGCTTACTAATGCGCCCAGGGAAGCAGCAGAAGATGACCCCAGCATTATAGCTCCTGCCACTCATGCTGGAAAACAGGGTGGAGTTCCTGGCTCCTGGCTTCTGTCTGGACCAGATATGGCTGCTGCAGCCATTTAAACAACGAACCAGCTGACGAGGAGTTTCTCCCCCTGCTTCTGTCGCTCTGCTTTGCTTTTATACATAGATAAATCCTTAAAAAGAAATGTTTTCTGTAAACTCATGTTAACCTTTACTTAGGAGCGTAGGCTCTTTTTTGACCATTCTCACACACATACGCCTGTCTTCTTGGCTTGAACCCAATTTCTGTCCCACCCTCCCCTCAGTCTAAACCGCTTTTTTCCCTACTGCCTCCAAAAGAGAAAAATAATTTCCGAACATCCTTTGTGCAAAGCACCCTAGAGGCTAGTATGTGAAAATTACACTCCCATTTTCTCAAATAAAGAAATCTTAATATCTCAGCTTTTTTTTTTTAAATCTCTCCCCTTTCCCAACTCTCTGATCATTTTTTACCTTCTCTGGCAGAAAAAAGGAATCAAAGAATTAGGAAGCGATTTGTAATTTAAAAACCATGTAGTTCATGGGCTGGCTATACCAATATGAGCATGGATTTGTATCCCAGCTGTTCCGTTTTTGATTCAGCTTCCTGCTTGTGGCCTGAGAAAGCAGTGAGGATGGCTCAGGTACTTGGCTCCCTGCACACATGGAAACTGTGGATGATAGGCCTGGCTCTGGCTTCGGCCTGGCTGAGCCCTCGCTCTTGTGGCCATTTGGGGAGTGAACCAATATATGGAGGATCTCTCTCTCTTCTTATCTCTGCAACTCTGCCTCTCAAATAAAAACGAATAAACATTTTAAAATAAATTTTAAAAATGCAAGTAGTAGAAAAAAATGCATAAGCCTCTGCAACGTAAGTAGAGTTCTAGCTGCTCCACTTCTAATCCAGCTCCCTGTCTATGGCCTGCGAAAGCAGTGGAGGAAAGCCCATATTCTTGGGTCCCTGCACCAATATAGGAGAACCAAAGGGAGAGCCTGGCTCCTGGCTTCAAACCAGCCCAGCTCTGGCCATTGTGGTCATCTGGGGAGTGAAACAGCAGATAGAAGTTCTCTTTGTCTTTCCTTCCTTCCCTGTAATTCTGGCTTTAAAAGGAAAAAAAAAGGTGGGGTGGGGGCAGCGAGGGGTCGGGGAGGGAGGGACAGAACTTGTACTTCACAGATGACACCAGACACACTCCTGGACAGCAGTTTCTCAGCCTTAACATTACTCATATTGTGGACCAGATATTTCTTTTGTGGTGGTGGGAGGTTTGGGCTATTGCAGGATGTCTGACAGTGTCTCAGGCCTCTGCCCGTGAAATGCCAACAGCACCATGATCCGGGGCTGTGATCAAAAGGTTCCCCAGAGGGCGCCAAGGATCCCCTGGGAAGCCAAAGCCAGCCCTTCCTGGGGTGACCTTATGTCATGAAATCCACTTCTTTATGCTGAGTGTGGAACACGCCAGATGCACCCCGGGGCCTAATCGCCCATGGTGTGTTCCTGAGAGCTCAGAGTATCCACACTGGCTTTGTCCCTTGCCTTGTACAGCCCACCTGGGGGCTTACAGCTCAGCCAGCACTGTGCTGCTATAATGAGAGACTACAGTGGAATTTTTCTTTTTCTCTCTGCCACAGCAGTCACAGTCTCAACTCACCATTCTTACTCGGGATGGGGCTCAGATTTTAACAAAAAAAAAAAAAAAAACAGTAGACAAAGAATAAAAGCTCACCTAGGGAATCCCAGTGGATCTGAGTCGGGGGGAAGCCCCCTCCACACACCAGTGTGGCACTTGACCTCCAAGCCACATGTCCTCCTTGTAACACAGCACTTAGCTGTTCAAGGTGTTGTGGGCCCAGCACTTCCTTCAGTGAAGTTCATGAACCAGGCTATATGTGTCTTCTAAGACCATAAATCCATTCTTCCTGTTCATCTCTCGGCAGCACAAAACTAAACTCAAAAGTGTGGGTGCTGCTGGCTGTGCAGAACCACAGAAAGGGCGTGTCCTTGTTCATGGGGTGGGGGAGCAAAAGCAAACGCACTCAGCGCAAAAGCCACATCCTGGCTGCACTGTGATGTCAATGGCAAAAGCAGAGAGGAATGAATTCCCAGACCACCATCCTACCAGCATAGACACCTCCCTTCAAGTCTAGGATGCCCCATCTCAGCAGGAAATCAAGCCTTGAAATGCAAATACAGCAACATCCCCTGGCTCCATCATAAGATAAAACACAATCCATGGCTATTCTTGATGTTCATTCTGATGAACAAAATGCTGTCCCCTCCAAGTTTTTGAAATTTCACCCACCTAGGTCCTTCAGTTCAAACTAAATGACAAGGAGCTGTACTAAGCTCCATTTGAGCGGCTGGTGTTGTTTTGAGGGGACTGGCATTGTGGCACAGTGGGTTTTTGGCACCAGTCTGGAGCACCAGCACCAGTATCAGGACATTGATTCCAATCCTAACTGCCCTGTTTCCAAGCCAGCTCGCTGCTAAGGCCCCTGCGAAGGTAGTAGAGGATAGTTCAAGGCCAGAGCCCCTGCCATCCATGGGAGATCCAGATGGAGTTTCAGGCTCCTGATTCTGCCTGGCCTGGAACTGGCAATTATAACCGTTTGAGGAGTGGACCAGAAGATGTAATATCTGTGTGTGTGTGTGTGTGTGTGTGTGTATGCATGCATGAACCTGTGCATTTCAAATAAATAAATCTGTTTTAAAATAACATTACCATTCTGTAATTGGAGGCTATCAGGAAGGAGAGCAGTTCCCTTCCAGCGATGATGACTGACCAGTAATGCAGATGACCCACCTCTTGTTTCAGACCCCAGAGAGTCTGCAGCCCTTGTAAGTACATCCCACTTACAGTCTCATGGACATGCCCCTTCTATTCCAGGAGGAAACTGGCTGCCAGGGCTCAAAGTGCTCAGTTCACAGGCAAGTGTTCTGCTTGAGGTGAGTCCCTTTCCAGGCCCAGCTCTCTCAGCACTGATCGGAAGAAGCCTGTTCCCTTTTATGATATAGGAAATAGGTTTGATGAACACATTGTTTTCGACCAACCACAGACTAAATGTGCCACGTGGTCCTAGTGGGAAAAATTAATCCATGTGCTTTTGCTTCATTTACAAGTTAATCACCAAACAGTGTCTTCTAAACTCTCATTTAGTGCTGATGAGCTGGTTTAGCTATAATGAGCTTTGGGAAAACTCAAGATGATGTGTATGTACACACACACATATATATATAATTTCTATCTTAAAGCAACATACCAACATGGACAGCAGGGAGTGAAGGAGGGAAAGGAGGAGAATTGGGTAGGGTGGGAAGAGAAGGAGGCGGGGAAGGAAACAGAGGAAAACATTCCTTTCCCTGCCTGAAAACTTTCTGGAGTTTCTCTCACCTTTCATTATCCATCTTTTTAGCTTTATGCCTCCTGGAAGCAGTGAGCACAGATGTAAAACCACAAGGTCTAATGCCAACTTTTCTTACGAGGAAGCATTTTATGCACAACACTCCTACCACCCGTAGTCACCACTGGTGCATTTCTGGACTCTCCTCCTCTCATTCTCCTTCTCCTAACAGCACCCTCCTTCGCCAGTCTCAGCGCACCTTTCCCTCGGTGAATTGACCTGAGCCTGCACAGCCACAGCGCTGGATTCCTTAGGCCAGCAGGTCCCAGAGGCACCAGGAAAAGCTTCCTCTGTCCTAGCACATCTTAACACAAGCCTGTGTGACCCTGGAGGGAGCAGGGGGTTATGTCGAGCTGGGGAAGACACTACTCATTGAAACAGAGCCAGACTTGCAAAGCTCTCACTATGCACAGGGCTGCTCGCAAGCCATGGGAAGCTGGCGACATCGACTTTGTAGGTATGTTGTGGCAGGCACATCTGGTGTGTGTGTGTGTGTGTGTGTGTGTGTGTGTGTGTGTGTGTGTGTGTGTGTGTGTTTATCAGGAATCCATGTCAACAGGCCAATGGAGAACATACTCATACGTCAAATGAAATGTAAGTGCCTCATCACTCTGACTGCTCAGAGGGGAACCCAGGGCTATAGAGGGACGGGAGGATGAGGCAAGGTGGGAACAGCAGGCAGCAGGCCTGATCGTTGGCTTTAGATACTGGATTATTGATCTCTAGTGAAAAAGGCAGAGTAACAACAGTGGAGCTACAAAAGGGCCATGAGGTTGCCTTTCTTTCTGCTGTCTTCGCAATAACAAGGGTGCACTGTGTTTCCCGAAGGTCTGGCTGGGAGGAACAAGGAAGAGGAGAGCTCTGATGATGAAAAACTAGGAGCTGAATGACTCGGCACGGCAGAGAGGCACCAGGCAGAATTGACGGCTGGCCAGAGCCCTTCCTGGGCTGCCAGGTGTTGCTACACTCACAAAGCTCCCACAGGGCTATGGCTGAGATCCCCTTCAGCTCCATGTTTCCAGGCTTTGCACATATCCCACTTTTGTTCCAGGTTCACACCTACAAGAATATGCTGCATGGCAGGTCACTGTGGGGAATGACCTCCCACAAATAACTTCCCGAATATAGATAGGACAATGAAACCCTGTGCAGTTGACTGCAAGACAACGACAAGGACTGGAGAGGCCTCAGACCTTCCAGGCTTCCTTGGCTTTGCCAGCGCCACTACTTTCAGACTCCTCAGATCACTACTGCCACAGACAACTGCTTCCACCCAAGGAGCCAAGCCACAGCCCAAGCCCAACACCTGTTGGCTGCTGTCTTTGTGGATATCCTTGATTACAGAGGAAGAGTTCACTGGAAGCTAGCAAAATTATTGGGAAGGGAGGCCACCGGGATTAGAATTGATGCCCATATGGGATCTCGGCACTCTCAAGGCAAGGATTTCAGCCACTAGGCCAAGGTGCAGGGCCCGGATTGTTTTAGCATTGACCCTGCCGCATGCATTTGCCCTTTGCCAGAGAGGGTTTGTGGGCACAGAGCAGATCAAAACATATACCGAAAGAATGACACAGAGAGTAAGAAATGCAAGCAAGGGTATCTAACCCCATTGGAAGGGGATGAGAGGAAAGGAAATGATGCTTTATGAATAATGGACAGGAAAGCACTGAATGAAGATGAGCTAGGCAAAAGATCTTGTGCAGAAGAACTGACTGGCGCACAGTAGGCCTTCAATGAAAACATGTTAAATGAACAAACACTCCACCTGGACAAACACCTCATCCAACAGTTTCTCCGAAACTGCCTTTGGGAAAGTTTTTTAGTTTTCATTCCAATCACTTTGGCATCACTATGCATGTACCCACCTGCATGCTTGCTCCACATCCTTCATGGATGTGTCATAACTACCAAACATCTGCACCCGTTTCTCCTCCAAACCAGCTCATCCTCCTGCAGTTTGTCTTCAGATTCATCCCTATTGCCTTGCAGCTGCCCAAACCCAAAGCCCAGCCCATTACTGTCAGTCAGTCACTGAATTCTCCTCACTGTACCTCCTGATGTGCCCCAATTCCATCCATTTCCATTCACATCTCTACCTTCTTGGTAGGCCTTAACTTCCACTATGTCTGCCTGGAAGATCAAATGATATCCTCAGCAGTGTCCACCCAGCAACTCTTCCCTGATATTTCAGCCAGAATGAAAAACCTATTCCAACTGTAAACTTTATCATGGCATTTGCTAGTGGCTTCCAGGTGCCCTTAGAGTAAATTCCTGTAGAGCTTTTTGTGACTAGTCCTAGCCTACCCATCCAGCTTCAATCCATAGCATGGTGTCCATCCTCATCCTACAACCTGTGCTCTCTGCATCCTGGTCCCAGCGGCTGCCCACCTGCTGGGGACCCAAGAAGACGAAATGCATACTCCATCCTTAAAACTTTCACATGTGCAGAATCTTCAGCTGGAAATCTGCCTTGACTACCCCTCTCATCCTTCAGATTTTAGCTTAGCTGCTCCTTCCAACAGGAAGATGGCTTTTTAGCCCAAGATGAGGACAGATGCTCTAGTGCATTCTCTTCTGTGTCACACAGCACAGTGGTTCATTTCACACCACTCTCCCCCATCACACTGCAAATTCTATAAAAGCAAAGACTCCACCCTCTTTGCTCATCAGTATAACCCAAGTCATCAACACACACACACGCTTTCAATAGAACTTTGTTGAGTGAAAAGAGGTAAGTACACTTGCAGACTAGAAGTAACACAGAACCTGAGCTATGACGTTTTGCTTAGTTTTATCTTCATGTAGAAAATTCAGCTCGTCTCAATATACTGCCAAATGAAGTAGATCCATTTTATCTTTGTAAAATAAAGTTAGCTACAATTCCTTGACTTGTAGCCTTCCAGTGGTTTCTTGTCTTGCTCAAAGTGTAAGCCAAAACCCTTTTAGTGATCTGTGAATCTAAAAAGATTTGACTGTCTCCTGCTGGCCTGGCCTCCTTGCTGTTGTCTAAACAAACAAGGCGCATATTCCTGTCTACCCTAGGATCTTTGTACCCACTAACCCCGGTGCTAGAAGGCATGTCCTCCAGGTCTCTACATGACTCCCTGCTTCACCACTGTTTGCCTTCATCTAAATGCCACTTCCTCACTATTGCTTTTCCTGGCCTGCCGAAGTAAAATTAGCCTCCCTGAAATTCCTTTATGTCCTTCACTTCTTACTGCTATCCATAATATTTAGCACCATCCAAAATTCTATTCATGCTGTTCATTTTCTGCTCATCGTCTGCCTCTTCCCACAGAAATATATAAGTTGTTGGTGGGAGATTTTTTTCTATGTTCACTGTAGTATTCCCAAGGCTAAGAAGAGCCACAGCATAAGCGTATATGAGTGGAATAAACGAATGCCTTCTCAGGTTCGTGTCTGACTGCTGTGCAGCGTGTCACAGTCCATTGTGTTTTGCCTTGATTCCAGAGCATTTGGTGGATTCTATCTGTGAGGCCTTTTGGAAGATTTCGCCATCTGCCACTCTGTAGCAGACCTCACGAGCGATTGAAAGTTTGAGCTGAATATAATCTATCAGTCATATTTACTGCCCCCACACAGCCTCTGGCTGCTCCCAATTTAGCAAGTCCCATTATATAGAGAATCTAATTATAGGTGAATTTAACAAAAGCAGCTTCGTGTTGCAATCACATTCATGTGCGCTCCTGAAAGGGATTTAAATGTATGGCAGATGGGATATGGCAAGCTATGCAAGAGACCATTGGTTTTCAGCTGAACATCGTTAAATTGAACCAGGAGGTAACAAAACCACTTCAGCTCAGAGGAGACCATGGAGGATAACTCCCTCTGAGGCATTTTCCAACAATCAGTGGGAAGTGGGTTCTCATTATTCTTGGGTTAATTTATTCATCCTATACCTGCTGCTTACTCTCCCTTATGTATCATACTATAATGAAGCTTTATAAAAATAGCTCATCATTTAAAAGAGAAGATGACCTTGTGAGCAGATAACGACATGATCATATGATATGGGCTGTTATAGAAATATGTGGAACAACAAAGTCTGCCTAATTGAGTCAAAAAGTTGTCCTTAAGGAAGTGACATTTGACAAGCAGGATCTTGAGAGCCAGCCGTCTGGAGCAAAAAGGGCTTCCTGGGCAAAGGTCCAGGAAGAATTAAAGAAGCAGCGCGAAGCAGGAGGCAGAGTCTGGACAGTGTGACAAGTTCCAAGTGACATCACTAGGAGCTGTAATGCTGGACAGACTTGTCAAGGACCACAGTGAATATTGATTTAGGACATCATCTGAGAAATGTCTGTGGTCAAGTTCATGCCAGCAACTTCACATCACGGATCAGACAATGATACATATAGACACAGGAAGTGAGCACACAAATAATAGGAAAATGTAGGAACGGATTGGAAAGTGACAGGTTGTAAATATCATTTGGTTTCCGATACAGCTTCTCTCATTTCTAGTTTGTCAAATGTGTTTGTTTTTTGGTTTTTATTTTGGTTTTGTTATGGATGTCTACACTTTATAATAGGCATGCAAAGTTCCTGGAAACTTAACAACCAGCTCTCTCACATTGACAGAGGTAGGTTTGGCATAGCTATTCTAGGTGCGTATGGCAAAGATGGAAACAGCCTATCCTCAGGGGGTAGGCTCAACTTGCAAAGATAAGAAGGAGGAGGATGACCTATTTGGATTTCAAACTGAACTCTTTCCCTATCATGTGATCTGTCATGGCCTTGGATAATAACTAACATGTCATCATTATTGGGCTCATTGCTTTGTATCCATATCTTACCTACTCAAAGCACCTAAGAAAGCAAAGGGCTTCACAAGCTCAAACCTCGGGCTTAACAATTACAAACTAACATCAAACAGCATCACATTGAAGATTGCCAATCCATGTTATGCCTCATGACTTCTTATTTTAACATATCCTTATATTAGTCAATGTTTATCACATGTGAAACATATGAATCAACTTTTGATCATTTCGTAAAATGATTAATTCATCTGATGTCACTTTTTTTTCAGCCAGCTCTATATTTCATAAATTCCTATTGAAAAATCAAATAAGCTATAAGTTAGGGGGGGAAAGTCCTGATATTCCATGAATTTGCAATATTCTACTTCATAATCATATCTATAAACTTCCAGAAGTAAATTTGGGAGCCAGCACAATTGTTCAATTAGCTAATCCTCCAACTTCAAGTGTGACATCCCACAGGGGTTCATGTTTCAGCTGCTCCACTCCCCATCCAGCTCCCTGCTTATAGCCTGGGAAAGCAATGGAGGACAGCCCAAAGCCTTGGGACTCTGCATGCATGTGAGAGACCTGGAGGGGCTCCTGGCTCCTGGTTTCACATTGACTCAGCTTCCATTTCAACCATTTGATGATTGAATCAGTGGGTGAAAAATCATTCTATCTCTCCTCTTTGTAAATCTGTCTTTCCAATAAAACCTTTTAAAAAAATTTTTTTAAAGAATTAACTTTTGCATGAGGAACCGTAGCACACAATGAAAAAATTATGCCATTTAGACACCAAAATAGTTGTCCTTCAAATGTCAAAACTGAGCCCCCACCCAAAATCTTCAGCAGCCCACTTAGTTCATACAGTGGGTTTTCAAAGATCAGAAAAAATAACGAAAATCTTTTCAGGGCAGGGAAAAAGTCGGCTTAGCTGCCAAAGACTAAGTATTCAGTTGTCTTTCTATAAACAGCAACACTTCTACATGTTTGGCACTCAATTGCTAAGTCATTCAGATCCTGTCAAAATCCTGCAAGTGCCCATAAATCCTGGAGACAGAGAAGATAAGGAACATGATAACAATTCAATCACATCATCACCTGAGCTCTGTCACTGTGTCCAGAATCTCTCTCTTTCTGTAAGATTTATTTATTTTTATTGAAAAGTCAGATATACAGAAAGGAGAGACAGAGAGGAAGATCTTCCGTAGGATGCTTCACTTCCCAAGTGACTGCAACGGCTAGTGCTGCACCAAACCTAAGCCAGGAGCCCAGATCCTCTTCCATGTCTCCCACGTGGGTGCAGGGTCCCAAGGCTTTGGGTTATCCTTGACTGCTTTCCCAGGCCACAAACAAGGAACTGGATGGGAAGCAAGGTTGCCAGGATAAGAACCAGTGGCCATATAGGATCCCGGCGTGTGCAAGGCGAGGACTTTAGTAGCTAGGCTACCACGCCAGGCTCCAGAATATCTTTTTAAGCAATGAATCTCAACTGAACTTGAACTATGGTTATGCAACAAGGTGGAGGAATCCACCATGGGGGGAGGGGTAGGGGAGGGGTGGGGGGGATCCCCAGCGCCTATAAAACTGTACTACATAATATAATGTAAGCAACAATAAAAAAAATAAATAAAATAATCATTTAAAATAGAACTAAAAATAAACTATCAAATGTAATAAACAAAACAAATGTGTGTACATTTGGACTACTTCATTTTAGCTGAGTAGAAATGCAATCATGGGCCCGGCGCGGTGGCGCAAGTGGTTAAGTCCTCGCCTTGCAACCCCGGGATCCCATATGGGCGCCGGTTCTAATCCCGGCAGCCCCGCTTCCCTTCCAGCTCCCTGCTTGTGGCCTGGGGAAGCAGTGGAGGACGGCCCAAAGCTTTGGGAACCTGCACCCGTGCGGGAGACCCGGAAGAGGCTCCTGGCTTCGGATCGGCATAGTATCGGCCCGTTGCGCTCACTTGGGGAGTGAATCATCGGACGGAAGATCTTCCTCTCTCTCTCTCTCCTCTCTCTGTATATCCGCCTTTCCAATGAAAAAATAATAAAAATAAATCTTTAAAAAAAAAAAGAAATGCAATCATAATTATAATTTACCTATGCCTTCAGATTAATTTGAAAGTCATAATAAAATAGTTATATGAAATAAAAATTCTATACATGTTACTCTTGAATATAGTACACTGATATTGTACTATCTCACCATCACCACCACCACTCCCACTCCAGGCATAGCATGCTTATTTGCCAAATAATAAGAGCCAAGTGGTTCCTTATCTTTGTTGCTTTTTTTACTTCGGCTATCAAAAGTCTCAGAAGAAAAGACCTTAGACTTTGGTTTTCTTTACAGTTATCTCTGCTTCCATTATTACTTTTTTTCTTTGATCTTTTCCTTTACTGTCCTACTGAAAATGTAGTGTTAATGTATAGTCCTCTGCACAACCTTCTTGGAAGAAATCTAAGGATGAATAATTAATAAATCAGCAAGTGTGGCTCGGTGCGTTCAGCTTAGTCAGCTGGCTCCTGCATCTTCACCACATCTTTCTGAGTGCCAGCAAAGCCATTCTGTTAAGCACCCCCAAACTCCTTATCACCACAGCTAAAAGAAACTCTCAATTTCCACTTCTTCAGACTGATACGAAATGAGTATAAAGCCGCAAGGAATTAAACTGGCTTAGGTAAGAAACCAATTTCAATCTTCCCTTCCCCAAATATTACACACACAAAAAAGGAGGATGGCTAGGAGTAACATTTGAGTTGTTTTAGTCTCTCTATCCCAATCACTAAGACGCTTGTGGAGAAATGAGAAGCAAGTTCAGAAGAACTGTCCCTTGATAACCAAAAGCCAGCCTTAGAAACAGCAACACTGTGCTGAGACATGCAAATGTTTCCCCAGGAGTTGACTTGCTGTGTCTGCCTTCACTGGATGGCATCCACAGAGCTGGAAGGATGCCAAGATCAGGGCTCAGAGTCAAAGTGGGGTCCAGAGAGAGGGAGTGGGCTGCCCAATATCCTACACTGGGACCCAAGGTTGCAAGGTCATGTCCAATTTGGTCTACTGCACCTGCTTCACAAATGTTACATTTACGCATCAGATTTTCTACCCTTTCCTTCATATTTTCATCCCAATCATGAATCACAGTCCTTTTCAATATCATTCTCAGTAGAAGAGAGCAAACTGGAATTTGAACAGTCTACCTACTTCTACTACTTAGGCTACAAATGACGTGAGCACGCTAAGATGGAAAAGGAACTGGATTAAAAATGGGGCCTGGCGTAGTAACCTAGCGGCTAAAGTCCTCGCCTTGAACAAACCGAGATCCCATATGGGCGCCAGTTCTAATGCCGGCAGCTCCACTTCCCATCCAGCTCCCTGCTTGTGGCCTGGGAAAGCACTCAAGGATAACCCAACGCCTTGGGACCCTGCACCCGTGTGGGAGACCTGGAAGAAAGTTCCTGGCTCCTGTCTTCCGATCAGCACAGCACTGGCCATTGTGGCCACTTGGGGAGTGAAGCATCCTACGGAAGATCTTCCTCTCTGTCTCTCCTCCTTTCTGTATATCTGACTTTGCAAATCATTACAAAGCATGAAGCACTATAAAAGACTAGCATTTTGGAAGTTCAGAGACTAGGGAACAGACACTTGGCTGGATTGAATCTTAAAATTCACTTCAGCCATGCCCACATTATAACAAAGGGTTGAGGGAAAAACTTCTCTGTGTTCTGTGGCTTACGCATACCTGAATTACAATAAGCAGTCACATGTCTGTAACACCAGACAGACAGAAAATGCATCCACAAACCAAGACAGAGCACAGACAGAAGGAACATGATCAGTAACAATAGAATGTCATGATGCTGGCTAAGTGTGGCTAAGCCCTAATCCAACAAGGGCTCTCCTTTCAGGACATGGGACATTGGGATACAGAAACCAGAGAGAAACAGAGATGGGGATGGAGGCAGCGACAAGCCAAGGAACTCCAGGGACTGCTGGCAGCCATTGTGGAGGCTAGGAGATGCAGGGAAGAGCCCATGGGGCTGTTGAGGCTGTGGGTTTGCTGATGCTTTTTCAATGTTCACACGTCTGGAATTGTGATGCAATACACTTATGCCATTTTAAGCCAAAAGCAAGTACAGTTGCCTGCTATAACACCCCCCTCAGAAAACTTTTAGAACCTTTCTCTTTGTGGGCTCCCTTAGCGTGGCCCCCTCCATTCCTGGCATCCTTGCCCTGCTGTGGTGTCACGCAGGATTCTACCTGTCTTCCTTCCCCAGCTGCGAGGTGGACAGAGAGCACAACTCACTTGCTTTACCTTTCCCAGCATCTAGGACAGAATTTACAATCTGGTTTCAAGGAAGGATCAGGGAAATCTGCCCCCTATACAACCGTTAAGTCTTGAAGGTCTTTGAGCCTGTATATAGGGCAACAGAGCAAGCTGCCAGTTGGGACACCCACATTCCATTTCAGAGTGCCTGGGAACAAGTCTCGCCATAGTTCCCTTCTAATGTGCCCCCTGGAGAGCAGCAGGTGATGGCTCAAGCACTCACATCCCTATCACCCATATGGGAGACCTGGACAGAGTTCCTGCCTCCTGGCTTTGATCCACCCCAGATCCAGCCATGAGGGAATGTGGAGAGTCAACTAGCGGAAGGTAAATATCCCTGCCTACCTGTCAATCACGGGATGGAAAGTCTCCCTGCCCGCCTTCCTCCTTCCGCTCTGTTGTTCTGCCTTTCAAATAAATGAAGATAAACTTTTTTGCAAAAGAATATTATGTGTGTAAACAGTTGTGCATACTGTGTCATAATCTACATATAGCCTAGAGCTGACCAAAGTTCCTGGCAAACACATCTGGCTCTTATGTCATCTCTCTGGATATTGTTTATTTTTCTTCTGAAAAACATCTCTGTCTCTCTCTTTCTCTCTCTCTCTCTCTCTCTCTCTCTCTCTCTCTCTCTCTCTCTCTCACACACACACACACACACACACACACACACACACACAAGCAGACCTCAAGCATTTTTGTATTTTTGCTTCACCAAATTCTTCATTTTCACCCAATGGCTCCTCCTCCAGGCAGAGTCCCTCTTCCACTCCAGAGCAGAATAAGTGCAGGAATCTCCATCTCCCTCGTAAAGCAACCACAAGTTGGCTGGGAGAGAAGCACTGTCACATGGATTAGAAATAGTTGAAAGGGTTGTAAACAAAGGGTAATGATACATGGTTATGTGGCAAGTGGGTGGGAGGTGTTCAGTGGGGTGTTCCACGGATTGGTGATGGGCCCAGCTTCCCTTAGCATCTTTATTAATGATGAGGTAGGAGGGGAAACACTAACAGCACATTCATTAGAGGCAGGAGGATGCTAAATTGGGAGGTGTTGCAAACACTGCAAAGGACGAAGCAGCAGCACAAGACTTGGGATGGTTGGAGGCAGACTCAGCAGAGTACGACGGGATTGAATGAGTGGAAGGGATTCGGAAACCACCTGATCCTCAACTGAAAACCAACAATACAGCTTACATTCAGAATGATTTATTTAGGTGTGAGGGGGTGAGGCAGGGAGGAGCAAAGAAGGTGTTCCCCAAAAGACTATTGCTTCTACAGTACGTTGAGATGGTGACCTCTCCCCCAACTCACCTTGGACTGACTTAATGTGTTCTTGCGAGCCCTGAAAATCTGAAGAGCTAAACGGAAAACCCTACTCCACTCTGGGACTGGAGTGAGAACAGAAAGACAAAAAAAGCAGTCCCCAGTGCAACCTGAATAGTGAGAGTCTAACTTGTGGGCAATGTAATTTCAACCGTAGGGCCTTCTGGTTTCTGCCCTCGTGTGCTGTTCACTTCATGTCATTTCTCAAAGGTTCTCTTCCTTTTCTGGCTGTGATTCGCTACCTTTTCCACAAGGGCTCCCCCAGCTCCTACCTTTCTCCCAGGGATGCCAGAGGCACGTGGGAGTCTGTCCCACAGTGTATGTTTTTTTATGTAATGGGATCAAGGCATGATATGGCTAAGGAAGACATCCACAGGTTGTGCACACAGGAGAAGACCGTTTCTTCCCCAGAGGAATAACAGATGGAGAACCATTTACCCTATTTCCAAAAGTCAAACAGTAAATCTGGAAGGATGAAATAAGGCTGAAGACTTCAGAACACTAAGCTCTGTGAAGAAAGCTGTTGTATAAATTATACATTATAAGCACTTAAAATGTTACCTGCCTGCAAAAATTGTAAGTCCTCCCTACAGTATCCAATATAACAAAATATTGTTTCTGCAACCAATCAGCTCTGACTGAATACCTACTCTGTGTCCAATGGGATTCCTACCCCAGAGTAACTGGGAAGAATGGGAATGAAAGATTCAAATAAGGATTTGCTGACACACACTTCTCAAAGAACAGTGATGGTAGTGTCCTAGCGAAGCGTTTGTCAATTAAATAGTTGTTCAGCGTTACTGAAAACACGAAGGCAAAGCCCCAACACGTGAAAGATGGAGCAAGGACAGTAACATGAGGGCGCTTCAAATGGTTCATGGAAAATGGCACTCAAACATGTCAGGGAAGTGGGGGCGATGTACGTTAAGCCGTGGCTCTCAATGCTGACATCCCATGTGAGAAAGCCTGTTCGAGGCCCAGCTGATCCTCTTCCAATCCAGTTTCTTGCCAATCTGCCTGGGAAAGCAGTGAAATAGGGCCCAAGTAAGTGACTCCCTGCCACCAGTTTGGAGACCCAGATGGAATACCTGGCTCCTGGCTTCAGGTTGGGCCAGCTTCAAGTGTTGGAACCATTTGAGGAGTGAGGCAGCAGATAGAAGATCTCTCTCTCTCTTTCTCTCTCAATCTTGCCCTCTGTCACTCTTTCAAATAAATAAAATAACTATTTAAAGAAAAAAATAAATAAAAGATTTCATTTTGGTGCAAAAAAAATTGAAATCTGAGCCTAATTCTTTGTAAAAATACATTTTGCCTGAGCTTTATTATCTCTCATAAGCATACATTTCAATTTTTTTAACTTACCTCTTTAAACCCATGTCCCTCAAACTTTTTAAAAAATAAGCTGTGTGTTGCTAATATAATTTCTAGAGACGTTGAGTAGTGGTGGAAAGTTGCAATGAATACAGGGTGCACAAAATCAAGTAGCAGAAGATGATACTGCGAAATGAAAATGTCTGGAGTGTTGATGACTTAAAGGAAAAGAAAAAGGAGGTTTTGCCAGGTGGGTTTGTTAGTGTCCTTATTTCCCATGCTACCTTGTTTGAGCTTTACTCTCTGCAGAGAATCTACGAGTATCCCAAGACTTGGTTGCTTTCTAGAATTTTTTAGGTGTGTTACATCACTGGACTGGAGCATGCTTCTTTAATCAATATCATCTTGAGTTTTAACCTGTAACACCAACTGTGTCTCATGCCATTAGATATTACCTACTCCTCTGCCCCCACAAAGCACCTTTATCCCAAATAGTGCATGCCTAAATACTCTTTTGTACAGTGGTATCACTTAGTAGTTTGTGTTCAAGATTTCAGATTTTGTGCAACCTGAGAGAAAAAAAAAATATGCAAGCTCTCTAAAATGGTCCCTCCTGAACTGGAGATGAAACAAAATTCTGTTTACAAGTGACACTGGATTATTGGAGAACATCAAACATAAGAGCAAGACTTGGGGACTGGCCCAGTGGTATAGCAGTTTAATCATTTGCGTACAATGCCAGCATCCTGTGTGAGTGTCAGTTCACGTCTTGGCTCCTCCACTTCTAATTCAGCTCTCTGCTTGTGGTCTGGAAAGCAGAGGAGGATGGCTCAAGGCCTTCAGCCCCTGCATCCACCCAGGAGATGTGGAGGAGTCTCCAGGATCACAGAGTAACAGGAGCCACCACTAATCACAAAACCTAGAGCTCTGTGTGTGTGTGTGTGTGTGTGTGTGTGTGTGTGTGTGTGTGTTGCTTGGTTGGTTGGGTGTTTTGTTTTGTTTTGTTTTGTTTTGTTTTGTTTTGTTTTGTTTTGTTTTTGGTGGGATGGGGATCAGAAAGGGGAGTGTTTCAAATTCAAATGAAAAGCTACCCAAACAATTAGTTCCCCTAATTAGGTCTCTTTCCAGATGAAAAAGAAATCTAAATAATTCTGTCATTTCTAGCAAGTGAATTCTCTTTGCAAGGAATGCAAATGCATGGATTCCATGTCTAATATCTGTCTCTGACTTGGCCACAAGAACACTTACGGGCACGGAGATAGTGCCACAAGCTCTGATTGAGCCTTTGGCTTTTCAAACAAAGCACCCTTTCCACCAGCTCTTTCCCAGGCACTTCTTCATCAGCCTTGTGACACATTAAGAGGAAATGCTAAGGTTACAGAGATGCAGTAAGTCGCACAAGTGGTTTGGAGCCTTGCACTGGGACCTCAGAATGCTAGACCACAAAGGGGACCAGACACAGGGAGGATCAGTCCATGTCAGGCTACCTGCGCCTGCACTCTGAACATACATTACCAAGAAGCAACATTACCCAGCCCCACACCATTAGGCAGCATTAGGCAGCATTGCCCGTTGCTTCTGATTAATAATTGAACTCGATCCATACAGGAGACTCAGGTTGGTCTGGAGAATGCCTTCCAGTGTGCATTAGAGAAGAGCCTCTCTAGGGGCCTCCGTGCACTTTGTCCATTTTAACAAGTCAATCTATAACTGCCAGTCAACCCCAGCTTATCTAAAACTGATGATCCCACTTCCAAACCTTCCCTTCTGCCTTCCCGTTCATCGTTCCTCCTGTCCAGAGACTGCCTCCATGGCCACGTGCAAGCTGCCTATCCTTCCCCAGCCAGTGCTCTGATGGACATCACTGGAACCCTTCACCACTGGACAGCACAGTCATCCCAGCTTCTGGAAGTACCCTCGCCCATCAGCTCTCTAGCAGTTGAGTCCAAGGAAGGATCATGGAGTTCAAGGGCCTGACCTCCATGCTGTGTCTCAATTATCAACCCTATGAGTAAAGGATGTTTACAGTACCCATTTTTATCTATGAAGGGAGAACATTATTCTTTTAATACCAACAATATATTCTTTTTCCTGTGGAATGTAAAACAGCTTTTCCATCTTCATAGAATCTATCCTTCAGCAATAAACTAATATCCTACAATCTTCCAAAAAAAAAAAAAACAAGGTGGGTGTTTCATCTTCTAGAGCTTGACATGCATGCAACTTTTTCTGAGATTAAAAAGTGTTTTGCTTTTAGTGAAGGGAGAACACACTGTACAACATGTGAGTCTTAAAACCAAAAAAGTTCCCTTTGAAACTCACATAAAATGCCATTATTTCCTTTCTGCAACAGTGAAATAATGATATTGCAGATAATTTTTAAAAAGGCACGCATCACAGTGTAGATAATGAAAGCAGTACAGATTTGCAAACGCTCTTAATTCATTTCATTAAAGGTAAGGATTTGTGATAAAATTACCTTAAATTTATCTTAAATTCATTTTTCTTGAATGTAAGCCTCTCTGCATGAATGGATCAGTTTCTAAAATTAAATCTTTTAAAAAATGGTTTATTTATTTGAAAGGCAGATTGAGGAGAGAGAGTTGTATGTTGTTCCACCTGCTAGTTTGCTCTCCCAGTGGTTGCAATCACCAGGGCTGGATCAGGTTGGAGGCGATAATCAGAAACACCAGCCTGGTTTCCCACACAGGTGGCGGAGGCCCAAGCACCTGCCCTCCCATATTAGCAGGAAGACGGTTTGGAAGCAGAGCTGCCAGGACTTGAGCCAATACTCAGTTATACCATGCCAGCACTGCAGGCAACAGCTTATCGCATCACTCTACAATGCTGGTTTCTAATTTTAATTCTGAAAAAAAATTATTACAGTTGGAATTAATTTCTCCAGGAATGTTCCTAAAATGCACTTAATGTCAAGAATTTGAAACACTGAGAACAGGTTATCTATCACAGCAAATATGCAACAAGTTCACTTAAAAAAATCATTAGCAAGTTTACTAACTCAATCTAGCCCTTGAATGTCATTCTTTAGAAAAAATATTTCATGAACTAAGGATTCTAATAGATATTTAGACGTTACATAATTGCAATAAAATCTTAAAAAAAAAAAAAGACCAAAGTGGGACTATTGTTTATATCCAATTTCAGAAAGAAAGAACTGGACCACTTTGAGATATAACTTATAAAATTTCATAACCATCTTTGTAGCACAAAATATTCAAGAAAAGACATACATTGATTCTCATATGCTTGTGAGGGTTGTTTTATCTTTAGCAAGAACAGTTAAGAATAGTCTTTTATAGATTTATTTATAAGACATCTCTCAGGCAAGCATATGAGAAAGCTTCCCAAACAACATCTTGCTTGATTTCCTCAATATTCACAGGTGCGGAGAAAAAACAAGCCAGACAATATTTAGCACGTTGGGGAAATGAGACTATCAGAAGTGATGGAATCCTGGAAGAAACCTTCTGGTACCTCAACATATTGTGTAGCAGAATTTACCCTTGATATTTAAGATCCGAAGATACAAAATAATATTCATGTATCAGAACAAATGAACTAGCCTAACAAGACTGACAACCGTGGCTCTGGATCCTGCATGGTTGCTGAATGTCTGGTGTCATTTTCAATGCACACTTATGGCTCCTACTGAAAGCATTTCCACCCCCAGGTCTTCAGATTTAACCATCATCCTGTTCACTTTTCAAATTAGATCTCCCCAGAATCCTCCTTTACAGCATAGTTCATCTCATTGGAAAGAATGACCCGATGGCTTTTTCCTCCTGCTCCTCCTTTGTTGCTGCAATGAATAGCATACCTATTAGTATCTCCTGTCTATAGAACACACTACAATTGACAAACAGGTGGATCTATATTATCTGGTTTACTCCACACCTTTTGAAGTGTTTCATTTCTATTTTTAGGAGTGATATATTTAAACGCTGAAAGAAGTGAAGTGTTTTTGTCTACTGGTCTTTCCTTCTTATGGTGCATTGCACTTTGCACTAATCAGTCATCCCTGTAGACATGCAGAGTCTCTGCTTTGCATCAGACAACTGGGTGATAGAATCACAGGGCGGCTCCTTTCACCCAACAGACAACCTTGGGCAGCTCCCTTCACCTATAAAATAAGGACACCAACAGCAGCCATGCCCAACTCACCAAGTAGAACAATGTGATGTTTGTGGAAGTTATCTGAAGTTACACAAAGTGGAAGTGTTGCTGGAAGTACCTTCCTGCCAAAGGGCGTCTGTGAGGTGGCCTTCAATTTGAGAAGCAGTAACTGGTGGAGTTGTTGAAAACCTGACAATGGAGCCAGTGCTCTAAGGGGGGAAAGGAGCAACGGGCAACAAGACCAGCTTCACTGCATCCACTGTAATTAAGTCCAAGACCCTCACCACGTCAATGATCTGCAGAGCGCATGACTTTAATGCATCCCATACCTAGCTTGCACAAAACCTAAATAAAGGGTAGGGTTTACCAAAACACCTTCCATGGGGTAAAAAAAAAAAAAAATAGAGATAAAAGAAGACTTAGATGAGCTAGAGACTCAGGGCTGTAGAAAATTACCAGATTTGAAGCGTTTAAAATTCAAACCGTTTCTCATCCCAGGAAACAAAGACTACACAGCTCATCAATTCTAAGACTTTTTAAAGCATTTTTTTTTTCTTTCTCTAAAATGGAGATGAATCAATGCAATGGTGAGTCATAACTGTCCCTGTTCTCTCTTACAAACACACAAAACAATAGCACAGCTTACAAATGATGGTGTCTTAGCCTCGACTAATAACATGGCAGACTTTGGATTCTCTGTTTCCAGGCTGGTGCAGAGTGGTGCTTTCCAACTACACAGAACGACCATGCTGACCCTTTATCGGCATCAGATTTTGCAACAGACACTTCAGTTGAACTCTAGGGCCAGATCCTCTCCACTCTCAGGATCCACTGATCAGGATCAAGAAATCTGAGCTGACTGGGGGAGAATGACAGCACAGGTCTCATCCACCCATTCTTCTCGACTACTCCGATTGGCTTCTCTTAAAAAATGGCTCAACTTCTTTGTTGAAAGCTCCATAAACAACAAGGCTTCTGATTCTAGCGCTCCAGCTGCCAACTATTTGGTTTTGCGTGTAATGCTAAGCCTGAGCACAGAGAAGCACATGGGGGGACTTTGCCTGTCCTGCCTTAAGTACCCACTGGCATGGATAAAATTCTAACTCTGCCTTACCTTCTCTACTACGGCTTACTTTTGCCTGTTTTCCGACCATATCAGCAAGATGACAGGCAGCCTGCCTAGCTTCAGGATGACTTGCAGCAGTCATTTCTACAGCAAGAGAGTCATCTCTGAATTTTCAGCTCAAAACTCTCCTAATGCATGACAACTCTGTGATGACACATCAGCCACCACTCCGTGCATTGGGCACAAAACCAGATACTTGCCATGGAAGCATCAAACCCTCTCTGCTTTGATATGAAAGTGCTGCTATAACAAGGGATAGTCACAGGAAAGAGAGAAACAGACCTAAAGTTCAGAAAGATTCAAAAGGAAAGGCATTGAGGCATCCAAAAACAGCCTAAATCAAAACCAAACAGGAAGCAAGGAACGCTGTCCATGCATAGGTAGAACCATGTGTGAAATGTGCACATAAAGAACAACCAGGAATTAGCTTGTTTTTCCACATCAAAGTCACTTCTCACATGTTATAACTCACCTAATGCCAGACCACAGCAATGAGTAAGCATGCGCATATGAGTGCACACACTCACACACACTCACACACACACACTCACACTCACACAGCTCCCTGTGATATTTCCCAGACCAAAACTGTGGCTGAGAAATAGTCTCAAATCACGAACAGTTTAAGTGCATAAAAGCAATGACTTTATTCTTTGAGCCGCATCTCTCTTTTCTCTCTCTCTCTTCAAAGTTTGATGCTCCCACGAACTTCCTCAGGCCAGATTCCAAAGGGATCCCTTTGGGATCTTACCTGGTCAGTGAATTTATCACTGAAATTCAACCTGTGACATCAGGATGAGTTCCAAAAGGGGAAAATGCTATCGGTAATACATTGCATATGGTGTGAGAGAAGGGTCCCCAAAGACCAGTCAAGCAAGAGACAAATAACCAGCCAAGAAATTGCATAAGATCCTTAAAAATTATCTTTAATGAATGCCAAATATGAACAGATTGTAGAGTGACAGAAGCAAGTAAGATTGCATAGATGAAAACTATGCACTTCAGTTAGGTTCTCAATTCATAACATTCAACGTCCTCCACCTGATGTATTGAACAGTTAGAGCAGGGAAAATGCACAGTGGGTGAACATGAGACACGTCTGTAAGCAACTGGCAAACTCAAGAAATGAAGTAGAACCCTTCAGCTTCAATGGTTTGTTGCCCTGATGGTGCACTTAAAATTAGTACGACTCAATTTTGACCTCAACCTCAGTGATACCTTGCTATTAGAGGTATGTCACATAGGGTCGGTGTGACTCAGCAATGGTCTCAAAACAGTGCACTGAAGAGGAACAAGGTGCCTCAGCAAGTTTGGGGGCAGAGGCAGCCTTTGACCTGGAATATTTTGCAGGGGCAATTTCTTATTCCCTTTTCCTTCCTTGCTCTATTTTCAGTCTAAGACTTTTCCACACTCCTTGAAGTCTTGCATTACTGAAGTAACCTTCTGAATGCGAATCACTGTGGCTAGGATAAGTCTCCTTAAAACTATCCCTGTGGTCAGCAGGGCCTCCTCCTGAATATGCACGCTGGATTTCCAAGAAAGTTCATGGTCATTTTTTTTGACTGAGCAAAGACACTGGCATTTGATTCTCAGGTCTCTAAACCTTCTGTCTACATGCTGAGTAAGTTTGCACAGTAATCCCAGGTAACGAAAAGTTTTGGTTAATAATTCAGCTCATGTCCGCTTCTTTACAAAAAAAAAAAAAAATGGGTAATGTACATTCTTGGAAGATTTGCCTGAGTCGTGCTAGACATGTTTGCATAATACCCTGAAATCCCATAGTATAAATGCAAGTACCAATACACTGAAAGATGAATGTGAAGACATCTCCTGAGATCGCAAGTCAACCCACGTTGTGTCTAACCTTAGCATCTTAGTCTACATGTCTTCTTAAAATGAGCATAAACATCAAAAAGACTTCATTCTTGCTGGAAAAAGCTGGAAGATATAATGATTGTTTGGCAGTTTATCTTCTAACAATGTTAGATTCTGGGTGGCTGCCACCCACCAACTCTCACCACTCCCAGGAAGAAGTCACTCCTGAAAGGAAATGGAGAATTGCCTTCTGCCACTGTTCCCTTCTCCTTTCTGTGCATCCCAACCCACCAAACAAGGATTACAGTTCGAAATGGTTAAAAAGCGTGTGTTTTGAGATCTCGTTGTATTAGTAGGAAGACTGGGGAACTACTTTTACTGGCTGTTTAAGATATCATCTCATCTGAATTAATTGCAATTATATGCAGCATGAAAAAGGCCTTTTATTCGCTGATTCAACCTCCAACTTAAAGAAACATATTCCTCACGTACCACTTACACACGACTTTTTAATTCTCAGGTGAATCAAGGGTGTGATATCATCCTGTGTTTGAGGTCCACTGCCATGGACTCTAAAGCTGTTGCACAAATTTAGCTTAGAGACATGGCCATCCATTGGTCATCACACAAGAGGACACCTTGCTCCTGGTCTACCTTATTTTGCTAGGTCAGCTCACTAACATAGCCTCAATGAACAGTGTTAACTGGCAATCAGAACTCAAGACTTCCCAAGGGAGGGGTTGTACCCAGATAGGGAAAGGAATGCAAAATCAGAAAGCTCTTCTGGCTAAAGTCCACCTTCTACAGATCCAAGGAAAGAGGAAATGAATATCTTTGGTCTCTCTGAGTCAGATTACTAGAGGCAAATTCATTGCTTCAGAGATTCTGGGATGACTAACAGCTCTGGAGTATCCCAACCCTTCCACAGCCACCCTATTGAACTAGGGCCCTGACGCTACTGGAAGAGCTGAGCTATGGCTATGAGCACAGTGGGAGTCTTCTCCTCCTGGAGAAAACAGATATTTGGGACATGAGCCATGGAAGCTCGATTTCTAGGGAAGGGGCTAGAAAGGCCAAAAAGCCTGATTTTAAAATAAATAAATAAATACAGAGAAGTAAACCAAAAGGCTGTCATTGCTTAATAGGCAGTTTTGTGAAGTGCACCTTCAGGTCTACAAAGACATTTCAGCACATTCTAGTGCAAAGGAGTAAGAGTTTTTGTCAAAGATTGCATGCCTATGCTACACAGCTGATCCCTGTACTTCATCCTTACTGAAGTCTTCGCAGCAAGCTACGGATGAATAAGCAGCTTTTGTTTTCGCCATACCACCCTCCCCCCCAATTCCTCACACTTCTTCCCCAGGCCCCGGCCTGCAGATTCACCACATGCAGCACTTCTTTCCTGTAGCACATGCAGAAGAATCAACCAGTCCAGGGGGTAACTAGGAAAAGTATGCTGTGTAGCCATGAGCCAGTTTCTTTAGTCTTGGTCCCGTTTTCTCTAGCCCATCCATCTCACAGTACCAAATGGATTATTGCTGTTGACAGAGGGCAGCAGTTCAAGTTCTGTCTATCCTAGGCCACAACATGGGAAGAAAAGCTCAAGATGTCCCTGGGAGCATGGAACAGAGATCTTGACTTGTCTGCCTCAGTGGGGACTGGTAAGCAAGTAGGAGAGGACTAGCCAGGGCGAGATCAGGTTCAAACAAGAAAGAATCAGCACACAAAGGAGTTTAATGCCCTGTATCAATGGCTGTGCAGTCCTCAGACCCTCACTCTTCCATGAGACTGCTGAGTTCTTACAGATTCACGGACGTCCCTACAGGAAAGTCGAACATCTTTATCTTCCAGTCTGTCTGGGTGTAACTTGAGTTTCTTGGTGGATTGCCACAATGCCAGTTCCAGGAGAGGATGAGGTGGGAGACAGGAATAAAAGTAACAATGAAGGCTCTAGAAGAAGCCGGGCAGGAACATAGAGGTGCTCAACAGCAAGTGGTCACCTGCGAAGCACAGAGTGAAGGTATCCCCCACCTCAGTGTCCTTAAACAGGCTGCGAGTGCCTCTGCATGAGTAGACAGATGCCTGTCTTTGGAGGCAAGGGTCAGGTGGCTCTTTTTGATCTGGGCACAGGGTCCCCTCTATTCTCTGTGCTGAGTGATCGAGGCAGCACAGATCACATTGCAGCTTGTAAAGTAACTGCCAGGTGGGAAAATCTTGGAAAGCATCATGGGAAATCTCTGAAGGGCGGTGGGCCAGGAAGGAATGACGAGCTGAATGTTCCCAAATCCACAAGGATGCCTGAAAAAACAAATCTCAGGCTGTGATTTGCAAAGTGCTTTTGGCCAACAGAGACATTAGAAGGAAATGTGTCGGACCCGAGGAAGCTTTGTATGTCCATGATGGCCCTCTGTAGGAAAGACATTCCCAAAAGGTTTATCTTGACTTCTGGTGGGGAAGAGGAATATACAAGTTCATGTTCAAGTCCAGTTCAAAGATGGGCCTCCAATCACACCCAGAGTCAGGCTGCCAAAGGGACCAAGTTTGGTGGGTGGCCAGAGACACAGCACCTTCTTGGGTCTCCTCTCTCTCGCTCGTCTCTCCAACATCTAGGGTGGTGTGGTTTTCTTGCAGCGGTGAAGTGAGAAAGCATGGATGGCAAAAGAAAAAGCAAAGGATTGGTGCCCCAACCCTCCCTCCCTTCCTTGAAGTCACTTCTTAACCTTGGTACAGAGGCACTTTCTGCATTTCACTGCGGGCAGAGGATAAAGGCACTAAGCAACTATTTAAATCAATTGATTGTGTTTCTTCAGGAGCCTCAAGGGGAGGGCTGAAGTCTCTACAGACTTCAAATCATGACTGCAAAAAGAAGTCGGCTCTGCTTTGGATGCATACAAGAGATAAACATTTTCATTTACATCCTAAGAATGCACCAGAAAACATGCACAATTGCACCTTTGTTTTGTTGGTTTGTTTTGCTTGTTTGTTTTTTTTTATCTTCAGCTAGAAAGAATACTTGTCCTTAGGTGTTTTTTTTTTCCTACATAGCTTAAAGACTTATCTAATTTTCCACGGAGCTTCCCTTTAAGGGATGGGCATATAGGTCCTTTCTCGGCAGAAAACCTGACATTTCCCTGAGCGAAGGCAGGAAAATTGACTAAGTGTCCCCCACCCCCACCCCCACCCCCACCCCCCATGATTTCTTTGGGGCCTTTCATCCCACACACTTGTAATTTTTATTATTTTTAAAAATGTGTTACTGAAACCATGCATTAATTAAATCAAGGTACGTCTTAGTCCAATAGGCCATGATGCGGAATAAGAGAGCATGCTTTGAGCTCCAAAATGTTATTGTCCCCTTCTGACTAATGTATGCACTTCAATACAGTACTTCATTTACTAAGAAAGTAGTTAATAAAGGAAGGAGAGTGCACTTTTGGTGAATGCAAATTAAAAACAATCTATCTTGAGAAGAGTTGATTTCAGCTACTGTCTTGGGTTGAGGTTCTTGGCATGCGACTATAAAGTAAATGTTATCCGATTCAAACATGCTTGCACGGACCTCCACGTGTGCTCTCTGCCAATAAGGAGACCTGGGTGTTCATATCCAGTTCTGAAGGCTGGGACCAGCTCCAGGACTGGTGAGGAAAGACCTGGATTTGGCTCACCTGCAGCTGAGAACAATTAGCAGCACTGCAGAGGATTCAATGAGCTGAATTCAGTGCTCTTTCTCTGAGCCCATGACCTGGATCGGAAGAACGGGGCAGAGCAAATAGCCTCACTGCTCAGACTTATCAGGGGCCCTGTGGACCCGTCCTAAGTAACTTGGGGTTTGCTTTGCTTTTCTTATTTTCACCCCGTCATATGCAGCTCAGGTGATGACAACAGAAGCTCCATTCGCTGCCCTTTCGGGCTGGTGGATCATGTTACCTACACAATGGACTGCCTCACATGTGTTGTGCAGTTTGCAAAGGTTCTACACTGGAGTCCCATGCAAATACTAGTTTTATATTTCTAAGTGTTTGGGTTTTCAGTTTAACTTCAAAAAAAGAAATTCAAGAAGCCTAAGGGTTAAGAATGTTTTAGAGTGGGGAAGCGTCTAAATCTTATTTCACTTAGTTTATGAACTTTGTTGTTATTTTTTTTAAAGCCAGTTTTAGAAAATATCCTTTCTCTCTCTTTTATGTTTTAATAAAATGAAATTAGTTTCTTTTCATGGCTCTTGTAAGTGTCTGGTCGGCCACTTCCAGAAGCCACAAAGGCGACAATGCGTTGACAGTTCAACAGAGCCAGAGGCTAGCAAGTCAAACTATCTACAGAGTGTGGCCGCGAGTCCTGGGGGGTGGAGGGGGAGAGGGGGACGGATTTTTTGTGATCTAAATCTGGTCAGCAAGGGCTGCTCTGCATGCACCTGCTGGCGTGTGAGTTTAAACATCGGTCAGCAGCTTGCTCTTACGCACGCAGTTCTGGCTAGCTGCGGTGCAGTTCCCAGTTCTGATGTTGGGCTGTCTAAAGTGGGCTATGCTATTATTCAGATCCTCCTCAATCTCCATATACTCGGACTTGCTCACCGTGGAGGAACTGCGACGACTGAGGTCGCTGTCAGAGGCTAAATTCGGGGCGCTGACGTGGAGCAGCTGAGCTTGCTCCTCCCCCTCAGTTTCTCGGTGGTAGAAATAGTTGAAATTGGACACAATGACAGGTACGGGCAGGGCAATTGTCAGCACACCAGCGATGGCACACAAGGAGCCCACGATCTTGCCTCCAATTGTCACAGGGTACATGTCACCGTATCCCACGGTGGTCATGGACACCACCGCCCACCAAAAAGCATCGGGGATACTGGAGAAGTGCGACTCAGCTTCTTCCGCCTCGGCAAAGTACACTGCGCTAGAGAACAGGATGACCCCAATGAAGAGGAAGAAAATGAGCAGCCCTAGTTCCCTCATACTAGCCTTGAGGGTCTGGCCCAGGATCTGGAGACCCTTGGAATGGCGGGAGAGCTTGAAGATCCTAAAAACCCTGACCAAACGGATCACCCTGAGGATGGCCAGCGACGTGGCCTGCTCCCCTTTCTGGTTGCCCTCCTGCTCGGCTATCTCGGTGCCCAGCGTGATGAAGTAAGGGATGATGGCCACAATGTCGATGAAATTCATGATGTTCTTGAAGAAGTCCGTCTTGCTGGGGCAGGCGAAGAAGCGCACCACCAGCTCGAAGGAGAACCAGATGATACAAAGCGTCTCGACGATGAAGAAGGGGTCGGTGAAGATGCCGGAGCTGTAGACCACCGTGGTGTTGTCAACCCGGTGGAAGGTACCCGTGAAGTCCTTGTCGTCCTTCAGCTCGGGCAAGGTCTCCAGGCAGAAGATGACGATGGAAATGAGGATGACCATGACCGAGACAATGGCGATGACCCGCGCCGGACCCGAGCTCTCGGGGTACTCGAAAAGCAGCCACACCTGGCGCTGGTATTCCTTCTCCGGCAAGGGGCGCTCCTCCTCTTTAATGAAGCCCTCGTCCTCTCGGAACTTCTCCATTGCCTCCTCGCCCAGCTCGTAAAACTTGATCTCCTCGGAGAACATGTCCAGGGGCACGTTGACGGGCCTGCGCAGACGGCCCCCGGACTGGTAGTAGTACAGGATGGCGTCGAAGCTGGGCCGGTTACGGTCAAAAAAGTACTCATTGCGCAAGGGGTCGAAGTAACGCATGCGCTTCTTGGGGTTGCCCAGGAGCGTATTGGGGAATTGCGCCAGGGTCTTGAGCTGCGTCTCAAAGCGCAACCCAGAGATGTTGATCACCACGCGCTCGCAACACTCGTGCTCGTCGTGCTCGTCCGGCCGCGGATAGCTGCCCTCAGCCGGGTGGCCCGGGGCGGCCGAGGCCTCGTCCGCGTTCTCTCCAGACATAACCGTCATGCTGGAAGCTGGGAGCGGGCTTGGGAGGCCAGGAGGAGCCCCAGGGCCGTTGAGGCGCAAGGGAGGAGAGGTTGAGGTGGGGTGGATAGGCTGGGTGGGGGGCGGAGGACCGGGGCGCCCTCACCCCGCCTCTACCGCGGTGCGCGTCTGCCCCCTCCCGCGCTCAGGGGGAGGGGCTTCTGAGCGAGTAGGTACGGAGAGGTGCAACTTGGCTCCTGACCCCTCCACCCTGCCTTGGTACTCAAATTGGGCTCCCCGCCCTGGCCCTGGACCCTGGTCCTTCGGGACCGGAGCTTTGTGCCAAGGGTTGGGTTTGCACGATGCGCTTTTTTGTTTCTCTAGGGACTTTTTGCCTCCTCCCCCCCCCCGCCCTTCGCTTTATTTATTTATTTATTTTGGGTATTCCCTTCTGCTCCATTGGGCCTTAACGCAGCGCCGCCCTAGTGGGCCGGGCCATGGCTTCAGGGCTGGTGCTACCTTCCCCTCCCCTTTCGCCAACTCTCCAGGGGAACAGAAGCAATGCCAGCTCAGCGGAGCCTCACGCCTGCCAACCCGCTCCGCCACTCCTCGGCTCACCCCCCTCCTAGCCCTCTTCGCCTGCCGCCTTCCTTCTAAGCTCGCATCGGGGCGGATCGATGGACGCTGCGGAGAGATAGAAAGTGATATGGGGGAAAGGGGGGAGGGCAGAAAATCAGAAGCGTTCGGATGGGACGAACCTACAGACAGCAAAGCGCACAGACGTGCAAGCTTCCGGAGACAACACTGGACTTGGAGGCAGGATATCACACACGCGCAGACCGACAGACACACAAACACACGCAGGCGCCCCCCAAATCCAACTTTGTGGCTCGTGCGTCCCGCTTGCCCTAATGCCGGATAGCCAATCTGTAAGCAACTCCGGTTAAACTAGGAGATCCGAAAAGCGCCGAGAGACCCCGAGAGGGAGACCTCCGGATCCCGAACAAGCAGCCCCGCATCCTCCACCTCTCACCTCCCGCCACCCCTGTCCGTTCCCGCCGTCCCCACCCCGACACCCCAACCTCCTGGTACTGCAGCCTCGAGCTGCGGTGCGTCCTTACCTGGCCGGCAGGCTTAGCGCAGGGCGGTGCGGAGTGGGCCAACAGCCGGGGTGGAGATGCGGCAGGGCGGCTTGGCAGCAGTCAAGCACGGCGGCCACAGCATCCGAGAGGAGGCGCCCGGGAAAACTCGCCGCCTGCGTCCGCTCGTCCTGTGCCCCTCTCAGTCGGACGATCGCGTTCCCGAGCAGCCGCGGTGGAGTCGTGCGTTCCCTGCCCCCATGCTCACCAGGAGCCGGCAACCGGGAGACTCCGTCCTCTCTCGCGCGGGTGCGGGGAGTTCCGGAGGGAGGGAGGAGATGGGAGATGCGGAGCCGAAACGTACAACTGTCTCTTGAAGGTAGAGGCAATTGCCGATCCACAGTCCTCTCGCCCCCTCATAGCACGGTGGGAGCCCCCTGGACTGGATCCCAAGGAGGCGGGCTGGAGCCGGGGTCTACATGGCTCTCCGCAAACCCCCAGCGTGGAGCTGGCTCCGGGAGCCTTCAGAAGCAGCGCCGAGTGGGGCAGGGTGCGTGCGGCAGCGAGTCCGCTCGGTCCATTTCTGGGTGCTGCAAGATCAGCAGAAACCTGAGAAAGCGCCTGGGATGCGGAGCAGCGATTGGCCCGCCCGGGCGTGGGTTGGGGAGGGCGGGGGAGGGCAGGAGCCAGGAGGTAGCTGGAAAATAGGAGGGGGTGGTTTAGCAAAGAGGGGGTTGTCGTTCGGCTCCCACCCTCGCCGGCGCAGCTCTTTCCGTCCCTCCCTACCAGGAAAAGCCGACCACCAACTCTCCACTTCCCTTGGTAGCCCGCAGCGCCAGCCCACGCAGCGGCCCCGGCCGCGAGCGACCTTCCCCCGCGAATTTCACATTGGGAAGAGTCAGGTCCGACGCAATGCAGGCGGATGATGTTCCTGGCACAACTCCGCGCCCGAGGTTGCGATTGTGCAGCCCCACAAGGTTCCCTTTCGAACCTAGCGGTTCTGCACTCCAGCCATCTCTCTCTCTCTCTCTCTCTCTCTCTCTCTCTCTCTCTCTCTCTCTCTCTCTCTCTCTCTCTCGTCCCCTGCGCTCTGCGGAGACCCCACCTGGCAGAGGAGTCACCAGCTTTGGGGCACAGCTCTGCAAGCTGGGGCTCCCGAGGATTGGGGGCTCCTGGGCGGTGGTGTTGAGAAGACTGTCCCCTCGTTCACCAGGAGGGAATTGAAGTTCTCTTACGCTCAGATTATTTTGAAATGCAGAGAGTGTGACTCGTGGGGGGCGGAAGGTTTCGTGGGTTTGTGGGGTTGTCTGCCAACTTGGTGCTAATTGGGACCAATCTGAGAAGCAAGTCGCCTACTCGCCTCCCACGGCATCTTTCTCCGGCCTAGTGTCTCTACCCAACCACTTTCCAGGCTTGGAACTTCTTCGGAAAAGGTCGCCGGCGCCGGGGCACAAGGCAGCTGAAGCAGGGGGCTGCGCGCACCGATGGGGGACTGCAGCGCTGGACCGCGGCAGCCGGCAGCATCGCGCACTGGAGCCGCGGCCGAGTCTCGGAGGAGGCGGCGCGAGCCTCGGAGTCACCGCTGATTGGCTGGTCCGCGGCCTTGGAACCTCCCTTCCGCGCCACCGCGATTCTTGCTGCCTCCCGCCTACACCACCCACCTCTTTAATCAAAGCCAAGGGTTGCACTCTATTGTGGCTAGTGGAAAGCTGGGGCCTCTGCGGGGCTGGCCCTGGGCGGGCGCAGGAACGAACCTACTCAAATCCCTCCTCCAGACTCAGACCAATAAATAAATAAACAAACAACAACCAAAAAAAGAGTGTTTTTCCCCCTCCTGGGGCTCCAAACCCCGGGTTTCTCTGTTAGGAACAGTCAGTTCTCTTATTGTCTTATAGTAAGCTCTGCCCCCTTTCTCCTTTCCATATACATGCCCTTCAGTTTCAGCAGCTCCCTTCTGCTCTTACTGCTTCATCCATCCATATCTCTCTCTCTCTCTCTCTCTCTCTCTCTCTCTCTCTCTCTCTCTCTCTCTCTCATATGCAACTGTGTTGTACTATTGGCAACTCCCTTGGTTTTGTTGTTGCTGTTCATGGAATCCTATCAGACAATCCTAGGAGATCATCAGCATGTTCTGATTACCTCCCATCATGCTGGCCTCCTCTATTCTCCCTACTCTTGTGCTTGCCTTTTCATTTAACCCCTTCCCTTTATTTAAATACTCCTAAGACTGATATCTGCCTTGCTTCACGTACATGCACTTGCTGTAATTCAGTGTTGGCCTTGCTAGAAGATTCACAGGCTGGTATCTTAAGTCCTGCATTCAGAGTTTCTTTGGGGGAGCAGTAATAGGCGTCACCAAGTCCCCGATGGAAGTGTTTGAAACAGGACTGGACTTCCTTTGAACTGGGAAGGAACTTGTTGGTTTCACATTTCAGTCTTCCTGATGCAAGTCCTTTATTGGGAAGGGTCTGGAGGTATTTGTTCGTCCAATCAGTATTTGCTTAAGCCATTTTGTGATAGGCATCGTTCTAGCACCCGTCAGGCAGAAATCACTGAGATACACTGTCACAGACCTCGTGGAGTCCCTGCTCCACTGGCACATGAAAGCTATAAGCAAACAGGCCATGCATTATCGTGTCAGGTGAAGAATGCTTGCAAAAGAAGGACGGAGTATAATACTACAGGTTGACAGACATGCTGGCCTGTCTACAGAGGTAACTCATGATCAGAACAGTTACAGAAGGAGACATCAGCACACCAGAAAGTATGTCTGGGCAAGCAACTGCCACACTTCTAGGACAGAAACAAGCTCGGCAGCTTCTTCACGAACAGGAAAGAGCCGGTGCGGCTTAACCAAGGAAGAATGTGCTAGGGGGAGCGGTAGAATGGTGAGTGTGGGCCGGATTATACAGGGTCTCTTAAGCCGTGGTGTGATCGTTTGTCTGTATCTCAGTGTGACTGGGAGATATTGGAAGACTTGCACCCATGTAGTTATAATACCTGCACATTTTAGAGATAAATCTGGATGCTAGACACAAAACTCTGGTTTAGAGGTCATGGGTAGAAAGGGCATTGATGACTTAAGCTAGGAAGATGGTGGGAGGCTGGTGAAGACTGGTTGGAACAGAATTAGATATTTCCCTATGAGATGCAAGGCTCTGGGGTGCAAAAAGAGAAGTTTTGAGACTAAATCCTAGGCTTCCAACCTTAGGAACTAGATGGAGGGTGGCGTGATTTGCTGAAGGAGTGCATTGGGGAAACTCATCGCTGCCAGAATATGTTACGTTTAGTGCCTGGAACATTGTGGGTTTCAGTGGTGACTGCATTGGGCAGTGTAGGCTTCTCTCCAGATCCTCTGCACCTCCCCACTCTTCTTGCCTTGTGGTCATCAGCCCCACCACACGTGCTGCTGGAAAAAGCCAATGCTGTGTGGGCAGCAGAGCTCTGCCTGAGGTTGACCACATCGCAATGAGCGGAAAGTGGACTCATCAAGACTGCAAAGCCATACGGCAGGATGAGCTGAGCAGAAGGATTGGTGCTTATTCGATGGGTAACAGAAGCTAGGAGCTCACACAAAAATCCCTGCTCACAGTAAAGCAAACACATGGTCTAGTGGCAGAGTTACATCTCTTTGTGGTTCCTGGAATAGTGGCTAGTTTGATAAGGTTTCACTTTGTATTTTTGCACGACACCTTTCCCTGAATCCCTTTTCTCTTAATTCTCACTGACATCTTCCATAAAAGCTTTGGAACACAATCTTGCCTCAGGTGGAACCCAAGCTGGAGCAG
Organism: Ochotona curzoniae; assembly: GCF_017591425.1. Taxonomy (NCBI): domain Eukaryota; kingdom Metazoa; phylum Chordata; class Mammalia; order Lagomorpha; family Ochotonidae; genus Ochotona; species Ochotona curzoniae. The sequence goes on along the minus strand of NW_024465654.1, from coordinate 1,813,249 downwards.
AGCGAATCAAAACTTCAATCTAGAATCTGTTGAGTTTGAGATAGCTGTTACATGTCCAAATGAGTATGTTGAGTAGAAAGCTAGACGTAAACCCCAAGGGTTCAGAAATGAGATGTGAGTGTAGGCGCTGTGGCATTTTGAGTAAATCCATTGCCTGCAATGTCCACATCCCATATAGGTATCAGTTGATGACCCAGCTGATCTGCTTTTGACCTGGCTCCCTGCTACCTGTCTGGGAAAAGCAACAGAGATAACCCAGGTACTTGGGCCCCTTCTACCCACATGGCAGACCCAAAGGACCTCCTGACTTCCAACAGTGGACACTAGACATTGTAGTAATCCGGTGAGAGACCCAGAGGTTGGGAGATTCTCTCTCTCTCTCTCTCTCTCTCTCTCATTTGTCACTTCAACCCTGTTGACAACTGAGCTTTTTGCTCCAGTAGACTGTCTGCATATTGCAGGATGTTCACCAGCATCCCTCCACCAAGTAGATGCCAGTAGCACCTGCTCCCCCTCCCGTTATGGCAACCAGATATTACAGCCACCCTCAGTTGAGAATCCCTGGGATAGATGGCAGTTAAAGACAGGACGCTGGCTTTGAGCAACTGAACAAGAGGGTAGAAAGAAAAGAGGGAATGGTCAGCGATTACTTCTGAATACTCTAATGTGCAGAAGCTAGTGAAAGAATAAAGAGCCTACAAAAACAAAAACAAAAAACAAGAGAGACTGATGAGCAAAGCAAAGCAGGGAAGTATGGGACTGTGTCGCTCCCTGAGAACAGTGTTTCTGGATTGAAGGAGAGAGCAGCTTTGATGGATGCTGTTAATGGTGGCTCAAAACAACGCTTGGAATTTCAGTGTCAGGTGGAGCTAAAGAATGGGGTAGTAGCTGAAGGAAGACCAACATATTACAATACATGAATATGCTATTAGGAGTGATTTAGTAGGAAACGTTGTTGCTAAGGAAGGAAAGCTTACAGGGAAAAGATCAGGGTTTCAGAAAAGGATAGGTAATCTTAGAGAGAAGGAAGAGGAGGAGGAAGAGGTGGTGAAGAAGAAGGGTGAGAGATTAGATGTCATCACGGAGTAGAAGTGTTCGTGGGGAATTTATGGACATCCGCTTATGCAATCAACAGAAATTTTCTCAATAAAAAGGGAAGCAAAGTCATCAGCTGAAAGTGAGAATGGGGCAGGAAGTCTTGGAAATTGAAATGGAAACTTGGGAATTGATTGCCTAAGAGAGCAGGAAAGCGAGTGGATGGGAGAACATGGCAGAGTGCCTGGTAGCCCCAGGGCCCAACAGGAACGAGAATCGTGCATTTATATTGTCAGGCCCTGGTTGTTTGAGATAAACTTGGACGTGAGTCATGATGAATTGAGCCCTGGTGATCTTTGATGGAAAAATGTGTAACAAGTTCTAAAGATAGCATTCTCCTTGGGATCCATTTCTTAAGTGTTACGAAGAGGAAAGGCAAGAGGCAGCCTGAGACACAGGCGGACGGATGCACCTGAGAGCCTTTGGAGAGCTTTCTGACCATCAGGGGAATGGATGGCTTGCAAGATTTCAGGTTTTGTTATAAAACATAACAAAAGCACAAGGAGTTAAGAAAGAAAGCTCAGAAGTTGCCACCAAAGCTGACAGAGCAGAACCACCAGTTAAGTTGATCAGCAACCCTCTAGCAGAATGCCTGGGTTCATGTATATGGTTGGGTTCATCCAAGGAAGGACTCCCAGGGTCTGTAAATCTTGCAAAGTTGTACATGTACTTTGATAGGGTGTAATTTAAAAAAAAATTCATTTGAGAGGCAGAGTGTTCTCATCTGCTGGTTTACTTCCCAGCTGCCTTCAACGATTACAGGTGGATGGGGCCAGAGTCAGAGGCTGGGAACACAACCCAGTTGCCCCGCGTAGGTGGAAAGAGCTTCAATTTGTATGTCATGGTATTCGCAGCAGCAGAAAGCTGCACTGCGGACCTAGAGCTGGGAATCGAACCCAGGCATTCTGCAGGACCGAGTCTGGGAGTCGAACCCAGGCATTCTGCAGGACCGAGTCTGGGATTCGAACCCAGGCATTCTGCAGGACCGAGTCTGGGAGTCGAACCCAGGCATTCTGCAGGACCGAGTCTGGGAGTCGAACCCAGGCATTCTGCAGGACCGAGTCTGGGAGTCGAACCCAGGCATTCTGCAGGACCGAGTCTGAATGGCTAGGCTAAATGCCCACTCCTACGCACATTTTCATTTTTCCCAATCACTCACACTATTCCTCAGAACAAGGTCCCAGAACAATTTTAACACGATCTTAAAGGGAGATTACGGTCGACGCGCTGAGAATCTCAGTCTCACACACAAGAGATGACTTCTAATTCAATCACTCTGATCAGATAAGTCCCTTCATCACTTTACATATTCATTCAGGAATAAAGAGATGAAACTTTGCATTTGAAAAATGTGTTACTTGTATGATAGGCTGCTCTAAGATATGATACAAATCAAATACAAGCGTAGATTCATCTTCAGTTAAGCACTAGCTTCAAAAACACGCTCAGGACCCATTCTATTAGAAGTGTGTTGAATGAATATACACTGAGGCAAACAATCGCTGGAAGTTCAAGCATCAAAGAAAAGAATAAATATTTCCCCAGCAGTCAACAACATTATAATAATGGGCACTGAATCTCCCACCATCAGCTCAAACGGGAGTGTAACCAGAGGGCAAAATCTGCGCAGAAACAGAGCGGAACAAAGACCTTCTGCAAGTGGGAGTGAGGTGGGCCCCACCGTCACCCTGGCTGTTCCTTTTTTTTTTTTTAAGATTTATTTATTTTTGTTGGAAAAAAAAAAAGACTTATGGAAAGAAGGAAAGGTATATATAAAGAAAGATCTTCTACGTGCTGATTCATTCACCAACTGGTCGCAATAGCCAGAGCTGAGCTGATCCAGTCTGAAGCCAGGAGCCAGGAGCTTCTTCCTATGTGGATGCAGGGATCTGAGGACATGGGCCATCCCCCACTACTTTCCTAGGCTGTAAACAAGAGGATGGATTGGAAGTGGAGCAGCTAGGACTAGAATCAGAACCCGTATGAGATGCAGGCACTTACAGGTGGAGGATTAGCCTATTGAGCCACTGCACCAGCCCCACCTTGGATTTTTGCCTGGAACAACTTCTCAGAAGCTTCACAGCAAGGAGCAAGGCAAGCAGAGTCCGCTCATGTCACCAGGATGAGGACTGGCAGGCTGGTGACACAGACGCGATGGAGGTCATGAAGCCGAGCACTGAGGCAGAGGGCATCCTCACGCTGCGTGAGGTTCCCTTGAGTTTGTTGCTCAATATGAGAGACTCCACATGAGTCGATTTGACAACAGATGCGGAAAAGCTGTCTGACAAAGCTCACTTCGCCATTCATCATGAAAGAGAAACAAAGCTTTCAGCACAGCAAGAGCAGAAGAAACTTCCTCCACTTGATTAATGAAGCTTCAGAGCCCCTACAGCAAGCATCCCAGGGAGCATGCTGCCCCTAGCGTTGGGAACGTGAACATACTTTCTGCTTAGAATTGGGAACAAGCACCTTAGACCGCTAGGCCACGCTACCACCCTGCCATGCTCGAAGGAGACCTTGATGAGATTCCAAAGCTGGCTGTGTGGCCGTTTGAGGAGTGTCCAGCACATGGAAGATGTCTTTCTCTTATTCTTGCTCTCTCACTTCGTTACTTCCTTTCCCTCTTTGTACTTCTGCCTCTCACACAAATAAATCTTTGTTTTTTTAAGTGACATGAAAACACAAAGGACCCAAACTTCAGAAGTTTTTAAAACAGCTAAGTTGTGGAACTTACCTATCGCCGTTTTCATTCTTGCTAGAAAGCTACCATAATCAAAACGGTCTGATATTAGCAGGAGATATACAGATCCATAAACTAGACTTGAGAGTTAAGAACTAGATACATATATAGGTGGCCCATTGATTTTTAACAAAGGTGTTGAAATAATTCAATGAAGAAAGGATGATCATCTTATCAAATACACTTGCTATAATTGGATGTCTGGCCACACCTGCTGTGTATCACGCACCGAAAGTGCTTAGCACTTACTGCAGCCCTAAGTCTAAAATCTAATGCCATGTGCCTTTTGAAGGAAAACACAGATAATCTTCCCCTTGGAGAACACAAGCTGTATTGTATATTGAACCTCCTAGAAACTTAAAATAGCTCTGATTTTCAAAACACACTATTTAGAAAAAAGAGAGGAGTCTGTGTGATGCAGCAATTGAGTTGCTGTTTGACACACCTGCAGTCACCATTGGGTGTCTGATGTGAACTGTGGGTACTCAACTGGGTCAACAGATTTGTAAAATCTTATCATGGACAAATAACACTAGAAAAATTTATGCATAAATAAATAAAAATTTTTATTAAGTAACTGAATCTACAATAGCCAGTGATACAGCAAGAGTGAAAAATGACTCCTGGGTCTCTGGCTGAAGTCTATTAAAGAGAAACACACAAAGAGAAGAAAGAACTTCAGAACTATCAGAGAGGATGTGAAACAATAGTGAGAGGCAACTCCCAACTGGCCATTTGGTTGTCTGGCATGGGAAGAGGGGTTTCACTGGAGGAGTAGGAACAGCTGCAGGATCACAGTGATGAAGCAAGGAACAGAGTGAGCAAGAGGTGTCAGGAGAAGTCATCAGCCTTTGAAGAAACTTAGGACCAGAGGCAGGGCAGAATCAGCTCTATCAAAGAGGCATATGTTGCCCAAGGAATGTATTTTATTTCCTAATGTAGGAGACATTGATGCATGGAAGAGCACGAGGAAGAACAAGCCTGAACATAGAGGTGAGAAATAGGATTAGTAAATGGAACAAGGTTACTAAGAATAATGAGTATTGAAGAACTGCTCCTACAGACAATCGTAAGTCAGACTGAGTTTAATGTCTGGCATAATGTATCTGGTGACTGTTGCCTATTAGATGACCTTCCTGTCCACTCGGATTTCCTCAGATGAAATCGCAGAAGTCTCTTATTCTTTGGAAGTCTCTTGTTCTGGCTCTACTCTCTGCCCTCTCTGCTCCATCCCAGCTCCATCTTGCCCTCCTCCTTCCCACCTCTCCCAGCATACAGGAGAAATCCTTTGCTGCTGTATCTGATCCTGGAGTTCCTCACCCTTGGAATTGTCCCAGGTGGGCAATTGGAAAAAGGCTCCCAGAACAGACCAGTGGAAAAAGAGCTAACTTTTCTGCTGAAGTTGATCTCCTCCCACGTTGGGGAAAATTTCTTCTTCATCAGAAGTGAAAATGGGAAGAATGAAGGGAAGGAAAGTACACACATATGAGCACAAGAAAATGTCAAAGGCCTCATTGAGATAAAAAATAAAAACAGGTATTGGAGAGATATAATTTGTGTGTCAGTGTGATTTCCTCCAAAATGTTTGAGCACCTCAGGTGTTGAGATGGGCAGCACTGGTTTGAAGAAGTTGTTAAAATAATGTACACATATATAAGGATGAAAACAGACTAGAGCCCTAGAACAAAGATTTCAATTTGTAGCTAAAAGTACACATCCCAACAGAATTTGCATCGACCCAATGCCGTTGAACTTTGAGGATTTCATTGACTAATTTTCTGTGTTGCAGCAGACCCAAAAAATGTTTTCAGAGGTAAATTTGGACCCTGTTAGCCTGTGTTCATATTTCCTTAGTCCTACAACTGACAGAATCACAGTTTCCAGAATAACATTTGTTAAAGACTGTTGGAAGAACAGACACTTTGCTGCTTCTTCACTACCCAACACAATGGCTGCCAACCAACGGCATTGACATGTCGCTACTGACAGGTATATGAATGCAAATAAGAGCTGAACTGCATCTCCTCAATTCACTGACTACGTGTCAAAAATTTTAAAGTCATATGTATCTGACGATGCCGTGTTGGACATCTCCACCCTCATGGAACATTCTGCAAGGAAGTATTGCCCTAGAGATGCTCTGGGTCACCACAGGCCCTCGGTGAGCTCATCCAAGGGTTAGCTAATGGTAATGCTTGTCAGAAGTTTGGGGAGGATATTAGCCACCATGCCATACAATGTCTCCCTTTGTGAAGTTATCTCCAGAAGACGTCTCCACCCCAGCACCAGAAAAGGATGTAGTTCTCGTGTCAGTCTGCTCACATCTGGCTATTACTTTAACCAGTGCATATGGTTATGTTTGCCTGACTTTTTCAGGCTGATTTAGAGCCACACTTGCAGCTCTCCCCCTGCTGTCAACTTGGATCCTAAATATGCAATTCTTTTTAAATATGTTCGTTTATGTATTTTTATGTACTTTGAGAGGCAGAGAAACAGAAAGATGGACAGAGAGAGGGAGAGTGATTCCATCCTGTGTTCACTCTTCAAATGCCTGCAAGAGCTAGGATCAGATCAAGCCAAACCCAGGAGCCATCAACTCTGTCTGGATCTCCTATGCAGGTTGTGGAGGCCCAAGCACTTGGGTCATCATCTGATGCCCCTTGAGATGCATTGGCAGGAAACTGAATCAGAATCAAGGTAGCTGGGACCCGGCACTCCAGTACAGAACGCAGGCAACCCCCGCAGCAGCTGAACCCCCTGGGTCCGTAACACACGCTCCCACGGTGTGCATTTCTATGTGGGTGGTATGTGTGTTTCTTACCCTTGTTTCCTTCCAAAATTCTTTGAAAGTTTTCAGGCTGTTTTCAAGCTTCATAAATCCTTCCTGACATAAAAGCAATATATAAATAAACAGAATTACGGTATGGTTGCCTAGAAACTTATTCATATATAATTGTCTTTCATTCACAGCTCAGACACGCATTGTGATGAGAGCATTAGCAAAAACGTAGCTCCTTCAATACAGCCCTTACACACTCCAGTTGATCATCTACTATCTTTCTCAGCCGTAGAAGCACCCTAAACCACTGCTTTGCCTAAGTAATTAGTCATAACCAAGGTGTCAGCGTCAAGTGGCAAATGTTCTAACCTATCTTGAAGTGTTTGGCTGCCGGATTTATTCAGCATGTGGTTGTTCCTGATGGAGAACAGGGAGTTCAACAACAGGCAGAGCAAGGGAGCACATCCGACCTGCGTTGGGAGGATTTTGTTGCTTTCCAGAACGGTTACAGTATGCCTGCATTAACTCACCATACAGATTTTTTTTTAAATCTCAGCCTCTGGGAAACAAAATGCTCTACTCTGATTCCCTGAAAACACATTTTACACACACAATATAGTAAGTCACAAATAAATACTATGTTTAGTTATGTGACAGAATTGAAAACAGAGATTCCATAGTGGAAGTAAACAGATTTCCATTTCTAGAATTTCTAGGGACCAACATTGTGATGTGGTCAGACTTTGCTCCCTTGCTCTGTCTGTGACACCATTATCTCATATGACTACCTGTTCCAGTCCCAGCTGTTAGACATCCAATGCAGCTCCCTGCTAATGTGCCTGGGAAAGCAGCAGAAGATGCTCCTGACACACACCAGGACACCCAGATGGAGGTCTGTGCTCTTGACTTGAGCCTGACCCATCCCTGGCTGATGCAGCAATGTTTGGAGTGAACCAACAGATACAGCTAACTCCTCTTTCTCTCTCTCTCTCTCTCTCTTTCTCACCTGTTCCTTTCAAATAAATCTTTTTAAAAGAGAATTTCTAAGCCAATATTGGTCATTCTTTTCACGAAATGGAGGTCTTCAATTTTTCTTGCTTTTACACTTGTTAAATGGCTCGATATTTACAAGGCACTTGTATTTTTGCTGTAGAAAAAGGTTAAAAAATGTATTCTCCATTTTCTTCATAAATTTTTAGTCTTTACCGAGGAGACCAAGACTCATAGGAGTCTAAAATAGCAGTGACCTGGCAACAAGCAGGGAGGCGATCTAATCCATCCCTGTAGGCATTAGGGACAGAGAAGGACAAGTACAGCCCCCAGACTGGCCTGCTGGGGCAGTTTTGCAGGAACCATGATCTTCCAAGGACCCACAGAGGGGAGGGGTAGGGCATAGTTTACAAAGGACAGAGGGCAAGAGCAGTGTTGTAGGCATGAGGAGTGCAAGATCGTTCAGTGGACAGTGAGCAGTCAATTTGGAGTGGAAGTGCACTCGAGTGGAGTTCTGCATGAGCAGTGAAATGACAAGCCCAGGTAGGAGCGAGATGAGATACGGAGGAAGAAACTGTGAGACCCTTCATGCTCAGGCATGCATCCTTGAGCAACCAAATATTATCAAGACGATGGATGGAAAAGAAAGCACCGAATTGCAGTCGGTTTCCAGTGATAGAGTAAAGCAAGGTGAGTTCCAGACAGCAATCACCACCCAGCACATGGGTGAACAAGGTGTTGAGGCTTAATTAATGCACCACACATTATGCTTGGCAAAAACTCTTATGCTTATGTTTAGTGCTTTCATCTTCAACTAAATCCCTGGATGTAGGGCAAGCCAACAGTTATCATCCTCAAATGCTGCAGGCCCCAAAGGGTGGAACAAACCCTCGGCTTGTCCAGATTCACGCAGTAGTGGGCCGAGGCAGTGGCCTCACACCCCTTAGGCCTCCCTCATTTGATTGTTTTCCCTTTTCTGCCACACTGCTCCTTCATTTTGATTCATTCAGAGTGCAGTCCATTACCAATGACTTTGGGATTTTCCCTTTCAATGTTGCATTTTAACAAACGCATACAATAGGAGGAACATGGATTATTCACAGTTCTCTGATGCTGAGGGGCACATGTGAAAATTGAGAAAGATTGCTCATTCTGTCTTCCTAGATCTCATGGCCCTGGAGACAGGCCTCCCTATGTGAGCTGGTTTGGGTTCTCATTTGCCTGGAGGCCGTGGAATAGACATCTCAGGGGTTTTGCAAGCTGCAGGGATGTTGTGGTTCCTTGGCTTAAGAGTCGACTTGGATGATATTGTCAGGAGTCCAAATCATATTTAAAGTGCATCAGAGAGAAATGCAGCTGGATGTAGGCAGCTGGGTATATGTGGAAGAACAATGTAAATATTTTATAGACTGCAGCACAACAGAATAAAATACTTTTTCTTGGACAAATGAATTCTCTCTTCAAAGCCACTGCAGAGACACTTGGGGTGGGGTAGGGGCATCACATTTTTGCAAACTGAGCACATTGTGGTTTCCAAATAACTTCTGTATTTCTCCAAAATCTTAGCACCTTCTCATCACTGTTGAGAACAGGCTTACCTATTGTTCTTAGGAAAAAAGCTTTTCTCTTGGCAGCCTGAGAGATTATGCAACTCTTCCTTTTCAGTAATTAACTTATTGAGCCATATGTGTTTGTTCCTTCTGAGCTGCTAAAGCAAGCTTCTTTCTGCCTCTACTGTCTGAGCAATGACCAGCTGCTTCCCCAGCCCAGAGCAATGACACCTTGGGCCAACATCCAGTTCTGCAGGGTCCCCTCATCAATACTTCCTCTGGTCAATGCCAACATTGACTCTACAGAACTCACTTTGCAACCTTCCCTGAAGCCTTTGGACCCACGGTACTTTCTCAGATATCACAAATGTCTCAGACAACGAAATAAACTGAAAGTGAAAACACTTGCCACCCTAGAGCAGGTGTTTAGCTTTAAGACATACACCTCCCATACGGGAGTGCCTGGGTTCAAACCCAGGCTCTGGCTCCTGAACCCAGTTTTCTGACCATACATGCCTGGGAGACAGCAGTGATGGCTCGAATAGTTGGGTTCCTGCTTCCCATGTGGGAGACCCAGATGGAATTCCTGGCTCACGACTTTGACCTTGCCAAACATGACTGGGAAATGAACTGATGAGGGGGTTCATTCTCTCTCTCCCTCTCTTTCCTTCTCAAATACACAAAAACTCAAAGAAAACAAACCATGTGTCCTTGGAACCCTCATGTGGTGTGTTCAAGCCTTTTCCATTTCTTCCTTTCAATTTTTGCTCAAAAATGTGTTCTCCCTCTCAGATTTTTAAACCTTTCAGTTTTCTAATTTGTAGACAGAAATAGAATCCGTTGGTAGAAAACTCTCCTATTTAATGACTTCCAGCAAACTGCTGCTCCCAGCCCTGCGGATGCCCTCCCTGGTCTTCTCAGACATGACGCTTCTGTCTCATCATTGGCCCCGCTTCTCTCTCACCTTCTCAGGACACATCCTGTGGGTTATCTACCACTTCCCTGCCCTCAAAATGCACTAACGGATCCTTCCAGAAGGCTTTACCTCTACCTTTTGGCAAAATAACAGCTTTGAGAAGGAAAGAATACATCACTATTTCTCATACACATACCCAAAATCGTGGGTTACGTCGGCAGGTACTTGTGGATATAGTTGGTTATGGTCTGATATATCTCCTCACACACCTCTGGGCTGGTGTTGAAGAAGAGCCGCCCTTGGTAGACATTGAAAAGATACAAATTCCTATTTTTAAGATTAATTTATTATTTTTTATTGAAAAGTCAGATTAATAAAGAAGAGATACAGAGAGAAAGATCTTCCATCTGCTGGTTTACTCCCTAAGTGACTGCAACAGCTGGAGCTGAGTCAATCCAAAGCCAGGAGCTTCCTCCATTCCCCCCATAAGGCACCCATATGGAATCCCAATACATGCAAGACTAGGATTTATCTGCTAGGCTATCATGCCAGGTCCACAAATTGTAATTATGAAACAGATTTAAGACATTAAAAAATCAATGGATAACCCCAACCCCACCCTGAATTTGAATAAATAAAATATTACCACCACTTTTGAAACCCCCAAATTGGGTGGCCATTCCATATCCCCGGGGACTGGGGTGATTGGGAGACTGGGCTGTGGCTTCTCTGCTTGTCTCCCCCTTTCCCCAAGATAGAGGGAAAATAACTGGAAAACTTGAAAACAATGATCACTCCCACTTTTCCCTGACCCCGGATCCTTCCCACTCTGATCAACCATACAAACATCATCTAATAAATATATAAGTAAATAAATAAAGAAATGAAAACATTAGAACAGGTCTTCTGGTAGTGAACTAAACTGTTTTTGTTAGAAAATATGTTACGTTTTACCCTTTCTTAAGGATTTTAAGTTATTTATTTGAAAATCATAATTTCACTAAGAGAGACAGAGAATTGAGATAAAGGGACAGAGATCTACCATCCACTGGTTCGTTTCCCGAATGCTCACAACAGCCAGGCCTGGGATAGGTCAAAGTCAGGACCCAGGATTTCCTCCCGGGTCTCCCACATGGCAGCGGAGAGGGGAGGCTGAGTAGTTGAGCCATCATTTGTTGATGCATTTTAATAGAAATCTGGACGGAGAAGGGTGGACCTCAGTCCTAGGCCCTCTAGCATGGGATGCAGCCATCCCAAGCGGTAGCCTGCTCTCCTGAGCCTCAACTCCTGTCCATACCTCTTCCATTCAAATGGATTCCAATACTGGGTGAAATTCTAGGTAACCCAGTGTTTTGTTTTGTTTGTTTGTTTTCAGCTTCCATTATACATATTGGGAAGTCTGATGGTAGTTTGGTAGTTTTATTATAACTCCTTTAAAGGCAATGTGTCCTTTTGGGGGGGGGGTGCATTTAAAATCCTCTGCTTGCCTTCACAGGTTTCCTCTAATGAGTCAAGCTATGGTTCAATTCATTTACTCATCTTGTGTAACTTATTAGGTATTTGAATACTGGGCTGATATCCTTCATTAGACTTTTTACTCCAAATACAGTCTATGCCTCATTCTCTCCCTGTTCATTCTGGAACTTCCAACGTCTTTAGTCCTCCTTTAAAATCTCCATATTTTTGTCTCACTGCGTTGTTAAAGAACGCCTTTTCATCCATCTTCCGAGTCACAAGTTCTCCATCCATTCTATTTTGTTTCCAAGTGGTACGTTTTTCTAGAAATGCCAGTTCTTTCCAATCTGGTGGGTCAATTTTTAAACCTTTCACTTCTTATGGGCAGTGTCATGCTTGAATATGCTAATTCAGAATCAAAGCTTAGTCCTTTTATAGTCTAACAATTCCCATATGCATTATCTCAGTGGGTTGCTTGACTGTTCTTTTTCAATCTTCTTGTCTTGATCCATTTTTTTCTCTCATGTGTTCCGCTGTGGGTTGCCTGCTACTTTATTTAAAACAGATTCTTAAGAGGCTTAGGAAAAAGGTCATTTTCACCCAGAAAACGTGTGTGTGTGTGTGTGTGTGTGTGTGTGTGTGTGTGTGTGTGTGTTTCTTCCCAGGGTCTCAGAAGCACTAACATTCTACATCTACATTCATCCAGCTTTCTTGAGACCCCTAGACCGTATCAGCCACACAAGCAGATCCCTGTTGAGACAACTGTGTCGAAAACTTTTTTAAGGATGGTCAGGTCTCTTACTTTCATTCCTCAACTATTGCAGCCACCTGGGGAGTGAACCTGCAGATGGAAGATCTCAGTATGTGGCTCTCCCGCGCTCTCCACGTGACTCTGACTTAAGGAGCTGTGCATATTCTAAGACACCCAGAGCTCCTTGGATCTGTGGGTTTATCAAGTATAATATTTTTGCTGGCATCTCCTTTTGGCAAGAACTTCTTTACCATTACTGCTTTTGTCTACAGTTGCTGGTGGAAAGCATTTTGACTGCTCAGTGAGATCTTTCTGCACGGGGACCATGGTGGGTTAAGGTATTTTTGGACATGTGAAATCTATTTCCTCTCTAGACCTGATGGTTTTGCTGCTATTGCATTAGAATTTGATGTTACAAACAGGCTTTGAAGACCTTTGGGCAGGAGACATTCTTGGGCACTTTTAAGTCGGTGTTCATCTAAGGCTTTGAGATCTCCCATAGGATGTGTAACTTGTGTTGCACTGGTGAGCCAGCCTTCTATCTTTCTGACTCCATCTGTCAGCATACCACAGTCAGGTTCTTGTCCCCAAAGGAGTTCTGAGCAAATCTTTTTCTCAGTGAAGAGTTACTAGGATGAAAAATAAAATAGTGATGGACAAGGGTTGCAGGACAAGGGGAGAGCAAATGGGAAATGTGTCAAAGGATACAAGACAGGAGATGTAGACTAGCAGGCTTAGAAATCTGACATACAATCTGAGGACTAGAGTTAATAAAACTGTACTTTCATAGGAAGCTCTGTTAGATTTGCCACAAAGTGTGGGGCCCAGCGTGGTAGCCTAATGGTTAAAGTCCTGACCTTGCACACTCAAGGATTGCATATGGGCTCTGGTTCTAATCCCAGTGGCCCTGCTCCCCATCCATCTCCCTGCCTGTGGCCTGGGAAAACAGTTGATGATGGCCCAAAGCCTTGGGATCCTGTGCCCATGTGGGAGACCCAGAAGAGGCTCCTGGCTCCTGGCTTCAGATTGGCCCAGCTCCAGCCATTGTGGCCACTTGGGGAGTGAATCATTGTGTGGAAGATCTTCCTCTCTGTCTCTCCTCCTCTTTGTAAACCTGATTTTCCAATAAAAATAAATAAACCTTAAAATACATATAATATATACAAAATAAATATTTGAATAATAGATGTTTTTGTATAGTAGAATGTATGGCAGGATTAAAATTTTCCATGTGGTAATGGCCTCATTGACGCTTTTTTAAAAAGTGCTCTTATTTTCAGATATACATACTGGTGGTAGTAACATCGTCTAGGACTTAGGAAATAGGAATGGATATGGATATGAGTAATTGGTACACGAGGGTTTATTTTACTATGTCTCTGCTTTGGTGTATTTTTTAAATTTCCAGAGTAAAATAGCATGCTATTTTAATCTGTTGCAGTTGCTTTCCTTTTATCCATTTATTTTTAAATTTCATGTATCTTATTTTATTTGAAAGACAGAGAACTATCTCCCGCCCACTGATTCTCTCCTGGTTCGCTCCACAAACACCCACAACAGCCAGCGGAGTTGGGCCAGGCCAACGTCAGGAACTCTGATCTCAGTCAGGGTCTCCCCTGAGGGGCAGGGATCCAACTCCTCGGCCCACCATCTGCTGCCTCTGAGGCTGTGCATTCGCAGGAAACTGGAGCAGAGGAGGCGGTGCTGGGAGTCAGACCTAAGCATCCTGGGATCCAGCTCAAGAGACATCTCGGACACCCACTTCAAATCACGCATTCTCTGAAATGTCCGATGCAAAAGGCTCAAGCCTCACAGCGCTACAGGGCCCCCAGTTCACCAGAGAGTGTTCTGGAAAGCTCCTATCCCCACTTCCCCAGTACCTGCTGTGCTTTTTCAGACTCTGTGCCAGAGGAGCACATACTGCCTCAGTGCCCACAGGCTGGCATTGAAACAACAATCCTTTCCTGACCCCAGATGGCATCACAGCTTCCTTGGTCTGCTCCTGTCAGCATATTTTTTCCAGGCACCTGATTCCCGGATGTGGCAGCAATAATATCCGATGCACATGGCTCTGGAGCAGGTGTTTCCCGTTCTGATGCTGTCAGCTGTCTGAGTATGCTGCTTCCCAGAGCTCTGAAATAAGGGCTTGGGGAGAATCTTATATGTTACAGTGAAAGCTTTTAGACGTATGGCTAGGGTGTTCCTGAGGGATGAAGATATTCTGATATCACCAATGACTCATGCAAAAGCTGATGCAAATAAGTAACATATTGATTGCATTCTATTGAAAAGTTGACATGACCAAGGTGGGGAGAAAGCAAAAGCAAACTCGCATGGGATTTACTTGCTCTGCTGTTGATCATGCCGCATGCCCTCTCTGAGGAAGTCAAGCACTGGGTCTTGATTTCATGGAAATAGGAAGATGAAGAACTGAGTTAACCAAGTTTTGCTCACTTCTCAAAGGGAAAAGCAGAGATGGGAAACAATATAGATTAGGTCAGAACTGAAGGAACAGAACTGACCTGTGACCTCACAAGTTGTTCCCCAGAGTGCTTCAACTTGGGGCCTTGAGCGGCACGACTGGGTTCTGTCTACTGCATGCTTTCTGCTCAAAGCCCCTGTCTTGGACAGCAATTTATTTCTCAGGCCAGCTTGGTGGAATAGAGGATGCACTAGTATTACTCACTGCTAATGGAAAAGTTGGTATAAACAAGCAATTTAATCGGTTGCATTTTACTGGTAAGCTGGCATGAGCAAGATAAAATCAGGTGCCAGGATAAAAGAGTCTCCAATTATTTTTTTCTGAAGCAATAACTCCCTTTTGCTTCCAATGAGCCCTTGAAAGTGGCCTAGGGAGGTGGAGCGTAAACCAAGGCATGAGGAAAGTTGAAAAGAGCAGGGATGTGAAGCTCAAAGAGCGAAACCTGGGAATAAACACAAGTATTAATATTGAGCTCCAGACAGTGGCCTGACCATGCACAATAGCAGCATCAAAGCAGAGTAACAGAAAAACACGTCAATTCGGCAAAGGTTCTGAACGGGTGGTAATTAAAAGCCAAAAGGCATAATTGCCAAAAGCTTAAGGGAGATTTTTAGGAAAGTAAACAAAACCCTTTATTGTTTTTGTAACATTCATGCCTCTTACGATCTTGCTAAGAAAGCCAAACATGAAGGAGGAGATATTGTGCTGTTATTCAACTTTGTAGGAAAAAATCTCAATAAATAACCAAGCAAGTGGAAGCCATGAGTACTTGTTCCATGCTTAATTCTCAGTTGCAGCATTGTAGTAATTGTTACATGAGCACCATTAAAATGTAAAGGCAAACACCTTGTCTTAGTCAGTAAGAAGAGACACTCACTAATTCTCTGGAAGAATGAATTTCCCCTACGTTCATAGTAAAGAGAGTGCCACGTGAAGGAGGGTCAGGGGCCCCCAGTTGCATTGCCATACAAGGGTCATGAGTATGGGTATTCGGTCCACAGAATCCTTCATACAATTCCAGCCCTTGTACCTTCATGGTATTTTCTTGAAGAAGTTGGAAGAGAACTACAAATTGATAAGAAAGCCCAGTGTTGTGGGCTAACAGTTGAGTAGCGCTTATTGGGCTGGGCAGGAACAGGAACTAGACTTGTGGCTAAAAAACAAACAAACAAACAAAAAACACCTAGATTAAATGGACTCATCTGTATCCAATAACAGGGCTAAATGAGGACTTGGGGGAGGAAGAGTATATAAGGAGAAGTGAAGGAGCAATAGAGAGAGACTTCGCAGAGACTTCCACCATCACTAGTCTCCTGTCCATGAGTTCTCCACCCCCAGACCCTCTCCCTGTCCGCGTTACTGGTTCTGCTGTTCGGAGCATGCCAGGGAAACCGTTTGCTGCATACCTTCTTTCTAAATGGAAGAAATGGATTTGTGCATTTGTTACATATATTTTTAAAATTTTTTTCATTTAGTAGAGAGAATAAAATAGACACTTGTACCACTCATTACTCACGGAATTGCTGGGGTGAGACACAAGGCAACAATTCTTTCACAAACCATCTGTCCCAATGAAGCATCTCTTGACAGTTGACAAAGCATCTTAGAGTTCACCAGAGAACATTGCAGCACCTTCTCTCCCACACAGCTCAGCAGGAATTTGGTTTGGGGATAGATTATTGATTATTATTTTTTTCTATGGTTTCCTTTGAATGTTCCTTATCAGATCTTCCATTAAAACAAATGGGGCTTCAACATGCTCTGGGGGAGTAACATCCTACCACAGCCTCAATTCCCATGAGAGAGAGAGAAGGGGTCGGGGGAGTTTGGTAGCCTTATCCTTTGGGACAAAGGGAACTCTGCCTTCTTTGTTAGACATTGCATCCTTCATCTCGTCTCACCCTCCCCAAATGCCAGACAGCAGCTGCAGAACCGCTGAAGTTTGGAAAACAATCCCCAAAGGAGTCCCAGATGGCAGGTTCTTTCGGAGGCAGAGTAATGGGCTGCTTTCCAGCACACAGGAAGTGTGCTGCGCAGACCAGAGCACCTGTGTCCCCCCAGCAGCTTGCGGAAGATGCATGGGAGTCTACATTTCAGAAAGGTCCCTCCGTGGGACACACAAAGATCAGACCGAGACAGACCGACATATGCTTTAGTGATAGCTGGAATTGGAGTCCCTCCACTCCGTCCCTTCCTCACTGCCTCATGTTGGGCAAGTGTTTCATTTTCCTTATCTTCCTACTGGGACTCATTGGGTGGGAAAATGCATGAGAAGTGCTCAGAAAGGTGTCTGGCGCACAGTAAGCCCCGCCGGTGAAGACCACAGCATTATAATGATCGTTGGATCCCAGATCATGTTGAGCATAACCACCACAGGATCTCTCTGTTGAGCTGTAGAAATGGATAACGGCGCCAATGCATACTTCTCCATCTCCAAAACAAAACTGGTTTAAAACAAGCAAATCTGTGACATATTATTTAAAGAAGAAGCAACATGAAAAGCTCCTTGTAGACAATGTTACCTTGATACAGAAGTGGGAATGCAAATTAAAATACATATTCACTGTGTCTGCATAAGAGGAAACTTACTGTCAGGCACTTGCCCTACAAGATGACTCAGCTACCACATACTGTAGGATAGCCAGGAACTCCACCAGCTCTCCCACATGGGTGGCCGGGGCCAAGTCCTTGGGCCAACTCCTGCAACTTTCCCAGGTGAATTAGCAGGGAGTTTGAGTAGGAGTGGAGCAGGTGGGACTCAGGCCGGAAGCCAGGTGGGAAATCAGTGGCATTGCAAGCAGCAACTTAAACCATGGCTGGTTTGCATTTGACAAGTACTTGGGCTAATTTGGGGAAAGAAAACCGCTTCAGGGTCAGCAAGGCCCTAAACATCAAAGATTCAAAATAGAGAAAACGAAAGCCATGTAGATAGATCACCTTGTCAGACAGATCACCTTGTCAGACAGATCACCTTCAAGAAGCCCCAAGCATTGGTGCTAACTGAACACTTAACGAAAGGCTCCCTAGGACTTCTCCTACCAAAGAGTAGAGAGGTCTTTAAGTTGAAATACACAATCGAGTTCGGAGAATAAATCCAGGAACACCATCAAAAGCTTCAAGCACTGAGAGAGTTCTATTTCCTCTGTCTATCCTGGCCAGAACAGTGTCTTCTGGGCACCACATAGAACATTTAAACCAACGTCATCTGAGTCTTCATTCAATATTAGCATGACATGCATTGCCACATGTCATGTACAGAGCCAAGCAAGGACTTGGTCTTGGGGATACAAAGATGGGCAGGATGGGCCTGGCACAGTGGCCTAGCAGCCTTGCAAACATCGGAATCTCATATGGGCACCGGTTCTAATTCCGGCAGCTCCAGTTCCCATCCAGTTCCCTGCTTGTGGCCTGGGAAAGCAGTCGAGGACGACCCAAAGCTTTGGGACCCTGCACCCGCGTGGGAGACCCGGAAGAGGCTCCTGGCTTCGGATCGGCATAGTATCGGCCGTTGCACTCACTTGGGGAGTGAATCATCGGACGAAAGATCTTCCTCTCTGTCTCTCCTCTCTGTATATCCGCCTTCCCAATAAAAATAAAATAAATATTTTAAAAATAAATAAATAAATCTTTAAAAAGAAAAAAACAAAGATGAGCAGGATGTGTGCTGGGTTCTGGAGGAACTCACAGTCCTGTAGACTTCTAGTCCTCTTCCTTCACCTACTGCTTGTGGAAATGATCCAAAGAGAAATCCTGTACTGCGATGTGGACCCTAGGGTCACTGCTTTTGCTCATCTGTTCAAAGTCAGGACCTCTTGGAAATGACTCCCCAAATGACGGCAACAGCTGGAACTGAGCTGATCCAATTCCAAGAACCAGGAGCCAGTAGCTTCTTCTGGATCTGCCATGGAGGTGCAGGGTTCCAAGGCTTTGGGCCGTCCTCCATTGCTTTCCCAGGCCACAAGCAGGGAGCTGGATGGAAAGTGGAATGGCCAGGACACGAACCAGTGCCCATATGGAATGCCTGTGCTTGGAGGTGGGATATTAGCCAGGAAAGTCAACATGCCCTCCATCCCCACTTCCTACTCCGCCCCCAGCTGGCACTGCTTTTAGCCACCCTTTCTCTTACGCATTATTGCTTGGCATGTTTTTCCATCCCTTGATTGAGCTAGTATTCCATCCTATTTTGCTATTTTTTCTTTGATTCATCCTCTGGCACCAAGGTATTTCTAGGTTTTGAGTTTGTTTGTTTTTTTTTAAAAGCTGATATATCCAGATGACAAGTGTGTCCAAATAGCCACATTGATAGTAAAAGGTCTGAGAAAAGTTTGGGTGTTCTTTGGGGTGAGTTAGAGAGAGACCCCTGGTGTTCATTGAGGTGAGTTAAACCCCTGGTGTTCATTAAGGTGAGTCAGAGACCACGTGGAGACAGCGGAATGGACAACAAGAACTCTGGATACACCTTCCAGCCTAAGGAGCCTACCTACTTAGCAGCACTGAGAGGTTAAAACCAGCCCCCAGGAAGATCCTGGCTTGGAAGCTTCAGCACACACAGTTCTTCTGCCTCTTGGTATTTATAGCTGCATGTAGGTGGAGATGACACTCCCTGGAGCAGAGAGAGAAGGTCTCAGCCCTGGGATGCTGTGCGTCTTCTCTGTCACCTTCCTCCAAAGGAGGCTAGAGAGATGGCAACCCTGACCATGGTGATGAAGAACGCCAAGGAGGCAACAGGCCCCACTGAAGCAGATGTGGGCTAACTGCCCCCGGGCTCTGCCTGTCCAGACTGCTCTTCATGAAATGGGCAGGTAGGAATCTCTTCCTCGACTTTGTCCAAAACATCCAGGCAACATGGTGGGTCCAGAGGCTCCAGCAAGCGCCTACTCACCGAAGAGTAGCAACATGAGGACTTGAGGCATTACCCACAATTTTCCCAAGTGCATTAACAGGGAGATGGATTGAAAGCATATCCCACAGGGCAGGAATATACGTATCTGTAGAAATAAAGATGGGAGAATCTCCATGGGAGAAAGCAGCAGTGGTTCACCTTCCAAGAAGAGCTGTGCTGTAACCAATGGGGATGCTACTGGGCCTCAACCCACAGCAGTGGATCCCAGGAGGAGATGAATTGTAGTAGGTATTCCTAGGGACCAATGGGCATCACAGTTCCAGTCCTGGATCATCCATCTCCTGTATGTAGGCCTCATGTTCTGCACCAGTATAGCCAGAAAGGCACACATGTATCACCTACATATCCATGTACCAAATTTAATATTATCGACACTCAAAGGATGTATTTAACCAGATACTTCACTCAAATGTAAAGCCATGTTGAATGAAAGCCACGTTGCTCCTAGTGTCTCCTTGCACGCCATCAGAGACAAAATACATCATGTTTGGAAACTGTTGGATGACCTACCAAGTCCTTTCTAAAGAGACTGCGTTTCCGTAAGATAACCCAAAGAAATCAGGCAGGACAAGGAAGGGATTGTGGAGTATGCACTAAGATCTGGATGGTTTTATTTTCCAGTTTGCCCTTCTTATTTCTCTCTTAGCAACTCTGTGAGGGAAAAGTTCCAGACTGCTGAAAACACCATCTATTCTAAGAGATCCACAGTTAAAGTGTGTGGTTCCAAACCAGATTGAGGGGAAGACTCATCCAAGCTAAGCATAAAACCATCACCAAGACAGGCACTGGAAATATGGATGGTTCAGCCTAGTTAACATGTGGGTTTGGAAGTAGCATTCATCTCTACCACCAGGTTCCATAACACCGTCTCCCTCACCCTCAAATGGTACTAATTCTGGACTCTCCCTGGTGTTGATCTTTAATTAGCTGGCAATTTACATCTTACTCTTCCAGCATCTTCATCCATAGAGAGGCAATTTCTAGAATCTGTCAGTGCTTGGTCACTTTCACAGCTAGGAAAATGTGTGGTTCCAGGTGTATCATTCCATGCCAACTAGGTGATGTGTGACTCCAGAATACTATCTATAAGTAAAGCTTGGCGTGCACCTTTGTGTTGTTATTATTCTTTTGACATTTGGTCACCCTGACAAATTTTGCTTGCTATAAGCCAGTTGAGACTTTAGATAATTGACTTCACATCTGGTGTGGAGAGAAGACAGGGGAGGTGGGCTGGATTAGAATCAGAGTTGGGGCTTCATATGACTTTAAAAATGTCACCTAGCTCCATGGTCCTTAATATTCACGGTCTTACAAACTGGGTACTTTAATAACCACCCCCCAGACATGCTGTGTTTTCATTTTGTTACCTGCTTGTAGAACAGTGTTTTGCTGCAGATCCATGATTCTAAGGCATTCAACAAAGAAGACCAGGATCCTGTAGAATCTGGAGTTCCCAGGAAACCATGACAAAGGTATTCATGATGCAGGGCTAACCCCAGGACCATTGCAGAGTTGTGTTCACCTGGGGTAAATGAACCAATGGAAGGTGGATCTCTTTCTGCCTCTTACTCTCTCTTCTGCTCCTTGGTCTTTCAAACAGATAAAATAATTCATGGGATGGTGCTGTGCCGTAGAGTGAAAGCCACCACCGGCAGAGCCATCGTCCCATATGATTGCTAGCATGCTGCTCCACTTCCAAGCCAGCTCCCTGCTAATGGCATGGGAAAGCAGCGGGAAGCTGGATAGGAAGCGTGGCCACTGGGATACAAACTGGTGTCCATATGGGATCCCAGCATGTGCAAGCTGCTAGGCTACTGCACTGGTTTACTTATTTATTTTATTTTATTTTATTTTTAATGGAAAAGCAGATTTACGGAGAGGGAGAGACACAGAAAGATCTTCCATACACTGAACCATTCCCTAAGTGGCTGCAACAGCCGGAGTGGCGCCGATCCAAAGCCAGAAGCCAAAAGCTTCTTCTAGTTCTCCCAAGTAGGTACAAGGTCCCAAGACCCCAAGGCCTTGAACCATCCTCGAGTGCTTTCCCAGGCCACAGGCAGAGAGCTGGATGGGAAGTGAAGCAACCAGGACATGAACCAGTGCCCATATGAAAAAAAAAAACCAGTGCACGGAAGGCGAGGATTTAGCCACTAGGCTATCACGCCAGGTCCAGATTTCAGCTTTCTGCTAGTGTGCCTTATGGGAGGCGACAGGTGATAGCTCAGGTGGCTCAGCTTCTGCTCCAAGCATGGGAGATCGAAATGTTATTCCCAGCTCTCAGTCTTTCACAATCAAAGTGAAGCTCTCTTTTCCTTTTTCTTCATCCCCCTATCTCTTAATCGCTCCGCCTTTTACATTTAAAATAAAATTGTGGAAAAGTGGAATTCAGAGACAAGTTTATTTTCATGCCAAAAAAATTTCATTCATAGCTTTCTGATAATATGCATTTGCCACATACAACTTTTTGCCCCTCCTAAGGATGCATTTCAAAGGACTTCGCAAGTGAATCTATGCAGTCCTTAATTCCATTTTCCTGTGAATTCTCGGAAATAACTGATCTGGACATTGAAGGGGAGGGTCCTTGAGGGAGCATTCAGAGCCCGGGCCCCCTCCCCAGCTGCTGGTGCTCCCCCTCCAACACACAGGGAGACCACAGGTGACCAGGCCGACCTGCCCCTGTTGACAATGCTCAGATTCCCACAAACCACAGGCAGGCCACCTTCACCTGTCTGGAGTCACAGTGGGAGACTTCCCGCTCAGGAGTGGGCACGCCTTTTTCAGGATTCCCGAGCTGGGACCCAAGGGTTGGCGCCAACCCGAGGCAGAGTGAGGGCAGTGTTAGTCTGGAGAAGGGACAAACAGGCATGAGAAGCTGAGGTGTCAACAAGGCTGCGGACCTTGCTGCGGAGTCGTCTCCTCCATTCTCGGCACAGGAAGCAGAGGTGAGTGAGGCCTTGGGTCCCGTGTGGAAACATGTGTGCCCCTTCTGGGATGCTTCACGCAGGCCCCCACCTGCTCCAGCTCCCAAATTCCCACAGCAGGCTCAGGGCTAGGTGTAGGAGCACTACGCAGGGGGAGTGACAGGCTTCCAGCCACTCCACATGGGCCTCCCTCCCACTTCTCAGGTTCTCCTTCTTTGCTTCCCTGCTCTGCAGCCCAAGCCGGGGCCCACCCCATCCTGGCCTCCATCTCCTGACACACTGGGCCCCTTCCTGGTCCCTTAGCCTCAGCCTCCCGCCAAGTCAGTTTGCCTGCATGAGGCAAGAACAGGGAAAGAGAGGAGAGGAAGCAACCTGTGTGTGGTTCACTCAGGGACAAGCAGGGCCGATGTTGCAGGAAATTAGACCCATTGCTACCTCTGGAGGCACAAGATCCTCGCAACTAAGAGGGTCTGGAATGCTGGGGCTGCCCCCAAAGTCTTGGGTGATGGAGGAAGAGACATGGAGGGGGTCTTTCCTGAGCCTCCAGTGTGGGAAAGCAAGCACTGCTTCCCTACCTGGGAACAGGCTCCTCCCACCCTGCCTAAAGCCTGCCCGGACCACCCTTCATCTGCCCATCTCCACTCCTTCCCCAGCATGGCTGAAGCTTAGCCCATCTAACTCTGCAAAGTTCCTAGGAGGGAGGCTGGCTGCTTTGGCCTCCGTAACAGCTTTAAAAATAGACCGTGGATCCCCTGCAAAAAAAAAAAAAAAAGAATCCATGTGCTAAAAATAGCTCTTAGCATCTCAGGGAGGGGGGGAAAATGAACTGCAGCAAAATTCAGTTGGAGCAGGGACTTTGCTGTCCCTGATGCTTTGGGTCAGTGACAGCATGGAGAAGGCTGGGGGAGGGGGATAGCAGGGGGCAGGGAGGGGAGGAGCAGGCCCTTCAAGGACAGGGGAGGCATCCACATCGCATTCTGCAGCAAACCCTTCTCTCCATTCCTGGACATTTACCATGGAGCCCTTCCCTGCGCCAGCAGCCAGGGAGTGCTCCAGACGGCAGCAGGGAGCACAAACGCCTCCTTGGAGACATGCAGTGGAGAGAGAGGGGCTTGGGAGACCCCAGGAGGCAGCCCCGTGGGTTCCCTGAGCTGTGTCACCTCAGGCAGCTGCAAGTCAAGCCTGGATCGCAGGCTGAACATCTCTGTCATCCGAAGAGTCGCGGACGGCTGAGGGGCGAGGGCAGCGCTCTGCTTCTGTGCACATCCCAGGGGGCTCTCTGGAACTGTCCGTCTGCTCTGCCAAAAGCTGTCACAAAGCCAGCCCGCAGCTTAAAGGGGAAAAAGCTGACCTGGAGCCCCGCTCAGGTCCTTCCATTGAGCTGTCCTGGCACCCCGTCTGAACAAGAGAAGGCCTGCGTTGTGTCGCAAGGATGGGAGACTACGCTTAAGCTAACAGCAGGGCTTGTAGGCCTGAGCAATATGCAACGGGTCCTTGGTGAGCACAGCTGACCGCCCCCGGTTACTGCAATTTGACACACAGGTGCAGGGTCACGCTTACCACGGAAACAGGTTTTCTGAATGAATGTTTGACATACTCACACCCAGCCCACCGAACACCCCATGGGCCCCCCACCATGGCACTTGCGCTCTTGGTTTTTGTTTGTTTGTTTTGCAAAATCATTCGCTGGCCACTATCATGACAAGAAAGACCTGGAGACTGGAATACAAGACCCTTTGATAGAATGTGTTGGAGGTGAAGCTCTACCCAGGGCCCATCCGTGCCGTGGGGGAGGGCGCTGCGTGGGGGAGGGCCCTGCGTGGGGGAGGGCCCTGCGTGGGGGAGGACCCTGCGTGGGGGAGGGCCCTGCGTGGGGGAGGGCCCTGCGTGGGGGAGGACCCTACATGGGGGAGGACCCTGCGTGGGGGAGGAAGCCGAAGGCACCGGAAGTGCCTGTGTGAGTGGACAGTGAAGTAGCCTCCTTGACCCTGTGGGCTCCGACACACGAGCATCCTGACAATGTGACAGGCCAGGGATCACGTTTCCTTGTTAAGTTCCAGGCAGGTTATCTTGTCTTCTCAGCTGTAAGATCTGTCTTACTAGGTTCTCCCCCTACACACACACACACACACACACACACACACACACACACACACACACACTGCCCCAAAGAATTACTCTGCTTGTGCCACCCAGGTAGATCCCTGAACATCCCCCCACGGCACCTGGGACTAACTAGGACCACAAGTTCTGGCCAGCCCACCCGGAGACCCCAATTCGCTCTCCAACACACCGGGGCAGAGGAATGTTCTGAGCCGGCCAGCCACCCAGATCCCCCGCACCTGCCCCCTTGCTTGAGCAGCGCCCCTGTTTCATCTGCAGAACCACACTGGGGACCTTATTTCTCCTCTTACCGCAAGTCACCCAGTGCATAATGAAGCCAAAGCGGAAAGCACCTGGAAAAAATGGGCAGGAAACAGAACGATTCAGAACATCCCCGCCGTGGTGGTTTTGGGCGCACACCAGGCTGCAGCGCCGAGCTGGGCCTCCCGCACACCCTGCCGCGTTGCAGTGTTTTCTCAAAGGTTCTGCTCCTTCTCCTCAGTACTTTTCCTTTCACTCCTGCCCTCAGACCTGCAAAGAAGTAACCCTGGCTCCCTCTAGTGGCCAGAAGCTCACTAGCGCTTTAAGCAGGTAGGCTGGGCACCATCACCTTTTGGAGCCCATAGCTCAGGTTCAGCCTCACGACCGCCTATGACAGAAAAGACCGCCTTCGTTGCATTGGAGATTTAGCCACACGGGCATCTGCTGCTCTGGCTGCTCCTTAGGACAGTGGTCAGGTGATGCGCATCGTGTTTGTCTCCGAGGACAATGATGACAACCTGGTGAGCGCATGCCCACCCTGGCCAGAGCTACTTACTTGAAAGGCCACTGGGCACTTGACAGACATGCACATTCTTTAAAACAAAACAATTCCTGCTCATCCATTTGAAAGGCAGAGCGAGAAGGAGGGAAAGAAAGATCTTGCATCCACTGGTTTACTCCCCAAGTGGCTGCAAGAGCCGGGTCTTGGCCAAGCTAAAGTCAGGATTCCAGAATTCCGCCCAGGTCTCCCACGTTGACGGCAGAGACCCGAGCCTTTGTCTGTGCCTGGAAAGATCAGGGAGCCATTGACACCTTGGTCAGCCCCATGTCTGCAGAGAGCCCTAGCTGTCGTGTCTACTGCTGCTCACAGCTCCCCCACCGGGGGTAGGGGGTCCCCCCATATCCCATCGATGACTGACCATTCCAACACACACACACACACCATCACCACCACCACACCACACCACACCAGTGCAGGCTTAGACTGGAGTCCCAGGGCACAAACAGTACAAACCCAGGCCTCAAATAGATTTATTCTGCAGGGCTGGTCAGTCCTTCCTGGAAAGTGGTTGCCTAAGCAGCTGCCCTGAACCACAGCCCAGGGCAGCAAGGTGTTCAGAGGTATCTCAGTGGTGGTGGCTCCCTCTAGTGGAGTCTTGTTAGAAATCCACATGGCTGCGAATCCATCTTCCAGGGAGCAGGTGCCAGGGACCCTCACACATCACCTCAAGTACCCACCCTGGCGTTGTTGCAGGAGGCTGTGTGCTGGCATCCTCCTACTCCACCACAGGGAGCCATGATCGCTCTCCTGACCTCTGCCTGTAGCCTGCTGGACAGAAGGCAGGGGTCTCCATAGGAAGCCTTGTATAGCCCTTGTCACATGGTAGGCTCACTTCCCTCCAAACCCTAGCAGCGTGGTGTGCAGGGCAATGGGCTGACCTCCTGACTGTTGTGTGTGTTTCTCTCAGCAGAGTACACTGTCTATGGTTCAAGTGGAAACCGACAGAGGTGTCCACGTCCTCCTGCACAGCGTGAGGCCTGCCGGGTACCAAGCACCTCCACACTTTGCTTGCACCATGAGCATCAGATGCACCTTAACCTGTCTTTCCCACTTAGCCCAGGAAACAGGTGTCTTCATGCTCTGAGAAGGAGCTGAGAGGTCCATGGAGCTAAAGGTTCCGGGCTAAAGGTTTTCTCGGGACTATTGACCTGGCCGTGGAGCCCTGTGGAAGTGAGGCTGCTTGTATGGTCTACTGAGCCATAATAATGGTGATCACTATGATGGTTTACGTGGCCACATGCTTCCAGCCAGCCTCAGGATGTACCCTGCACGTCGTAAGTCATTGAGCATCACAGCAAGCCTCAGTTGTAAGAGGTCTCAGACCTGCAGCACCAGGGAAAAGCCGAAGTCACCTGCTTGCGGCAGAGCAGAGATGCCTGGTGAGAGCTCAGCCAAGGTGTCTTCTCCAAAGTGAGAAGCTCTCACTTTCCCCCAGCCAGGTAGGGGTCACTTTGCCTCACTGCAATCAGGAGAGACCGCAAACACAGCATCATCTGGGCACTAGAAAATCCATGAGGAAGGAAGCTCTGACCTTGACCTTGGCACAGTCACGGCCACATTAAAGATGGCCAAACATCTTGCCTTCTTAGAGAATGACCCGTGCCTGTGCTTGGGGTCACTGCAGAGAGTGAGAAAGATTTGTTCTGGTGACCCATGATGTCCAACCCATCCTTGCATGCCCTGATGATACATGGAAAGTTGCAGGTGCTCTGACATCTTCCACAGCTCCCTACTCCTGTGAAGGCCACGGGCCTGCCAACCTGAGCTTCTACTGTTTTCACGCAGCATGACACACAGCCTCAGACTTGGCCATACATTTATTTGTGATGCTTCCACAGCCACCCTTTTGGGTGGGTCTGGAGCCCAGCCATGCATTTTCTAGAATCCCCTGATCTCCCCATATGGCGTCTGACCTTCCCACACCACCAGCTTTAACCCTCCTACTGCAGTCTCAGCTCGACATTCTGGGCCCCATCTTTACTGCTGGTCCATGTTCCTTGGGCCCCATCTTTACTGCTGGTCCACGCTCAGGTCCATGGTTCCTGGTCACTGCCCATCAGAGACCACCTGGCCAGCGTCAGGCCAATCACACAAGAAGGGCTCTTGTCTTCTGAGGAAGTTAAAGGTTCAAGTCTTCTCTTCCCAGTCGCTGTCAGAAGAGTATTGGCGTGTGTCCTGTTGTGGGCCAGTGTGCCAGCATTTTCTCTGCCAGAGAGGAACCAAAACAAAATGAAGGGACATTAGCAACATGAGGGCAGGATGCACAAGGGACGGCACAGAGACACGTGGTACCTCCAGCTTCTTCCCTTTGCACAGGGCACCTCTGCCAGGCCCCCCTGCCTGAGCTCTGTAATTTGTACAAACCGTATCTCCCACCACCCACATAGAGTTCAGCGACAGGTCAACAAGTGCCGGTCACGTGCAACCGGGCGCATTTCTGCATCCATGGTCTTTACAGACCACTGCCCTTGTTTCTTCACTTTTAATGGTTCCCTGGTCTTCAAAAACTAAATCTTGGATATTTGCTTTATTTCCAAGCCATGAAAAGTGCAAACTCTCTCCATCTATGCAGCTAATTCCTCTTTTCTCTGCCCCTTCCCATGGCCACTATAGTCAGAGGGCCCCCATCTCTGATCCTCACTGTTCAGCAACATCAGACACCTGCTTCCCTCCAAGAGAAAACTCTTGACATCTCAGCTCTTCCTTTACCCAATCTGCCAGGATGCCTTGTTTCTCTCCTCCTAAGGCCTGTTAGCCATCTAGGCCTTTCATGAGCCTCCCTGACCATGGAGTGCTATCTCTCTCTCTCCCCTCTCCCCCGAGATTGCCTGCTGCCTTCACGGTTGTTTTCTATCGGAAAGTGGGCAGGATTTGCAGCCCAGATTCCTGTGTGGAACATCTCCCTCCACCACACCCTGTGCCGAGAAAATTAAACTCAGGGTTTATCATGCCTGATGCAAGGTGCGTCTCCATGACTACCACGGCACTGCAGAAACAAACCTGCACAGGGCTAAACACAAACAAGCCAATCTATTGCTTGCAATTTCTGTGTCCTGCACAAACTACATGGAGATAGTGACAATGCATTTCAGACTTCTTAGTGCCACCATCAGAACCAGGTGTCTGGAAGACTGCTTTGGGAAAGACTAACAAGAATTCCAATTGATGTTATTCTCATGCCCATGAGGGAAATTTCTTCAGAACAGAAAGACTTCAATCTCTGTAATCACATTCATTCAAGACACAATCCAAAAGTCCATAGCATAAAGTACCTAGTCATTTTACAAGCCTTACAAATTAGCGAGCTTAACTCTACAGCACAGGGGAAGCCTGGCAGTCCCAGGGTAGCACTTTGCCTGTGAGTTGGTGACACAGGCATGCTAACACAAGGACATCATGTGGGTGCTTTCCACTGGCCTTGGCGGCATGCAGTCACTCCAATGAAGGGATTTGAAATTGGCAGAAGGGATTGAAGTTGTGGCAGAACAGATTAAGACACATGGGAGTGCCAATTCAAGTCCCAGCTGCTCCACTTCTGATCCAGCTTCCTGCTAATGCCCCCTAGGAACACAGCAGAAGACGGCCCCTGGGCTTAGGTCCCTGCCTGCCCATATGGAAGACCAAGATGGAGTTCCAGGCTCCTGACTTCAGTCTGGTGCAGACATGGCCTTTGCAGTCCTTTGAGGAGGTAGAAGAATGGATGGAACAGCCTTGCCACCCCACACCTACTCTTTCAAATCAATAAATAAATCTTACATTAAAAAAAAATAACGTGGAAAGAAAGCAAAGTGCATGCTTTGCGAAATCCCAGTGGCCATCAAATGGAAGCACACTACTAGTGGTAGAAAATACAATATTTCTAGGTTGTTTCCAATGGAGGTGATAGAACTAAGTCCCACGTGACTGAGCAGAAATCGTCTGCATTTAGGATCTGGACCAGGACCAGCTTCCAAATGCCTGGGAACTGCATTCCACTCCATCCTCATACCAGGGATACAAACCACACTGAGCAAGCGCCACCCCGAGGGCTGCCCAGAGTTCTGTAAAATTCAAAAATTCAAAAAAAAAAGGGGGGGATATAGACATGCACAGGTAAGGGTATTTATTAGTGTGTGGTGCTTAGTCACAAAAACTAGATTAAAAGAAGAATGGTTACACATCAATGGCATTTCTGTGCAGAGGTATATAGCCATTAGACTGTAATTTTTACAACCAATACACATTAACCAAAGGAAATGTCCAGAATAAGTTAAAAAGCTAACAAAGTAATTTTACATGTGGTTTTATGTCAGATTGAGCATTTTATATATACAAGACACACAGAAATACTACAACTAGGAAATAGCTAGACCAGAATGTCAGGCGCTTTCTTTGCATTGGTGACTTGCTACTCTGTTTATACATCTCTATGCACATACGACCTCAATCATTAGAATTTTAAAAATAGAGTTGCTTCAATTTTTAAAAAAATACCAATAACTTTTAGGAAAAAAATAATTATGGGAAAGCATTCTTTGGTAATTCTATAATCTCGTCATCTGAAGCAGCAAGTCCATGTGTGGATAAAGAATTTCTAAAGTCTTGGGCATGTTCTTTGCCCTATTTTGGTGTTGATCTATCTAAGCCATGATATCCTTCTCATGGTAAAAGAGTCACAGAAGGATATGGTGAAAAGTTAAGTATTCAACACTGCTGTTATGTATTTGGGAGCATCGTACTTTTTTTTTTTTTAGCTACAAATTATCCATTTTATCCCTCCTTTCTGTTACAGAGCACGCTTTTTCTCCTGGAGAAATCACCTACACACACCATGCTCAATCCAAGTTTTTTCGGGAAAAGTGACTCCAATCTTGGCTTAAAGGGGGCACTGATTTTTATGTTTCTCATTTTTGACAATGGCCCAATAACCCTCACCTCAAGAAAACAGGGCCCAACGGACAGACTATGCTCTCTGCTCACAGTCAGATGGTAAGTCCATGGCAAAGAGATGAATCAAGCCTCGGACCCTTCCTGAGGACCCTGGGTCCAAGAGCACACTGTATGTAAGACATGCTGGAAAAGCAGGCCCATGTCAAGGAAAGACCCTTGCCTCTGCCCCCGTGACACCCAGTGTGTGGAAGACACTGTGCTACCAGTGGCAGAGACAGGGAGGAAACCAGAGTCGTGTACCATAGCAGGCAACACCCTCAACTTGTTTCTGAATAAACCTATTGGTTATTTTTCTCCACTTGCCCACTTCCTGGCAGCCGTGAATAGTCTACTGAGGACAGGAACAAAACAGACTCTGTTCCCTTCTATCAACACCCTCGGCCACCAGAGAAAGGGCTTCTCAGACTCCTGGGAGAGAGCCAAGATGACAGCTATGCCCCTGAGGTCATTCAGAACCATTTCTGTCCTCAACCCCACATCCTATGAATGCATATTTTCCAAGGCTGAAGGTACCTGGAGACATTTCTGCAGCCTGGCATGGCATCGTCCCAACACAAAGGGCCTTTCAACCCCAGCTCTGAACTGCAGAGGCCACACTGAACCCTCTGCCCTGTAACCCCCAGCAGAAGCTTAGCAGAGGACTGCTGTCTCCTCTCCTGGATCCCTAGAGGAACTGCCCACTGGGGGAGCCCTAAGAGGTCAGCATGTACTGGGGAGATCCTGAATAGGGTGTTGAAATGATAGAAGAGCTGGTCAATCAGGCTGGGGATAGGTGTTTCCTGCTGAGGGGAAATAAACAGGAGGAGACTTGGGGGGGGGGAGGAAGGGGTATGGAAAATCCCAGAGCCTATGGAACTGTATCATAAAACAATAATAAATAATAATTAAATATAATTTTTTTAAAAAAATTCCAAGTCATCTTCCAATGCCCAACTGATATGTCTCTGCGAAAACTTCCCCAACCCCTGCTATCCCTCAGGGAAGAATTCATTGTTCTTTTAGGCAGAGTAACTCACCTATAGCACATCTCTTACAACAGATTCCACCTGGTGTGTTTTGCACTGCTAGCAAGATTGCAATTGCAATGCCAATGTCAAGCCCAGACAAGACACTGGCTGGGCTACCCTGGCTGAGTTAACAGAGCTTCTGTGCCTTAAAGCAGTCCCCATAACCGTCTCCCTTTTCAGTTCCTGGCCCCTTAGGTCACAGCAGGTGAGTTTCCCTTCTGTGTAACCTGCCAAGTAAGTTGCATGGAATTCTTACTCTGTGCCCCTTGAAATCACTTTGGGGTACCTGGACTCTGGCTACCTTCCATAAGACATCTCTAAGAGAACTGGGCTCAAATATTAATTGCAAGATACCCAGCAATAAGGACCACCATGCCAGCCTGTAGTCCCAGCTGCGTTTCACCTGAGAGTCCTGGGTAGCAGGTAACATGGTGCTGCTTCAGCTACGACCACAGTTATGCCTTGGTTCTTGCATTGGTCTCTGTCACTCCCTCCATCAGAACCCAGTAAGGGGTGAACAGTAGGGCACGACTTGAGTCCTCACATAGCTCCCAAAATCCCATCCCCAATTTCTGCCACTCATAACATTATATGACAGTCGTGCACTTGTGTCTCTCATCTAGACAAGACTCCCCTCCTTGGAAGACTACCTTTGATTCTCCAGAGCCCAGCACAAGTAGACTTAATATAAATGTCTATTACAAGTAACAAATGGCTATAAGGCACCTGCTGATGCTCAACTCAGTTGAGCCCCTTCCCTTCACTTGCTTTTATGCTTTCAGAGTATCAGTTTCACTCTGATTTCTGGAAGGACTAGGGTACCTCCCCCCAGCCCTAGGACTTTAAATCAAGGCTGCTAACCCCAGCCTACGTCCTACTTTGAGCTTAAGCCCAAGGGAAGGTTGGGGAAAAGTGCCCTCCTTCTCAGGAAGTCTCAGCCCTTTCTGTCTTTGGACTTTGCAGTGTGTAGTCCTGAGCAGCAGTGAGCACCAGCAAAGTTCACCTGAGCCCTGAGAAGAGAATGGCTACCCCAGAGAGATTGCACAAGCAGTGTGAGTCCCTACCTGCCTTCAGGCAGGAAATGAATGTTGAAGCTCCTCCCATCAAAAGATGAGACCTCTCTCCATGATTGAGCCTGGGGTGACCTAGAAATTCGTTTTAACTGATAGTACACAGTAGAAGTGACTGTCCCAAGTCTGAGCCTGGACTCAAGGTCTCTTGATTCCTCTGGTCTTGCTCTCAGATCACTGCGTTCAGGATGAGAAGAAACTCATGTGGGGCCAGCACCATGCTGTTCCTCTCTCTGTGGTACCAACATTCCTTATAGGTGCTGATTCGAGTCCTGGCTGCATGCTTGCCATCTAGCTCTCTGCTTCTGGCCCCCACACCCATGTGGGAGACTCAGAAGCAGCTCCTGGTGCCTGGTTTCAAATCATCTCAGCTCTGGCCACTGCAGCCATCTGGTTATATATATATAACTCTGCATTACAAGTAAAATAACAAGGAAAGAAAAATCCCATGTTACCCCATAAGTGGCATGCAAGACTCATGCAGCAGAGTCCTGGACAGCCAGGACACCCCCAGACACACTGTCTCCTGTTCAACTTGGATTGAATCACAGAGTGAGAAAGCACAGGCAAGACCAGAAGAGTGGTCCAGCTCAGCCCATCCTAACTTGCTCATGTGCTGAACTAGGAGCCAAAAAAAAAAAAAAAAAAAAGAAGATCGTTTCTAATCCTTGCATTTTAAGGCAGTTACTTAACAATAAGTCATTGATATATGACTGAATCTGGCACTGACTCTATGTTATATAATAAGACTTCAAAACATCCCTTGCAATGTGGAATGACAAGGTCAGTTTGGAGCAGGTGTTCGATGGAGCTCTTGAGATGCATCTGGGACACCTGCATCCCATCCTGGAGTACCAGGTACCAGCTTCCCATCCTGCAGTGCCAGGTACCAGCTTCCCACTTATGTAGATCCTGGGAAGCAATAGGTTATGGCTCACATACTTGGATCCCTGCCACCTACACAGGAGACACGGACTGAGTTCTCAGCTCTTGGCCTCAGGCTGGCCCAGCCTGGCTGTTGTGTAAGTCAGATAAATACATAAAAATATTTTAAAGGAGTAACAAAGTCATAGGAAGA
Source organism: Ochotona curzoniae (assembly GCF_017591425.1). NCBI lineage: Eukaryota > Metazoa > Chordata > Mammalia > Lagomorpha > Ochotonidae > Ochotona > Ochotona curzoniae. Next base: position 1,779,657 of record NW_024465654.1, on the reverse strand, counting down.
AGAAAGGAAAGGAGGAAAGGAGGGAGGTACAAAAATTTCCAAAATACACACTTAGCTGTCTTCAATGCACATTTTCCACAAGCTTTTCGGAAACCCTGGTTTTTAAAAAGTTCCTCTGTGTTTTGTGTTTCTTTAAATGCTACTGTTAGCTGCAGCCAAGAAACCTCTGACGTAAGGCTGCTGAGGAATGAAAAAGACAAGACAGGGACCCTGAGCCATGCTAAACATGAAGCTCCAGAACATTCTATAAGCTCACCAGCTCCATAGAGTTCTGGGAAGTAGGGAACTTGTTTATTTTGACCAGGAAGCCTGTTTGTTCCTAAAGGGCAATATTTTTGTGCAAACTCCTGTTCTCTTTCTTCATCCACCAGATTCTACCACAGTTGCCCTCAGCAGCTAGAGTAAAGTCAGGAGCTGGGTATTCACTCCAAAACCCCAATCACCACTGCCTCCCAGGGCCTGCATTAGCAGAAAGCTGCAGTCATGAACCCTTGCCAGCCATAAAACCCAGGTATTCCCATATGGGATGCAGGCATCTCAGCTGCCAGGCTAAGTGCTTGCTCTCCCACCAAGCCTGTCTGATCCTATCGAGAACCGCTTTGCAAGGCTCTGTTGATGACCCCATCTCACACTTCACAGCTGAGGCCCACAAGCCCCACAGGTATAAGAAACATATACCAGGTCACAGAGCTACAGAGAAGGGAGCCAGCGTCTGAGGCCACATGACTCAGAAATAGGGGCTCTGTCCACTCCTTGCCGCATGGGGCCTGACTGCTAGCATTTCACCAAAGTCTGTGCTGAACACAAGTTCTCATGAAAGATGACTTGTAGAGACGTCATGCGGTAGCTGAAAGAGAATGAGAGTTAACCTTTTGGACTCTAACATCCCCAGCTACGTTACGAAGCAGGTAGAACAACCATGGCCCTGAGTCACTCAGCTGCTCGCTCTCTCTCTCTCTCTCTCTCCTCCTTTCTTTTCCTCTTCTTTTTTTTTCTTTCTTTTCTTTTCCACTGATAAAAAAAAAAAAAAAACAAAGCCAGAGGGTGGATCAGACTGCTTCCAGAGCCCACAACTAGAAGGTTTTCCCATCAAGTCCAGCCCAACCTGAACCAGGATCTTTGGTCCCAACTAACAGTTTCTGGAAAATAGGCTTAGATGGGCTTGATCTCAAGCCTGCTCCAACCTACTATTGGGAGATGAGTCAGAAAACCCTAGTCCAAGGAGCCGGGTAAGGGGGCTACTGTGAAGGACACTTGGATACCCTGATGACTTGGATACCCGGTGTCTGGTGACACCGACCCCGGTGGAAGCAAGCCACATGCAGTTCAAGGACTGCTGAGAGAAATCGGAAAAAGGAGGAGTTTGTCAGTCACATCCTCCTCTCCCCTCCTTCTGAATCCTCTCCCCCAGCAGAAAGGCACGCAGACTTTCTTCTGCCTGCAGGAGGGCCAGGGTGTGGACTGACCTTGCCAGAAGTGGCAGGATTTAGTGCTGGGGAAATCAGAAGTCAGTGGGGACAGTGATTGTCCCTCCACAGTAGCCCACTAAGTCAGCAGCCACCCACAGTGCACGGGCCCTGAGAGATGGTGAGGATGACACCACTGCAGAAATCTGCCAAGTGCTGGCTCCATCCCAGCTACTGGCTACTGGATAGCAGGTCAAGGGGATGCAGGAGAAAGCGTTTGCTACACTTGGCAGGTGCAGCTCTGCTGCCTGCATTGCCTCTGAGGCAAAACCCCGCCTCCTCTGCCTTCCTCCTCCTCCCCCTTGAGCGTCCCAGGATAGAAGCTGCAGGATCTGACACAGAAAGGCTGCAGTGGCTGGGAGCATCTCCAGGCTGCAGACTGTGCAAGGAAAAGGGCTCGGACAGGGGGAGAGGAGGAAGGAAAAAAGAAAAGCCCAAGCCCTCGGATGGAATGGGAAGAGATTTCTGAGCCTCTCACAGGTTGGTCAGGGGAAGATTCTGGTGACTCACCACCACCCAGCACCCACATGTCCGGACTGGGGACATACTCCCCCAGGAGCATCACCTCACAGGAACAACTCAGGTGCGCTTTCAGGCTATTCTGGGAATGGGATGGGAGAGCGCAGTGAGCACCAAGGGTGAGGGAAGTTCTTGGGGTGGGTGGGAGGGTGGTTACTAGAATTGGTGACCGGTGACAACAGGGGAAAAGGGAATGCCATGGCATGGATGGGACTGTCCCGGGTTTCTTGCAGGTGGAGAACAATGATGGGGCTGCACCTTGGGACTGAGGGGCAACATGTCTGGGTCCTTGAACCACTGGAGGTGATGTGCACTGCCCGGGCCCTGGGGATTTGTGACTATCAGTGTCATTCGCTGCAGTACAGGCTGGAAGGCTGCAACCGCATGGGCGTCATGGGAAAAAGAGTGAAGACGGGAATTAAATGAAAAAGCCTCCTCCACATCAGCACCAGGAAACAGGCAATGGGCACAGGCAGAGATGGTCACATTTGGGGAGATGCTCTGAGAGAGGGAGGCTGCCCATTCCCAGGAGACTTGGCAAATCTGTCTCTGCACCGGTTAGAGACTTTGCAACTGCAACCTTGGGCCCCTCTGGACCAAAGGGAATCCCAACAAAACCTTCCAGCTGGCCTGCATGGTTAGCACTGATGTTCAAGGGTGAAAAAGATCTGTTAAATGTGAAGGATGATTCAATGGCAGAAGGCTGGGGGTGGGTGGGGACTGATGGAGGTGGCATGTCAGATTCTCTTGAGCTGCCCATAAACCCTACCTTAGCTCCATTATTCAAATGCCCACAAGGAGAATACAGAGATGCAGCAAATGGGACTTGAAGAAACAAATGAACTTGGGTGACTCAGGGCAGGCTGAGACCTGTCCCCTAGACTCCCCCAGATTTGCTGGAGGTAAGCACCCACAGTGCAAGCAATTAAAGGGCAAGTTCTCAGGCCTCCTCCAGTTCTACTGAGTAGGAGTTTCAAGGGGGCTTGGCAACCTCTGTATTCAGCAGCCAAAGCAGCATGGGCCAGTTGTCTCTGGGAGGACACTCCTGAGTATCCCCTCCTAGTCTTACTGTATGAACAGAGGAAGCCACACAACCTCTCATCAGCACCCCAGCCCAGGGACAGGATGCATCCTCCTCAAACACGTGCTTTGGAGATGAACTTGAGCCAGGCAGCCGAAGCCAGTTCTTTTTTGTGTTCCACCAGGGCAATAGGCACAAAACAAAATCCCAAGCCCATGCATCAATTCCCTGCTTCGTAATGCCAGGTAGTTGCTGTGGCTCTTGGCTCTCCCATCGGTCCATCTGCAACCCTCCACGCTGCCCTTGGCTCTGGGTCAAGAGAGAATCCTCATTCTGATTTGGTTATAAATATACCTTATGGGACCAAACTAGGACCCATTCATATATACATCCTAACCCTAACCCACTTCACTGAGGTGTTTGGCGCAGAGAACAACACTGAAGTAGGCAGGGACCCTGCCATCCTCTGAGTACGTAAGTGGTGCCAGCCCCTCTCACAAGAAGGCCCTCCGGGTCACCCTCTCTGCTGACTGATGACAGGAAGAGCTGTGCTTAGCTAAGCCCCTTACCTGAGAGCCTCACTTGAACTTCCCAACAACTACCAGAGGTAAATGGGTTTCGAGTCCTCATTTTACAGACAACACAGCAAAGTTTACAGAAGGTAAGAAAAAAAAAAAAAGCACAGCTAACAAGTTGATGCACACTGAACTGCAAAGGCAGGTGAGTTGAGCTGCCACGAACTTAGAAACAGGAGGGCAAACAATGCTGCTTTGCTATAGGTTGGGGTCCTGGGGAGAAGCTGTGGCAGCTCCAGGGACTGAGCTGAGAGTGGGCTCAGCATTCCGGCCTGTGCCAAGAGCCCAAGGAGAGCCAGTGAGGAGTCACTGCTTAGTCAGTGTTGGAGGGTGGGGAAGGCATGGCCCAAGAGCAGAAGCCAACTTCTCTCCACTCTGGGGTCTCCTGTTCCCTCCATCTTAAAGGAGGAGGAGGGAGCTGGATCACTCCAACAGATGCTAAAGAGTCACAATAGGATATCAACGTGCCTGGGGAAGAGATTGAAGCCTGTGGATGAGGATCAAAGGTGGGAAACCGTGATGGAAGAAATGAAGACTTAGTGGAGAGATACTGTACTTTTACTCGTGAGCTACATGCATTACATGTATACATGTATGTGGCTCCAAAGGTTGATGGAAAAATCCATTAACACGTAAGTTTATTCTGGCGCAAGGAAGCTTCAAGCACATGCACACAAGTACTGTCCAAATATTTCATGAAAAATGCACATGATTAAAAAAACCAAGCATACACCTTAAGAAAAGCACCAACATCAACCGACCCTGAAATACCCTTTTTTTCCACAGGCCTTCTGCCACTGTATGCCAATGTGTGAGTGTGTGAGTGTGTGTGTGTGTGTGTGTCTCCCTGGGCTATCAGGGCTCCGTGGGAGAAGCATGGCCCACGAGCACTGGGTTGGAGCTCCTTCAAAAGCCTCAGCAGCAGTCTCTCCTGCTGTTCCACCAGTGGGCCACACAGAACTGTAGACCCTTGCGCTTGTCACATGCCCTCTGCACGTCCATTCTCTTTCTCTGCCAAAGAGCAAACCTCTGCCCCACCCATGTGGCTCCTCAGCTATTGTCGGGCAACATAACGCTCAGCATGGCTGCCCTTACACACAGCGCTCAAGCCATTATACACAGAATGTATATTACAACCCACGTCATCCTCCAAATGGCCTAGGAGACTGGAAAAGGAAACAAAAATACGGAGTCAGGCCTTGTCCACTGTGTCCAGGCACAGTACGGATTTAAATTTGGCCACCCAGCTCCAGCCACCCTGCTCTTAACCACATTGTTAAGGTATATGATGCCTTAGATTCTGTATTTGGGACACTTCTGGCTCATGATGGGTCTTACGTCTCTGTGGAGGTCAAGTTCTCAAGCTGTAGGAAGCCTGAGGTCTGTGACCTGCTGGCCTGGTGACCACTCTGGGGGATGCATGGTAGTGGGCTGGGATGGGGGATGTAGGATAGGAGATGGTATACCCTATACCCCTCCCAGTGCAGGGCTGTCTCTTGTGGCTGCTTTTTCAAAGTGACCATATCTACCTCTGCTGTTTAACTCCTGGAAACAGCAGTCGTCAAGCCCTGAGACAACAGTTAGTGTGTCAAAAATAATGTCAGCAGACCAGCATGGCTGCAATTTCCCTTGGAAATGGCTCTCCTCAGTGAGCCAAGACCATCTGCACTGCTTGCAGCCTCAGGCAGAAGTGTTAAGGTTCTACATGGTGTGTTCCAGAGGCAGGCAGCCAATGTGCATGTGCTAGGGGCCCAGAATCATGGCTTTAATTGCAATGATGCATGGGTGTGTTTCTAAGAAAGCCAAGTGGCTGTCATACAGTAGTGGGGCTAGACCCCCCATGGGGCAGTGGACAGTCAAGGTCAGGGCCAACTCTGAATTACAGGTGATTTTCTGTTGTTTTCTTCTGGGAACAGGGCAGTCAGGTCCTCTTGGGGATCCCTTCCAAGAGTGGTCCCTGGCAAACTCCCACGTCCCTATGGGATGCCATGGAAAGCAAAAGGAGGAGCATCAGGAAGGGACAAAGAAGTGGACAGAACAGCCCCTCAGGCAAAGGGACTTGGAAAACATAACAGCTTCCAACCCCGCAGGGACAACAAGGGCAGATGGGGAAAGCAGCTCAGTGGGCAACCCAGCAACAGGAGAACATGAGCCCATCTGTTCTGATTCCCAGGAGCCTGCGTCAGGGAGGATCCAGTCTCTGCCCCGCCTCCAAGCTCCAGACCTGATTCTGCCACAAGGTATCTGTGCATACAGAAGCAGCCAGAAACGGGAAAAGCCTCCCAGTGTCCTCTCTTCCTCCAAGTGACCATGCCTTGCTGGAACTGAATCACACTCCCCTGTCCATGGTGGTAACTCATGGTCAAATCCAATCAGCAAGGACAGCCATGCCAACCAGGCTGCCCTAGGAGGATGGTGTTCCTGGAGAGTTGTCTCGATGTTTGGGTCAAGATCTGATAGGATAGAAATATGGCTACATGCACGGGATCCTGAAGGTCAGGCAGGAAGATGGAACCTGAAGGAAAGTCCCAAAGAGAGAGGAGGGGGAACCCTTTGCACTAGGCAAGTGACAGCACAGACCCATGATGCTGAGAAAAGCAAGAGAGATCAAAGCTGTTATCTCCCCTTCCTTTTGTTCATCCAAAGCACCAAGACTGATGGGCCCGCCCATCATGGTCACCAGGCTGTTAGGAGTTAAAGACTCATGAGAGGAGAATGGGAGTGCAGCAGAGAAAAACCAAACCTGTGCTCTTAGGCCATTTCCAAAGGAATTAACAGGTATAGAAATCAGATGGAGTGCTGGTTCGTCTGGGTACAGGAGGAAGAGTGAGGGTTGCTTCCCCCTCCCCCAGCCAATTGTTAAGCTCCTTGGCAAGCAATCTCACACTGCCCTGGCCCTCTATGATAAATAACATCCACCAAACATCCCCTTGTTCCATCCATAGAAACTGTGCTCTGCAGTTCACACCCCCCCAACCCCGCAAAGAAAAAGAGCTGACCAGCATTAGAGCAAAAGAAATAAGAATCCCATTATTTGCACACTCATATGAAGTAAACACACACACAAATACACGCAGCAGTTCTAGGAATTGCACGTGAACTGCAAAAAAACTCTCAAGGGTCCCCCAGGTGACCCGATTCCACACACATCCAGGCCAGTCTAGCCTCAGCCATCCCACCGCATGATATACAAAACCAAACCGCCTCCCAGCACAGATGGGCAGCTCCTGGGTTATTAGTGGACTTGTGTGTCTTTATTTTTCACAACTCAGTGAGTTTTTAGGTTGTTGTGAGGAACTGTGGCAACTGTCAGCATGATTTGGCGTCAGAATGTTCCCATGATCCCCAGAAGCTCTCTCTGGGACCAGCAACACAGCACAGCCTCCAGCCCCTTGGGCCAAGCCTATGCTCTGGCCCAGGCCAGCCGTGCTCTGCACTATGTGACCTCCAGCAAGGAGACTCCATGCCCAGGACCTAGGATGGACCTCAGTTTACATCACCACGAGCCACACCCCCCGGCACCTGCACCTAAGGTGCTGGAAACTACATCATGTCCTTGTGTTTCACCTTCATGCACCAGAGAGCCAGCTGGACACTGAAGAAGTCTTTGAGTGAATTAAGGGCAGTCCAAGGTTACAGCTTCCTCTAGGCTCACCTCAATTCTGTGCCTTCCTCTAAGGCCTCTCCTATTTTATTAGTTCCACTGTTCCTTTATGGCTCGCCATTTTGCAAGCTTCTTAAAAGGTGGATACATTTCAAAGCTGGACAGCACAGAATTCATCTCCAACTTACAGATACATATTCTCTCTCTCTCTCTCTCCTTCCTTCCCACCTCTTTTATCCTTGTTCATAAACCTTTTCTCTTCAAACTCATCTTGCAGTTGGTTGGCATGGTAGGAAGGGATGGGCTCCTGAGATGCCAGGGGAAGGTGGGTGCACCCCCTGAACACACACCCTCACACCCTGGACCCCAGGAGACCTACAGTGCAGAGTACAAAGTCCACACAAAATACAGGAGGGTTCCCAGTCACCAACAAGCTGGAGACAGGGGAAGACACACACACACACACACACACACACACACACACACACACACACAAGGAAGTTAAGGTTCACACAGCAGGTGGGGAGAGCCAACAGGAAGGGAATCAGAGGAAGAAAGAATAGTAGAAAATGTGAGACTAAAAAAGGAGGACAGCAGGCAACTCAGGGGAAATGACGTGATGGTTAAAGGGTGCAGCAGTAAGAGAACAGACTCAGAGGACTGGGAGAGTAAGTTAAGGAATCCAAGACTGAAGCAGTGCTCTCAGCCTCTTTTCCACCCCCACCCAGCCCTAGTTCTGCCTGAGCTGAGCCAGGAAGGGAATTCCGTTCAGCAGAGCCTACCTCAGCTGCAGAGCTGGCCAGCTGGCCCTCGGCAGTGCCCAGGGACACACAGGCGGCAGGAGTATCCCTGGTTGCATGCTTGGGTGGGCTGTTCCAGGCAGTCCCTGAGGAGCAACCTCCTACCATCAGCTGGAGTCAGGTGTAAGGAAGGTGTGGACCCCACCTTTCCTGGCAGCTGGGAGCCGCCACGCCGGCTGTCACAGCAGCTCAGAGCACGTAAGATCCCCAAAATGCAGCTCGGAGTCAGAAAGGCCTCATCCGCCAGAGCATCCTTCACAGAAACCAAGTCATGTCACAGCCTCTTCGTTCTTCTCCAGCATCTCGGCAAGGACCACAGTGGAGATTGCACTTGCGAGCCAGGCTGTGCCCTGGGAGCAGTAAGAGGTGTTCTCCCTGCCTCTGGAGGAGCTGGGAAGAGCCTTCTGGTGCAGAGCCCAGCCCGCCACAGGGGAACACCGTGCTCTCCGAGGGCTCCCATTCTGACAATTGATCATGGCATCAACGTTGGTTTAACGGTGGGTCGCTTAGTATTCAATTTATAAAGAGTCCAAGGGAAGTCATGGCAGCTTCAATAGCCAGGTATGGAAACCAGAAAGAAAAGTCCAGAGAAGGAAAGTGTCCCATCCCTATCCTGTCAAAACCAGCTCTGAAGCCAATATGCGAGAGGTGCTCCCATTTGAGAAGCTAGGAATCTGTGCCCTGTTCTCCCTCAGTGCCCAAAGCCGGAATAAACTGGGCTGCAAGGTTGCTATGGCAACCAGAATCCCTGGAGATTCCAGCTCGCCACAAACCTTTTTAGGTTCAGGCCTGTTCTGACTTGCAAAAGCAAGGCTCTCTTAAGGATGATTACATGCCCACAGACACAAGCAGGTGCATCCATCCCAACATGACCCTCAGCTGGGAGCATCCCTCTGCATGGACCTTTTTAAGGCATTCCCCATCCAGCCTGGAGCAGGTGCAGAGGGTGTGGGAAGCAGCTCTCCTGTGCTCTGTCTACTACTGTGGTTCAAGTCTGCAGAAGACATGTTCCCAGGCAGGGTGTGCTCTAGTCAGCCAGGGAGGGACCTAATGAACAACTCCAAAGAGAGTCCTTCCTTCCAAAGGGTAAGAAAAAAGGTTGCAGATAAAACGCCACAGATGAACGGACTTAAGGAATGAATGGCTCACAATAGCTTATTATTGGGCTTTGGATCCAAGCAAGGAAGTCTTGAAGAAGGCAGCTAGATAAACAAAAAATCAAACTCACATGTCTGCCTAGCATTGCTCCTAACCTCCCAGATGAGCTCGTTGACATTCTCCCAGGAGGCCTGAGGTGGTGATGGAGTAAGATGTTCTATACTCCCATTTCATACGTATAGACATGGGCGCACCAAGTCACCCTGAAAAATATAGGCATCATGCAGGCTTAAACCTGGCACACACAACAGCCACAGTGTCTTTACAACACCCTCTTCTCCTGCAAGGCTGTCCCTTCTAAGTTGCTTCTCGAGAAAAATATTTTTTAAAACACCCTGATCCTAGAGTCTGCAAGCATGGAAATCAAATTTAAAATGTGCTAACAGTCATTTTGTTCTCAGAACTGCACCAGGGAAAATTCAGAAAAGTCCATCATAGTTTATCAAAGTTATGAGGTGGGACAAGGCAGGTGCAATGGATGGCAGTTGTTTCACCACAGAAGATGGCTTGGCCCAAGTGGGAACCCCACCCTGATTCCTATCAGCTAGAGGAGGCTGGCTGCAGCTCCAAGGGCTGAGGTGGCACATGGTGGCTGGACTCAGCACAAAAACAACAAAAGGTCTCTGATCCATGAGGTTGTCCACAAAAGAACAATGATGGCTTCTCATCTAAACCACATCCTTCAGAGCCCATACAAAAGGAAGAAACCCCCGCTGGCACCCAAGGTTTGCCTTCACCTGTCTATAGGATGAAGCTGGACTTGGTCTGGAAAAGCAGCAGCTGAAGCCCAGAGAGAAACCAAGAGAGAGGGAAGAGTTTATGAAACACAAGGGAGAAAGGGCTGCTGTCTGCAATGAGATGCTGCACTACTACAGCGGCACTCGGTCGTAGAACTGTGGTCCAGCCAGATGCCTGACTATCCTTGCCATTTCTCCTGCCAACGTGCTGCCCCTTTTACCAATTTCTCCATCCAGGAAGGCACTTGCACAAAAACAGAACAAAACAAGAGTTTGTGGCTCCAAGAACCTTCCTTCCTGCAAACTAGACAGAGTTGGGGATCAGAGCCGGACACACCTGGAAGGACCCACGACCCCCTGTGGCCCAGGACTAAGCCTTGCAACCTCCACATGGCCATGGGTCATTGTATGTTTCTCTAATTCCAACAAAAGATGAGAAAGGAAATTGAGGCTGTGCAATTGGAAACTCCAGCGAGGATCTTCTGCAGGATGCCCAGATGTGATGGGCACAGGTCTGAAAAAAGCAAGCTGAGCACCGTGACTGCCATCCAGCTTCAGACAGGTACATGACCCAAAGCAAAGGGGGGTGGAGGGAGGATTTGACCCAAGGATGGCTGGTGTCTGTCCCTTCAGTTGCCCTTCCAAGAGATATTTACAAGTCCCAGATGTGAAAACTCGAAGTCTTGAGGGAAGAAATGGATGTCTCATTCAGGTGATGACAGACACTGGGCATGATTGAGTCGCACCGTTGGAATGTCAGATTATCCCTTAGGATGGATGAACCTTGGATGCTGCAGGGATCAGAGCCCTGGATATCATGGACCAGGTTCCAGGGCAGTGAGAGAAGTCCAGTGGAACTAGGAGAAGGGTTGCCTGGACGAGGAGGAGGAAGCCCCACAGAGATTGCCCAGGCTGGGACACTCCCGTAGGGGCTCCGCCCATCGGGTCAAACCTGAGTAAGCACCCTTTTCTCAGAATAGGCCCGATGTGGAGTGGGAAGGTAGCTAGGCCTGCGCTCCCGGGTGGCTTCCGGGAAGTCAGGTTTGCCAAGTCCATTGTCAGTGGCCTTGAGATCCGGTGCAGGCTGCCCACAGGTGACGTGGGTATACTGGCCTTGCTCTTCGTGGTCTGTCTCGCGATGGTAGAAGTAGTTGAAGTTGGAGACGATGACTGGCACAGGCAGCGCGATGGTGAGGACCCCAGCGATGGCGCACAGTGAGCCCACGATCTTGCCCCCCACGGTCATGGGATACATGTCCCCATAGCCCACCGTGGTCATGGTGACCACCGCCCACCAGAAGGCATCTGGGATGCTGGGGAAAAGCGAGTCGTCGTCATCAGCCTCTGCGAAGTAGACGGCGCTGGAGAAGAGGATGACACCGATGAAGAGGAAGAAGATGAGCAGCCCCAGCTCTCGCATGGAGGCCTGCAGGGTCTTGCCCAGGATCTGCAGCCCCTTGGAGTGACGGGAGAGCTTGAAGATGCGGAAGACGCGCACCAGGCGGATCACCCGGAGGATGGCCAGAGACATGGCCTGCTGCCCGTTCTGCCCACCCCCGCCGCTGGCTGCCTCATGTTGCTGCACCAACTCGGTGCCCAGGGTGATGAAGTAGGGGAAGATGGCCACCAGGTCGATGATATTCATTATGTTTCGGAAGAAGGCAGGTTTGCTGGGGCAGGCAGAGAAGCGCACGAGGAGTTCGAACGTGAACCAGACGATGCACAACGTCTCCACAAGGAAGAAGGGGTCAGTGAAGAAGGAGCCTCCCAGAGCGCTGAGCGAGGCGGAGCCTCCTGTCCCCATTGCCCCAGGGGCGAGGCCCGGGGAGAATGCATAAGACTCTTCTTCATCCTCCTCTTCCTCCTGGCTGCCCCTGGAAATCAGAGAGCCGCCACCCCCACCGCCACTCACAGCCCCACCACCATTGCCTCCTCCGCGACCGTCGGCGCGGAACTGGGGCAGGGTCTCCAGGCAAAAGATGACGATGGAGATGAGGATGACCAGCACCGAGACGATGGCGATGCCTCTGGCTGGGCCAGAGCTCTCTGGGTATTCAAAGAGCAGCCACACCTGGCGCTGGAAGGGCTGAGAGGGCAGCGGCTTCTCGTCCTCGCCTCCCTCAGGCAGGCAGCCCTCGTCCTCCCGGAAAGCGGCCAAAGCCTCATCCCCGAGCTGGTAGAAGCGGATCTCCTCCAAGAAGATGTCCAGCGGCACGTTGACGGGCCTGCGCAGACGGCCCCCGGACTGGTAGTAGTACAGGATGGCGTCGAAGCTGGGCCGGTTACGGTCGAAGAAGTATTCGTTGCGCAAGGGGTCGAAGAAGCGGACGCGGCGGCCGGGGTCTCCAAGCAGCGTGTCCGGAAACAGTGACAAGGTGCGCAGCTGCGTCTCGAAGCGCAGCCCGGAGATGTTGATCACTAGGCGCTCGCTGCTGCAGCAGCCGCCGCCCGCGCCGGCCTCGGAGAAGTCTCCGGCATCCTGTTGCTCCTGCTCTGGTCCCCGGACCTCTCCCGGAGCCGCCAGCGTCAGGGACTTCTCTGACCTCATGTCCCTCTCCGCGGTGCGCTCTCCGCGGCTAGGTCGATACCCAGGACGCAAGCTCCGCAAGCTCCGGAGCGCCGCACCCGTCTCTCCGCTCCCAGCTGCGCCCGATCGTTAGGGGTGGGGCTGGCTGCTGACCTGATGGATAGCTGGCTGGATCCGTTAGCCGCCAAGTCCGGGGGTTCCTGCGAGGCTGGCTCCGAGGAGGTGACCCGGAATCCAGAGGCTCCGGTTCCACGCTGCCAGCTAGCCCGCGCCTCGGTGCGAGAGCCTCGGAAGAATGGCTGGAACAGTCAGCTGGCGCGTGTGAAACTGGCTGCCCGCAAAGACGCGCGTGCCTTCGTCCCGCGCCAAGCGGGCTCCGGGCTCCCGGACGCCTGGGTGCGTCCTCCACGCGAAGTAGCTCTTCGCGGCTCCCGTGGCGCGCTTCTCCGGCAGTTAGGACCTCCTAGCTGCCGCGGACACCGAGACTCCAGATGCGCCTCCCTCCAGCTCGCCAGGGACTCCCGGCCTCCGCCCAGCGTCCGGCGCGGGGCTCGGTCTGGCCAAGGTCGTCGCTGCAGCTGCCACAGCCGCCACCTCCTCCCTAGGAGCCGAGTCGCAGGCCTGGGAGAGGACCCTGGCACCACCTCAGCGGGGCGCGGGAACCTATCTCCCTAAGGCTCAAGCCTTCCCTGCTGCCACTGCAGCTGCAGCGGCTCGGTTCTAGGCTGTGCCCTTCCTTCCCCACACACACACTCTCTCCAAGTGACGTGGCGAGGCCCCGCCTGCTGCTGCCCCCTTCCACCCTTCCCGCATCACACACTCCGCTGGCCTGGGGTGGTGGAGTTGGAGTGGGCTGCCAGCAAGCCAGCGCTCTGGACACGCACACGCCCTCCCCTAGTCAGCAGCCTTTCCCCGGCTCTCCTAGCCCGCCTCTCGCTGTGTCACATTCGCTTCGGTGGCCCTCCAAAAGGAGCGCCTGCACCCTCCTGCCACACCCCCTTCCGCGACTGCAGGCTTCTGGTCTGATTTTGCTTTATGGAGTTGACCTGCGCAGAGTATTTGATCCTTGAGAGAAGACACGCCCGCCTCTACTGCACACAGATCGCGGCGTCTCCACTCATCCAGAAATTTCATGGAAAAAAAAAAAGGAAAAGAAAATGAAACCCTGCTTGGTCCCTCTGCAATGAGAAGGACCCGTTTGCCAGCCGCTGCGATCTCTACTGAAAAATAAATCCAGAAAAGATGATTGAGATGGTCCGGGATCTCCCAATTCAAACTGTTCTTTCAATCCATCTCAAATCCACAGGATGAGGCATGAAGCAGTGACAACAGAGAAAGAGGTGGCAAGTGCATCAGTGTGTTTCCATCAGAAGTTTTCCTGGGAGGGCCCTGGGGGAGGTGAGCAAGGACCCCAGATGAAAAACCTGGCCAGTGAGGACCTCAGAACCCAGGGAAAGCCTCTGAGGGGATGCTTTGTGTCCAAGGTCACCGTGAAGCACCTGGAACCTCTCCTTGTTGGGAGGAAAGGGTACATGGGAAGGATGCATGTAAGAATGTGTATTGATATAACTACTATGTTTCCTGAGCATCATGCATATGGCCTCTGCTCTCCACCCAGCTACAGGGAAGACCCACGTGGCAGTGTTTGTCTTGGGGCCCCTGGGCTCCTAACTCCTGGGGGAGAATACATCATGGTTTTATAGCCATTCCTGCCAGAAACCAGACAACTCCTTCACTAGGTCAGACACATGGTGGGGAGGGGCGGGAGCGTGCCTCTGATCTCTTCCACTGCCAATTGCAGGGAGGGATGACCCCTCTTCTTGGTGCCTCCATTTCCACTTGGGTGGCTGACCATGACCAGGTGTTGCTTTCTGTAGCCACTTGTGACCTTGTGAGAGTTCTTCCACGAGAATGTGGTGGAGAGGCATCCTCAGACCACAAGGTGCCTAGGAGCTGTGGCTCTTCCAGAGAGGGTGGTTCTCGGCAGTGCTGGCCAAAGGAGCTGAGCAGGAAGGGAACTGATGCTACTGGGCATGTGGGTGAAAGGAGATGCTGGTGGAACTCGCTGTGTCCTCCTGGACCTGGTCAGTGTTTCACCAAGTCCACCAGGGAACCAACAAGCCTCTGCCTCCTGCTGTGCTGGCATCCACCTCCCACTTTGCAGGTTTCAATGAACCGACCCAGTGCATAGTTTCCCAATTACAGGCTATGTAATTAGGCAATTTAGGCTTGATGCAAAAGTCGCTTCAAAAAAAAAAAAAGCAATTTAAAGGACAGAAAGGGAAAACAACAGCAGATAAAATGGGTTGTTTTTTTTTTTTGTTTTTTAACCCTATCCAATTATCCATAATTATATTCTGGGTTGTAAATTGATTTACCCTGGATTCTTTTTGCTTTCAAATTTTAGAATGAATTATTCATTTCTGTATCCATTTGCATCATGGCAGGTTTTATTCATGAGGTTATCAGTTTGGTCAGTAACTCCTCAAAAAGAAAACTGGGAGAAACATGCCTTCTTCCAGAGACCGCACCACGGAACAGAGCAAAGGGAACCTCTGTTTGCACAGCCCCGGCTGGGGTGGCACCCAGGCTACCATCGCAGTTCATGTCCTGGCTGCCTTCACGTCAGGCAGAAGGCTCTTCCTCCAGGGAGGCTTCCCTTGTCGAGGCTTCCCAGGAAGGGAAAGGCCATTAGCAGATTCAATGAATCAGAGTTCCTGGTTTCAGTCCTTTTTGTGAAATAGTCCTTTATTCTTAGCTTAAGAAAAACCTTGCACCTACACCATGCCTCCAAAGCACACACGTAGTATGACTAAGATGATGCCTTCCAAAGGGCCACTTCCTGAGGGGAGGCTGGCAGGGGGCACCTCTGTACCCCAACACGTGGTAAGGCTGTGTCCACTGTCAGGTGGGTCATTACTCAACATCCATGGAACATCAGTTTAATGTCAACACAGATGTCGTTGTTATTGATTCCAGTCCCATATGTTTGCCATGATGCACTTATTCGGTGTTTATGGATCAACTCTGGGTGCTGGTGTCAAGTGCCAAGGACTTCACAGTGATCCAGACTGAGTATCTGCTCTGATGAGCTTGCATGTTCATGCAACACATACGTGACAGCCTGGGTTTACACGATAATAGCAAGCAGTAAAGTAGATATTCACAAATTATAGCAAATGGTTCAAAGAGAACAGTTGGGATGCTGGTCAGAAATGAGGCTGGCGATGGAGGAAACAATGGCATTGACCTACAGGTAAAGACTGTGCTTGGGAGGCCCACTGCCCATATCAGACTCTCTGCGTTGGAGCCCTGGCCCTGCCAACAATTTCAGTTTCCTTCTAATGTGCATCCTGGGAGGTAGCAGGAGATGTGACTGACTCAAGCAGCCAGGAGACCTGGATGGAGATTCCAGATCCCTGCTTTGGCCTAGCTCAGGCCTAAACATCTCTCCTCCTTCCCTCCCTCTTTCTATAAGTCAAACCTTTTTTTTTTTTTAAATACACCTGAGGATTCAATGTTGAAGAGGATGGTTGGGCTCATTCCTTCTGAAAAAGGTGATATTTCAGCTGAAATTTCAAAGAGAAGAACGGATCAGCCATGCCGAAGGAAAGGCAAGAGCATTCTGGGTAGGCAAGTACCAGAGCCCAGAATAAGGAAAAGGGGATTCAAGGGTTCTAAAGAATGTCATCTGCTGGGAGTCAACAAGCCAGCAAGAGGGAGGAGGCGAGACTGATGCAGCAGCACAGGGCGGGGTGTTCAGGCTTCCCTGGATGGGTGATGTGAAGCCCAAGATGTTTCTCAAGCCAAGGATGTGGCTGGCAGAGAGACTGCGAGGAGAATGCGTTCCCAAGGGGCAAAAGAAGAAAATGAAAACAAAGAGACCACAGCAATCTGGGAAAAGACAACAGTGAATGGGGCTGGGGTTTGAAAAACTAGAGGGAGTTGTAATAGAGAAGAGACAGGGGAGAGAGGCACCTGGAAGACAGAACCCACAGGAACCGGTAATCAATGGGGACATCAGAAATTAGCAATGAATGGCAGGTTTTGTCCAGCAGCATGGTAACACGGACTGAAGAAGGGAAGATGAGGGGTTAAACAAGTTGTTTTGATCAATCAAACCCTCCTTTATGCACATAAGTATCATTCGAGAAGTAAATTATATCTGCAAATGCAGACATCAAGGAGATAGCTGTTGCTTCAGGTCTGGAATATGGAAGAGAACTGTATGATTTATGAGTTAAAAACATTCTGAAATATTTAAATCCATGACAGTGAAATCTCCCAGAGAAACAGAATGAAATGTAACCAGGACCATGGTCTCCTTCCAAGCAGTCTGTCACTTACCACTGGAGCTCAGCCAGCAAGAGAGACAGAGGGTTACCAGTGAGGTAGAAGGCAAGTCGAGAGAAAGGCTTATCCTGAAAACCGACAAGTGGAACCCAACCCAGGCACTGCCATCCTCCCAGGACCGTGTGGCTGTCCAAGGGAACAGATGTGATTCGCATCAGGACAGGAGCGCCTGGTGAGAGGACCGGAGTGGGAAAAGGGGCACCTGCAGATGGATGGATACACACCAGCTACGTGGGCACCTAGGATACCACAGTGCAACATTTGATAATTATTTATATTCTTAATTCATCCTGGGCACACACATGGTCCTTCTAGTCTACTTTCTAGGCTTTTTCCAGCCAACTTTTGCTGTGTGTGTGTGTGTGTGTGTGTGTGTGTGTGTGTGTGCTCATGACTATGGAAGCAGGATCCCCTGCAGTTTCCTTCGAGGAGCAAGGATGGTGCTCTCAGACTTAGCCTCATTTCTCCGAGTTACCACTAGGGACGGTTCTTCCTGAGTTAAGTGTCAACTCTCTTCCCTCCCACTAGATGAGCTCCCCTCTCTCTCACACACACACATCCTCCTTTGAAGGCATCACCCACCTCCTGAGCTCTCCACTGTAGAATCCCAACCACTGGGAGCTGTTGGGAGTGCGGTAATAGTCAGACACATACCCCTCACCTTCCTGTGCCCAGCCCTGAGCAAGGCTTGCTGCCCTAGTTTCTCAGCTCTTCAGATTGTCCCATTGGAAGTCTCTCCAACAGAAACAGTGTCCCATACCCAGCCCCTTCCCCAGGGCCTGCATCACTGGCAGTCCTTTTAGCCTTCCCCAGCGTTCTGTGTTGGGGCTATAAAGGAAAAAAAGAAAAAAGAAAAAAGAAAAAGCTTTGAATCCTAGGGAATGGGGTGGATGGGGTGCAGGGCTGGGAAGAGAATAATGGATGACTGGATGACCCTGTACTTTGCAGACAATTTTTCCTGTTCTCCTTTTCGTTCCTGTCCCTCTAGACACACACACACACACACACACACACACACACACACACACACACAAAATACAGCCATGTGAAAATTAAAATGATTAATTTGCCACAGTGGTGAGAAACCGATGGGAGCTGATGTCCCTACCCACATTCGAAAAGTCCCCCTTCCATTAATTTACTCTTCGTGATCATTGTGACCAGGTGGACAGGGGAAATATCACGCCATTTCCTATAGAATAGCACCATTTATAATTAGCTGCTCCATCGAAGTTTTTAACCACGATGATGTCAGTTACACCATGATGGTGGTGCTGATGATATTTCCAAATTCACTAGAGAAAAATCTAACAGCTTTCACTGAAGTGAAGCTGTCTGTTGGAAAGGGAATGCATTAGCCATCTGCACCATGCAAATCAACAGCCTTCGGAAATGAATATCCATGCCAAGAACTAAATCTATAAGGAACTCCTTATCTTTCAGCGAAGATCCCGGGAGAGCTTGTTAGTGTCTCAAGTTGGCAGCCTGCTTCTCCATCCCATTCCCCTACTACGAGAGTCATTAGTGCTGTTTTCCAAATGTCTCCGACTCTTCAGGTTTCAAACCACATGGTGGCTGGTACCGTCCAGCTCACTGATGGCTGAGTGGTACCGCAGGCAAAAAGTGGTAAGCAAAAAGATGTATGTCACTTCTGAGCCAAGACCATAAACTGCTCATGGGAAAGGCCCCACAGCTTTCTTCTTCTGTCCACAATGAGCAACATAGCACAAAACATCTAGTGCAGCATGCCTGCTGTGTGAGATACATTCCTGCAGCTGGGTCCCTAGCCCAAGCAACGATGGATGAGCGAACAACAGTCCTGGGATATGCTAAGCCTCTGATAATCACAGGTTGACTTGTGACCACAGCATGATTAATTCAAACTATCCAACTGATTTGGACACGACCACACAGAAAGAAAGAGCAGCTAGAAACCAAAACTTCAAATGTGTGTGGCGGAGGGGTTTGGGGGAAGGGAATCCTTTATTGGAGGCTATCAAAAGAAACTCAGGTCACCAGTGGCAAAATACTTGCAAATCTGTGGCTGTGATGATTTAGAAGGCAGACAGTATACCTAGAAATTCAAAGTTTTCAGGAAACAGATTTGAAAAACAGATCGTTCACACGATATGGTAGCTTTCACTGGTTGCATCTGACAAAGTATCGATAAGCTCAGAAAAGATTTGGCCAGTTAACAAGCAGGAAAGAAACCGACAAGAGCGAATTTAGAAATGTGGGGATTTCCAGGTTTCGTGAGACAACTGCTTCTTGTCCCCAAAAAGAAGCAAACAAAACCTTTAACAGACTGGTGCGGAAGAAAGGCTGGCTATCTAGCTTGCTTTTAGGGAACCAATCAAGCAAGGGGCAGTGTTGCTCACTGCCAACACCTTTGAATAGAGTGAAATGTTCCAAAGGAGCGAGGGGGAAGCAATTAAATGGCACAAGTGGACTCGTGTAAGAGAAACTAGACCTGGAACTTCCTTTAGTGAAGCTGTCAAATTCATCTTGAAAAGGACCATGGCTCCTTTAGGTCATCCTCTAAAGGAGATGAACCCAAATTCCAACCCAGTCTTTGTAACAAGCAGAAGTTTTAGGGTCTCTATGTTGGAGTGACAAATTCTAGTCTCTTGTCCAGTGGGACGCAGATCCTCCTAATTCAGAACTTTAAAGAACCAGAAAGATGCACTATTTTCCCTTCTCCCCTAACATAACAAGCAGGTATGATTGTTGAGTGCCGAGCTGCCTGGAACACAGAGGAAGAAGCGCAAGATTTTAAGTCTCCCCATACTGCTAAAGGAAACATGTCCTCGACTAAACCATTTTTATGCCTTCTAAAGATTTGTCTTTATTGGAAAGTCAGATCTACAGAGAGGAGAGACAAAGATCTTCCACCCACTGGTTCACTTCCCAAGTGGCCACAAAGGCTAGAACTCAACCAATCCAAAGCCAGGAGCAAGGAGCCTTTTCCAGGTCTCCCATGTAGATGCAGGGTCCCAAGGCTTTGGGTCGTCCTCGACTGCTTTCCCAAGCCACATGTAGGGAGTTGGATGGGAAATGGAGCAACCAGAATATAAACCAGCACCTGTATGGGATTCCGGCACATGCAAGGCAAGAACTTTAGCCACTAGTCTATAGCGCCAGACCCCAACTAAACCATTCTTGACCTTCAAGACTCATACCATTAGGCTCCTGAATGCTTAGGGACAAGAAAGAGGATGAGAAAGTAGATACTGTAGCAGAGCAGGTTAAGTTGCTACTTGGGATACTGCATCCCATGTTAAGATTGCTCAACTTCAGCTACTCAGTACTTCTGATCCAGCTTCCTGCTAATGACCTGGGAAGCAGTGGAAAATGACCCAAGGATTTAAGTTCCTGCCACCCATACGGTAGGCTAGATGGAGTTCTTGGTCCCCAGCTTCTCCAGCTTCTACCTGAGCCCTAGCCTTGATTGTTAGAGGCATTTGGGAAATGAACTAACAGATGGAATCACACTCTGTCTGTCTTTCAGTCATTTTGCCTTTCAAATCAACAATACTTTTCACTGTCCCATTTAGATAGATCCCAGGAGGAAAACAGGAAGAGAAACCTGTGGAAAGAGAAGCCAACAACCAGAGAACGATTGTCCTCAGTAAACGAAGATCTGATTCTGCTTAGCAGGATTCAGGACTGTTAGGGTCCAGCCGTGCTCTGTTCTTCCATCTGTCTTCTTCCTGAACAGGAACCTGTCCCACAGCGACCCTGTCCCATGAGAACCATTGTATGTTGTGCTGTGGAAGAGGGCAGACAGCCTGCCTTTTGGCTCCTAGGTGTGAGAATTAGGACAACCAACATCCATCATTGCTGTGACAAGAACCTCACTCTTTCGCGTAAAATCCACAACACAACAAAGAATTCCGGCCTGCTGCCAGGACTGGCGAGCCCGTCTGCGTAGTTAATGTCTTACATCTGCCTGTGAGAATCAAATATGGCATCCTAAGAAAGCAGACCATGGTAGTGATTGCCGCTATGCACCAAGGTTGTCGGGTCTCTGTCTCCAGGGCACACGGTAGGATTCTGTTCCTGCTCTTGTTTGGCTGTGTGGAAATCACATAGCTAGTTCTAGCTGCTGCATCATGTCATGTGTCCCATCTGGCCGGCAGCACGGAACTTTCAGACTTTTCCCCCTGAACTTGAGAGGATGATGACCCATCAGCCTAACACCAGATTGTGATAACCAGCCCTTTCCCATGACCCAGTAAGGATGTCATTTGCTGGTACGCTCAGTCTGGTCTCTCCTGATTAATACACTGGTCTAAATTCCCACTTGAAGGAGTCTTCAACACAGAAGATATGAAGGTCCTATTTTTTATAACTATATGAGGAGATTTGAGCGTAAATCATTAAATGAATTTCAAAAGTCTTAATTTGGGTCAACTTTACACATGGCTCATGTGGACATCTCTCCTACATACCTTTCTGTAAAGATTGTCACACGTGTTTATATTGAACCACTTGGAATGTTTGCTGCTCTTTGTCCACTCTCTGGCCAAAGTGTGTTTAACTCTGCTGATGGAGTTTTAGACACCTGTTGTCTGGTGTCTGACATGTCCACTAGGCTTGTAAGCATAAATCTTTATGATAAAACCATGCAAGTTCCTCTTGCTTATTACCCATTGAATCCATTTTTATAAGGATAATAGCTAATGCAAAGGATTCAATGTATGTCTATTGTATCCCACACACATTTCTAAGAGACTTGACACAGAATATTTTTCTATCTTTCTGAAAAATGAGAATGGGCAAGCCCCAGATAAGATCTTTTCCCCTCATAACTGGTAGGTGCCAAAACAGGCTTCCAGTGCGACTGATCTTAAATCCAGACCCTGTGTGGGAGGCTCGCTGTTCCTCATTCCCCATGCTATACCCAATTCTCATTTTGTGATATGTTGAGCAATATTTGGGGGTTATTTATTTATTTATTTCCCAACTGAATAGAATTTTATTCGTATGTGTGTGTGAAGACTATTGTTTTCAAATTATTATTGTTATTTTTTTTCTGTATCTTGAGTAAGAGGAAAGAAAAAGGGAGAAGCCCCACCCAGCTTCCTACCCATCTCAGGTCCATGCTGTGCATGTTCTGAGCGTCCTGCTCAAGTATGTTGAGCAATATTTATACACATGCACACATACCCTCACCAAGTAGATGAGCTTAGAAATATTATACTTGGTCTCACAGAGTTTCACAAGTAAATGTCTTTCCCGTGGTGCTACAGCTGCCCTAACTAAAATTCAGATCTCCTAGCTCCCTGTTCAGAAAGAGAGACCTGCCCCTTGGATTATAAACTCCAAACCCTCCCAGCACAATGTGGAGATCCAAAAGAAGCATCTCATGGATTCCAAGTGTCATGAAGACAAATACCCGAACTAGCATGTCTTTCTCTCCTTCCCCGGCACAGGTACTCCATGTACCTCTACATGTACTTAATGGATGTTAGTGAGTGAGTCACAGTGAGGAACAGAGGAGGATTAAGTAACCAAGAAGAGCTGAAGAGAACAGGTGGCATATGCAGAGAGAATTGTGGCTTCTAAGCATGACAGCAAAAGGTATGCCTCCCACCTACCAAGTTGCCCTTTTGCAGGAACTCTTGGAGCAAAATCAGCTTGTGGTGTAGCCAGGCACCAAGGTGCACATGTAGGATGGTATCGAAGAGGGAAAAAAGTCAGACAAGACCTAGGAAACCAACTTTCACGTGCAGACATTACTCTAACAGCAGGCACAGGAGAAAGGATACTAAAGGTAGCTGAGTAATAGGAGAATAAAGAAAATGATGGCAAAGCTGGTGCTGGGTGCAGAGGGGTGAGCCACGGCTTACCATGCCAGCATCTCGTATCAGAGTGCCTGTTTGTGTCCCTACTGCTTTACTTACCACTCAGCTCCTTGCTAATAAAGCTGAGAAAGCAACCTATAATGGCCCAAGCACTTGGGGCCCTGCCACCGTGTCAGAGCCCTGAGTGGAGTCCCAAACATCTGACTTTGGCCTGGCCTAACCTCAGCTGTTGTGGCCATTTGAGAAGTAAACCAGCAAATGAAAAATCTCTCTGCTCTCTGTTTCTCCTTCTTTCTGTGTGTGTCACTCTGACTGTGGAAGGAATAAAATAAATCTTTTTAAAGAACAGCAATAACAAAAGAGGAAGGAAATATTTTTTGGCCTCTTCCACCACTGGTATGAAATGTAAGATCTTTGATTATAATATTATATAACCCCAAAGCTTTAACATGGTAAAAGAAATTGCAGCTTCAAAGTTTCTGTCTATTGTATATCCTGTTCAGTGTTCCAAGCGCAGTACATTCTTAGTTCTGAATGCAGATTAAAAGCTTTTCAAGTTGAGCATGGCTAAGATCGCAGTATGGGATTCGTGATGCATTTGCCTAAGGCAGAAAGTAAAAATGATTTTCTGGTTTCCCCAGTGTCAGAGTTTAGGCAGGGCTAGGGTTATGAACGAGAAGACATTTGAGAAGGCTTTCTGTTGAGCAGCACAGCTCCCTAAGAAGGGTAGAGGGATGCTACGTGCAAGACACCTGTCAGTTACAACACCTGGCAAGAGGGGTATCTGGTGTCCACGTGGAGGCTGTTTGCACTTTGATCTTGAAATCTGTTCAGAACGGGAAGGAGCTGCTGCAGGAGAGGACTAGCACAATCCTAGCAGAAAGAGGAAGCTCCAGCAGGACCACCCACTCACCTCTGACCCACGATGCCCATCAGCAGCAGAGAGACAGGGCGGGGCAGGCTGTGTCCATCCAGGGCATTCAGGGCATCCCTATAGGCCATCACTGGGCATCCCAGGTGACATTCACTGTCCCCTAGCCCAGCAAAGCCAGCTGTGTGTGTGTTCAGGGCTCTGTGCTGCTGATTCTCTCCCCCAAAGAGTGAACGGTGTGAGGTGCATGTTCGGATTCTTCTGCATTACCGATGTAATGAAATAGCTCGGGCTAAATAATGCAAAACCCCTGGTCTACCCATGGCAACTTCTCTCCTTTTTTAACTACAGTGTCTAATTCACGCAAAGGAACAAATTAGATTTTATGGCTTTGATAAAATATTCAGTCCCTCCTCCCCCCACTCAGGAAGGCTGCAAATGGCTGGGTGCATGGAGGATTTCATTTCCTCCCAGACACAGTGTAAAGGCCAGCAGGGCTCCTGCCTACAGCCGGGGGAAGCTGAGCAGGTCATGATGCTGGAACCAGCTGAAGGCAGGTACTCTGGGGTCTGCGCCACATAAACTTCAAATCCCAGACAACTGGAGGGGGAGGAAGCCGAGAGTGAACAGAAATCAAGAAGCATGTATGGCTCATCCACCTCTGCTTGAAGATGAAGCCTTGCCGCCACCACCGTCACAGGACTTCCTTCCATTTTCAGCCTCTGTCTTAACATCTCTGTGTTCTGTTTTCAGCCTAGCCTAGATGCAGGGCCTCAGGGCAATGGCCAAAGTACAAAGAAGGAGAGGAACCGTGGGTGGGGGAGACTGGAATGGAAACCTCGGCTGCGGGGAGAGAAGGAGAGAGAGAGGCTGCTTTGGAGAGATGGGAGATTTCACAGGAACTGCCTCTTCCTTCCATTTTGCTTGCCACCCCAGTGTCCAAGGGATGCATAAATGCAGCAAGGTAAATAGAGACATTCCTCCCTGGGTATTTTAGCTTACAAGAGTTCACATCTAGAACGTCAAATCTCCATGTAGAAGTGGGAAGAGGTGGAGCCTGCATCCCAGCTGGGTCTCCTACAAGAGGACTACCGTCAGGTGTAAGCTATAATGAACCTCAAGGTCTGAGTGAACTCCCAATTCCAGGTTTTCACCATGGGAGATCGATCCTTGGGCACCTGCTCCCAGTCTAATACCAAGAATCACATTTTCCCCTACGAAGAAAAGCAGCAACAAGACAACAGCAGGCTTCCCCAAGTCCTGCCTGCCTGGAATATCACTGGATAGATCCTGCCTGCTGGGTGAGGCTGGGCTGGAGGCGTTACTCCTGGGCAGAGCCACAGCCCAATGCTCAGAGAGGCCTGGGAGCCGTGCCTTGTGCACACAGAGGCACCGAGAGGGGCCACCAACAGCTCATCACCCCCATGTCCTTCCCCCATCCTGGCAGCTAAGTAATGCATTCCTGCCGTGTTCTATATCGGGAGTGTCATTTCTGCAGATCACATGAAGGACAACGGGAGCTGAAGGATCCTGCGTTCACAGCCAAAACAGGGAGCGGTGAGGACAACTGATGGGTCAGCTGACAATCCCAAAGAACGCTGTGTCTCCCACTTCTATCCAGAACCTACACATCAGAAAAGCCCAAGGCCATGAATACAGGCATTGCCTTTTAGGCTAACAGAGGTAAGAATCTGGGAGCCCAGTGTCCCTCAAACCTCCTCAACTGCCAAATACACAGGATGCTCCCCACCCCATCCCTATTTCAAGGGTGACAGGGGCACGGGGTGTATCTGTGAGGTGGGCAAAACAAAATGCCCCCATAGAGAGCACTTTTCCTCACCCTGACTCTTTTTGTTCCTGTTGGCTCGTATCTTCTGCTCGCACACATTCTGGGCACTTGAGAGGAAATCACTCATTTAGTCCCCAAACGAGTGTGAGCATCTCTGTGCACCAGTTACTGCATGGAGTGCTGGGTATATAGGATGGAAAACAAGACAGTCACGGTCCCCAGCCTCCAAGCACTGTCTGTCTTATGTAGTCTATATAGCATCAGTGTATACATGGCTTTTATGAAGCAGTGTGTGTAGGCTGTAGTATATGTAACAGTGTGTGTGCGTGTGTAGGTAAATGTCTATATAAATACACACATATGTACACAGGTACACACAGAGACATAAACCTACACACACACACATGCTACCTCCACACCCCAAGTATCAGACAAATATCAGAGTACTTTATTAACTTCACAGAAGAACTGCATTAAAGCAGAAATTTATTTTTGATGTAACAAATTTTGGGTTTTTTTAAATTGCTTTTTATCTTTATTAAAGATACTTCTATTCAAAAGACAGTTCCAAAGAGGAGATAGAGAATGAGAGAGTCTTCCACTGACTATCTCATTTCCTAAATAGCCAGGATTGGGCCAGACTGAAGCCAGAAGTCTGGAAGTTCATCTGGGTCTCCCATGCAGGGGACAGGGGCACAAGCACAGAGGTCATTTCCCCAGACACACTAGTAGAGAAACTGGATCAAAAGTGGAACAGTTGGAATTCGAGCCAGTCAGTATTCACATGAAATGATCAAATCACATGATCCTTAATTCCCTGTGCCACCACACCAGCCCTCAAGGAAAATTTGAACTCCACAGTGTTTTGCACAACACACATTTTTCATGAACTCTTTGGAATGTTTCATACATGTCTAGAGAGAATCCCCAGCCTGTGTCAAGCTGTTTCCATGTTCAGCCCTTCACGTCCTTCCCCTCCCCCAGCTGAGACCCCAGACCTTCTGGAGTCGATCCTAACTCCTCCTGCCAATACTCATCTGACTGAGACGTAGTGAAGCAATCTATACTCACCTGGTAAGAGCTTTGTTAAGATGTAATTCAGAAACCAAACAATTCACCCACTTGAAGTGTGCATCACAATGGTTTTTAATATATGCACAGTTATGTAAGCATTGTGCAATCGCTTCTAGAACATTTTCATCACTTCTAAAAGAACTCTGTTTGCCTATCACTCCTAAAGCTCCCCAAAGCCCCCTTTCTAGTCCCCACCATCCCCAAGCAGACATTTTGTCTCTACATATTTGCCTGTTCTGGATGCTTCCTATATAAAGAACATCAAAAATGTTTGTAGAAAATGGAATTTAAAAGCACATTTATTCTCATGCAAAGAAAATGATGAAATGTGTTGTTTTCATAGTACACATTTCCCATGAATTTCCATGAAGACTCTTTGTAAATTAGATCATATGATGTATGGTTTTCTTGTGACTGTTTTCTATCATTAGCACAATAATTTCGAGGCTCATTTCTGCTGTAGCATGGATTAAGACGTCTTTGCTCTTGAAGCCAAATTACATCCCATCATGGCATCTATCACATTTTGCTTATCCATTCATCAGCTGGAAAACTGGCTTGTTGCTTCTTTTGGGCTGTCATGAATAATGCTACTAGGAACATTTACATATGAATTTTCATTCCCAATCCACTAGGTCATAACATTACCCTCTGTTTAGCAGGTTTTTTTTTTTTAAAGATTTATTTTTATTATTTTTTCATTGGAAAGGCGGATATACAGAGAGGAGAGACAGAGAGGAAGATCTTCAGTCCGATGATTCACTCCCCAAGTGAGCGCAACGGGCCGATACTATGCCGATCCGAAGCCAGGAGCCTCTTCCGGGTCTCCCACGAGGGTGCAGGGTCCCAAAGCTTTGGGCCGTCCTCGACTGCTTTCCCAGGCCACAGGCAGGGAGCTGGAAGGGAAGCGGGGCTGCCGGGATTAGAACCGGCGCCCATTGTTTAGCAGGTTTTTTTAAAAGAGTTGCACAGAGAAGGAGAGACAAGGGGTGAAGGGGAAGAGATCTTCTATTGCCTGCTTCACATTCCTAATAGCCTAAATGGCCAGTGCTGTGCCAACCCAAGCCAAAAGCCTAGAACTCTAGATCTCTCATGCGTGTTCACGGAGCTGAGGTCTTGGGCCATCCTGCTCCGTTTCCCCAGATTTCTTTGCTGGATCAGAAATGGAGAAGCCAGGATACGAACTGGTGCCTATATGGTATGCCAACATTGTGTCAGCTTAATCCACTCTGCCACATCACTTGCCTCGCCGTTTCATTTTTTGAGTGGCTAGATTTTCAGTCAAGTGGCTATGCCATTTTGCTCTCCCATCAACAGTGCATGAGGGGTCTAATCTTCAGCTGCTGTTGTGTTTCAGTCTAAAAGCACTGCCATCCCAGTGGCTATGAATGGCATCTCATCATGCTTTTCATTTGCATTTCCCTGCGGGTTCAGGACGAGCATCTTTTCATACGCTTGTTGGCCAGGCGTGTTTCTTCTTTTGAGAAATCTATTCTAACACTTTGCCCGTTTTGAACAAGCGACGGATGTGTTCTAGATGGAAGTCTTTCCATCAGACCTGTTGGATCTGCAGTACATCCTCCCAACTGGTGGGTTGTCTTTCCTTAATCAATATTTAGAGCAATTTTAGGTTTACCAAAAAATTGTGAGCTGTATTTTCATGATGAGTCTTTTCAATGATATGGTTACTGACCCAAAATCCTTCTCCTTATAGACATTTGCAAGAGGCCAAGATTATTCAACTCAGACCAGGTTTATTGGGGCTTATGCTTGAGCACAAGGAGACAGCATGGCGGGAAGAGGTTCCACCAGTTGGCTTCCTGAAGGTCGCTGGACAATGGCTCTTACTGAGTTGGCAAGGTAAAGCTTGAGCCTTTTTCTCCTCTGGTTCTTCCCCTCGTTTCATGCTTTGGTTTGCACCCCACTTAGTGTTGTATACAGATGCTGTTGCTGCTTTTGCACCAGACTCACTCAGAATGGGCAGTGCTGCTCATTGCTGCCTCCCCAGGTTGCTCATATATCATTCCTATGGAACCACTCTGGGCATGCACTTGGGCTGCATGTGGTGAAGGGCCCTGAATCAATTTTTTTAAAAAGATTTATTTATTTTTATTGGAAAAGCAAATATACAGAGGGAAGAAGAGGCAAACAGAAAGATCTTCCATGTGCTGGTTCACTCCCCAGGTGGCTGCAATGGATAGAGTTGAAGTGATCTGAAGCCAAGAACCAGGAGTTTCTTCTGGGTCTCCCACACGGTGCAGGGTGATCCTCCAGGAGAGGAATTAGCATGCCTGAGTAGGAGGCGGGGCAGAGGGAGGGAGTGGGCAGCAGCAATTAGAAGGACTGGAAGCTGCAGAGGAAGAGGAGGGAGGAGAGGGACTGCCAGGAAAGCTCCTAGGCCATGTTGGGCCTGTCAGACAAAGAGCCCCTTGCTAACAGTGCAGACAGCTAATGCGCTGCATTTACTTTTGAAGTTGTTGTTATTATTTTTTTTAACCAATGCTAATGCTCCATTTCTTACTGAGCATTTCTCTCCTGACACACTCAGAAAGAAAGCATTAAGGAAGATTGCCCTCACAGCCCACAGTTTGCATTGCCTTCCGGAGGCATCTGTTGCTCTCTGAGGTACTCTGTGCAAGGCATCTAAACACTTAGCACTCACCACGCCCTCCCTGTAACACAGAAACTTGCTTATCTAATTTAACATTAGGAACAATATTATCCATATAGTCAGATGGCGGGCTGGCTGTTCCATAAGCCATTTCCCCCACCTTCTGAGCACACAGCCTGGCTACACTTCCCAGTTTCCTTGCAATGAATTAGATGCAGACAGGGGCCAGGGTTCTGCCCAGTGGCCACTTCCTGGCCAGGCCCATCCAACTACATATAATCCAAACAGGAGGATGTGGAGTCCTTGAGTTGCAGGTTGAGCATCACTCTTTAAAGGAGACCTCTGACCAAAAACACTCACGCCCTACAGCGGGGTGAGCAAACGTAGATGACATGAGAAGTGGCCTGTATAGGACAAGACCATGGGAAAGAATTCACCACCACACAGAGTAGTGTCAGGTTTGTTGAGCTCAGGATGAGAGCACAATGGATCAGGCATAAAGCTAACTCCCTCAGTGTGGATTAAGCTGAAGGGTACTCCTCAGTGGCAGTCCCTTCTCACTGAAGGCTGTCCTTCGCAACGCAGCCTATGATCCCAGGAGTACTCTTGTAATAGCATTCAGCTAGGGAGCATTTCTGATAGAACCAGAAGATATCCCAGGTAGTTGATGTGCATCCCTGGGCGGAGCTGGGGAACTTCTATCTCCTTTAGCCACCAAATGCCCTAGGGTCCCACTCCACAACAGATCCTCACTTTCTGAATCTAGGAAAGTGCTGTGTCCCTTATCCACCCCAATACAATCCCCATTCTAAAGTCTAAGAGATTGAGGCAAATTGAGACTCAAAAGAATTTCCGAGACTTCTTCCCCAGACGAAGAAAGAGGCAGAGCCGGGGCTCACTGCCAGACTTTCCAGCGGAAACCCTTGCTTTGCCATCCTGCCACAGCTGCTTCATAATCGCTCCTGCTGCTGCTTTCAAGGAAGCAAAAGAATCTGCTGAAACCAGCGTTCATTCTATACACCCGCATTCGCGGTTCACTGTGGCTGTCCTAATTAGGACCTTAATGAAGATGGCTCTGGGGAAAAGAAGTCTAAAGTGGGAACAGAATCCGGGCCAGATCCTGGGTAGAAGATGAGAAGAGAGGCTGCAACTCTCCTTTGAGGTCCTCAAAGCACCGGGAGCCAATAGGGGCAATGAAAGTCCAGGAAAACTACACAAAAGGGGTAGAGAAAAGTGCTTGCCTCCCCCCAAATCTACCTTAGGCCAATCAAAACACCAACCTCTGTCTGGGCTTCCGATTTTATCAGGAGAAATCAAGGCGGCAGGCTCTGGGCTTATCATGAGAACAGGACCAAGAGCTGACCCATCACATCTTTCTGAGGGTCTTGAGTTTCATCTCCACCCTCTGATTGTTAGCTGCTGTTCTTAATTTTTTTTCTCCAGAAAACAAAATTATCCTTAAAAGACTCCATCTCCACCAAAGTTTCAAGTCTTTCTTAAAAACCCTCTTCTCCTCCTGACCACTGTAGCAGGAGGGTCTTCCAACTTCATAAATCCTGCTTTTGCCCAGTGAAGATTGTCCGCATGAAAATTCTTCATTCATGTGGGGCAAAAACCAAGGTTTCCCCCACCCCTTGTGCCTAGTCCTCGCAACATTATCTGTGTCCAATATACAGAAGACAAGGGAATCCGAGTTGCAGATTGTGAAAGCAGAAGTCACTACGATCCAACTCCTCACTCTGCAGAGATGACCAAGATGCACAGAAAGCATGGCAGCTTCATTTCCAAGCTCTCTTCATCTCTCACCAGATGGATTTGTTTTACACTCGTGGACCTTTCGCCGTTCTTCACTCTTTATTGCATTATTACAGATGGCAGCACGTGTATGTGTCTGCCCTATTTCGTTGCATTTTTTACTTCTTGACAGCTGAGGTTTTGTTCCCTTTGAGAGGGACTGCTGCCTGCTAACTGAAAGGTAGATGCTGGTTGAATGAATAAATGTAGACTCCTGATATAGTCAAATACACAGAGACTTTGCAAATCAAGGTACTAGAAAACGTGGAGATTCGCAGCAATTTGTCTGCCACAAATATGCATAGCTTTATCCACGAAAAGAAAGGTTTCAACAAAAGTGATTCAAATGCACGTTTCATATTTATGTCAAAATCTGCATTCTTCTGTCCTTAACAGCCTCTGGAACACCAAGCTGTAGTCCTCATCCCATCTGTAACCAGCTGGACCAAGTACACCAAGTATACTCATCAGTGGAAGGTGCTGAATTGCTTGGAGAATGACAGGTGGCAATGTGTATCTGCATAGGCTCCCTCTTCCCCCTGTGGTGCTCAGCACATAGCAGATGCTCAGTAAGTGACAAGTTTGAAGAGCATCTTCCTTTGGGACGTACTTCCTTGGGATGCAGGTGGAAGGCACTGACTCCATCATTCACAACATTGCACCAAGAGAACATGTTTTCCCATCTGCCTTCCTCTGCTGCACCGCTACACAGAGGCAGTGCCCTGTTCCATATGCGTGTCTGGAGATTTGCATTTAGAACAATTAACATGTCACTCTGAACACCTGTGTGCCTGCTCAGAGTGCCCAGGTTCAAGTTCCGCCTCCACTCCTGCTAATGTGCACCTTAGGAGACAGACAACAGATTATGACCCAAGTACTTGGGTCCTTGCCAACCCCATGAGAGCCCTGGATTCCTGGCTTCAGCCTGGCCCATCCCTGGCTCCTCAGGCACTTGGAAAGCATGCCAGTAGATTTTCTCTCTCTGTCTCTCAACCTCTCTCTTGCTCGGCCTTACAAATAAATAAAGCTTTTGAAAAATAAAATCTGCACTACAATTTGTCTTTTGGCAGATGATTCCTCTCTATCCATAAATAATGAATAAGTATATAAAGTGGGATTCCTGTATGAAATATACCGTTAATGAATCAACCTGCAACTGTATATATAAGGTATTATTCTTGTTTAATAAAATGTAAACATACCCTCTAACACATCTGTTAAAAAAAAAGGATGAAGAGGAAGCAGAGAGAAATGTATCCTTATTTCCTGGAAGCATTAAGAGCATGCATGGTTTTTATGTACATATGGCTTTATCTTGTGTTGGTGCAGCTGTGCAATGCTTTCAATGAGCATGTGTTCCTGTTGCAATGGAAAATAAAAGGCCAGAGTTATCCACTCGTGTGCTACTCTGCGCTCCTCAGGGAGAAGGCTGATGCATCTGTAATCCAACACTCCTTCTCACTGAGCTCATCCTAGCCGCTTCTTTGTTCTTGCAGAGAATGATCCAGGCAGACAGTCTCGGCCCTTTGTTCCGAAGCTCACCTACCTGTCCACTCCTAGCCACAGCCCTACAGCAACCTCAGGCCTCTTGAGCAGGAAGTCTCAACCTATCCCTTTCCTATCCCCTCCCCACCCTCGCTAACTCAGCTCCCCTAAGCCCTCCTTTCACAGGAAGTCAGCTAAGCCTGAAGTCTGGAACCAGAGCTTTCTCTCCAGCCCTCCAGCCCCATTCCTCATCTCCACTGGTCTTGCTTCCCTGTCTGCGTCATTCAGTTTGATTCTGCCAAGTGAGACAGGAAGAAATGACAAGCAGGGCTGTAGGTGGGATGGGAAGCAGGAGGAAGAAATCTATAAAATGCAAAAGACACATGACTGCATTTGCATATACCCTTCCTCTATACGGCTGGGCATCCAACAACTAGGAAGCCTCAAAGGCCAATGGGAAGGAACTTGAGGGTCCCATTTTTCTCTTAGCTCCTGTAGCAGGAGGCAGGAGGGTGTGTGTCTGGAAGGATAAACAAGGTGTCCATTCTCTGGGGTCACACAGTTTCCGAAGAAACACAAGATCTCCTCCAGGCAGGTTGGCGAATGTCCAGCCTCACGGTGAGCCGTGAGCCCCTTTCCTGTCCCGGGAGCCACACCTGAAGGACACATATTTACCCTGGCCTGGCACATTCTGAGTCACAGACTTCATTAAACTTGCTCTCTGGCCTTGTATCTCTTAATGCACTTAAACAAAAAATCTCGGCTCTGGTTTTAAAACTGCCATCTAAATACAGGCTGGAGACATATTTATAATCACAAATATTGGAAGGACTATGAACTGAGTCGAAAGTATTACTTCAACATTAAAAATAACATCCTCCGTCAATCCCTTATTCTCTGTAAAGTTTGGTTTTAAAAAAAAAAAAGAGTATTTATCTCTCTCTCATGGGCAATATTCTAAGGGAAAGAGAACTGTCAAATGGAGTTTTTCCATATTTGACTTCAAAGGGGCAAAAGTAGAAGTTGATCCTTGTTACAGCAGTGCTGACAGTTAGCCTGGAAGAAGTGTTCACAGCCAGGTTTTCAAATTCCAGTAACCAAGAGCCCCTAATGAAAAGACTCCTACAAACCCCTCTCTCTCTCTTCTCTCTGAGTCTGCTAGCCAAGAAGACCAGGCACCTTTGATCTTGTCTGGAGACAGAAGGCTCTAAGGACGGAGTGGAGATGGATGAGGGCAGCTGCCCAGGGCTGGGTTTTTCCAAAACAGGCTTGGGTGAAGTCTGTCCACGCCTGGATTTGCCAGCCAGCCCCACTGCAGGCTAGGACAAGCTACATCACAGAACAAGCTGTCTCTTTGTGGGACTGCATCACATTCAGGGAAGCAGGCAAACAACTGGTCTGTTGGCTACAGGGGCCCCACCTGGTCACAGCCACAGTCACCCTTCCCTGGGCACCCTGGCTGCTCCTTCAAGGGTGTCCCTTCCTTGGCTTTGGGGTGAAAGCATCCCCACTTGGTTTTGATTTTTGCCAAGCTCCTCTGTTCCCCACAGTGGCCAGGGGCTGTTGTGTTGGTCCCTAATTCTCTTTCTTATTCAAAGGGCCAAGATGATCAGGATCATAGAGACAGCCTTTGCCCTAACTCTGCATCCTCCTCAGTTCTCTCTCTCTCTCTCTCCCCCCTTTGCCCTACCCCCCTTCCTCTTTAAGAGATTTCACCTTAGCTACAGACAGTACACTCTACTCAGGGTAGGGTAGACAGGGCGGTACATGCACTTTTATTTAGCCAGTTATTTTTATTTTAAAGTGGATTTGCAGAGAGGTGAAAGAGAGAGAACTATCACTGGTTCACTCCTCAGATGGTCACAACAGCCGGAGATGAGCTGATCCGAAGCCAGGAGCCTCTCCCAGGTCTCCCATGAAGGTGCAGGATCCCAAACACATGGGCCAACCTCTGCCGCTTTCCCAGGCCATAAGCAGGGAGTTGAATTGGAAGTGCAGCAACTTGGACACAAACCAACACTCACATGGGATGCTGGCACTCACTGCAGGTAGAGGATTGGTCTGCTTTGCCACTACACCAACCCCAGGCTGCATGTACTTTATAAGGATAAAGTTGTTGGTCTGAAGAAATTCTCTCCATTCCCAAAGGGTTCATGGGCCACAGGTGAGCACCATAACTGAGAACCTTCCTGAGTCCCCCGAAGAACTCTGATTTATGGAGATTCACCTGAATATGACGAGTCTAGACTCCTGGCACTATGATCAAGACTGAAGCCCCCCAAGGCTTGCCCAACAGAGTGAAAGTCTGCATCTTAGCAGATCAGGAGCCCGTGTCTGCCCTGCCAGAACTGAGGCAACACTGGCTATGACAGCTTAACCTCTGAGGATGAGAAGGCAGGAAACCTCGCACATACTGAGAGTCAGGGCCCTCCCTCAGGCTGGCAACTAAGAGAGACCTTTCCGCCCAACTCCTTCACAGCCAGCCCAGGCTTCCCCAGCAGAGCTCTCCACACTGAGCCATTCCCTGCCATCAGTCAAAATTGCTGGACAGTAGCTACACCTGCTAGATACAAAACCAATCACCTCCAGGACCCTTGCAGCATCCACAGAACCTGCCCTTTTGCTGACCCTGCCCAGGACACACAGGCTGCTACTCAATGGCCATGCTGGTCCCCTACATAGCCTCGCTTCCAGCCATGCCCAGGCCACAGAGCCTGACAGATCTGGGATCAACTATGTAGTTGCCACTTGTGAGGGTCTTACACCTTGCACCAACTTCTGGTCCCCATCTCCGGTTCCCTGCACAACCACGGCACCCATCTTGCATGCAGCAACAATCTATGGCACTACCCTGGTACCAACCCACAACACCTGTCTTACACCTTGTAGCAACTTATGGCACCTATCCTGAAACTGTACCAACAGATTCCAGGGTGATGTTGTCACCGGGACCCAGAAACGAACAGTAAAGACCTGGACTTCCTCAAAGCAGAAGTTGTTCTTGAAATATTTCTAAAATTAATCATGTCCTTTACTCATGATTATAGCTTATCTAAAAATGTGCTTTTTTTCTCAGAATGCCGTTCATAGGGTTTGCAGGAAGATGCATATGATGTATATGAGGTTTTTCAACATATGCAAGGAAAATATGTATTTTTTAAAATGCTAGATGATTTTTAAATTTTTTGCTCCAAAATACACTTATCTTTGAATTCTTTCCTTGAAATTTTGAGGTACCCATGTATCAGGTATAAAATGTCACATTTTGATATGTTAATTTTCAAGAATTACTCAATCTGAGAGGCAGGTTACACGTTTGTAACGCGGTGCAAGCTATGAATAAAGACGACCAAGCGATGTGATCGTGACTGTTTCATTCTTCGTATTCCTGTCCTGGTTTCTAAAAATATTAACCTTAATTTTGGACCGTGTCAATGTTTCCTGCTCTTGCATTCCATTTGACATGAATGAATTCTTTAAAACTAATGACATCTTATGTCACTTGCACAGCTTCAATTCTTGCAGGAGAATTATAAGGTTCTTTCCTCTTCTCCCAAGGTTTTAACTTTTCTTAGAATTGAGGATTTACAGCAGTAGGAATTTCCCAAGCAATGCTGGGAAGGAAAGGAATTTTCACATGGAAAAATTAGTCAAGATATTGTGCAGGCCCACAGGAAGGCCTCCCGGCGGGGTGTAGGAAAGAGGCTCTGAAAAGGCAACTGGGGTGGCATGGCATGGTGAGGGGCACACAGGCCAACCTGGGGCTGCAGCCAATCCTAGGATAAAGTCTCATGAGCAGAGGAAAGCATCACTTAGCCACCGTCAGCTTACCCTGGGCTAGAAAAGGTGTTGGAGAGAGTCACCAGCTTGGTGTAGCAGTTAATGAAGACCCCACAAAAAAATAGAAAGGAAGAAGGTTGATGAGGCACTTTGAAAGTCCTAACTTAACCATTATGCCTTGTTAGGGAAAGGAACAACAGGGAATATTGACATATCTGTTTTCATCGATTTCAGTTCAAAATAAACCTATTTCTTACTCATCACCCTGAAGTTAGATTCTGTGTGGGTTCTTTTGGTGAGAAGGCCAAAGAGCAGTAGGAGTTTAGCCTCGCATTTACACATCCAAGTACCTGGGTTTGATCCGAGATTCCAGCTCCTGTTTGCAGCTTCCTGCCAATGCAGACCCTGGGAGACAGGAAGATGGCTTGTATGATGGGGTTCCTGACTTGGGAGACCTGGGTTGCAATCCTGGCTCCTGGCTCCAGGGGGCAGTGTGGCCCTGCCCCAGCCCTTGTGGGCATCTCGGAGCGAATCAATAGATGCCAGGACTCTTCCCTCCCTCACTTCCTTGTTCTGTCTCCAAACCAAATAGATGTAGTGAGATTTGATTTTTATAGTTCCAATATTTTTAAAATGATTCCTTTATTTTTGTTGGAAAGGCAGATTTATAAGAGAAGGTGAGACAGAAAGATCTGTCACTTGGAGAGTGAACCAGAGCTGAGCTGATCTGAAGCCAGGAGCTAGGAGCCTCCTCTGGGTCTCCCACACAGGTGCAGGATCCCAAGTCTTTGGGCCACCCTTTACTACTTTCCCAGGTCACAAGTAAGGGGCAGCTATAGAAGTGGAGCAACCAGGATACGAACCGGCACCCATGTAGGATCAATCCCAGTGCATGCAAGGCGAGGATTTAGCCACTGAGCCATTGCACCAGACCCAGATTCGTAATCTTAAAACAAACGTGTTCCTTGAAATGAGGCTTTTTAAGAAGTTTGTGGGAGAGACCTAGTCCCGAGAGTCAACTTTCCCCATCAGTTCTGATGATAGCACCCTCGCTTGACAAGGCATCACTGCCCTGACTCTGTTTCGTTTAATCTCCATAAAAGGGACTTTACAAATGTCTTTAAGTTTAGGAAATTCACTAAGAGCACATTTCCTATTGTAAAAAATGTATGACTAGTACACAAGGAACTAGCACAAAAAGTTCTGGTATGAAAGGTAAGAGATTAGCTGCAGAGCAGTGAGAACCGCACTCGGTCAAGGGGCAGTCCTCGGTCCTGTATCCTGAGCTCCCACTCCAACAAGGAGGGTGGAAGACCTAAGCCTGCCATGGATGATGTTCGGGGCTTCGAGACACGAGTGGGCCTCCTGGGCTGTGGCTCCACAGTGCCCTGGCAACAGCAGCTCCAACCCAGAAAGGGGTCAAGTGTCAAGTTGGATCCCTTGCCTTTCTGTCTGGCACTTGAGTTTCTGGCAGGTGGAAGTCGAAGCGGAAATGAGCCTGCTGCTTGAGGACCAACACAAGAGAAGTATTTGAGAAGAGCACAGGGTGGTTCCTGATGGCTGCTCCAGGCATGGCACCTCTCCCAGGGGCCCAGGAAGCATAAATCAGGGACAATCCTTCATCAGGGACAAGGTGTCCTTGGCATCACCCCTCCCTGGACCTCACCCCCTGCCACCCCGAGACCACAACTCCAGAAACCTGACTCCAAGGTCATCCACCAGCAAACATCGGCCCTATTTACCGTTGCTTGCAAGGCAACTTTAACAGACAGCAGGGTTTTGCTGTTCCTCTAAATGAGGGAGCAGTCAGTGAACCATTAATTGGGTTGCCAAGGCAACAGCTTCCTGACCAGACTAGAGACAGTAACTGAGACATTCTTCATGTGTCCCGGCCAGCGGAGGTTGGAAGGACACTGGACAAGGAAAGGACAGGTTTCCAGGTCAAAGAAGCTAATCATGATGGGTTTTTTTTCCTCTACCCGCACACATTTCTATGACAAATGTCATTCATACATTAAGCACACTAACAGATTCATAATAGCTAACAATAAAATACTGATTGTGACAATATATTGTAATACACATTATTTAAAATGTACAAAGGGCTTATTTCTGGAATAGCCTGTGTAATACTTTTATGCTGCAGAAAAGCAAAACTATGGATGAGAGACCACTGTCTACCTAAGCAGGCAATTTTTGAGATTAAATATTGTTATTTGAAAACAACTTCAGATTTACAAAAAAACTTGCGAGCAGAGCACAGAGTTCCTGTATGTTCTGTGCTGTTCTATACGCACGACTGCTCTCTGTATCACTCCCTCCTCCACTGATCGAGCAATCTATCCTGTGTCTTTATAAAAGTTCAGCAGTCATAACCTTCCCCCACCTCATCCCATGACTTCTTTTAAAATTTACTTATTTGAAAGTTAGAATTACCAAAATAAAGAGAAAGAATCTTTCATTTGTTGCCTCACTCCCCAGGTCTCAGAATCAGACTCTTCTTTGGGGTTTCCCCTGCAGGCAGAAGGGGCCCACACTCAGGCCGTCTTCTGCTGCTTTTCCCAGGCCCATTAGCAGATCGGAAGCGGAGCAGCCACAACTTGAAATGACGCCTGTATAGGATGCTGGCATCACAGGTGTCAGTTTTAACTGCTTTGCCACAACCCTGGTGCCTCATGACTATTTCATAGCATTCATATCATACATCTTTTTCAAATGTCACCGATTACTATTGTTCTTTATAACCAAAGAGAAAATGTTCCCTCAGGTCCAAGACCCAATCCAGGATCACACTCCTGGAACAGTTCCTTTGTGACTTTGACATTGTGAGATAAATGCAGCAGACCATGCCTTTGAAGAGTGCCCCTCACCCTAGCTTCCATGTGCTGTTCCTCAGTGGTTAATAACCATCTCCCAGTGGAAGCAAAAAGTGCTCTCAGGGGTCTTACTCTTCTCTTGGAGAGAGGTTAAACAACTCTGCCTATGTCTAAGGAGAGTGCATCTACTTTTTTCTTAGATTCATGACCTTTTCAGACTTTACTACCAATTGCACTTTGCATTCTGTCTGACACATCTGCTGAACATTTACCTTGTGCCCTAATCATTTTATGGTGAAATCTTATCTGTGATTTCATTGCAGTTCTTAATATGCATGTGTTCACTGAGAAGTTTTTATGCAGACACACACTCAAGTCTTGGATAGTTTGAAAAGTTACTAAAAAAAAAAAAAGGTAGGGGCAGTCTTGGTTGATTTAATCCTGGGTTCATCTGCCAGTGTCTTTCCTACCTAAGACCCAGAGGGAATTTCATGATTGTTTGGGTAATCCTGATGTGGGAATCAGAGGGGGGAAATGCAGCTGTCTGAAGCAGTGCTTATTTGATAGATAAACCTCCAAGACAACACACACACACACACACACACACACACACACACGTGTGCGTAGAGACCTTCTACTTCCTCCGAAATCTTCCCAAAAGTCAGCCCTGGACTCACCTGCCCAACTCAGCAACGGGGAGGAAGGGTTACCCAGAGACTGGATGGGTTTTAAAACGCTTGCCTGTTGTTCCTTCTTGGTGCCTCCAGAAGCGAAGTCCCCTTGCTTTGAGCATAATTCTCTCCATCCTTTCCAGGGGCCACAGCTGATCGAGTCAACAAACATCATGACCCACTTCGAAAAAGACTCAGCTAGAACTGGACTTTCCTCCTGCTCTCTTTGCACTGTGCCTTGAAGCGCAGTAACTGCTTGTGGGATCTTCCTGCCTCCACAGCCCCTGCATCTCCTTTGG
This sequence comes from Ochotona curzoniae, assembly GCF_017591425.1. Lineage (NCBI taxonomy): Eukaryota > Metazoa > Chordata > Mammalia > Lagomorpha > Ochotonidae > Ochotona > Ochotona curzoniae. The sequence goes on along the minus strand of NW_024465654.1, from coordinate 1,739,900 downwards.
TTTGGGGGACTTCAGTAATCCCAAGAAAACTACTGAGGGAGGGCGCAGTTTGAGTTAGTTGTCTGTCCTATGTCACCTTCAGCTCAGCTTAGGAAGGAGGGGGGATTGGTGCCACCTGAGCAGGTGCAAGGCTGCAGGCTGAGGGTTACCCGGTCTCTCACGTGGAACACCTCCCACCCCGCCCACAGCACCCTGGGGTGTCTCCGAACACATGGGTTGTGGGAGGAAGTGTTGAAGACAGGTGGTGAGAGTAGCTGTTGGGAAGGAAGGCTAAACAGCGTTGGCAGAAGTCAAAGATAAACTTCCACCCTCCTCCTTCTCTCTCCAGGAGACAGCCAGATGATGTTGGTTATTTCAAGTTTCCAAGAATGGCATTTTGAAATACATCACAACCTTCCAGGAGAAGTGAGGGAGGAGTCACTAGAGCTGCCTCGCTGGTCCCCTGCAGAGATGCCCAACATAGGCACAGGTGGCACCTGCAGGATACTGCACACCAAAGTCACAATAAACACACACACACACACCTGTTTCCTCTCCTGCTCTCACACTCCGAGCAGCGCTGAGAGTAGAAGCCGTTCTAGTTGGAAGAGCTGGTGTCCCGAAAGGCAGATTCTGCTAGGATCTCTGGGTCTGGGGGAGGCCCCAGTTTTTGAGGGTGTGCTGGATCGCCCATGACTGGGAAGTACAGGTCTGCAGCACAAGCATGAATGAGCCTGAAGGGTCCTTCTTTAGCTCCAGGCACCAGTGTCCTTGTTCATGACTGCGCCTCCCTGGAGAAGAGAAGGACATAACTGAGATGCCGGAAGACATTAACAAGTTATCAACGTGCATGTCCCTGCTCCTCCTGCTGGGGTCTGAGAGCCCAGGGAAGGCAAAAAGGCAGCGTGCAGGACCAGATCGCCTGATGCCTTCCCTACCAGCTCTGGTGCAAACCAGCCCTCCTTGCGATGCTGTGCTGGCTTCTGAGAACAGTGCCAACCCCTCCTGGGGTGAAGCATCAAGTGAACACTGACAGAGATGGCATCCAGGGGTCTGGGAATCCTGGGCCCGTCTCAGCTTGGCCTCCTTGGCACTCCTTCATTATATATGACCATGTATAATATAATATTTTACATATATATATATACATATATATATATATATATATACACAGAGAGAGAGAGAGAGATCTTGCATCTGCTGGTTCACTTCCCAATTGGCCATGACAGCCAGGGCTAGGAACTTCCTCTGGGTCTCTTATGTAACTGCAAGGGCCCAATTGCTTGGGCCACCTTCTGTTGCTTTGCCTGGTGCCTTAACAGGGAGCTGGCTCAGAAGTGGACCAGCATGAACCAGTGTCCAAGGGACGTTGCATTGTAATCCATGACTTCATTTGCTACACCACAATGCCGGGCCCCACATCATTGTTAATTCAGGAGAAATACTATCTTTAATTCCCACTAACCTGAGAACACAGTGTAGGTGCTAGAGAGAAGCAAGATCTGGCTCACTTCCCAAATGCCCGCAAAAGCCAGGATTGAACCAGACTGAAGCCAGCGTCCAGAAACCAGGAATTCCATCTGGGTCTCCTACATGGGTGCCAGGTCCAAAGACTAGGACCAATTTCCACTACTTTCCTAGGCACGTTATTAAGAATCTGGATAGGATATAGAGCAGCATTTGGGATGCCAGTGTTGCAGGCCAGGGCTTAATCACTACACCACAATGCCAGCCCAATCACGCTATTTTTTAAACATCTTTATGGAGATGTAACTCACATACAACAATATTCACCCACGTAAAAACAAAGTACGCAGGGTGGTATTTAGCTTAGCTGTTAGACACGCAACAGGACACCTTCAAGCCACATCAAAATGCCTGAGTTTGGACCCCAGCCTGGTTCCTGACCCCAGGTTCCTTCCAATGCAAATCCTGGAAGGCAGTGATGACAGTGCCCATAATCAGATTCCTGCCACTTGTGTGGGAGGTCTGGATTGAGGCTCTGGGCTCCTAGGTTTAAGCCTGAACCATCCCCAGCCACTGTGAAAAAATCAATAGATGTGCACATGCTCTCATTCCCCTCCTCTCAAATGAATGAACTAAAAAACATTGAATGTCGGCAGTAGCATCCCCTGTGGGCACAGGTTCACGTCCTGGTTGCTTCATTTCTACTTACAGGAAGACAAAGACACTGGCAGGTAATCACCAAGGAGATCTGAGCCAACTTACAAGAAATACTAAGATTAAGGATCAGCACTGGTGCAGTGGATAAAGCTGTACCTGCAGTGATGCCATTCCATACGGATGTCAGTTCAAGTCCCAGCTGCTCTACTTCCCATCCAGTTCCCTGTCTATGTGCCTGGGAAAGCAGTGGAAGATGGTTCGAGTGCATGGGCCTCTGCATCCACTTGGGGGACCCAGCTGAAACCTCTGGCTTCCGTCTGGCCCAGCTCTGGCTGTTGTGACCATTTGGGGAGTGAACCAAGAGATGGAAGATCTCACCCTCTGTCTCTTCCTCTCTCTCTTCAATTCTTCCTTTCATGTAAGTGAAATAAATCTTTTCAAAGAAAAAGTTAATAGGCTTTGTAAAGGAGACAAACCATAGTCAATTTAATTTTTATAATCTTTTTATCAGACAAAATGAAATTCCATCTCCATTATCGGTCACCCTCCATTTGTCCTAAATCTGTTTCACACCTGCCCCCTTGACTATAGGCCGCTGCTAATCTAATTTATATTTCTATATTATGTACTTTTCAAATAAATGGAAGCATAATATTTGGGTTCCTGTGACTGCCTTCCTTCAGTGGGTATAATGTTCTCAAATGCATCAACATTCCCTCTGAATTGTCAAATGATAAGCCATTGAAACAATATACCACACACTGTTTATCCGTTTGCCAGCTGATCGACATTTAGAATGTTTCCACCCTTCAGCTGCTATGAATGAGACCGCTATGAACATTTTCAAACACAATTGTGTATTGACATATGTTTTCATTTCTTCCATAGAACACCACATAATGGCATTTCAGTCAAAAACAGACACATTTACAACAGTGGTTCTGTAAGATTATATCACCTAGTGATGTGACGGCCATCTTAGTTTGTGTTAGGTACACTCTGCTATGGTTGCACAAAAACACTTGATAGTGCAATTTTCATAACTTATCTCATTGTTAAGCAGTACACAACTCTAGCGGGAGTCCAATAGGGAAAATGAGGGCATGGAGAAGGGCCATATATATGGAGACTTGGGAAACATATATTGAAGAAATAATGATAGGTACATCATTCCATGATATGTGACTTGATTTACATAGAAGCCCTGGCATGCTAGGAGTGGTCCCTGATGCAGAGTAGTTCATTGCTCAATTGGTGTTTGCTCAGAGACTGAGTTTTAGCCCCCTGGAGCCATGAGGCTTCTGCTGTTTGTGGGTAGATGTGGGTGCAGGTTGCGGCATGATTTGAAGCCTTGCTCTCACACTGCTCTGGTTGGTCTTGATCGAGCTCCACTTGGTGCTTCTACACAGCATCCCAAACAGCCCAGGATGGGTGTGATTTACCAGAGGTCTCATCCTGGCTGTCTTACCCTCTTTCTCCCTGTTAAACATTTGATTGGCCAACCATTTTTGCTGGGTACCTCTAGTATCATCAAGCTAAGAGCACGCCTTACTTGTTCTCCTCTAAGAATTCCACTGTTGCAGCTGGTACAATGACTCAACAGGCTAAATTTCCCACCTGCAAGGACTAGAATTACATATTGGTGCTGGTTCTGCCCCGTCCTCCACTTTCCATCCATCTCCCTGCTAATGGTCTGGGAAAGCAATGGAGGATGGCCCAAAGCAGGATGGACCATGCACCCATGCGGGAGACATGGAAGAAATTTCTGGCTCCCAGCTTTGGGTTGGTTGGCTCAGCTCTGGCAATTGCAGCCATTTGGGACTGGATAGCAGATGGGATCACAGTTGTCTCGGTCACGTTAGAGCTTCTGCATTACAGGGTTTGAGAAAAGGAAATAAGAGGTTGGCCTAATTGCAAGGACAGGTTCCAAGTCACAGGTGCAGTTGCAATTTGAAAGATTGAGTTTATAGCAGACTCCCAACTGACACAGTGCTGCAAGAATGCAGACTTAGAGGTGCAAGGTCTCCAGACAGATTCCTCCTCCCTTAAGTAACAGCTCTGTCACTTCCCATTCGGGGGATCCTTTGGGTGCTTCCCCTCCCTGACCTGCAAGATACCCATGCAGTCATGCACATCCAGTGCTTGGACTAAAAGAAGCTCAATTAAGTGTGACCTACTATTCTTCCTATTTTCGTGGCAAGTGTGCAATTACACGTGGATTATGGCATCATTCCCTGAGCTGGAAGGCAATAAGAACATAAAAGAAGACAGGGACACGCAGAGGTCTGGCTCCCCCCGATGGGAGATGCCTCTGTATCCCATCATTGGCACTCTATAGCAAACCATGGACATATATGGTCTCCATATATGTCGCCAGAACGGTCTGGATTAGAGATGTGTGGATTCGGGAGTTGGTGCCACGTAAGTGAGGGCTGAATTCATATGCGGATAGAAATCAGCCAAGCTGCAGACAGGAGGAGGCTTGTGGGGAAGGCTGTAGATCACCACTATTTAAAGCTGAAGCAGATGAGCCTGCCAAAGACGAACTTTCAATTCTTTAAATTCTTCTTGTCTGGGACAGAAGGGTTATATAACAAATACATACGTAACTGAGGGTAAGAATAGGCAATTATGTTAAATTGATGACTAATTAGAACTCAGCTTCCCCTCTCTCCTCTCTAATCTGCATAGCTGCAGCATGTTGGCGAACTTCAGACTTCCTCTTTTCCCGGGCACCCATTGGAGGATTTTTCTAAGCTGTGAATTCAACCCTCCCTCTGATCACACCGCAGTTTGTCTTCCCTACCTTCTCTCAAGAAAGGTAGCAACTCTGGCTCCTGCAGTACCAAGAAGACCAACCTTGCCATCCTCTTGGCCCCTGGCATTGAAGACGTAGATTTGCGAGGCCTCGTAGAATTTTTCCCAATGGACAATGTGTCTGTGTTAAACATTCTAATGGCCCTAGGCTCCTGGGACTATACAGCATGTCTTGTGCTCCCAAGGCAGCCAAAAATCTTTAACTTTCACTCCTTTTAATCAAAGTATCTATGTGTGAGTGAAGGCTCCCCTACAGAATAGTGCATTGGAGGATAGTCAAGGAAAGTTGGCCGTGATGTGCTGGCGAACCCACACACTGGGCCACTGCCATGCACTACATAGATAAAAAGCTGTACCTTGAAGGGAAATTCTTCCGCTCTGATGATTAAAGTTTATATAAAGAGAAAACTTAATGAGCTGCTTCATCCCAACCCCTTGTTCATTTGGTATCTGTCCAATTCAGTGGTAACATCTTGGCCTGCAAAGGTTACACCTTGAGATTTCTTAGCTTCCTACCTCCAATACTCATATTCAGAGGAACACTCAAGACATCCAATGAACCCCAAGTAGAATAAATGATGCACCCGCAAACACATCATAGTCCACAGGCTAAAAGACAACAAACGCGAATGAGATCATCATCTTGGAAGAAGCAAAAAGAATGGAAAACCCCACAGATCATCATCAGCTGACATCAGAAACCAGAGGTCAGAGAGGCAGCGGGACACAGTTAAAATGCCTCAGGAAACACAACAGTCACAAGCATCTGTGGTCTTCCATCTTTCCTACAGGAAGGCAAAATAAAGACACGAACAGAGAAGCGCTGAAGGCACCTGTGGCTAGTCGAGTCAGCTTACAAGAAATACTAAGTCTGGGAGCCCGCACTGTGACTTAATGGCACCTACGCGGGTGTTTGTTTCAGTTCCAGTTGCTCCATTTCTAATCCAGCTCCCTGCTCATGTGCCTGGTAGAGGGTCAAAGATGGCCCAAGTGCTTGGGCCCCTGCATCCACATGGGAGACCCCAGTGGAGCTCCTGGTTCTTGTCTTGGATTTGGCCCAAACCAGCCATTTCAGACATTTGGGGACTAAACCATTAAAAAGAATTGTGATCCTCTCTCTCTCCCCTTCTCTCTCTCTCTATTTCTCCCTCTCTCCAACCCTCCCTCTATCTCTTTCTCTCTCCCTTTGTCACACACACACACACACACACACACACACCAGAAAAATTACACAATTCTTACAGTCTTTCTTCTCTTTACTGGCTTAAAAGCAATAGTATAAAAACAGTGTGTAGTGTGGGCATGGTGAGCTAAGGCATTGCTTGGGACACAGGCATCCAAACCAGAGCACCAGTTCAAGCCCGTATTCCTCCACTCTCAACCCAGTTCCCTGTTAATGTGCCTGGCAAAGCAGCAGGTGATGGTCCAAATTCCTGAGCCCCTGTCACTCACATGGGAGACCATGTGGAGTTCTTGGCACCTAGCTTGGACCTGGCCCAGACCTGGTCATTGCAGGCATTCAGGAAGCAAACTAGTGAATGAAGACCTTTCTCTCTCTTCCTCTCTTTCCCTCCTTCCCTCTCTCTCTCTCTCTTTCCAGTAAAGTGAAACAAACTTTTAAGAAGGAGAACAATAGACTGGAAGACACAAATTCAACTATATCAGTAAAAATATTCAATTCAATCAATAAGTGAAAATTGTCCGAAAAACTCATGTGCTGTCTATGGGAAACACATTTTAGATCAAAAGAACACAAATAGATTTAAAGTAAAAGGATGGAAAGTCATTTGCCATGTACATGGCAGCCATAAGAAAGTTACAGCAGCTTTCCTGACACTGGGAAAAACAGATGCTAAAATTAAAATGTTCCTAGAGATGTTCCTCTTATAATGATAAGATATATATAGATGTTCCTCTTATAATGATAAGAGCTAAACCATCAAAAAGATGCAGCAATTTTAAGTACATACACTTAACAATAGAGTCCTAAATGGTGTGAAACAAAACCTGACAAAACTAGAGGCAAAAATACACAATTCCACCATAGCTGGAGACGTGAAAACCCTATTGCTCTGACATGACTAGGTGGAAAAGAAACAAGGAAATGAAGCCTTAAACAACACCACAGCGCTGCCCTGGGGGAGCAGCTCGGCGCAGGCACAAACAGCCGAGCACACTGGCTTCCTTGGGGGAGGGAGGCTCTACAGGCCTCCAGGACCACCCCAACCTGGCCTGGTCTGGGTTGCTCCCTATCGTTGTTCTTGCACTCACCTGCATGTGCTTGTCCCGACACAGGAGTTTCCCAGGCTCCTCCATCAGAACCTTTCCCAGTGCCAGATTTCGCACACATGGGTGGGCCCATGGGCCAGCCCTACTCAGTCTCCCGACCTAGCAGGAACCAATGGCCTTTCGGACCTGTCTTCAACCCTTTCTGATTATTATTGTTGGGTGTTACATCCCAGTCTAGCCTGATCAACCCACAGACACAGTTCACACCCAGCTCAGCAGGGGCAAAAACCTAGACTAGCCTGTCCTACACCTACCCTGGTTCTCATGAGCACCAGTGGGTGATGTGGTCTAGCCCAGTCTGGCACACTCAGCCCCAGTCCACACTTGTGCCAAGGGATGCTTCAGCCATGTCCAGACCAGAAAGCAGCTCCTATTCCAGACCCATGCTTACTAGTGGGAACCACAACCAAGCCAGGGCGTCCCCTTAGCTCCCCAACCAGGTCTGTTCCCAGCTATAGATCTTGCACTTGGCAGTGGTTGCTCTGACTCAGCTTGGCCTAGTCCCTTACCTGTCATGACCTTTGCCTTTGGATGCTGTAGCTGGCCTGACTCAGCCTACCCCAAGTCTCAGAACTCACTGGTGTGTGCTGGATCCTGGCCCTGGGGGCTAATTCTGTCAAGCCAAACTGCAGAACCACCTGGAGAGTGCATGACCTGGGAGTGGGCCCAGCAGGGAAACAGTGGGTACCTTCCTGTTGGGTTGTCATTCCGTCTGGTGAGCATGAGAACCAGGACTGAGGCAGGCACAGCTAGACAGAGTGGCACTCGTTGGCAGGTGTGTGGGCCGAATAGTGGAGCTGGTTGGATTGAACTAGGTTTCAGTGCCCATTGACATGTATAAGAGCTAAATGGGATGTGGGATAGACTGGACCAGTCTGCTGTACATACTAACAAGCATGGGAACCAGGGCGAGGGGCGGAGCCTGATGAGGATTATTGGGAGTCACTCCAAGTAGGCTGCAGCTCCCACTGGTTTACATGGCCAAGTGTGTGGTGGGCAGGACTGGGATGGGCTCCAACACCCATCGGTTTGTGTAGAAATCAGGGCTGGAGGCAGAACTGACCCAGCTATTGCAACCACCAGCATATTCATAGGCTGATGGGGCGACGGATGGTGCCAGACCCTGTACTGGCAAGCACACCCAAGAATCTGGTCTGGGATCATTTCAGATGAAGTTTCTTTGAGGATCTACTCAATCAAACTGCCAGACTCAGAACCCCAATAATAAAGAAAATTGACAAGTACTTGAAATTAAATTCACATCGCAAAGTCAATTATGCCATACACCATATCAATATAGTGGACAAAATCACATAATTGGGGCTGACATAGTGGCATATCAGGCTAATCCTTCACTGTGGTCCTCACATCCCATGCAAATGCCAGTTCAAGTCCTATTGCTCCACTTCAGATTCAGCTCCCTGCTAATGGTCTGGGAAAGCAGCAGAGTATGACCCAAAGCCTTGGGCCCCTGCACCCACGTGGGAAATCCAGAAAAAGCTCCTTGCTCCTGGCTTCTGTCTGTCCCAGCCCTGGCAATTGTGGCCTTTTAGGGAGTGAATCAGCAGATGGAAGATCTCTCTGTCTCTTCCTCTCTCAGTCTGTAGCTCTCCGCTCCAAATAAATAAAATAAACGTTTATCAAAAGGGTCATATTAAATGAACAAAAAGCATAAGACAGAAATTCTAAAGCACAGGCATAAATATTTGTGACCTTACTTTTATCCATGATCTCTTAGGTATGATATAAAAAGAACAAGCAGCTGAAAACAGAGTGGCCATCATCAAAATGTAAAATTCTTGGGATTCCAGGGGCCAGTGCAGTGGTGCTGAGTCTCTCTCTGGGGTACTGGCATGCTAAATGGTGCCAGTTCCTGTACTGGCTGCTCTGTTTCTAACACAGCTCCCTGTTGGGGGGTGGAAAAGCAGCAGAGGATGGCTCAGGTCGCCAGGACCCTGCATTCACATGGGAGTCCCAGATGAAGCTCGAGGCTTCTGGCTTCAGATCGACTCAGCTCTGGCCATTGTGGCCATTTGAGAGCCAGTAGGTGAAGGATTTCTCTCTCTGTCTCTCCTCTCTGTAAAATCTGTAAAATCTGCCTTTCAATAAAAATCTTAAAAATAACAACAACAACAACAACAACAAAAAAACCCGAGCAAGTCTGAACACACCACTGACCAATAGGCAATGAATATAGGCAAGGAATTGAAATCAAAACCACAGATACCATTTCATGTTCAGCAGGGTAACTAACCAGACAGACAGTCAATATTTGTGGGCGAGTATGTGGATTAAGCAAGATTCTCATGCATTGTTAGATGGAAAACAGTCTGCCATTTCCTGGGAAGGATGATGGAGTTATCAAATGACCCAGGAAGTCTACCCCCAAAGTACACTTGAGACAAAAGAAAATGTTTGTCCACGCTGAAAACTTGAACATGAATCCTAATCACAGTACTATTCATACTAGCCCAGACTAGAAATAATCCAAATGGCCACCAAGTGGAGAATCAACCCAAATGCACTGTGTCTTTACAACAGGTTATTTTTGACAATACATTCTGGGAAGCAGCAGTGGTGGCCCAAGTAGCTGGCCTCCTGTTACCCACATAGGAGACACAGAGCAAACTTTCATTTCTCTGGCTTCAACCTGGCCCAGACCCAGCTGTTGCAGGCATCTGGGGAGTGAACCAGTAGATGAGCAGTCGCTCTTCTCACTGCTTCTCGCAACCGAGCCTTTTAGATGAATTAACAAATAACATTTTTAAAGATTATGCAACAACAGAAAAGATGAACCTGACATGCTATAACATGGATGTCACCTGTAATCATTATGAGAGAAAAGGAAATGCCAGTCACAGAAGGACTTACAGGATAGATCCAGAATGTATAAGTCCCCAGGAACAGGATAAAAGCAAAAGTTTCGGGCTTACTTAGGGAAAAGGAAGTTGTGGGGCAATGAGATGCACCTGTTAATGGACTTGGGGTTTTGCTTTGGTTTTCTCTGAACCGACGAAAACATTTTTAAATTCCATTGTGGTAACAGTGACCAACTATGCACATAAACTTGCAACCACAAATTGTGTGCCTCAAATGCATGAGATGTAGGGTGTATGAATCATAGCTGCACAAAGCTGTTATTCATTTTTAATGGCAAAGGAAGATGGTAGAGGCAGACACAGAAGACAATGGGAGAAGCAGACAGCCTGGGGAGAGAGAAGAAGCTTCCAATTAGGTGGGAGAACAGAGGAATCCAAGCAGAGAATTTGAGGAAAACTCAAGGCTGCAGAGTTGCTAACTGGAAGTGACTCTCGCTAATCCTTACACAGCCTTCGTTTGTACACTGAGATAACTACTCATTAGGCCCAAGGCTTCAGAAGGTTTTAGACTGTTTTTGCTGACAACTCTGCTTATTGCCCAGGAGCTGTCTGTAGGCGGGTCACCTGCCAATTACCAGCAATAAAGCAGGTTAAGAACAGGATTTCTGCTTATTCGGCCTGAACCCCCACATCACCAAATCCCCATTCCTTCAACCCTTGATGTTCACAGTTCCCAAAGTGCACCCCCACCTACATCAAGGTCCCGAGGGACCCCGGCCTGGCCCAACTGGAATCATGCGTGTCACGGATGCTGCGACTGTGGGGCAGCCGGTCACTAAGGTACACGTTGTAGCCAAATTTCTCAAACAGGTCCTGCGCTTCCTTCTGCTGGGCCTCAGAGAGCTCCTGGCCCCACTGCCGGAAGAGCATCGAGTGTGGAAAGAGCTTCTCTGGGGGTCTGTGCTGCTTTATCTTTGGGGGGTTGGTCTTGTCATTCATTGCAGGTTGATGGGGGTGCCCTTCTTTGTTCATGCTCCGTCCTTTGCTTTACAGTCCGTTTCATATTTTCTCCTGCCAAGGAAAAGGGTAAGGAGGAACACTTTGTCAACTCCCAGATGCCCGGGCATTGCCAACCAGGCTGATATCCTTGCAATGGTTCATGTTCCGAGCTCTTGCCCAGCTCCATCACAATAGCCCTGCCCTTCACCTTGGAGGCTCCTTAGGAACTGACCTGCTGTGATCTAAGATAGACAATAAAGGAAAGCATGGGCATGCAGTGGATAAGCCACCGCTGCGATGCCAGCATCCCATATGAGTCCAGGTTCAAGTCCTTGATGTTCTTCCCTAGCTAGCTTCCTACTAATGTGTCCGGAGAGCGGTGGGTGATGGTTCAAGTTTTCAGGTGAAGTTCCTGGCTCACAGCTTCAGACTAGCTCAGATCTGATGTTAAGGCTAGTGAATAAATGTTCTCTCTCTCTCCCTGCTTCTCTCTTTCATTATGTCTTCCAAATAAATAAATGGACTTTTAAAAAGAAGAGATTGACAATCTTTTTTTTTTTCAGAATGTAGTCCAAGAATCAATCACTTCCGAATCACTGGTTGTGATTATCAAACAATGTGAGTAACAGCCTCATCCTCTTATCTACTAAAAATCAGAATTCCTGAGTCAAGTGCAGATATGCGCAGGGAAAGCTGCCAAAAATCTGCATTTTTAACACATCAAGAAGTAATTCTTTCTGCATGATAAAAAGTATAAAACGTTGTTCTGGACTCGTGGCAAATGCAGGTATTACCATCATCCGCCCATGCCATCACTTCTCACACAAGAGAATTACAGTGACCTCATGGAAACTGGTGCCAAAAAACATTTTTGAAATGTGACCCTCCATAGTTTTTCCATAACACGCTTTTTCATGAACTTTTCAAACACTCAATGCTTCAAGAATAGTCCTTTTGGGTCCGGCACAGTAGCCTAGTAGCTACAGTCCTTGCCTAGCAGACTCTGAAAGGCTTAGCAGATCATGAATAATGCAGACCATCGCTGTCTCATGCTTACGGTCTTTAAAGCATTTACAATGCAACCAATACTTTTATGCACTTTAAATATTTATTTATTGAAAAGGCATAGTGACAAAAAGAGAGGGAGCGAAAAAGAGATCTCCCATCTCTGCTTCACTCCCCAGAAGGCTGCCCAGCCCAGGCGAGTGCAGGTGGAAGCCAGGAGCCAGGAGCTCCGTTTGGGTCTCCCATGGGAGTGGCAGATGCGCCAAGTACTAGAGCCATCTCCCACTACTTTCCTAGCACGTTAGCAGGAGCTGGATCAGAAGCAAAACCGGCACTCCAACACGGGGTGCGGGTACCACAGGCAGTGGCTTCACCCTCAGCGTCACCACGCCACATTCCACATTTAGCACTGCCATCTGATTCATCTTCTGATTCCAATCTGAGTGGCTGTGTTGCCAAAGCGGGTGCTTGTGATTCCAATTTAAAATACGTACTTCGTTAATTTAGTCTTTAAAATGTGAGAGTTTCATGGTCTGTAAACAGTATCGTGACACCAGACTTTATGATTCTTATCTATGCTATTAATTTGTTTGACTAGAATGTCGTTCAGTACATGGCAAGGTTTTGTATATTAGTCAGTTACAAACTTAGAGAATTTATTTTAAAATGCAGTTTAAAATATCTAAGGAAGTTTAAGTAACTCAATTATAGGAACTCCTTAAAAGCATCTGCTACATCCACTGTTTATAAATTGATTGCCGGGTTGAGTTTATGACCTTAAAAAAATGGTATTTTTACTGCAATAAATTACATAATTTGAAACGTCTGTACTAATAGGCTGCCATCCAGGAAGCTTAAAAAATCTATATTGAGGAGGCAGTGTGGTAGTTCAACAGGCTAATCCTTCACCTGCATTTGCTGGCATCCAGCATGAGTGCTCGTTTGTGTCCTGGCTGCCCCCCGTTCCCATCCAGCTCCCTACGTGACATACGCTGCACATGTTAATGCCTGCTAACCTGCTCTCACAGGGGTCAGCCTCCACTGTCAGGGCTGAGGACAGTAGCTTCTCAACCACAAGCTACAGAGATGAGAATGGGCACTAGCAGCAGGTTAGACATTGTAGGAGAAGATACAGTCCGTTACTTTTGTATCAATCACTGTATCAGATTAATGCTGCCCATCTGTGTGCTTACCGGGCTGGCTTATGGGGTGTCATCCAAAGTAATAGAAGACAGAAAAAATACAGAGTTGGCCTCCTTTGTCTACTAAACTGGATCTCACATGAGTATAAATCAGTAGAGTTCATGAAAATGAAATTCCTGGGCCCTCCTAGGAATGTTGATTCTATAGCTGTGGGGTGCGGCTCGACAACCCAGCTTCGTGACCACAATCACCTTAAACTTGGGCACAGCTCTTGCACGTCCCAGCTCCCTGCACGCTACTGTGCACACAAATCTCCTGCAGACCTGGTTAACAGGCAGATTTGGATTCCACCAGGGAGAGGGCTGGGGACCCTGCACTGAGACAAGCTCCCGGGTGGCACTGATGCCCTGTGGGGACTCGGGCACACAGAGGACAGGTGAGGACTCGCCTTCCACCCCCCAGGCCCTTCTCTGAAGAGGGTCTGTGCTGACCTTCCCGTCCCACAGAGCAAGGGCCAAGATCCAACGGAACCGCGAGCAGCCCCGAGCCACCTCGATGGTGACGGCTGACTTCACTGTGAACTACGGAGTCTGGAACGAGGCTGTGGTGGGGGCTTGCCAGCACTGAACCAACTGTTCCTCGGGTTCGTGGGCACCGCTGACATGGAGACTGAGGCATGTGCTTGGGTCTAGGAAGACCCAAGAGTGGTGCCCCCAGCAAGGCGGATGGAGGTCTCCAAGAGCTCAGGACCAGGACAGCAGTCACAACTTCCCGTGAAAGGCCTGACCATCCAGTCTCCAGGCAACGCTCACGTCCTTTGCACACTGCTTTTTCAAATGTGTGCAGATATCACTAAATAAATTTTAAGATCGTCAGTGTGACTAAATTCAGAATGGTTACAATACACTGTAGTTTTCTCAACTAATGAAGAAGAAATGACAATCACGTATTCAGTTCGTCACAATATTTTGAAATTAAAGAGGGGTCCCTGTCTTCCAGAATAGATGCTAGAAGTGGCATGGCACAGGGAAATTCAAATCTTACAGCATTTCAAAAAGCCAAAGATTTGTACATCATTATTAAGTACACCACGTTGTCCCTCCACTTCTTCTGGGGATTGGTCCAGAGTCCTCTTTTACACCTGCCAGATACCAACATCTGTGGAGGCCCAAGTCCCTTACGGTGCAGCATTTGCATAAAACCCATATACATCTGCCCCATACCTTCAACCATCCCGGAATTATTTATAACCCCTAATATAACACGTCATATGAATAGTTGTTGCACTGTATCATCTAGGAAGTAATAACCAGAAAAACAGACCCTCTGTGTATGTTCAGTATGGAAGCAAATTTTTTCAATTGCTTTTGATTTGTTGTAGTTGGTTGAATCCATGGATATGGTGCCTACAGAAGGAAGGGTGACTGCCTAAAGAAAATTATCTTCAAGTCTGCAGTGTGACTAGATTTCTCATTTTACAGATCAATAAATAAAACAATGCAGAATTTAGCTTCAGACATTTTAATAGAGGGAGCTTTACGACTACGTATAGACTCCCTAAAGAATGTAGGTCGGCCGCTGGTCAGCAGCCAAGTGCCCCAGGGCTGCTCAGGGGGCAGTGACGATCTTGGACGGCTTTGCATCCTCAATTTCGGAAGACAGCCAGCGGTAAGTGCGATGACGCCGCAGCACCTCAATGGCCTTGAGCTCCAGCGGTGTCGCCTGGATGCCGAGGTCTTCCAAGCCGGGCAGATGTGGCAACACCTTGTCTGTGATGTAATTCTTTGAATAAACAAAGGACCAGAGAGGATGCTGAACATTCATCAGGAACACAAAATGCCCCCACAGCAAACTCTTACTGCTCAGCTGAGACCTCACTGCCTTCTAAGAACACATGGAGAGACTCCTGGCTTAAGGAGGAGTGGAGGGAGGGAAAAAGTCAGATTACCAAGTCTCCCTAACTGAGCACAGGACACACCGCAGATGAGCCACCCAATAAATAAAACCCAAGCCCATCTGCATCCCAGATGTACAAGTCTCCGGTGGCATGGGCCGGGGCTGGCTTCCCAGGGGGATTAGGGAGCCAAAGGCGGCGAGGCAGAGCAGGCTCCTTCCCCAGCGCCTGCTGTGCCTGTGCTCAGCATCTCACACCTCCATTAACAGGAGCAGGCAGTACCCACTCCTCGCCGTGGAGCCAGCCCACGTACTCCTCAGCCTTTCCAGTGAACTCAGCCTGGGGGACCAACGCTCTCTACAGAGCTAACAAACAAACCCCTTTTGTTTTGTAGCTAAGAGGAATGAAATATAAGACCAAAGCTCCCAGATCTTGTATAAAGCAAATTAACAGAACCAATCTGCAAGTGGGGACAGCACTGATCCTTCATCAAATGTCTGCCATTCTTTTATCAAGCACTGCAGTCTCTGAACCAGCCCACTGCATCAACACTGGGTTAATGCTAAGTACGCATTCGTGTAGGACATGCCAATGGGCCAGCTACTTGAGCTCCCGCACTCACACAGGAGACCCAGAAGCAGCTCCTGGCTCCTGGCGTGGGCCTGTACCACCAGGGCCATTGCAGCCACTGGGAAAGTGAACTAATGAATGAAAAGTCTCTTTGTCTCTCCCTCTTTCAAATAAATAAATAAGTCTTCCAAAAAAAAAAAAAGGAAGAAGAAAAAAAGAAAAGATTATGAAGTTTGAGAATTAAAACTTTTTTAAAAAAGTAGGAACACGGCGGAGTGAGATCTGGCACGCACTGTCTGAAGGGCCCTTGCTGCAGGTCTAGCCCTGTGCTAACACAGCAAGCAATGAGCCAAAGGTCCACTTTAAATTCAAGTTTAAATTAGTTAAAATTAACTAAAATTCAAGTTTCATTTCTGCGGTCACACTGGTCCCATGTCGAGTGCTCAATGTCACATGTTGCTGATGGCTATGTGACAAGGCAGGCACAGAGCACTCCTGCCACTGCAGCAAGTTCTAGCAGACGAAGCTGGTCGGGAACCACAAAGGTGGTTTGGCCCTTAAAATAAGAGAGAGACGGGACACACACAACGGCTCCACTGGCTAATCTGCGTGTGCAAGTACCAGCCTCCCACATGGGCACCAGTTCATGTCCACGCTGCTTCACTTCCCACCAGCCCCCATGCTTGTGGCCTGGTAAAGCAGTTGAGGACAGCCCAAGGCCTAGGGACTCCACACCCACATGGGAGACCCCAAGGAGGCTTCTGGTTCTTGGCTTCTGATCAGCTCAGCTCTGGTTTTTGCAACCACTTGCGGAATGAACCAGCAGATGGAAGATCTTTCTCTCTGTGTCTCCTTCTTTCTGTAAATCCACCTTCCCAATAAAAATAAATCAATCTTTAAAAATGGTAGGCCGAAACAAATTAGAGCCACCGCTTCCTGGGCCACCACAGGGGTGGACAGATGAGGGGCAACACGTGACTAGAGAGACTGGCTCAAGCCAAAAGCAACATCACAGACAAGAGCATGGAAACTCCAAGCAAGCAAGCAAGCAAGCAAAGCAAGATCCTGACTCTCCAGTGCCCGCAGCCGTCTGCCCAGCTTCTACGATGCCAACCACATGCACACTCACCCGCTCCACTTTGTCCCGCGTGGTCCAGGGCTCAAATGGAGTGATTTCAAAGAGTCTTGCTATCATCCTGGGAGAATAAATGCAGATGGCACAGATGCTTAAGTGTCCCTCTGCCCAATGCTGAAGCCAATTTCTAATGGCCACAGGCCTGTGCCAAGGCAAGCACTGTCTGAGGTCTTTGTAAATAGCTTACATCTGGGTGCTACGACCTCGAGGCCACCTCTGCTTTTTAGTCTGTTTCCCATCAAGCCAACCCACGTGACCACTGTAATTACTGGCACCATTGTTCTCCCGGAGAGACTGTGCATCTTAAACACAGAGCCAAAACCAACAAAGCCGACAGACAAGATCCAACTTTCAACCAAGTCTGTGAAAACCAATGCCCTCTAAACCACAGACATGCCAGCCCGCTGCCATGAAGGACACAGGGCAAGTGGAACAGTGCGCCAGCTGTGAAATACAACTCTGGGTGTGGTGGCCCTGGGAACCAAAATACCAACAGCAAAAAAACTAAGACCCATAGTCAAGTCAGCAGGAGGACAAGAGGGGCCACCTGCCTTGAGGACTCCACTCTGCTCTAGTGAACAGTGAGGGCTGCGTGGGCACGTCATCCCTAGGCCTGCCGTAACTGTGCTCAGGGCAGTGACTTTCCAACCAGCCCTGAAGGGTCAGGGGTTGAGAGTACACGCTCTGAGCACCTCACTACAGCTAGATCACTTCTACTTTTTTATCTGATTTACCAGAAGGGCCTCTGGACAAATATTCATTGAATACAGGGTTCTGTAGCTTTTAAATAGAAAACCATTATTCTAATAAGTGGTGTAAATAAATTTTGGGAAAAAAAGACCGCCCAGAATTTCTCCAGCAACAATAACAGCTTAGCTCCGGACCAACATGCCTGCCACAGAGCATCCCTTCCAGGGCTCTCACCAGCAGCCCTGGAATCTGCTCTACAGCACTGCTCACGGGACAGGTGCTGGTCCATTCACATCCGTGACTTTTCTGCAGCGCTTTATTGCACACCTATCAACAAGAGCACCCACTACGGGCCCGGCTCTGCTTTGGGGCAAACACACGGAACACAGCAATGCCCCCTTCTTACAACATCCAGTCCCTCCCTGAAACACTCCGTCTTCTTCCTTCTCTTCACTGTCTGAGCGCTCTTCCTTTGCCTCTCTGACTGACTCTCACACTCAGCTGGTCCTCTAGAGGAGGCAGTCCGCATCATTCTGTGGCGTCTGCTTTCAGTCAGTGTGAGGATCAAGTGAGATCAAGTCAAAAAGCCCAAAGGATAGACCACTGAATAAGCAGTCACCACTCTGTGTCCTAATTGTCTGAGTCCCACATCAGACCACAGGCTTTTCGAAGGTTTGTTGTAATTGCTTAGGACTTAATACACTGCCTAAGAATACCAGACATTTGTGGAATGACTAAGCATACGAATGAGAAGAGTGAATTGTCACATTGGTTTATAAATCAGTTTCTGACAAATGTGAAGACCTTCCTGATCAGGCCACTCGGTATGACATGATTAAGTTCAAGACTTCAGACCTGCAAAGAAGTAAACCAGGAGGACAAGGCAGGACACAGGACAGAGCTGAACTGTCCTGGCTCCTCCAGCGACTGCAGCCACACTGACTCACCAAGAGGCGCTCTCTGCCGACGGCTTCCTTCTACAACCCGGTTCCAAATTTCCATTGCAGTTTGAAGACACTGTAGCTGCAGCTCCCTTGCACACACAGTTTCTGTCATTTGCACCAATCTACATGCCCCTTTCCTAGACGCCCGACTCGTCCCTCGGCTCGCATCGGGGCACGAGGAGCCCCTCTTTGATTCAGACCCTGGCCCTGCACTGTTACAGACAGACCCCTGCACTTCTAGGCAGGCACTAGTTCCAAATGTGTCAAGTCAGCTCTTTAAAGGAGGGGACAGAAAAGCAGCACTGTACTCACCGGTAGGCAAAGTGCGGCATGGGGTATGGGAGGAAGGGCCTGTGAGCCACAGCATAGATGTACTGCACCAGGTCAAAGAGCAGGTACCGACTTGGCCTTCAAAGAGCAAACAGACGGTTCTTAAACACGGGACACGGTCATTCCAACCAGCAGCTTAAGCACTCTGCTCAACGCCCACAGCAACATTTTTATGATGAAAAGGTAAATATATATGCAATAAAAACAGATGAGCATAAGCAGATTAGCACCCATGATCCCACTACTAAAGAGAACAAAGCTAACATCACAATCATTCTATGTGATTAAATATTCAATTGTCTATTATTGCATTGAATATAATCATAATTGCTTTATCAATTTACAGTTTACAGCTATTTAAGCTATTAATATCTTTTTCTCCTATAAAATAGTATTTTTAATAAACATTATTGCAAATATTTGTGCCACAATCATGTATTTAGAAGATACCTTGCATTTAAAATAAATTTCTAGAAGCAGAACTGGGTCAAAGTATATTTTGAAACAGCGAGGCTTCTGTGGAGTAAAAACACTGAAACACTGAAGTGTTTATCAACTGCTCTTCTGCACCGTACTCAGCCAGCCAAAGCCTGGCTCTGGGTAATGTCCAGTATCTGCCTGGGCCTGAACTCCAGGCAGGACAGAATCACATGGAAAATACAACTGAGGAGACTGCTGAGTCAACTGCCTCAGCCTCACACTTCCGATCAGCCCTTTCAAATGGCACGCTGAGTTCTGCCTGGTAATCCTACACTTACGGCCTTCTCCGCCCCACCTCCTCCTCACTTTTAGCTAACAGCCTTCTCACAGTCCAGTGAGAAGAGACTCCCACAATTCCATAACCGAGATGAGCACTGCAGCACATGGGGAAAGCCACTGCCCAGGAAGCCAGTATCCCATACGGGTGCCGGTTTGTGTGCTGGCTGTTCCACCTGAGCCAGCTGCCCAGCTAATGGTCAGAGAGAAGCAGTGGAAGACGGACTAAGTGTCTGTGCCCTCGCATCCACGTGGGGCAGGCCGACGAAGCTCTTGGCTCCTGCCTTCCACCTGACCCAGGCTGTCACTGCCACCATCCAGGGAGTCAAGGAGTAGAAGGGATCTCTGTCGCCCTCTCCAGAATTCTGACTTTCATGATATGTTAATCTTTAAACAGAAAAAAATTCTATAACCCAATAAACCTGGATCTGAATGTTAAAATTAACAAACACTTTCTCAGTCTGTGTCAGGGTTCTTGCTTTTTTTAATGGTGTTATCTAAAATACAAAAGTTCGCAGAGCAGGTACTACGTGGGGCTGCCCCTGCGTGGAAGACCTGAAAGCCACCAGAGAGGTGACTGTGCCTCCAGGCCAGCTCTTCTTAACCTGGAAGGCAGAACAGGACGGCTCAAGCACCAGAGGGGCACATGAGCGCATCTTCTGGCTCCTGGTTTCAGGCTAGCTCAGTCCCAGCTGCTACTGAGTCTAACTCAAAACACCAGGGAAGGGCTCAGTGTGGTAGCCTAGTGGCTAAAGACCTTGCCTTGCATGCACCAGGATCCCATGTGGGCACCAGTTCTAATCCTGGCAGCCCCACTTCCCATCCAGCTCCCTGCTTGTGGCCTGGGAAAGCAGTCGAGGACGGCCCAAAGCCTTGGGATCCTGAACCCACATAGGAGACCCAAAAGAAGCTCCTGGCTTCTGGCTTCAGATCGGCTCAGCTCTAGTCATTATGACCACTTGGGGAATGAATCAGCAGACAGAAGATCCTCCTCTCTGTAAATCTGACTTTCCAACAAAAACAAACAAATCTTTTTAAAAAATGGGGAAATAAGCAGGAATTTTGCTAGTGCTAAACAGACAAGAAGAAAAGTGTAAATAACAATCTATAATTTTCTGGGAAAAACGATGGCGTTACATGTCTAGTATTACTCGTCCCAGCATTACGTCAACCAAGAGTGACCTGCTGGAGCCTCGCACAGACTGTAACAACCAGTTCTGATTTAGAACCGTATCAACCCAGGAGCAAGCAGGCAATGTTCCAAGAGCCAGTTCTGCCCATTTATTCCTGTTACTTACTGGCGGAAAACTTTAAAGTCAAGCTCTGGGCACTTACCCACTGAAGACAAAGGTTTTTCCTTTGGCATCTGCATCCTTAATTGCATTCACAATTCCTTTGGACACGTCTACAACCTACAACAAATTACAACAACTATTAAAAAACAGCACAGTGAGGTAAGAAGGGAGGAAAAGAACAAAGCAAGAAAGGAGAGCAGGCCATACTGATTATGTGACAACATGAAAATAACACAATTGTCTGTTTCCAGAAAGCTTCTTACAAGAGAAAGGACACACACACTATCTCTGCAAGAGAGCTCAACGACTGCTTTGAGAAGCACTCTCCTGGTAAGGACACACCAATCACCGCAAGGCTCAAGACCCCCCTGGCTTGGCCTGGGCCACAACGTCCCTCCCTGCTCTCCCCAAGCTCTGCCCCAAAGCCATCTTAAATGCAAGTCGAGAGACACAGACCTGCTGACACTCTGCCATTCTGACTTTCAAAAGCAGCAGCATGGCTTTCCACCCAACATTTTTGGTTGTTGCAGCTGTGGGTGGTGCCGTAGCATCTAGAGGCTGGAGGACAGGACGCTGCCACCCTGAGACAGGCCCAACACAAAGAACAGCTGGGGGAAAAGTGCCAAAGGTGCTAGCACTGAGAACTTGTGACTCAGCATCCGACGGGATCTGGTGGCACCATCTCCCCTGCGCACGCAGGCCACCTGTCTCCCCTGCAGGACACTCCCTCAAGTCCCCTCACTGGACTTACGACTGTCGCTAGTCCATCAGGGGTCACCTCAGGGAACACCTCCTCTGACGGGCCCAAGGATAGATCAGGCATCCCTCTGACTTCAATAAACCCTTTCCCTCTCACATCACATCATCACATTAGCCCCACTGAGGTTAGCAATGTGTTCCTGCAGTTCACTATCTTGATAACCCCAGTGACACGCCCCGTGTTGGGTGCACTGAGGGTTCAATACATTTTATTGAAGGAATAAACTAGGGGAGACTTTGACAAAACATGTACTCTTAGCTAAGAGGAAGCCAACGAAAGTAACATGACAAAGAAGAAAAGGATGGCTACTGGATTAGAACAAAACCAGAAAATCAATTACCCAAACCCAATTTGAGCTCAAGCTTGTACTTTGCTCCACCCAGGGTACTCACATACACTGGCTGCTTCACTGTCTTCTTGCCCAAGGAGATGAGAGGCACACCGCCAAACCAGCGGATATCTGAAAGGCACAAGAACCACCCTTAGGAGGCCTGTGCTGCTACGCACCAATACACAGATCAACAGAACAGCACACGAGAGACCAGTGTCGTCGATTCTGAGGAAGCTGAGGACCTTAAAAGGAGCAGCCACTTGCTCCTCAGATGATACACATGCAAATGAAAATGATGCAGAGAGCAGAGCAGTCAACGGCCTGCCAACTAGCGCCTGCTCGGTGATGCTAACTGCCCGACCATCCACAAGACCACACCACAAAAGCAGTCCACTCCAAGAACCCACACAAGAACGGACAGATGAAGAATACAGTGATAAAAGCAATGTGACAAAAAAAACTAGGGTCCAGTGAGGTAGCCTAGTGGCTAAGACCTGGCCTTTCATGTGCAGGGATCCTATATGGGGTGCCAGTTCATATCCCGGCTGCTCCACTTCCCATCCAGCTCCCTGCTTGTAGCCTGGGAAAGCAGTCGAGGATGGACCACGTCCTTAGGACCCTGCACCTACGTGGGAGACCCGAAGGAGGCTCCTGACTGCTGGCTTCGGATCTGCTTAGCTGTGGTCACTGTGGCCACTTGGGGAGTGAACCAGTGGATGTCTCTCCTTTTCTCTGTAAATCTGACTTTCCAATAAAAATAATTACACCGTTTAAAAAAAAATCAGAACTAGGTAAACTGGCACATCCATAAAAGGCAGTATGACTCAGCCACACAAAGAAGCCCTAGTGCACGAAAGCCAATCTCCTAAGGCTACAAGTCATATGGGTGATCCCAACTCCACGATGCTCTGGAAAAGAAAAAACTTAGGAGATACTGCCCAGATTCACTGTGGTCAATCACGCCAGGAGGAGGAAGGGACAGCACAGGAAACACGACGGATGTGAGGGCAGCAAGAGTAATTCTGAGTAATATTCTACTATCCCGACAAAGTCATGAAGTTAATTAGGCCAAAGTGTAAACTCAAGCCGCAGATGTCCTCGGCCATGCACTTTCCATTCATCTGAGTCGCAAAGATCATAGAAGGAATTCATCAACTATGAAAATTAACACTGGGGCCAGTGCATTGGCTCGACTGGATAATCCTCTGCCTCCAGGCGGCGGCATCCTGCATGTGCATCCTACATGGGGCACTTCCTGTCCAGCCACCTGCCTGTGGAGGATGGCCAACTAAAACAAAAAGATCAAGAATGTTTTAAAAAAGGAAATATAATATCAGGGGATGAAAAGGTAAATGGGCAAGAATATAGCCAGCCTGTTGAATCAGAGAAGAATTGGTTTGTACTCAAGTCAAGCCTACTTAGACGGCACCGTTCTTCAACTATAAAGAATACGTACTAGCAAAATGGTTGAGGAATCTGTCCTCCCTTCCGAAGATGTCCGATGGCTTTATGATAGTGGCTTCTGGAAATACATCTCTCACTGCTTTCTCTCCAACAGCCTTAAAAAACAAAACAAAGCATCTGTCGTAAGTGTTCAAAGTTCTGGGACAAGTGAGCAAAACTTGCATCCCTCTTGCACTGTCAGGACACAACCTGCATTTCAAAGGTCTATTCTTTCTCCATATGAAGATAGTCATGTGAGACCGTATTACAGTGTTAATGCTTTGCCCCTTCTGTGGCTGCTGGTGGGTTTCTTCCTGTTTGCATTTAGGGATGTTTAAAGAGGAAGGAAGGGACCCGACAAGATAGCATAGTGGCTAAAGCCCTTGCCTTGAACGCACCGGGATCCCACATGGGCACCAGCTCTAATCCCAGCAGCCCCACTTCCCATCTAGCTCCCTGCTTGTGGCCTGGGAAAGCAGTCTAAGACAGCCCAAAGCCTTGGGACCCTATACCCGCATGGGAGATCCAGAAAAGGCTCCTGGTTCCTGGCTTCGGATTGGCTCACCTCCAGCCATTGCAGCCACTTAGGGAGTGAACCATTGGACAAAAGATCTGTCTTTCCTCCATTCTGTATATCTGCCTTCCCCCCCAAAAAATAAATAAATCTTTAATAAAGAATACTTTTTTAAAAAATAAAAATAAGGGAATGAAGAAAAATCAGAGTGTTTGCAGCTCCTGTTGCCCTCCTGGCTGGAGGAGCTCTGGTTGTTGCCAACAGCCCAGCTCCCTGCCAGGAACAGAGCTCCTTCTAGCTGACGTGGCCCCTCACGGCTTCACACATGTTCTATGCTCTTACAATTTCAGACTTCCTTTATTTCTCCTGTCAGAAAATAACTTCATATTCAGATTCAAACACAAAATTAACACAGCAGACAAAAAGATGCCTCCAGCTCTCACTATAAAAACCAGCAAGCCCAGGAACACTTTCTCCTCCAGGACCAGCAATGTAGTCGCCAAGGCTTCAGAGCTCACCTCCTTTCAGCTCGTCAGGAACCTGTCCACTTGGCTCTTTCCCCCCGCTTCAGTCCCGCTCTCGTGGCCAGCACCTCCCCGCAAGCATCGGCCAAGGCAAACGGAACAACCCTCCGTCTCATGTCCCCACCTCTCTGCCTCCCAAGCAGCCCCCTTCCTCGTCTCATCAACCAGTGTGCTTGAAAACACGCTTCTCTCACTCTCACTGCCTCAGCTCTAAGTCACTCTTCACTCACCTGTACACCGGGCTCTGCCTCAAGGTTTGTGCAGAAACGATTTTTTTAGGATCACAGCTGACCTCCACGTCAACGAGCGACTTCACAGTTCTCGTTCAACGCATCACACGCCCCTGCTCTGCCTTCTACCTCACCACGTCCACCTTGCCATAATCTTCTGTGTTTGTTTGGTTTTTGCATGTGCCTCTGGGTCTTTTCTCAACCTCAATTCCTTACTAACACACCTTGTGGTTCCCCTACTACTTCAATGAACATCAAAGGCCGCTGACTTCCAAACCTTTCATTTCTTCCCAGATCTCTGTTTCAAACCCCAGGATCTTAAACCACCACTTGGCCACTCTTGTCTGGGCAGAAAGCACATGCGCAGTGCACCTGAAGCCCAAGTGCCCAGCTGGACCCTCTTCTTCTGTCTTGAGTTACACAGTGTTCCTCAATGTTGAAATTATCGCTTGGAATTACATAAGGAAAGTTTAAAGCTACTGATGTGCAAGGCCTGCCCCTGGAGATTGTCTCACCTAGTCTAGAAGGTAACTAGAGAACTGGAAGTGCTACAAGAACAGCCGTTCCCCTGGCAGCACTTACCCGCCATGGCCAGCCTTCATATCACCCATGTAAAAGTGTTGTGCTACAGTGAGCTAGGTTGCCACAGGCCATGCTGGCATCCCATCTGGGAGCACCAGTTTGAGTCCCATCTGCCCTGGCTTCCAATCCAGCCCAAATACCTGGGCCCCTAATACACACGTGGGAAACCTGGATGGAGTCCCTGGCTCCTGGCTTCGGTCTGGACCAGCCCTGGAAGATACAGCCATTTAGGGAGACTGAACCAGTGGATCTATGCTATCTTTCTCTTTATCATTCTGCCTTTCAAATAAATAAACTTTTTAAAGAAGAGGGGACAGCGCATAAAAACCACAATTAGGCAAGGAGTCGGAGAACAAAAAATGGTCCTTTAACCATAGGAGGGTAAACAAGTTTGACTCCCTAGCAGAAGGCCTACTCTAGCTTTTATGATGCTTCTGCCTGATCCTACCACATCCCAGAGCTACCCGATGCCTATGCAGATAGGCCAACAATATCAATCCATCTGGGGACCCCTCAGCAGAATGCCCTGGACAGCAGTCAACCAGGAAGTCAGAAGACAACACACACCATCACTCAACTGGGAACATGCAGGGTCAGATGAGAAACACTTGTCACTTCAATCAGCTCCGAGATCCTTAGGAACTAGCTCTCTGAAACATGCCCCACATCAACTTGTTACCTTATTTCTCAGGTATCTGGAAGGACTTTTGATATCAGCATTCAGATGTGAAACATGGATGAATCTTTCAACCCCAGCTTCCCTGGACACTTGAGCAATTGCTTGGGGAATCTTCACGAAAACATCCTCAAAATCAAAGTTTCTGAAACAAAGAATACAAATGAGATTAGTTAGGAATGGGACCCGGGATTTCAAACTTTTCTGTGGTAAGCTGGTTTTCCTAGCCATACTGAAATTCCTAATAGCTGCACTTTTAAACAGTAATGATTTCACTTAAAGTCCAAATTCACGGTCTTCCCGAGTTTTCTAGCCCGGCTGTCATTCCTGAGCACAATGTCAGGCTCATCTATTCGGCACTGACAACTCTGTGTTCTTGGGGCTCTTTAACAAGCTGCGCTGCACTTGCTAGCAAACAGAAGGGAAGCACTGGGGGCTGGAAAAGGAAGATACTAAACAGCAGTTACCGAGTTAGTACCATAACTACTGCTTCCACTGTGCTACTCATAAAGAGGATATGAAGATGAGTAAGATGCTCTGTGTCATCCAAGACTTAAAACATATTTAATGAGACAAATACACATAAATCAATCTAAGACGAATCTAAGCCAAACATTAGCCAAGTGCTGGGGGGAAAAGAAAACTGGGAACAAAGTACTGTGAAAGTACAGGATTAAAACTCTGTTTAGAGACAAGCATCCAGCCCAGTGGTTACGATGCTGCTCTGGACACCTGCCACATGTCTCATAGTGGCAAGCCTGGTCCAGCTCCTGGCACTGCTCCTGGCTCCAGCTTCCTGCCAATGCACACCTGAGGGGGCAGCAGGTGACAGCTCAGACACCTGGGTCTCAGTCACCCATGTGGGAGACCTAGAATGTATTGAGATTCTGCTTTCAGCCTGGCCCAGCCCCGGCTGCTGTGCACATCTGGAGAGTGAACCAGTAAACAGATAACCTGTCTCTGTCTCTTTAAAGTGAAATGCATCAGTTTGTACATAAACAGCCCATACAAAGGCTAAATACAAACATTCAAACCCACACAAAAGTGAAACGCTCCTAAGGAGCTCCCCTGGTGTTCCATCAGCCCTGACTAAGGGACTAAACAAGCACCTACAAGGTGCTCAGTTACCATCCAGTGGACCCCAAGATGGGATTCTGCAAAGACACGTGCATCCAAGGCTGACCTGGTTTCCCACTCCCGTCCGACAAGGTTGATGACCACGTTGCTGTGCTGCACCGCCCTCCGGATCGAGTCTTTGTCCCTGCCGTTCCATTCCTGTAGGAGCAGCAGCCCAGCAGGTGAAGCCCCAGGAGTGACGCCGAGCCCGCCACACCTCCGCAGCCCCCGGGAGCACAGAGTGCTGCTGAACGCAGGCTGCTCGGGCCACAGCCCAGGCCGAGTCCCTGACTGTGCTGGAGACCGACTCATCAAAGGAACTGGGAGAACTGAAGAGTCACTGTTTCTCCTTAACGAAGCACACTGGTTTTTGTCCACCCAATTCTCCCACTCATCAAATAAGGAAACCCAGCCGTCTAGTCTCCCTTCAAAAGCCAAACACCCAAGGCTTACTTCGGAGTAAGTACACTTCCCCTTCTGGCAGCTGACCGAACACAGGAGAGTCTTCACAACTGCTTTCTAGTTCTCTTTACTCTTCACTCTTTTATAACTGAATTAGTTACTCCTACTTTAAAAATTGGGAAACATGAAGCCGGCATTGTGGTGCAGCCTGTTAAGCTGCCACCTGTATTGTCAGCATCCCAAACTAGCACCAGTTCAAGTCCTCCTGCCTTCTCTATTTTCAATCTAGCTGGCTGCTAAAAATTTGCAAAATGAACTATACTACTGTAGTCATAAAAGGGAAATTGGTGGGGAGGGAGGAACTAGGGAGGAGAAAGAGGAAATTTTTGAGCCTATGGAATCGGATTATAAAATAAAAATAAAATAAAATTTTAAAATCAGCCAACGGGTCTGGGGACTCAGTAGATTCACAGCTCATTTAGCACTGAAGTCAAAGTGATACATTTGTCCACAATAGCAGCTGGGTTGCATTAAGTAAACCTGCAAAGTGATCCCAGGCCAGGATCCGTCTTAAAACGGAAAGTCAATGCTATGTCAGTATTAAAAAACAAGTAGTAAGAATTTTCTAGGCCAAATACTAAGTATATGTGCATATATCAGTGCAATGGAAGGCAGAAGGGTAAGACAGAAAACAGGAAAACAGGACAGCTGCGGCCATCCAGTTACTGTCTGTGGCTGCCTCTGGGCTCACACAGGCAGAAATGAGTAATTGTGACAAACTCTAAGAACTGCCAGGCCAACTGCTGATCTAGAAATCCTACACCAAAATATAAAAACACAGGAATTTAAACGTGAAATGCCCTTGACCCACTTTGGGAGGAAATGGGGTCAGTAAAAATGGACTCTTTCTGAAAAACGTCATAGTGATGGACACTATGTCAACTTTACAAACCCAGCCAGGAGGGTTCTTACCAGGAAGATAATCTGGCCCAGGTCCCCCATGGGACGAAGGTGCATGATGTCGTACATGTCACACCGGTAGGGTACGATCACCTGGGATCCCATACGTCCTAAAAGGTGGATTGAAACCAAGGGCAGCATGAGCATCGTAGAGGTGCAGTATACAGCGGTGATCTGTAAACACCGAAGCTTTAGTGCGATCACTGAACTGCCATTACACTCCGTACGACATCTTACCCTCTGTCATAACTTGGGCATACTGTAAAAATCACATAAATCGGAGACAAGAGTGATCTGTATTATTGTTAAAATGAAGGGACACAGCTCATGGCTGCTCATGAGGTACTCCCAATAAGTGGCTCTGACACCCAGGGAACGACAGACAGCTACTCAGACTCACCCAGGTGGTTGACGACGTATCGGCCCAAGAACCCTGTGGCCCCAAACACGGTGGCCACAAGCCCGCTGACCGAGGACCGCCCGCCTTGGCCATGAGGTATGAGGGCGTGGTGAAGAAGGCGACGGGCTGGGCCGTGACATACGGAGGTAGCCAGTGCAGTGACAGCAGAACCTTAAAAAAGATCCACAGCACACGAAAAGGGTAAATGCCAGCAAGGAAGTAACTGTGCCTACTGAGTGCTTCTCTCCCACACCTGTGACAGCATCCTGCCCTCTGGACTTGACCAATGTAAGGACCAAGGACAAAAACAAGCAGAGACCACTGCCACACAGAATTCAAAGGACCCGAGTGAATATACAACCACTAGAACGGAAACCTTATGCCTTACAACATGAAATTCACCTAGGGAGGGAAATCATATTTTTCAAGAAACATTAAATAATTACAGGTTAGGACATTATAAAACCCCATAGTGAAAGAAGTCCAGAAAATGAAGTAAAGGAGTGACAAGTCATGTTATCATGGAGAAGGAAGGATTCCTGGACAAAGCGTTTTTGGGAAAAGCTCTGAAAAAGCTAATGCATGTAACATTATGTACTGATTATGTTTGTTGAAAAATCAACATTGTTTTCTAACTGCAACATATAAGTCAACAGTCCAGATTAACATAGTGAACAATGCACTCCTTTTCTAAGTATTTATTTTAAAATTCAATTCATGTTCCATGTAGTATCAACATATTCAGAGATTATAAAGCATTTGTTAAAGCACTTGGAAATGTCTGGTATGCAGCCACTGTGATTATTCCAGAAAGTTATACTGTGTGGATGTAGCGTTTTCGTAACTCACTATTCCCTCTTGTACACAGCACGCTGGAAGTCACTGAACTCTACCCAACTTCTGAAGCCCTGCATTCCCTGAGCCCACCTAACACACTCAAGCTCTCTCTTTCCCACTCTCCCAGACACACTGGAGGTCACTGACTGCTCCCGACGGCGCCTGGTACGGCTCTGATGCCTCTGTGAGTGGACAACGCCCAACCTCTGTCACTGCCAGAGTCCTGCCACACTTAGCCACGTACAATCACTTTGCTGAGTTTCTTCCTTTGGTATTTCGATGATGTGGCAAGCTAGCTTTGCCCCTGGAATTGTTTTAAAAGTATAATAAACACAGTGGAACAGAATGATTAAGAATGTACGCTATGCTCACCAAAGCAAAAACTAAAATGAAACACTTTAGAGTAAACACGGAAATAACTAGAACTCAGAGCCAGCACTGCAGCCCAGCCTGAGATTCTGGCATCCCACGTGAGAGCCAGTTCTAATCCTGCCACTTCACTTCTCACCTAGCTCCCTGCTAATGTGCCTGGGACAGCAGCTGAGGGGGCCCACGTGCTTGGCCCCATGCACCAGAGAGACCTAAGAATTCCCGACTCCTGGGCCTGGGCTGCTGAGACTATTTGGGCAGTCAACTAACAACTGTCAGGTATCTCTTTCTCTCTAAGCTCCTAGCGCTTCAGATGGCTCAGCTCAGGCCACTGCGGCCATTGGGGAGTCAATCTAGTGGATGGAAGATCTCTCTAACTCTCCTTCTCTCTCTGTAATACTGTCTTTCAAATGAAATAAAACTGTAAAAACATAAGTAAATAATACTTATTGCCACTTAATCTGTCACACCATTGCAATAGTAAGAACCAGCAAATGCCTTTGTAAAAAATTCACGGCCACAAATCCATCCACTGCAAGACTTTGCGGCCTTTTGGCACAGCATGCGAAGCCATGGCCTGTGACTCTGGCATGCCATTTGCATGTTAGCTCCTCTCAGCTGCCTCACTTCTGATCCAGCTCTGTGCTGGAGGCCTCAGAAAACCAACAAAGGATGCTCTAGGTGTTTCAATCTCTACCACCCACGTGGGAGACCCGGATGAAATTCATGGCTCCAGACTTCAGCTGGCAGCTCATGGTAGCCATCGGGTGAATGAACCAGCAAATGGAAGCTTTCTGTCTCTCCCTCTCTAACTGTGCCTTTCAAAACATATAAATAATCTTTTGTAAAAGCAGCCAGGACTTGAACTAACGCCCACAAAGGATGCTGGTAAAACAGACAGAAAAGCTTTACCCTCTATGCCACAGCACTAGTCCCAAACACATATATTTTTAAAAGGAGTGTTTCAGGGGCATGGCATGCCACCATCAGCAATGGTGGAATCCCATATGAGCATATGAGCACCAGGCTCGAGTCCAAGCTGCTGCACTTTTGATCCGACTCCCTGCTGATGGGCCTGACAAAGCAGCAGAAGATGGTCCAAGTCTTGGGCCCCTGCACCCCATGAGAGACTAGAAAAATCTCCTGGCTTCAGTCTGGCCCAGTGCTGCCTGCTGCAGCCAGCTCGCACTGGATTAGAGGATGAAAGACCTTTCTCTCGCTGTGTCTCTGCCTTTCAAACACATAAATCTTTCTTAAGGTTTATTTACTTTTATTGGAAGGTCAGATTTACATAGAGGAGATACAGAAAGATCTTCCATCTGCTTGTTCACTCCTTAAGTGGCCACAACGGCCAGAGCTGAGCCGATCTGAGCTTCTTCTGCATCTCCCACATGGGTGCAAGGTCCCAAGGCCTTGGGCCGTCCTCAACTGCTTTCCCAGGCCACAAGCAGAGAGCTGGATGGGAAGTGGAGCCAACTGCGATTAGAACTGATGCCCATATGGGATCCTAGAGCATACAAGGAAAGGACTTCAGCTGCTAGGCTACCGTACCAGGCCTATAAAATAAACCTTAAAACACACAAATGAAGGAAAAAGTACTTTAAAAAATTCATGCAAATGGAATTAAAAGATGCTTAATGCAAAAAAAAAAAAAAAACCCTGAAATACATGCATTTTTAATACATTGTCATGAACTTTTGAAGATCCTTCATACTCATAATTTCAACATATTTTAAAAATGTATTTTTTATTTGAAAGAGGCACAGGGAAAGAAAGAGAGAAAGAGAAACCCCCATCACTGGCTCACTCCCCAAATGGCTTCAGAGGCTAGAGCCTGGCTAGTCCAAAGCCAGGGGCTTCTTCCACGTCTCCCCCCTGGGTGTAGACACAGCCTGTGGGCCAGCCTCTGCTGCTGTCTGAGGTGCGTGAGCAGAGAGCTGCACTTGAAATGGAGCAGCTGGGACTCCAACTGGCACCCATATGGGATGCCAAGTTTAGCCTACAATACCACAGTAGGGGTCCCTTCCTTATATTTTAACCTCTCTTCCAGGAACTTCCTCAAGTATAAGTAAATGACACGCACTATCACCTTCCCAGGGGTTCGTAAGAATCTCGCCCAAAGTGAAAATCAAAAAAACACCCTCCACATCAGAACTCTGTTGGATGCCTTAAAAAAAAATCCAAGTTGTAACCATCTCATCTCAACACTTCTGATTCAGGGGCTGCACAAACGAGCCCCCACTTTTGTTCTTTACAAAAATGCATGAGCAACTGCGTATGGCGCAAGTTTCTAAGGACGTGGTATTCTGAAACGCCAAAGCACAGACAGGTACACGCGGGGAAAGTCAACGGCGGGGGAGTTTGTGGAAGAGGACAGGGTAAAGGAAGAATAGCGAAGTTCTACTCTGTTGCTAAGTTTCTTGCTTTCCCAGCCTCTGGAACAACAAGCTGTTAGGTTTTTAGACTGGAAGAAAAAGACAAATTAACCCGTCAGACAAATTCTAAGGTCTCCATTCTTCTCCCAGCCCAGTTCCGCACCTGACCGGTGGGGATGCTTTTTTTTTACGTATCACTTTTACAATTATCACTGGGTTTCATCCTCTGACGTGTTAACAGACTCGGTTTTGCCTTTTTTTTTTTAATTGCGGCACCGAGAGCCTCAAGTTGAGACCGAAGCCATTCGGTGAACGCGTTCGCCAGCAGCCGCAGACGCCCACCCCTCGCCCCGCACGAGCGTCTCGCACTCCGGTTCTCTAGATGACCGTGTCACCCCGCGTCCCTCCTCTCTCCCTCCAGCCGCTCAAGGTCTCGTGTCCGCCTGCCAAGGGTGCAACCGTGAGCCGGAGACAAGACGCGCAGCCCCAGGCAGCTCCGGCCCTGGAACAATAACGCGCGCTGGATTCGACGAGACGCCTGCCCAGCAGCAAACTCCAGATATCCCTTTTCTCGGACCCTCTGGACAAGACGACCGCTCCCCTCTCTAACACTTACGTGACATTGGCCAAGCCCGGACAACCCTGAGGTGCAGGGCGGCCGCCATCTTCTCCCACAAGCCCCCACGGCCGGCCAGGCAGCCGAGAGCTACGGCTCCTCAGCTGGGTCATACGGCGGCGGGGCCTACTGTCTGCGCATGCGCCTGCCGGAAGTCCCGGGGGCGCGCCGCAGGTTGTGAGAAGAGTGAGACCTTGCGGGGAGGAGGCTGAGGAGAGCCGAGGAAGGGGTCACAAGACCTCTGCAGCGTCTACGAATTCTCAGAAAGTGGTGGAGCAGCAGTTCCAAGTTGCCTGAAAATGCCAAAAGCGAGCCGTTCTGGAAGACCTTGGGAAGCCGGAGGCGGGGACAGAGAGCGGGAAAGTGGGAATGAGGAATGACGGGGCTCTGTCCCAAATTAGCCAATTTTTTTTTTTAAGATGCTTTTTTATTGGAAAGTCAGATATACAGAGAGGAGGAGAGACAGAGAGGAAGACCTTCCGTGCGGAATGCGCCCGCTGGCCGGGAAGCGGGGCAGCCGGGATTAGAGACGGTGCCCCAATGGGCAGTAACTAGCCACTGGGACACTGCGCCAGGCCCCCAAATTAGCAAATGTAGCTCGAGTTCGCAAGCCCCCTCTCTCTTCGCAGACTTTGCATTTGCAGCTTGTGTTTTTTCTAGCTCAAAGCCCTGCATATAGAGGCTTCTCAGCCTCCTCTGCAAAGTGGTGAGCATCCACCCAGCCCAGGGTTGGCTTTGTTCCCTGTGTTTATCTCAACGTCATCACCACTTGACCTGTGAGTCCAGGAATCCTTGAGTCGCGAGCCTCGGGAAGAATCTGAACTTGCTGAAAGCAGGCTGATGCCAATGGCTGTGGGTGCCCGTGCAGCTGGGAAGACTGCACAGCACACTCCAGGGCAGCTGGTGGTTTTGTGTTTTTAACTGTGAATCCCTTTGGAAATCGACAGTATTCTGGATCCTGAGGAGATTCTAGAAAGATCATTTTAAATCTGGCCGGCCTCTTAAGACCTCTGAGTAGAAGACATAAGCCTTGAGCTTGCCAGGAAATAACTTACTTGAGGGGAATCTTTCTAGACTTTGCGGTCTGACCATGTCTAGTATTTTCAGAGTGGGTGTTGCTGAAATAGACAATAGGTCGCTGGTGAGTTGAATTAGTTGTTCTAGACTTGTAAATAACTTATTTCCACTTACCCCAGCCCTACTGTTCATCGAAGTGTCACCCACCAAATTGAATCGGAAGAAGAAAGAAACCCTTTTTGTCAGCTTAGTAATGTTGCGCTTTCACGTTGGCTTCATCATACGTTCGCTCAGTACTTAGAATGTGCTTGATTCTGGGTTCACTGTGAATTTTAACACTGTGCGAGTCCCCCTCTATTGTCAGCAACTTCCTAAACTCTGTATAACATTACCATCCATGTACAGCAGACACTGTTTTGGGTTCTCAGTTCAGATTTCGAGGTATCATGTTAAGTTGCAGCCCCAGTTGTACCATTTGTTACTTTTAACCTAGATAAGCTTTTACAGGTGAGTCACAGGGAAAGTAACTGCTCTGTTACCTCGGGACATTATTGTGACAGTTCCATGATAACACGGATGTGAAGGTGTGTTGTCAGCTAGATGTGCAAGCATGTGCGTTGCCGTCTAAATGTCAGCAAAACCTCAAAATCAAACAGCCCCAAGGGGTCTAAAGATATCAACACACCCAACATCTTGATTTCACTGTAGAGATTTATTTATTATTGTTTAAAAGGCAGAATTACAGAGAGAAGGAGAAACTGAGAACGATAGATCTTCCATCCACTGGTTCACTCCCCAATGGCCGCAACTGCCAGAACTGAGCTGATTTGAAGCCAGAATCCAAGAGCTTCTCTTTGTTCTTCCACATGGGTGCAGGGATCCAAGGCCTTGGGCCGTCCTCCACTGCTTTCCCAGGCCACAGGCAGGGAGCTGGGTGGGAGACAAAGCAGCTGAGACACGAATTGGCACTCATAAGGAATGCTGGCACTTGCAAGTGGAGAATTAGCCTGTTGAGCCACTACACTGACCCCAATGTCTTTATTTTAAACGATGAAGAAATTGAGACCTAATGAAAAAGATCAACAGTTAAATAACTTCATCGAAGGAAGTCTGTGGTAAGCCCATCAACTGGAATCTATTCAATTTAAATTAGAAGTTTCTGCTTTCTAAAGATTGTGTGAGGGTACATGGAAAAGTTCATGGATATTGCACATTTGTAAAAAATCACACGTATTTCAAAAATTCCCACACAGTAGTAAACTTATCTTTTTTTCATAAACATATTGACATATTCTCCTATGTGTTAATCTTATATTTAATGCATACACAGGACCTAAGGTAACATTGCCAAAGAGAATGCACTGTTAAGTTTCTCCGTAGGCCTAGAATTAGTTTTCAGCCAAGCTTCCCTTGGCAAGATTGATCCCAAAGTGGATTGATGTTACTGTGTCTGACAATGATGATACATTTTATTCTAGAGATGGTCACTTCAAGCAAAATATGATGGAATAAATTCTTCTAGTTTTTGTGTTTTACAAAAGGCAAGGTGCTTACAATAAGAATCAAAGTACAAGTGGTTCCTGGGACTTTGCAGAAGAAGCTGATGTCAATCCTCCATATATTTTTTTGATTTTTAATTTTGTGTTATTACCTGAAGCGATCAGGGTTTGTTTTTCCCTAGTCACCCTGCTGTGTTAGATAAAACCTGATGAGAAAATTTTGCTGTTCCAACTCCCCATCTGAAACACTCCAAGGGGAGAATTAGTCAAGACAAACGATGCACAGTCCTTCCACACTGAACATCGGAACTGGCAATGTATCATCATCCCTCCTTTCAGCCATTTGACCACAAGTCAGTTTCTGACACATGTCACTGTTACCGTGGAGACAGTGACATCGTGAGCTGTGATTCTGATGTCACTCCCTGGTCCCAACAAGGGGGAGGTGCATGGAAGGCTCTGGGAGAAAACAAGATCTTGAGCTGAGTAAGAACATCCCAGCATCTTCATTGACTTTAAAAATATATTCTGGAGTCTTCTGTGCTTCACTACTCCAGTGTTACAGAGGTAAGAAGACCCCCTCACACTCACCAAATAGCCCATTTGCTGACCCTCTGTGTTTAGAAAGAATTCAGTGATGAGGGATGGGCGACCTGACCTTGCTTTTCTGCCCAGTAGTTTACAGTTCACCTCGGAGTCTTCTAGAAGCAAATGGGTCCATCAGCAGCCTTGCCTCCAGGCCTACCATCTGCTAGGAAACTGTTGATTGTGGTATGAGCTTGTGCAGATTTCATTGGTCATCCTTTGGTGACATGAGAGTTTAGTCCTTGATTCCCAGTTTTACACTAAAGGAGCAGGCTTGGTTGACTTGTGAATGCTTGCCTAATCCAAGATATTTTTCTTCTTCTTTCTAATGCCCTAAGAGTAATCTCAGGCTGGTATAGCTCTCAGTTCAGTCCTCATCCATGTTCTGCTACTCCTTGTTATTTCTGAAGCTGTGGGTAGACAACGGGACTGGGAAAGGGCAGGAAATGTCTGCCTAGGAGTAGTGTGTGTCTGCATTGGTGCTGATGTTGCTCCAAAGAAAGACACAGTTACTGGGGGAATATGGACTGAAAAGAGAGCCACAGGAAGACTTAACTGTAAGTGGCCTGAAAGGAACACAAACACTTTTCATTTTTACTTACAGCCCATCAAAATTCTGATTTAAGTAACATGTACTAAATTACTACATTATAGAATCCCCTTTAAAAAGGGAGCGATCAAAAGAGTTATAAATACAATAAATGTATTCTCTCCTTTAAAAATATATATTTTTTTACTGGAACAGGAGAGGAAAGGCAAAGATCTTCCATCTGCTGGTTCACTCTTCAAATGCCTT
This sequence comes from Ochotona curzoniae, assembly GCF_017591425.1. Classification (NCBI taxonomy): domain Eukaryota; kingdom Metazoa; phylum Chordata; class Mammalia; order Lagomorpha; family Ochotonidae; genus Ochotona; species Ochotona curzoniae. Next base: position 1,703,079 of record NW_024465654.1, on the reverse strand, counting down.
AGTGGTCTGAGCTGAGCTGATTGGAAGCCAGGAGGCAGGAACTTCTGGGTCTCCCACATTGATGCAGAATCCCAAGGATCCCATATGGGTGCCAGTTCTAATCCCAGCAGCCCTGCTTCACATCCAGCTCCCTGTTTGTGGCCTGGGAAAACAGTAGAGGATGGCCCAAAGATTTGGGACCCTGCACCCACGTGGCAGACCTGGAAGACACTCTGAACTCCTGGCTTCAGAGTGACTCAGCTCCAGTCATTGCAGCTGTTTGGGGGTGAACCATTGGATGGAAGATCTTTCTGTCTCTTCTCCTCTCTGTATATCTGCCTTTCCAATAAAAATAAATAAATCTTTTTTAAAAACAATATGAAGGACACCAAGAGGAATAAGAAAATGCCCCCGTTCTCAGGAAGCCATCTAGTAAAAGAGATGAACTATACACAAGTCATTAAAATACCTGAGAGAGTGCAGTTTGAAACTAAATGTGGTGGAAAGTCTGATGAAGGAGCACTTGCATTCAGTTAGGTATTTTAGGAAATCATTTATTGATGGGAAATTTCAGGATGTGGTTTACAGGCGTAATTGGAAGTGGGCACCGAGTGGAAATACTAAAATGAGCACATAACAGTTTAATAACATCCAGTGAAAAGTCTTGGTGGAGATAGTATAAGTCAGTTAATTGATCTGGAATATACTAATTATGAACTCCCTTCACAGCATAATGATGTGTTTTTCTATTGAAGGCCTGCTATTCAAGTGTTAGTGATCTGTGAAATCAAGGCTGCTTTTCTCCACTGTAGCTGTTGATTCTTTCTATTCAAGCAAATTTGAGACTAGCATAAAAACTTTGCAATGTCCTCCTCCTGGCTAAATAAGTTTCTATATGAGTGATTCAAAAAGTGGAGATGAAGAATATTCATCTAAAAAAAATCATTTACCAGGAAGAACCACTTTTTTGTCATCGGAGAACTTTCAGGATGTAGCAATGTTAGATCCGAATCCTCTCCCTTTGTGAAATGTGAATGTTATTTTGTGCTCATTGTCTGCATGTGCATATGAACATAATGAATAAATGAAAATCATTATGTAATAATAAAAATAACCAAGGTTTAAATGTAAAATTGGTCCCCTTTTATGTGTGTGTGCTTTTCCATTGCAGATTCCTTATATTACATGGCAGCAGGGGTGGGTAAACTTGGGGATTGTGAATTCAACAGCAAGCTAGTTAAAGAGCGTTCTTCCTGTCTCAGAACCTGTCCTCGATAAGAGTAAGTGATCAGAGATTTCCTTGCCTTTTGTGCTTAATGTCTTTCCTCTTTAATTGCAGCACAGAGCCTAACTAAAGCAGTATGTCCTGTTGATTCTGTTGTTTTTCCATTACAGACAATTCATTTGGATGAAATATAAACTAGACATTAAGACATATGTTTCTGGGTCCCACACTATCCGCAATCTAGAACTTACCTCTTAGACTTCCCGTTCTTAGACCAAATAACTACCCCTTCCTTCTCACATAAGCATGAAAATGTTTTCATGTAATACTGAGTTGCTGAGGGCAATACAAGAATTTACTGCATAGACCTTAACCACATCCTTGTTAAAGCCATGAACGTTCAATAAGATCAAAAGGACATTAGGAAGTTCATCTCAGAGAAAAATGTCAAAGGAGAGTGAGTGATCCTCAGATTGGACCTGAGCTGTCTTGCCCGAAGAGTCTTTCCAGACAAGCCCTGGTCCAGAACTCTCAGTTCTGGAGGCACATCAGTAATCACGCAGATTAAGAGAAAAGGGTTTCTACCCAGAGACAAACAGCTCTTTAGAGATCTGACATTTTCCTTTTAATACTGTGTATGACAAAGACAGTACATCTTCATATGTAAGTTTAAGTCATGTGTTTGATCTGTCTTTGATTTATTTTAATTTTTGAATTTTTTTCTTTGAGAGGCAGAGAGAAACAGAGAAACAGAGAGGCATACAGATAGAGCTCCCACGAGCAAATTCACTGCCCAAGTACCTGCAACAGCTCCTGAAGCAAGGAGCCAGCAGTTCAATCCCTGTTTCCCACATACATGGGTGTCAGGGATTCAGCTGTCTGGTTAGCACCTGATGCCTCCCAGGATGTGCATGACTCCTATTTTTCACTCCTCCACAATTCACCTTGCCTCTCTTTTAGGTTCATATCATCTGCCTGCCAGATGAGCCTTCTTCATTTTTTTTTTTTTTTTGTTTTGTTCTTCCAGATGTCAGAGAGGGTGGACTGGTTACAAAGCCAAAATGGAGTATGCAAAGTTGATGTCTATTCACCTGGAGACAATCAAATCCAAGACTGGAAAATGGTAAAGTTCAACCACCAGTTTTTAAACAAACAAACAAACAAAAAAAACCAAACTTATTTTATTGGAAAGTCAGATACACAGAGAGGAGGAGAGACAGAGAGGAAGATCTTCTGTCCATTGATTCACTCCACAAGCAACTGCAACGAGCAGACCCAAGCCAATCTGAAGCCAGGAGCCAGGAGCTTCTTCTGGCTCTCCCACACGGGTGCAGGATCGCAAGGCTTTGGGCTGTCCTCGACTGCTTTCCCAGGCCACAAGCAAGGGAGCTGGGTGGGAAGTGGGGCCGCTGGGACACAAACCAGCGCCCGTATGGGATCCTGGTGCGTACTATGCAAGTAGCCTCTAGCATACTGCGCTGGGCCCAGGTTCAACTTCTTTTTCACACCAGTAGTATGTGGGGATGTCACAGGGTCCCATATTTTATTTTTGAAAGTATGGTTCTTAGGAGAAAAATTAGTTTCTCTATGACAAAGTTTTGTTAAAATGCTTATCATATGTATATTTTTAGACAATAATATGCTGTAATTCATAAAAAGAGCTATAAAAATTTTGTTTTTTCCATCAGATAGAAATCAAAAATGAATGACTGCAAGGCTCACAGGATAGATCTTCTTTTTTTAAAAAAGGATTTATTTATTTTTATTGCAAAGTCAGATATATAGAGAGAATGAAGGAGAAACAGAGAGAAATATCTTCCATCTGATGATTCACTCCCCAAGTGAACACAACGGCTGGAGCTGCGCTCATTTGAAGCCAGGAGCCAGGAGCTCTTCTGGACCTCCCACGCAGGTGCAGGGTCCCAAGGTTTTGGGCCTTCCTCAACTGCTTTCCCAGGCCACAAGCAGGGAGCTGGATGGGAAGTGTGGCTTTCAGGATTAGAACTGGAGCCCATATGGGATTCCCAGTGTGTTCAAGACAAGGACTTTAGCTGCTAGGCCACTGCACTGGGCCCACGAAAGATTTTCTGAAATGTGGGGTTGCCTTAGTTGTCAAAGTGCTAAACTTTCAGTTACATTCTCATTGTGTCTTCATCATTCAACATTTCTTTAGTTAGTACCAGGCCCTGTAAAGTCAGGGTCAAGTCAGAATATAGAAACTGTACCAGTTATTAAGAAAGAAATCATTTGCTGTGTAACTACTGGAAGCATGAAAGAGCTCTCTGGGAGCTCCAGAAATACCAACCAGAGAACAGTTACTAGACTGAGAAAGTTGCAAAGAAAGAAACTCCAGATTCATACAAGTATCCTCTTCCCCCAGCCAAGGTTGTCTTCAGGCTCCACCTGCCACAGGAAGCCCCACAAGGGTTGCCAGAGAGGAGGCCACTGCCTCTTCCCATTGCTGTGCACTGCCCCGCCAATGCCCTCTACTGCCAAAAGAGGAATATTAAGTTATTCTAGTCCATCTTCAATGACTGTAAAAGACAACTAAAACTGCTCCTACTTATTTTTTTATTTGTTTTGTGATTTGTGGGGTGGAGAGGGAGGCAGGTCAATTTCTGTGGTAAACCAAAGAAACAAAAATCCTTTGGTTTTTTGCTCAATGAGAACCACTCCTGAGGAAGCCAGGAACTCAATCTGGGTCTCTGACTTGGGTGGCAAGGAGCTAACCAACCACCTGAGTCATTATCTACTGCCTCCCAAGGTGCACATTAGCCAGAACATGGAGTCAGGTGATGCAGGTCTCTGAAGCCATGTCTTAACCTCTATGCCAAATGTCTGACTCTCCACGAAGACCACTTGTATGTTATGAGAAGCAATATAATGTAATAGCTGAGAGAGTAGGCATTGAAGGTAGGCTGGCCAAACTGGAAATCCTGCTCCACCGACAACATCAGATAAGTAACTCAACCTGGCAGTTCTTCATGTTCTGGTCCACATGAGGATGATATGAGAGCTACCATTCAAGTTTGTTGTGAAAACAGTATTACATGAGATAATGGTCTTAAGATACCAATCTAGAACAGTTCCTGATACATAGTAAGCTGTACAACATATGTAGATGTTGGTGACTCTTTCGTGTGATGATGCAAGCTTAGGGCAGTGATTGGGGGAGAAAGGAGTAGTAAGGTCTGGTAACTGACTTTTGAGGTTGTCCTGAACCTTCCCTATCTTTGTCATAGTCAGAGGAGTCCTTGTCTGCTCTCAAGGAAGTCTCCAAAGATCCCGTGCGAGTGCTCAGCTGGCTCCGTCGAGACTTGGAGAAAAGTACAGCAGGGTTCCAAGATGTTAGGTTCAAGCCTGGAGAATCGGCACTGGCTGAAGGCATGGCCAACGCAGGAGACTCACAAAGAGGTTTCTACATGGATGCCTACAACACCACCAGCAAGGGCATCCCAGGGAAACTGCACTTTGAGGTAACCCACAAAGAGATCCCTTCCCAGGGCCCTGGGGCTCTGCCTGGCAATGGAAAGTCAGTAGATGAAGTCTCCTTCTATGCCAACCGCCTTACAAATCTAGTGATAGCCATGGCCCGCAAAGAGATCAACGAGAAGATTGATGGCTCAGAAAAAAAATGTATTCATCAGTCCCTGTACATGGGGGATGAGCCCACACCCACCAAAAGCCTGAGTAAGGTAGCGTCCGAGCTGGTGAACGAGACCGTGTCTGCGTGTTCCAGGAGCGGTGACTCGGACAAGGCTCCCGGCTCCGGGGACAGAGCCGGATCTTCTAGTCTCCCGAGCTTGAAGAAGAAGTCCACTCTGAAGATCAAGGAGACCACCAGGGAAAGCAAGGGTTCAGATGACAAGCCTGTTTCCAGAAAGTCTTTCTTCTACAAGGAAGTGTTTGAGTCTCGTAATGCAGGGGACGCCCGAGAGGGTGGAAGATTACTTGGTGAGAGAAGGCTGTTCAGGGGGCAGGAGAGGCCTGATGACTTTACCACATCCATCAGTCAAGGGATCATGACCTATGCCAATAGCGTGGTGTCTGACATGATGGTCTCCATCATGAAGACCTTGAGGATCCAGGTGAAAGATACAACCATTGCCACCATCCTGCTGAAGAAGGTCCTGATCAAGCATGCTAAAGAAGTGGTCTCAGATCTCATTGACTCCTTCATGAAGAACCTCCACAACATCACAGGGACCCTCATGACGGACACGGACTTTGTCTCAGCTGTGAAAAGAAGCTTCTTCTGTCACGGAAGCCAGAAGGCCTCAGACATCATGGATGCCATGCTGGGCAAGCTCTACACGGTGATGTTCACTAAGAAATTCCCTGAGAACCTCCAGAAAACTAAAGACAAGCAAGAGAGTTATTCTGTGATGTCCACGAAAGGAATGGGGGACCCTAGACACTGCAATGTCAACTTTGCAATGAGATCTGAAGCCAAGTTGAGAGAAAAGATGTATTCTGCTCCCAAGCCCCAGAAGGAGAAGTCTTGTGCCGAGACTTTGGGTGAGCACATTATCAAAGAGGGACTCTCCATGTGGCATAAAAGTCAACGTAAAGAATGCCCATCTCCAGGCTTTGAGCGTGCAGCATTTTTGGATCCCAGCAAACACTGTAAGCTGACACCAGACATTCCTTTTGAAATCACTCAGGATAACTGCTGCCTCAGTCCTCTGCTGCAACACCCAGAGAATCCTGAAAATTTCATGTGTGAGTCAGACTCCTGGGCCAAAGATCTGATTGTATCTGCTCTACTTCTGATTCAGTACCACCTCGCCCAGGGTGGAAAGATGGATCCCCAGAGCTTCCTTGAAGCTGCGAGCACCACCAATTTTCCCACCAAAAAGTGCCCTGTAGTTCCTGATGAGCCCAGTGTTAAGATCCCTCATGTGGTATGTGACCAAGAACAAGCAGAAAAGAAGGACCTCATGAGTGTTTTCTTCAATTTTATCCGAAACTTACTCAGTGAGACCATCTTCAAGAGTGACAAAAACCCTGAACCCAAGACACCAGAACAGTCAGCTAAGGAAGAAGTCAGGCACTACTGTGAGAGACCTGTCACACCTTCTCCCATCAAAGTTGATGAAAGCTGTGAGACCAGTAGTACCTTTTCTGGCTTGACCAAGGTGGTCGCCAACCAGCCTGATGGCCAAGTGAACGGGCAGATGGTCGAACACTTGATGGACTCCGTGATGAAGTTGTGCCTCATCATTGCCAATTCTTGTGACTCGCCCTTAGCAGAACTGTCCGATGACAAGTCCGGGGATGCCAGCAGGCCGAATTCTGCCTTCCCCGATAATCTATATGAGTGTTTGCCAGTCAAAGGCACAGAGACGGCAGAAGCTCTTCTGCAGAACGCCTACCAAGCCATCCATAATGAATTGAGAGGCATTTCAGGACAGCCCTTCGAAGGATGTGCACCCAAGGTGATAGTCAGTAACCACAACCTCACGGATACCGTTCAGAACAAGCAACTCCAAGCCGTCCTGCAGTGGGTAGCTGCCTCGGAGCTCAACGTGCCGATTTTGTACTTTGCTGGTGATGATGAAGGGATCCAGGAGAAGGTAAGGATGAAAAGTGAGCGGCATAAGGGAAGCATGAGAAAGGGTCCTTTGGGTTTCCTTTCTGAATGGGAAGACAGCCTGAGGAGTGATAGGTAGAACAGGAACAATAGGAAAGTGAGCTTGTGTGTGTCAGCTGAGGTAATGGATAACACAAAATCAGACTTGGCCCCATAGGGGTGTAAGAACAGGGTAAAGGATGAGATAATACGATGCTTTCCTCGGTTTATTGGTGGGAGGCTGTAGAAGAGGAAACTGCAAGAAACGTGGTGACGGAATTAGGAATTAACTTGACTCTGAGCTAGGTAGGCCGGCCTTTCAATATGACAGCATTGCCTAGTGAATGAGATGGAGCTACTGGAAAGTAATCCTGGGGTAAGTGTTGGGTACATGGATGAGAAGCCTGGACCTTACGTCCTTTTTGAGTCCGACGTTACCCTCTTAGTTTGTCGTCCGAACAGTGCTGGGATTGGAAGAGATCCTCCCCACCCCGGTAAGTCTCAAATCAGCTGATACTTAAGACAGGCTGTGAAGCCAACTTGTCAGTGTTGTTACTGTTAAGAATTAGTAAACCTGCCGAGTGGTTGCTCCTACCCGGTGGAATTCCTCACCCCAGGGAAGGTTTGAGTCTGGAAAGCAGGCACACTCCCCCAAGCTGCTGCTGCTCCATGCCATGGCAAGCGGATCTCCCTCTTTATCTGCTCCTGGACAACGACTGCTATTAAATAGTTGAGAGGTGACTGAGGAAGGCAAGATTATGTAGGAAAAAAACTCATCATCATAGAAACCAGCAGATGGGAGAAAGACGCTTTCTCTGTTTTTATAAGTGATATTGGTAACTCTCATTATTGGGTTGATCTGCTGAGTAGAAGGACCCTGGATTATATGCATTCAGATTGGGCTAATGTGATCTTGATTTTAGTCTTAGCAAGAGAATGCTTGCTGCACAAAGGTATCACCAGGGAGATGGTGAAAAGTGTAGAATTCCTCCAGACCTATTCAATGAGTCTCCCTTCTAGCAAAATATCCAGGGGATTTGTGTGTGTGTGTGTGTGTGTGTGTGTGTGTGTGTGTGTGTGTGTGTGCGCGCATTCATGCTGGAGCACAGAACATGTCTTAGATTTACTGCCTTTTTTCTTTAGTTTCAAAATTTCTATTTGGCTGTTATTTGTACCTTTTATTTCTCTGTGTCTTGCTCAGTACTACTCACATGGACTTCAGTTTCTTAGGTGCAAAGTTTTCCTTCTAAAAAGGCTCCTAACAGATGGCTCATTGGCTCTTTGGTCCTTTCTCATCAACTGTCAAGAACAGCAAGCATAAACCCACAACCTTGTTACCTGAGATAGTTTGAGACCTTCATAACCCATGTGAATAGCAGTCTACTATGTTCATGCAATGGTTGCACTGACTAATGTTTCTCCTTTTGTATACTTGGAAACAGTCTTCCTGTTCTAACATTGCAGGATCCTCTGGTCTATCAGGCATGGATGACAGCATCTACATTTGTCCTTGAAATGTTCTCCGTCTCACCCTTGAATCTTAGGGCAATGATGGGGGGTGTTATGGCATCAAGTAAAACACAGAGCCTTAGAATCAGTGGAGTTCAAGAACACCCTTGATACACAACTCAATGGAAGCACAGCCTTGTAGGGAAGAACAAAACAAAACAACAACAAAAACCCAAGAGAATTTAGTCTTAATGAGGAGCCTCATTTTCTGTGTTGTAGACAGCTGGGTGTTAATGTCTCTGCTTTCAAGGTATCCTCGTCAACTTTCTTATGTCAAAGAACCCAGCATACTTAACAGTTAAGGAGATCGTCTCGACAGCTGACTTGTGTCCCTTCTAGAAGCTGCTACATAGCCCATAGTGGTCCTGACCCCTTGATTTTCACCCTGGGCAAGTCCTTTCCGGCTCTTAGTAGGGATGCCCTGGCCCTCCACTCCTGTTTCCTTTCCTTTGCACAGCTGCTTCAGCTCTCGGCGGCCGCTGTGGACAAAGGCCGCAGCGTGGGTGAGGTCCTGCAGTCGGTGCTACGCTATGAGAAGGAGCGACAGCTGGATGAGGCGGTGGGAAACGTCACGCGGCTGCAGCTGCTGGACTGGCTGATGCTGAACCTGTGAGCGGCACCACACACTGCTCCTCCTCTTGCAGTGGTGGGCCCAGTCCTCCCTCCCTCCCTCCTTTCTCCTCACTCCCATCCTTCTCTCCCCACATCCTCTCAGAGGCCTCACATTATCTCCATACCACTCACGTCAGAGACATGTCATCTTATGCTAGTCACTGGATTTTGCAGATTTTCCTGTCCATGCGAGCAAGGACATAAAATTAAAAAATTACAATTCAAGGGCTCCAGGTGTTTGGTTTCCTTGGGATCCAGTGGGACCACAAGGTAAAAAAAAAAAAAAGAAAAAAAATCTCAAGAGTGGAGAAAATGAATCAGATGGCAGAGGCAAACTAGTGCTGGGCCAGTAGCCACTGGCAAAGGGCACTGGGTCAGATGTGTGGCCTGTCCCTATGCCACAGCTTTCAGCCTCTTCCTTTGTACTCCCTGCCCCCAAATGAAATTCTCCCCTTCAAAGAAACCAAAAACGTTCAAGAATTCACTTGAGCCTTTTATAACCACGAGAAGAAGACAGTAGTTCCTAATACCCAATCAAAATCATTCTAATTATGATGCCAAGGACTCGGCTTCCTGGCTTTTCTCTGTCGAGCTCCAAACAACTGTCATTTCCAGCTTTGCCCACGGTTACACAGCAGCCCCTGCAGTGATCCCAAGGCCTGGGTTCTGTCGCTGACGGTTCTGTGGCTTGCTGTCTGTGGGACCCAGACAGGCTACCTGCTGAGACACACCCTTGCGCTAACAGACTGGCTACGGACGCCCAGCACAGCTCTTTGCAGCCTCTGAGCGCTGCTGCTTTCCCCAAGGCATGAGAAAGGACCCCTTTCCAAGATGAGGGTCCACACAGCTCGCTCAGACCAACTGAGGTCTGAGAATTTCTTCATATCCAGCTAAAAACACAGGAATATTGTAGTTTCTTTGACCTGCCCTGGGAAAAGAGAAATTCTGGTTCTAGGGTGTGACTTGGGAGGTAGAGGAGGAAAGTCATGAGACGGGAACCATGAATGAAAGCCTATATATATATATATATATATATGTAGACATTTATAGTAATGTCATAAATCCTAGCTGACATAGGTTGGTAGCCATAGACAAGGACTTTTTTTTTTGCCTTTTATTCAGAGTTTTGTTAATAGCATTGTGCCATAGCATTGAATATTTAAAACTATCCCTTCATCCCACCTCCTCCAAAAAAAAAAATAATAAGGATTGAGTTTCAGTGCAAGGACATCACTCCTCTCCTTAAGGAGATCATGCCAATTGGCCATGTGACTAGAGTTTTCTCTTCCTTTTCAAACAAACCTTTATGCATTTTTAAAAAAGCAACAATTTGGAGTATTGCAGGATACCGCAGGAAGGGAACTGGACACACCCTCAGCAGGAGTCAGACAATGGGTGGTAAAATGTTCGTGTTCTTGGGGGAGGAGCTTTTGCTCTGCTGTCCTGCAGAGGTCACAGCTGCGTCTGACCCGATGACTACCTCTGATTTCCTAGACGCTTCTGCCAGCTGAGGCAGCTGGACTGTGTCTGTGGCATGCTGGCCAGAGTCCTGCAGATCACTTGAATTCTGAATATGCTTAGTGGCTCCGTGTTTTATTTTCTCCGTCTTCTCCTTGTTCCTCTCATCTGCTTGAAAGAGAAAGATGGGGGGAAGAAAAGCATGTGTGCAAATGTAATTGTTATATATTCTGGGTGTCCAGCAAGCTGTAAATCCCCTTGGGGAAGTCATGGTTGAAATGCTATATAAGGGGCATGCATAGCGCAGCAAGCTAAGCTACTGCTTGGGGTGCTAGCATTGCCTGTCAAGTGCCTGTTCAAAGCCAGGTGATCCACTTCCCAGTGAAGCTTCCTGCTAACGCCTCTTGGGAGACAGCAGGTAGCCGCACAGGTGGCAGATCCAGGTGGAATCATGGGCTTCCGCCATCATCCTGGCCCAATCCTTGCTGTTGAGGTCACCTGGACAGTGAACCAGTGGACGGAAGTGGTTCCTCCTCATATTCTGGCTTTCAAGTACGTGAAGATTAAATATTCTTAAAAACTAGTTCACTGTAGAGCACACCTTGTGACTGGGTGTTACTCTAAGCCTCCCTGGAGGGCTAATGAACAGACTGACCTACAGAGAGCAGGTTCTGCCCACGGCCCCTGGGAAGAGCGGTACAACCAGAACCTAATCCCTGACACCAAGGACCTGTATTTAACCACTGGGCTCTCTGCCATATTAAAAGCTTTGCAAGGTGCCATAATCTGTCATTGAGAAAAATTCAAAATGTAAATATAAGACATAAACTTACTACACACAGTGAAAGAGGGGAGAGTAAAGGAATTGAGGACAATGGGAAATGATGAGGTGGGGGAAATAAAACAATAAGCCAAGTTCCCTGAAGTGGAAAATCTCCAAAATAGGATAGAGCTAGAAGAATGATCCCAGGTTAAGCCCAGCACGGTAGCCTAGCAGCTGAAGTCTTCGCCTTACACGCCCAGGATCCCAAGTGGGTGCTAGTTCTAATCCCCGCAGCCCTGCTTCCCATTCAGCTCCCGGCCCAAAGCCTTGGGACTCTGCACCCAAGTAGAATATCCAGAAAAGGCTTCCGAGTTCCTGGCTTCTGATCAGCTCAGCTCTGGCCGTTGCAGCTGCTGGGGAGTGAATCATTGGAGGAGAGATCTTCCTCTCTGTCTCTACTCCTCTCTGTATATCTAACTTTCCTATTAAAAAAGATATTAAAAAAAAAATTCAGGGACGATGGCAGCCTGCAAAGCTTCCAGGAAGGCCTGGCTGCCTGGACTAGGGGTTCTTGGGGGCTGTACCTTTTTTACTGGAGAGTTGAGATCCTTGGACCTTGTCTTTCCTTGTCTCAGAGGGGAAGCAGAAGCTGGATTTCCTCAGGGCCTGGGGCCTGGCTCGTGTTCTGAGGTTTCGTGATTCATGAATCCAAGCGTGTTTGAGAGCCTGGTCGGGGGTCATTCGCAAAGAAGGATCCCACCTGCAGGACCGACAAAGCCCAGGGCGGGGTGAGCGCTGTGCACCGATGCACTGCCTTACTTTGAAGGTTAAAACATTTTTAAACCAAGTAAGTATATTTTCACTCAAATTCAAAGCAATTTCAAAACAATCACAGACAAGAGACTATGACATACATCTGAAAGGTTCCTAGGAAAAAACTATCAGAAATACTCTTTTCAGAAAATAAAAATTTAAGACAAGATGGGGAGTACATTAGCATCTCAATCTTACAGAATTCCTAGGAATTCTAAGATTGCAAAACTCCCTTCTAAGAAATGATTACAATGAAATATAGAGTGTGATAGACTGAGAAGATAAAAACGAGGAGGTACCTCGGTTCAACTCCCTCTCACTACAGGATTTGGGCCTCAAAATAAACCACAAGGGAAAGTACAGAATCCCAGGATGTTACAAGAGGTCCCAGGTATAATTCAGGCAAACTTTTAATACAGTAATAACATTTCTTTTTAGCATCGTGATGCTAACTCACAGAAGCACCTGTTCTGTTTTCCCAAATTCCAACTCTTTAAAAAAGTCTTCCATTTTTTGGTGAGTCAAAACTGGCTTATTTCCTGGTAAGTTTGAATAGGTCCTAAGCCTACCCATTGGCACTATACAGAATCAAATAACTAATCCTTCATGCCAGAGTCCTTCAATTATCTGAAAACATTTCTCGGACCATTGATCACGTACTATGGTTTCCACCAGCTGATCACCTTCCGAGAAGGGAAATGTCAGCAGTTGTCTGCTGCACTGGGACTAGCTTCTAATGGTAGAGAGAGGGCATTAACATCCCACACTCCCTCAGGCCTTAAATGACTCCAGCTCCCATTCCGCCGCCAAGTCAACTGCTAGTAGGCAGCATCTCCCCTCTCTTGCGCTATAGAGTTGGCCTACAAAATCTAGACACAAGGCTTTCATTTATCCTTATCATCAGATTTGACTCAAAACTGCTTTCATGCCCAAGGTCTGCTAACCAGCAAAATGTAGATAAGGAAGCAGGTCACATCAGTTTGGCTGCCTCTTCCAAGCTGTGAGAGAGATCTTTGCAGTAATCATCTTTCTTGGTAGGGAGCTATGTTCCAGATGGTTCTGAATATCTCGTCTCTTGAACCAGTTTCTGTCCTTTGGGAAGTAGAGCTTCAGTAAGAGGCCGAGGCAGGGTCGGGGTAAAGGTAGGGTACAGGATCCCTGATTGTTCGAGTGAGTGTGCAACATGCCCCTCTTTGGTGGCAACTTTGCAAACCAGATAGCTTCCTTCCATCAATTCTGGAGTGCACAAATGCCAGGAGAGCGGTTTACTACCACTGCTGCAGCCCCACTATAACACAGAGTAAAAAGATAGTCTTGTAAAAATACTAAACAGTCACAGAACTGACAAAGCTCAGGAGTCCCTGCGAGGAACCCACTTCTATCATGTTACAGAAAAGGAGACTGAACTGAAAGAGAAATGACTTGCCAAGGACTATACAGCTAATTGACCTGCCACTCGGTGGACACAAACTTGTAAAACTTCTTTAACAGTAGTAAAACAGTAATACAAGCCAGCATTTTCCAAATACCTTCTATACTGGGCATTATTCTGGGCACTCTATATGCCAGATCCTTTTTTTTCTCCTTCACTAAGGCATGACTTCACTAACGCATAGGACCTAACCAGTAAAGATTTGACATTAGGCACAGGACCCAATTTGCAAAGACATAATACACAATTGATTAGATGCAAAACAGTGTGTAAAAAGCTGTACACAACAAATGGTTTACAGCCTACTCTCCTCTCTAATTCCCCAATGCAAGAGTGGAACACAAAATCCTTGGCTGGGGGGAGGGTGGGAAGGTTGGGAAGAAACAGAACAAGCTCCAAATCCACTTGACACTGGGTGTGTGTGTGAGAAGGGTGACGAGGCACGCTGAAGACACTGGCTTCGGATCTCAGAACAGAAGGCATCTAGGATTTGCCCACGATGCCACTGAGCCCATGCAGCTTGAGGCCAGAAAGATGGCACACTTCCCCCACACACTGTGGGATCCAGGACAAGTTACCTAATCCATTTGCATTTTGGCAAAATGAAGATCATCTGCTGTGACAAGCACACAGGAAGAGAGCCGTGTGGGGAGACAGCAGCTGTGACAGCAGTTGGGTGACTTGAAATACTCTGTTATCAGGATTTATCGTCTACACTTTTCTGAAGTTTCTTCCAGCCTCAGACTTCCACAGGCAGAGGTGTGAGAGACTTCAGTGTTTAACCGGAAAGCCAGAGGCAAAGAGAGGCCAACAAACTCACACTAAACACTTTCTGAGAAAGTCCAGGAAGCTGGCGTCGTAGGTTTTCAGCACCACCGTGAGATCCTTGGAATCTGGATATCTTTTCTTCCCTCTGTTGTTGGCTATGGTTCTAGGAAACCCTTGGGAATCTTGAGAGAGACAACATTTTGTGTTTAGTTCCAGGCAGAGGTAATCCGTGGTCACATCCCAGCTGCCCCCTGGAGTTGGAGTGGCTTTACAGTGTTTAGGCATTCTGCCTCCCTCGCCTGCTCCTGCAGGCATTCCCACCCCCAGTCTATGGTACACACACACGCAGAGTCTCAGTCTGAAATGACCATATGCAGACTAATCAGTATATATGACAAACTAGGAGACACTTCTCCCCTGTAATTCATTACGCTCTCTCTATCCATCCCATTACCTCTCCCCAGATAAAACCATTTATATTGTTTCACATTAATCCAGGTAACAAAATAGATCTGAAGCGACAGAAACACTCAGCCTTGAACAAAAAGGATAATGTCCATTTTCAGATTGTCTTTGAGTTTGCCCTTTCTTTTCTCCTCTAGTCCAATAAAGTAAGAACTGGAGACCCCCACGGTGTAGAATAAAAGAGTTATTTGGGGGGAATGACTTTCTTCATATTCCCAACTGAAGTCCCTATCTTCAATTTCCTGTTGAGATGCAATGAAGGATTTGGTGCAAAAAAAGTTGAGCTATTGATTTTTCCTCAGGCTAGGCTTTCTCACCACCAATTCCTTCAAAATTCAAAAGGCTGAATTGAAGTCGTGAGTGGGGAAAGCACATGGAGGATCAACAGAGCAGTCGCATTGCTCTGTGATAAGTTATCCTGAAAAGTCAGCCGGTTCCTATGCTTCCCATCTTACACTCCTGCTTGAAATCTTCGTGTGCAGGCATGGCTTTAAGGCAACCTGGACACTGCCCTGCCCAGAAGCAAGGTCTTCAAAGCCCCACCCATGATTACAGGGTGATTTTAAAAGATTCAACCATTAGATTGGCATGGGATGGCTCATCAGGGTGCATGACAGCCTTAGCAAGAAAATAGAATCGTGGAGTCGGTGGGCCTTCAACGTTTAGTTTCAGGATCATGGGAGGTCCAAGGACTCCTGAGAGTGGGACTAGGGGAGCTTGCAGCTGTGGCATGACTTCAGGCTGTGGCTTTTTACCAAATTAGACCAAGTCATCTACAGCTTAACTCCCTACCCCACAGGACGTTCCTGGAAGATCCTCATAAGGGATGTTACTGATCCTTGTATTCATGGAGAAGTGGAAAGAGATGACAGAATTTGCCTCTGAGAGCTCCCTTGTTGGAGATAAGAAGTAATGGAGTTAGGAATGACTGGGGTTGCTCGATGTGTCTGTGAGCTAAGCTGACAACAGCTGCCGCTCAGCAGTATTGTTCCAGGTGATCAAGAGTTGCCATCTGTGGAGTCCCCTTCTTCATGTCTGCTTTTGCTCCACCTGACCACTGGCCCCTTTTCTATCCAGAGATCCCTCAGCTTCTTGTAGTTCTCCAAAGGGATTTAAGCCTGGGACTTACTTTATCTATTGCTTCGGGAAGTTATAATGAGAGGGGCAGCAGGAGGCTATAAATGAGGCCTAATTCCAGCAATTAAACAGGTAGCCTGATTATTATCCACTGGCCACAACACATCTAAGCAAAACTATCCTCATTAGCCATTGCTTACATGTTTTACAGCAGGGAGGCAAGGAACCTGGGAGTAAAGGTCTGGGGTGAAAGATGGGTGCTCTGTTAATGACAGCATGTAACAATGGAATCTTTCTATAGGGGAAATGGGGGAAGGGGTAGAAACATAGGGAAGGAGGAGCGGAGATCCCAGAGCCTATAGAACTATCATAAAATAATAAACAAATTTTTTTTTAAAAAAAGGAATTTTCCACTGCTCTTGAAAGCAAGCTTCTGCTCTTGCTTTTTTTGCACAGGGCAAAGTGCGGGAGGGCAAGGTGCTTGGGGAAGGGGAGCAACTTCCTAATGCTTGCTGATGAATTGTCTGGGCATGAGGTTGCCCACGGCTTGCTCTGTGCGTTTTCATTGTTCATTGTTGGGTCCTCATTTCCGATGCGATCCCAGCCCCCCATCCCAACTGCACCCCATCTCTGCCATGCCTATTTGGTGTCATTTCTCAACATATTTATTATTATGACGTTTCTTGGAGGAGCTCCTAATGATCGCTTGTTTTGGTGTGGAGTGGTGACTACCCAGGAATAGGGGAATGTCCTGAAGGCTTATGATTCCCCCACTGGACACAACAGGAAAGAGAATTAGATCTTGGAACTCACCAAAGAACGTCTGTCTCCTGGAAGCCGTCTGGATAAAGCTGGTTGGCGGCAGGCCCAGCACCTTCAACAAGCACAGAAAGCTGCTTCACTCTCTGTGGAGTCACTGATTCAAAGGCTGTTAGAGCTAGGCGGCACCTTGGCCAGACTTCGCCTCCCGGCTAGGGGAGTAACAACAGCTCATGGATGTTTCTCAGAATCACTCATTTCTAACCTTGGAAGCTACCTGCTTTGAACTCTCATTTTACAGCCCAAGGTGGGGCAGTAACTTGCCAAAGAGACACATCCAGGGCTAGACCCCAGGCTTGCTGGTTCTTGGATTAGTGTTCAATCCAATGCAGCTACTGTGGAAAGGCTACGTGTACCTAAATTCCTTTGATCTTTTATTGTTCGTTTCATCCATAAGTGAAATTACTCAGAGCAGGTGATTTTCAAGGGTATGCTTGTCTCTTGTCACAATCCGGATAACAGAAATGTCTCATATACAAAGATAAATGCTGGGCAACTTCAAAAAGCTAACAGAAAAGTTTAATTAATACGACAAGCTCATTTTGGTGCGAAGAATGTCAAAATCATGCACAGAATTCTCACAATGTATACTTCATATGATCTTTTTGAAGATTCCTTATATACATGGATTTCCACAATGTTTGCACCAAACTAGGTATGTTTTCATTTCATTTTTCACAAATATTGCAAAATAGTCTCTTACATACAAAAAGACTTTCTGCTGTCAAAATATCTTTCTTTACTGGGCAAACTGTAAAGCGTAACATTTGCAACAGCAAGTTGTTTAACTGAACGGCAAGAGTTACCAGTCAAGGCCATCTGATGCATCATTTCATAGCAGAGTTGATACTCATAAAGATTGTGAATAGTCAATGACTGAACAATACATTTATAAAGAAGATAATTTCCAGTTATTTGTTTTCAAAAAGATCATGTTGTCAGCTGACAGGTCATACAAGAATTTTTGATGATGTAATCCTTTGGTTGTTTACATGGAACTCAAAAGGAGTGACAGAATTAGGGGACCCCCTGAGTAGGTCTCTTTCCAGGGTTCCCATCTGTGTGGCTGACTGACTGCAATGGCTTACTCCTACGGCTGTTGATTCCCACCAGAAGTAGTGTTCACCTGTTGGTACAGGAATCAGGTGGAAAAAGAGAAAAGCTGGCCTACCTTTTTTTTTTTTCCACTCAATAAACTTTCATATTTTATGTTTGGTAAGTTTTTTGTTTTTACCAAGAGTTGCACATTACTTGTATTTTAATCATTCACCAGAAGCAAATATTTCACACGTGGAGTGTACGGTGATGTGAAAATGTTTATGTTTCAGTAATACGTAGACTTCAAAATATAAATGAAACTGGAAGAATGCCACATGGAATAAGTCGAATAGAAATGAAAGTTAGGTCGAGGACAAAAAAGAAAAAGAAAGGTCCAACTCTTAAAGGAGAGTTTGTTCACATACTTCTGAGTTTTTCTATCAGCTTCTGCCACACCCCCACACACATACTTTTTCTTGTGAAATACATATATAACAGCTTGAATTTAAAATGTCATTATTTAGATGATGATGGTGCAACTGACATTCGTTGCGGTTACTTAAGTTCTCAGTGAAAATATTACAGGCCAACTCAATAATGTACCAGAGAGCACAGTCAACCCAGACCAGCCCTCGGCAGGTGTGTGCTGAAGCCAACCCTTGAGGGACGCCATGGTGCAGACCTCACCATGCTAGTGGCCAGCCCACCTCCTCACCTCCATGATGCAGGCCAGCTGCTCCACTTCATCCTCCCCGGCAAACAGAGGGTAACCGGTGTACAGCTCCGCCATGATGCAGCCCAGGCTCCACATGTCGATGGCCATGTTGTAGGGCAGGCCCAAGATCACTTCTGGCGACCGGTAGAACCGGCTTTGAATATAGGTATAGACTGAGAGAGTTAAGAGGGAGAAAAACTCACATGGAAAAAAAAATCTCCTTTCCCAGAACATTCTTCTCTAGTCTCATGGATAGCTTCATGGTGGAGGGTGACCGAGAACTTAGATTGCAGCCCAGTTTTATCCTATGAGCTTTTAGAGAGACTTGTGACCTCAGGTCAGAATTCACGAGTCACATGGGAGATGTCACATCCAACCATCCTAGCAATTTGATTACTCAGTGATGTTATTCCCACTTAACAGGAGTTCCAAAGGAGCACCCATTTCAGAGATGCGAAACTAAGTCGGCCAAGTTAAATTAACACGCTATTGAATGACTCTTGTGTCATAAGTCACACAATTGCATCGTTTGCTTCAAGAAAGTCTTTTCTTTTTCATTTCTTCAATGACACATTCAGTAGCAGGTCATTTAACCTCATGTTGTAAGTTTTCTATTTTTCTCTCTGTTGTTGATTTTGTTTCATGGCTTGTTGTTTAAAGGGATGTCTAGTAACTGTGTAGTATAGACTATCACATAAAGATGTGAAGATATAGTGCAGTGTACATCACTACTTCCAAATCAAAGATGGACGCTTAATGAAACTGCTGAACGTATCTTGAGAATAGGATGCTCGACTCTGTCATTGCCCATGCCTACAATGTCAGGATACACTTAAATAGCAGAAAAATGGACTTATGACTGACTGTGGAGAACTATGATATTGTAATGACATGGGGAAAATTAGTGAGGAAGGGGAAATGGAAATCCCAGAGCCTAGGGAACTGTATAATGAAATAATAAAATAAATTAATTAATAAAAAAATAAGAAATAAAACAGAATGTACCCCAGCCTCAGGGAAAATCATATGTAGTGGTCTGCCCTTGGAGTGCATGCATCAGGACTAGGTCTCCTCAGCTGCTGATACCTGTGCAGTAGACAGCATGTCCATATGCACATGGGGGACATGACGGTCAGCTCATCTAGACCAGCAGCAGATGTCAAGCTCCTCATCAGAGGATGAAAAGCAGAACAGGTTGGACAACTCTCCTGGCCGAGCTTTGCAGCAAGTGTCTGGGTCGGTGCATACACTGAGGTGGACCTGGTCAACCAATATTCTTTGGAAAGATTTTCTCAACTCTGGAGCAACAAAACCACCAATTAACACCTCAGAAGACTCTTCCCTACATAGGATCTTGGGGCATCATCAAAGGACTGTCACCCATCCCTGGGAGCTGAGCCAATCTGAGGCCAGGAGCCCGGAGCTTCTTCCAGGTCTCCCACATGGGTACAGGGTCCCAAGGCCCTAGGCCGTCCTCAACTGCTTTCCCAGGCCACAAGCGGGGAGCTAGATGGGAAGCGGGACTGCTGAGGTTAGAACTGGCATCTATATGGGATCCCAGTGCGTGCAAGGTGAGGACATCAACAACTAGGCTATTGTGTTGGGCTCTAGAACTATGAATTTAATGGGATTTATGTAGCATTTAATGATTCCAAATGCTTTATATACAAAAATGCTTTCAGTCCCAACAATAACCCTGAGTTGTCGTAGTTGTAGCAGGTACTATCATTGTCTCCATCTTGTAGATGAGGAACCTGGGGAGACAGGGGGTCTACGTGACAAAGCCAAAACTTATTTTTATTTATTTATTTTTAGAAGTGCATTTCTTTTTTAAATTAAGATTTGCTTAATTTTTATTGCAAAGTCAGATATACAGAGAGCAGAAGAGACAGAGAGAAAGATCTTCCGTCCAATGATTCACTCCCCAAATGATCGCCACGGCCGGAGCTGAGCTGATCCAAAGCCAGGAGCCTGGGAATTCTTCTAGGTCTCGCACATGGGTGCAGGGTCCCAAAGCTTTGGGCCATGCTCGACTGTTTTCCCAGGCAATAAGCAGGGAGCTGGATGGGAAGCAGGGCTGCCAGGATTAGAACGGGCGCCCATATGGGATATCCTGGCACTTTCAAGATGAGGACTTTAGACACTAAGCCACCACACTGGGCCCAAAAGCCAAAATTTAAAATCAGACAATCTAATGCTAGTGGCCACATCCTATACAGAAAGTAAGTCAGGGGCCAGCATAGTGATTCAATGGGCTAATCCTCCACCTGTGGTGCCGGCATCCCATATGAGCGCTGGTTCTAGTCCTGGCTTCTCTACTTCTTATCCAGCTCCATGTTTATTTCCTGGGAAAACAGCAGAGGATGTTTCAAGTCCTCGGGTCCCTACACCCACGTGGGAGACCCCAAAGAAGCTCCTGGTTCCCAGCTTCAGATTACCTCCATTCAGGGCTGTTGAGACCATTTGGGGAATGAGCCAGCAGATGGAAGACCCTCTCTGTTATTCCTTCTCTCTCTAAGTCTGCTTTTCAAATAAAAACTAAATATTTAAAAAGGTAAACTCTCACTATTTAAGATCAAAAGGGAATTCAGAAAACTCATAGAGAAGCATAGTGTTCAGATCTGAGTATCTTAGGACTCAGAACGAATGCTGTCTAGCAGGTTACACAGCTTCCAGAACCTGAGAAAAATAAACACCGCAGTTCTCTGTGGGGGGCAATGTTTTCTAGCTGGGATTTCTCATAGGATCCACACACAAAAGAAAAAAGTGACACATCCTCAAACGCGATTTTGCACTGTGCTTGGAAACATCTATCTGGTCCTTCTAAAAGCTTAGAGAGGCTGCTGTGATTATTTTATTTGAAGGACAGAGTTACAGAGAGAGAGAAGCCAGTCCCAAAAGGACAAATATTGAATATTTTCTCTGCTATGTGGCAGTGAACTTAGAAATGCACACACACAAAAATACAGCAATGAAATGAAATGATCACTTTGGAGTCTGATTGCTGGATTTAGTTCCTGTTTCTACGCCTGTGGAAATGTGGTCTTGTGGTCCTCATCCACCAGGGCTACTCGCTGAATTCTAGCTGGCAAAGCCTATAAAGCCTGCTAAATCTGGGTGTGGGTGTTGTGGTGTAGCAGATAAGTCAGCATTGGGAATGCCCACATCCCACAGCCTCACACTGCAATACCTGGCTTGAGTCACAGATGCTCCACTTCTGATCTCGCTTCCTACTAACACACATCTTGGGAAGCATCAGGTGATGGTTCAAGTACCGGGATCACTGCCACCCACCGAAGACATGCAAATGAAGTCCCAAGGTCCTGGAAATCCTGGCCCAGCCCCAGGGCATTTTCAGAGTGAACCAGTGGACAGATTCTCTGTCTCTTTCCCCATCCTCTCTCTCACATTAATGAACAAATTTAAAAATCTTAAAAGTCTGGTAAGGCCAAAGCAGTCAAACTTTAGAATGGTTTTACTTTCTACAGCCCAAACTCCCACATATTTGGACATTGAACATCTGGAATGCGACCCTGAAAACTAGGATTTGTCAGAGTCCTTGAATGATTCTGATACACATCTAGTTGGTTTCTAGGACCCAGTGTTCTTAGATAATTCAAAACCCACACACTAGGAGAGCTTCCGAGCTGTTTGAACCCAACCTTCTGTTTATAGATGAATAAACCTGAGTTTAAACAAATGAAGTATTGTGTTCAAAAATCACACACTCTTGCTGAGCATAGAAACCAGGTGACCTCAGGTGTGAAGGGAAGACTCAGACCGAGGCACTGGCATAGGGCCTACCTTTCTGGTGTTCGTAACAGCTCGATCCAAAGTCAATAACTTTGACGGAGACTTGGCCCCTTTGATAGAGCACTATATTTTCCTAGAAACAAGATAAGACATTCATCAAGTTTGGATTAGGTTGCTCTAACTCTATTTACCCAAATTCTGTCCATCCTTCAGAGCCCAGTTCAAACATGGCCACTTCCAAAGATCTTCCCCATCTTCTCTACATCTCATGATCTTCCCCTTCCTCTGACACCCAACTGACACATAATCTGTACCCCTGACTGGGACCCAGTCAGCACTGATTTGCTGCATTTCTTTAGCAGTTGCGTAATTCCTGAAGACAGTGGCTTTAGCTTTGACATCTGGTTCTGCATCTTACTCTTATAAGGACAGACGAATGCCACTGCCTAGATTTCTTTAATGCTTCCATTATCTGCCCTCATTAGCATACTGCTAGGACAGCAGAAGACTCCTCATGTCTCAAAGGCAACCATTCCTGGGCTGATTATGGGTAAATGTGAAACCAAGTGTTTCAGTATCGTCGTGGATAAGAAGGCAATATTCTGCCTGTGCTCTCATGTACTCAAGGATCTCAAAGTCAAACAAGCAGTTTCAACTTCCTGCTAATGTCTTCGGAAAAGCAGTCAAAGATAGTCCAAGTTCTTGGGTCCCTGCTACTCCCACGAGAGATACAAGGAAGCTCCTGGCTCCTGGCTTTGGCCTGGCCCAGCCGCAGCCTCAGCCACTGCAGCCATTTGGAGAATGAACCAGCACAGGAGAGATCTCTTTCTCTTTCCTTCCTTCTCCCTGCGACTCTCTCATAAACATACATCAATCTTGGAGAACAGACCAAATGCCCACACCTCCACGAACTCCCTTAATACGTGTTTGCTTATCATTGTTATTACTGAGTATTGTGTGAGATCCAGGGGCCGTGAGAGTGACCTTGGGGGAGCTCGTGGTGGTGCCATGGGAGAGGCAGATAAGGAAGCAAGGGAGTGGGCCTGTAGGGACAGCTGTGGGAGGGACACACACACTTGGAGAACAGACCTTGGTCTGCGTGGGGTTTGCGGCAGAGGGCTCTGGTGAGGAGTTAGACAAAAAGGAGAACCCAAGGACCCAGCAAGCACTAAGGGCTGTTGGTGACTGTCAATTTTCTCACAGAAAACAAAAGGCAGTCAAGAAAACAGGTTGCTAGACTTCCGTAACCCTTCTGGAGGCCAACCTTCAGGCCTTGCTACCCCTGTCTCCATGACAGCCCTGCTCTCTTCTGTTGCTCAGGATTTGGGCCTGTGGCTTCCCTGCAGCCCACTGGACTGACAGAACCCATCTGTAGGACTGCGTGGCTTCCAGTCTGGATCTCAGCCATGCTGCCTGCTCCAGCCACCGCCAGCGAATGGAGGGAATGTGTTCCCGCGGTGGGATGGAGATTGTACTCACAGGTTTGAGGTCACAGTGGATGATTTTCTCTACATAAAGCATCTGTAAGCACTTCAAAAGGGAGAGGGTGAAGCGCCGAACTATCGACAGACTGAAACCTTGAAAGCTGTTGTTCTTCATCAACTCATACAAGTTGATTCTGGGGAAAAGAGAGAGAAGCTGATGCTACAGGTGTCCAAAGGATCGGACTGAGTTCGCACCTGCCACCTGCTCTCCCTCGAGAGTCAACTCAACAGGAAGATAGGCCTTTTATGTCCTGTTTACTCAGTGTTCCTGATTCATGGCAGGCCCAGGATGAAGCTCAACAGGGCTGGCCTCTCAGATGTCCCCTTATGTAACAAGCACAGGGCTATGCTTGTGGGCCAAGAGGTTGGAGCAGACTTCTGTCATATTAGCCATTCTTCGGGCCTCTGGCACAAATCTAGGAAGCCTATAAATGTCACTTGATCCAGCAGCACCCCCTACCCCCATCCCAGATAATAAGGCCATGTGGACAAGGAGCAAGACAGTGGAAAGATGGGATGGAGACAAGATGCAGAGCTCCTGCCCCAACATAAGCAGGCACAGCTGCTGGATCCTGTTCTAGCATGGCTGTCCAGGAAAGGGTGCTTGCTCATTCCAGAGAACCAGCTCTCCAGGGTGGCTGGAGTCTGAGATATTATAAAGAGACCTCTGCCTTGCAATTGTTGCATGCTAATGGAAGACACAGGAGAAAAAGAAAGCCTTATTTTGAGCTGTCAGTTTGGGATATGCAAGAAATAACAGAACCCAGAAATGATCCTGTGTGTTGTATCCTGCTGGCTCCTCCCAGCCTTCCATTTTCTATGATGAATTGACCTCCAGGGTTTAGCGAGGGATGCACTGGAGAAATGATTCCATTCTGACCTGTAACCCCGGGGAGGCTCATCAGCCTGTTTGGAATTTAGTTTCTTGTCCCCATATCTGGACCTCTCAGAATTCATTTAAGTACCATGAGAACCATCTGGACACTGTGATGAAGGGCCTAGGAGGGCAACCTGGGTTATCCAGTTTGTCAGCAAGAAGATAATTCACCTTTTCCCACTGGAGAATCAACCACACTTTTGTAAGCAACAGAAATGGTGAGATGCCAGCTTTCCCTTGGCTAGGTAATCTCACCATCAGCAATGCCATCGCGAGAGCTCAGTGAATCCAGTAACACTGGCGTCTGAGAGCTCACCCACCATTCTTCTCCTTGGCTAAATGCACTCTGGCTTTTGGGTTTTATTTAAATTGCAGCGGGCAACCCTTTCAGAGAGAAGTCATCAAATTAGCATGCCTCCACAGTTAGTGTTAACTTTTCAGCTTCAATATTCAGTCAGACCAGGCCATCTAATTATCAGCGTTCTACCCTTTTACTAAAAATACCTGCAGTTGTCCTTATTTGGTGAGGCTCAAAACCCTTTTTCTGAATACCTAGCTGCATTTTTCTTAGGGTTTAAAGCTCTGCTCTGGGTGCAGTGCTAGTCATCAGAAAATCACAGAGCTTGAAGAATTTAATGATTGTCTTATCCAGATTCTTCAGTTGGGAAGCCAATGGCAGACAAATAAAGTGTTTTCCCACATATTTCAGTTAAGCTGTTGGGAGCCCAGAACTTGTTCTGGCTGTTTCATCGAGTCAGCATCCAGCCCAGGGAAGCACATCGAAGGCCATTATACCCAGGACAGGCAGACAGAAGGACCAGGTGAGACAGCAACTTTTTTGGTCCCAGCATCCTTACTTCTAGAATTTCTGGATCGGTGAGCAGCTCCTGTGTCCACTCTAACTCATTACCAATGCTAGTCACACCCAGGAAAATCCAGTATCCTGACCTCTAAGTTTCCCATCTGTCACTTAAGTAACTTCTCAAATGGAAGCAAATTATTAAACATAGCAGCTGACCCCAAGAGTTCAAAGGTGATGCAGAGGTGATTGCGGAAGTAGAAAAAGTCCTTCATGTGCACCACGTTGTAGGTGTTGTCTTTGTCCTTCTTTCTGAGAGCTTCCAGGATCTTCAGCTCCACCAGGGCCTGGTGGTGGAATCTTAGGCAATGGCAGAGGGGGTGGGAGAGGGAAAAAAAGACATGGAGACAGAAAATACAGGTATCAAGTTATGCCTTAGCTCTGAGCCCGGGTCCTTAGTTCTTCCCTGAGATCCCAATAAGATGGTCTAGGGTAACAGAAAGCATCACAAACTCGCCACTTTCTCATTTACTCTTTGACCCTTCTTGGAAGCATCCAGGCAGAGGCAGTGAAAGATGAAAGGGAAGAGAAAGACCAGAGGAAAAGGGTGCCCATATGCAGGGTCCCCGCATCTTTGACCTACACTGTCCACCGAGCCCACACCTTTTCTTGTTCCTGATGATTTTCAGGGCCACCAACTCATTGTTTTTGTGATCCATGCACTTGGCCACCTGCCCAAAGGACCCTTTCCCGATCATCTCCAGGACCTCATAGCGATAAGCGATGTGGTCGTGTAGGACCTGTGGAAGCCAGGCCAGGTGTGAGGAGCAGAGTTCCAGGACCTGGGGAGTCCCTGACTCAGGGGACCCATCCCCAGCTGGCTCATGGCTCATGCCTGTGGGGAGTTTTCTGAACCACAATGGACACTGTACCACCCTCACCCTCACCTCACTGTTGCTGCAATGATTCGGCTATTGCCTGGCCCCAGACTACCCACAGGCTTGTCCATGGCCAAGGATGCAAAGCACTTCACATGGCATTCAGTAAACTTGGATTCAAGTTGTATTCCTCTAGTTTTCTCCATATCTTAGGACCTACAGTGTAAGAGGATTGAACAAAAAAGCTCTGAAGGTATCTTCCTGTTAGGAAATTCCATGATTGTTAAAGTTGAATAGAGTTCCAATTGAGGGGAAGCAGGGAAGCTTTTTTTTTAAAGTACAGTAAGAGAGATCTTCCATCTGCTGATTCATTTCCCCAAATGTCCACACAAATCACAGCTGGACCAGGCCCAAGGCCATGAGCCAGGAGTTCCATCTGGGTGTCCCAAATGGGTAGCATGGGCCCAAGCAGTTGGGTCATCTCCTGCTGCCCTCCCAGGCACATTATTGGGGAGCTAAACGAGAAGTGGAGGAACTGGGTCTTGAACTGGCACCTACACAGAATGACAGTGTCTCTGGTAGCAGCTTACCCTGCTATACCACAGGGCAGGCCTTGGAGTTCTATTTCTGACCTTTGATGTGTCACCAAATCAAGACACTTTATGTCTGCTTTGCTGCTTCTTGATCAGATTTGGTTGTCGCTTAAGCTCAATCAGATTTAGCCCTATCCCAGAGACAGTAATTCAATTTTTTTTTTTTGACATTTCTTGGTTAAAAAGGAAAATATTTTCCAAGAGCCAGAATCACCCATTTCTCTCCTAGGGAACAGGCGATTGATTAGTCAAAAATTTTTCACAGGTCATTTTTGATCAAAAACAAGGTGGCTTCAGATGAGCCATTTAGTCCCCATGGGTGGCCAGAGCGCTCATCTGAAAACTAAAGAATCTGGATAAGACAATCTTTAAAATCTTCAAGCTCTGTGATTTTCTGATGGCTAGCACTGCACCCAGGAAGTTGGGGGTGTGGAGGATGTTTGTGCACAGTTTCTCAAGATGGGAGTATAAATGTGCGGTTGGGATCTAGTCACACAGGAGAACGTGGTGATGTGCAGTATGCACGTGTGTGTGCTCTGAAATACAATGCAGACGGAGAATTGGGGCTTATGGAAAGCATCCATGATCCCCCTCTTCCCGCTGGAAAGAACAGCTCTCTAAGGTTGGACATTGAGGGACTGAGTTATAGTAAATTAACAGAAGGCAGTACCGACATCCTTAGAGAATTCTTAGAGGCTCGGGCTCAGGTAGGTTGGGGTGAGGGATGCAGCAGGGATGAAGGGATTAAGTGTGTCTAAAGTGGAGGGCAGGATTCTATTGAGGATTCTAAAGCAAGGATCTGCTGACTCTATGACATTTTCTGTATGTGAAGGTTGCCTTTTCTGGCATGAAGCTCTGTAGTTTTTATAGACTCCCCCCCAAAAAATCTTTGACTCAAAAATGTTGAGAACCATGGCTGCAGATGGAGGGTAGGTGACAAAATCCCTGGTTCTCCTCCAAGTGTGGCTCAAAGAGTTGAAAATCCAGACGTCATCTGGAAAACCTTTTGGACATACTAAATCCCAGCTGTCCCTTCACACCTGCCGGTTTTAACAAGTCCTCCAAGTGGTGTGTGTACTAGTGAAGCCTTAGAAACGTGCCTCTGAATGCCATTAAGAAAATCCACCTCTTCGACAAAGTCATGCTGACTCTTAAAACCAACCTGTGAAGAAACGTGCCGAAAAGGAAATTTCCCAGAGCTGACAGCCTGTGAACCGAGCCTCACACATTCAGACACTCTCAGAAATGGAAATCACTGCCTAGATTTCATCTTCAGGCTGGAAAGAGGTACTGCACTATCCCTGGGGAACCTCATGCTACCCCAGAGACACAGTCCAAGACAAAAAGAAGAGCTGCTGGAATCAGGTTTTGGAAAGCAGCCTGAAGTTAAGTACTAAACACTAGGCACTTCAGGGACCAACATGTTTTTGTCTGGGAGTGGCAGAGAAGGAGAGTCACTGTAAAATAGAAGAGTGTGCATCTAATCACACAGTGTGGAATTATATGGAGGCAATGACAAAGCAAGTACTGGGGAGATCATCTGACTCCAACCTGGTCTTTCCTAGTGAGTGCAGTGCTCTGCCTGTGAGAGGTCATCCAGATGTGCACCTGTTATCCCAGATACTCCTCAACAAAATCAGTGTTCTGTCAATAATGCATTTGGCATACTACTTTGCACACCTTTCTATGTTTAAACATGGCATTTCTTTGGTCTAGTACCTACTGGTCCCTTCTATCTCTTACCCTGAAATACTATTCCTTTCCAGGCAATACCCTGCTCACAAGCCCTCGCGTTTCCCACAATCCACTTCCCCCATTACCTTCATGTAGGAGCCATTTTCATCATCAAAACTTGTCTTGCTCAGTTTCTCGGGAGCCATGTTGAGCTTGTCAGCTTCAAGCCCCAGGAACCATAGCTCTGTATAGCCCAGGATTTCACTTCGTTCATAAAAAGACAGCTGGTTCTTAAAAAACTTTAGGGCCTCTGTGTGAAAAACACTACAGCCGTCAGTCAGTTGAGGGGATGAAGGGATTTGCCTGGGGTACAGATTACGGCCTGCCTCCCTGCCTCTTCCTGAGCCTGACCTCAGCTAGGTGGTTTATAGAGACTCACGCAGCAAGAACCTCATACAGGGCAACGTCACGAGGACCAGGCTCAAGGCCAGGTGCTTATTTCAGCAAAACCCAAAGGCAGGAAAAGGGGTCATTTCTACCCTTAAGGAACTATGGGTTGCAGCAGCATGCATTAAAAAAAAAATCAAAAGTAAACTTAGGATCAACAATAGTCTGAGCATATATCATATTGTTTATGGAATTAAAAGATACATTTATTTCAGTATAAAAATGTTTAAATCAATGCATACTTTTTTCATACTATGCATTTTCATTGACATTTTTTGAACACCTCTACATGCATGGATTTCAAGATCATTTTGCACCAAAATAAATGTATGTTTTAATCCCATTTTCCACACATTCTACTTTTAAATGTTGGTATGTTTATGAGACACCAAGAGTGCTCCCACGCACTGTTTCATTTGCCAAATGCCCACAAGGGTGACAGATGGGTCAGTGCTGGAGCCAGGAACCAAGAACTCAATTACAGGACAGAAACTCAGTTACCTGAGTCATTACCACTGCCTGCCTGCATCTATATTAGCCAGAAGCTGGAGCTGGGAAAGGAAGTCAAGACTTAAATCCTTGTATTATGATGCGGTATGCTATGTGGGCATCTTAGCTGCTAGGTTAAGTTCCTGCTGCATGCAAAGTCTGTGAAATTTTCTCCTACACTCTCAAGGAGGCATCTGCTCAAGCTAATGTGGAACCAGGCTACACAAATGATCTATACCGAGAGTGTCTGGAAGCCATGATCGTTTTCAAAGACCAAACGGGTAACAGAAGCGCAACTTGGAAGACCCAGGAAGTGCTCCCATCCAGACCAGTAGATCAGCTAGTGGGAAGCTCAGACTACCAGGAAGGAGTTGCCTCGGTTCTTCTCTGCATTGCTCGGATCAGAGCAGGATGTTGATATTTAGCCGGAGGGGTGAAGGGTTGGGGATGAAATTCATACTTAAATAGAGGAGTGTTCCCAGAAGAGAACTCATGATCATGTGACTGATGAATCCCTGGAGAGTTATAGAAGGAACCTCGAGGAGAAGCAATAACATTCAAGAGGGATAAGACCCCTGGCCTCCCATGGGAGCTGCACAGTCACGTAGCCATCATGTTCTCCCAGAGGAAGAAAGCAGAACCCACACAAAAGAACATGGAGGTAGATACCAATTTTGTAAAAGCACCTGGCACTAGCTCAGAACTGGAAGTGGGCCGTCATGGGCAGCTCTTGTTCTTATCTAACCAGCAGCAGCACAATAAATTTCAATTTCACAATGGAGATGCTCCATGGATTTGGGTCTCTTCCTTTGGATCCTCACAGCTTCCCACAGGGGGTCTGCCTCCCAGTCACGCACCTATGTGTGATATTTTTCAGCTGCCATTCCCTCACCAGATCTGGTGTATAGCCAAGGCATGGCACACTCTGAAGTGGGTTCCAGCCAAACACTAGGCCCCTAAGCTGTCCATGCCCTTATTCCTAGGCCAGGAGCCCTACTAAAGGCTTTCTCAGCCATTTCTGCCAAGACCTCCTCTACAAAAGGAGAAAGTGCGGCATTTTTCTCTATTTTTGACTTGCACTTCCCACCCTTCTCTCTTCTCCCTAGTTCCTAGGTCTATGAGGTGGCAGGAGCCTTCTGTTGGAGTTCCCTGGGAAGCCAGTCAGTGCCCATGCATCTGATGTTTGCCCAAGGCAGTACAGAGCTGACACTTTCTCTTGGTTGAACTGCTGCTTCTACAATCCCAGGAAGAGATTGAAGACTTAATTTCTACTTTTTCTTGCTCTCACAACTCTCACACCCAGCAGCTTAGCCCTTTCCAGCTCGGCTCAGCTCAGCTCTGAACAACTCAACCACCCATAACCACCCCAAAATGCACACATCTTGTTGCTGTCCCAGAAGCATACCTGTTGCTGTCAGTGGCACCTTGTGCTTCCTCGGCGATTTCTGCTCTGACTTGCTATCTTGTTTTTTAATGCCAGAGTGGTAAGATGTCTCTAAAGCCTTGAGCTCAGAGGCCAGCACGTGATTGTGAGTTTGATTTTCCTGTCCAAAGGGGAAAAAAAAAAAGTTAGCAATAGAGAACTACTGAAGTTTCTCTGGGGTGGGGTGGGGTTGGTCACAAATCATTTATCTGGCCCAGTATACACATATCCAGGTACATTAAAAGAAAATAATTTTGTTCAATCTTCCATTTTTTTTTTCAAAGTGTTTGTCTGACTCCTACATTATGCCCCGGGAGATCCAGGTACATCACAGTATACAGTGGACAAATTCAGCAATATGTCACTGCAGGCAGAGAGGGCAACGAGGTTTCACTTGGGAAGGCTAGTTCCCCACGAGATAAAGCTGACTTGCCCAACGACACCAAAGCTTGATTTTAGGAGCTGATGCCACCTCTTTATTTTGATACTCCCCCTAGAATGTCTCATTTGGTCCTAGCACAGAAAAAGGAAAAATGACAGGAGGAAAATAATATTGTATGTCGATCTATCATTGATATACCAGATGTTCTCAATAAGTCTTCGTGGTTTATTGAGAACCCATACTGTGGATGACACGAAGGTCCATGACGTATTCAGTCAAGCTCACCTTCTTTCTAACCTGGTTACAGACCAAAGCCAGGTCTTTCACTTGACTGCCGAGGCAGGTCCATCAGCCTACTCACCTGATGAAGCAGGGGTGGCCTCAGCAGGATTTTGTTGCTGATGCATGGGAAGCTAACCATGTTTTTCTTCCCCTTGGTATCCACAAAAGGGAGTGAGGTAATGCTGGTGTTTTTGTTCTACATGGGGAGAAATTGGATAAGTTATGGAACTCTCAGGCAAGAAAGTGTCCTCGGGTGTTAGACCTGCTAACACTCTCAGTAAAGGAAAGATGGATCTTCTTTGAAATCTGGGCTCAAATCTGCTTTTAATGTTCTCAGAAAAGCAGGTTTCAGGGAACAGAATAATCTAGGTGATGGGCACTTTGAGTTGGAATTTGTGCCCCACCATGACAATCTCTAGACCTCGAAGAGGTCATGTCAACTTCTTCCCTGTGCCTTGTTTATTCCATCACCACAAGGACGGCAGCTATGGAAACCTGATCATGAGGTTTCTTTTGGATCAGGGAAGACGGCAGTGTGGAGTACTCCACAGCGAATCCTTATTATTACCATTCCAATATCTCACCACCCTTGCATGGGGAAGTTCTTTATGATGCAAACATTCTTTGGTGCAACATAAGCTCCACTTCCGCCAAATTTTGCCCTTCTGCATTGATTGGTTAACTGATTAATAAAAATAGTCTGACCATTAATGAATAACAAAACTGTGTGGAGACACTGTATGGTGATAAGAATAGAATGTTATCATAGGATGATGCTAAGTTAAAAAAAAAAAAAAAAAAAAGAAGAAGAAAAGCTTGTGGGCCTAGCAGCTAAAGTCCTCACTTTGCACACACCGGGATGCCATATGGGCTCCAGCCTGGTGGCCTGCTTCCCATCCAGCTCCCTGCTTGTGGCCTGGGAAAGCAGTCGAGGATGGCCCAAGGCCTTGGGACCCTGCACCTGCGTGGGAGACCTGGAAAAGGCTCCAGGCTCCTGGCTTTGGATTGGCACAGCTCCAGCCATTGTGGCCACTTGGGGAGTGAATAAACGGACGAAGTTCCTCCTCTCTGTACATCTACCTTTCCAATAAAAAACATAAATCTTAAAAAAAAAAAAAAAAAAGCTTGTAAAAGGTTCCCTAGCCATCCACTTGCCCTCGGTTTCCTGCAGCGACAGGCACTAACCATGGCTTCCTACCTGCTAGGATCCAGATAGAGTTTAAGTGTGTTCCCCAAAGGTTCACGTATTGGAAGCCTGCTCCCCAATATGGCGATGGTGGAACCCTTGAGCAACGGGGTCTAATGAAGGGTAGTTAGGTCACTGCGGGGGAGCCATTCTGAGAAAGGACTAAAGCAGCTTTCACAGGACTCTGGTTAGTTCCTGCAATAGCAGGTTGATATTGAAAAAGCAAAGTGACAATCTGGCAGCTGCCTCTCTGTGGCAATGCGACCTCTTGGGTTCACACACTCACCATTGTGATATCATTCACCACAAGGGTCTGCTCAGAGGCCAACAGGTGGGGCCAACACTCGGGGCTGTATGCATCTCTTTATGAAGCACCTCAGCCCCAGATATTTGCTAACGGCAGACTGAACTAAGGTAACACCCGACTCACGGATTGAGCCATTCTGATGTTCTTCATCTTAGAAGATGGTTTCGGGACTTGGGTCAAAGATTTACTCTCAAGCAAGATCAAGTATGAGAACTGTAATAGCTCTTTGCATGGCTTCCCCCCAAGTTATGAGATTTTTTTGTTTGTTTCATTACAATAAAGATATACTTGAAAGCAGTTCTCCTGACTCCCAAGCTAGAAAGAACCAAAAAATAAAAAAGACTCAAAGAAGTACTCAATAAAGTACGAAGGAATAACTATTCAGGAAAATGCTCCTTCCAGATCTTTCCAGAAGAAAGTCCTGGTGTTGCTCATCTGATGGTTTTCATGCTTAAAAAGATCGCTGTAATTTTTTTTTTCAAAAATCTAGACTCCCTCAGCATGGAGGGAATAAAAGCTGTGCGGCTGTTTCTCTGTAGCACAGAACAAGCTCGCAGCCTTGCCCAGAACCCTCTGCACTCTCAGGATGACTCCAAAGCTTCCGGAAGGAGAACCTGCCAGAACCCCAGGTTGATCAGAAGAAACTTCACATCTAGAAAGGGTTGGGGAGCAGAAACCCCGATCCTAGAGCAGTGTGTTCTGAAGGGTATTACTGAGCACACCCAGGAGGAAGGAGGCACAATTGTGGGCTGCACATAGATGGTTTTCTAACGGTTACACATCTATTTTAATAGTCACTTTAAAAATTACAGCCTGCACACTAAATTGTAATTTTGATTATTATTATTCAGTATAAGGATACAATTTAAGTAAACAAACTAAGCTGAGTACCATAAGGGTATGACAAAGCTGGCACTGAAATGAGTCCAGTCTAGCAAACAGGCTGTGGTTTGATCCTAGTTTCTGTCCTTTAAAAAAGAATTCACAGGCTTCCTTCTTCCAGAATACTCCTAAGAAAAGGACGAACATTTGCCCAAAGCGGAAACAGGGTCTCTTCCTCTCTCTTCTCTCTCTGACTTTGCCTTTCAGGTACATTAAAATAAATTCATAGGCATTAAAAGTAACCATAAAGTATTGATATTGGCTCTTTACGTGTAACAAATGCACTGTACTAATATGTCTAATATGTGAATAGATGGGTAGAGGGTTAGGGAGTGGTCGATAGGAATTCTCTGCAGTATCTGCTCAATTTTTCTGCAAATCTAAAATTGTTCTCAAAAGTAAAGTCTATTTGGAGAGTGAGCCAAATGGAAGTGCTCTCTCTCTCTCTCTCTCTCACTTTCTCTCTCCCTCTTTCTGTGTGTGCTTTTCAAATAAATAATTCTTAAAAAAAAAAAACTCCTGAGTAATGGCTCTCACTAGTGACATAATAAATTTATTCTGCCTAGTCCAAAGGACAGAAGAAAATCAAAGTGCAAAAATTAAAGAGAAGGAGTGTCTAGCTCAACTCAAAAGTTCAGCGTTGTCTATAAATAGAAAAGGAGTTCCCATGAGCTAGTGTGCTCTCCACTGTTTATACTGTGGGAAATACTCCTGGCTTGGGGGTTGGGTAGGGTGTACCCTCCCCCAAGTCTCATCAGTCTCAAAGATTCATTCAGCTCACCCTGGGATTATCCCTTGCACACAGCTTTCAGCCTCTTGGGGAACCCAGACTGATGACCACTGTAGGAAAACACTACTTCCCAACCTTGGTCTCAGCATGACCATCAACTTTAAGCTGACAAAAAGCATGGTGTGCCCATACAATGCTCCATAGCAATCAAACTGCAGAGATGACATTCATACTAACTAAACACTCAGAGCGAGGAGTCTTTGAGATAATGGTTAGCACAGAGACCTGATCAATTCAAATGAAAGGTAGCCAATTGCTATGCTCATGAGTGCCGGCTTACTCCTGAGCATTGAAAACAAGGGGCAGAGAGCCCTGAATACCATGCAAATCTATATTGACCAATTAGCAAAAATCAACCAGATCATCATTTAAGAGGTTGAGAAACATACCATGAAAAACAATGGATTAATAGAAGTCAAGTTCAAGAGCTGATTATCTCAGAGAGCTGATGAGTAGGACAAGGGGAAGGTACACACAGAACTTCTTCCAGTGCTCATTGTTTTCCTTGTACATATGATATATGTGACACAGAGGGACAAGCAGAACTCTCATCTACTGGCTTACGCCCAGCAAAGGACTGAGCTCGGCCAGACAGCCGTCGGGGGTGAGGAAGTCAGTCTGGTTTGGAGCCTTTATCTGTTGCTTCCCAGGGTTTGCACTGGCAAGAAGTTGGAATTGGGAACTGGAAGCAGGAACAAAACCCAGGCACTGTGATAGCAGACGTGACTGTCTTACTCCCTGGGCCAAACACTCACCTCTGTATTATTCCTTATACCTTAGGTATAGATCTTAAGTATTCTTTTCTACATACTCAATATTTAATAACAAAAAAAACCTCAAACTTTAAAAAGCATCCAAAATTGCAGAAAATAATCACAATCCTGACTTCGGCTTTGTACTAGCTGAGTGTCTTTAGGCACTCTGATTCCTCTCTTTTGGGCCTCAGTGTCACCTTGGTGAAATGGGGTGATAAGCTCCTCAGAACATGATTAAAAGAAGATGCAAAAAAAGCTGGACACGCACAAGGATGGCAGAGCAAGGGCATCGGTACTTACAACGTAGATCTCAGGAGGAAGAGCGGGGTCCTGAGAGAACAGGAGAAAAAGTGTGTAAGCACTCTGCTCCCTCCAGCACTCCAAAGCCACCCCAACACAAACCCCTCACAGTACAACACGCTTGTCATTGAGCCGTCAATGGTATCGAGCCAAGACTGGCTGCTTGTGGTTATACAGTCTAGGCCTTAACATTTTACTGATGGGATCATTACATGTTCTTCTAGTTTGAGTCCCCACATGCATTGAAAAGGTGAGTTTGGGGCAGATGATGTAGCAAGGCAGGTTACACTGCTGCCTGGGATACCAGCATCACAGATGAGCACCAGTTCATGTTGTAGCTGCTCCACCTCCAGTACTGCTCCCTGCTAATGGCCCGTGAAAACTCATGGAAGATGGTCCAAGTGATTGTAACACTGCCGCCCCACATGGGAGACCGAGAAGTTCCTGGCTCCTGGTTTCAGCCATTGTGGTCATCTGGGAAGTGAACCAGCAGGTGGAAGCTCTCTCTCTCTCTTCACCTTCCCTCACCTTTCCCCTGTTTCTCTCTGTAGTTCTGCTTTCCAAACAAAAATAGGTCTAATAAAAAATAAAGGAAAGTTGGGTTAATAATCATAAATCCCAGTGGATCACCTTGAAAACCTGGAGCATACTGGCTAGTGAAGCCTCTCCCTTCAGCTTTGATTGCAATTTGCATGCCTTTGCAATACCAAGTGGTCAGCTTGGGTTTTGTGATTTTTAAATATGGAGTGTTGATGAAATAACAGAAAGGGTGCTCTTTTGTATTCACTTAGAAGCCCATCTGTTATAGGAAACCCCTTTTTGTTATATGGAAAGAGAGGAGGGAGATAAAGAGTAAGACAAGGTCAAAGGAATCAGTACTGACTGGCCCCAGCATCAGCCAGCCGCGTGTTCACGCGCTCACCCCTCATTTAACAGAACCACCACCAGGGGATGTACGCACAGTTCCCAGTCTTACAACCAGCAAATACTTGAGAGTTGATGACATAATGAATGTATTAAAAGACATCTGATCCCACATGATAGCAGAGAGCTTTTGAAAAACAATGTCCATGACTCCTAGAAATTCTGGTTTTGAAATTTTCCTTGGCCTCTTCTAAATATAAAAACCAGGTTAAGATCCACTAAGTTATTCATTTTCAATTCTAGCAATATGGACAATGAGGGCCGGGCATTACTATGCTTGGCATCAAACTGAAACATTTAGTTTTCTTCAAAGAATCTCTATTTTAAGATACATCAAAGCTTTTTTTTGGGGGGGAGGGTTGCCCAGTGAATCCTTGGCACACAGAAAATGTTTAAAACAAGTTGGCATCCTGGCCCGGAGGCTGGAGTCCTTGCCTTGAACTCACAGGGATCCTATATGGGCACAGGATCTGGTCCTGGTTGCCCCACTTCCCATTCAGTTTCCTGCTTGTGGCCTGGGAGGGCAGTCGAGGATGCACCCATGTGGGAGACCCAGATGAGGTTCCTGGCTCTAAGTTTTGGGTTGACACAGCCCTGGCCATTGCCACAGCTTGGGGAACGAATTGGCAGAGGGAGGATCTTTCTCTCTGTCTCTCCTCCTCTCTGTATATCCGACTTTCCAATAAAAATGAATAAATTTTTTTTTATTGTTGCTTACATTGTATTATGTAGTACAGTTTTATAGGCACTGGGGATTCCCCCCACCCCTCCCATACCCCTCCCCCCATGGTGGATTCCTCCACCTTGTTGCATAACCATAGTTCAAGTTCAGTTGAGATTCATTGCTTGCAAACACATGCCTAGCATAAAGTTCAGCGTCTTATTGTCCAGATAAGTTCAGTGGCCTCTTGGGGAGACCTTCTATGGTCTGAAGATAGGTCTAACAGCGTAAAGATCCGGTCAGTTAAAAGCCCCAACAAGGCCTCAGTATCAATATACAACATTATGGAATTAATTGACATAGTATTGGGTAAACAATATGTTAAAAATAATGCAAGTTCCATTCTTCGAATCATCTGGGTTGAGACAGTATCAATGACAGGTTCAAAAAATAACAAACAACCAAACAAAAAATTACAGGTTAAATCAAGGCAAACATGTGGTATCTAATCTTTTGGGATTCGCTCATTTCCCTTAGCATTATAGTTTCCAGTTGTGCCCATTTAGCCACAAAGAACTGCAAAAAATGAATAAATCTTTAAAAAGAAAAAAAAAACACCAAGTTGGCATTCAATAAATATTCAGAGGGGACAAACGAATATTCAAGTTTATTGTTTTCATTCCACAAAGACACAGCAAGTGCTGGGTCACACGAGGCACTGTCCGAGGTGCTGACAATTCAGCAAAGAGCCATCCATCCATCAGCACCATGGAGCGACCAATCTAGAACAGCACCTTCCAACAGAAACATTAGGCAAGCAACCCACTCATGTAATTTAAAATTGTGTAGTAACCACTTTAACAGAAGTAAAAATAAACATGTGAAATCAACTTCATTTATCTACTGAGCACACCATCTGCAGAATATTTTTCACATAGATCTACGTAAGACTACTTTTTCAATTTTATTAAGGTATACATTGATAAAATGCACCCCATGAAAGGGTTGCTTGTAAGTGGTTTGTCATTCACTGTTTTCACACTCTGTCTTTGAACTCCGGTGTTTATGCTCACAGCCTCCATCCAGGTGGGCCACATGCCAGAACTTCCACAGGCCTGTGTGGAGGGCTGTTTACACAGACGGTTCTGGAAGATGAGGCAGGTACTAAACAAGACAACAAATCTATAATTTAAAAAGGTGGGAAAGGAAGGCCTAGGTAAAGAAGTGGTATTTAGCAGTTGAATGACTTAGATTTAAGAAGATGGACAGAGAAAAGTCCCTTTGTGTCCTGTGCTGACCCACAACATGACTCTTTGGCTAGATTCCAGAAACACTCTATAGCACCTGCTCATGGTCAGGAAGATGATTGTAAAGTGAAAGCCTGAACGAACAGAGCTCTCTCCTCCAGCTCCAAGGCCTCCAGGGCATCCCGCCAGCATGGCCTAACCTGAGGTGCTGGATGGCCACTAGCTCTTTGGGTCCCTGGGGGTACTGCTCTCCTTACTGGAAACATTAAGGAGCTA
This sequence comes from Ochotona curzoniae, assembly GCF_017591425.1. NCBI lineage: Eukaryota > Metazoa > Chordata > Mammalia > Lagomorpha > Ochotonidae > Ochotona > Ochotona curzoniae. The sequence continues at coordinate 1,664,425 of NW_024465654.1, read as the reverse complement.
GATGCCCTGTCACTTACTAGGCCAGAGGGCCACACAGGAAGGATAAGCTCCAATACAGAGCATTCCCCTGCAGGGCATTGAGAGCCCCACTGGCTAAACAGCAAGGATGGGAAATCTCCATGGGCAAACATAGAACACTCACAGGTAGATTGTACTTTAACTTTTTTTTTTCCCTTTTTTTAGAACCCAGCCAAATGAATGGATGCTTTGTGAAAAGAATCCCACACTACTAGAGAGAGGACCACATTGTGGACTAACAAGCAAGTGAAATCAGCCTTTAAAAATCATGTTCGAAAGTCTCTGGCTAAGATCCATAGTTAAGGTATTTTTTTAAATATATTTATTCATTTATATCGGAAAGACAGACTTACAAAGAGGAGGGACGGAAAGAAACATCTTCCATCCATTCTGCAACTGGTCAAAGCTGAGCCTATCTGAAGCCAGAAGCCAGGATCTTCCTCTGGGTGTCCCAAGTGGGTGCAGGATCCCAAGGCCTTGGCCCACCTTCCTCTGCTTTCCCAGGCCATAAACAAGGAGCTGGATTGCAAGTGGAGAAGCCAGGAACCAAACCGCTGGCCAGATGGGATTTCATTTGGAGGCACAGGATTAACCAGTTGAGCTATCATGTCAGATCCGGTTAAGATATTTAAATGTTTGATGTTTACTACAAATTTTGTTAATAATTCATAATATTAAATACTATGATAATGTATAAATCAGCAATAATTTATTTAAAATTTAAAAATAGACTGGGCAGTTGCAACGCTATGATTATTAATTTTTTTACTCCAGTCTTTTGGGTGAAGAGGTCATAATTGATACCATTCATTTACAATCTCCAATTCATAGCATAATTGTCCACTTGAGCTCAAAGGGGGGCAGTTAACACTATGTTTGCATTTCCTTCCTTAAACTTATTTAACCCATGCAAAGTCTAATTGGGCAACGATGAGAGAGAAAGAAGTTGATCTTAAAGGAAGATACTTCAGATTATGGAAAATATCATTAAAATATAAGTTTCTCCTGGTGCAAAAAAGAATTTAAACCCATGCATAATTTTTTTTTCATTATCTGTGTTTCCATGAACTTTTTAAAGACTCTTATCTTTATTTTGTGTTCAAATAAGTTTGTTTCTTAATTCCATTTTCATATGAACTTTTTGAAGCATCCTCATAGATTGATAAACACAAAAGGACCACATCACTATCTGACCTTTGGGGCTCTGGCATTTGACATTTTCATAGTTTTTGAGACGCAGTTTAAAAAAAAAAAAAAAAAAAAAAGGATGTATGCATTGGGCAAAAACCATGCACCCAAACAAAACTCTGACATTTCCTGGGAGAGTTCTTAAATAATATTTGTTGAGAACTATTCTTGTACTCTGGTGTGGTCCCAATAAACAAAATGAAATAAAAGACACTATGGAAGCAACAGGGGCTCCTCACATACAAGCCACCTGTTAGATGAAGGTCTTGTTCCACAGTTGAGCATCTGCAGGCTCCTGCCTGCCTAGACCTGCCTTTGCCAACCAGCATGGTCCTCCACAGCTGGCCCCTTCACACAGTCCCCAGAGATATTTGGGGCCCGGCAGTGTCCCCACGGTCTGGCGTTCTCAAGTTTTCATGAGGACACCTCTCTTCCCCAGTCGAAATGAAAGGACGTTTACCTTCACAGAGGTGAAATTTTGTTTCTTCCTGGTTTTCAAAATTGGGAGGGTCGTCAAACTTTGTTTCAGTGGCTTTTTAGCGTCCATTTGAGTCCTGTGGGAGGGAAGAGTCAAAACATGAGTCCAGCAGTGGGAGTAAAGACTGATGCCCCTCCAGCACACAGGTGGAAGGAAGCTGGGCTGGTCTGAACAAAGCAAGACGGCTCGACTAAAATGAAGGCCGAGTTTCACTTGTCCTCCGCCCTGCCTGCGGTTGAGGCTGGAGAGCAGAGGGAGTGACAGGAGGAAGAGGGGTGATTAGGAGGTCAGCTGTTAGATGTCAAGCCCAAAAGACCCCCTTTCCCCTGAACTAATTGCCAAATAAACCTCACCCTCTTGCTGTGAGGATATTCTCCTACCCTACGCATGAAGTAGCTGGCTACTAGGATGACCTCGTGTTTATAGAAAAAGAAAGTGGGACGGTTGCTAGGACGGCTTTGCTAGGACCTCATCTGGCTGTCTTCGCACACTCATTTAGAGACAGCTTTGCAAATAACTTACAGCAAGATGAAAAAGCTTGCAGCCTTCTATGCAATCTAGTTGAAGTGGAGATTTATAAAAGAGATACAGTTGTTAAGAAATGAGGTTCATCTTAATCTACACTCCGATGTACTGACCAAGCACAGTAGGACAATGTGTGTGGTATTACCCAAATTATTTCTTGAATAAAAGTAAGGGGCTTGCATGTGGTCCAGAGGAGGCACTGGAAGAAACACACTGCGACAGGCCAGAGCGGGGCCAGGAGAGGTGAAAGGGAAGGTCGAATTGAAGCCGAAGGCACGGCACATACACAATGGAAAACTGTACACAAAACTGACGGGAATAATCATTGTTTGCTAGCAAACACAGTTCTACCTCCTTTTTCCCTGCTGCCCTTCTTTTGACAGTCATTTGCTGAGATAGTCTCTGCGTTCCAGAACTGGGCACGCAGGAGAGGAGGAGCCTGGTAACAGAGCATTACAATGCTAGCGATGGCTGCGTTTACAGAGGACACCGGGAGAGCTGCCAAGGCAGGTCCAGGACTGGGGCAGGTGAAGGAATTTATCTGGGATTTTGGCCATCGAATGGACATGGGGTTGTGCCATTGAGACACCAGAGGAAACCGAATGCAACAAGACTCTGTATTAGAAGCTGCTGCACCGGATGTGGGAGCCCGTAAAAGTCCACATGCACTTATCCCAACAGAACTCTTTGTTCAGTTCTGGCAGTTTTGTAGGTTAACAGAAGGAGCAAGCACTGGACTTGGACGCCAGACTCAGGGCTGCCCCACAAAGACTGCCTCCGTTTTAAAGGAGTCAACTGCTTTCTCTGAACTGTTTTCACAATGGTAAAATAAGAATGGACCAGAAAACCTCTCAAGTCCCTTCCAGTTCTAAATGTAATCTTTCTTCTGTGAAAAGATTGTTAGAACTTGGGGGGTTGGGGGGGAAATCACTGTGCTGGACTACATTTTCCTACCACAGCTGGTTCTGGGGTTATCCAACACTCCCGAGTGTGCCTTGGCACAATCAATCTGGTTTCCGACAATAACATTTAACCCCTGCTCACAGCCTTGCAAATGTTTATCTTTTACGTGTGGTAAACCACATGGGAGAAAAAAATTAAATACTTTGTGTTGCTTGTATCTTGTTGCATGAAGGATTGCACATGAAGTGTCAGAGCTCCCGTGCGTGCTGCTGTGGAGAGCTGAACTGAACTGCATTGGAAATTCCAGTTCCTTATTTTCTTTATCTAACACGCAGGCCAGTTTGCCTAGCTCTCAACACCGAACTCTAGCCTTCAGAATCCCATAGCACAGTGTATCTCCGGAGCTCATTTTTGCCAGTCAACAGTTTTAATTACCTGGGGGTGCAAATATTTTAGTTTCACCTTGATTTGGAATCTTACAGGTAAAGATGACAAGCGTGACTTGAAATGATTATTAGGTTATTTAAATACTAGTCTGTAAAGTAAAAACATTGGAACACTTCGAGTTGCAATCTTTAGAGTTCTGATAAGCTGAGTAAACTCATACGTCTGCAGTTCCCATGTGCAATTGATATGAAATGCTTGCATAATATGATTATTGACGCCATCACACATGCTCAGAGATGAGGCTATCACACCCCCTCCCTAGCCCCAGCCTTAAGAATACTCTGTGGCTCAAACCTCCACACACAGTAACGGATCAGGCTTAATGTTTAAGCAGGAATTGATGGTCTCAGCTTACTGGGAAGGTCATCAATGGGTGACTGTCTTTTTGCAGAAACTAATCTGATTGGTTTCTTGGTTTGTCCTGTGAGGGTCTGTTGTTGTTGTTTAAATGTCTTCCAAGAGTGAGGACAGTGACTTGTTTTGTACAACTCTTCTGAAGAAAGAGATCTTGAATAGTTGAGACTAATCAAAACCTGTGACAGAATGAACTACCGTGCACATCATCCTGGTTTGCAAGGAGCTGGAAGTCTGGGGCAAGGCACGCACACACACACACACGCACACACGCACAGTGTTCCCACATCGCCATGCTGCATGTTAATCCGTACATATGCCCTTTCTAGGGAGACAGGACCTCCATGACAGAGAGGAAATGGGTTTCTTGAGTTTGCTCTGTTGTGATTAGATCGTCGTGACGTTGGGGCTGCCATGAGGCACACGCTGTGGCCATTTACGACATACATGGATCCCTCCTGCATTTCTGCACTTGGGGGGCCATGCATTCATGCATTTAACTGACACACACACAGCAGCCTGTAAGCACTTCTGGCCCCCACTGCACAAGGCTCTGAAACGCTTGAGAATTCCCGCACACTCTTTTGAGCAGGTAGAGGTTTTAAGGACCATTTTACTCATTTTCCCACGGCAGTGGGCCTCCTGACGGCACCCTGGGCAATGACCCTGGCTATGCAGGAATACTTCCATGACACAGTGTGCTGTTTTCCTGGGCAACCCACTGTCCACTCTGCTAATAACGACACCTGGTATTGGGTAAAATGTGTGTTGGAAAACCTTATTGAGCAAAGCATCCCACTCCACTCCTTGCTATCAACCTGCTCTTCTACATGAGCATTCTAGAACGCTCGGAACTTGAACAGTAAAAAGTGTTTTTCCCTCCTTTGCACCTGCTCGTCTCCAGGCATTCTTGGGGCTTCTCTGCTTTGTACTTTTCATACCCTCCTGGGAGAGAGAATCCAGGCCTGACCGAGGGCCAGGTTCAGACTGCTTCTATTTCTAACTCTCTAAACGACCTCTCTTAAAGTAGCTACCGTATTCTAGAATCTAGCTTATGTTCTAGTCAGTGCTAAGTCAGCCGATAAGACTTTGACAAACTTGCCAGACTCCATTAGCTGTTACTATTAGCCATCTATTAATTACAAATCAATTAACTATTACAGTTAACTATTAATTATCTACTCATTAATACAGTCGATGTCAACTTCTGCCCTTTTAATTCATCACAACATACTCATGGGGGTTCAAAACTAAAATTTCTGGGTCTGGCACAGTGGCCTAGTGGCTAAAGTCCTCACCTTGCACACACTGGGATCCCATATGGGCGCCAGTTCTAATCCCTGCAGCCCTGCTTCCCATCCAGCTCCTTGCTTGTGGCCTGGGAAAGCAGTCGAGGATGGCCCAAAGCCTTGGGACCCTGCACCCATGTGGGAGACCTGGAAGAAGTTCCTGGTCCCTGGCTTCAGATTGGCTCAGCACTGGCCGTTGCGGTCACTTGGGAAGTGCATCATCGGACGGAAAATTTTCCTCTCTGTCTCTCCTCCTCTCTGTATGTCTGATTTTGCAATAGAATGAATAAATCTTAAAACAAACAAACACCCCTAAGACTTCTAACTTCCGCCAGTGGGTCCTTTGCAGCTTTAAGAAGTGTGTGCATTTAGCCCGTTTGCAAGGAATACAAAGCAGGAGAAGGCTCAGTGAGGAAGAGGCTTGGTGGGTCCGCTACCCAGCACCCTCTGCGCAGGTTCGCAGGGTTCCCTGGAACGCCTCGTTAGCACATACTCACCACCACACGCCGGCTCATGCCACACTTATCCCTTCCAATGGGCCCGACCTTTTGCCAGGGCTTTAAGCCTCAGCAGCAGGGTCTTTTCCGTTGAAGACTGGGGACGCGGTCAGTCAGAGGGGTCCCGCAGCCCTGACGGATGCTGTGGCGGGTTGGTTTTCTCCAAGTGAAAGCATTGCTGAGGCTGGGAACTCCGCGGAGCGGGAGGCGGCGAGCGCGTGGCTGCTGGGTGTGGAACACGCACCGCCTCTGCCTGCTCCGTTAGCGGGGTGCCCCGGGCGCCTCTGCCTGCTCCGTTAGCGGGCTGCCCCGGGCGCGTGGGCGAACCTTGAGGCCCGTGGCCGTGGACCCGCTGGTGAATAACCCGTGAACGGAAGGCCCCAGTGGCAGGACGCAGTTCCGCGTGCGAAGTGTCCGGTCAGGCTTGGAAGCACAGGTTCCAGGAAGGTCGCCAGGAGTTCCCGAGGAATGCCCTAACTCCGGGGGCGACATTCTGTTGACTGGGGACGGCCCGAGGGAGGTTCTGGGGGGCGCGCCCCAGGATGGCGAGCCTGAAGGGAAGCTCTCAGGTAAGCCCGCCCCTCTCCGTGCTTCCACCCCTCACTCCGGAGGCCTTTCTACCCTGGTCCGAAGGCCTCACTGGGCCCCAGGTAGCTCCGGCCTGAGCGCTCGACCCATCCAAGCCCCGTCCCACTCCCAGGCCCTTACTCTGTTCCGGTGGGCGTCGGGGGTGGGAGGAGCTGCATGAGGCTGGCGCAGACCGCCCGCCCAGGGCGCTAGGGCAAGTCATGGGACCTGGTTGGTGGAGGCCACACCCCCTGCCCGTCGCCATGGAGACGGTTTCCGCCCTTTTTGTGACTCTTAGGACTGAAAGGGCTTAGGTTCTGGTCCGGTCCCAAATAAAGCACCCTTAAACATGAGCCTAGTGGGCAGGCGCTGTGGCTCAACAGGCTAATCCTCCACCTTGAAGCACCAGCAATCCATGTGGATGCCGGTTCACGTCCCTGCTGCTCCATTTCCAATCCAACTTCCTGCATATGGCCTGGGAAAGCAGTCCTTGGAACCCCGCCCCCATGAGGGAGACCCGGAAGACTCCTGGCTCTCAGCTCAGCTCTGGCCTCTCAGCTCAGCTCTGGCCATTAAAGCCTTCCGGGGAGTGAAGCAGTGGATGGAAGATCTCTGTCTGGCCTTCTCTCTGTAGATCTACCTTTCCAATAAAAGTAAATAAATCTTAAAAGAAAATAGTGGTCAGCCACGGAAAGAATGCAAGAAAGAACAAATCTGAAGAGCCAGAGCACACAAGAACGCTGGGTACCACTGCTGCCCGCACTCAGGGGCAAGGGGTCAAAGGTGCACGTGGGCAGGTGCGATCAGGTTGAAGAAGCAGGTGGAGGCCAGCCAGCCGCACTGCAGCCTGGCAGCCAGGCAGGCAGGTGAATGTGTGTGCACTGCACCTGTTGGGACAAACCAGTGAGGATGTTTCCGCATAAGGAAGTGGAAGCGCACACCGTAGAGAAAGTGGGTGTAGGCGGCGACAGGAAAGAATACAAACTTGCCAAACAGCAATGAGCAGGCAGGGACGTGGGAAGAAAAATTGTAAAGGGGGCACATGACCCCCGAAGTAGGATGCTTCCATCAGGGTATGATGGACAGGGGGGCTTGGAAACAAAGGACACCAGGCTCGGCCACAGGAACCACTGCTCCTTTCAGCCGGGCCGCTTTGATCACAAAAAACGAATGTGCAGCAAGATGGCAGAAACGGCTCGTCAGGCTGATGCCAGCTGACCAATCAATGCATCGGCTCCTAACAGGCTCCTGATGTGTACTGCTGAGCTGGACCAGAGAGTAGCTCAGGACTCTGTAACTAGATAATACGGTTTTTTTTTAAGCTATATTTATTTTTTGTGGGGGAGGGGAAAGCAGAGAAAATGAGACAAAGATCTTCCTTCTATCCACTGATTCACTTCCCAAGTGGCCACAACGGCTGGAGCTGAGCTGATCCAAAGCCAGGAGCCCAGAGCCTCTTCTGGTTCCCCCACATGGATACAGGGTCCCAAGGCTTTGGGCCGTCCTCGACTGCTTTCCCAGGCCACAAGCAGGGAGCTGGATGGGAAGCAGGGCCGCCGGGATTAGAACTGGCGCCCATATGACATCCCGGTGCATGTAAGGTGAGGACTTTAGCCACTAGGCTACCACACTGGGGGTCATTGAAATTCTTACCATAAATACAAAATACACATTACAGTTCTTACAACAGATTCAGCTCTCTGCTTCCTGAAGAGGTGTGCTCCCTAATGTAATAACACAGATGACCGAGTACATGGAGCCTCTCTTCAGAGTGCTATCTTAACATCACGAGGTTATGAAACACCACCCCCCCCGCCCGTTTTGTGTGCAACAGGCTCACATTCCCTGCAAGGACTTCAGGAAATGCACACATTCACAGATACCTGAGAAGGGATCAATCAAAACAGCACTTTCACTTTTATTAAAGGCTTTGACAAAGACGACTTCATAAAATGTCAATTCTATTCGCTACACAGTGACCATCCGTTTAGGATCCACAGACTACTTAAATCACTGTGACCTGCAAGATACTCACTGCAAAGTGATTTGGGTAGAATACAAAACATCTTTGCAATAAAACTGACCATTAATGAAGCTTAAGTAGTTTGGAAACTATCAGAAATGTCTCCTGAAAGCCATGGAGATGCTTCCCTGGCCAGGGAGCTCCAGGCAGAGCGAAGGTGTCACGCACTGGCTGGAACAGACAGGATGTAACTGGAACAGCACGGGATGCGACTTCCCTCCCTGTCACACCGAGGCCACACACCAACAGTGACTTCTGATGTGCAAGAAGACAGCACGTGCTCCTCAGGAGGAAGTGGCATGAGCAGGTAAGTCATAAACAAACCTCTTCCTGGAGGCTTGAATAGCTTTATGGAGAACAGAATCACCGACGGAGAGAACGTTTATACAACACAACACGCCATGGTGCAATGTCCCCTCAAACACGGAGATGACCACAAATCAAGTACATACACATGGGGAGAGCTGGGACCCTCTGCGTCGCAGGTTTCTTTGCCAGCTCCCTCAGCTACTGGCGGCACTTGGGTGCAAAGGTTTAACTCGAGCCAAGCGGGACAGGCCAAGGCGGAGACTCTGGTTTGGCGACTTCACCGTGGCTCCTGCGAGCGGGCTGCTGCTGGCGCTGCTGCATCCAGACGCCGCTGAAAGAGAGCAGGAAGTGACACTGACCATGTCTGACACCTCTTCCTCCTCATTAATTTATAAGCAGCAGAAGACAACACACACACACACACACACACACACAGAGGTAAGCCTCACTCTGCTTTCTGGGGGACATTCACCAATAAACTGGATCTGAAGAGTGGAGAGAGCCCCGGCGAGCACCACTGTCTATCTGTCCTCGTTCCTGGGAGCCAAGCTACGGCACCAAAAGGCCAACCATGACAGGTGCAACACGCATGCCAAGAGCACGGAACGCTGCTCAAAACAGAAAATACCATACGGATTTCACGGATCTCTGACACAGCGCTTCTTTCGGCCAAGGACTAGACTTCAGAATTTTTAATATTGGGGGAAAAAAATAAACAATTTGGATAATAATAAAGAAGGAATGGCTAAATAAGTGAAGATTAGCAACTTAAAGCTTGGTTTTAAAACAATATTAACAATCTGGGGAAATGGCTCAGATACTTGGGTTTACACCTGGAGGGAGAAAAAAAAGATCCGCCAGAGGTCCCTGCCCTTGACCGCACGCACGCGCCGTACCTGGGGGCACCCACTTGGGCCTCTTGCTTTCGGCTGCAGCGTTGTGGGTCTGCAGCGGCCTCCTGGCGGCCTCTGCAGGGAGGTGAGGCTGCCTGGGCGGAGACTGACTGGTTTTGATGGCAGATGCAGCAGAGCTGACGGAAGTCACTTATTTGGAAAAATACACATAGAAGACTGTTAGATTGGAAGGTAAGAGTTTTTCAGTCTAGCATGTATGCATAAGCATTACAGAATCACACAAACTCACCCCAAATTCAAAAGGCAGCATCACAAATGTGGAGACATTTGCTGAGCGCCCAACGCTACCCGTCTCTGGGAGCATTTATATGCCAGGCGGTGTGATAAGAACACGCTGCCTTTCACCCGCTCCGACGATGCTGGCACAGAATGGAGGGGCTAACGTAAGTGCCTGTAGTGTGATCGCTGGTAAATGTCTGAGCCAGGATTAGAAATCAGATTTGACTGCAAAGTCTGTGCTCGAACCGTTACATAATCGTGTTCTCATTCGTAGGCATCAATGAAATGCTATGCTAGAATGACAGAATATCGTGCTAACCCACGGATCCAGCTCTGAAGGAGGTTCTATGGACCGGTCACTTGAGAGAGAAGGATAAGAAAATAGACATGTGTCCAGTGCAGTGTGTTAAGAAAAACGATGGACACTAGGGGCATGCCCAGGGGGACAGGAAGCTAGTCTATGCCTACAAGTCCCAGGGAGATGTGAGCACGGTCTGAGCCAAATCAAGGCTGAAATCACGTGGCTGAGCTGAGCAAGTCGGCCAGGGGGAGTAGAGCACGCAGAACTGAAGAACGAGACAAGCTGCAGAGGCAGTACGGACTCAGTGCGGCTGCAGCAAGGAAGGAGTGAGAGCAGACGGCAGGCCATCAGTCTCGTTGATCGTGGATCACTCAGGACTCCTAGAAAAGGAGTCTGAGCTAGTTCCAGCCAGACATGAAGTGACTGCCTTTTGCAAACATCGATCTGGTGGTAGGGCAGGGCAAGCAGATGACTCTGCGGGCCACTATGGGAATCCAACAAGTGCGTGCTGAGGGCCTGAACTAAGGTGGGGACGGGAGAAAACGTGGTCCAGCGGCTGGAGCTCGTCTCTGAATGACACACTTGGGTTCAAACAGCAGATTTAAAATTCTCAAATCTCAAATGATTTAGCTGCTCTGCCAGAGCCAGCAGGGGGAGGCTGTGAGATGTGAAGGACCACGCACAGGAACCAGGAGCAAGGCTCCGGCTCTCTGCGTTCTGCCCTTGCCTGGCCCTCCTGCTTCCCTGTACGCACTTGAACTCGCAAGGAGCACAGGCCAGGTTGAGACGGATGCTGCGAACGTGCCAGACAAAACCAAGCCGACCTGATAACATTAACATTAAATAGTTGGGAGCGAGCTCACCCGAAGCGTTGCACTTGGATTTAGATTTCTTCTCTTTCTTTCCTTTCTCCTTCTTTCCTCCTGGGGATTTCGCCTTCACTCCCCGTTTTTTAATTTCTTTAACTTTGCTTTTTCTCACGGTGAAGTTTTCATCATTATCTTCACTCTCTCCATAATCAGAGTCATCTGTGGGATCTTCACCTACGACACGAGAGTGCACAGCTTACCTTGGCGCCATAGAGCACGGCTCTCCACACCGCACCATCACCCCACCATCTGCACCACGCTCCTGGACGCCTCTGTGCTGGGCACAGCACTGCAGGGGCTGACAGCATGGGTACCCGGGGTTTGAATCCCAGCCCCTCCACTTCCTGTGGCATGCCCTCACACAGGTCTACATCTTCCTCTGTGTCTGTGCCTCTTCATCTCAAGAGACAGAACAAGTGGGGCTGGCATCATGGCACAGTAGGCTAAGCCTCCACATGCAGCAGTGCCGGTATCCCATAAGGATGCCAGTTCATATCTCAGCTGCTCCACTTCCCATCCAGCTCCCTGCTTATGGCCTGGGAAAGCAGTGGAAGACAGCTCCTGTGCCCATGCGGGAGACCTGGAGGAAGCTCCTAGCTCCAGACTGGCTCGGCTCCAGCTGGTACAGACAAATCTAGGGGATGAAGCAGATGGAAGACCACTCTCCATCTCTCTTTCTCTTTGTAACTCTCCCCTTCAAATAAAAATAAATTTTTAAAAAGGGAGGGTGGTGATAAGTACATTAATGGGACTGTTGTGCAGATCGAGCCAATCTAAAAAGTACTGGCAATAACCAGCGCGGCTGTGGCAGAGCCGGTAAGCCGCTGCCTGCATTCCACACAGGTGTGGATTCAAGTTCCACTGCCCTGCTTCACGTCCGGCCCTGCCAGTGGGCCTGCCTCCATTTCTTTCACTCTTTCTCCTCTCTTCTGCAGAATAGTAAAATGAACCCAAAGCATCACCTTATTATATTTCCACATACTTTAGAATAGAATGAATCTCTAAAAAAACACGGACACTTTCTCATGCAACGATGGCATTCCGACATGATGGACAGGTCTTGGCATCACGTTCTACGTAGTCTGCATTCAGCTTCTAGCACAGAGCAACACCTTCTTCCCCTCGCCGTGACTCCGACAAGAAGTAACCAGCTCAGCGGTCCTACAGAATGCCTCCACTGGAGGTTTTTCCATTGCCTTCTTTGTTTCTCCCTTCCTGCTTCTAGCTGATCTTGCACTTTCTGTGGGCTGGGGCTTTGCTCTCAAGGCTTGATTAGATGAACTCCTGCCCTTTCTGAGGTGAGAACATACTCCTGGGTGAGTGCCTGTACTTTATACTGGATCCTATCAGAAAGCACACGAGACTACGGCGCCTCTGCTTGACTCTTTGACGTCAGCCTGCAGTTTGCACAGTAAAGAGCCCGTTTGACCTGATTTTTGAACACTGAGACAGAACACTTTTGCTGCCAAATGTCATGAGTTTCTACTAGCTGTAAGGATGACTTGTGCGTGGGTCCAAGCCCCTCCGGCGTGAGCCTCCTCTCTGACGCTCGTCCCCAGCAGGCTCCTCTCTCTGCACCTGTGCTGTCTGCTCCCCTGCGTACCTCGAGCAGTCCGAGATGCTATTCCAGCCTTTCCGTCTGCCTCAATGTGACTCACCTGTTCAAGGCCTGGTTTGGAGGGTGCCTCCTACACACAGCTCAATCCACCTGTCCCGTGTGTTTCTCCACTCTGCACACCCAAAGGCGCAGCACGGTGCCCTAAGTGTATCGATAACTCCGGGGAATGTTCTCCCGGTTCCTCGGAGCTCATTTTTTTTTAAAAATCAGGATATGACTTACTGGTTGCAAACTCTGGTTCAGTGTCACTTGTACTGTCGCCATCACCCTCTTCCTCGAGAGTCTTCCTCTGCTGCAGCACAGCGCTGGACGCTGCTTTGCGTTTCCTGGCGGCCCCACCGACGTCGTCTTCCTCAGTAATCGTATCCAAATCTTCAGGAGAGACAGAAGAAGTCAACGGGAGGCTCCTGGCAGCAGCAATCATTTCGGGAACAGCAGAATGGACTCTCACATATCTGTCGCTTTTCTTTGCCAAGCTCTGCCCCTTCCTCTGCTTTTAATCACACCTAGGTAGCCCAGTCTGGGTCATACATCGGTACCCTGGCAACACAAGCTGGTCTGAAAGATTAGCCCAAGCCCAACGCTGAGTTGTAGCTCAGGAAGTTTCAAACCGGAACTGGGAAGATGCATGCCCTTTCTTCTGGGGTCAACCACTCCAGAGCAGAAGCCAGGACAGCTACAACCCCCCAGCTGGGAGGAGGCCAAGTCTGCGTGTAAGAGAACGAGACCAGCACACGAGACACAAAGGCTCGCAGGTAAGGAGACCCCGAAAAGGAGACCCCCCTGTTTCTAACCACAGCTTCAGGACTTTAAATCCAAGTCAGGAAAGTAGCACTGTCGAAAACATAATTACTAATATAAAAAAAGCTACTTACCTATGGAATCGCTGGTCACACTGCAATTAGAGACACGCGGAGGCTTCAGCATTGCTTCTGTTTCATCGCTGTTGCATTTCTGCATGTCTATATATGAAGAATAAGAAAAGAAACTCAGATGTACTGGAGTGGGGGACGTCTGGCAGACAGACCGCACAAAGCCTGCACGATTCCTTTAGCCTGGCCCCGACAAAGCTCAAAATCCAATACATCTGTCATCTGTGGCAGGCCAATTTTTAAGCTCATGGCCCATGAATGATGTCACAAATATCCAAATGGCTCTTGGCTGAAACAAAGAGGTTCCCCACCTCTGACCTAGAAGTTAGATTAGTGTTAGAATAGAACTGCATCTAGACACAGACATACAGTTCCCACGCACAACTGGCCCCTGAGCCTCCCTGGAGAGCTCAGCCTGTGGGGAGTTGTGCCCTAAAAGGAGAGACGTGGGGCCGATTCAGGCTCGCCCACGTGACCCTTGGCTATGTGACCATAAGCAAGTTGCTTTTCTAGACTTGACTTTTTCAGGCATGATATGGAGATTAAAACCACTTAGGTTATTATGGGAGATGAAACATTGAGCTCATGTGGAAACTGCCTATTATAAACAACCGATAAATATTAACAATCACTGCTGTGTAGGCAAGTTCATGCTTTTCTGAACAAGAGTCCCCAGTCACTAGAATAACCTTAACACAAGCGGAAGTGTTGTAGGGGCATTTAAGTTGTGATCATCGGTACTAATGCTAGTGCCAAAAAGAGTGTCATTAAACCAGTAGTGACACTTTTTTTTAAAAGATTTATTTATTTTTTTTAATTGGGCAGTCAGACGTGTATATTGAGGAGGAGAGACAGAGTGAAAGATCTTCCATCTATTGATCCATTCCCCAAGTGGCCACACCAGCCTGAGATGAGCCGATCCAAAGCCAGGAGCCTCTTCTGAGTCTCCCACATGGGTGCAGGGTCCCAAGGCTTTGGGCTGTCCTCGACTGGTTTCCCAGGCCACAAGCAAGGAGCTGGATGGGAAGTGGGGCCGCCGGGATTAGAACCAGTGCCCATAGGGGATCCCGGCATGTTCAAGGTAAGGACTTTAGCTGCTAGGCTACCGCGCCAGGCTCGAGTAGTGATACTTCTAAGGGACTCCTACTGTAGTTTTTACAGTGTCTTTGTAAGAGAGGAACAGAATTCAACATCTCAACTGTGGATGTGACACATGAAGGTTAGTGTTCAACACTTCTTCCCTTTTCGTCTTGCTAATCAAACTGTTTCATTTGTAAATATGAGGCAGTACTGATTTGAAAAACAAACACACCAAAAGAAAAAATAAAATAAAAAGTATAAAACGCAAGTTATACCTCTGAATAATGGGCTAAACCATCTTCCTCCTAGATAAGAAGAAGTTAAGCCCAAACAATTTCATCTGAAAAGCGAGTCGTGCTTTCGGGATACTGATGTGTGCGCAGTGTCAGCACTGACCACCTTGCCCGGCTGCCAGGAACACCAACAAAATCCAGACATCTAGACGTCACTCAACTGGGCTCTGAGATCGACCAGCACCTCTAATCTTTATGTTATAATAAAAAATTACTACTGTTACATGTGCCACTAATTTGGATTTGCAGAAAAAGGAGGCAGATGGTTAGGATCTGATAGATCAATTCATCTGGCCAAGAAATTCAATTTTTATTCTGTATCCAGACAGGATTTGAACAGTGGGCTCGTGGTCCAGCCCCTCCAGCTGAGCGTTAAGCAGAGAGGCGTGAATGGTTACGAGACATGCACAGCTGGATGAGCAATGGAATCCAGCTGAAGCCACAGCCAACTGGTTATCCTAAACCCTAAGGCTCCAAAGTTTGTGAAGACCCAAAAGTGGTCAGTTTCCAAGTTCAACAGAGAAAAGCATACTTCTCCCCTGAGACTTCTGCACATCTTCGGTGCTGGGCGGAAGCTCCTTCACGGACAGAGCTAGTGCCACCTCCAAGTCCCTCCGGTAGAGTTTTTCATCCAGAGCCATCCTGCAATAGAAATACAAATAACGATGGGCTTTCAAAGACATCCAGCTAGCTGAACGGCCCAGTCTCAGATCTTTCTAGATAACTATTTAAGAGTTGCTAATCACATTAAAAGAAAATATTTTTTCAATTATTTTCTTGAAGACAGCATGGCAGAGAGATCATCCACTCCATCACCCAAATGGCTCCAATGACAGGGCCAGGACAGGGAGCAGGCAGGGGACAGGAAGTGCTTGTGTCCACCCGCGCGTGGCAGCGACCCAGGCACTTAGGCCGTCTTCCACTGCCTTGGCAGCCACGCTAGCAGGAGGCAGCATGGGAAGTGGAGCAGCTGGCACTCAGACGGGCACTCAGACACTGGCTGGCAGCCTTACAAGTGGCACGGACCCCGCACAAAAACATGTTTTCATACTGACTCATTTTCTTTTCCTACTACTTGTACAGATTTTGTCACCCTTGGGTTGTTTTTTCCCTATATTCCAAACTCAGTGCAAGAGTCTTAAAAATAAAGAGGGGGAAAGACAACAGCATGATCCAGGGTAAGTTTCCCTATGTTAATTAACTTCTAATGCAATGATACACTATACGTTCATAACCCACTTACACTCCTGTTTTGCCGTGTCTCCTCTTCCTGCAACGCTTCTGGGGATCTCTGGGGATCTCGCCCTCTCAGCTCCCTCACAGAAATTCTGTGTCTGGTCTGGAAACTCCAAGACCGCCTCACTGATAAACTCACATAACAAGAAAACTACCATTTCCCTGCAGAAAGCTCCGCACCTCAGTCCTTAGAACTGTCCCTTTTAAAGCACGCGCTCTGGTATGATTGGAGGACTTTGGAGACAGGCTTGTGGCCTTGTGGCAGCCCTGCACAGCTTGTAAGCTTTGCAATGATTATTGTCTGAATATTTAAGTCTATGTTTCCCTTTTTCAAGTTTCAAGTCAGCTGGTCAGAAGGGGTAAATTTTGGCAGGTTCTCCTACATACACAGGGTAAGACCTCTGCATTTCCATGAGTTCTAATGTAAACCGCCAGCTGGAATCCGGTGTCGCTGCCCAGCGAATGCCTCTAACCCCACATCCTGTCTGTCTTACCTCTCACCTTTTTTTAGGGGTCTTCTCTTGGGGTGGGATGTCTTCCACCTGGAGATTCTTCACGTTTGACTTTGGCTTGTCTGGTTTAACCTCCTTCGGGGCTGTTCTGGATTTCTTGTGCAGAGGTGCATTTGCTGAGACGAAATCATCTATTTATGTAAGAAGTGAAAATAAAGATTGATTTTTTAGCAGCTGAGTTCGTTTCAGTGGGTATTCAAGTATACTTTCTACAATTCAAAAATCATGGCTAGCATTGTTCGGTTTGTCTTGCATTCTAACTCTTCTGTTTTAGCCTCTCGGTGCTTTGGCGGCCTTGTTGAAAAATAGCAATCCATCAAAAATCAATTTACTTTAAAAATGGTAAAGGCAATTAGGGTAGCATATGCATGTAAAACATACACCTGCACCAACTTGCAAAGGCCTTAGGAAGGCTGCGGCATCTTATCATATTAAACAAAACAGAAGGAGATTATGTTTACGGCAGCTTCCCAGTGCAGTCCGACGTCTCCCAAGGCCCATTCCCTGCTTCTCCACGGGAAGCAAGGCCCGTCAGGAGGAAGGGGCAGGAATTCCTGTCTTACACAGCAGCATCTTCCCTGTTCATCTTCCTACGCTCCTAATTTCTCCTAATTTCTGGCACAGAGATGCTTGTTCCCAGGCCGGCACTGTCTCTCACGGGCTTGCTGGCTTGCGTTGCTGGTCCCACCAGTCCTCGGAATGAGTCCTGGATACTCAATGCAGAATTGCTGCTGTGGCTTTTAAACATATACGATCCGTGTGAGCACACCATACCTTCAGGGCCAAGGTAGGCTTAATCATTATTATTAATACATGCTCCTCTTACGTGCCTTCCCATGCAGGGGCATAAATTTAACTGAGTGACAAATGAACACAAGCAATGCTTCGTGTCTGGAACGTAAATGGCAACTTACACGTATTTGCTGACAAACTAATGACAGTAACAAACAGCTAGAAATGACATTGCACAGTATCTTCTTCCAGGCTCTAGGCGTACATACATAAGGTTGTGTCCCGGGCAAAAGCAGATTCTTTCAAACCCAGAAATTTCTAAATATTTTACACACAGAAAGCTCCACAGGTATCAGAAAGAACCAGAATATCTACGTCAAAGTATGATGTAATCTACTGTGAAGTTCTTCAACCCTCTGAGCGTCCTGGCAGCAGAGACGGGCAAACACACAACCCACGCAGCAAAGCTGAAGGCCAGCCTTTCTTCCTGGTCTTGTTCTATATTGCAAGTAGTGGAAATTCTTATAAAAAATCCTCTAACACGTCTGCATCTCATAAAGGCACAGTTCCTTCTCCGGGGAAAGCAGGAGGTGAAATTTAATCCGAGAAACAGCGTGAGAACACAGCTCAGGCCCCGTGTGTTCGTTTGTCACTCACGGGCACCATCCTGTCAGTGTCCTTATCAGCACCACTACTCACAATCCTAGGGCCCTTCTTCTCGCCAGACTAACTTCAAATGCAGTCGGAGAATCTTTCATCTGTGAGCTACAAATGTTGCACATTCCGAGGAAATGCAACTGTACATCTTTACACAACAACAGGTTCCACTTACCATCACTGTCCGAGTCTTCAAACTGTGAGTAGTTGACCGGCTTCTTCTGTCTAGGAACAAGAGAGAAGTGAGGCGTTAACACCCATGGCTCCCTCACTTGCACCCCACTCCCTATGACAAGTAACAGTCTCAAATAATCAAAAATGTGTTCAAACTCTCTGAAAAAAATACCTACCTCAAAAACACCTGTATTTTCACAACAGGGATTTAATATTAGCCGAACTAGTTCAAAGGGTGAAGTACATGAAACCATCTATCCTAGTGTCCTAAACCTTCCCCGGACTCTTGGCCCCACTTCGCGGATGCGGCCATGTCTTCCGCTGACCCCCTCGGAAGGACAGCATCTCCCAGCTTATGTGAAAAAATGGAGCTGAAAAGATAAGTTGATTTTGATGCAAAATGAAAATTTAACTCCATGCAGAATTCTTTCATAATCTGCATTTTCCATCCACTTTTGGAGGCATCCTGTAAGGTATACCTGACTTACCGGACATGGAAAAACCATTTGGATAACTTGGCAAAGTAAGAAAAATCCATATAATTAACAATTAACGACTACAATTTATATGCTGCTTAATTGCTACTGGGAATCTGTAAGTTCCTCTCGAATGAACACTTTTGTTTTTTATATGCATTCTATCATCCTTACTAGATACAAATTTGTGCACATGACAATCCATTCTTTTTCATCTGTCCACAAAATATTGCTTTCATCATGCAGTGGGCTCTTCAAATGGTAAGTGACCTTGTTCCTGCCAATGGAAACGAATCTTTAAACCACACGAAAGGGTATTAGAAAAAATTACAATTAAAAAAACAAAAAGGTATATCTGTGCTCTCTTCGGCAGCATATATACTAAAACTGGAACGAAAAAATTTGCATTTCCCACATCCGGGCGTCGAAGCGCTGAATGACAGGGTCTTCTAGTCTTGGTCTCTATCTCTTTCTAAGGTGCAAATGTTCTAGTGTCAATATTCAAGCTTGCCGGTCGGCTGTTCCTTCACGCAATAATGATGTTCCATGACAAAGAAACACATTCCACTGACAACCCACCTTGCAGGTGCTACTCCTGGGGCCCGTCTGCTGCAGGTGCAGGGCTTCAGGGCTACTGCCACTGCCTCACACTCAGCAGTAAAACAGAGCGCTCAGGTTGTTCGCCTACTCTGCAGAGCCCAAGAAATCAGGCACATACCATGTGGAGTCCTCGGTCTTAGATATTCTGAGATTCAATAAGTAAAATGCAATCATGAAGGGGCCCGGAAGGTGGCTTAACACACTAAGCCTTTGCTTGCAGTGCCAGCATCCCCTGTGGGTGCCCGCTCTAGTCCTGGCTGCTCTACTTGCAGCCCAGCTCCCTGCTGATGGCCTGGGAAAGCAGCAGCAGATGGCTAAAGTCCTTGGGCCCCTGCCAACCCCATGTGGGACACCCAGAACAAACCCCTGGCTCCCAGTTTCAAACTGGCTCAGCTCTGGTTGTTGCAGTCGTTTGGGAAGTGAACCAGCAGATGGGAGATCTCTATCTGTCCCTCTTTCTCTCTGTAACTTTACTAAGTAGAAAAACAAACAAATCTTTAAAAAAAAAGAAAACAGGAATGCAATCACACACAGCTCATCGTTGAGGCCACTGTCATGCGTGTGCAGAGCCACTGTGGTGCCTGTGCGGAGTGCCAGCTGCCTTCCAGCCTGGCTTTGCAGGTGACAGAACAGCGGAGGCGGGGAGCAGGTCAGGCTTGGATACAATTTTGAGAAGAGTTTTAACCGCAAAGACCTCCTGAGACTTTCAAGGCCCCCAAGGAGTGCGAGGAATACACTTTCACAACTGTGTTTTTTTTTTCAGAGTCTGAATCTTTGCTATGGGAATGTCTGAAAATCATTTCAAATTGAAAACGGCTGTGATTCTCCCACACCGCGTGTTCCTCGTGTTTCCCACGACCCTACACACAAAACGCATCCACCGAGTGTCTCAGACTAGAAATCTAAGCCACCCTCCTTGATTTTCCCCCCTCATCTCATCGCAAAGATCACTGCCACCTCCACTTCACGACCAGGTTCCATCAGCAAAATCTACCCCAACTTCACGTTCCATTCCACATACACCAATAAGAACCCCCTCCAGACCACCACCCCCACTCCTCACAGCCTACCAAGTGGTATCCCTGCTCCCACGCAGGTCACCCCACCCTCCCCCTCATTCTCCAGCAGCTGCCAGGAATCGTTGGAACAACAAAATTAAACTCCTCTCTCCTCCTAGGAAAAAAAAAATCTCTACTGACTTTCCATGGGAATTGAGATAAAATCGAAACTTCCTGACGCTGAGATCTTACCAACTCAGACGCCTGCTGTTCTCCACCCTAATCCCCGACACCCCCCACCCCCCACTTGAACGCCACAATCCAGCCTGCCTGGCCCCACTCCCCCTGTCACCTGAAGTGTCCCCTGTTTTGACGTGACAAGTTCCCCCTCTTGGTTCCTGTTTATCGATCACACGTACTCTACCCTTAGAAAGCACGTCCTAACCATTCTATTTGCATCGCGGTTTTCCTCTTCTGGACTGTAAACGCTTATTTCGGGCCCCCTAACCTCTCGTCTCCCCCACCCCTGAGAACGTAACCTCCAGCACCTAGGGGCAACACAGACGCAGCGGATATAACCAATAACCTCACTGAAGGCATGGACGATCCGATCGTGAGGAAGCTCATGCAAAGCGCGGAGCATCCCGAGCCGGAGGCTCAGGGTTGACCACTGAGTTAGTGACAAGCTGTGCGACCCACAACAGCTACGCGGACCTAGGAACTGTCAGTCGACCAAAGAGGAAGATCGATACACTATATGGAAGCATTAGCTGCGACGTGCCAATGAAGTCACACCCAGGCGGGTGTTCGGTCCCTGGTAACGCGCTCTCCAAACGCTGGGAGATGCTCTCCTTCCGAGGGGGTCAGCAGAGGACATGGCCACAGCCGCGAAGTGGGGCCAAGAGTCGGGGAAGGTTTAGGACGCTAGGATAGATGGTTTTCCCGGGAAACCAGGACCCATTCCACCAGCGTCGCCGGCCTGTCCCTCCATCCATGTGCAGAACCAGTCCACAGCGCCCTCCTGCTCCGTGTCCGCATCCAGGCTGGACGCCACTCACCTCACGGGCCGCACCATGGTCCCTTCCCCAGGCAGGGCACCAGCAACGGTCCGCTTCTTCCAGTCCGCCGCGGCAGTTTCAGTTCCCGCTCAAAGCCAGAGACCCCGGCTCCCCGCCCCGCCGCCTGCAGCCCGCCAATCCGCACCGGCCATCCCGCCGCGGCGCATGCGCCCTGAGCGCGCTGCCCGCCGTCCCCAGGCGCCGCCCTTCCGCATCCGGCCAGCCAGAGGCTCTGTCGCTGCACTTTCGTCACTGCGAGAGCCACTCCAGCAGTAGCAATACACATGCTTGCGGTTTTTTTTTTCCCCTTATGATTGAATCTAGGTCTGTGGAGCAAAAGGGAGCCCCAGGAATCGAGGATTCTGATACCAGGTGCCAGAAAATCGGAAAAGCTGTGAGCGAATCTGCCGCGGCTGATGTGCTGGCTGTGAAAACAACATTGCGGTCAGCTGACGTTTGCCTCTTGCCCAGGTTTCCTGACAGTTCCGAGGGTGCGGACTGCTTGGGGTCCAGTGCGAGGTGAGACGGGAGCTAGGAGCTGGGGATCCGCTTCGGACGGGGAGCCCCGCGGCAGGCGAGCGCGTCTCCCTGATCCCTGCAAGCCGCGGACTCCGCTCTTTCCTTAGGTCCACCTCTCCTCCGTTCCCACTTTCGTTCCTTGGATGATTTCACGGCTGCCCAAGGGGAGGCCAGGGCACACAAAGATACCGCGAGCCATTTAAGTAGGAGGGACCGTGCAAGCCTGAATGTTGACCCGGTGGAAGCCAGAGCTGGTGGCTTTGATTCTGTGAGCTCGGTGAGGTCTGGAGCCTCTGTTTCTGGAACTTTGGATTCCCGGCGACAGCGTTCGGTTCTGCTCTGTGTTCTCGGGGAGCCGTGGCTTTCAGACGGATGTGTGCCCACTGTTTCTGTCTTCACTTGCTGATATTAAGTTTGTCAGGTGTTTTATGTGTATTGCTGGATCCTTTAGACAGGGCTGCGTGTTGATGGCGGTAGCTCCATTTGACAGTTGTTGAGAAAGCAAGTCGACCGTAGCGGCGGAATTTAAACTGCTTGAATGACAGGGGCCTATTCTCTGCGCTAACCCTGTTTTCTTTCTAACAGTGACCGAAGCCCTGGGTGTAGCCTAGTAGAGGTGAAGCTACAGGTGCAAGCAGGCATTAGATGGTGGGGCGCCTGGGATGCCCAGTGAGTTTTAGGAGGTGGGGCGGCGTTTTAAGCGGAGAGATGGAGAGGTGGTTGTGCTTCCATTGGCCATAAGAGATCAGTCTGACAGTTTAATGGAATTCAGACAAGATTCAGAATGGAATTTCTGAATCATTGAATGGAGGAGCTGCTTTTGGTAGCTGTGTTGGTGTACACGTTGTCACTGCTTTGCCTTTAACAAATGGTAGTTAAGTAGATATACGGAGAGGAGGAGAGACAGAGAGAGAAGATCTTTGATCTACTGGTTCACTTCCCAAGTGGTCACAACCACCAGAGCTGAGCCGATCCAAAGCCAGGAGCCTCTTTTGGGGCTCCTACACTGGCGCAGGGTCTCAAGGTCTTGGGTTGTCCTGGATCGCTTTTCCAGGCCACAGGCAGGGAGCTGGATGGGAAGCGGGGCTGCCGAGATAACACATTGGCGCCCATATGGGATCCTGGGCATGTGCAAGGCCAGGACTTTAGCCACTAGGCTACTGCACCAGGCCCTTCTTTTTTCTTCTAGGTTTCCCATGTGGGTGCAGGGTCCCAAGACCTTGGGTCATCCTCTACTGCGTTCCCAAGAGGTGGCTTCTTTTTAGAGAAGAGTGAGAATACTTGTTTTCTTCATTTCCCCCAGTATCATGAAAATGAAAACATTGCAGAATTAAATAAGTATTTATTGGGTCTTACCATTGTATTCCCAACATCCTACCTAACACAGTAGAGTTCAAGAAGAAAGAATATACCACTGGAAAACATTGTTCCCTCAAGAATGAGAGACGGCTTGCCAGAGAAGCCGTGATGCAGATCTGTAGAGTGGTGATGTGAGAGCTTGCAATGGGGACCCAGTCCAGTTTGTGAAAGTTGACAGCGGCTTTCTGGACGGTGTGGGGTGCCTACAAGCTGAATGCCTGGAGAAGTGCTTGTCATCCGGGAGAAGTCAGACCAGTGAGAGTGCTGTAAAGAGGAAATCGGAAAGTGGAGGTGGGACGGGGAGTTTGGAGTTGGCTGAAGTTGAGTGTGGGTAGAACCTAGCTTGTGTGACTTTGTGTGTTGGAGGAGAGGGCTGCAGGGTTTGGAGAGTCGAGGAGGGACATGGTCAGCTGGCTTAAGGCATTTGCGTTTCCCCCTGAGAACAGCTGGATGCCATCAAAAGACATTAAGTCGATGAACCATGAGATGAGATGACTGTAGTTGTGGACTGATTTATTTTTAGGAGGATGACGGTGACTTCATTGTAGAACTGGTTTCATGAAGGAATGGATGCCTTGCTACACAGTCTCCCATTAGGATGCTGATGAATACATCTTTAGCCGAGATTGATTTGTACTCCCTTTAAGTAGTGTCCAGTTTGCCTTGTGGGGAGCATCCTCTGCTTTCTCTCTCCTATTTATGTGCAGGTCTTTCTAACACTTTCCTACCGGCCCTTCACCAATTGCCTCTCATGACCCCACCCCTAGTGCTCGCAAGGTCACACATTCATTTCTCTAACTTTGTTTACACCCCTGATCTGTTAGCTCCATGCCTGCCTCATCTCTGCACGTCTGCCTGCTAATCCACATTGCCTTCCTCTCCATGTTCCTGTAGCACTGAGCCCTCCACCTGAGAGGGCAGCCGTTTGTGGGCATGGTTGCTTTGTTTGTTTTTCCCTCAAAGGAAGTTTAAAGGAATTTTTTTTAAGAAGTAGTGCTTTATTTTATCACAAGGTGAAAAGGCAGTGTTAACCATTTGAGGGGGCAGGGGAAGTAGGATAATTGAATCAGGGTCCCGCAGATTAAATCTAAGAATGGTGAAACATTTCTTAGAAATCCTATAGCAATACTGAAACATCGTGGTTCCTTTATGTGCTTGTAACCCATTGCTTTGTCGTTGTTGTTCATGTATAGAAATGCCGTCACAAACGATGAAGAAAAGCAGAGAAAGAGTCGGCCACAAAGACAGGGAATTTGTGTATGAATTCAAAATAGGAAAAGAATGCTTAGAACTGAGGGTGCCCCTCCAATTCCCCATTCAAGAGAACGCCAGCCACCTTCATGGACGCCTGATGCCATTGCACAACTTGCCGTGCTTCGTAGAAAATGGTGAGGACTGACCTCTTAACTAACAGCGCGCTCCTATTTTCCTGCAGTTTTTTTCGTTAGGTGATTTGTATTGGACAGCCTAAACCTAAGGCGCACTGAGAAGCCACGGAATATGAACTGTTTCACTGCTTCTAAGAACACGGAAGCTTCCCCAGACCTTTGTCTGATTGAATGTTTCTCCTCTAACCCTTGCAATTCTTTGTAAAGCGATTGAGGATAAAAATTATGTAATGAAATATTAGCTACAAGGTCTGGGGTGGGGGACTTACCCTCTGAATTTGGTTGGGGGCGATTCCTGAGGAGTTTCAGTTTTAACTAATCTGACATGACAGAATTATCTTGCTTTGGTTGGCTGCATTTTGAGTGTTCTGTTCATCAAGTTTCCAAGTCACATAGAAGAAGACCTATCTCTCCTGAATGAGCCCGTGAAGCAATCTGTGATGCGCCACTTAGAAAGCTCTGTGTTCTCTCACAGACTAGGAAAAAAATTAATATTGAGGATAGGGACTTAGCACTCAAAGGGAACCTAGAAACTTCCTACGGTTATCACCGTACCAAGAAGGAAGCTGGGGTGTAAAGAGGTTCAGTTCTTTACCCCAAGGCAGGAGTTCCAAAAACATGGTCTGCTACTCCGCAGCGACAGCATCACCTGTGGACTGTTAGAACCAGTTCTGGGGCTGACCCTGTGGTGTCATGGGGAAAGCCACCGTGGCTCCTGTCCCAGCTGCTCCACTTCCAATCCGGATGCTCTCTGCTAATAAACCTGAGAAAAGCAATGGAAGATGACCCAGGTGTCTGGGTCCCTGCCACACCCCGGGGAGACCTGGATGAAGCTGCTGGCTCCTGGCTTTGCCCTAGCCCAGTGCTGTTTGCTGTGGCCATCCGAAGGGTGAGCCAGCATTGCATGGAAGATCTTTTTGTCTCTCCCACTTTCTCTGTAATTCTTCCTTTACATTAAATAAAAAGATCTTTTTGAAGAAAGAAAGGGAGAGAACAGCATGGCAGTTGTGAATCGACTCATTCCTGATTGGCCAGGACCTCTGGGCGTGGCACTTCAGCCTGTTGTAACAGAGTGGAATAACTCTAGGGCATTCGGATAACTGTACATGAAAGTTGTAAACTGCTTGTCCGAAGTCAACAGTAGTAGTGATGGAGCCACGGCCAGAACTCAGACATCAGGACTTCTGTTTTGCAGTGCTCTTTCCTTTAATTGAAACCACGAATCATTTGAACTAAATCGGTTTTAAAATGCTAGTTAGTTTCTCATTCAAATTCAAGAGAGGTAGCAATTTTCCTTTTATTACTTTTTTAAGATTTATTTATTTTTATCTCGAAGGCAGATTTATAGAGAAGAGACAGAGAGGTCTTCCATCAACTGCTTCGCCCCCCAAATGGCAGTAAGGGCCAGAGCTGAGCTGAGCCCCAGCCAGGAACTGGGAGCTTCTTCTGGATCTCCCATGTGAATGTGGGGTCCCAAGGATTTGGGCCGTGCTCTGCTAGTTTCCCAGGCCACACACTGGGAGCTGGATGGGAGGTAGAACAGTTGGGACACAAACTGGCACCCATATGGGATCCTGGCACTTGCAAGATAAGGATTAAGCCAATTGAGCCATTGTGCCAGGCCCATCAAGAAACCTTTTAAAGTTATACAGGAAATTTATTCACTTTAGTACAATAATCTTCAGACCCTCAAAATATGTGTGTTTGCCTTTATGTACTTACACCTGCTATGCTTTAAACTGAAATCAGACTTAAGTTATTAAAATTTATCTAATTAATATCCAGTTACACATAAGGATAAAGGATTTTTACCTTTCCCCATGCCATAACCTATAAGAGTAGAGAAAAATAATGCTATAATTAATTAAATGACCCTGTAAGCCCATTTTTGTTTTGAGATTCTATTAATACTAATAGTCTGAACAAAGTAGAATTTCCTGTTGGATTGTTTAGCTGGGTATAATGTATTCTGCTGGTTCATGATGACTTTGTTGACCCTGTGCCAGACCTCAAAGAAGCTCTGAGCCAGTTCATAGAGGAAGAATCCCTGAGAGATTACGACACCGAGTCTGAAGCCTGCCTGGATGCTGTGAAGTCGGGGGAAGTGGACCTGCACCAACTGGCAAGTGCGTGGGCCAAAGCATACGCCGAGGTGAGGACATGGGTCAGACTGGACGTTCTGAGGATATGCTGGACTTGGACGAGGATATTTTTAAGAGCTAAGATAATGCTGTAGTTGCAGTAGCATGCTTTTTTCTCTGCACACCCCCCGGTCATGGACCACACATGTTTCGGCTGATGTCCCTCCTTGCGAGGTCAGGTGAGCACCCCAGCCAACACACATCTGATTTAACACTTGTGAGAGGCTGCAAAATACAGAACACCTAGCCAAATTAGAATTTCAGGCAAATGAGTAAGTTTTAGTGTAAAGAAATTCCACATATTACACAGTGCGTAGTTATACCAAACAATTATATAAGATTTGTCTGGAATTCTAATTTATCTAACAGCCCTAAATCAACAGTAGCTCACTTTAAATTTTGGATTAATTTCATCCTCTCACTTATCTTCATTGTTAGGATTGTTTATATGATGCCATCATTCTTCTATTTAAACAACCCCTTTTCATAAAGGCTTAGAATGGCACTGATTCTAATGCATATCACTGTTTTATTTATGAAGAAAGAACAACATTACCAGATAAACTGATAAAATGCCTAGAAGTTAAGACTCCAGTTATCAGTTTGGCTTATCAATTCAATGCTTCGGGAAAGGATCAGAATAAATTTCTGTGGAGTGTAGGTGAAAAAAAAAAAAAAACAACAACTAGATTTCAGGGACCCTAAGAAAGTGTGTGGAAGTAGCCACGATGAGTCGTTTGTTTATAGAAAAGAGGAGGCTGTGGCACTTGCTGAGTGTTGGTGCAGGATCACGGGTTGGTTTTGTGTTGAACGTGGGATGGTTGACAGCTGCAAGGAGTGGAGTCCTGAGCACCAGCAGAGAAAAGGAAAAAACAAACAAAAACCCTAAGCTGAACCGCTAGGGTGTCCCAGATTACACTCCAGTGAGGAATGAGGAGGAGCCCCAGTAATTCAAGGTAGTCTGTTACAGAGTCATCACAAAGCATGGCTTGCTTTTAAAATAACAAACAAAACACACCTTGTTTTGGAAGAACAAAACATAAACTAGTATACTGATCACTTTCCTGACAGTCCACAATTATTCAAAATTAACTAATACTAGAGGAGAAAGGGACCCTGCCTATGGGCCTTGACTCACACAAGTGCATGTGGGTAGGTGCAGGGCATTTGTCATTATTGCAAAACTGAATTTTAATTTTTGATCTTTAGTTTGATTTCAGCGTTGCTTTCAGTGCCACGCCGACCCCAGCTGTGCAGAAAGGGCCCTGGAGAGTCTTCATAGGGCACGCACCTGGGGCTGTTTGGCTCCAGGGAAGCCAAAATTGCTTCATCAGATACATGCTTTTTTTTTTTTTTTTTAAGATTTACTTATTTATTTTTATTGCAAAGTCAGACGTACAGAGAGGAGGAGAGACGAAGAAGATCTTCCATCTGATGATTCACTCCCCAAGTGAACGCCATGGCCGGAGCTGAGCCAATCTGGAGCTAGGAGCCAGGAATTTCTTCCGGGTCTCCCATGCAGGTGCAGGGTCCCAAGGCTTTGGGCCATCCTTGACTGCTTTCCCAGGCCACAAGCAGGGAGCTGGATGGGAAGCGGGGCCTCTGGGATTAGAACCGGTGCTGCTATGGGATCCCGGCACATTCAGGGCAAGGTCTTTAGCTGCTACATCACCAGACCCATCAAATACGTTCTCTAGGCCTGCCTTTGTGAGCTCAGAACATTCCACATGCTTGGCAGCTTTCAGATCACGGGCCAGCTTTTCAGCAGTCTCTGGGGTAATGGGCTTCTGTTTGTTCTTGGCAAGCTTCTCAATAGTAGAGGGGTCTTCTCTGAGATCAGTTTGGGTCCCAACAAGCAAGAAAGGAGTCTCTGGACAGTGGTGGGTGTTCTCAGGCACCCACATTCCTTCCACATTTTCAAATAAGGATGGAGAAACAGCGAAAAAACAGACTAAAAATACATCTGCCTGTGGATAACTGGTGGCCGTAATCTATCGTAATCCTCTTGTCCTGCAGAATCAAAAAGTCCAGGAGCGTGTGGCTCTCCACCAGGCAGAACTGTGGCTGTGTAGTTGTTAGAAACAGCCGGAACGCGTTTGTAGAAAATCAGGTGACGTGTTTTACCCACAGCACCATCACCCACAACAACACACTTAATTGTCCGCCTTGCTGAAATAGCTTTGTATCCGCTTAGATATCTCAGATCTGCCGTTGAGCTCAGCTTCTCCACGGGGGCCTTGGCAGCACTGAGGCGATAACCATTTTCATGTACTTCCGAGCATGCTCAAGACAGGCATTTGGCATAATAAGACAGCGCTTAGGAGGCCTTAGTCCTGTACCTGGTGTCATTCCTGGCTCTAGATACTGACTCAGGCTGCCTGAAAATGCAGGCTCGGGGAAGCAGCAGTGTTGCCTGAAGTCATTGGGTTCTTCCCCAAGTGGGAGACTGAGTCGAGTTCCTGTCTCCTGGCCTTCAGTTCTGAGCAAAGCATCCCATTGGTCCTGTCCCTAGTGTGTTAACCAAGGATGCCGCTTGTCACCCTGCAGACCACCCTGGAGCACGCGCGGCCGGAGGAGCCCAGCTGGGATGAGGATTTTGCCGACGTGTACCATGAGCTCATCCACTCTCCCGCCTCTGAGACACTGCTAAACCTGGAGCACAATTACTTCGTCAGCATCTCCGAACTGATTGGCGAAAGAGACGTGGAGCTGAAGAAGTTGAGAGAGAGGTACTTGACCTTGCTGGCACTGACACACCATGCCATGTGTGTGAGCATGATGGCTTACTGGAATGACTTGTTGTAGTTTGTTACAAAATTAAAAGTTGAGATAAAAGAACGTCATTAGTGTTGGAAATTAGATGTATGGTACTTTTGATTCTATCATTTCAACCGGAAAGATCTTGTAGGATTAGAGAACTTCTGAAGCAGTTGATCTTATATAATGTCATTTCTTGTTCTTTTTTTCTGTTGTTATTTTTTAAAAAATATTTATTTATTTTTATTGGAAAGATTGATTTCCAAAGAAAAGACAGACCTTTATCCACTGATTTGCTCCCCAAATGGCCGCAATAGCCCGAGCTGAGCTGATCCGAAGCCAGGAGCCAGGGGCTTCTTCTGAGTCTCCCACACGGGTACAGGGTCCCAAGGCTTTGGGCCATCCTCGACTGCTTGAGGACTGTCCTTGAGGAAGCTATAGTGTTTTTTTTTTCTGTCTCTTTGTTATGTGGCAAAATAAAATTGTGAATGTGTTTTTCTTAAAGAGCAAAATGAAGAACTAGATTTTTAAAAAGTATACGAATATGTAATTTGTCACACTTAATTGCTTTCCATTAAATTTCATCTGTTTGACTTTTCTGCTGGGCCTTATTAACATGTCCTTGCATTGATTCTGTTCTCTGAGTCTTACACTCACTCTGCTTCCTGGAGCATGTCGGTACATCCCCGTCCTGGCTGCCTCTGCTGCCTCTGCAGCACCTTGATTTAGCCGGTGAATTTCCGAGCTGGATTTGCAGCCAGTTCCCATGTCTGGCTATCAGTATCAGTAGCCCATGCTGGTTCTGTTTTTCTAAATCAGAAGAAGACACTTGTTCTTTCTGATTCTTCATCTGTTGGAAAGCTGACTTAACTAATTATCTGTATTTACCAATACTTAATTCTTAAAAAAAAAAGATTTTATTCATTCGAAAGATAGAGTGGTAGAGAGAGGGCGAGGCTGAATCACCTGTTGATTCGCTGCTTGCATGGCCACAGCTTGGGGCAGAGCCAGGCGCAGGTCAGGAACCCAGAACTGCCATCCTGGTCTCTGGCCTGGGTGCCAGATGCATCAGCAGGGGAGCAAGGTCAGCAGTGGGGTAGCTGGGCCCCTCATCACAAGCCATGGTTATGGCTTAGCCCACTGCACCACATCCTCAGCCCCCAGCTCTGAATTCCTTTCCCTTCTATCAAGTGTTTTAATAGGGATATGTTTTGGTTTCTTGTTGGAAGTGTCCTTTAGCCAAATTTCTTGGTAGAGCTTTGTGGGCTTTTTTTTTTCTGTTTCTAAATGTACAAACAATGCACAGATGCATCTATTTAAAAACCATTTTTCTAGTTTGTTTTCATGGATCTGAGCTGTTGGCTTGCCAAGGGAAAGCTTACGTTCCTCAGGTGGGAACTGTTTACTGCAAAGGAGGAATTCACAAGCGCCCGTGGAGGCTCCCGCAGAATCGGTGCTTACTTATGTAATTCCTGATCGCAGGAAACATTTTCTTCTCCTTCCATTTTAATGCCATTTTGCATCTTTGGAGGACAGTTTCTTGGCACGACATCAGTATAGCCCCAACGATCTTTTTTTTCCTCTGTTTTTGTGACAGCTGACACACTGAGCCAGTTTGTAGCCAATATCTTATCTGAAATATGATAACATACCCTTGGGTCACCGGGAAGCTGCATCATTGCTGGTCTAAGCTGCTTGCATTTTGGGCACATTAAGTTGAAAGAGATGCTCATGGTGTTTCATTTGTCTATTCTTTCCTCAGAAGAAATTTGCTTTTTTTCAGCGAACCAGATTCTCTGTATCTTTTTACCTTTCCAAATGACAGTAATACTTTTTATCCACTAGAGGGAACATGTGTCATGTATAATATTGACACATAGCTATATAGGTTTTTACTTATAAATGTTGAACAGTTATTTCCATCTGTGAGTAAAAATTTGACTTGCAAGAGTCATCTTCACTTGACCTGTGGTCGATATTAGAGTTAAGAGGATCATCTGCATTGGGAATAAATAGGTTAAGTGGTGCTGGCTACTGAGGGCCGGAAAGTGTGTTTAGAAATGTGTATACAGCTTCTTTGAGTGCGCTTTGTTGCTTGTGTGTTTATTAGCGTCTTAGTTATACATATCAATTCATTTTAAGAACAACTTTCTTGACCAGAATGAGAGTAAAAATCCTTTTGGTTTTTGTCTGCATTCTGTTCTTTCCTGGTTTCTTTAGAATATATTTGAGAACAAGCTCTTTGTATAAATTTATGTCAGAAGATGATTTTTTAATTGGAAAAATTTTTAATGAGCTTATTTAGGAAAATATACTATTTATGCAGAAAAGGCAGCAAACTGAGTGTATGCAGATCAGTTTACACAAAGCAAGCATGCGCACGGAAGTGTCGTCTGGGTCAAGACAGAGAGTAGTTCCAGAATACTTCAGAAACATATGTCATGCCCTCCTGGTCCCTACACCTGCTCCTCCCTAAATAATCACTACCTATACCTCTCACATCATGGGTTAGCTCTTCCTGCAAATTTCTGTATATGATTTATTTGGGTAAATGAAGAATGTAGAATGATAGCACGTGTTCAGGCCGTATTTTACAAGCCTCTGGAAAGGGTAATTTTTTTGACTTAGTAACAGTTTCACTTACAGAACCACACAGACAGCTTCTAGATGTAACAGACTTTTAGAGGTTGTAGTCACTTACACAAATAACTAGAAAATCTGTTTAAGCTGGAGTTGTAGAATGTGAGGAAATTTGCAGATGAAAATAGGTATGGGAGGGGTGGGGGGAATCCCCAGTGCCTATAAAACTGTATCACAGAATACAATGTTAATAACAATAAAAAAATAAAATAAATAGAAAAAAAAAAGAAAATAGGTCTGAACTTTTCAACATTAGCTATGATATCTGCAAGTTCACTTAGATTATGACTATTTTAATTTATGTATTCAATTTAGATTGAGATTCAGCTGTACAGGGGCCAGCATGTTGGTATGACAAGGGTAGCATCCCATGTGTGCGCAGGTTCAAGTCCCCATTGCTTTGCCTTTGATGCAGCCTGCTGCTAGTGCACTTGAGAAGGCAGCAGAACACGGCCCCTGGTACAAAGGGCCCTGCTGCCCGCAGGGAAGGCCTGCTGCCCGCATGGAAGCTCCAGGCTCCTGGCTCGCGCCTGGCCCAGCCTTGACCGTTGTCGCCATTTGGGAAGCTGAAACAGCAGATGGAAAGTTTCTAACTCTGCCTTTCAAATAAATAAAACCTTTTTAAAAAAATTCTGTACAACTGTTAATATTCCGTGACATTATCGTTGTTATTGCTTTATCTCCACTCTCAAGGATTCCAAGTGATTTCAGGCTATTGTATTTTCCATTCCAGCATGTAATGCATGTAAGATAAGTGTTTTTATTTTCACTTTGTAGAGATTGTTCAATGGCTGTGAAGTGGCCCTGGGCTTTGAAAGCTTGGTGAATACATCTGATTACTTATGTTTCAGACAGGGAATTGAAATGGAGAAGGTGATGCAGGAATTGGGAAAATCTCTGACGGATCAAGATGTAAATTCGCTGGCTGCTCAGCATTTTGAATCCCAGCAAGTAAGTGAAATACAGTGACTTGTAGATGCATGATTGCGTTTTTGTGTGTTTGCTTAGTTTTGTGAAACATTCATCATTTGTCATGCTGTCTCTTTTAGGACTTAGAGAACAAATGGTCGAATGAGTTAAAACAGTCAACGGCCATCCAAAAACAAGAGTATCAGGAATGGGTGATTAGACTTCACCAAGACCTTAAAAACCCCAACAACAGCTCCCTCAGGTAGAAGCATTCATGTTTTGCTCTTATTCATATGAAAGTCCATGTTAATGACAGTGTAGTTATTGAACAATTTAACCTTAACAGTTGTGTATTTTCTTTGAGTATCCAATGAACATTCCAGAACACTTTATGCTTCTTTTAACGCTTTTTCTCCTACTGCTTTTATGTGAATTGTTTTGGGTGGCAGACAGGGCCACGTGGGGAATTGTTGGCTCCTTTAAGATAGTAATATTGCCCCATTGAACTTCAGCTATAGAGATCTTTTAGATATGCACAGTTGTACAGTTTTGACTCCTCCATGGAAACCTGAAGAACAAGGCAGACAGAGGAGCCATGTGGTGGGAGGGGAATGTTGGAGGCTAAGACACAGGAAGTGGATGTGTATGCATCCAAGGACACCATCCGTTCTGGCTATCTTGTCTGACTTTTTAAATTATCATTGTTATCACTTCATCTGTCTTCTGAGTTAGACATGGTATAGTTAAATTGTGTGGCTATAATGTACATAACTGATTTTAAAATAAGTTAGTCATTTTATATACTCATTCTCATAGG
Source organism: Ochotona curzoniae (assembly GCF_017591425.1). Lineage (NCBI taxonomy): Eukaryota > Metazoa > Chordata > Mammalia > Lagomorpha > Ochotonidae > Ochotona > Ochotona curzoniae. The sequence goes on along the minus strand of NW_024465654.1, from coordinate 1,630,688 downwards.
ACACTAAGAAGTATTATGTGGTCATGTGCTGATTCGTATTGTAATTCCTGAATGCTCCACTTTACCTGCTGTGTGTAGGGAGTTGAAAGAGCAAGCAGGCATTCTAGAACCTGCTGTTACAGTCTTGCTTGTCACCATAGATGGAAGGAAAGTTTACAAATCACTTCAGCACTGTTTTCAGCTGTTCAGTTTTCTGTCTTTTTACTAGAAGTCTTGCTTTCCTGTAAGAAAAGTTTTTTACAAACATGCAAACAAAGCATTATCAATAATTTTATTAATTTCAGTGAAGAAATTAAAGTTCAACCAAGTCAGTACAGAGAATCTGCAGAAGCAACCGGAAGGATTTATGAGGAACAGAGAAAGCTGGAGGAAAGTTTTACCATCCATTTAGGTAAGCGTATCATTTCCTTCTCTACCGCTTTGATTTGTCATACAGTTTATGTTGTAACGGAAAAATCCCTTGCATCCGAGTGTGCCCTTGTTTGTGTTTTAAATTTCTCATTCTGTGCTGTTCCAACAAGCCTGTGGTTTGTTCGCTGTAGGTTTCCCACTGTAGTTTACATTTTTTTTTTTTTTCAGATAAAGTTACAATGGCGATGAGCCCGTTTTTAATTCTGAAGTGTTGCACGGGTTGTCTGTCCTCGCCGCAGAGACCTGTATGCTGCCGTACTGAATGTTTGCACTGCTTGCTGTCTGCCTCAGCCTGTCGTCTGTCCCTTGCAGGAGCCCAGCTGAAGACCATGCATAACCTGAGACTGCTCAGAGCAGATATGCTGGACTTCTGTAAGCATAAGAGGAAGCACCGGACTGGAGTGAAGCTGCATCGGCTCCAGACGGCGCTCTCGCTCTATTCCACGTCGCTGTGTGGCCTGGTTTTACTAGTAGATAACCGAGTTAACTCATACAGTGGTATTAAAAGAGGTAAGCTAACATCATACGTATCTATTTCCACAAATTTCTAATTATACCACCATTCGAACAAAGAAAGGAAGTATGGAAAAACTGAAAAACAGTGTAATCACCTCAGATACTCAGGCAGACCAATCATAGTTCTATTCAACCATGGCTGTTTTAGATTTGTTTCATATTTCGGCATTTGTAGAGTTCCTCATAGATTAGAACCGGCACCCATATGGGATTCCTGTGCATGCTAGGTGAGGATTCAGCCACTGAGCCATCATGCTGGGCCCAGTAATTTTATTTTGATCAGAATTTAGCCCTTCTACTACTTTCTCTCTGTCTCTTCTTCTCTTTATAAACCTAATGTGACTTTTCTATTAAGATAAATAAATATTTATACATTTTTTAAAAAGGTAAAATTACTACGCCCTAATTAAAAGCAATATTACTGAAAGGACAAGTATAAGAAATCCTACTTTTGTGGGGTTTTTTTTGTATTTCCTCTGTTCCTCATGTCTGTAAGAAACAAACCGCACGTGTGACAGTTCACGTTTAGAAGTTTGTAAATGTTTTGTGTCCCTTAGATTTTGCCACAGTTTGCCAGGAGTGTACCGATTTCCACTTCCCCCGGATTGAAGAGCAACTGGAAGTAGTCCAGCAGGTGGTCCTTTATGCTAGAACCCAGCGCAGGAGTAAACTGAAGGACTCACATGGTCAGTAAAATTCCACTTCTTAAAAATTTCCCTTCCGGTATATACTGTTCAAATTCAATAGAGTCAGCATTGAAATCATATATGGGAAATGGTGTTTCTGGAAGTTGGAAGGAGGAAGTTAAGAGCACAATGTTAAACCATCAGAAGATGGAACTCTGCTCTTCCTTTCCTTTCCTGGGGTAATTGTTGTCCGGGTTCCCAGTGAAAATCACTTTTAGATTTCAGTCCTCCAGTAAAGCTAGAAGCAGGCACTCAGTGGCAAGTTGGTCATCTTTTGATCCCCAAAAAGCAGGGCTCAATGAATCCTTTTCTGTGTTCCATCTTTAAGTAGTATGGCCTCAATGATGAGAGTTGGTTTTTTTGTTTTAAATCACAATGTGTTTGAATGATTGTTTTTTCTATGTCTTTCTGCAATATAACTTCCTCACTAAATTCACACCGGGCATCCCTTCCTTACCTGAGTTGCTTGGGACCAGGAGCGTTTCAGATTTTGGAATCCTTCCTGGATGTTTTCCTGCAAGCAGCCCTCAGCTGAAAATCTGAAATGCAATTGCTCCAAAATGTACAACTTTGAGTGCTGACGTCTGTGTACTTAAAGTGTGCAGTTTGGAGATTCAGCATACACACGCCCTATGAATTCATGAACTGATGTATCATCTCGGTTACTGTTTTGTGTGTGCCTAGAACTTGGGGCTGGCACTGTTTCATTCCATGTTAGGCTGCTGCCTTATGGCACCAGTCTGGTCCTCTCTCTTCCCCTTCCCGTTAGCTCCCTGCTTGTGGCCTGGGAAAACAGCAAAGCATGGCCCAAGCCCTTGGGACGCTGCATCTGTGTGGGAGACCCAGAAGAATCTCCTGGCTCCTGGTTTCATCCTAGCCATTGCAGTCATTTGGGGAGTGAACTAGTGGATTTCAGAATTGTTTTTTTCTCTCTCGCTCGCTCTGTCTCTCTTTTTCTCTTACACTCTGTCTCTCTAACTCTGCCTTCCAAATAAATGAAATCTTTTAGGGAAAAAAAAAAGCACATCAATGTTATCACATTTTAAACAAACAGTATAATATTGTTAAATATGATTGTACTGTTGGAGGTTAGAACTCCACAACTTATTCATCCTTTACAACTTGAACTTGGCAACTCCTGCCCACTCGGCCATTTCCTGCCCAGCCCTTGGTTAGTGTGGGTCCACTCTGTGTTCTGCTTTCTTCACTGAACACGTTATCTCAGAAATCATCCCATATCAGCTCGTAAGGACCATTGTCATACCTTTTTGCTGTCACATACTAGTCCACTGTGGAGTATCCTGTTAGCAATCTGCCCTCTCTTCATAAATGTTTCAGCAATTCCTAATTTTATTTTGTTAGTGTTCTGAGTAGCAGTGCATGAGTAATCCTTGTTTTCCCCTGTGAGCAGTATGCCAGACACAGAACCAATCCCTAGAGAGGAGTCCCTGGGCTGAAAGGCAGGTGCACTGATCATTGCATGGTGTTAGCCGCAGCTCTCTGTGAAGACCCCACCACCTTGAATCACACTAGAGATGACCAACTTTGCTGTAGTCATTTACATTGTTAAGTGTCAAAGCCAGGCCAAATATTGAAAATTCAGTAAGCAAGTGTGTTCTGATAAAGGGCCTCGCAGAGCGTCCCAGCCTGCCCTCTTGTTTTGCGTCTCCCTTCCTCCGTCTCGTTAAGACCAGCAGTGGTGTGATCATGTCACTGTGTTTCTTAGTGGCGATTACAAGCATCAAGATTGAGATCATGATAGGCGTGGAAAGAGGGTAATTCTAAGTATATTTATGAGCGATGGAAAGTACACAGTACATGGCAGGAAGTTTTTACCCACATGCCGTTGAGGCAGTGCATGTGTACCATAGTATTATTTTGTTCTTGTTCAAGCAACCACTTTGTGGTTTGAGTGAGTCAGGGAAGCAAGTCGGTTTATGAAAGGTGACTTTCTCAAAGGAAACTGGTGTTGTTAAATAACTCTGTGAGAGCATTGCCTCTGTTTTTTCCTTTTCTGTTCGTGCTTGCATGTTTGTTGTGCATGTTTACATTCTAATATGCAAACACCTGTTTGTTCTAAGACATTCCATTGCTTTGCTTGCTGTGATTGTTGTCTTAGCACCTTTATATTTTTATAGTGCATGTTAGAAGGTATTTTGTACACATTCTGTATACCTGTTTTGGGAAAAAGTAAAAAAAAAGTTGCCATCTTCTTTGCTTACCAAATAAGGTATCATGATTAAAATACGGACTATAAACTGCTCTTATTTATTTAACAGAGATTCTTTCTTATGATTTTATCTATCTGTCTGTCTGAAAAGCAGAGGCCGGAAACAAATCTTCCATTCTCCTGTTCCCCAATGCCCATAACAGGAACTCAGAACCTCACCCAGGGTAGAGTGGCAGAGGCCCAAGTACTTGAACCATCAGCAGTTGCCTTTCCAGGTGCATCAGCAGGAAGCTGGACCAGAAGCAGAGCAGCCAGGAATCAAAACAGACACTTCCAGTGTGGGATGCTCACTTCCCAGGCAGCTGCTTGAATCCCATTGCAGGGGGCTGGCACTGCGACCTGCCAGATAAGCTGCTGCCTGTGGGCAGTGGCATCTGCTCCACTTCCATTGCAGGTCCCGGGAGGGCAGCAGGGCATGGCCCGAGTTCTAGGGCTCCTGCACGCATGTGGGAGGCCTGGAGACACTCCTAGGGCCTGGCTTCAGACCAGTCAGCTCCAGCCATTGCAGCCATTGGCGGGGTTGGGGACAGAAGATGAAGATTTCTTGTCCAAATGTCAGAGTTTGAGTCCCACTTCCACTTTGGATCCAGCCTCTGATCTGCACCTGGGAGGCGGTGGAAGATGGCCCAAATGCTTGGTCTCCTGCCACTAGTGTGGGAAACTGGGTGGAGTTTTTGGCTTCTAATTTTGGCCGGGTTCAGTCCTGGCTTTATGGGGCATTTCTGGAGGCAACCAGAGCACAAAAGACCTCTCTGTCCCTCTCTCCCTCCCCCTCTACCCTCCCTTTTCCCTCTCTCTATCTCATCTACCTGTCAAATTTTATACGGACTATGATATATTTTGATAAAATATATAATATATATTATAATAAAAATATATGTACACACATATATAGTTACTTTGAAAGTTAATATTCATCTTGCATTTATGGATTCTAATGGGATTCTTCTGAAATTAAGATCTGTCTTCTAGTGAAAGCGTATGTATGTATGTGTGTAGTTTATATTCAGCCTTAATAATGTATGTTCAGTTATAATACTTACTTTACCAATCTTTATCCTTCTAAGAAACATAACTTTAAAAGAAAAAAATAAGAAAAGCTATTGAATACCTGAACAGTTTGTCCCGTTAGAAGTAATCTCACTCTCTGAGATTAAATGAATACATAAAGTATCAGATAAAAAATAAATTTCAGGAATGGGCTGACCACGAAGCAGCTCCTGATGCTATGAACCATTCCTTGTAGTCCTGAGCAACGTACTATCAACAACAGTGACTCAGATTCTAAGAATAGAACTGGCCACGCTGCAACTATCTAATGAAGTCATTCTGTGTATACTTAAGTTAGTCCCTGAATCTCTCAGGTGGAGGAGTGCTGACAAGAGGTGAAGGCCACAGGACCTAGAAGCTGAGTATGTGAGCCCAGGTCGACTTCCACCACTTACCTGTACATCGCTGCTTAGGTTATTAGCCTGTCTGAGCCTCTGTTGCTCATTTTTTAAAAAGATGTATGCATTTATTCATTTTTATTAGAAAGGCAAATTTACAGAGAGAAGTCACTTCTGGCCACTGGTTTATTGCCCAGGTGGCTGCAGTGGCCAGAGTTGAGCCCACCTAAAGCCAGGAGCCAAGAGCTTCTTGTAAGTCTCCCACATGAGTGCAGGGTCCCAAGGCCTTGGACCATCCCCTGTGACTTTCCCAGGCCACAAGCAGGGAGCTGGGTGGGAAGTGGAGCAGCCAGAACATAAACTGGTGCTCATGTGGGATCCTGGCAGCTGCAAGTGGAGTATTTAGCTACTGAAACATGGCACCGGGCCCTCTGTTGCTGATTGGTAAAATGAAGGTGGCGGTAGTGCCTGCGTCACAAGGTCCTGCTTATAGGGGTCGTAAAAAAAGTTGTTGGTCGTCCACATCGAGTTTATGGCTCAGTGTCTGGCCCACAGCAGTCCTTCAGAAATTCTTGCTGTCATCATGATTGTTTTGGAAACAAAAGTCGTCACGTGCTTTCATGTTATTATCTTCTTTCGTGTTGCATTATCTCATGAACAGATGCCGGAAACCATAACGGAGGAAGCGACGAGAAATCCAAGAATACTAACAGAAACTATTTAAATATTTTACCTGGTAAGTGTTATTTATTTTAAAAGACTATGTTCTCCTAATCATGTTCATTCAGATCTTAGGTTGGAAACAGAAATCCTTATGATGCACATTGTAAAATGTCAGTATGTCAGTCTGAAGGAACACTTTGCATTACACAGTGCGCTTCCATCAGATATTCTCTGATGTAAATCTTTCATTCTTGTATTTCTTCCAAGCTCTGTACAAGAAGAAATGCTTCACTGAAAAAACAATGAAAGTTGCATAAATGTAATTATTTTGCTCTTTCATATTTTCTTTGCTATATTGTTTCTTAGTTTCCTAAGGAATAGGTCAAAAACTATATACAGATAATGACACATTACTTGACCTTGTAGGAGAACGTGGGTGTTCCCATCTAAACCCTGCTTTCCATTTCTTCTATTCTTGGGTATGTATTATTTAACAAGTGTAATTTCGGTCAGTCAACCCTTTTTCTGCTTTAATTCACGCCGTTGACCATTAGTCGTGCTTGTGTAACGGAGTATACCAAGGAAGGCCTATTTGTGTGCTGTACACATGGTAAGTCTCTTAGAGTGAATCGTACGTTTTACAGAATTTGGATAGCTTTCCGTTCTCCTTTAAGATAGTTTCCTCCATTTCCTTCCCCAGACCTTTGTCATGTGGGCCGCATTACATTTCATGTAAGTGAGTCTTCTACCCATTTCTGGTATTCACCCCATCTGTCGCAGCCAGCCGGCTGGCGGTGCTTGCCTCCGAGCTCCCTCCCGCCTGCAGGTAGCCTGCCTTGTGGAACAGGAAACCGTCCTCCTCTCCGTCTAAAAATACCTGCAGTGAAGGATTTATTGTTTCTCCTCATAGATCCAGAATTTCAATCATCCATATTTTGTGGCTTTCTTAAAATGTGCCAGTCTTATTCCTATTCTGGAGATCCCGATGAGCAGGTTTATGACAGCTTAGCCCTTGATGACTGGGTTTGTTTCCTTGCTCTTCTTTGGGGGTGAAGTGCTCATTAGTGTTTCATTACCACCTGCCAAATCAGGAGGGTGTGTCTGTTAGAAAAGGAGTATTAGACTATTCACAGAAAGATACTGTAATAACATCTGAACTTTCACTTAACTAAAGAATGTCGACACGACCAAGAGCTCAAAGAAATGTAAAAAGATGCAAAGCACAAACTATTTAAAACTTGTCGCTGTACAGAAAAAGCTCTACCTATGGCGTTAAGCCAAAGATTGATGGTGTTAAGCCAGCAGTGGCTTACTCTCATTAGCTGAATATTTACAATGATGTCATTTAATTGTCACAACAACCTTACCAGGAAAGCAGTCAGGCATTGCTTTTCCCATTTCATGCACAAAGTAACAACAACAACAAAAACAGTAAATCAAATGTATTTGTCCCAGAGACCTCAGCCAGTAAATGCCAGTGGCCAGCACTTCTTAGCATCTAAATACTCCTTTTTCTACTCTGTTACCTGAATGTGATCACCACTGCCGAATCTGTGATGCCCATTTTATTCCTGGGTAAAATGAGGCCAAGAGGCAAGTCATTTAAGGTCAGACAGAGCAGTGCCGGTCCGGGGGTTAGGAGCACCTGACTTGTTCACTGAGTCGTCCTGCCTCACTGTCGGAGCACAGCCCTGTGTAATGCAGCGGCTTGTGCCGCGTGAATTATCAGTAAGACTTTCGGAGAGAAATGCACTTCACGGGCCCAGGGGGATCTTGTCTCACTCAGTCTCGTAGGCTTCTGGGCGCAGCTTCCCTTAGAAAGTTGAACTGGCAATGTGTTGATGTTTTAGTCATTTCTTCCTCTAATTTCCCTCTTCTGTTTGTCCAGTTCTCTTTTTTCAGACCTTTGTCTGGGATCTCTCAACTGTGACACTCAACCTACAGAACTTTTCATTTGATTGCCTGTTTTCCTCATGGTCTTCCTCTAGTCAGTTATTCAGGACGGAAACACAGAGACCGCCCTTCACCCTACCCCCCCCCAGTCCTCAATGCCCACGTCCTCACCTACGATGCAATCACTGCCCCGGGTATTTTGAGTCCCACTGCCAACAGTGAGACTTGAGCTTTCTACCTTTACCACTGTCACGCCTGCTCATGCTTCCACCCCGAAACATTCTCTTCACTGGCTCCTTTGCCTTCATTCCTTGCCCACCTGTAAGCCATTTCTTAGCTGTAGCCACAGTAACTTCAATATAAATCATATTGTATAATAATTCTCTCACTTAAAATCATCCAACAGGCTCACGTTAGATATAGAGAAACCAAACTTTGGGGCCAGGGTGCTGCTTCTGTTCGTTTGCCACCTGTTGGTCACTTCAGGGCTATTTGCGAACCGACTGCGGAGGGAGTTGTCGTTGTTGCTTGTCTTTCTCCCCCTCGTTCCGAAAATAAAGGAGCAGCAGGCCTGGGCGCTCTCTCACCCCCTAGGGCCCTGCTGCCGCCCCCGCTGGTCCAACAGGGGGATGTGAAGGATGCCACTATACACCGTGCCCGCGCTTGTCCTCCCCAGGGGAGTTCTACATCACCCGGCATTCTAATCTCTCCGAAATCCACGTCGCTTTTCACCTTTGTGTGGACGACAATGTCAAATCGGGGAACATCACTGCTCGGGACCCGGCCATCATGGGGCTGCGAAATATCCTCAAAGTGTGCTGCACCCATGACGTCACCACCATAAGCATTCCTCTCCTGCTGGTGCATGACATGTCTGAGGTAAGTAGCTAGAGCGTTCCTGTGATTTTATGGATTTATCAATATGGCTGAATATTCTGGATATTAGTATTATATAATGATCTCCTGTACATTTTTTTATCAACTTTTTTTTTAATCAATGAATGTTTCTTTGTATCTCCTACCTAATCAACAGTATTAGGTGACAAAAACAAAACTAAATAGTTGTTTTTAAAGATTTATTTTATTTTTATTGGAAAGGTGGATATACAGAGAGGAGAGACAGAGAGGAAGATCTTCTGTCCAATGATTCACTCCCCAGGCGGTCACAATGGCTGGAGCTGAGCCAATCCAAAGCCAGCAGCCTCTTCCAGGTCTCCCACGCGGGTGCAGGATCCCAAGGCTTTGGGCCGTCCTTGACTGCTTTCCCGGGCCACAGGCAGGGAGCTGGATGGGAAGTGAGGCTGCCGGGATAGAACCGGCGCCCATATGGGATCCCAGGCGTGCAAGGCGAGGATTTTAAGTAAAGTCTGAAGTTCATCAGAAATTTCTAGCCATTGTCACATCATCATTCACTGGTCCATTCAATCTATAAAAGGGAATTTGGAGAGTGACAAATTCTGCCCCAAGGAGCTTCCAGCCATCCATGCAGCTGGACTCCTGGTTAACCGGTTCATAAAAATGGTCATATGTAGGTGGGAAACAACCTCAAAAACAGTGTTTCCAAAAGCCACTAAGTTGGGTTTCACTTCCAGACATCTGATCCTGCTAGCATTCCGTCTCCCACAATGTTGCAAAAGTTACATGTTTTAAATAGGGACAGCCAGCTGCAGAACATTAAGTTCCCTGCCTAAGTGTCTAGTTCAACAGACAGAAGTTTACTGAGCCACCATGCGCCCATATTTGTATTGAAGCATCCATCCAGGTCAAGAAGTTTATTCTCCAAACAGGGACAAACACTACGCAGGATGTAGAGGTAGTATTTGTTTTCACTTCCGTGCAAGAATCACAGAGCACGTTCCGGCGGTGCTTGCTTCCTCCAGCAAGCAGAAATGCCGGACGTGTATTTTACCACATTTTGTTTATTGTAAGATAATGACAGTGTCTGAAAGAGTTCATGTGCTCTGATAGGAAAAAGAGCTGTGGACGGGTATAATTACATTTTAAAAGAAAGTGAGGAAGAAAGCTATGGGCAAGAGGAAAGACACACCAGTTTTATCACTGTACATCCTTGTGATCTGGAGAAAACTGTCTTACCAGAATCCGTGTGATCTAAGAGCAGCGACACTGCAAGCCGGGAATCCGGACGTGCTCCCTTCCTTTTGGCTTTCACACTGAGAGGCTGAGGAAGTCAGAGCTTAAAGCTTCTGGTTGTGTGGTTGTTTTCAAACTTTTTATCGGCACATACGCACACACGCTGTGTAGAAGTCCACAGCTTCCGTTGTCAGCAGTCTGAGCATCTGCACAGCCAACACCCAGGTCATGAAGCAGCACGTTCCCAGCACCCCAGGAAGGTCCTCTGCGAAGATGGCCACTGGTTCACCCCAAAAAGCCTGAGTTCATTAGGCTTCGTTTTGCAGTTGATCTTGTTCCTGGCCTTCTGTTGAGGATTATCCATGAGGTTTATCTATGTCGTGTGTGGCCGTGCAGTGTCTACGCTCGTGGTTGCGTATTATCTCATTGTGTGATTAAGCCACAGTTATTTAGATATTCTCCTACTTTTGCACATTTGGGTAGCTCTCAGATTTTGATTTTTATGGCTCATGTTGCTTCTAGTGTGTATCTTTGCTGTTTCTGCTGGCCTCAGGGTGTGTGCGCATGTAGTTCTGGTGGATATAGCTCCATTCCTTCCCAAGATAGTTGTACCTACTCTGTTGCTCTTGAACGTGAAAATGATAAACAAAGACAGACTTTGCTCCCCCTAAGACATACAGTGAAGTCCCCATTGTACGTGTTATCTGTACTTCAGTGTTACTCTAATCAACAGCTAAGGACTTTAGCTGCTAGGCCATTGTGCCAGGCTCAGTTTTAATTTCTCATGCATTAAATACTAAGAGACACAATCCCCATCATTACAAAAAAAAACCCAACCAACCAAACAAAACACCTCACTAATTTCTAAGAGTACAGAAGATTCTGCCGCCCAAGAATCACCACAAAATAATAATCATAATAATCATACTTTATAGTCACCGTTCTGAAGATTTGCAGTATTACAGTTCAAATTCAGCCATGACTCCTTCATGCAAGCATGCACCAAGCATAGAATTCAGCATCTTTTTTTTTTTTTTTTTAAATTTATTAATTTAGGGCTCGGCGGTGTGGCCTAGCAGCTAAAGTCCTCGCCTTAAACGCGCCGGGATCCCATATGGGCACCGGTTCTAATCCCGGCAGCCCCACTTCCCATCTAGCTCCCTGCTTGTGGCTTGGGAAAGCAGTTGAGGACGGCCCAAAGCCTTGGGATCCTGCACCCGCATGGGAGACCCCGAGGGGATTCTTGGCTCCTGGCTTCAGATTGGCTCGGCTCTGGCCGTTGCAGTCACTTGGGGAGTGAACCATTGGACAGAAGATCTTTCTGTCTCCCTTCTTCTCTGTATATCTGCCTTTCCAGTAAAAATAAATAAATCCTTAAAAAAACCTGTCAAATAAAGAAGTAAATCTTAAAATGACATAACCACTAATATTGTGGATAACTATAAAAAGTATGTCTGCAGTCTCATGTGGACATTGGTGCCCACATCTGGGCAAACATTAGAAAGAAGTGTAGAGAAATGAATTTATTTGGTTTGTGAGATAACTGGGATGAGCTGCTTATTCACATTACATTTTTTAATAGCATACAATATACAGAGCAAGCGTTTTGTTTCATTATTATCCAGAAATACTAATGCAGCTGCTAAATGTGGTAAGCAAGTCCGCATGTCACTTACATTTGCCTACAGAATTAATGATGTATGTTTTAAGGATATATATATATATATATATATATATATATATATTTGGTTATATTTACTGGGCTAATCGCATTGGTTGGCATTGTAACGAATGTGTTATAACAGCTAAAACATCTCATCCAAGAGCTAGAGGCAAGACAGACCCACTTAGCAAGGAGCAACAGGAATCCATTGATGGGATGTGCAAGCCCCATTCTGACCCTGTTTCGTTTTTTACAAAGTATTTGTTTTGTTTCTGCTGTTAGGAAATGACCATCCCCTGGTGCTTAAGGAGAGCCGAGCTTGTGTTTAAGTGTGTCAAAGGTGAGTACCCTTCTGCTCAGCGACCACCAGCAGCGTCTGCTTGCCAACAGGGAGGATTGATTGATTTGGTTTGAAAGGCAAAGTTACAGAGAGGGAAAGACCAAGAGATCTTCCGTCTGTCAGTTCACTGCCCTAAGTAACTGCGGAGGCTGGAACCCAGCAGGTCTGGGACCAGGAGCTTCCTCCAGGTCTCCCATGTGGGTGCAGGGGCCCAAGGACTTGGGCTGTCCTCCGCTGCTTTCCCAGGCATGTTAAGAGGGAGCTGAATTGAAAGTGGAGCAGCTAGGACTCAAGTGGGCGTCCACATGGGATGCTGGCACTGTAGACTCAGAGGCCATAGTTTAACCCACTGCAGCACAACACCAATGCCTTCTTCCAGATGCTGAATGTAAAACAGCCTGGAAGAAGCCCTGTGGATGTCATATCTGCCCTCTGCGACGTTACCAACATGTCTAGCAAGAAAATGTTTCAGAATTATTTTTATTTTTATTTTTTTAATCACAAGTAAATCTCTAGCCCTTCTAAAATAGTACTAATGAAGAAGAGGTTTTGTTTTCTTTTGTATATTTTGCTGTGATTCTGGCTTTTGTTTTCTTCAAAAGCAAAAAATAGTGAGCACATATTTAATTAGCTTTTTTTAAAAAAGATTTTATCTTTATTGTAAAGTCAGACATACAGAGAGGAGGAGAGACAGAGAGGAAGATCTTCTATCCGATGATTCATTCCCCAAGTGACCACAATGGCCAGTCAATCAGAGCCAGGAGCCAGGAACTTCCTCCAGGTTTCCCACACGGTTGCAGGGTCCCAAGGCTTTGGGCCATCCTCAATTGTTTTCCCAGGCCACAAGCAGGGAGCTGGATAGGAAGTGGGGCTGCTGGGATTAGAACTGGTGCCCATATGAGATCCTAGCACATTCAAGGTGAGGACTTTAGCTGCTAGGCCACCGTGCCATGTCCTTAATTAGTTTTTAATAATCTCAGCCCCTTCACTTAGCAGGCCCTAAATATTCTGCACTAAATAGGAAATCCCCAGTGTGTGCCAGCCAAGCCCTGTTAAACCCTCTGTGGAGGGCCTGGCACCTTGGCTCAATGGCTGCATCAAAACCTTGCCCCTGACAGCATCCCATGTGAGCACCAGTTCATGTCCCGGCTGCTCCACTTCCCTTCCAGCTCCCTGCTTGAGGCCTGGGGAGGCAGTAGAGGAGGATCGCCCAAAGCCTTAGGCCCCTGAACTTATATAGGAGACCTGGAAGAAGCTCCTGGCTTTGGATTGGCTCAGCTCTGGCCATGATGACCAATTGGGGAATGAAGAAGTGGATGGAAGATCTCTGTCTCTCCTTCTCTTTGTAAATCTGATCTGACTTTCCAAAGTAGATAAATAAATGATTTCTTTTTAAAAAAAAGTTAGCAAAAACAAAATAAAACAAAACAAAAAAAAAATCTGTGGCCCATAGGATTGGTATGTCCTGTAGGAGGAGCCTTCCCGGTGACCAGCAGCTGCCTAAAAGGGCCAGCCTCGAAATCACCCCCCAGTGTAAATATTCACATTAGCCCAAAACCTGACTGGCAGGTGTGATGGCCAGAAGCCACAACGCAGCAAAACTCGCTTTCTGTTTTAGGATTCATGATGGAAATGGCTTCGTGGGATGGCGGCATCTCCAGGACGGTGCAGTTTCTGGTGCCACAGGTGTGTGACCTGCGTGTCTCTCCCCAGTTCAACGTCTTCTCTAGACTGTTTCCTACATGTACAGCTGTGGATACTGCCCCGGATCCCTAATGCAACATTCAGTGGCTGACACTCGTTGTATTTTTAAGAGAAGCGTTTGGATGCCATCAGGCACTTGGTTTACTGTCAAGGGATCTTTCATTCAGCCCCGCCCAAGCTTGATTGATTGTGCCCGGGTTTTCTCCTCACATACGCTGTGTGGATCATACAGCGTCATAACTAAGGGTGTTCTCAAAGACTGTGTCTGTGTGCTGCCTAGAATTTAGCCACACGATTGGTATTTTAATCAGGGATGCACTAGCGTTCCCTAGAGACTTTTCTTGTAGTAATCAGTCTCACTTGACAGAAAGCAAACAAACTCTCAGGACAGAGCCAGAAAAACAGCTCAAGTCCACAGCCATGCTACTGAATCCATCGGAAAAGATAAATCCCGAGGCTGGCACTCCATTTTCAGGAACGAAGTTCGTATTTTAAAGTACTTCTAACATTAAAAAAAAAAGTGTGTGGTGATTTAACAAATGCACTCTTTTTTTTTAAACCTCATACAGAGTATTTCTGAAGAGATGTTTTACCAGCTCAGCAACATGCTGCCCCAGATCTTCCGAGTTTCCTCCACGCTGACGCTGACATCCAAGCACTAGGCCCTGGGAGGTGGACGTGCTGGCAGAGCAGGACTGCGAAGCTCTCCAGGAACTCGAGCTATGCAGGCTTCTGTCAGGAGAAAGGCACCCAGCCCGAGCCACAAATCAAACCACCACCCCATGTCTGCTCCGCATCCCGAAGCTTTCCATCCTGCAGGGACCCGGGCTTAGTCCCCATCTTACACATTTATTTATGAAAGAACCTCTCTTTTCTACCATCACCGCCCCTCCTTGAACACTGGTATGTATTCCGCCTTGCAGTGTCTCAGCCAGGTACACACCTGCATCGGGAAACTGTTGGCTGCATTTTTGGAGAGACGTTTGAATTTTTTTTTTTTTAATGGGCTTGAGTTATGTCAGGTGCAAGCTATTATGCATGCAAGATCTGCCTTTCTCATTTGCCAAATCAAAATCTAAAGATCCCAAAATAGACTTTGTAAGTATAGACTTCTCGTGGAAATCTTGTCGAAGCAAATGTGTGAGACAGGCGTGCTGATTTAAACTGTCCTCCTTGAATCTCGTGCTTTCAGTCTCTGCTTTCCGAGGTCGTTGTAAGTTAGAAGCAGAAAAGGCTTTGGATTCTTTACCTGTGTCTCAGCTTCCCTCTGTGTCCTGCTCTGGTCTATTAATAGCATCGCATGGGCTGGGAAAATAGTGTTATTTCTTGCAGGCCTTCTGTAAAGCTATTCTAAACCACCACCTGGCCGCACTCGAGTCCTCGTCAACATTGTGGCGATTGGACAAGGAGAATCATTTTTGCTTGTCTTATTTCCTGCGTTCTCGGATCGCTTCCTCTCTCTCCTTGCGTTTCTTTGCGATCACGGGTCCCCACTCCTGTCTCTGCAGCTTCCCTCCCTTCTCTGGTGCTTCCTTCCCAGGCACGACGCATCCCTCCTTCACCCCTTCCTCCACCCATCCGCCGTGACTCACCATGACGTTAAACAAAGCCATTGACAGATGCACACAGACATTCATAAAAGCAGCAGTTTCATCCAACCAATGTGCAGACGTGGTGGTCAGCCAAAAGGATGAAATGGAGGGTTTTTAGCATTGTGATGACATGGCACAGCTTGATCCCAGAAACATGAAGCACACACTCTATTGGTATTTCTCAATGCAGTAAGCTATATAGAAAGCAGTGTCCAAACACAGTGCTCTGCATAACTCAGTGTCCTGGTTTCCTCGTGTCCAAGCTGCAGTGCTCTGAGAACAGTCAGGAGGCATCTTCCCCAGCAGAATGTCCATCAGACAGATTCGTTGTCGGCGAGCTTGGTGATTATACCAAGACAGTTGGTTTTCTTTTTTTGTTTTTTCCTCCCTCGGAGTCTGTGCTGAGACTGTGTTGTTGTCAGGGGCAGGGATAGTGTCAAGCAGCGGCAGACTGATTCAGCTCACAGGTCGACTGACATTCAGAGTCCGCGGTGCAGTTAGGAGCAGAATAGAGTGATGAGAAGTGGCCAAGAAACTGATCCAACTCTTGGAAAATCCTGTCAAGCTAGACTGAAGGACCAACTGGAGAATGCAGGATTCAGGATAGGGAGTGGACCTGATAGAGAAACTGAGCACCTCTCGAATGGGCTGCAGCTCTCACCTGTGAGCATCAGAACCAGGGCTGGGGGTGGACCTGGCTACACAGATGGTGGCACTCACTGGCAAGACTGTTGGCTAGATAGTGGAGTCAGCTGGGTTAAGCTAGGCTTCAGTGCCCATTGCTGTGTATGAGAGCTGAGTGGGATGTGGGACAGAATGAACCAATCTGCATTACTGGTAAGCACAGGAATAAGGGTTAATGGGGGGGTCACTCCGACTAGGCTGCAGCACCTGCTGGTTCACATGAGGGCCAACTGTGTGGTGGGCAGGGTTGGGCTGGGCCGCAGCATCCATTGGTTTATGTAAGAGACAGGGCTGGAGACAACTGAGCCAGTAATTGCAATTATCTGTGTGCATAGGCTGTTGTGGGTGATGAACAGAGCTGGGCCCCATACTAGCGAGCACACACGAGACAGGTCTGGAATCACCTCAAACAAGGTATTTTTGGAAATCCACCCCCAACTGAACTGCTGGACTCAGAACTCCAGCAATAGGGAGAATTGCGGGATCTGCGGTCTTGCGTCAGAACTGGGCCTCTTCAGTGGCTTAGATTGAGCAGTGGATGGTATACCCAGATGCACATGGAGGATGTGGCAGTCCATTGGAGCCTGCAGAGTGCATCTGGCACCATAGCAGAGGAAGGAGGACAGAACAAATTGGCCAGTTACCCCAGCCAAGCGTTGACAGCAAATCTCTGGGCAAATGGAGACTCTTAGCGGTGTATTAAGTCGCCAATGGACCTTGGAAGGATTTTCTCATCCTTGGAGTGGTGGGATCAAGAGCATGTCGGAATTATCAAAACCACTTGAGCAGAACTCTCAGAGCGTGTTCCACATCGGGGACCCTGGGATGACACTGGATGGCTTTTCCCCATCTCCAGGTACTGAGGTGGTTGGGAGGCTGGGTATGGCTTCTCCCTTTATTTCCCTTCCTTCCCTCAGATACAAGGAGAAGAAAAAGAAAATTTGGAATTAATGATCTCACCCACTTTCCCCCTAACCTATCTTTCCCACCCTAATCAACTAAGTAAACCACATCAAAAAATTTTTAAAAATATGCCATGGGAAACAGGCAGGAGCAGTGAGCCTGAGGTCTCTTCTGTGCTGCTCTTTCCTTCTCTTTTCCCCTCTCTTCTCTTAAAACACCAAACTGTGCATTGTCATTGCCCTCGGGCTGCAGTGCCTGCTCTTCCTCTGCATGCGATTGTGACCAGAATAGAAGAAACGCTTGAAAAGGAACGCCAGTGGGAGCAGCCTGACTTGCGTGGGAGGCGGTCGGGCTCTTACTGCACAGTCCTCAGCACGGCAGCCTGGCTAACGCTCCTGAGACGCAGCCGTGTTTTGTGAAGAACAGAGGAATTCCCAAGAATGTTCCTGTGCAAAGAATCTGTGGTGCTCTCATGTAAGGACAGGGCTCACGCTGCAGAGACGCATCAATTTTGCAGTTTCTAAGCAGGAGGGGTTGCTTTTCTAAGATCTACTTTTCTCACTTCGATGAAAGCGGACTGCTTAGCTCGAAAGAACCAACAGCAGTGTAAAAATCATCATCAGTAGATGTTAAATAAAATGTCTAAATAGAAACGCAACCAACAGAAGCTTATGTATTGGTCAGATGATGAAAGTGTGAACAGAGGTTCACGTGAGTCTAACCCTGTTATTCTAAGAACAATGGTTTAGTAGTCAGTAATTTGGTTGTTTAAAGTTTTATTTACGTATTTTCATCTACTTGAAAGGCAGCACAAAGGATCTTCCATCAGCTGCTTCCTTTCCCAAATGCCCACAACAGCTTGAGCCAGGCCAAACGCAGGGCCCTGCAATTCCATCTAAGTCTCCCACATGCATGGAAGGGGCCCAGGTACGGGAGCCATCTGCTGCTGCCTCTCCAGATGCGTCAGTAAGAATGTTATGCCAAAAGCAGGGCAGTCATCCCATAGGGGATGTTGGCGTTGCACAATGAAGCTTAAAACTCGATGCACCACAATACCAGCCACTGTTCAAGGTGGCTGTTGAACATAGCTACTGAATAATGAGCACACACAATACAGGTTTGCTCTCAGCCCAAGAGCACATAAGAGCTACTTGTAGAAATACTTGGAAAATGAAAGCTGGAACACACTTGCAAGAAGCCAATGCGTCCTGTCTGGAGATCTTGGGAATTGAGCAGAAATAGTGTTTCTGTGGCAGGTTAGGGATGACCACTGCACAAGGAGGCTGCATTGACGGTCCCGCTTCCCTCTCTTCGAAACTGCTTCCCTTTTCCTTGCTTCTTAATAAATCTCAGTTTCCGGTTATTAGCTGGTCTGTGTTCAGAGACTCTTGAGCCAGCATATGACATCAGAGATCAGGAGGCAGAATTAAGCTGGCTCCAATGTTGGCTCCAATTTTATTCCCTGGGGGTGTTACATTGGGTGTATTACCTACCCCTCCCAGGCATGTTTTCTCCTCTGTAAACTAGGAGAAATTAATAATAGTATCTACCTCACTGAGTAGTTGGGAGGATTAAATAAGAAAGTGCATACTACCTGGCATATAGTCATTCTATAAATACTTGCTGCTATTATCCTTCCTTCCTTCCTTCCTTCCTTCCCGTCACCCCTTCTTCGCTTCCTTCCTGTCTCACCTTTCTCTTTCCCTTCCTTCCTTTCACCGAATAGTAGGGATACTGAATCACTTGAAACACGATGTCCTCAAGGAGCTGACAGCATAGCTGGGTTGGTGAGAAGGCACTGTAGCAGCCAGCATGTCTAAGGGTCTATGGTCAGGGCAGCAAAAAGCAGAGGCGAATGCCGCACGAGTCGGAATAGAAGCATTAGCAACGCACTGGGGCAAGAGAGATGTTGAACCCCTGGAGAACAGATTGCCTAGCCCTGCCTTTCCAGTACATGGAGTGGATGTCCTCTACGAGCCCTTGTCACTCTTCACAGGTCAAGCACAAATCCACCTGGCAGGCAGACAGCATGCCACCTGTGCCAGCAATGGCAAGAGCTTTAGATACAAAAGACAGGGCAGGTTAGAATGTCAGGAGGAAGTCACAGGGTAGGTGACTAACCCTGGATGAGTGGAGCAGGATGAACTGTCATGCTTGTACCGGGTGAACCTGGATGGTAAACATAACAATAGTATGAAGTAGTTCTGGAATCTGTCTCCTGCTCCGGCTGTAACGAGGAAATGCTTCTCTAGGTCATCTCTTTTGACTTTCTTAACAGGGAACCAATGAGATGTTTCCTGTCTTACAGATGGCAGCAGAAGCAAGAGGATGAAAAATGAGGGAGGGATGGAGAAGATGTCCCAGGATGAAAGGCATTTAGAGAACTTGAAGTCACCAATCTGTGGTGATTATGGAGGAGAAGGGGACAATGGGACAAAACACTTTGTTCTTTTTATTTATTTTTTTAAAAAGACAATTTTTATTGAAAAAGCAGGTTTACTGAGAAAAGGAGAGACAGATCCCAAAACTGAATAATAACAGATGCCTTCTCAGGAACTTGGAAGCTAGAAGGTAGAACCACGTCCCTAAAGGCTGTCAGCAAGAGTGCTATGTCCTGTGAAAATACGCTTCAGGAAGGAAGGTGAAGAAAGGGAATCCTGGGGACATCTTTTAAAATATTACTGATAGGAAGCTCCTCAGGCAAAAGGAAAATGAATTTCAGGAGGAAACTCGGAACATAAGGAATGAAGGAAAACCAATATGAATGGTGACTATATGGATAAATAATTTTTCTTCCTTTTGAGTTCTTTAAAGTGGGTTTGAGGATTGAACGCTTTAAGAAGTGCAACAGTATCTGATGGAGTTTGCAGTGTAGACAGAATGCATAAAACAACTACATTGTAAGGGGAGGCCTGCCTGGTGGCAGTTTCTACATCTGAAGTCATGAAACAATAGAGATTCTAGAGCATTCAAGGAGTTAGAAGGAATCCAGTACTGTCAGTGGACTATTGGATCACTGCAGTAGCATCTTTCTTGCCTTAGAAAAATTCCAAACAGAAAGTTGGCCGCATGAACCATCCTTACACACTCCCTCCCATACCCAAGCAATCATCAGCTCCTCCTTGTTAGCTTTTGGTCCAGTTCTCTGCATCCCGCTGGCATCTACATGATCAAGGTCACCGTTTCTTGACTATGTACCATTCTCCCAACTGGTCTTCTCAGTCCCGGTTTTGCTTCCTCTCCCAGTCTCAATAACAACATAACTATCTGAAACTCCATGCCATCATGCCATGTCCCTCCCTAAAATATGTCAGTGCTTCCTCTTGCTATTGAAGAGTGAACTCTCTTAAGCCAATTTCCAAGTCCTTTCAGTTTGTCTCCCAATGAACTACCAGTCTCCAGTTGCCAGTTCTTCCATCCTACCCCAGTTTTAATCAAAGCAACAGGTGGCTGGCCGGAGTTGGCTCACTGGCCATTATGTGGTGACCTCTGCTTTGGGCAACTGTCCTTCAGATTTATGGATATGCTATTTTCTTTCATCTCTTGAATACCACATACTCTGTACTCTGGAATGTTCCCTCCTCTTCTGACTACCTGCAGTTCCCCCCCAGGCTGCATCTTAGATACCATTCCTTCAGGGACTCTGAATCTGGATTGCTTAGTTCTTCACCACCATTTTTGCACCTCCCAAATGAATATCTTTATTTGTTCATTTCTCTATCAATCTCATCACCTCTCTGTTGCCTCGTGAAGGACAGAAATTGTCACATCCACATTTTGAACTCTAATACTTAGCAGAGTGCAAGGCACACACAGCCCCCAAAGAAAACTATAGTTCCCACTGAGCGAATGAAAGGCCTATGATCCTCTTGCTTGCCTGGCTCTAGTCTTGAGACTTTAGGGCCTGGAACCAGTTAGGTGGTCTGTCTGGAGGACATGTCGACCCTTCCTTTTTGGCTTGACTTCTTCCTCTAGGGCAACAGATGTCCAAAATTAAGTACTCAGCACCATATCTGCGCTTGGTTAGCACCCAGCCCCTCCGGCAGGCAACTCAGAGCTCTAAGCTCTGTCACTACATCCTGCGAGCACTCTCAGCCACTGACTTCCCAAGATGGTGGCGAGGGAGTTACTACATCTCTTACCAAATGCTGTTGTGAATGCCAAAAGTGGTGGACCATGAACCACCGTGGTTAGGGGTGGAGCAGCCACCAAGCCACGCATCCTGGAGTCTCTCCTCACCATCCTGACACAGTGTGAAACGGACAGCATTCTCTGCCGAACCATTGATTACCAAGCAGCTGAAGGGTCAGCCATGTGTCCAGTGGCGAACAAACGCTATCTAAATGCTTGCTATGGGCCTTTCTGGTCTAGCTGAGAAAAGCAAGACAGGTGTTTGTGAGCCATTTTGAGAATAGAAAATGTCATTTCTTCTTTTAGTCATATAGTTTTCTAAGTATATTCACTCAGTAACAGACACTGTTAGGGATGCTGAGCTACAAGGATTAAAAAAAAAAAAAAAGACCCTTCTTTCAAGCAACGGCCAGTCTAAAGAATGCATACCAATGAGTCCAATGCAGTAGCTTAGTGGCTAGAGTCTTCGCCTTTTACGCGGCAGGATCCCATGTGAGTGCCAGTTCAAATCCCAGCAGCCCTGCTTCCCATCTGGCTCCCTGTTTGTGGCCTGGGAAAGCAGTCGAGGACAACCCAAGTCCTTGGGCTCCTGCACCCATGTGAGAGACCCAGCAGAGGCTCCTCCTGGCTCCTGGCTTCAGATCGGCTCAGCTCCAGACATTGCGGCCATATCCATATATATATATGCACATATATACACATATATATGGTCATGGCATCTGTTGGCTAAAATCTGGGGATGAAATAACATTGATATCATTTGTACACAAAAGAGAAATAATATGAAAATTTTAAAAATGGTGGCTGGTTTTATGGCACAGCAGCTTAGATGGCCACTTACGACACCAGTGTCCTGTACTGAAGCTCTGGCTCAAGTCCTGGCTGCTCCACTTCCTATCTAGCTCCCTACAAATACACCTGGAAAAGCAGCAGAGGATGGCCCATGTGGGGGGTCAGGGGGGTTTCCTGGTACTTAGTTTTGGCCTGATTGAGCCCTGGCTGTTATGGCCATTGGAGAATGAGCCATTGGATGCAAGACATCTATCTATCTGTCTGTCTGTCTCTAATTTTCTGCCTTTTAAGTAAGACAACTGAATCTTTAACACATGATGAACAGGGAAGAGAAATAGATGAAACAGGTAGTGAGATGGGTGAAAGAAAATAAAACTATTGAGAAGTAAATAAATCACGTTATAGAATCCTTCTAGAGACAGCAAAATGGTGTCAAAGACTAATTGATAAAAAGATGAGAGAGCGATCAACTAGCATAGATACAATAAACTCAGAATGAAATTCAGAAAACAGCAGTGAGTAAATGGGAACAAAGCATAAATGGAAGACAAAAACAGAAGTGGGGTGGTAAGAACTAGGTCAAGAGGATGGAACAGCCTCCACTGTGTCGGATGGCAGACCTTGCTGTCCTTGCCCTGCCCGCCCCACCCCACGCAGCTCAGCTCCATGAACTCTGGCTTCCAGATCATGTTGCCTTCTTCTTTCTTTTTTAATCTTAAGAACTCCCTGTTCTCTTTTCTGCACAGTGCAAAATTCTGTTGTCCTCTCTTAGGTTTCCAACAGTTTTGTGCATGTAATTCTTCATTCTAAAAGACTGCATTCCCTGGGCAGAGTGGATCTAGCCTTCTCAGAATCCTTCCCAGTGTGGAGCTAAGAGAAAAGTACATTGGAAGAGCAGCCGGGATCCAGAGACTGGACTCCCGAGGACATTCCAACCTCACCCATCACTGCAGCACATGCCCAGATGCCCATAGGTGCAAAACCTGAGGGGAAACAGTGTCAGATAATCCCTCTGCATTCAGATTTCTGCACAGCCTCAACATCCTACAAACAACTGGTCTCCCTACAGGACTGCAGGCTCCCAGAGGGTGGGCGCTTGTGCCTAGAATTGCACAAATGCATTAGGATGGGTAGGCGTTAACGATCCTCACCCATTATTTCCAACCGTCTGAAAATTTCCACCACTTTGTAGTCTGTGTGTTTGGTCCCAAGAACAAAAAAAAGAAAAAGAAAGACAAAAAAACCTGTGTGCAAGAAGAAAAGAGAGGTGGGCATAAGAAAAGATACAAAGATTTTCCATGACTGTATAGAGGACAGGGGCCCTTTTAAGATCCAGGGAAGCTTTTGGCTATCTCGGCCAAATCAACTCCCCCAGACTGATCTAAACCAGCTTTTTCCTCTGAGACAAGAGGAAGGAAAAGCGCCATTTGTAACCACAGGGAAATGAAAGCCTTCCTCACTGATTATATACAATTTATAGCAGAGTGTTTCATTTGGTGTCTAGGAGTCTGTAATAGCTGGAATTACTCTTGTTCCTCTTCCGCGTCGAAGGGCCAGAGCTGAGGGATGCTCTGTGATTATGTGACAGGGAGAGAGCCTCCATGCCACCTTGCCTGGCTTGTCTGCCTCTGTGTGCATGTGTGTGTGTGTGTCTGTCAGCTTCCACAACCAAAATCTTCCATTTCCCTGTACTGCTTTTCAATCTATGTGTAACGAGCTTAAATGTTAGGAGTTTTCTTGTGTGTGTGATGTTACCCCCTCTTTTGGGGCTGAGAAGGAAGGAAGAAGTAGGGAAGAGAAAGGAATGGAAGAAAGAAAACCAAAGAACTAGGTACCCATTTCTCTGGATTGAGAACTCCAGCACAAACAAGACAGAAACTGCAGCAGGACTGTCTGCAAGGTGAGATGACGGGGGTGAATCCCGACCCCCTGCTAAATAAAGGTGATTGTTGCCAAGTGGAGAGGGGCTGTGCCCATTCATCTGCTGCAGTTTTGTAGTCAGAGTCCTGTGTGGGATGGAACATAATGTGAAGTATTAGAAACCCTAGGGGTTGGCATTCCAGCATAGGAGATGGAAGCCTGCAACACCAGCTTGTGGGCACTAGTTTGAGTCCCGGCCATTCCACTTGCTATGCAGTTCCAAGCTCATGGAAGGCAGCAGAGCACAGTCCAAGTGCTTGAGCTCTTGCGTCCACGTGGGAGATCTGGAAGGAGCTCCTGGCATTGGTCTGCCCAAGCCCTGGACTACAGTCATGGGTGAGAGGCTGGGAGGGTGAGCGGTGAACCAACCAGAAGATGGAAGATCTCTCTACCTACCCCCCTCTCTGTAACTCTGTCTTTCAAATGAATTAAACATGAATTAAATAAATCTTACCCCAAAAAAGAGCAAGAGAGAGAGGAAAACCCCAAGTGTTAGATCACAAAGTCTTCGGCTCAGAGTATATATTTGGTCGCTGCCCTTGCTCTGGTAGACCAAGAATGTGTTACGAACAAGCCTGGCTGTATTCAGATGAAACTGTATTTACAGAATCAGGTAGAGGGCTTGCAGGTAGTAGTCAGCTGAGCCCTGAGTGGTTTCGTCCTATCGGAAGCTCATTTTGAAAACGCTTGACATTTGTAGGCCAAGTGCTTAATCAGGAAGGTGACACAAAGGAAAGGCAAGGAAGCAGCACAAAAGGAGTAGAGCAGCGCAGCTTGGGGACACAGTGGGCAAGAGCCCCTGTTGGAGTCATTTGTGGAGGAAGCCTCAAGCAGGACTTGGAGCACTTGCAAGGAACACAGTTGAGATCAAGAGATGAGAAGTAAAAATCTGAGTCCTAACATAAAAGGCTTTGCTAACTGTATCGATCATTTGTGTAACCAATGAACACAAAGCCCAATGACAGCAGATAAAAATAAGCACGTGTTCTATCTGGTAGTGTCTGACTCAGGAACTCAACAATGGCCCTGGCTAGGTGGTCTGGCTCCTGGCCCTGGCTTCACGGAAAGCCCAGCCAAGTTCAGCCAGACAGCAGGCATCTGAAGGGTTGACAGGTATCGCAGGTTCCCTGAGTAGGAGCTGGCTTGTGGTTCTAGCTCTCAGTTCTCCACTGGTGGCTTGAGTGTCCTGCAAACGTGGCAGCCAGCCAGCTTCCCCCTGAGAAGTCATCCCAGAAAACAAGGTAGAAACTTCAGTGCTTTTCAAGAGCTAGCATAATGGACTGGTACCGTGGCACATCAGGCTAATCCTCAGCCTGTAGTGCTGGCATCCCATATGGGTGCTGGCTCAAGTCCTGGATGATCCACTTCATATCTGCTTCCCTGCTAATGACCTGGGGAAGCACCAACAGGTGGCCCAAGGCGTTGGGACCCTGTCCACATGTAGGAGACCTGGAAGAACCTCCAGGTGTAGTATCATACTTTTATACATTGTTGGATGAGATTGCTAATGCTTTGTTGAAGTTTTTTGCATCTATTTTCTAGAGAGATCTGTGGTTTTCTTCTGTTATAAGAACTTGATCAGACCTTGGTGTCAGGATAGTGCCTGACCTAATAAGATGAATTTGGAAATATCTTCTAGAGGAAAGTACTGTGGATAATTTCCTTTTTAAAAAAAATAGCTATTAATTTATTTTAAAAACAGAATTACACAGAGAGAAGGAGAAACAGAGAAAGACAGAGGTCTTCCATTCATTGGTTTACTCCCTATACGGCCATAATGGCTAGGAGTGGGCCAGGCAGAAGTCACATGGGGAACAGGGGCCCAAACACACAGGCCATCTTTCTCTGCTTTCCCAGGTGCGTTAGCAAGGAGATGTACTGGAAATGCAGCAGCCAAAACCCTAACCAGCCTTCATATAAGATGCCAGCATTGCAGGTGTCAACTTAACTCACTGCACTACAAATCAATACAATTTCTTCTTCAAACATTAGAGAGAAAGCACCAGCTGAGTTTGGGCATAGTGTATTCTGTATTTAAATGTTATTCATTGTTGATTCAGTTTCTTTTAGTAGACACAGGTGTATTCGAATTGACTATTATTTCTGAGTTTTGGTAGACTGTGTTTTTCAGAAGGGGCTTTTCACTTCAATGAAAAGGTCAGATACTTTGGCAAAGTGTTGCTTGTAGTACAACGAGGTTTCAAAAAATTTACTATAGAAAGAAGCTAACCTTGTGGCATATCAGGTAAAACCACTGCCTCAACTCCGGCATCCCATATGAGCACTGGTTCAAGTCCTGGCTGCTCCACTTCCCATCCAGCTCCCAGTAAATGACCTGAGAAAACAATGGAAGAAGGTCCAAGCCTGCTCTCCTGTGAGAGACCCGGAAGAAGTCTTGGTGCCTGGTTCCAGTCCGGTCCATGGCAACTGTTTGGACAGTGCACCAGCAAATGGAAATTCCTCTCTCTCTTTTTCTGTGACTATACATTTAAGTAAATAGATAAAAATTTTAAAAAAAATTTTTGTGGGGAATATTTTGTGGGAAATTACAATTAAAAGATAACTTTATTTTGGCAAAACATTTTTGAAATTCAAGAGTAGTTTTTTCTTAAGCATTTTCCATAAACTGAAGCATGTTCACATGTATGGGTCAACATAGCTATTCCTATTTTATTATGATTTGTGTTACTGTAGTATATATTTCCCCATTCTTTTTTTTAAGATTTATTTATTTTTATTAGAAAGTCAGATATATAGAGAGGAGGAGAGACAGAGAGGAAGATCTTCTATCTGTTGATTCACTCCCCAGTTGGTCACCATGGCCAGAGCTGTACCAATCCGAAGCCAGGAGTCAGGAATATCCTCTGGGTCTCCCACACGGGTGCAGGTCCCAAGTCTTTGGGCCATGCTCGACTGCCTTCCCAGGCCACAAGCAGAGAGCTGGATGGGAAGCAGAGCCACCAGAACACAAACCGGCACCCATATGGGATCCCTGCGCGTGCAAGGCAAGGACTTTATCTGCTAACTACCGCGCCAGACCCCATTCTTATTTTTTAATCCAATAACTGCCTTTACATGTAAAGGGGACTACTTCTTGCGTCTTGTTTTTGTATATACTTTGAACATTTTTGTCTCCTAATTTGGACCACTGGAATTTAAAATGGTTGTCATGCAGTTGGTTTCATATATCTCATATTTGTCACTGTTTTATATTCACTGTTCTCATTTTGTCTTCTCATCTTTTGATGCCTTTTTATAGTTTTAATTGTGCTCCATGCTGAATATGTAAAGATGAACAGGACACCATTGCTGCCTTCGGGATGCCCCAGTCAAAGAGAGAGCCTCATCAGATTGTTTTAACCATCTGGTAAGGGTAGAGACATATGTACCATGCTAACGCAGTAGGAGTGGAGAGAAAGGGAGGCAGCGTACCACATGCAACCCAGAGACAGGTAGGAGGCTGTCAGAGATTGCTTCCGGAGATGACATTTAAGCTGAGCTCTTTGAAGATGGGCAGCAGCCCCCTAGGCAGCAGGAGATCATTTTGAGCAAAGACACAAAGTATGCCTGAGAACAACAGGTAATGGGAGGTTGTGCCGAAGCAAGAAAAAAGCTTCCCAGCTAGGGAGAGGCCAGGGCATCGGAGCTGCAGAGGCCAGCAGAGGTCAAGAGAGGGCGGGCCTTTCGTGCCACACTGGGGAGCCTGCCACGAAGGCCTGAGTCTTTTTACATAACTCCATAGGGGCGGCTGGCAGGGTGCGTGCCCGCCTCAGCACGCAGTAGGTATTATTAGACGATGATCACCAAAGGCAAGACTGAGAAACCACAACTTTGAGCTGAGCCAAAGCCACCACGGGTTCCAGAAAGTTACCCGAGTCCTCTGCCCCTTTGCAAATTCAGCTGGGATGGTGCAGCCACGGTGGTCAGCCAGCCCTGGGCTGCTACCACCTCCTTGGCAGCTGGCTATCCCTCTAGGCTTCGATAGATGGGGACAGAGAGAGCAGGCTACACACACACACACACACACACACACACACACACACACACGGAGTGAGAGACAGAGAGAGCCAGGAGGTGGGAAGTGACACTATAAACCTAGGTGTCAAGATTATTGCATGCAGCACATCGACCCAAAAGGATCATTTCCAGGTTGGAAAAAAGTCTCCTCCCAGGTCACTGCAGCCCATTGGGCAACCAGACCCCCTAAACTGTGTATCCTGGACACCCCCTCCTTCCTGCCTTCCCATCACAGAGAGACCACAGTCATCAGTGTGAACTCCGGCTGGGAGTTAGAAATATCCAGGCAATGCACAATTAGCTCCCCCTTCAAATGTGCACCTGTCTAGTGTTTGAAGAGCCCCTTGAGCAAATACAATCTGGAAGAAAAAGAAAACCCAGATGAGCCAGACTCGTGGTCAGATTAAGCCTCTACCAGCAGCAAGTCTGAAAATACACCTCACACGTATTTTCACATGTCTGTCCTTTTACAGCCTGCACAGAAGGAGCCTAGAGGCATCTCCCTGGTGTTGACACTGAAACATAACGCAGCATCAGTGTGCCCTGCAGGCTGCCAACACTGAGCTGTAGTGAGAGACCAAAGCCATGGGCCTCCAGGAGGAGGTAGAAGGGCTGGTAGATGAGATGGCCCGTGCAGAAGCCCATACATAAGTCCAAGGCGGGAGCACTCCCATGTTCATGGACACCTCTCAGGCATGTTCTAAAACTTCAGGAATATCTTGCAACTGATTTCTGGTGGGGAGATGGTGGAGTGGCAAAGACTAGGGAGATTAGAGTCACGACTGTTCAGGGGCTCTTGCTTATCTCTGTGGGAGCTGGGGGTGGTTGAGTTTTACTGGGGGAAGAAAAAAGTACCTGTAGATTCCTGTATAGAACAGCAAGCAAGGTAATAGCTGGCTTCTCCCTGCAGAAGTCTCACCAGGAGATCTCTGATGTGGCTGGATTTCCCCCCTGGAACTCTCCCTTCTGCTACAGGTGTCATGAGCTTCTCCTGCTTGTCTTTGCTCAAGTCTGAGGCAGAGATGACCCTTCCTAACCACTCTCCTCTATCCTTGGCCATCCCCTACTGAGTGAACCCTCGAGTAACCTTTACCACAAAGCACAGGGGCAGGGGCAGGGATAGAGACTGGCAACAAGGACCCCAGGCCGCAGCGGCTTGAAGGTAGACTGACTCCAATGGCATCAAGGCAGTAAGCACACATCGTGGTCTTTCCTGCTTTGGGGTTTTCTGTGCTTTCCAAATTATCAACAGAGAAAGGTAAATGTGATTTTCTCAAAACCAAGTGTAAATATTGCAAATATTGCAAGCATGCCCTGTTTTCCAGTTACCAGCTTATATCTCTTCATGTGCCTGTCCTTTGGGTCACTCCAGAGGAGCTGGAACTTTACCATGTAGTGAGCAGGAATCCTAGGGGGTAACTTGTCTGTGTCAGAGGTGCTCAGCCCTGCATTGATAAGAAAGGCAGCTGTCACTAAGCCATCTCAGTGGACCAACCTGTCCTTCTTGGTGTCCCCCGTAGGAACAAGGACCCTGCCATTGAAGACGCCTGGCATTACCATCTCTTCCCATTCACCTCCACTAAATCTTGGCTCTCCAGTGAGAGTGATTGACAAGCCCCAAAGGCTACTGGATAACCATGTGGAAGAGGGGTCCACGAGAGGCCTCCTCCACCTGTTACTCTTTTCTTTATCACTTCACGTCCATAGGGGTCCCTAAGCCCCAAGAGAGGGGTCAAGTGTGAATCTGGTAAACCAAGAAGCCCTAGCAGTTGTCAACTTAATTAGCCTCCAGGAGAAATCTATGACTCTAGGAGCACAGTGGCGTTGCTATAGAGACAGGTACAGAAGCGTATTTAGAACAGGGTCTCATCGCATCACCTGATAAAAATAAGACCCAGGCTTTTTAATAGAATGAATTACTTAAGTTTTATATTTAACAGGGGACGATACCAAGGCTATTGCTGGTTTTCAGAATATTTTAGGAATCTGGGCTGCCTGCTCATGCATATGTCAACAGCCATCAGAACATATGCTCTGCTGAACGGCCGTTCAGAACTGAAAACCCACCCTGGGAGATGAGAGCCAGTGCTTCCCACGTGGGGTGTGAGAGTTCTCATGTGTTCCAGAGAAAACGGTAGTGCTCATGGCTGGTCCTAGGCATACGTGATCACTCCACCCCCTAACAATCTCTTGAAGGAAGGGTCTTATGTTCTGTATATAACGAGGCTCAGAGAGGTTCAAGGCTCTTGCAAAGTCACACAGCTAAGAGGCAGTGGAGCTGAGATGGAGATCCAGGCACCACAATGCCAAGACCCCTGCTTTGTAAGACATCCGGAATGACCTCCACACAGATGGGAATTGGAGTAAGGGGATTTACCATTTTTATTGGTGGGGAGCACAGACTTGGTCAGGGTGTACACTTGCTTCCAGGGCCGATCCCAAATGGATGGTTGCAAGAATGCCCCCAGAATCTGACCCTAGTTGGAAAGCACTTCTCAAAGTGTCCACGGTGGATGAGAGTGTGTGGCTTGTTCCTCCTTGTGCCAGAGCTCTCCAGGGTTCTGCTAGCAATCTTCCTTATGCCAGCAGAGCAAAAGCCATCAACACAAGCTTCCATACCAAACACCAGTTTGCGGGAAGCTGATACACACAAGATGAAACTGAAGTTATTT
Source organism: Ochotona curzoniae (assembly GCF_017591425.1). Lineage (NCBI taxonomy): Eukaryota > Metazoa > Chordata > Mammalia > Lagomorpha > Ochotonidae > Ochotona > Ochotona curzoniae. The sequence continues at coordinate 1,600,392 of NW_024465654.1, read as the reverse complement.
TGGGTGACCATGTTGAATATGGAGGGCCTGTGACCCACGTACTCTGCAGAAGGATACCCCTAAAACCTCTTTTTGGTGTGTGTTTGTAATGATTTCCTCAACAATAAGCTCTCACCTGTGCCTACAAGTATCTGTTTTTCCCTGATGGTGGGGCAGCGATGGTAAGGGCTGGCATGTGCCATGGATGCCATGGGCAGAAGGAGAGTGCGGTGGGGGTACCAGCAAGCAGTCGAAGCACTGGTCTGTCCCAGTCTGTTAACCAGCTGTGGGCAACCTGCCTTCAAGGGTTCTGAGGGAGTGTGATGAGGACACAATGTGATAGACATTCCAACCAAAACATCAGTCTGAATGGTCAAGACAGAGGGACCCGAAGGAAGGTGCCAGAGGCTGGGAACTAGACACAGGACAAGGATTAGAACAAAAACGAGGTAAGGGACTTTTCCAGGCTGCCCACAGCCTGCACTGTGGATCCGGGGTGCAAGTGAGGGAGCTGCCAGCTAGGGCCAGCTCCTGCTTGCACATGACATTCCATTTCTACTTCCACTAATGCTGCAGACAGGCTTGCCCATAAATTCCAATGGCCCTGATCAGGGTGATGGACTGTGCCAGGCCCTGTACTTGCTAGCACATACAAGAAGTTTCTTTGGAGATCTTCCTAATCTAAATGCTGGACCCAGAACCCTAACCAAGAAAAGAGAGAAGACAGAACAGGTCGACCAACCATCTCAGCTATGATGGACTATGTCAATCAGTGGATTTTTCAAAGACCTCATAGTGCTTGGAGTGGCAAGATTGGTAGCGATTCATAACTGTTGCAATATCAAAACCACTTGAGCAAGAACCTCAGAGCATGCCCTACATCCGGGACCTGGGGAGGGTGGGAAATTGGGTGGGCCTTCTCCCTTAATACCCCCCTTTAAACATGAAGGAAACAATATGGAAAAAATACTAGTCTTATCCACTTTCCTGTAGCCCTTGAACCTTTTTACCCTAATTAACTATGTAAAGATTGTAAAAAAAAAAAAAAATTCCAATGGCCCACTGATATATCTATCAAGACTTGAATGGAAGGACGAGAAACTCAAGTTTACTCAAGTTCATGCCCCATGTGACCCTTACAAATGTATTTCTCTATCATGGGAAGGGGGAGTCAGTGTTGTGGTGCAGTGTGTTAAGCTTTAACCTAAGATGCTGGCCAGCCCATAGGAGCGTGAGTTCAAGTCTTGGCTGTTCTACTTTTGATCCAGCTCCCTGCCAATGTGCCTGAGAAGGCAGTAGATGATGACCCGAGTACTCAGGCTCCTGATACCCATGTGGAAGACTGAGATGGAGTTCTGGGTTCTTGGTTTCCACTTGGCAGAGTCCCAACTCTTGAGGCCAGTTGAGGTATAAACTTTCTCTCTCTGTAATTCTGCCTTTCAGATAAATTAATTAATCCTTTCAAACATTTTACTTTCAGAAGCATAACTCCTTCTTTCCTAGATTTGCACAACAATTTATAGGTGGGTTTGGGGGGGGTAGCATTTTTTAAAGGACTCATTACATCAGCTGGATTGTGATTTATGTAAAAGCCATATGGGGGAAGTTGAATGTAGGCAAAGCTTGCTAACCAGTGTTTTTCCTACCTGCTATCTGTGGGATCTGTCTGGAAAATGCAGAAAATAGCATGCATGTCCGAGATCCTAGTTACGTATTTTTAAAGAAGCACATCATTTTGTGCCATCAAAATAATGCCGTGAGGTCCCCTTGGCAGGTGATGAGCCACGTTGACTCAGTGAGCCAGCCCGACAATCCACAAGCCTATTCAAGCCGTGTTCCTGCACAGGCTTTGGACCCCGGGCAGACTGGATGCTCTGGCTGTGATAACTGGGGTGAGACAGTGAACAGCTCTCAACCCCAGCTTGTGTCCTTGGGCAATCACGATGCCCACAGACCAAGGGTGAGCCCAGGTAAGGGAGCTCTCAGTGGGCTGTGTCAAGGCCAGACTCAACTCTCTTTTCCCCCTCCCCACGGAGGAAATGCCATAGCTTGGTCGGAGTGCTGGGGAAGCTGGGTGCTCCTCTCCCTGACTGTTTGCATGACCGAAGACGCGTCAGACAAGCCTGCAACCAGAATTCCCATGCCTACCTGAAGAAAAAAAATGGCCTTTTCACACCTCTTCTTAGCCACGAGGCCTTTCCACGAAAAGGTCTCAGGGACACTAGTAAGCTACTGTCATCATCTGCCACCAAGCCTTCTCTCATCTCTGCCTTCACCCTGACCCCTCTAAATAAGGAAGTTGGCACGGGGACGCCAAGAACTGCTGCCCAATTTGGGTCCTGGGTGGCCTCTCGCCTCCCTCTTCCCCTGGGACCCCAGCCAGCTGCCCCTCCCCTGCTTCACCCCCACCCCCAGCCTGGAGCAGAGATGCTCCCTGCTAACCTCATTCCTGCCTCATAGCTGGAATGACGGCAGCTCCCAGGATCCCTGGGGGAGTGGGGAGGGCGCTGGGGGGCCTGGGGAGACAGCCAGGCCCAGGGGCAGGTTAATGTTACAGCGCCGGGTAAGCGAGCTGGGCCGGCTGGCGTCAGGGGAGGGCCGGGCTGCTGAACTATAAAGCTAGGTCAAGTCCAATATCATGAGCCCCGGGGACACAGCAAGCAGGCAAGCTTGAGAGCGTCCCCAAGCCATGGTCCCCACCGGCCGCGGCTCAGCTGGGGTCCTGCCGCTCTCCACCCGAGTGTCCGAGGCAGGCTTTGGTTTCATGTCAGCAGCCTTCAACTGCCTTCCAAAAATAAGCCCCTGCCGCCATGCTGCGGGGAGAAAAACAAGAAGGGCGGTATTTTTAGGGCCATTAATTCTGACCACGTGCCTGAGAGGCAAGGTGGATGGCTCTGGGACAGAGGCTGTTCATCACTATGTCCCGGGGAACAGGACGTCTCCAGGGCACGCTGCAGGCTCTCGTCTTCCTCGGCGTCCTCGTGGGCATGGTGGTGCCCTCGCCTGCGGGCACTCGCGCCAACAGTACGCTGCTGGCTTCCAGAGGCTGGGGCGCCCTGCTGTCCCGCTCTCGCGCTGGGCTAGCCGGAGAAATTGCCGGAGTGAACTGGGAGACTGGCTACCTGGTGGGCATCAAGCGGCAACGGAGACTCTATTGCAACGTGGGCATCGGCTTCCACCTCCAGGTGCCTCCCGACGGCCGCATCAGTGGAGTCCACGAGGAGAGTCCCTACAGTGAGTGACCCTTGCAGCATGCTTGGCTGGGGCATGGGCAAGGGGTGCGAAGGCTGGACCAGCACTCGCAGACAAGGGGGCCTCATAGTGCTGGGCAGGGCCCCTTAAAAAAGGGGGAGGGAGAGAACATTACTCCTTTGCTGATTAACTTCATGGAGCTCCAGGCATCAGGGTGGCGCTTGCAAGCCTTGACGGAGCCACCAGCCAGCTGCAGGGGTGGGGAGAGTGAACCAAGACCCTCAGATCACATTAGATGGAAAAGCTGATTTCTTCTGGCTCAGCTTCCCGGTAGGCGAAGGAAAGGCAAGCAGCTTGCAAAAATCTCAGGCCTGAAGCACACACTGGGTTTGCTTGCAGTCGCACTCTGTCCCACAGACCCTTCTCCTGAAAGTGGGAAGGGCTGTTGCAGGAGAGCCCTTGTCCGAGGGAGAGAATCACAGGATTCAAGCCAGCGCTGCTGAGCTGAGATGGGGTAAGGTTGATGCAAAGGCATGAGGTAGATGTGGAATCCTAATGACCAGCCACAGGCTGTGTGGCTTCCACCATGCCGAGAGCTTGCATGATTGCAGCAGTGAAAGCTCAGCTTGCAAACCAGAGGGGTCTCTGTCATCCCCGACCCTGATACAGAAATGCCTGCCTCCCCACCCCACCAACTCCCAGCAGAACTGAATCTTTCACAGTGCCATGGCAGGATTTGTAGCCAGGACTTGCTAAAAGCAGAGGGCAGGGGGACTCAGGCATGAGCTTCTGACTTTCCAGGAGCAGAGTCAGTGTGTATGGTGGAGGAATGGATACAGTCACCCCTGTGGGGGCAGAGTCCCCACCCTGATCTGCACACGCCCCCATCTCTCTGTTAGGTCTGTTGGAAATTTCCACGGTGGAGCGGGGAGTGGTGAGTCTCTTCGGAGTGAAAAGCGCCCTGTTCGTTGCCATGAACAGTAGGGGACGATTGTACACGACGGTGAGTGCATCAGGCTGGGCAGGGTGGGCTGGAGAGGAGGGGAGAGGTGGGAATGAGCTTGCACCTGCTAAAGAGGAAACCAGGAACTGCCAACTAGAGGAGTGAATCTTTGCATCTCCGAAGAGAAAAGCAACAAGAGAGCTATGCAAAGAACCTGAAGCTTACGTTTTGTCAGCCTTGGCCTTGAATGCTGACTGTCCTGTCCCCGTTTAGCTGGAGCTTCTGCCATGAATCAGAAGCCAGAGTTACTGGCCAGGGCTGATCTGAAGTCCCCAGAGGCATCTCCGTGGAATGCCCAAGGTCCAGCTTTCCTGCACCCACCTGGGTCATGTCTGGAAGGGTGTACAAGGGTGTTCAGGCAGACACCATGCCTGGGGCTTGCACATGGCATTTTCAGAATACAGGCTGGGATGACGTCCCTGTAGTATTCAGGAATCTGCAAGTGCTTTGGACAGAAATAAGGAGGCTAAAAAGGACAGTCCCGGAGCAGTCCTCAAGGAATACCAACCAAGTTATTTATGGGGAGGGTGTGGAGGGCAAACTGAGGATCTGGGAGAGAACAAAGAGTTCTGCAATAAAGGGTTGGGCTCCAGGCATTGATCTCAGCAGAAGAGGTCTGGAAATTGTGTGAATGGTTGACCAGATGGCTTCTAGCTCCTCATCTCTGTCTGGTTAATTTATATGTATAGGTGGTGTGGATGAAAAACAGTAAAACTGCCATGCCATTCTAGGGACAATTTGCATCCACATTCCCTGGAACCTTCAGAAAGGACAGGGACGCTCCTCAGAGACCCTGGCTCAGTAGGGATGGGATATGGGTTGAGAAATGTCTGCTTTTGCTTTTTCGATGGTTCCCATGTTTCTGTAATATGGGCAAGCTTGGGGACCACCTGGCATCAGGGCTCCTCGAGGGTGAGGAATCTTCCTGCCCCTGGGTTACAGCTGCTTCTATGGCGCACCTGTCCCAAGAGCGGAAGGGCCACTGAGATGAAACTCAGCATGCCTCTTGGAATTCTCACACTGTTCTTGACCACTCTCTGGGAAGCAGTCGGGACCCGCCCAAGCTTTGAAGGTGCAAAGATCACCCCCTTAGTGGAATGACTGAAGGGTACTGGGCCCCTTCTTAGCAGCCAGCACAGTGCCTGGGATCCCAGGGACCTGGAGAACTGATATCTTGCTTGTTGGCTCAGGGACTCCATTCAATGGACATGGAGCAGATAAATCTCTCATAAGGAAGCACAATTAAGCAACTTTCTCTCCAAAGTCAGAGAACACAGCGTCAGAGAAACCAAGAGGTCAAGGTGTGTGGGCTGCCTGGAAGCGTACCAGACACCTGCCTGGTGCTTGCAGCATCACAGACTGGCATTAGGAAGGACCCAGTGGGCTGGGTATTGAGGGCTCCCTAAAAGGGCAGAGTCCAGGAGAAAGGCCAGACTAGGAGTGAGGATGGGGAGAGGGACTTTTTCAAAAGAGCCTTCTCCTCACCCTCCCTGCCACAGTGGCACCTGCTTACGGCGTGTCTTCTGCAAGCTGGGAGACCATTCATCACCCCGGTGCCAGGCAGGCCTGGGTGCAGAGAGCAGAGTTGGGCAGCTGTGGCATAAGTGGTGCACCTGATACTTTGTGTGGCTAGAGACCAGATGCTCCTATTCAAACTCTGTCCCTACTCACCCCGCTCCGCCCCGCGCAAGTCCCTCCTCTTCCCCTTACCCCGCCCCCTCAGAGGCCAAGGCCAGCCGTTATCACGGTCTAAAAAAACAATGGCCAGCTGATAGTAGAGCCAGGAAGACTCCCGCCAAGTGATGATTTCATTCACACTATTTCCCTTTAAGCCCCCTGAACTATCCTCATCTGCTGGCGGCTCAGCTGCTGCTGCCGCTAAACGGGTTTTCTCACGGGGAGGAGGGGAAGTGTACGGCAGGGGAGGGAGTATGGGGCACCAATTCCGGGTCAGAGAACTGAGCCACAAGTAAACCCACCTAGAAGAAGTGGCCGCCCATTATCTCTCCTCTCAGAAAGAGGGCCCACCTAGCTCCTTCCTTGGACCCTGGCAGTATTGGGTGTCTCTTTTTGGTAGAGTGTCCCTACAGATGGATTTCCAGGCATTAGCTCATAGCATCCCTGGCAGGTGCACTTGATCCTTTCCTGTCATCTTGCAAATGGGGACACTGGTGTTTGGGGTCTCCCATGCACCTGCAGCTGTGGGCAGGACTGCCCCCAGGGGAGCATTTGGCATAACAGATGGGAACCCAAGCTCTAGATCCTGGCCCAACCAACCCTCTAGCACAAAGTCAATTTCTTCCACAAGAGCTTTGGACTACTGTCTTGGGAGTGGAAGACCAGGAATAATGGGGAGGAAAAATTAAACAATTTCTCTTGCTCTGGACTTCTGCTCACTTGGGTTTAGAAGAAGGCAAAAAAAAAAAAAAAATCAATGAATTCCCATCTCCTTGTTCCCTTTGAACCTTGGGAAAACAACACTTGGGTGATCTCTTCCACCTGCTGGTAATTCTGGTAGAGTCTACTGATACCTACTAAGAAAATGCTAGTGGGAATTCAGTCATGTTAGTAATCTCAGGGTTACTGACTGTGACTGCATGCAAAAGTACAAAATGAAGTTCAACCTGTAGAGGCCTCTTCCTGCCTGGGATACACCTGTGCAGCAGAAGGCTAAATCTTCCCTTATTCCACCCGCTGTTCTGTCCTCTGGTTGAACACAGAACTCCAGTGGAAGGGACAAAGACCTCCCACCAACCCTGCTGGCCCCAGGAAGTGCAAGAGGAGACAAGTGCTTAAGAACCAAGGTACTTTGAGTCCTGCAGAGACAGGTCTCAACCTCCTGGAAAAAAAAATCAAGATCAATCCAACTGATGCAAAGATTTCCAACATTCCCCACTGACAATGCAGTCATGTGTTAGTGTTAGGAAAGGGCTCAGAGAATGGCAGACACACTCAGGGAAAGACAGGAAAAGCAGCAGGCAAGGGCTACAGAAGGCAGCGTCTTACGCTACAGCGTTGCTCCTTGCCCACCTCGGTCTTCTGTCCTCCAATCCAGGACCCTGTCCATCACCCCACCACACACACACACACACAGAATTGGGAATACAGGGACAAGTGGCCAAAGCATCCACAGGATGACAGTTAGGGAAGAGAGAACCAGGCCTCCATCAGTCCACATGGTCCAGCTCTGTCTAAACCAAAGAGGGTGAGTGTTCTGTTAGGGCCTTGCTGCCAAGAGCCCACACACCCTGAACATGTGTGCCCTTTGAACTCATTTATTTTTAAGCAAAGTGTAGTTCCCCATGAAGTGTGGTTGGACCTGCATGGAATTTAAGACATTATCACACTGAGGTTTGAGCATGACAAATCCAGAAAATGTGCCCAGTGGAATTACTTTCATTTGTTCAAGTAATAATCTGTAGTAGCCGCTTTTATTAACACAGCATTTGCTTGGCTTGAGTGCTTTTTCTCCCCAGATCTGAGGAGTCAACATTCCTGAACCATGAGAACTCCAAGCTCAGGAGTTTGATGGAAAGGATGAGGGGTTGCAGCCAGAACATTGACCAGTAGGACCAGTAGGAACATCCTAGCAGCCTGGAGCATTTGGATTCCAAGGGAAATGCATTGTTTTTCTGGAGTACCACAGGCCTCCCTAAGCAACTGTGCCAGTCTGGTTTTGGTTGCTATAAGGAAATACCTGAAACTGGGTACTTTATAAAGAAAAGAGGTGGATGGCATCATAATGGTGGGAGCACAGGTAGAGAGACCACAAGGAGAGACAGAAGTTGAGGATGGTAGAGGCTTATGTAGCAACCCTCTTGGAAGGACTCACCGCCCAACCCCACAAGAATGGCATCAGTTCTGTCTGAGAGCAGCACCCTTAGTGACCTAGTTATTTCCCCAAAGGAGATCCACTTCTGGAAGGTTCCATGCTGCCTCTCAGGACAGCAACTCTGAGGACCGACCAAGCTTCCAACACACAAATCCTTAGGGGACACACTCAATCACGTCCCAGCCACCATGCCACCTGACCCCATCCAATGGTTGCAGGAAGCTAAGAATGAGCTGAACAGGGAAGCAGCCAAGGCCTTCTCAGGCCAGCTTAATCTAGTCCCATTCTTGCACTTTTATGGAGTCCTGGGATAGCTAAGGAGAGGAGACAGGCCAGAGAAAAGGGACACAATAAAAAGAAACAAAAGCAATAAACTTAAGAGGTATAGTGGAGAATGGTGGTGGGGGGGAGGGACTTGAATCATTAAAATCTGCAAAAAAGAGGACACAAAATGCAAGGGTGCTTCAACAAGACTGCGGAAAATGGAACTTGAAGGATACACTTGTGTTGGTGCCAAAACAAAACTGGAATCCGTGTGTATTAGTACAGTCATGCAGCCTGGGACCACCCACGGACCAGGAGAGCAGGAGTCCAGGAAGATCTGACTCCAAGATGGACACCTTCTAGACAGATCCTGCCTCCACACCCTCTGCTGCAAGTTTTAATTTCTTCTCTCTTATCCCTTAACCATGGACAGAGATAAATGATCCTGGAAGCTGGTTGGGCAGATTCCTCCCCAGCAAGGACTTTAAGTTAGAACAAGGAGGAAGGCAGCTCCAAGGAGGGGCTGTGCCAGGAAAGCCTAGTGGTGTCAGATAAGCATGCCTTCACACTGCACATTCCCACCCATCTTCTATCCTAAGTCCTCCCTTTTTAAAAAACAGACTCATTTGAGCAGATAACCCAGAAAGACAGTGTAAGAATAGAAGACACGGAAGATTATTGGATGGAAACTAAGGATCCCACTCCCCACTCCAACTGGCTTGAAATCACTGAGTTCTTCCCTAGAGGCAGCTAACGTCAGCAGCTCCAGGAATGACGAGTGGTGGGGAGCATGCATGTGTTTAAACATCACAGCATCAGGAGTGTACCATATGGGCTATTCCAAACCCCACATCTTCACGTAGCTGTGAGATCACTGTGTGTATGCGGATAATAAAGATTTATATATTTTTTATATTGTTTGGTGTGGATCAACCAGGCTGAGTCCCCCACTTGCCTCTTAAGAGGCTTTGCCTTGCTTCTGCTCTTTTACTATTAGAAATAAATAATGTTGTTGTAACTGCCGTGTATGTGTGTGTGTGAATGTCCCACTAGGATAAATTCCCAGAAGATTGATGACTAATTGCTGTATTCATTTATCTTCTAGTAAACAATTCTTTAATTTTCTAGCCATGTGACTCTTTTTTAATTTTTAATTTTCTTTTTAATATTGCTTACATAGTTGAGAGGGACGCTTGCCCATGTGGGCCTTAGAATAGGGCAGGAAGGTTCAGAGATGGAAGAAGGTGGGTAGAACCGATGCCTTAGTTTCTTTTTTTCTTTTTTTTTTCCTCCTGTGTCCACAAGGGAGGAGAAGGGGATGCTCCTTGCTGTCAGACTACATCAGCACCTGGCTGATGGTCATTTGACAACGCCTTAGAGACTCCATTGTGGGGAAGAGTGTTTTGAGGGTGTTACCTAAGTGGTTTTGATAGTTCTGAGAAATTGTTTCATTGCTCCAGGACTGAGAAAATCTTTCCAAGATCTATTGGCTGATAAAAGTCCATTTAGTGCATCCACAGACCCAGACACTTGCTACAAAACTTGACCAGGACAGTTGTCCAACCTTTGACAGTCGATGTCCCCTGCTGGCCTAGGTGAGCTGGCTGTCACATCCCTCAGATCACGTGGTTCTTTACAGAGATTATAACAGTACACATACACAGGTGAGGATACAGAATTATTAGTCCCTGTGCCTTCATCAATGAACCTCCAACAGGAAATGCTTTCTCTTTCAATCTGACCATTGCAAATACAATCTCACAGATAAGATTTATAGTTTCCTCATTAGGCATATGTTCTTAAGTTTGCATGCTACATGCTATTTATGTTTTTCTTGTCTGAGGATATTCTTTTATAAATACTATTCATTTTCCAGCAAGTTAAGGATCATGCATATAATAGCAAGTTGGACTGCTTGACCTATGTATATTGTAAATAATTTTTTTTCAGTTCACCATCTACTTTTACTTTGTTAAGGGAATATTCTTTAGGTAAAGATCAAATTTATTATTTTATTTTTTAAATGATTTATTTGTTTTGTTCTTTGGAAGGCATAATTACAAAGAAAGACAGAGAGAAATCTCTTCTGTACTCTGGTTTGCTCTCCAAGTGGCTGCAACAACCAGAGCTGAGCTGATCTGAAGCCAGAAGCCAGGAGCTTCTTCCACATCTCCCACGTGGGTGAAAGCTTTGGGCCATCCTTTGCTGCTCTCCTAGACCATAACCAAGGAGCTGGATGCAAAGTGGAGCAGCTGGAATATGGATCGGCTCCCACATGGGATTCTAGTCTTTGCAGCTAGAGGATCAGCCAGTTGAGCCACTGCACTGGCCCCAGCTCACTCTATTCTTGCTTGGGACTGTCTCTGAACGGGTTGCACTGCCACCTGAGGCTTCATGGATGGGCTCAGAGCTTCCCAGAGTCAGGAAAGCTGAGCAGTACAGCCTGCTTCACCTCTACTCCACCCCAGGTGACACAAACCACCCACTGACGTCCCCAGCCCCTGTTTTTCTCACCCTAAGTGAGGCCCCACGCGAGTGCTGCAGTCCTCTTTGGTTCTGCCCTCTCCTGAGGCCGCTCACTTAGTGGCCTTTCCACTGCACACAATCAGTGTTGGCAGCACACCTCGTTCCTAACTGCACCTCTACTCTCTGTCTCTTTGTTTCACAGCCCAGCTTCCAAGAGGAATGCAAGTTCAGAGAAACGCTCCTTCCCAATAATTACAACGCCTATGAATCTGACGTGTACCGGGGCACCTACATCGCACTGAGCAAATATGGACGGGTCAAGAGGGGCAGCAAGGTGACCCCAATCATGACTGTCACCCATTTCCTTCCCAGAATCTAAGGACCCAGGAAAGAGTGCTCATGGGTTGAAAGCTGCATCTTTTCTCTTGGAATTTTGCACAAGTTGAACAATTCCCCAGCTCCATCCTGTGACTTTTAAGTCAGGCTGAGCTTGTGCTTGGGGAGATGATGTTCTAGTGTTCCTGGCTGCTGGACCTCATGGCATATCACACACACACACACACACACACACACACACACACACACACACACACACACAGAGGGGATTGCAGCCTTGCAGTTTGCATCTTAGAATGACAATGGACCCTCAGCCTTGCCCTCCTCTGTGGAGAGAAGATGGACATGACACTTGTGGGATGTGACCGTGTGCACAGGAGAAGGCCAGGTGGGAGCCTGCATGTGCGGGTGCAGCTCCATACATCTTGATAGCCATACCGTCAGAGCACAGGCATCCCAGAGCATCAGGTTTCTTTCTTCCAGCATCACTGCTACAGGAATGTGCCTACAAGAATGTCAGCTGTCAACCAAGCAGGATTGATGGGTGCACGCCCGTGCTGCTTCTTTCCATTCATCTGTCCACTTAGAGGCCACTAACTGCACATTCAGCATAGGTGGTGGGCAGTAGCTGTACCCTCAGTGCAGGAAGGGCAGGGGGAGAGAGGACAAGGTTTAATTGCCAGCCTGAAAAAAAGAGTGATCAGCACCCCAAACTCTCTGCCTGTGGGGCTCTGAGGGCACAATAATGCTGAGCTTGGGAAGCCAGGGTGGAGACCTGGGGTCCCCTTCTTGGAGAAAAGGAGGGGCTCAGTTTAGGAAGGTCTGCTGGAGGCAGCCAAAGGGACTGGATGTGTAGAGAGCCACACTGCCCAGAGGACTTGGTGCTGTGTGTGGCTCCACAAGAACTGTGGGGCCAGGCTGTCTGCCCATAACTTTTCCTCACTTTGAACCAGATCTTTTTTAAACGTCAGATGACAAGGATCCTATTAATGGCAAACTCTTTGGCAAGGGGTAGAGGGGTGGGAATGCAAAACAGGGCATGAAGGAAGTAGAAAGGCCTTGGACTACTGATGCTAATTCCTTTCCAACTGTGTCCAGGAAACTCACCCAAGTTCTCATCTGATACTCTCACTTCCTTTCGTCCCCACGGCACACACGCTGTGGCCTGCATGCAGAAGTAATGGGCACCGTGACCTCCGGCGTTTGCCCCTCTTCCTGCCTACAGTAGAAGAGGAGTGATAATCCCATGAAGTCAAGTGGTCAAGCCAAGTGGCTCCCCGCTGCACAATGCCTTCTTGCTGACTGTCCTTTGAAAGTATTTAAAGCAGAGAGGTTCCCCCCAAGCGACTATAAATGTTGTCTGCTGGAGCCTTTGGATTCCTGAACCACTGGAATGTTCCTAAATCTGAAACCAGAGCAAGCCATAGCAGAATGCAACTATCTTTGGCATACGTCGACCATGGAGTTACAAAACGACCTGACACCCTGTGCTACTCTTGGAGGCCCCCGGCCTGCAAGACAATCCCGCATCTGTCACAAATACCTTCTTCATCTTCAACCTGTCTATTTGCAGATGCGCCCATCTATAGATAGATCGGGGCTGAAGACGGAGGTTAATGATCCAAGGCAGGGGCTCCACAAGGGCCACCTCTGCATGCTGGTTGAGAAGGCAAAGGCCACACTGAGGTGAGCAGAGACTGAGCAGACAGCAGGAGCTCTGGATCGGGTGTGGACACAGTCAAGCCTTGAACAGAAACGAGAAGGAGCTGGAGGTTTGAGACCAAGCGGAAATGGGAGAATATTGACTGCCTTTGACTGCTCAGATTATTGAATTGCAGGTGACGGGGCTGATTTTTTTTCTGGGTGGGGGAAGGGTGTCTTGTGCAATGTGCTCAGTCTGTTAAACAGAGGCATAGGCAATGGAAAGCTGAGTGCACACAACCTCCTGGCAGAACTGGGATAGTAAGACAGCGAGGTTTTACAAGAATCATTTCAAAGCGTTGCTCTTTGAGCTGTAAGCATTTCAGGCTGGAGCAAAAGCAGTCTCTATCCTCAGGAGTGCACTCAGGAACCAGAACAGAGTTAAGATTCACCAAGGGCATTTCCGATCTTTGCCTGCTGCTATTGTACACAGACCGAAAAAGCTGCTTCCTGCCTGACCACATGTCCACCAAGCCCTTCACTTAGCTGCCAGTCCAGAGGCTGTAGAAAACATCGCCATGGGCAGAAGCACCAGAGAGAACACCTGCTTCTCACTAAGGACATACCAAGAAAGGCCTGGGTCCTCCTTCCTCCCCCGCTGAGTCCTGAGCAGAGAGCCTGCTGCGTGGGGTTTCAGAGCTGATTACCTGCCTTCTCTCCTCCTCCTCTTTGGCAGCTCCGTGTAAATTTGGGGTTCCAAGACACAGCGGGCTGACTTCTTCCCTCTCCAAGAGCACATGAGAAGGAGCTGATGGACTGCTCAGCTGCAAAGGCTCAGAAGCAAAGGAGGAGGCCGCTCAGGCCCCTTGCAAACTCTCCACTGTCTCTAAGCCCTTAGAGGAAACGAGGGAATTCCAGATGCCTTATCCATGCCTCCTAACACGCCTTCGCTTCTTGCTTCCCATACATCTCTGAGCCTCCCTTGGAAATCTGCATATAATTTTAGAATGAACACCCTCTCATCACCCTCTTCAACTTTCCCCTCTGCCACCAAGTTTCATAAAATCTTCAACGTAACCAACCCTCCCCCACACACTTCCAAGTCCTCGGTCAGGGTCATTCTATGGCTTAAAAATTTTTTTTTTCTCAAGTCCTCCGATTCAGGGCACAGACCTCTCTGCTCCTCAGACCTACAGGTTTCTCCAAAAGTTCTCCCCTGAGGATCGCATCCTGGAAAGTCTGGAATTCTCCGTCCTTGGTGGGCTCTGATTCCCATTTTCTTGCCCTGAGATGTCAGATCCTTCAAGTTCTCCCTTTCTGCAAGTCTTGAGGGAAGAGGGACAGGAAGGAGGGTCCCTGCATTTTGTTTTGTATCTGAAAATCGTTGCCTTGCCTTGCATTCTGCCACAGTTCCCCCTGCTCTCTGCACTGTACAAACACAGCTGCTGAATGTGACTGCTTGGCCCCCGAGAGACCCTGATGCCTTTTCTAACTTCACCCTTCTGATCCTTCGCATGTGGACACAGCTAGAAAACTCTCGCTTCCCACCCCGACGGTGCATCTCCTTGAAGGGGCAGGTCAGGTGTCACTGAGCAGGTGTCACCTGACCCTCTCCTACCTGCAAAGTGCATCTCCCAGATCTGCTTCTACCTCCTTCTCCTCCAAGCAACCAGACACTCAATCTGACGGCTCCCGGGAAAATCCAGAGACAGAAGTGTCTGGGGCAAGGTCAGAAGAACAAGCAGAAGGACTCTGCTCGGTGCTTCAGGCTGAGTCGATGAATCCTCCTCCACAACAGGAGGGCGCGATGATGCCTGTGACAACCCTGAAGCCGGTCCGTCCTGCAGACAGCCCCTGCGGAACCGTGTTTGTATACCTCATCGAACTACTGCAATTCCAGCATCGGGCAGCTGTGTCCTGATGTGGTTTTTCTCTTTGTATATATCATTAAGAACCTCAGGCTGGGTCCCCCCGTGCAGAGCTGTCCTCATTTGTGGGAACAGCAGACAGGAAACCCAGAAACTGTTCAATAATGTGCTTTGTGAAATGTGATGCTTCTATTTTTTTTTAAATATGTATGTGCTATGCACAAATCATATCATGTTCCAGCCCCAAAGGAAAAGGCCTTTTTATACGTTTCTCTAAACTATTTGCCTCCACCCCTCCTATTAAAATAAACAGCAGAACTCTGGGTTGTGGTTGATTTTCACATTGATTCTTTTTTTTTTTTTAAGTATTTATTTATTTTTATGGGAAAGTCAGATGTACAGAGAGGAGGAGTGACAGAGAGGAAGATCTTCGATCCAATGATTGACTCCTCAAGCAGCCGCAATGGCAGGAGCTGCGCTGATCCGAAGCCAGGAGCCAGGAGTCTCTTCTGGGTCTCCCACGTGGGTGCAGGGTCCCAAGGCTTTGGGCCGTCCTCGACTGCTTTTGCAGGCCACAAGCAGGGAGCTGGAAAGGAAGCTGGGCCACCGGGACACAGACTGGCATCCATACGGGATCTCAGCGCACTCTAGGCAAGGTCTTTAGCCACTAAATTACCGGGCTGGGCCCCACCTTGAATCTCCCTCCCTCTTAGGAAAGCAAGCAAGGCAAGAGAAAGAGAGAGCAGAGACCCAGGGCACTGCCACTTATGAAGGCAGCGAGACATTGCATGGCTCCCATGGTCCGACCACTTCATCTCACAAGTGGGGACTTGGGCCTAGAAGGAAGAAAGCGATCCAAAGCCGTATGAAGGCACCAGTCCTCTTCTCTCTGCCTGAGTCAGACAAATAAACATATTCATGTGCCTGTAGAAGCCACTCATTCATCCGTCTATCCATCCAGAAGCACCTACACGACACCTTGCCTATGATTGGGCTAGCTTTGGGGGACTCCTGTGTGAACAAAGGTGCCGTCTCCATCCTCTCACCAATTTACATGTGAGAAGAATCACCCAACAGCATGCCAACATGCCACGGCCCTAGAGGGCCCAGGATCCATGCTTATAAACCCCAGCCAGGCAGTTCTAACCTTGAAAAGGGCTGCTCAGAAAGGATGACCAGGAGTGCTTAGCATTTGCACTTGGGGAGACTCCATAAATTAGACCTGGTTGTGGGCGAGACAAAGATGACCAAGAGCTGGGTCCCTTCCCTGGAGCAGGGCCTCCCTCCCTCCACTCTCCACTTCCTGGGTCTCCCCTCACCACCTGGACTATCTCGGTCACACTCCTGCTCCAGCCACCCACACCCCACACCCACCCACTACCACATCCTTCCTCATGCTCTCCCTGGGGAGATGATCTCGTGCCTTCAGCCAGACAATGCTGGTCCTGAATGCATGCACGTTCTCCGGCGAGAGCCACCTAGTCTCTTGGCTTCCGCATCTCACTGCTGTATTCATTCATGCACTTCGTAGCTCTAAGTTCCTCCTGTATGTGACAGCATGCCAGGCCCTCGGAATATTCTTATGACACGTGACTCACACACTTGCAGACTGTAAGACAGGTGGACGTTGAATAAATCATAAGAGTAAAAGGCGATGAGGGATGTGAAAGAGAAGTTTGTGTTCTGGGAATACAGGACACAGAATCCATTCCAGAGAGAGCTGAGCTGTGATGAGTGTTGGGCAGGTAAAAGGGAGTGATGTGGAGATAAGGGACATAGCAGGTGTATGGAACTGAAGGGGACAGGGGAAGACGGTGGTACCTACAGGGATGAGAGGAGAGCTGGGAAGGATGGAGCTCAGGCAGGTGGGAAGGAATGATGTGGAGTATCTGCTAAGGGACACGAAGGCATTCCAATTTTTTAAATGTTGCATTATCATTTCATGCAATTAGTGGTAAGTGAAGCCATAACCATAAATCAGGTCATGAACATTTTCACTGCTCCATGAAGATCCTTCATGCATATTCACTCTTTGAGCGGTAGGGAGGAACATCAGTGAGAGAAAGAGAGAGAGACCTTCCCAGAGAGGCTGGTTCTCTTCTTACCACTGTGCAGGACCCTTTCCTTCCGTGGCGCCTGGCTCCTTCCACCTGAAGTGACTCAACGTGGCTTCCAGGGCTCTGTCACCAGCAGCAACCAACTTCCTCCTGGCCCTCCAGGGATCTTGACCTTGGAAACTGGCCACAGTACTGTGGGGAAGCCCAGACCACATGGAAATGCCCAGACCGACAGCACCAGCTGAGTTCTAGTTGTCATCCCAGCCTTGGGCACAGGCAATGAGAAGGAGAAAAGCCTCTGAGGCATCTCAGACCCTGTTCAAGCGCTGACAGCAGCCCCACAAGAAGCTCAGGGCAAGAACCAGCTGTCACCCCCGAGAACTGGGAGACAGGATGAGAAAGCGAGAGTCACATTGTACACCACTAAGTTCAGGGACAATTTGATCTCCAGCAACAGTTACTGGAACAAAATGCAGAAATCTCGTGGGACTCGGACACCAGGAGCCAGGAGCTTCCTCAGGGTCTCCCACATGGGTACAGGGGCCCAAACCCTTGAGCCATCTTCAACTGTGTTCCCAGGCTATGAGAAGGGAGTTGGATCAGAAATGGAGCAGCCTGGACGCAAACTAGCACCCAGATGGGATGCCAGTGCCACAGGTGGAGGCTTAGCCTGATGTGCCGTGGCACCAGCCCCATTGCTGCTTTTTGGATGGTCCAGGTTGACTAGTAGTCTCTGTATCCCCAGCCCCACACCCACTGAGGAAATGCATGGCAGCTGCTCCTTGGAAAATTCGTGTAGAAAAAGTAACCGAATGTGTGAATTTGCTTGGAGGATGTGGGGTGGACTAAAAAAGACTAGAAAAACAATTGCTGTGCTGGGTCCATAGAGGGAACCCTCTTATTTGCTGAGAGACTGGGTCAGAGGATGGAAGCCCAGCTCTGGCTCTAGGCGTGGGGAAGTGGGACTCTGGGTTTTCTAGTGCAGCTAGAAATGCCTCTAGACCCCCATCTCAGCAGCAAGAAGGCCCCGGGGAGCCCTCAGCACTGGGGTCCCTTCCCTCTGCCAGCCCTCCTCCTTGTTGCCCTCACAGGAGCTGTGAGTCATTGCAGAGGAAGCCGATGGGGAAAGCCCTCCACAGTGAGTACACGCTGCAAGCGGCTGCCTGCTGCTGGCTGGCCCATCCAGATAAACAGCAGGCCAAACGCGCGATTCCTGTCACCTTTGATCCCAGGCCGTGATTTATCGTAAACACATCTCTTGGGGCCAAACAGTTCTAGGAATCAGGCGGGATGCTGAATCCTTGGGCTGGAATAAAAAAAACAAAACAACAACAACAACAAAACCTGACAGGGACCACCAAGCCTGCATCTCTGCTCAAGATCAAGTGCCCCCCAAATTCACACAGTGTCTTTGGATTCTTCCGACAGGCTTGTGGCTGCCTTGGGGTATCTGTTCTGGAAGGTTCTCCATTGGAGGTGTCCACCCACAAACAGCATCATTACCCATTCAGTTCCTTCCACTGTTCATTCCATCCTCAGTTGGCTTTCTGACCCTGCGCTGGGAGCAAGCCCCAAGGGCAGGCTGCAGAGGCTGAGGGAGGCGCAGCCAGCCAGCCACACCGAAACCTGGGCTCCATGTCCTCCTTGCTGTATGATCTTGACCTTAAACCTCCCAGAGCCTCAGCTTCCCTCCTGGTGAGTTGAATGCGTCCTTAGCTCCCTTCTTGCGGATTTGTTCACTGAGTTAAGCTGAACCAGAGCGACTCCTGGTAAGGACCCTTTCAGAGGTTCAGGCCTGCTCAGGCCAGTCATTCTGATAAGCACCGTGCGCACACATCGCTCACCCAGTCTGTGATCCAAGATGCTTTTCACACTTCTCTCGTTCGAGGAAACGTAGGCCAAGAGATGCTGAAGTTGCTGCCAGAATGAAACGCGGAGAGCTGAGCGTCATGGCACACTCCACTTCCCTTCAGAAGCTTGGCATTTTGCCGAGAAAGAATGAGATGGCAGAACATGCCCACAGCACACTTGCCACTAATTACCAAGGTCAAGACTGGATCCTGGGCCTCCTAAAGGCCCCGTGGATGTTGGATCTCCAGTGCCGTTTGCGTAGACATGCACACAATAGCAGGGCTGGAAAGAGAAGGAAATTCCACTAGGGAGAACGCTGTTGGGAAAAGCAACTAACGCAGGTCCAGCTGCCATCTGCTCACCAGGGCCTGGGGCAACGGCAGGAGGGGTCAGAGCTCAGCAAAGCCCGACCGTTGAAGACCTGCCCTGCTGATGTGCACGTGCAGCAGCGATGTTAGGGCTCAGGTGTCCAGAGAGAAGAAGGACCCAGCGTTGACGGAAGGCCCAGGTTGCCCTAACTCCAACCCCGGCCCTGGCATTTGCCAGCAATTTGCGTGACATCCCTGGGTTTACATATGGCATGTTCCGATTTAGTAAGATCTTGTTTGTGACAAACACCCCACATTACAGGGGTACATTTCGTTCCTTCTTTGGGTGGGAAAGCACATTTTTAAAAAAGATTGGTTTAGGTAATTGGAAGAGAAACAGAATCACTCCCCAAATGGCTGCAACAGCCACGGCTAGGCCAAGCTGAAGCCAGGAGCCTGGAACTCCACCCGGCTGTGCCATGTGGCTGGCAGAGTCCCAGAAGTCTGAGACACCTTTGATTACTTTCCCAGGTGCCTCCTGGCATATGTGTGTGGCAGACATGGCCCTGCCAGAGAAGCAGGCTTGGCTAGGAGCCCGACAGAGGAACTGAGAAATCCTTTTGAGATGTGAGCAGCTAGCATAAGCCTGGCTTAGGAGCCAGAGAGTCCCGACAGGCATTCCAACCCTCATTATTTTTTGAACCAAACTAGTTTTGAGCAAGCCAAATAGCCTCTCTCAGCCTTAACTTCCTCTCCTATATAAAAAAGGGAAAAGCATCAGTTTGGTGAGTTTTGGTCTAAATGGCACAGACGCAACGGTTTAAACAGGAATGTGCTTCTCCCAGCTCTGCAGGACACAAGTCCACGGCCAGGATGGCAGCATGCTCAGGCTCTGGCAAAGACCCTCTTCCAGTTAGCTCCCCACCAGAGATCTGTGTCTCTTCCTCTCTCTGTAAAGGTATGTGCCCCGCTCAGAGGGCTCCGACCTCGTGACCACACCAGACCCTCAGGCCTCACCTCCAAACCACCATCATGCTAGCAAACAGGATTTTTCAAGCAGGAAGTTTTGCAGGAGCACCACAGGGCTTGAGTCCATAGCCACACAGTACCCTGGAGTGGATGGGGGCTGAAGCAATGCAGCCTGGCCCCAGAGACACGCTGTAACACCACGTGCAGCTATCTGACGTGACCATTGTAGATGGGGCAGATAGACCACGCTGTTGTCACAAAAGATGCTGACAGTCTGGGGGGAAAAGATATTTGTGCATAGGATACAAACTCACGGCTTCAATAGCACCTCTCCAGCAGGTGCTCAAGAGAGTTCAACAAGCTGTCTCCGCATGCCAACCTAACCCAGCACCTTACATAAAACACAACCCTTCAGGAGAAGGATAAATGGATAATTGCATGGGCCACAAAATAGTTCCAGAAACTTCCTTCTGATCCACCAAATCATCAAACCTCTCTTTACTGTCCCATATCTCTTCCCAGAATCAAGAGAAGCAGGCTCACTGGACAGCCTATGAGAGAGAAAAAAAAAAAAAACTGGCTGACCAGGTTAAAATCAAGGCCACCAATGTTTTACAAAGCAGCCATCTTGCCCAGCACCCACCATACAATAGCAGTTTCTCCAAGAACCCCTCCCGAGGTCATTTGGGAACAGCTGCAACGCAAATACTCTGATTCAGCTCCCTGCGAACCTGAGCAGTAAAAGGTGAGAGGCCAGGTTGGCTTCATGTTAGAATTACTTACAGAGCTTTTTCAAAACGCTGGTGCTGGCTTGTACCCGAATCATTTCTGCATCCTGAATCCAAAGCTGTTTCCGTACCACTCCTCCGGGGTGCGGCCTGAACCCAGGCAGCTTTTGGAGTCACTCTGATGGAGGTACGGAGGATGGGGGGAATCAACCGCCCTAGCCAGCCCCTTTGTTTTACACTTGAGACCAGGGTCAGAGGGATAAAGAATTTGAGGTCACTTGCCACCAGGAGGTGGGGACAATCGTGCTTTTCAGACTTACATCTGGTTGCCATGTGTGCGCCTGGGGGGCAGTGGTTGGTACTGCCCCCAACACTCCCTGTAATTACACGGTAATGAGCTCCGATGTCCTCTTTGAACTCAAGGAACTGCTGTAACTCCCTGGCCCTTTAGCTGCTTTTCCTTCAGTGCAGTCTCATGCTAAATATTACCCCGTGTTTCTTCAAGTCTTCTGAAAGTGGAGTGGAGGAAAATATTTACAGCAGTCGCCATGTTATAAATACGAAAAAAAAAAAAAAATTGGAGGCGGCCATTGATACACAAAGCCACAGGTGCTGGACACACATGGCCTATGGTAAATTAGTCCAGCGTTATGCTTTCTCTCTTTTTGTTAAGACTTATTTATTTTTATGGAAAGGCTTACAGAGAGGACAAACAGAGAGAAAGATCTTCTATCTGCTGCTTCACTTCACAAATGGCCTCAATGGCCGGAGCTAAGCTGATCTGAATGCAGGAGCCAGGAGTCTCTTCTGGGTCTCCTCCACAGGTGCAGGGTCCCAAGGCTTCGGGCCGTCCTCCACTGCTTTCCCAGGTCACAAGGTCCTTTGGGACAAGTGAACATGAACCAGTGCCCATAGAGTAAGCCTGTGCTTGAAGGTAGATTAGCCAGTTGAGTCATTCTGCCAGCCCCACCACGTGATGCTTTTTTGGGAACCAGTCTAGATTGTTACATGGTGTTTATGCATGGTTATCCTCCTTAAGATGGCCAGCGTGATAAACCCCTTGGAAATAGTCAAATGGACGGCTTACCCGGAGAAGGCAAGAGAGCTTGCAGAACAAATACCAAACCAAAGCACTCATGCTAACCAACGACTCCTCAACTCCAACTTTACTAAGTTGAGTCACTTACTCTGCTTTGTGGGAGCACAGATGTGCTCAAGATTCTTTTTCCAGGGCTCCCAAAGTTTTCTGCAAGAGATTCTAAAGTTTCTGTTTTTCCACGTGACCGGTAGCTCTGCCTCGTGTGTGCGCAGGAAAGCAGAACTGACAGCTGGCCAAGTCGCACAGCGCAACATGCGAGGCCTCTGGGCGTTGGCCCTTTTTCCTCCAGTACCAGTCATTCAGGCCCTTCCGAGTTCCCAAGTTCTTGGCATTGGAACCCTGCTCGGGGCGCTGCTGACGGGCAGAGATGTGGAACGAAGCCGGCAGCGGGAGGGAAGAGCGGGAGAGCCTCTCCGAGCCCTTGGCATGACACCGCTTCCCAGGGCAGGCGCGTCTGTGCTCGCACGCAAGCATTTTCTGAGAAGTCATCATCATTCCTGTCTTTCCTGGACCAACTTTGGCAGATACGAGCTGGAAACGGGTCATTTCTACTCTTTACTGGAATGGGATCCTTACTGCTGTTTCTGGAATATTATTGATGACGTGTTCCTGGCTTACGGGGCAGGCGGATGTATCTCCCTGGTTGGGCTGCAACGCCTTATTCAGTCCATTTTCTTGGCAAACACTGATGAGGTGCTGAGACCAGGGCTAGCACCATGGAGAGGAACAGAGTGACAACAGATTTAGCATGGACCCTTGTCCTCCCATGGCATTCTGTCTTACCAGGAAGGCAAAGTGAATGGGAAGAAGTTGGGATACCCATTCCCAAAGAAAACTCAGTCTTCATTAGTACCCCTAGCTGTCTTTACAAAAATGGCATCTGGAAATAACTTGAGCGCCTGGAAAGTGTTTTAGGTGAATTTGAGTCTTACACAATCTATGAGGAAGATCACTTAACACATGCCAAAAAAAAAAAAAAATTGCCATTACCAAGTAAGAAGGTTTTCTCTAGATTGAAAGTTTCACAGTTCTTGGGGCTGACGCCATGGTGCAGTTGGCTAAGCCTCTGCCTGTCGTGCCGGCATCCCATATGGGCACTCGTTCATATCCCAGCTGCTCCACTTCCCATCCAGCTTCCTGCTTTGTGGCCTGGGAAGGCAGCAGAGGAGTGCCAAGTCCTTGGGACCCTGCATCCACGTGGGAGACCTGGAAGAGGCTCCTGGCTTCATTATAGCCCAGTTCTAACCACTGCAGCCAGTTGGGGAATGAACCACCCAGAAGATGGAAGATCTCCTTCTGCCTCTGCTTCTCTCTGTAAACCAAAGAAGTTGTAAGTAGATAATAAATAAATAAATGCCGGGCCCAGCATGATAGCCTAGTGGCTAAGCCTAGCCTTGCATGTGGGTGCCAATTTGTATTCTGGTTTTTCTGCTTCCCATCCAGCTCCCTGCTTGTAGCCTGGGAAAGCAGTCAAGGACGGCCCAAAGCCTTGGGACCCTGTACCCGTGTGGGAGATCCAGAAGAAGATCCTGACTCCTGGCTTCAGATCAGCTCTTGATTACTGCCATTTCTGCGAAGTCACCTGTTTCCCAGCAAAAAAAGTTCCAAGGGGCTCAGCGATCTTGGGGAGAGGGAAGTAGGTTGGGTTTATAAAACACTGACCGGAGGAAAACAGCAGTTAGGCAACAAGCTCCAGGAGCTTTCAATATTTTCCTGTCCTTTAGGCCAGTATTCCCACTTCTGGGAATCTACACAGAGGAAATGAAATGTGAATAGCATCTATGTGCATTATTAGCTTTAATTAACAATAATCAGAAACAAACTGAATGTCCACTAACCAGGAAGTAAATGAGTAACTTCTGGCTGGTCATCATACTTTTCTTCCTCTGGAGCGGCGTGCAGAGTCATAAACTTTTCACAGCTCCATTCAAGTGTTATTTACAGCAAATGGATGCAGACATGTTAATAATAAACATGTGGTGCTTTGCTCATTGGAAAAATAATAAAAAGTAATCACGACTTTAAAAAACATCACTGGCCTGGGAACTATAATACACTATTGAGTAAAAGTCCAATACCCAGTGTGTAAGATCGTAGGACACAGACGGGTGGGACCATGTCAGGAAGGAAGCACCACAAAACATGAATATTTGTTATTATGTTTCAGTGTGAGACTACTGATGGAGCCCAGTGTGATGGCTCAGTGGCTAAGTCTTCACCTTAAAAGTGCTGGAATCTCATAGGGGCGACGGTCATGTCCCGGCTGCCCCACTTCCCATCCAGCTCCCTGCTTGCGGCCTGGGGAAGCAGTCGAGGACAGCCCAAAGCCTTGGGACCCTGCACAGGTGTAGGAGACCCAGAAGAGGATCTGGGCTCCTGTCTTCGGATTGGCTCAGCTCTGGCCGTTGCGCTCACTTGGGAAGTGAAACAGCGAACGGAAGATCTTCTCCTCTGTCTCTCCTCCTCTCTGTATATCTGACTTGGCAATAGAAATAAACAAATCTTTAAAAATAAATAAATAAATCTTTAAATAATAATAACAATATTAACTTACGCCAGCATCCATCACACCCCTCTCCCTTTGTGCATTCCCAAAGTTGTTTGTCTTCTTTCATTCTCGGCCTCACTGCTCTTGTTGTCGGCAAGGGCCTCACTTCTCCATGTCCTCCTGGGCCCCGATCTGACCTCTCTCGTCCCATCCATTGCACTCTCACCCATGAAGTGGTCTTTTATTTCCTTACTCCTCATGAACCACTCTGCGAACAGGAGTAGCGTCTAGCTCACTGTGCGAGTCTCTCCGACCAGCTCTACCCAGCCCATTCTTGCTACGGACATGCTGTTGTTACACTGCAGGAACCCAACTCTATTGCACAAAGACTGGGCACAAGTCATTGGGAATGAGGTTATACATCTATCAGCAGGGAATTTTTCAGGTCTCAGTGTTCTCATCTGTAAGATGGGTGTGGTACCATCGGTCTCACCTCCCTCCCAGAGCTGTGGCGCTGTTCAGGACAGACGGAGTGACCTGGCTGAAAAGAGCAGAAGGTGTCTGACAACCGCCATGGAAACATGGATTCCTCACGAAGAAAGTGTGCTGCCCAGTGCCTCCGCCCAGGGAGCTCTTGTGCAGAAGGCTACCTGGGTGAGTGAGGGGGAAAGGGAGAGAGGAGGAGTGGGGGACTGGGAAGGGCAGAGGCCAACCCAGGCACCGCCTGAGAACACAGTGGTGGGAGAGGAGGCAGAGCAGACCAGACCGACGGCTGGAATGGAAACCCGAAACCTGGGGCAAGTGAAAGGACGAAAAGATCTTCCTGGGCAGCACAACTGCCTGTCCAGCACGCCAGGGCCACGCCCTCCATGCACCTGGGGGCAAGCCTGGCCGACAACCAGGGTGGAGCCTCACCTGACAGATGGGACACTACAGCGCGTGCAGGAGCTGCGAACTCGGCTCCTTAAGCACAGCTCGGCTCTGAACCCACCTTCTATCCTCGCTCTCATTTTCTTTCCATATTCCCTCTGACCTCTGTCACAGCCAGGCAGAGGAAAAATTAATCCTCTGAAAATCTGTGACTGTCTATTCAGCACTTACCAATGTACTAAGCATCAGCAGTGGCAAGCATGCTGACAGACACCTGCAAGGCATTGTAATCGGGGTCACGAGCTGTTACAGGGACTTGCTGAAGTTGTGCCAGGAGCCTGGAATCTCAAGAGACGACAACATTAACAATACACAGGGACCATACACCAGGCAGCACACTGCGGCCTGGTTCTTTTTTTTCTTTTTGAAGACCTTGCATTTTTAAGTATGTATGTGTGTATGTGTGTGTGTATGTATGTATGTATTTGAAAAACAAAGTTACAGTCCCACGTGGGTGCAGGAGCCCAAGCTCCTGAACTACCTGCCACTGCCTTCCCAGGAAATTAGCAAGGAGTTTGACTGGAAGTGGAGCAGCCAGAGCTCAAACCGACCCTCACGTGGGATGTCAGTTTCACAGGTGGAGGCTTAGCGTGCTAGGTGGAGGCCACTTTCCAGGAGATCAAATAGCTTCAGGTGTCATTACAGCCCAGCGTGAGTAATACAATAGGACAGGTGTAAGCACTCTCTAGCCCCTTTTTTACAGAAGAGGAAGCAGGCTCAGGGAGGGGAAGTAGCTGAAAAAGGTGACAGGTGATTGCCTGCTCCAACTCTAACCCCGGGGCTGTGTTCAGGGTCAGTCCTGGGCCAGCCAGAGGGCTGCTGAGGATCAGAGCTGGAGGCGTGGGCAGGCAGAGTTCTGGTGTCTCCCAGTGGACCCCAGCTCCTCCCAACCATGTGGCAGGAGCATCCTGTTTGTCCCCACCCCCACACCTCAGCAACCCTGACCTCCAGAAGGCTGAGGGGGTGCCTCCTCCGGAAGCCCCAACATCCTGCACTCTACAGAACCCACAACGTGTCAGACGGGCCGTCCCAGCTGCAATGCACAGCCAGCCTGAGTCGGCAGGGCTGGGGCTGCATTACCGGTCCCGCTCAGCTAGAAATAGCCATCCGTCCGAGAAGTGTGCAGTGGCTACGTGTCCGTAGGGAAGCAAGGAGGCAGGGCAGAGGGGCCAGAGAGTCCCAGGGTCCTGAGATAGCACGAGCCCGGATGGTGGGCTAGCCTGGGTCACGGGCTCCAGCCAGGGAGGTGAGTGGGAACCAGGATGTGTGAAGCAGGGCGTGGGCTGCGTGACAAGCCCCAGGCATCCTGACCGGGCAGACTGGGTCCTCTCGGACAGCTGGTGGGCTCCAGTTTAACACACACACAAACAATTCAAAGCTCCTCTCGCCCCAGCTTTGGAAGTGTGGCCATCCCTGCTCTGGCTTGGGACAAAGGAATAGACTGGGATAACAGGCAGACAGCAGCCTGGCTGAGCACCACAAAACAATTCGCATCTCCTTCTCTACCCCTAAAAATCAAATGTCTCATGCTCACCCCCGAGAGACATGATTTCCATTTACCCCATTTGCTCCATCCTTGCTATCTGCCTACCCTCTTGACTTCAGACCTAAGGACACATGTTTGGAAACAGGGACATTCCCAGAAAGGGAAGGAGTGTCATTGAGAAAGCCTTACCTTCAGAGGATGTCAACTTGACCCCTGCTTCTGGCACACACTTGAGCGTATCACCTTGGGCAAGTCACCAATGAATCCTGGCTTCCTTCACGGCAAAGGTGAGGGTTCTTAAGCTCTGTGGGATCATGGGAGTCATGGGATGATCAGAGCAGAGGATGCACGAGTGATGGCCTCAGGTGACATCTGTCACTGTGTGAGATGGGCAGCACTGGGTCCAGCCCCCGCTTCCCTTAGAGATCATCGGTGGCTGCTGCTTCTGTGTTCCATGCTGCCCTGCTGCTCTGCTGGTCTCCTCCATGGGGCTCCAGGGAGCCTGGGGCATCTGTCACTGTGGTTGTTCCTGCCGCTAGTGTGTCCCAATCCTTTCACGACAGAACCCATGGGAGAAAAATGGTATTTCTAAATGTTTTCTTGATGAGGCAGTGAGAGAGTGAGTCTGCTGTTCCCTCCACCACAACGCCTGCCTGGGCTGGGGCTGGGACTGGGACCGGGGCCGGGATGGGGGCTGGGGCCAGGGCTGTGGAGCTCAACCCAGGTCTCTCATGTGGGAGACAGAGTTACTTGTCACCTGGGTTCCATGTTGGCAGGAAGCTGGAACCAGGAGCCAAAGCTGAGCAGCAAACCCAGGCACTTGAAGGTAGCTTAGTCAGAGTTTTAACTGCTAGCAAATGTTAACATTGGTGTGTCATGAGATATTCAGAAATCTATGGGTGACAGACTGAAAGCATCAAGGCCACTGGGCAGCTGACACTGGGAAGTTTCCTGGGAAACTTCTAGGATATACAAATCAAGAAGGTTCTAGCATAGAACTTTAAAATATATATTCCTTTTCTCATAAGAGAAAAAAGTGTGATATATTGCCAGGCAATGGCAGTTTCTAGAAGTGAGTCCAATATCTCAGCCAAGACACAGATTTGTAAAAAAAAAAAAAAAAAAAAAAAAAAAGTAGATCCTTTCAATTCTAGCAGCCAGGTTTTTCTGGCTTTGCAAATGACAATGAGAATAGAACTGTTCAGACAGCCATGCTGAAGGGGCTGAGTGGCCTGGACCCAGAGCTGGGTAAGTCAGGACAAGCAGCCCTTTCGACTGAATCTCTATGGATGAGAAGAAGCTGACTAGAGGAGAACTGCCTGGACAAGAGTGTCAAAGGCCCGTCTTTCCCCTGTGTGAGTTGATTAAGGTAAGATCACTGCCCCACAGATGAAATCATTAAACAAAAAATGACTCCAGAATCTTCCCTGAGGACACAAGTAGGAGTGATGCCTGAGAGAAGAGGGCAAGGGAAGCCATGGAAAGCCACACCTCCTGTCCCCAGGACAGGGCAAGGACAGAGAGGTGGGGACTGGAAGGCCTCCCACGGCCCCAAGCAATTTCCTTTGTCTCCATAGCATCCGATGACCAAGCGGTGCAAAATGAGGCCAAGCAGAGGAGTGAGCCACCCTGTTAGAAATGAGGTGGACCCAAGCCACAGTGACCCAATTCCAGGTGGAGAGTAGGAAGGGACTCCATAATCAGCATCAGAAGGCCGGTTCTCCCACCCACCACACTTGGCCACACGACCCGAGGCCTGATTCCTGCTCTCCACAGCAACAAGCCCAATGGTGATGCCTATGGCTCCTGACACCCAGCTCTGTCTGGATTCTCTGATTCCCAGCAAAAGGCTGGTGCAAAGCCGAAAGGACCCTGTGGTCAGCCCGGCTGGCAGATGTTGGGAGGGGAAGGAAACCACCAAAAAAAAAAAAAAAAAAAGGAAGTGGATTCAGGCTTCTCAAGTCTCCAAGTTCTGAAACCTCAGATGAGCTCTGATCAGGACAGGCACACCTCGGGGTCCTACATGGCCTACAGGCGATGGAATGTGGAAGACTGCAAACTCCCGACCCCCCATGGCCATGGAGAGCCTCAGTTTGGTCCCTCAGAAGCAGCCTGGATGTCACACCGACTCGCAGTGTGGCAGTAGGGGTGGGGCCTCTCTGAACAGACTGCTGGCAGGGAAAAATGAGAGAACTAATTTGCAAGAAATGTAAATATCAAGGTGCAAGCTGGGCCTTGGTTTTTCCCGACGGCTGTGGACTTAAGGAAAAAACTGAACAGAAAATGGCAAGACCTTCGCACACACATCCTCCCTATTCTGTGTACAACTTACCCTACATTAACCCCGGCATTCATGTGATGTCTGTTTAGTTATTGACATATTGTTTTATGCCGACATCCAGAGCTTATATTAGGGTTCTCTCTCTGTTATATAGTTCTACAGATTGCCTAAGGTCGTTAATAAATCCATCATTACTGTAGCATACACAAGTTTCACTGCCCTAAAATAAACAAACAACAACAACAAAAACCTGTGTTCAAGTTCTAGGCTTTGCAGTTCCTTCCTTTTCTCAGCTCCCATCATCAGGCAGCTGCCTCGGGAGATGACTGTGCCTCCTGCCTGCACGTGACAGCACGTACAGCATTGATTGTCTATCCAGCCCCTTCAAAAGGCTTCCAGAGGGGCCAGCAGGATGGCTCAATTGGCTAATCCTCTGCCTATAGCACCGACATCCCATAGAGGCAACAGACAACGTCCCAGCTGCTCCACTTCCCTGGTGGCCTGGGACAGCAACGGAAGACGGCCCGAGCCAAGCTCCTGCACTCGTGTGGGAGACCCAGAAGAAGCTCCTGGCTCACAGCTTCAAACCTGCCCAGCTGTTTGAGAGAACCAGCAGCTAGAGCTCTCTCGAGCTCTCTCATCTTCTCACGTTCAAGTAAAATAAATACATCTTCAAAAAAAAAATCTTAGAAAATGGAATTAAAAGATAGTTGATCTTGGTGCAAAACTACTTCAATAGCATACTTACAAGGGGTTATGCAAAAGTGCACAGGAAATGTGTATGATAAAAAAAATTGGACAACCAGAAGTATGTTTTTGTATCTTTAAAGTATATTTATTTGTTGGCATTTATTAAGCAAAAAAAAAAAGGAAGAGAGTTCCTCCATTAATATGTTCACTCCCCAAATTCAGGGCCAGGCAGAAGCCAGGGGCCAGACACCCCACCCAGGTCTCCCACATAACTGGCAGGAACCCAATTACTTGGATCATCTCCTGTTGTTCCCCCCACCCCCACCCACTCCCAGGTTGCGCATTAGCAGGAAGCTGGAGTTAGGAGTTAAGATGGGACTCTAAGCCAGACAGTTCAACAAGAAAAATAACCTTACTCTGCTGTGCCACACATCCACCACCCCACAGCACTTCAGTTCCTTTACCACCAACGTTTCAAACTATCTCAGTATTATCTCAGTGAGGTAGTCCTCCTTAACATCTTCTCTCATTGTGGAGTCTGAGAAAAATGCATCAGGAGATGGAGGAATGTGGTGAACCTATGGGATTCAAGGTGCCCAGCGTGCCCAGCCCTGCTAGAAGACAAGGACTGGACCAGGAGCCTCCGCTCGGCTTTAGAACAAATCCTCCTGATTCCAGGGCAGATTCCTGCACCTGCTGTGGTAGTTACCAGGGAACTGTGGATATGGGGTTGCCTGCTTCCATCCTGTGTTTCACTTTCAGCTTCCAAGGCCACCCTAGCTGCCAGCTCCTGCAATCTGAGCTGTCACAGAGGAGTGCCTTGTAGGTGATGGCAGTAGGAACTGACTTGGTTCTGCCTTCTCATCCCCCACCCAGGTATCAGAGGAGACCGCACCCCAGACTCCAGGAAAGGCTGCTTCCAGGCACAGGTGCTGATTGTGATCCAGCCCTGAACTCCCTAGACAAGGCCCACACATGTTTTAACCAGCAGCTTGGCTGGAAAACCCAGAATGAAATGGGGAGGGGACCTTTTTCTCCAAGTACTAATCCTGGGACACAGCTACCCCTGGAAGTCTGCTTGTCAGTAAGTACTTGGTTATCAGAGAGAGAGATTCTTCCTTTTACTGGTTCATTCCCCAAATGGCCACAATGGCCAGAGCTGAGCCAGTGAGTCAGTAGCCAGGAGTTTCTTCCAGGCTCCCATATGGGTACCAGGGAGTCAAAAACTTGGTCCACATTCCACTGTTTTCTCAGGCACAGCGGAAGTGGGACAGTTGACATGGGAGTCAGGTCTGGGACCACCTCAGACAGATTTCTTTGAGGGTCTCCATGGGTCTCACACCACGGGGAGAGTGGCAGCACCTGTGATCTGACAGTGGGGTGCATGTGTCTGAAAGGGTGCTCCTCTTCACTCAGGAGGGTGCAGTGGACGGGACACCCTGATGCACATGGAGGATTAGGCAGTCCATTGGCACCGGCAAGGATATCTGATACCATAGCAGAAGAAGGGCAGAACAAACTGGTCAACTGCCCTAGAGCAGCTTAACAGCAAATTTCTGGGTGAGTGGAGACTCAGGGGGTGGACTGTGTCAGCCAGTGGACCTTGGAAGGATTTCCTCATTCTTGGATCTGCGAAAATGAAAGCATTTCAGAACTATCAAAACCACTTGAACAGAACCTTCAGAGTCTGTTCCACACTGGGGACTGGGAATGACCCTGGGTGACCATGCGCCATCCTTGGGTGGTGAGGCGGTTGGAAGCCTGGGTGTGGCTTCTGCCCTTGTCTCCTACTTCCCCCCAGATATAGGAAGAAGATAAGGAAGTTGTGGAAATAGTGGTCTCATCCACTTTCCCCTAGTCTCAACCCTTCCGACCCTAATCAACTATGTAAACATCATCACAACTAAAATTTAAAAAAAAAAAAAAAAGAAGTGGAGCATCTGGAACATGAGCCACCATCCACATGGGATGCTGGAGTTGCAGGTGCTTTGCAAGTTATGCCACAGTATCAGTATTCCAGCTCACATATCTCTACAAGGTGGGAGATCTTAAAAGGCACTGTTTGCTGCCTGATGCTGTCCCATTAGTTCTGTGTCCTTCAAGATGCCCACCTAATGGTGCACACTGAGAAAGCGCCAGATGCATCCTTGCTGATTGGAGTTAAAAGAGAAAACCAGATGAGTAGATGAGGTGGCAGACTCAAGGCATCAGGCCAGCGGGCTGCACAACTGCAGCTGGATGTTTTTCGGAACCGCTGGCTGCCTTCACATTTCCTGGTGGAAATGGGACAGGTCAACAGACAGCCAGAGTCACACATTAACTTTTGCCCACGCATCATTCACTTTTTGGAGCACTGGCTTGGAACTGTGTGTGTGTGTGCGTGTGTGTGTGTGCGTGTGTGTGTGTGTAACTGACCGTTGTGCCTTCCGTGAACTTCAGAAGTCCTTGCCATTTCTCTGAATGGGCTGATTACAACACAGAGGATGTGGACAGTGGAGTCCTTCCTGCTTGATGTCACCCGGCCACCCTTTAAAAGTCTGGGGCACAAAAGGAGGGAACACAGCCTAGGCTTCTCAAGCCCCTCTGGTTCCTGGCCAAGCAAGAGGACCAGCAGAGCCTCTGTGAGACAGGAGGGAGGAAGTGTCAGATTTCAATCTCAAGCATCTGTTGCTCAGAGCTAGGCGTGATGCTGGGAGCTGGGCTGGGGCTGTGGGTCTGTGTCCTGGGCAGTGTGTGCAGCTGGCATGGGGTCCGCGCCTACCCCGACACCTCCCCACTGCTCAGCTCCAGCTGGACTGGCCTGACCCACCTGTACACGGCCACCGCCAGGAACAGCTACCACCTGCAGATCCACAAGGACGGCCACGTGGATGGCACACCCCAGCAGACCATCTATAGTGAGTAAGGGGCTTTTCAAGGGGAGAACGGGAGCTGCCCTGTGGTCCACTATGGGCAACTGGGAGAGGGCTTGGGTTAGACCAGACTGTTCATTGAGCCAATTATATTGTCACCCAGGAACTATTTTGTGTGTTTATGTGTGTGTGTGTTAACCTCAGGAGAGTCTGCCACCCCCTAGTTAGCATTTACTGATTTCTGTCAATACAAAGAACTCAAACCCCTCTTCCACAGTGGAGCCACTTTCTCTCTGCCTTCTCCAAGGAACCAAAAAAAAATGTATGGAGAGAAGGACCAAGAGTCTAGGGGAAAGAGAAGATTGACCAATTGACAGCAAGATTATTTTCAGAAACTTTGTATTTCTGGAATACGAAGTTTCCAAACAAGATTCTTGTATCATACCAGGAGGCTCTCTCCAACCTTGAGCTTCAGTATTCCAGCCTCCTAGGTGTTTCCAGGAAGAATCTATCCGATTGCATCGGGATGCATCTGGTCAGGTGCACACCAGCAGTGCCCTCCTCTGTCCGTGCATCCGTTCGCCCAACAGTTTTATTTATGTGTTGCAAATGGTTGGTGTGATTGGTGGTTATTCTTGCCGAACTCAAGAATGTCCAATCAGTGTCCAGTTGGGTTAAGATGACCAGGTGTGTGGGAAGTTGGCTCACAACCCACAGCATTCCGTTGATGAGCTGCTCCTTCAAGTGCACCTGTAAGCGTGATTAAAGGGGTGAGAGGGGATATGGGTACTGATGGGTTGTCTATTTTAGAACACATTAAAATACTGTGAGGGTACAGGAAAATGAACATTACTCACCACAGCTCAACTTAAAAAAAAAAAAGGATTCTCTTTAATTTTTGGACTAGAGTAAGGAAGTGTCTCACAGTGACCCACTGTGGGCCACGCGTTCATTCTGCTAGGAATTGGTGCTGTTGGAGTCTGGTGCCAAAACCTCCATTAACCTTGGGAACCTCAAGGGTTCAAGGGATACAGACAGACAACGGAAGGCCAGGCAGTTCTTCCCTAAAGTCCAGACAGGTTCCAGAACCCAAGGACGCAGCCGACAGACAGTATCTTAGAAGCTGAGTTGAGTAGAACATCAAATATCTGAAATAAATCTGGCTACGCTTGGTGCATCCAAAGCTCATTTTATGTAACGGGCATTTAGTAAGACCCACAGCATGTCTGGAATGATACTGAAGAGGAAGATAAAACTCTTCAATAGACTCATAGGCTGTCATCTCTTCATGCCTGCCAGAGCAATCTCAGACTCGGAGACAACACAACTTTTTACCTCTCCAGGGAAGGTCAATCTGCTTTCTTCTGCAAGATTAGATGCGATTTGGCACCAGGTTTGTAGTGCAGTGGGTTAAGCCACTGTCTGAAAGGCTGGCATCCCATATGAACTTTGCTCCTAGTCCTAGCTGCTCCACATCTAATCCAGCTCCTTCCTAACGTGCCCGGAAGGGCAGCAGATGGTAGCCAAAGTACTTAGACTCTACCACTCAGGTGAAAGGCCAGGATGGAGTTCCTGGCTTAGCCTGGTCCAAACCTACTTATTGTAGACATTTGGGGAGTGAATCAGTGGCTGGGAGATGTCTCTTTCTCTCTTTCTCTCCTCTCCCAAAACTCACCTTTCAACTAGCTACATGAATCATGAGAAGGGCACATGTTTTCAAATACAGGATAGCAGATTGATGCGTTATGTGGTCTCTTGGAAAGCTTGTCTAGCATCCTGGTAGGCCTTGCTGCAAGGATTCCCCCAGAGTAGAACAGGCCAGGCTGACCGTAATGGCGAGTGCATGCAAGGAGCTCCGCCTGCCAAGCTTCTCCTCCTGGGTGGCAAGAAAAGCAATGATCCAGACACCCCCAGGTTGTCATCGCTTTCTAGATCCTGCTGCCTCCCTCGCCTCGCCTGTCCCATGGGAACTTCCTGTCCCAGTGGCTGAATTAGCCTCAGGTTTTAACTCTCTTTCAAGGTATCTTTCCCTCCAAGAGCTCAAAACACATAAACTTACATCTGTTCTGGCATTTATCATTGGCTGGCTATGGTGGTAGGATGGAGTGTAGAATTTTCTCCTTTTACAGTAGAAGTTGAGGCAAAGTGGTCATAGGCCAAGTGATAAACATTTACATGGCGCTCTGTAGAGTTTTAACATTATTTCATGATGTGCCTTACATGTCCAAATGTGTTAGGTGTTTCTCTTAGTTTCCTTACCCACATTAGAAAAGCAAAGGTTAAAGAGCTCAAATCACTGGCTCAAGGTCACACCAGGTAGATCACCTTGACCCTAAATCCCATGCTGTTTCAAGGTCACAGGTATTGTAACCCAGTGACCTGTTGCTCTCTTCACCCCTTGAAGCGTCATTTCCTGTTGGGACAGGTTGTGTACGCTGCCCACACCAACTCCCCCAGCATCAGGCCGGCATGACTGTCAAAGTGTGGGCTGGCCAGAGACGCACACCTGACACGACACTCAACACTTAGTGGTCACTGTTGCCATCCGTTAGTCTATCAGGCACACGCTGTGATGCTGCGAAGTAGGCAGGGTGGCTGTGGTTATTTGCATCTCACAGTGAGGTGACAAGCTGGAACAGGTTTAGAAAGTGGCAGAGTTGAGACCAGAATCCGAGCTGTCTGGCTCCTCCTGCTGCCCTGGCCTTCTCGAGGCTGTCCCCGTACCCGGAGTCCTTAGTGCTCATGGCTTCATTTTGTCTAATTCATGTAATGATTTCTGTTGGAAGCCAAGAGACAGGCTAGTGGGAACAGACTGTCACTCGCCTCTTTATCCTTTGGAGTAAGATGTTCTGCCACCACCAGGGCACTTTCAAACATTCCAAAGAGGGGAGGCGTGGTCCTCATTAAGACCACACTTGGGACACTCATGTAGCTTTTTGGAATGCTTTAGTGCAAGGTCCGGCTCTGGGTTCAGGTCCTGTTTACAGCATACCAGCTCTAACACCATTTGCTGCATGTACTGTTCTCCCACTTTCAGAGTCACCAGAACAGTCGGTTTTGGACAGGTTCCCCGTTTGCCCTCAGGGTTTGACGCAGAATCGGCCCTCTGTTTGAGAGCCACGGGTGGGCACTGTAGATGCCTTCTGTGCCTTACACGCCCCGTCTCACTTTCCAGAAGCATCCCTTAAGGCTGCCTTGACTAAGCCTGGGCTCTATTCCTCTCTCTCTCTCCTCTCTCTCTCTCTCTCTCTCTCTCTTTCTCTCTCTCTCTCCTTGTGGGCCTACTTCTAACCTCATTACTTACACCAGAATCATTGCAATCACATCCACCCCTAGCAGGCCTCATGTTCAGCTGGTGTCTCTCTGCCTGTCAAAGAAATAAATTTTAAAACCCCAGGAAGCTTTAGGTTTAATCTATGTAGCTAGTCATTAATCTTTGTTAAAATGCACGTGTCCGCGGGGATGGACAGCAGGGGTGTCAGGCTTGAAGCTGTTGTCAATGATTTAAGGTGTGGGCGGTGGGAATGGGCTGCAGGTCCTGACTGGAGACCAGCTTTTGAGAGGAGACATTGAATGACCATGAGAGGCTGCATGGGCAATGGGAGCCACCCTGAGAGGAAGGACTGGGGACAGCCACAAAGAGCCAAGAAGAACACTCTGTCTCCCCCTGTTCAGTTCTGCTCATTGTGGCCTTTTGGGGTGTGAACCAGGGAACTGAAGATCTTTCTGCCTGTCTCTCCTTCTCTCTGTAGATCACCCTTTTGTGGGACTTCCATAGCAGAGAGGGGAAGAGGGAGACCACCCCATACACAGTTCTGGGATGCCTTGATGAGCACTGATGCACGTAAATGCATGTATCAGACTCTTATATGGCTTGCTGGCTGGAGTGTCAGATTCTGTCTGCCAGCAGTACCTGGAAAAGACATCTCAGTGCAGATGTAAATCCTACAAACAGAAGGTTTGGAAAAGGACATGCGCACGACCAGAGACATGAAGAAGCATTTGGCAGGAAACTGGGAGGATGAAGACAGCTCAGGTGCAGGGAGAGAAACAGGTGCACAACACAGGTGAAAAAAGGTTGGGTGTTCAGAGTGTCCCCTGATACAAGTGGGTGCAGCAAGCAGCAGCAGGTGTGTGTGTGTGTGTGTGTGTGTGTGTGAGAGAGAGAGAGAGAGAGAGAGAGAGAGAGAGAGAGAGGAGAGAGTATCAGGTGACACCATCACCCCAGAGAGCTCTCATAAAGGTGGGCTTTCAGAACACAGCTGAGGCTGAGCACTGGGTGCGCCCTGAGTTTCTGACTGGGAGGGTTTTCCCTCTAGGTGCCCTGATGATCAGATCAGAGGATGCTGGCTTCGTGGTCATAACAGGTGTCATGAGCAGGAGATACCTCTGTATGGATTTCAGAGGCAACATCTTCGGATCGGTGAGTGTGTGTGGACCAGCCTTTCCACACAGTGATCCCTTTGACAAAACACAGACTCTTCTGAGATAGCTTCCACGTGGGGGGTTCCTCCCTGATCTGTTCTCAGGGAACACCTTATAAAGTTCAGATTTATACAGCTGGGATCTGAACCCACGCAGTCTGTCTGGCCCTAGAATCTGGTCCCTTGGCCCCCAGGGTCAATGGGTGCCTATTCTTGTGTGTGGCAAAGACTCCTGTGTGTAAAGTCATAAAGATACAGAAAAAGATGCCATAAAGTACATTAAAGCAAGAGAAAAGCCAGCGGGGTCTGCTTGGTCTTGTTACCAGCTGCTGCTGTAGCCAGTCTCCTCACTTTCCCAAACTTCAGCTTTTTCCTTTGGAAAAAGTGAGGTGGAATGGATCACATGACCAGGTCAGTACCTTGTGGTTAAAGACCCTGAATGAACTACCGCCTCTGCCCCAAGTGTGGCAGCTGGCCATTCAGACTGGGAAGCAAAGCTTTTCCCAAAACTTCCCAAAGCTTGCTGGCCTATCTCAGAAGCCTTTGAGATGGCACCAGACACACTCAGAGAAATCTCATAAGACAATATCTGTTGTGATGGTGGTTGGGTCCAGTTTCTAGAATAGTATCTGGCCAGAGTAGATCAACTTTTAAAACTTTTTTTTTTTATTTAGAAGAGAGAGGGAGAGAAAGAACATTCAACATTCCCATCAGTGGGTTCAACAGCTCCTAGCTATGAGCTATCAGTTGGAGTAGACCATGTGGGTGGTACGGATCCAGTTACTGGAACCATCATCATCGCCTGCCAGGGTCTGTGTTAGCAAGAAGTCTAGAGTCAGGAGGCAGTACTGGGTATCAAACCAAGGGACCCGGATGTGGGGCGCAGGTTTCCGACTGCTGGGCTAACAACAGGGTCAAATGCCTGCTCAGTAGATAAATCCTTATCTTCTTATCCTATCGGGGCATCTAGATAAAAGTGGCTCATTCGTGGACTTCGGGAGTTCAGTAAAACACACGGAAAGGTCCTAACAGGCTCTCAGTTAAGCCAGTACTATCCATGGCATACCATCACTAATACCAGTACCAGTCAGTACTTGGCAAGGTTCTTGTCATGGAGCGATAAGCCACGTGGCTTCACTGACACCACCAACCTCACTTATCTCTAATCCCACAAACCCTATCCAGGCAAGGACCCAAACCCAAGCTAAGAGCTGAGTCCAAACAGCCAAAAGGGTGATGGTGTGGCTCCAGTCCTCGAGTGCGGGCAGTGGCCTCAGCTCTGGGGGGATGAAGGCCCCCTACTCCCTGGCAGGTGGAACTGCATGCAGTGTTTGGGCACCTGTCACGATCACTTTCCCAAAGGGGATCTGGGAGATTCCAAACTGCTATTTAATGGGGACTAAGCCAACAGATGAGCATGCAACGCACGGGGCTGGTTGGCACAGGCTAAGGCCCTGGGAGGAGGTTGGGGTCCGGGGGCCCACAGTCATCAGCTTTCACCTACTTCCCCTCTTGTCCTCCCTCCGCCCCCCAGCATTACTTCGAGCCACAGAACTGCAGGTTCCAGCAGAGAACGCTGGAGACCGGCTATGACATCTACCACTCTCCGGAGCACGACTTCCTGGTCAGCCTAGGCCGGGCCAAGAGGCCCTTCCTGCCCGGCATGAATCCGCCACCCTACTCCCAGTTCCTGTCTCGGAGGAACGAGATTCCGCTGATCCTCTTCAACACGCCCAGGCCTCGGAGGCACACCCGCAGTGCGGAGGAGGACTGGGAGCAGGACCCGCTGAACGTGCTCAAGTCCAGGCCCCGCATGACCCCAGCCCCAGCCTCCTGCTCGCAGGAGGCACCCAGCGCCGAAGACGACAGCCTGCTGGCCAGCGACCCCATGGGAGTGCTCAGAGGCCAGAGGGTGAATGTGCACGGGGGTGGGATGGGCAGGAACAGGTGCCGCCCCTTCCCCAGGTTCATCTAGGCTTGTGCAAAGGATCCTCTCTAAGTCTTCTTTTCACAAACGAAACTGTTAAGGATCCAGCCGCCTTGGTGGGGTGGAAACAGCTGCTTCTTTCTCTGAAAGTCATCCTAGGGGGCCCCGTCAGGGGGTCTCACTGCCTTCTTCATCCCTCCCCCAGTGACTCCCACCTTTCTGAGTCAGGAACTCCAACAGGTCAGTGAGAAATGTCTCCTTCATGGCAGGGAGAGACAGGACTCTCCCTCCCCACCCCTCCTTATCTGTCTCTTCCCGAGGTCTCTCTTCTTAGTTGTGCCTTAAGGAAAAGCACTGGGGCTTGGTGAGCTGCTGGCTCCCGGGAGAACCGACACCGCCCCCTTGCGCCTATGTCTGTCCGCCCTGATGCTGTTGACACGTGGGTTCACACACCTGCCAGATTGGGCACGCTGGTGGAAAACGCTACTCTCCAGTCTGTGTTGTACGAAGAGCTGATGGGGAGAATGGAGGGTAGGCAGATCAGAAGCCAAAAGTCAGGGCACTCACTGGCCCGAGTCAGAAATCACACCAAGAAAACCAACTTCCCTGCCCTTTGCTGCCCTCCGTGCAGCCAGAGTCAGAGGGCGAGCCACAACCCTGCTCTGTCCCAGCTGGCCTGTGAGGTTGCCTCCCCGCTTGGTTTTCGCGAATTTGGCCCAAGGGCTGGCTTTAGAAGCAGGTCGTGAACATCTTCCAGCATGCTAGGATTTGCGCTGCAACATGGGAAAGACTTGGTTCATGCTCTCTTATCCTGAGCAGAACAAAGCCCGAGGTAGTGGAGGAGCTGAGGACGCCCGAGAGCTGGGATTGGCGTCTGTCCCCACACTAGCCATCCCCATGACTTAGGTTCTGTCCGCAAGGGAGCCCTAACTTTCTACCTCTACTTGAATGCCCATCTAAACATTAGCATATACTTAAGCCAAGCAGATCCCAACCACAGCTTCCGGCCAGCCACCACTGTGTGTAACCACACCGCCTCACCCTCTAACTTAGAAACAGGTGCTCTCTGTGTAAGTTGGACCTCGGTTTTCCTCCTGATGGTTTGAATTTGAACTTGAAGGGCCAGTTCCTCTTCCAAATCACCCAAACCGTGTCTCCTATAGCCATGTCTAGCAAAGATTACCTGTAAGGGCGTCCATTTCCTGTTGGGGATACTATTCTGTCTGATCTCTGGTAGAGGTCCTTGATACTGCTAGCCACCTGGAGAACCCCAAAAGAACCTTGGTAGAGAAATGATTGTACACCACCAAACTCAATACCACCACGAGGGGGCTGACCTGGGCAGAGCCGAGGTAGCCCTCATCACTTCTTGTGTCTCTTTGTGAGTGGCGATATTTATTTATTTATTTGGAATATTGTTGCCTGTCACACTCTATTATTTATAGATATTTATGAAAAAGTAACCCTCCTATGTTCTTCCATTGAAAAATAAAACGCATCTCAGCTTCCTGTCAGCGTCTCCTTGGTATTACTCCGTAAAAGCATGTTGGGAATGGAGAGGAGGGCAAGAGGGCAGCACTAGGGGGATCTAGAGAGGGCAAAATTGAACATTGTATCAGTGGCTGGCACAGGGGGCAGGCCTGTGCACCTGCATCCTGCTTGTAGCCTGGGAAAGTAGTCAAGGACGGCCCAAAGCCTTGGGATCCTGCACCCATGTGGGAGACCTGGAAGGAGCTCCTGGCTCCTGACTTTGGATCGGCTCAGCTCCAGCTGTTACAGCCATTTAGGGAGTAAACCAGCAGATGGAACATCTTTCCCTCTCTGTCTCTCCTTTTTCCTATAAATCTTTTTTACATTTTTTGTTGAAGAAGAAATTATCCAGGACTGGTGTTGTGCAGCGGGGTAAGCTGCCGCTTGCAATGCCAGCACCCCACACTGTAACAAGCATCTTGCGTCCCGGCTGCTCTGCTTCCCATTCAGCCCCCTGCACTCCAAATGGGAGACCAGGATGCAGTTTCAGGCACCTGGCTCCCACCTGCGTAACCCCACTGAGGCCGTTAGAAGAGTGAACCTGCAGATGGAAGCTCTCTTTCTGGCTGTTCTTCCCTCTCTTATCACTCTGCCATTGAAACAAAAAGCTTTTCACATACTCAGAAAAACACAAAAATGTTAGGTCCAATAGTCTATTAAAGGGTGTGTGTGTGTGTGTGTGTTTAAGCAGTAAAGGAGCACCTGCATCCCCAAAATAAAGATGGGTAAGCAGGGGAGGGAAGGAGGATCAGCAAGGGAGACTTGAGGTTGGGGAAGGGCCGGCAGAGGCACCACGCTGACGCTGAGGCTGGCGGGGAAGCCTGCCAGTGAAGCACCTGCTCAACCCGCCCTCCCCCCAGTCTGGGCTTGCACTCAGTCTAACAGGTCCAGGCAACAGGGACAGGGCTTGGATGGGTGGAACAGAGGATCTACGGACACCTGCCACTCGGAGCCTTTGGGTGA
Organism: Ochotona curzoniae; assembly: GCF_017591425.1. Taxonomy (NCBI): domain Eukaryota; kingdom Metazoa; phylum Chordata; class Mammalia; order Lagomorpha; family Ochotonidae; genus Ochotona; species Ochotona curzoniae. The sequence continues at coordinate 1,559,228 of NW_024465654.1, read as the reverse complement.
ATGTCTGCGTCCATGTGTGCTTAGTTACTCTGCATTCAACACCCAACTCCTTTGTTACTGGTCTGATCTGGTGCAGGCGGTTCCACCCCAGCTGTCACCCCTTCCAGCTTCCCACCTTACACTCCTGTGGCGCCCCCTACCGCTCGAATTCCATAGAGCAGCCAGGGTGACCCCCACTGAGACGTGTGATCTTGCCAAGGCAGTCCCTTGGGAAGAGTCCTTGGCTCAGGCCACGTGTGCCCCATCTCCAGGGCTCTGGTTATCTCCCCTCCAGAAAGCAGTTTCTTTTTCTGTAACTCTTTCAAAAAAAGTTAACATAGGAATTTTGAATGCCATTGGCACTGCTGGCTGGTCAGTACAGCCATCCTGAAGAGCTGTTTGGGCTTTGTAAAATGTGGAGATGCGTGCTTTTTGACCAATACAAACATTGATGCAAACGGCTGTTCCCTGCAGCACTGTTTTTACAGAAAAGTGCACCCACAAGCAAGGGGTGTGCAGTGGTGTAGTCAGCTAAGCCTCTGCCTGCAGCACCGCCATTCCTGTGGGTACTGGCTTGATTCCCGGCCGCTCCACTTCCCATCCAGTTCCCTGCCTGTGGCCTGGGAAAGCAATCAAGGGTGGTCCAAGCCTTTGCATCCCTTCACCCATGTGGGAGACCCAGAGGAAGATCTGTCTCTCCTTTCTGTGTAACTCTGCCTTTCCAGTAAACACAAATCTTTAAGAAAAAAATCCATAGAAGGAAACAAAATGTTGCATTTATTCCATAGAATATAGTGGCTATCATGAACTAAGGCTACATACAGTCAACAGAGATGGTGCTCAAACATGTGAGATCAAACAGACATCCTGATATTTACCATACTGTTTTTAAAGCGTTGGCAAAGTCCTTTTTTCCTTACACACACAAGGCAAGACCCAAGGAGCAGGTGCCCGCACACAGAACCACTGCACTGGAGCCGCTGCGGAGCTAAGACTGCAAGACTCGGCTCTATTTCTTTACATAAAAACTTCTCTATTTCTGGGTGCTGCGAATGCGGATACCACATTTGCCCTTCTCAGTGGATTGAGTTTAGGGCTCAAACACATGCCCTGTTTTAATACCGACAGAATCAGCGGTGTTGGACACAATGAGGGAAGAGTAATACTGACGCGGAGACAGATGGCTCGAGGTTAATGTGGATCACACCTGGTTCCCGCCTTAATGGGTCCGTGTAGCATGAGTCCTGCTGGCTGAGACGCGGCATTCGTCCACGCAGTGATGCAGGCAGCCACGCTGCCAGCTCCTCCACTTGCAGGATTTCCCAAGGACCGAGTTCCGCCAGCGCCATCTGCTGGAGGCAGCGGTCGCAGCATCCGTAGCACCGTGCCGTATTAACCACTGGCTTTCCCGGGAGTGATTTTTTCTTTTTATTTTTCCTCTGCCCTCTAAGGGAAACACTTTTCTTTCTGGCTTTTGCTGACTCGTCCTCTTGGCAACGTTCCGTTCGGAAGAAGCTGTTCTTGCCATCTGCCGCTCTATCATGTTGTCAATCAAATGCCGTGAGTCCTTCTCCCAAGGAGAGCATTCCGCAGTCAACAGCTACGTGCGCCCACGTTTTGAGCAGCCCACTTCACCCCAGCCCTGCAATAAAAAGCACTCCAATGGTTCCTTTCTGCGTAAAAATCGGTGTCACTTCATCATGTTCTTTTACATAAAATGATGGTGGTAGTGATTTTTCCATTGGAAGGATATACGCGGCTTTTTATGCCAGACCCTGGCTGGAGTTGTGAGAAAAGAAAAAAGTCTAGTGTCTTATCAAGTCAATAAAATGGGCTAGATTTTTCCAGCCACTGAGGGAGAAAAAAAAAAGATTTATAAAAAGAAAGAAAGAATCCCCCAACTTGCACCAGTGAGGCACCTGCACCCACTTACAGGGATGTGACTGAGTGGGCGGGTCAAACGGTGGCGGAAGATGCCCAGGCTCCCCAGTGCCGCGTGGCTGGCCCCTGAAGCCCCCTGGAGCCCTCTGGAGCCCCTGAAGCCCCTGGAGCCCCTGGAGTCCCTGGAGCCTCTGGAGCCCCTGGAGCCCCCTGGAGCCCCCTGGAGCCCCGGAGCCCGCTGCGCAGCTCCGCCCAGCAGCCAGAGCAGAGGACAGAAATGAAGCAAGAACGCGCAAGGCACGAGGCCGCGAGGGAGGCGGGCACCCTAGTGGGTGTCGCCCGGTCCGTTGAGGTGATCCTGAAGGTTCATGCAGACGCACTGCACGGCCGGCCTGGCGTCTCTTCCCTCCTCCAAGTCCACGAAGAAGAGGCTCATGCCCGTGTTGGGACTGACCGACGTGAGCTCGGCTTTGCTCAGAGCAGCCGGCACGGAGCACTGGAGGTCCGTCAGGAAGTACCCGAACAGGCTCCTCATGAACGCCCCGTGACTCACGACCAGGACGCTGGCTGCCAGGCCGGGAGCATCACTGCCACCCTGGCCCTGGCTGCAGGCAGGCCCGTGCGCTGCTGCCCAAGGGAACCTCTCGGCCAGAGAGGCTTCCAGGCTGGGCGCCCCTGGTTCGTGAACCTGCTCTCTCTGACTCGCTTCTTCCAGCACGAGCTGACAGAGAGAGTCAAAGAAGTCTTTCCCACGCGTTTTCACCTGGAAGGAAAGCAATGGCAGGTGAAGGCCATGAGCTGACAGCAGACCCAGCCCGTCTGCAGCGCGGCAGCCCCTGCGGACACCGGCTGCTCCACTCTCCGTCCATCCAGCTCCCTGCTCGCGGCCTGGGGAAGCAGCAGAGCATGGCCCAAGAAGCCCCCAGCTTCCACAGCTTCGGATTGGCCCAGTTCCGGCCACTGCGGCCGTGTGGGGAGTGAACCTGTGGATGGAAGACAGCCGAGGGGTGTCTCTCTAGACCGGCTTTAGAACCACACAAACAGCTGACACACACGAGCAGGTGCCCCACTAGCCCTCCAGGAGCACGCTGGGGACCCAGGCAGGCAGACACGCTTCCCCACCGCTGACTCACGGCCTCCACAGGGCCAACAGAGAGCCAGGAGACAGCGCTGGCTGGGGAACCCTGACCAAGCACTTCACAGCTGGCAGAGCTGTGATCTTTCTCTAACAAGGACAGGCACGCAGATGCCGTGATACCATCACTGAACAGCGCCCCCCAGAGGCGGGAGGCTGCAGAGCTCACGCTTCCCAGTACTCTGCTTCCTGCGCGGTCCGCCCACCCAGCCTGGACCAGAGCTGCACCTGCCGTGGCTCACAGCACTGCCTCACACTCAAAGGACTTTTGTTTATTTTTATATTTTAAAGATGTATTTAACTATTCTGAAAGCCAGAGAGAGAGAGGGAGACAGAGATACAGAGAGAGAGATCTTCCATCTACTGGTTCACTCCTCCGATGGCTGCAATGGCCAGTGTCGGGCCAGTCCAAAGCCCAGGAACTTCACTGGGGTCTCCCACGTGAGTGGCAGGGCCCCGTGCACGTGGGCCAGCCTTGGCTGCTTCCCCAGCACAAACAGCAACAGGGAGTTGGATCCCGAAGTGGAGTAGCTAGGGCAGGAACCAGCACCTGTTCCCTGCATCACTGACGCCACTTCACCCGTTAGTAACACCAACACACCAGCCCCCAAGGGCTTGTTCTTAGAAGAATGATCTGAGGACACATTTCCTTAACTCGTTACCAGCGATGACCAGCCAACTTACCAGGAAGACAAGATAACTTAAAAGCAAAGACACGACATCATGCTCTTGGACATCCAGAACTTTCAAGATACCTGGCCTTGACTTACAAACAGCTAACCTACAGAACAAAGGAGATCTGGCCCTCCTGATGCCAGCCACTGCACCAACGTGGCCATCCGCGCCTAGTGCCACGACCTACCTCATCCAGCGTCTCGCCTCCAGGAGGCGTGAAGGAAGGGCATTCTTCGCCAGCCGCCTTGGCCATTGCCCGGAGCTCACTGAGGGCCTTGCCTTCCGCAACCCCGTACTTCTGCAATGGGTCAACAGATAAAGGTTATGCAAATGGATGCGAAGTCCGTGTGCAAACAGCCCAGGAAGGAGCTGACTTTGCCTCCCTCTGAACTGCTCGTGGGAATGTAGTCCACAGGGCCTTGAACTTGAGAAGACGCAGCGTCACCGGTTGGAGCTGCACACTGTGTCTGAGCAGGCCTTATGGGAGAACATTACTGAAGGTCGTGAGGGCAGGGGTGGGGCTGTGCAGCAGAGTACCCACATGGGACGAGGTGTCTCAAGCAGAGGCTTCACTGGTTACCCCACAATGCTGGCCCCAACTCCTTGCTTCTAATCCAGCTTCCTGATAACATACCTGGCAGGAAACAAATGATATCCCCAGTAACTCAGGCCCCTGGCACCCATGTGGGAGATCCGGATGGATGTCCTGGAACCTAGCTTATGCGTAAGCCTCTGCCTGTGGCCCTGGCATCCCATTCGGGCACTGGTCCGTGTCCTGGCAGCTCCACTTCCTATCCAGCTCCCTGCTCACGGCCTGAGGAAGCAATGGAGGACGGCTCAAGCCCTAGGGACTGCACATTCGAGTGGGAAACCTGGAAGAAGCTCCTGGCTCCTGGCTTCGGATCAGCCCAGTTCTGGCCACAGTGGCCATTTGAGGGGTGAACCAGCAGATGGAAACGCTTTCTCCTCTATTTCCATAACTCTTGCCTTTGCAATGAAAAGATAAAAATCATCTGCAGCTTAACAGTTCAAAAAAAAAAAAGAAAAGGATGGACGGAGAAGAGAGAGAAGGGAGGGAGGGAGGGAGTAGAGAAGGAAGGAAAGAGAAAGAATCTAAGTGAAAAACTCTCGCACATACACCTGGGGATCGACGCAGCTGAGCGCGGAGCAGAGGTCCACTCCGGTCTGAACACCTGTTCCTCGTGGGATGCCCCACCCTGCTCGGAGTCCCCAGGAGCTGAGAACATTTTGTTGAGCACATTTGAGCCCTGGTTCTCCAGGACAGAGTGTGCCTCTGCACGCTGCCATGTCACTCACTGGCACTCACTCTAGTATATGGCTTGAACTCCACCAGGGACCACATGCAAGGCACGCAGAGCACTTCCTGAGAAATGCTCCAGCTGCCCGGGGCACTTGCGCCCAGCTGCCCGCCACACTTGTGCCCAGCTGCAGCACGGATCCTGGCGAGCCTACTGCCGGCACGACATGCAGAATAAACACACTGTTCTAGAAGGGACGGCGTTCAGGCTTTACTTCTGACACTGCTCACTGCGGCGTTGGCTAAATCACAGCTCCACGCCGACTCCTAACTGGGATGGGAAATGGGCATAATAAAGCCGTTTGCTTGGGAGATAAGGAGAAAATGCCACTTCATGTCACGTGATAAAACGGGGCGGTGGGGGGCGGGAGGTGCCAATCCCTGCCCGTCAACGGCAAAGAACAGCCTGTCAGAATGCCACTCACCCTTTCTCGAAGTCTGGAATCATATTTCACTGTCATGTCTTTGCAGAATTTGCTTTTCTCCAAAATACCATGCATAGTCTAAAAACAAAAACAAGTTTCTTACCAAAAAAAAAAAAATCACTTTTTTCTTGCTCAAATGCCAAGAGGGCATAGTGCATCTCTGCCCCCTTTCGCCTGATTTTGATGCTTTCTTCTCACCTATTTTTGAGCCAAGAGCTTCGTGGATCTAGACCAGCCCGCTCTGGTACATAAGCTTTCATCAGAACAGACACTCCAGGCACCGACACGCGGCCCTCGCGCCTTTGGGCACTCGACAGCACAGCTGGGACCGTGTAAACCAGAAACCTTCCAGGGCTCATCGCCTGGCCCATCCTTCCCCAGGCCAGTCTGTCTAAACGGGCACCCAGCCCAGCCACTGGGCACTCGTTTCACTTCTGTTTGTAGGTCTACAACTAGCATTTGGTTCTTGTTGACTGCGCATGGTTCTCTGTGCAAGTTCCCAACGTTACTGTTCACCTAGGCATAAGAGGGTCATTTTTTAAAAAGTTAGAAAGCCTGACTAAAGACCCTGTATCTGAAATAACTTTTTTTAAGGTCGATGCCGCCCGGGTTTCGAGACCCTGCTCCTCCTGCTCCCGTCCACGTCTTCCCACAGCTCACTCCCAAAGTCCTGCTGTGTCTCAGCAGGCCCCGGCCTCTTCCGTAGTTTAGTCTGCTCTTGGTCCTAAATTGTGAAATTTTCATTTCAGAATATTTTAATTTTTTCACCCCAGCGACTCTCCCAAGAGCTGCATGCAAACCCCCCGACCGAGTAAGAGTTAAGGGGATCCCTACATATCCCCAAGCCTACCCACTGGGCTCAGCCGTGAACTCCCCAAACGGCAAGAAGCTCCGCCTCCTCCACTCACTGAGACTACTGGCCGAGGAGGGATGGGGAAAAAGAGGGGTGCAGGGGCGTGCAGGGGGGATTTCCCTACCCAGCTGCCAAATCAGGACAAAGCCCCGTTCCTCCTGGGTCCGCAGCGCCAAGTCCAAGGTCTGCCAACAGCCGTTCCACATGCTTCCCCATGTTTGCTAGCTGCCTCGGGGGAAGGTAAAATTTTACCTCTCACAGTTCCTCAATTAAAAATCTGCTTCCACGGAGTCTTTACTGGTTGCTTTGGCTGTTTAACACCCCAGGCATCACTCCGACAGCAACCTGTCCCCACGGACGTTCCTAGCGTGTCCTTGATTTCTGCACAGTTCTGCACAGCGACACGGCTCGACCGCACCCAGCCACTCCGGCACCTGATGCCTTTGTTTCTGATGGCCTGCTTGCTCGTGTTAGCTTACCTGTATTCTTCAAGGCATTTTTTCCTAAACTATTCTAATTTTGCTATTAGAAGGAACGCGTTGTGTTGGGGGAGCCGAGGGGCAGCAGGCAATGTCTTAGACTCTGCTGAAGTCCACGCGATTGCCGAGACTTCTAACCTGTTGGCGGGAAGGCACTGCCCCTGAACTTGCCTGTTTGGTCCTGGTGAGATCGCTGGAGAAAGCATGTGAAAACCTCACGGCGTGCAGAAAGGCACCCGCAGCCGCCGCCTGCTGGAATCCCGTTTCGGAAAGTGGTTCATCCACTCCTTGTCCTGTGGCATGAAGAGGGGGGACGACCACGCTCAACAGCGGGCAGTGAGACATGCAAACTACAGCGGGGACAAGAGAAGCCACCGCAGTGCTGCCTGGGATCGTTTCCCACGTTAACTCGACACACACCATCAAATCAGGCCACAAGTCTAGGAAGGCTGAGGTGTTAGATGTTTCCCAAGAGTGCTTGCCTAGTGGGAATCCGACAGTGGTCACGGTCAGAACCACTGAAGCTGTCCCCTCTGCCTCTGCCCGTCCCCTCACGGGCTGCCAGGGCCTGTGGCAGGGCAGAAGGATCAACCTGCAGGAGGTTGCCATCTTTACATCCACTCTCCAGATACTCGGTGTTAGAACCACACTTTTTCCCCTGCCCTCCTCTTCTCGGTCTTCCTCACTTAAAAAAAAATACATATTTTGGGGCCTGGCATGGTAGCCTAGTGGCTAAAGTTCTTGCCTTGAATGCACCAGGATCCCATATGGGCACTGCTTTGTGTCCCAGGAGCCCCGCCTCCCATGCTGCTCCCTGCTTGCGGCCTGGGAAAGCAGTCGGGGACAGCCCAAGGCCTTGGGACCCTGCACCTGCGTGGGAGACCGGGAAGAGGCTCCTGGCTTCATTCTGGCCCAGCAGTGATCACTGAGGCCATTTGAGGAGTGAACCAGTGGGTGGAAAAATCTTTCTCTCCTTCTCTCTTCTGTTAACTTTGCATTTCAATAAATCTTTATAAAATGAAGTAAATCTACAAATAAAGGAATCACAGTGTACAGATAGTTAAACCCCTCCTAGATATTCTAAGAAGAACTCTAGGCTACCAGATGATTTCAAATGCGGTTATAAAGAAAGACCAGCTTCCAGCAAGTGCCACTTGGCTACCATGGTCTTCATGGAAACAAGCATAGCCAGAAAATTCCAAAGCTGACATCGCCGTCAGCCTAGAATCCTGTATGGAGGGAAACGAACGTTCCCGCCAACTCTGCATCCGTCCTCTCGGAGAACAGACTCCAGGAGGAAAGTCTGAGGTGCAAAAGAAAGGATGAGCAAAGACACTGGCAAGTGTGTTCACATCCAGCGCCGTCCCGAGCTCTGCTCCTGGGGGTCAGAGCTGTGCGGAGCCTCCCTCTGTGCTGAGAAGGCTTGAATTCTGTCATCTCCAGTCAATTCCAATCCGGGTGAGTACTGTCTCAGCACCCCACCCACTTAAACTACCACCATCATGATCCACCACCCACCACCATCACCCACCATCACCCACCACCATCACCCACATCACCCACCACCATCACCCACATCACCCACCACCATCACCCACATCACCCACCATCCCCCACCACCACCATCCCCTGCCATCCCCCACCATCCCCCACCACCACCATCACCCACCATCCCCCACCATCACCCACCACCATCCCCCACCATCACCCACCACTATCACCCACCACCAAGCCATATTCGTTCACAGAGCTTGAACACCAAAGGGAAGGCTGACATCGTAAGCAGCTTATACCAACCTTGAAGTATTTTCTCCTTGTTCAATCTTGTCTCTCCACTAAAACAGAAAAAAGAGGAAAAAACCCCAAACTATGTTATTTTTGAGAAGACAGAAAAAATACCAACAAGGAAAGATACTATAAAGATATTGTGGATCTCCATATTTTTATAATCTAACAATACTTCACAACCTAACACATAGAGTACAATTTATTCAAAGCTAATAACAACGGGGTAAGAATTTCACAGTGGCACTGGGGCATAGCAATTAAGCCTTGCCTTGTAATGCCAGCATCCCACATGGGTGCTGGTTCTCGTCCTGGCTGCTCCACTTCCCATCCAGCTCCCTGCTTGCAGCTTGGGAACGCAGTGGAGGACAGCCCTGGGACCCTGCACCTGTGTGGAAGACCTGGCAGAAGCTCCTGGCTGCAGATTGGCTCAGCTCTGGCCATCGAAGCCATGAGGGGAGTAAAAGGATGGATGGAAGATCTCTGTCTCTCCTCCTTTCTGTAAATCTTTCAAACAAAAATAGATAAATAAAAAGAATATTTGGTAAAGTATCTAAGAGGCAGAGATAGAGACGAGGCGCCCACCCACTGGCTCACTCGTGAGCGCCTGCTCAGCCAGGGTGAGTATAAGCAAGGAGTCGGACCCCCGCCCCACCTGGGGGGCAGGGATCAAGTGCCTGGGCCTCCCAGGAAGCTGGAACCAGAACTAAAACCTGGGTACCCCCCTCTGGGCTGCAAGGGTCCCAGGGGGTGGTTTAACCACTGCACCGAAGGGCCACGTCCACAGTCTAACTCCTAATAGCCAAAGACCGCCAATAACCCAAATGTCAATTAGCAAGCAGCTCTTCTCCTTAACCATGGCTTTAAAAAAATGAACGTAAATACATCTATCCAATGGGTCATGTAACTATCCTCTAAAAAGAGAAAATAAATACAGACACTAGCATGACTTAAGCAGAAAAATTGCAGAATATCCTTATGTAGAGAAGATAATAGCACAGCCCGCTTCCTCTTTAGCAAGGAGTAAAACATCACGTATTCAGGTCTGTACAAAGAAAACACTGCAAGGAAAATCAACAAATGTGACGAAGATGAGGGAGAGAAAGAGAAAGAACTGTTCTGATTGCTGACTATGTGAGTTGGGCCCGGTAAGGTAGCCTAGCAGCTCAAGTCCTTGCCTTGAACGCACCGGGACCCCACATGGGCGCCGGTTTTAATCCTGGCTACCCCGCTTCCCATCCAGCTCCCTGCTTGTGGCCCAGGAAAGCAGTCGATGATGGTCCAAAGCTTTGGGACCCTGCACCCGCGTGGGAGAACCGCAAGAAGCCTCTAGCTTTGGCTCAGCCCCAGCTGTTGCAGCCACTTCAGGAGTGAACCGGCAGCCGGATCTTTCTCTGCCTTCAAACCACTTCATAAATATTAGAGTAAAAACCCCAAAACTGAGTTTTTCCGAAAATATAACTTCCAAGCTTAGTTTTACAGCTCTGATGAGCTTCACGGGAGAGGTTTCTATAAATGCCTGAAGCACGTGTTTTAAAAGTGAGTTTGTTCTGGAGGCGGAAAAGGAGACAGCTAAAATAGCGTTACTACTCATCTACTCCCTTCCGCACGTCTGGCCTGAGACACGGGGGAGCGGAAAGGTCAGAGGGATGTGTTTTAGAGGCGTTGGGAATGACACCACTCGTTCTCAGAGTGTGTGGTGAGAGCCAGCTCCCAAACAGAACACCTGACCCTGCAGGAATCCCTGCGTGGAGGCGAGGGCAGCCAAGTCTTATGACCGGCCATTTATAGGCCTGGGGCTAAGCATCCTTCATGTCCCAATTCCCTTGCACCGATTAGTTCACTTGCCATTAGAATTTAAGATTTAGTAATATACAGTCTTGTATTCTCAGTGATTTGAAAGCGAACACACACTTGTAACATACCCAGCTCAGGATATACTGGGGTGTACCAACCTTATCCTCAGAAAACCAAGCAGCACAGCATTATAAACACACACACACACACACACACACACACACACACACACACACACACAGCTACTAGACATGAGGTAATACTATTTGCTTGCCTTATTATCCAAAGCAATGACTAGCATTCAGCAAGAAGGAATTGACACGGACCAGCACAATGGCTCAACTCACAAATCCTCCAGCTCCAGGCACAGCATCCCATATGGGTGCCAGTTTGTGTCCCTGTGGCTCCACTTCGTAACCAACACCCTGGCTATGGCCCTGGAAGGCAGCAGAGGATGACTCAAGTCCCTGGGACCCTGCTGCCACGTGGGAGGCCTAGAAGCTCCTGGATCCTCGCTATGGATGGGCTCAGCTCCCGCAGTCACAGCCACTTGGGAAGTGAACCAGTGAATGAATGAAAGAACTTTCTCCTCTCTGTCTCACCTCTCTATAAATCTGCCTTTCAAATAAAAAATAATAAATCTCATTTTTTTAAAAAAAGGAACTGACAACATAGAGAGAAGCAAGTCAGTGGGGCTAAGATGCCTCAACTGACTAATCCTTTGCCTGCAAGTGCCGGCATCCCACATGGGCACCATTCTGTCCCAGCTGTTCCACTTCCAGCACCCTGTCCCATCGAGCTCTCTGCTTACGGCCTGGGAAGTCAGTGGAGGATGGCCTAAAACCTTGGGAGCCTGCACCTGCCTGGGAGATCCAGAAGCAGCCCCTGGCTCCTGGCTTTGGATGGGTTCAGCTCTGGCACTGCAGCTATTGGGAGAGTGAACCCACAGATGGAAGACCTTTCTCTGTCTCTCCTTCTCTCTATTAATCTCCCTTTCCAATTAAAAAAAATACATAAATAATGAGCATAAGGCAGTCAGCACGGACTCAACGACACGATCCACTTCAGCCAACTATTGACTGCAGCCTCCTCACAGGTCCCTCAGGCGGAGTGCTGCCCTCAGTGCCCTGCCCGTGCCTCCCTCCCCCTGCACTGGAATCCACTGCTCACTGAGGCCTTAAAGCAGCTCATTGATAACATCGCTACCTGAAGGTGGGCGCCCATCACTCGAGAAGGCCTTTCCTGTGGGCGTGCCATGTTGCTCGGACGTTTTGTAAAAAAGGGATATCCTTGTGGCCCGTCTGCTGTGTCCGGGGACCCTTCCCGAGAATCAACATCACAGCCTGGGCCCATCTCCCCAGGGCTTCAACACCCACCTGGAGCCTGCCCCATCCACCTGCTCTCCGGGCGTGAGCCCCCTACAGGCTGTGAGCCCCAGAACCCCAAAATCCACCCTCCCCGCCCCTCACTGAATGAAGGCCCAGCATGATGATTGGTATTTCAGGTAATTAAAATTAAGTTGGGTTACCTGGGCCCAGGCTGCCCGACTCCTGAGCCTTGATTCTAACCCAAGTGATTCTTCACTTGGGGGAGAGAGGGAAAAAAAAAAACTGCTCTTTTTCACTCCCAGTTAACACTTGCTCAGTATGTGCTGAGATGGAAAAGGAGAACAGGTGACATGTCAAAAGTGTGTGCGTGTGTGTGTGTGTGTGTGTGTGTGTGTCCGAGGGGGCTGGCGGGGGAGCAGACCTCAGCAGTACACCTGTGGATTTGACGGCCCTGGCACAGGACAGGCGACAGAGCAGGCAGTGGGAGGTGGCCAGCCACGGAGCAGCAGCTCTGCCACCCGCAACCCCTCGGCAACACGCTGCGCAGCACACGCGGCACCCCGGGAGGTACCCAGGGACCGCTGGCCACCTCCAGTCAAGGCACCAGGCTGAGGGTGAGAGGGCTGCATCACGGACCCTCCAGCCCTCGCCTTCCTCACCCTGCGTAGCTGGGGTCAGAGGAGGAATGGATACGAGGGCGCCCAAAGCAAGAGCCAGGAAAGTCGCTCCGGCCAAGCCAGCCCTCCCGAGGGCTTGCCCGAGCAAGCGGGGACAAGCAGGATGGTAAATCCGAGATTCCCTTCCCCCAGGACACGGATAGAGAGCGGTACTCACTGCCGGACCACGGTCAAGGCGAAGCGCGTCATCTTCGGAAGAAGCCAAGCAGCCTCGGCCAGGCCACCGCGCCCCACGGCCGCGCGGCTCCTGCACTGCGGGATCCCCTCGCCCACGGACTTCCGCCAGTCTCCCAGGCCGGCCGGCCGGCTCCGCAGCTACTGGCCGAGATGGCCTTCTATGTCAGAGCCGGAGCGGCCAGTCAGAGCCGGAGAAGGCCGGCGGCTTGGCGGAGACTGGGTGAAGGACGAGGCCCCTCCCCGGGATGTGGCGCGTGCGCCCCTGCGCGCCAGGCTGTGACTGGCTCGCCGCAGGTGCGTGCGGGCCCCGCCCTCGGAGCCGGCTGTGGGATTCTTGCCCGGGTAAGTGTGTGCAGCCTGCAGTCTCGGTAGATAAGGAAACAGGCGTTTTGATTTGGGGTTGGGCCGGATTGAGGCTGGGAGCAGTGTTTATAGCTTCTCCGTGTGATGGATTTTTCACCAAACTGTGTCCCCAAGGGGGTGAACTGCATCGATTTGTAACCTTGGGGAAGCGACTCAGCAGCTCATTGATAAAGATTTCCCTAAGGAAATTTAGGAGAGCCTGCTTTTCATGCTTCTAGCCTAAGCCTCATCCGTGGTCTAATACTCAGCTTGGTCCACAATCTACTCACACTTGACACGCAAACGATCTTGATATTCAAGTTCGCCTTAGTCATTTCCTTCACCTCCGGCTATAAATCTCTCCGGTCTTGATCCTTTTGTCAATGTCTTGAATAAAATCACAGGCCAGGACGTGTCATTCCTCAGCCAAGGACTTACTGCTGCATTCCACAAGACCAGTCCAACCAGTGTTACTACACTTCCTGTTCTCTGACCCCATGCACTTCCCCAAAACACCTGGCCACCAGAGACGAAGGTTTACCAAGGCCAGTGAGAAAGCCATTAGAGGCCCATCCACTCGGGCAATTTCGTATTCCCTCCCCGAACATTCCCCACGCTAGTAAGGATATAAAAAGGCCCTGGCTGGATTGGAACCACAGCAGGCTGGGACTCAAGCTAGCGCCCGTATGGGATGCCAGCATTGCAAATAGCAGTTTCACACGCTGCACTACAATGCTGACTTCTCCCTTGCAGGATGGTTTTTCTAACAATGGGCAGCTGGGTAATTTGTCCTTAACAACCTTCAGCTTCTTAAGACACTTCCTTCAACCCCTGTTAACTCTTAAGGTAAACTGGAATAGCCTAACAAAACAGTTAAAGCTTCGTGATGTCAGGTGGATGTTAGAAACTATTAAATATCCCACATGAACACCAGTTCAAGTCCCGGCTGCTCCACTTCCCATCCAGCTCCCTGCCCATGGGCCTAGGAAAGCAGCAGATAAAAGTACATGGGTTCCTGCACCCACATGGGAGACCAAGAAGAAGCACCTGGCTCCTGGGAGTGAACCATCCATGGAAGATCTCTCTGCAGATCTTTCCAGTAAATTAAAAAAAAAAAAAAAGATTTGAGGGATGAACAAGATACTACTTTAAAAATTTACTTCACTGAGGTCCTGATGGACCCTATTAGGTCACTGAGGTCTGAGCCCTCAAACGCACTAAAACTGGATGGAGATATACTGAAGGCTGGTGGAAAGTCTGTTGCTTGGATAAGGCCCTCACATGGACTTTCCACATTGCTAACACTTTGTGCAAACGCCCACCACCAATGGACCCTTCTGTATATGGGACCCCTCTCAAAAGACAATATAAACAGCCCGGGCCCATTGCCCAGAGGCTCCCCAGCCACCTTAGCCTCCCCACCCATCTGCTCTCTGGGGAACTCTTTCTCTTTTCTGTTTGACGCCTGTGTCTCTGCACTTAAAAAAAAAAAAGATATATACTTATTTTTATTGGAAGAACAGATCAGATTTACAGAGACAAGGATAGAGAGACAGATCTTCCATCCACTGATTCAATCCCCAGATGGCCACAACCACTGGAGCTGAGTCTATGTGAAGCTAGGAGCCAGGAGGTTCTTCTGGGTCTCACATGTGGGTACAGGGGTCTAAGGACTTGAAGCAGATTCCACGGCTTTCCCAGACCACAAATATGGAGCTGTATCAGAAGTGGAACAGCTGGGGCTAGAACTGGTGACCCTATGGGAAGCTGGCGCTGCAAGGCTTAGGCTTAGGCTGCATGCCATGGAGTTGGCTTCGATTTTTACCTAAATTCTTACATTTGGAAATGGATTTGTTTCCTTGAATTGTAGTTGTACACAGGAAGATGGACTTAGGAAAGTGATATAAGAGGTAATAAGATTCATATAGACATGCATTCCAGAACACTGTGTGTTTTATCACATTTGGCCTTCGCATCAATTCTGAAATACAAAGGGTAGGCCATATGATGTTATCTTAAAGATTTATTTTTATTATTATTTTTTTTTCATTGGAAAGGCAGATATACAGAGAGGAGAGACAGAGAGGAAGATCTTCCGTCCGATGATTCACTCCCCAAGTGAGCGCAACGGTCGATGCTATGCCGATCCGAAGCCAGGAGCCTCTTCCGGGTCTCCCACGCGGGTGCAGGGTCCCAAAGCCTTGGGCCGTCCTCGACTGCTTTCCCAGACCACAGGCAGGGAGCTGGAAGGGAAGCGGGACTGCCGGGATAGAACCGGCGCCCATATGGGATCCTGGGCGTGCAAGGTGAGGACCTTAACCACTGCGCCACCGCGCCGGGCCCCATATGATGTTATCTTAAGAGATGTACCATCTAGATGCAGGAAACTAAGCAGTGTCCCGCCCACGTGCCGGTCAGGGGCGTCACAGCTCATTCAGAAGTTTCCACACCCACCAATACACTAAAACCCCCCAGGCACTTTTGAATGCCACATTGCACCCCGTATTCATCCCCAGTTACTGAATATTTCAAAAGAGTTCGTTGAAAATGAAATGGAAGAAGATTATTTTAGTGCAAAAAAGAATCCACACACTGTATTTTCACACAGAATGTTTTCTGGGAGCTTTGTGATGGCCCCTCAACCAGTTTTGAGAACAGACATTTAAACAGCACTTTTCAAAGTATGAAGACCCTCAGCTAGGGATCTTGTGAAAATGCAGATTCTGCACTTGAGGTTGGCGTCTCTAACAGCCCCCAGAATTTCTGAATGTGTGGAAAAGGACACAAGGGTAGGTTCCAGATGGCCGCAGGATA
Organism: Ochotona curzoniae; assembly: GCF_017591425.1. Lineage (NCBI taxonomy): Eukaryota > Metazoa > Chordata > Mammalia > Lagomorpha > Ochotonidae > Ochotona > Ochotona curzoniae. The sequence goes on along the minus strand of NW_024465654.1, from coordinate 1,543,563 downwards.
CACAGACCCCACAGCTGCTCCACACCAATGTTCTGGAAGTTTGAGGTCAATTCATTCAACCCAACAGGTGCTCCTGCAACTCGGAACTGCAAAAGGAAGTGAAGGCTAAGGCAGCTGGGAAGCGTAGAGGGAGAAGGCATGCGGAGTGAAGCAAACATAAACGTAACGGCAGGTTCCAGAGGACAGCGTATGAGCAGTGAGGACAGACGAGCCAAGGAAGGAAGGAAGGAAGGAAGGAAGGAAGGAAAAGAGAAAGAGAAAAGAGACTGTAGTAGATGGGTATGGGTATTCTTGGAATTTGTTATGTCCACTTTTTTAAAAGATTTTTTTTTTTATTGCAAAGACAGATACATAGAGAGAGGAGGAGAGACAGAGAGGAAGATCTTCCATTCATTGATTCACTCCCCCAGTGACCGCAGTGGCCGGAGCTGTGCCAATCTGAAGCCAAGAGCCGGGAACTTCCTCTGGGTCTCCCATGTGGGTGCAGGGTCCCAAGGCTTTGGGCTGTCCTCAACTGGTTTCCCAGGCCACAGCAGGGAGCTGGATGGGAAACGGGTTTGCCGGCATTAGAACCGGCACCATCAGGGATCCCGGCGTGTGCAAGGCGAGGACCAGGCCCTAGATTCTCTCTTAATACTGTCAGTTTATGATTCTAACATAAAGCTCTCCAAGACCACCCAGAACAGGCGAGAGGATGCCAAGTCAGCCCGGAAATGGACCCGAACAATGGCATCAGCCTGACGACCACATTTTCAGGACCAACCGAGAGCAGTGGTCTTGTCGCTCCTCTCACTCTAACACCACTGTTTCGCCTTATGCTTTCTGTTGCTTCAGAAGCAATTGAAAGGTTGGAATATGAAACAGTTCATATCGACAGAAGAGGAGGAGAACGTGCGGACTTCTGGCAGGGATTTCTTACCCATTGTCATCACTGATTACATGTCGCATCCAGACGGGAGGACAGCATCTCTTGGCCAACAGCAAGTCATGAGTACAAGGGAAACCATCTGCTTCGTACAGAGCCCGGGGCAGAGACGCGACCAGCGCTCCAAGCGGGCGGGGTCTGCCAGTCCCACTGTCCCCGGCTCTCCCCTCAGCTTGCTGTCTGAAGGTGGAGAGAGATGTGTGTTGGCAGCCACTCTCTGCCAACATCTGACATCTGTCACCACAGGCCCCCACTTGGCCTATCTGCCGCTCAAGCCACTTCTCCGCCGAGGGGCAGTCAAGGGATGCCTTCTCCACTGGGTGTACTGCAGGGGACTCCCCCCGCAACATCTGCATGCAGGCAGCCGCTAATCCTTTTTCATGGCTTGCCGTGGAGCCCAGCAAGCCCAAATTCACTAACGGAAGAATGGCAGCAGCACCAAGGGAAGGGGAAGTCATGAAGGTTGTAAATGCTTCCGGTTTGCACCGGTGTGGTGTGCAATCCACCTCCACCCGCATGCGCAGACGGCTGCGTGGGCTTCCAGCTACCTTTCCAAACTCTCCCTTCCATCTCCAAGGCCTATCGGAGGGATGAACACAGCATCCGATTCGGTGCGTGTATTCTGATGAGCTGATTCTCGTTGAAGTTTCCCAGGGATCAGGCACTTGAAGTGACAATCATTTAATCCTTTCATCACCCAGCAAGTTTTCCTACTTTATGGAAAACAAACAAAAACAAACAGAAAGGCATCAATCCCACACAAGGATCCCACCTGAAGTCTCCTGGCTTCCACGAGCCTCTTTTCCCAAGACAGCACGCTGCCCCTCCTTGGCATGGGGAGAGTATGCTGTTTATGACGTAGTCAGTAACGGATGGGGAAGCCCAGAGCTCTTGGCCTTGGCAGAGCCCTCACTGAACGATAAGGAAAAGAAAAGACATTTAGGCTGTAAAATCATGGGCTCTTGGCTCTGACCCCTGAAATACATTTGCAGCATTGGACAACTAAGGCAGGAGGAAATGATAGAGCAAAGCACATTTTCCAGTCTCTTCAATCAGCTGGAACCCGCAGTGACGTAGGGAAGGCGTAAGGTACTTCAAAGACTTCATGGGAAACGGAATTAAGAAAATATAGTTAAGGATCCAGTGTAATGGCCCAATGGTTAAATCCTCGCTTGCATACGCTGGGATCCCATATGAGCACCGGTTCATGACCCAGCTGCTCCACTTTCTATCCAGCGCTCTGCTTGTGGCCTGGGAAAGCAGTCAAGGACAGCTCAAAGCCTTGGAACCCTGCACCCACGTGGGAGACCCAGAAGAAGCTCCTGGCTCTTAGCTTCGGATTGGCTCAGCTCCAGCTATTGTGACTACTTGGGGAGTGAACCAGTAGATGGAAGCTCTTTCTCTCTGTGTCTTTTTCTCTCTGTAAATCTACCTTTCCAATATAAATAAATAAATCCTAAAAAAAAAAAAAAAAAAAAAAGGAAAGAAAAAAAGAAGGGCCTGGCACAGTAGCCTAGTGATTAAAGGCTTTGCTTTGCACGCACTGGGATCCCATATGAGTGCTAGTTCTAATCCCAGTAGCTCTGCTTCCCATCCAGCTCCCTGCTTGTGGCCTGGGAAACCAGTCGAGGACGGCCCAAAGCCTTGAGACCCTGCACCTATGTGGGAGACCCAGAGGAGGCTCCTGGCTTTGGATCGGTTCAGCTCCTACCACTGCAGCCGCTTGGGGAGTGAATCAGCAGGCAGAAGATTTTCCTCTTTGTCTCTCCTCCTCTCTGTATATCTGACTTTCCAATAAAAATAAACAAAATAAATATTTTTAAAAATGAAAAGAAATATATTTAGGATGGGCATTTGGCGTAGTGTTTAAGCAACTTATTAGGATGTCTGTGTCCCATTAGCGCAATGCCCAAGTTCAATCCTGGTTCCGGCCGCTGGCTGCAGCTTCTTCCCAGTGTGGAACCTAGCACGTACTGGTGATGGCTCAGCAGACCATGCCTCCTCCTCGAGCAAGCTGGATGGGGTCAACTCTGGGCTTTACCCTGTCCAGGCCTTGTCATCTTCCTTTCTCATCTCTCAACTCTCTGCCTCTCAAATACATCAGCACAAATTTTTAAACATATTCATGCAAAACACTTTGGAATCTGTTTACTGATGTTTCCCCAAAATGCACTTCTTTTCCATTCTCATGAACTTCCTGAAGACCTTCTATGACTGTTTTTAGCACTGCTGATATGCGAAGACTTTCCAAAAAAAGTGCGAATAGAGCAGCGCTTATCTAAAAGGCTTGGGACGCGCAGTGTTGTGTAGATTTGGGGATATTTGCTCAGATGTTACTGGATTGAGCATCCCCAAATATAAAATAATCTGCAAACTGAAAGCTTTTGAGCAGTGTCCAATGTCCAAAAAAGTTTCAGGTTTGGATGACTGAGCTAGCATGCTCAACTTGTGTGTTTGTTTGTTTTTTGTTTTATTTTTATTTGAAAGAGCCACAGAGAGTCAGGGAGACAGGGAAAGAGGTCTTCCGTCTGCTGGTTCACCGCCCAGATGGCCACAAAGGCCAGAGCTGAGCAGATCAGAAGCCAGGAGCCAGAAGCTCAGGGTCGGCCTGAGGATTGGGGGGGCCGGGTCTCAGAGAAATTTCAAAATCCTGGGTCTTTCAGCCTTGTAGTTAAGCACCCACAGCCGATCTTGGGGTGCTAGGGTTCTAGTCTCAGCTATGGCTCCTGCTTCCTGCTCAGGCAGCCCGAGGCAAGGCAGCAGTAACTGGGGTCCCTGCCTCTCATGTGGGAGACCTGGCTTGGCGCTGGCATAGCAAGTCTTTCTGTTCCTCTGTCTCGGCCTCTCAGATTTAAAAAAAAAATTTTTTTTGTTTTAAATTTTGCCCTCTAGTTACGTGACAGGCAAAAATCCCATTAAGAGACAGAGGAGGGCCTGGTACAGTAGCCTAGTAGTAGTAGTGGCCTGGGAAAGCAGTCAAGGACAGCCCAAGCCTTGAGACCCTGCACCCACGTGAGAGACCTGGAAGATGCTCCTGGCTTCGGATCAGCTCAGCTCCGCCCTTGCAGCCACTTGGGGAGTGAATCTTCCTCTCTGTCTCTCCTCCTCTCTGTATATCTGCCTTTCCAATAAAAATAAATAAATCTTAAAGAGAGAGAGAGAGAGAGAAAATTACAGAGTACAAGGAAGAAAGAGGTGCATGCTTTATGCATGGCAGGGGAGGGAGGCGCTCCGGGGTCCTCTGGTCTCCAGGGAGGTGAGAGGGTAGGATTCCCCAGGCTCCCAGAGACAGTCAGGCTGTGGGGCTGTACACCACACGGGCGGTGGCAGCGAGTGGGGTGGCTGAGAGCGGGCAGACTCCTCGCCGCAACCCTTGCCACCTCGCAGACCTGCGGTTGCCAGGACTCCGATTTCCCGACTTTCATGTGAAAGCTCTCATCTTCTGCTGGCAAGCGAGTCCCAGACAATTTCAATCACTGTGGGAGTCAAACTAATTATGTCTGCAGGCTGCCAGCTTGCCATCTCCGGATTAGAGGCGGGCAAGATCAGAAAAGGTGATGAGTCAGCACCAGCCAGCCCAGATGGAGGCAGAACGTGGCGGTTGGCAGGAGCCCTGAGGCGGGGAGGGGGCACTGCCAGCTGTCACCCCCATGCACAGGAGGGGGGTCCTGCCTGCAGGAGGTGTGGGGACACCTGGCCTGCTCTGGCGTTCTTTCTCAGCTGACTCCCCACTGGGGCGCTGGTGCCACCTAGTGCCCGGCACTGGAAGAGCCCTATGTTTAAACCTCCAGGTACACCCCTGCAAATGAATCTGGAGTGATGTTGTTATCCCGGTGCGGTTGGGGCTAAGAGGGTCAAAGGGACATCCTGACTAGCCAAGGTCACACTGGGGGCTGGAGGGAGAATGATGAGCCTTCGAAATCAGACGGAGGCAAGGCCTACTTGGTCTTGCTGTTTTCCCAGGCTGCCCAGTCCTGGCTCACTCAGGCTGTGGTCAGTTGCAGACAGCAGGCTGGTCCCCAGGGATCAGAGAGAGAGAGAGAGAGAGAGAGAGAGAAAGCCACCAGTCATCTCCAGCTTCTCTCCTCCTCCCCTAGCCGCATGAAAAACCAGAGAAGTGGTCATCCCAGGCTGCGCTTGCGGCTGAGTTTACTCCATTTGGGGAAAGCAGCATCTGTGTTTATAGTGTTTAAAATCCATTATACTGTGTGTGCTCTTCAAGCTGCCTATTTGAATATTTTCCCTTCATTAAAAAAAAAAAAAAAAAAAACCTCAACTTGCCAACCTTTATTTTTGGAAAAGGTCAGACTCTCCTTCGAGTGTTTCCAAGCGTTGCTGCTTCCACATGCACATTTCCTTAAACGCCACTGTTTGGGATCACCTGCCCCGCGCCCCATGCAAAGGCCTGCCCACACCTAAGCTGCCGTGCAACTTGGGCTCATTTGCATTTGCTCATCTGCTCCTTCGCAGTGCAGTTTTGTGAGCTAAGCAAACGCCTTGTCACTGGGCTTCAAGTATTGTGCAGCAAATAAATAAATAAATAAATAAATAATAATAATAAAATAAAAGGGACAGAGACACACATGAATGGGACTGAGATGGGTAGGAACTCTGACTTCCTGGCCTCCCCTAGTGACCAGTTTTCATCTTAGTGCTTGAACTCAGTGCAGAATGAACCCGGGAGACAGCCTTCAATGACATGGACAGGGACGGGGACCGGAGAGAAAAAGAGGTATTTGAATACCGGAAAAAAAAAAAATGGCTCAGCCATCTCCCTCAACATTCCCCTGCCATCACTCCAGGGAAAGATGGTCTGAGGTCCTAAGGCCCCCAAGCAGCAGGGACCAGGGTCTGGTAAGGGTCCAGGCCACATCCCAGCTCCCTAAGGTCAGCTGCAGCCCAGGCCTCCCCTGGGAGGGATACAGGGAGAAGATCAGGAGTTAGACAAAGAGCTGTGACAAAAGCTGCAGGTGGGAGATGGAGTTCCTCAGAGCCCCCGACCCCGAGTCGGGAGACGGCATGGAGGGCTGGTGGCACCTTCTGAAAGGAAGGCCATCCATTGCTGACAGTTCCTTGGGTGGCAAGAAGAGAGCAGAGAGGTGCAGCAGGTCCCCATGCAGGTCCAGGGGTGTCCTTTATGCCAAGGCCCCATCATTGCCCCCCACCAGGTGTTCTGTTCTGAGCAACGCTGTTCTACCAATAAGTGCAAGCGGCCAGAGAAAGTAGGTCAAGGTGAGTTTATTGTCCAAATAGCATAACCTAATTGCAACCCAAACCGTTTTCAATTCCATCTTCAATTCCATCTTTCAACTAGTCAGAACAGGTTATTACTTTTCTTTCTTTAAAAAAACAAAAACAAAAACAAAAACACTTTTAACACTGAACAGAGAAGAGCTCGCCCGGAGGCGGCTGACATCGTGTCACCACCTTCGATCGCCAACACATGTTCCCCTCCTTCCTACAAACCTTTGCTCACATGAGTCGCGCTACTTCAGCACTTGCTAACATCCCGACCAAAATAAACAACCACACACCTCTTATAGAGTACATTGTGAGAATAACATTGACTTGATATGGTATCACACTCGTTTTAAAGCAAAAAAAAAAAAAAAAAGATAATAATAATAGTAATAAAAGGATAAAAAGGAAAAAAATCAGTCTGAGAGGAAATACTGAAAGAGAAAAGGAGGGAAGGCAAGCTGAGGTACACGGTACAAGGGTGAAAACGCATCACGGAGGAATGACCAATAACAGCCTGGTGACTTGCTGCAGAAGGAGGAGCTGGCCAGCGGCAAGAAACTAAAACCAATTCAAAAGTCAAACAGATATCTTTTCCGTTTGCAAAGACAGGCACCTGTCAACAGACACGGCGAAGTGTAAGGCGATAGTCAGTAAGGCACTTGGTGTCCCCGAAGCGGTCTGCAGGCGAGGGCATCTGACTGCAGTGGCGGGCAGCGCGGTATGTACATGTCACCACCACCCGAGGTCAGAGGCTGGGGGGCTCTTCCTGGCTCGCTGAGGATCTAGAATCACGAAAGGCCACGAGGCACGGCAGGTCCTGAACCTCTTCTAGTGTCTTCCCACCCCACTCTGTGTGGACGGACGGCCAGAGGCGTGGCACCGCAGCCTGGGTTTCTTGGCTAATGGGGGACTTGATCGTCTCAGGCACGAACCTCTCTTTTAAAGCTATTCCCAAGGTCAGACTGTCTCAAAGATAAAAACACTGAGGAATCCTTTGGGCATGGCAGCCAGCTAGCTCACTGACATCCTCCCTGTCCCCACATCTCCAACCCCACACTAACCAGTATCATCTTCTGAAACTAGACACTCGATATTTACACGGCATAAGGTGCAAACCCATCTTTCTTCTCTCAGCCCCTCTTGGGGAAACTCAGCCAATCCTCTCCTTGGGCCCCCACCTGGGCGCCAAGAAAAAGTCTGGAAAGACCCTGGACGTACCAGGCCACGGCCAAGCAGTGGTGCCCTGGGAGCCCAGCAGCAGTCTCCTCTGGCTTTTGTAAGCCCCCCAAACAACCTGCTGTGCCCTCCTCGGAGCAGCACCCTCCCCTTCCCAAGAAGCGCCCCGCCTGGGCCACTACGCACCTGCGTGGCCTCTCCCTGCTCAGCATGTATTTTTGGCATCCTATAATTTCTTCCCCATAGTTTTATTGGGCCAAGATAGGGGAAGGACCAGAATTCGGCAGGCTGGTGTGAGGTGGGCAGGGTTGTGAACAATTCACTCCCTGCCATACTGATGGAGAACAGGAAAAAAAAGAAAAAGAGATAGAAAGTAAGAAAATAATCAGAAACACTCGGGAGATGAGATAAAGAGAAGGGGGAGAAAGAACAGGTTCAAATCCATGGGCAGAGCTGAACCTCTCTGGGAAGAAGACTCCTTACCAGGCGGAAGAAGGCCCACGGAGAGGGCAACTGACCCTCGAGAAAATTTAGGGTTTTTCTTTTGAGGAAATGGGCAGAAAAGCCAGCCCACCCCCACCTCGGCCACCCCATGTGGATGGGAAGGAGAAAAAGCTAGAAAAGACACGACACCATGGGAGGCTGCTGGAAGGAAGGGAGGAAGCTAGGACTGCAGCAGCGGCAGCAGGGGGCCACGGCTCACCCCAGGAGTCAGCCTCTGCCTATGCTCCTGGGCTGGTCCCCACTCAGGGAACATACCCAGTGCATCATCTTCCCAAAGCTCTCCATCAATACCAGCTGCTCAACCTTCCTCTCTCAAACTCGAGCCACTCCTGCTACCTAGGCACCACACTTTCCTGAGAAGACCTGACTTCTAAGGCTGGGATCTCGCCTCCGCAGAGAAGTGGGCCCCTCCAGGCCACTCTGCAGCCCTATCTCCCGTCTTATCCTTCCGTGCTAACCCCGAAAACCACACGGGTCCTAGCCCTGCCTGCCGCGGCTGGAAGATAGAGCTGGAATGAGGAAGCCCAGCCTGCCCGCCAAGCGCTCAAGCCGCAGACGGGACACAGGGTGGTGAGATCTGTGCCAGGATGGAGACAGACAGACACAGAGGGGCAGGCAGCGTGCAGTGCATGAACCCTGCACAGGTGCAGAAGCCCGTGGGAGCAGCACCCCTCTACCCCTGCCCTGCAACCTGCCAGCAGGCTCCCCACAGCGCAAACCATCATTCCCTCATCTACTTGGGTACAATATCCGAGTTACGCACCTTGCAGGGGAGGAAAAAGCCCGTGCGTGTGTGTGTGTGTGTGTGTGGGGGGGGTGTCCCTTGGTTCAATACATTTTTGTTTTCATCATGAGGAGCACACCGGAGCTAGAATGGGAGCCTGACAGTCTTTAAGCACGGCCAGGTTTCTGAGTCCGGGCCACATCCAGCCTGCCTCCGGCGCACCTGCCTGCCTCCCGACTAGAAAAGTGTGAGCTGTGAGGTATGCAAGTCGCTGTCTTTTTGTAGTTATTAATTCTGTCCAGTAAACCTGAGGTAAAGAATGCACTGTCAGAAGAATGTGACCAGAAGGGGGGCGGGGAGGAAATAAGGAAGAGAAAAAGAAACCCCCAAACTAACCATGAATTTGCTACCGGAAGAAAACATACAAAGGAGGGCTTTTCCAGTATGAAGAAACTTGTATCTTAACCACCTACTTCAGGACTTGGAATTTAAGCAGTAAAATAATATATTATAAAAATGTTTATAAAATAGCAGCACACTCGGTGAAAACATTACAGCTAGGTACTGTTAATGTGAGAAAAGGACGATCTCCGCTTCTTAGCAGCGCAAAAAAGAAATAATAATAATAAAAAAAAAATGAACAAAATAAAATGAAAATAAGAGACCTTAGATTTTTCTCCGTCTTCAACCCTCATCCTACGAAACAAGACAATCTATGTATAAAATAACTCTTCAACATAGCCTTGTTCTGATGTTTTTCTTTTTCACTTAAAAAAAGAGGCAAACATTGTAATAGCTTCATCACCTGTCAATTACCATTGTGCAAAAAAAAAAAAAAAAAGGCAATGCTCCAACCTCTCTGCTAACCGAATGCCTCTAAGAAGTGGAGAGGAAACAAACAAAAAACCCCAACATGTTCAAGTACGCTGAATACAACTTTGCAGTGAAGTGAAACGCAATGGAGAAGGCAGCGGATGGCACACTCGTGTGCTCGGCTGTCTGTCTGGGTACCAGCACACACTCTTCTCTCTGCGTCCCGAGAAGAGCTGGAATAGAAGAGGAGGAAGATCCTTCTGCACCATCCAGAGGGTCCCAGAGCTGTGCTGGTGGGCCTGTCTGAGGAATGTCGTGACGGGAATGTCAGGGGGGATGGCTGGGGAACCCCAGGACTGAGACCGGTATAGGAAAGGGGCACCCCAACTGGGACATGGTGGGAAGGGGGGCCAGAAAGGGGGAAAAGACAATTCAGCTTGATTTGCATAAACCATCCCATCAAACCCACGGGAACAAATTTTCAAAGTGCTTTTCGAATGGAATGGTTTATAACAATGCTCGACTGTGGACCAGACATGCCAATCAGCACCAAAAAAAAAAAAAAAAAAAAATCCTACTAAGGGGATGCCACTTGACCCTCTTTGAAATAGTTAAAGATTTGAGAAAAAAAAAAAAATTCCCGTTCTACATCCCACCCTCTGCCTTTTGGTTACGGCCCAAAGCTGTGTTTCTCTATTATGTAATGACGCGGTGCGGTATTCGGGAGAAGCAGGGGGTGTCACCCAGCACCAGACTCAGGAGGGGAGCCACCTGTGCCTGGCGAGCAGCCACCGCAGGGGTGTGACACCTGGTGGAGAGTCCCCCCTGTTAGTGACTTGGGGGTGCTTCTCCCATCCAACACGGTTCAGTCATGAGATTGTTTCGGGTACTCCCTCCCCACCACGCTCCCCACCCTCCCACCCCAATTCCTAATTCCTTGTTGAGTTCATTGCTTGGCAATCTAATCATGCCATAAATGGCGTACACAAGTTCCTTGAAATGCAACTGAGAGGGGTGTGGATGCGCTAGCTCATAACAGGACCGACCGAGAGTCTCTTCTAATTTGTTCCCGCATTGCAGGCGTACGGACAGATTCTCTAGCTACTCCGCAGGGTTTCCGGTAAGCACTGCTCCTAGTCTGACACAGTCCCACAACACCTGTTCGCATATACAAGGGTTTCCCTTATGTTGTACTTCTGAATAGTCACCAAACGCTTTTAATGATGCTATTTTGATAGGACCATTTTCTCTTTTCTCTCACTTCTAACAGATCTTTAAATATTGCTCTAACATGGGGGAGAGGGGACAGGTTTTTTTTTTTCCCATTAAAGTTTCATCCTAAAACACAAAAAAACGCAAACATGACCAGAGAGGAGAGCACAGATGGCGAGCGTGCCTCTCCCGCGCGCGGCCCTCCAGGCAGCCTCACAGGTCGATGTCCCGCACGTCCGTAGGGGTGCTGGCTTGGTCCAGTTCGTCCTCGGTCTTGGCTGCGTCGCGTTGCTCCTGACGGAACTGCTGCAGGCTGCTGAGCAGCACGGCCTCAATCTGCTCCTGGCAGGCTTTCAGGCAATCCTGGAGAGACAGGGGCCCACACCTGAGAGTCAGTGGGAGCCTGGGGCACACAGTAGGTGGGGGGGGGGGGCGGAAGGATCTACCATCCGCCGGGTCACTCCCCAGGTATTTCCACAGCGGCTGTGGGGGTTGGCCTGGGCTGCTGCCAGGAACCTGGAACTGGAAGTAGAGTCAGGAGCATCCCAGCAGCTGTGCCAAATGCACAGAGATGTTTTATGAAGAGAGCACGAGCAAGGCAACCCATGTGGGTTTATGCTAATTTCCAGTAGAAAAATTAATGGGAGGGGCCTGGCGCGAGGTCTGAGGATAAAGCCTTGCCTTGCAAACGCCAGGATCCCTTATGGGCTCCGATTCATGTTTCTGCAGCTCCCGCTTCCCATCCAGCTCCCTGCCTGTGGCCTGGGAAGCAGCAGAGGACAGCCCAAAGCCTTGGAACCTTGCATGTGCGTGGGAGACCCCGGAAGAGCTCCTGGCTTTGGATTGGCTCAGCTCCAGCTGTTGTGGCCATTTGGGGAGTGAACCAGTGGAGGGAAGATCTTTGTCTCTGTCTCTCCATAAATCTGATCTGGTTTTCCAATAAAACAAAAATCTTAAAAAAAAAAAAAAAGAAAAAGAAAAGAAAACTCAGTGGGAATAGTGAAGAGAAGTGAACTCCCATCAGCAGAGGCCCCCGGCCAGCAGCGGGAGCCTGGGGGATTCCCAGTGTGAGCAGCTCAGGCCTGAGTGCTCCATTTATGGTCGTCATCGAGTGACCAACTGGATCCAGCTTGCTCCAATGGGAAGTGGCAGAGTGAACAGCAAAGGCCATGGGTGAAGCTTCAAGGAAGGGACACACGCACACACGAGCATCCTCAAAAAGTCCGGAACAGGTAAGGGCTAGGCAACATCCATCCCAGGATTTCTTGGCACTAAGACACAGTTCGGTTTTCATTCTATCTTCCTATGCATTTTTCTAAGCTCCGGTGCCTGGATACCTTGGAGGGCACAAGAGAGAGACTGTGGGCGAAATCGGCCTGACCCTCCTCTTTCAAGGAGAACAAAGCCCAACAAAGATCCCAATTTACTGCCCATCTAATTCTCATTAAAAAAAAAAATACAATGCAGAATGTTTACAAAGCCTTCTGGACCCTTGGGCAGTCCAATCCGGGAGGAAGGGAGAAGCTGCAACACGGCTTTTTAGTATTCTATATTTGGTAGAGGAACTGGGGAGTGTGTTGGCCCCGGGGCAGATGCTGCTCTCAGCCGGTGACGCGGAATGCAACGACAAGTCCCGGCTGCCACCAGCAAAGTCGCGGCTGCCACCAGCAGGGAGGTACAGCCACAGAGAGGGTCCCGAGCAGTTCTTTCCCAGCCTCTCTCCTCTGCCCTTCTCCACCGCTGAAGCACAGCACCCATGGGTGGCAAATACAGCCAACTGAGCCTCGCCACAGCTTCCAGCTCCCTCACTCGTGCCCCTTCCCCATATGCACGCACAGGTGTCTCACTCTGAGAAGTGAACTCACGCTCTCGCTACAGCTTCTAAATATCTACCATAAAGTTAAGAGTTAAGGTGAAAGAGACAAAACTTCAACAGCCCCTCGCGTGCTTTTCCTTCCCTCTCATCTGGACCCCATTCAAACGAGGGGTCGGGGCAGAAGTGAACAGCACAGGAGTGGCAAGGATGATGGAGACAGGGAGGGTGGTCTTTGTGCCCACATGCCGCCTCTGTGAGCAGCAGCTAAGTGAACGTCTCAGAGCTCAGTTCCCCTATCTATGCGACAACAGAGAGCAACTGAGACGACCTGAGGGGCTAAGACGTCACCCAAGAAATGACAGCTATGAAGCGAATTCTTTGGACTTCTCTTCCAACTGACCCAGGGGAGTGGTGTTTACTCTAGCTTGGAGGAGGGTGCCCTATGTGTCTGGTCTTGGGGACAGAAACAAGACACAGAGCCAGCCCAGTAGCCAAAGCCCCATGCCACCCTAGACCAAGGGGGCCGGAGTCCGCAGGTGGCAGCCAGTGCTCAGGGCACAGCCTCTACTTTGTATCGCCTCTTCACTGGTGATAGCAAACAGCCGAGGTCCTGTCCACCCCACATGCTTGGTTCTTTCCCAAAGTAAGTATCACTTCTAGGGACACCTACATTTTAGTACGTGCTAGTTTTAAACTTTTTTGGACCGAGGGAAGGGAGGGGAGTGGGGAGGAAGTTCATGGTGGTGTAGCAAGCCAATCTTCCCCACCTATGGTGCAGAAATCCCATATGGGCATCAATTCAAGTGCTGGCTGCTCCACTTCTAATCCAGCTCCCTGCTTCTGGTCTGGAAAAGCTTTGGAAGTTGGCCCAAGGACTTGGGATCCTGTACCTGCCTGAGCCCCTTTAGAGGCTTCTGTCTCTAGATGGGCTCAGCTCTGACCATTGTGGCTGCTTGGGGAGTGAACCACTGGATGGAAGATTTTCCTCTCTGTATATCTGACTTTCCAATAAAAGTAAATCTTTAAAAATTTTATTTATTTTTATTGTAAAGGCAGAGACCTTCCATCCACTGGTTCACTCCCCTGTGGCTGCAGTGGCTGGAGCTGGGCCAGCCCAAAGCCAGAAGCCAAGAGCTTCTACGGGTCTCCCTCGTGGGTGCAGGGGCCCAAGGCCTGAGGCTTCATCCTCCGTCCGCTGCTTTCTCAAGCATTCACAGGGAGCTGGATGGGAAGCGGAGCAGCCGGCAGCCAGACTGGCGCCCATGTGGAATGCTGGCACTGCAGGTCCTGGCTACTCTACTTCCCACCCAACTCCCTGGGGAGGCAATGCAAGACGGCCCAAGGCTCAGGTCCCTGCCACCCGCCCCCACGAAGCTCCTGGATTGGAGCTTGCCCAGTCCTGGCTGTTGTGAACACCTAGGGAATGACCCAGTGGATGCCAGATCTCTCTCTCTTTCACCAAATAAATGACTGTTTCCCCACAACCTGCTCACTGATTATCAACACCACTTTAATAAGCTGGGCTGCCTTGCACCCAGACCCTGTCTTGAAAGAGATGATGGTGATGGGGCTTCCTGTCTGATGGTTCCCTGCGCCCTTGAGCCACAGCTCACACCATCAACAGCACAGCCCGAGCATGGCAGGGAATCTTCCCAGGCGCCCAAGAGCGTGGGCCTGTTGTCTGAGCAGGTGCAAAGCGAGAGAAGAAGGAGAAGGGGACACACCCCAACTCTACACACCTCTTTTCCTGCCCAAAGCAAGAAGGCAGGAAACTCCACACGTGGGGCCTGTACTGGAGACTCACACGAGTAGGATTAATATACTCCCATGAGGGCAACATTACAGACAACACTGTCCCAACAGCCCCAGCATCGCAGAATTCAGAGATCAAATGGTCAAAATGTCCTTCTTTCCCAGCTGGGGCTGATATCAAGCAGCTTTGCTTTTCAAGGGACATCAAGTTCAAAGCTGAGCCTGGCTTTCCCAAAGGGCTCCTCACCGCAGGTTTCTCCCAGTACACCCCTGTGCCATCAGGCCTCAGAGTAGAGGCACAAAAAGAATGAAGCTCCAGGAGAAGGGTTGGGGTGCGGCCCAAATGGCCCCGGGCAGGAGAGCCGCACCCACGTTGAGGTATGCCCTGGGACCCCAGCTTCCCAGCAGCCATTTGCTTCGACACCCCACATGGAGCTGATAAACAAACAGGACAGCCTTAATGCCCATCTGCCAGCCGTAGACAGGTGGCACTCTGCCGCACTGGAGGTCGGGCAGGCCTCCAGCTCCTCTGATGATGCCCAGCTCTCCTCCTCCCCGCCCCCGCCCCGCTCCCCAGCCCCCAAGCCCTGAGAGCAGCGTCTGTGATCCCCGGAGGGCCCCTGACTTCCTCTGCGTGCTGGCTCAGGCTCCCCTGCCCTGCACCCTCCTCTGCCCGCATGAATGGGCGGACGGAACTCCTAGCCTTCGCCCGCAGTGCGACTGCATCCCTCCACTGTCACCACACACGCACAGCACTCAACAGGGGCACAAAAGGCTGAATGAGCTCCAGACCCGGGCCAACTCAGGCAGAGACGACTTAGGAAGCTATCTCATTCTTCCTCTCTTCGCAGGCGGTTGGGCTCATTTCCTTGCATACCCAATGAGGCCGGCAGGAAAGAAAAAAAAAACATAAGGCAAGAGAAGGAGACAGGGCCGCGGTCCTATCCCACCCTCCCCCGCTACAAGCTTCCTTCTCAGCAAGCCTGCAGGAGGCTGCTGACCGCAGGCCCCAGGGAAGTCCACCACCACAGATCCTGACAGGTGCCCTTGCAGCCTTGGGTGCTGGGAGTGGGTGGGAGAGCATGGTGGGTGTGCAGGACCAACACATGCTCAAAAGCCCGGCTCTGCAAGTCTGAGCGCTACCAGCCAGCCAGGATGGGAGGACCCTGGGGCAGCCCTGCTGAAGGGACACGCAGGTAGAAAAGGAGGCACATCACACGTCATGGCTCTCTCACTTCAGGACCTTCATGAGCGAGACGTGCAAGGCCAAGGGCGGGCTCCCAGATGTAGCTGGGCACCACGTGGAGGACCCGCGGCAGGTTCCTGCTAACTCCTCTCTCTGCTTTCCCCTTGGCCTCCATTCCTTCCTTCCCCTGTTCTGTCCTCCCCTCCGGCGTCACTGCCGGGCAACTCTGCCAGCGGCTCTGGATAAAGAACTAAGCCAAGATTGAGTTTCGTTCAAGAAGTTGTATAGATGGGGAGGTGGACGCTGGCACCAGGCAGGGGCGGAAGAGGAACCCGGGGCCGCGTGAGGAAGCAGGCAAGGCTTACTGGGGGACCCGCACCGGCCGTGGGTCCCTCCTCCCCAGCCTGTCGACCCCTGACAACGGAAGCTGGAGGCAAGTTCCCACCCCTGAGAGCCAGAGCTGCCTCTTTGGCTGCTGTCTGTTTTTAGCAACTCTTATAGCTGGAAGGAAAAAGTACTTAAAATATACCACCCTCCGAGACTTTTATTCCCCGTAAAACCGTCGCCCTTCTCACTCAGCTTTCTCTCTGGAATGAAGCGTTCCGGTTTATTTTGGCAACCAGTCGGAGCAACGGGGAGCGACTTTCTCAGAGTTGTCCGCCCCCGCCCCCATCCCCATCAAGAGTATCTACCACTGGCCAGTAGAGCCAGGGACACTTGTCTGCCCGTTGCACGCAAACCAAGGAGATGTCCAGTGGACAGTGCGATGCCTGCCGTATGACTAGGTCCATCCCCCAAAGAGGCAGAGAACATCACAAGGATGAGTAAGCGTCAGTGACATGGCCAGCGGGAGCCGTAATCGGTCAGTGCACCAGGACCAGGGGACAATGGCTCTGCGTGTGTGTGCACTCCTCGTCACAGCCACGACTTGGGTCCATGTCTCTTACACATTCTTGTGTGGTTATCCTATTGTGGCCAACTTGACCACTTCACCATTTGTAAATGCACAGTGGTAGCAAGCACTCCACACACACACACACACACACACACACACACACACCACAGGGACACCTTTCAATCGCTGATACTGTGTGCCTACAAACAAGAGTTCCTCTCCATATCCCTGGGGACCTGTGTTACCTGCGTGGACCTTGCCTTCGGCTGCTGTTGCTGCCTGACCCACTTCTCAGAGAATCCCATGGGCGAGACTCACCTTGGCAGCAGCTGGTACTGCATTCCCTCCCACCCTGAGGCTGTACGACACCCCGCAGCTCACAGCCTGTGCTCCAGGCCCACCTGACCTGCCCGACGAGGCGGGGGCCTTCCACCGACTTCCTGCTGCATTTAGAATTTATCACACTCAGTCACCCAGGGTCTTTACCACGCTGGGTTTTTTTTCATGCTCCCCTCTGGGTCCCCGGATGTTCCCTAGCTGCCCTAGGCCACGTGGGCAGGGTTCCTTGCTCATTCCTCTAGCTCCCAACGCAGCAGGTGACGGCAGCCTCAGTACAGACTGGCAGAAACAAATGTAGGGAAAATTCTGCAACTCCTCGGGGGGGGGGGTGCGGGGAGGACAGGTCAACAGAGCCCAGGAAACAAAACGTACAGCCCACCAAAGGCTCATGGAGAGCTCTAAATGCCAGACCTTCTATTTTCTTGTGCTTCTGACTTTCAGCTCTTCAGAGAATGCCAGGAGCCAAGTCCTGGGGAAACTGCACAGCCAGCCTCACCCAGAACCGCTCCAGCTTTCCTCCTTACACACATTCTCAGAGCAGACCTGTGTCCAAGTGTCAGCTCAGGGCAGAGGACTGACCAAGGGCTTGGGCCCCTGCACCCACATGGGAGACCCAGAAGAAGCTCCAGGCTCCTGGCTTTGGATTGGTCCAGTCCTGGCCACTTGTAGTCCCATTATGGGAGTTCTCTCTCTAGCTCTCAAATGAATGAAATTTTTAAAGACATTTGAATGCAGCTTAGAATTTAAAGAAATATCCAATAGGAGTGACCAGGAGATGCAGAGGGGACCAGTGGCCAGCCTGGAACTTACTGAGGTCTCAGAGTTTTATATGAATAGTTTTTTACATAACACATTTTCTATTCCAATAAGCATGCCCATGCTTGGTTTTTAGCATTGGACAATGTGGAATCCCTAGCCCACTGTGACAAGCCATGCGCCTGTACCTGACAGTGCCTGAGGCTCAGACTCCTGGTCCCTGACACCTGTGGACTCCAGGAATTAAGCAAGCTGTGTGAAAAGCAGTCTTACTGGGAGACCCTCACAAAGTAGAAATGTACACGTCAAAGAAAAACACCGAGGTAAAGCCCACACGAGTGGGTGGGTCAGTGAGACAAAAAGTCTACATGTATGACGTTGAACTCTGAGGTTTAATCTAAGCTCAGCCTCCCTTGTGGAGGCGTCAGCCCCAGGCCTGGGATCTCCCGTGCTACCCCAGTTCCTGTGTGGCTCCCTGCACCTGCCCTGCCCCAAAGGCCTTTCTCAAATGCACAGGGGCCAGGATCTGCAGCAAGAAGTGCTCTGACAAGCTTCCAGGCCGGGTTCGGAGCTTGGATGTTCTGTCTCTGTCACTGCCTACCCTCCCCAGCCTACAGCCTTTCGCCCTCCACCCAGCCAATGGGAAACGTACCAACTATCCCTCCCTGGTGTCTCCGCATCGCCCAGAGTGTGTCTCCCACCTGCTGGGTTTAAGAACCCCAGCATCTTCCTTCTCAGGAGCTCCAAGTGGTGGCAACCAGAAGTCCCAGCCTTTGAGCCGACCAAAGGATGGGAGGGGGAAATGCAAAGCTCACAGTTACCTGCGCTTACTCCATCACCAATGACCAAATGCCAAGCAGGACCGAGACAGGTGTTTCCAAAAGTTGGTGGAAAATGCAACGGGAGGGAGTTTCATTGGGTGCAAAAGCTTTTGAAATCTGCAGTTTTTTCCTAACACACACTGTCCACCAATGCTTCAAGACCCTGTGCATACAATTTCTGCATCCAAACAGATATTCTATAAATCTGTTTTTTTAGAGATTTGGTGCTCCTCAGGGCAGGGCAGGTCTGTTCCTTCCCTTGGAACAGGGCAGGTCCCTGGCTCGTCAGCGACCTCCAGCAGACACGGAGGGTATAGACAGCCTGATGGGTACACGGCAACGGGAAAGCAGCTGCCACGCATGCACCCAGGGAAGCCCACAGTGCGGGGGAGAGGCAGCGAGCAGCCCTCTCCCCACCACCACCCTGTACCTCCCTGCTGAGTTTTCCGACAGACAGACTCAGTCACCCTTAAGAGAACCCCATCTGCTGTATTTGGTGCCACCTTGGATGTTGAGCTTGTCTCACTCACACACACACACACACACACACACACACACACACACCACACACGCGCACGATGTCCAAGTTGAGCTGCTGATCATGTACCCCAACCCCCTCGAGCTGGGAGTGGACATCTGGTCTAGTCGCAGACGCTGGCTGCCACCTACCACGTCTGTGTTGGTGATCTTGGCCAGGAGCTCGGTCAGGGCATCGCAAGTGAGCGAGCTCACTTCTTCGTCCTGCTGGAGCCCGCAGATGGCTGCCCCCACGCTTCCAGTTGCAATCATCGACGGCGGATACATGGCGAACTTGAAGTCTGCAAAGGAGAGGCAGAAGGTCAGGGTATGGGATCCAGAAAGAACTTGGTCCTAGGACAGCGGGAACGGAGCAGCTGCCCCCGTTGGCCTCTGCCCCAAGAGCATGCTTGCTCTCCTCCCAGTGCTTCCTTCCCAAGAAGCCCTTTCATTATCTGTCATTCGCTGTGGCCACTGCAAATGGAAATGAGGAAGATGCTGGTGTGATGGCTCGGTTGGCTGGTCCTCTGCCTTGCAGCACCAGCATCCCATATGGGTGCTGGTTCATGTCCACTTCCCATCCAGCTCCCTGCTGTGGCCTGGGAAAGCAGCAAAGGATGGTCTAAAGCCTTGGGACCCTGCATCCGTGTAGGAGACCTGGAGAAAGCTCCTGGCTTCGGATTGGCTCAGCTATGGCAAATGTGGCCATTTAGAGAGTGAACCAGTTAATGAAAGATCTTTCCGTCTCTCCTTCTCACTGTAAACCTGCCTTTCCAATAAAAATACATCTTTTGGGGGAAAAAATGGAGAGAAAATGAGGAAAGCTGTGGCAGGGCAGGAGGAGTGCTGATCTGGGTTACGCAATGGATGCAGAGAGGGCTCTAAGTGCCATGGGAACCCTGAGAGAGGTAGGCACATGTCCTGCCCCGGGCTTGGCCCCCGCGCCAGGGGTGGGGTGAGGATGAATAGCAGGGTGACCTGCTCTGCGACTAAGATGGACAGAAGTCTGACACCAGGGTAAGTGAGACGCTCCATGCGACAAGCAGGTGGGGGAAACCCAGAGTGTACAGGGTGCAGGTGCGGGCTGCCCAGGAACTCAGGTACAACGAGCTCTCAGGGACCGACACGGCCCCTCAATGGGTTTCCACTTCACAAAGGAAATGAAGGAGGCACTTGGTGTCCCAATGTCACGGAGCCTCAGGACACCGAGAGCAGGACCTCGGACAGGCATCAAGATGCGTCAATGCACCCTCCTCACACCACTCCTATTTCTCTGATTGCCACAGAGGCCCGGGGCTCAGCCTGGGAGACCACACGGCTCTCCATTCGAAGGTGCTGGGGAGCCACGAGCAGGCTCCGCTCGCGCTGTGAGGAGGAGCCAGCCACGGCCACAGCTTCCTCCCGCAACTGCTGCTCATGAGCACCCACAGCCTGCTCAACTCACACGGCGACCGCAGAAAGTGCACGCGGGCACCAGCTAAGGCTGCACAGGAGAAACCCAGGAGTTTGGGTGGCCCTACGTCCCCGCTTGTCACGCAGTCTCCTGGGGCATGGTGTCGGTGTGGGTGGGGGAGCAGCAAATCCCACAGATTCCCTCTAGCTCAGTATGACTCCAATGGCTCTACGCTGCTTAACAAGGCACAAAATACACGGAAGGGGGAGGACGACAGAATAGAGGCAACCACTGGTCAGGCGTCAAACCAGCGCGCCTTAGCACCCCCCCCCAATGCTCTGTCCCGTACAGGCACCCCAAGAAAGCCACTCTTCATTGAGGGTGAGCCCAGCGCCATGGGGTGGCATTCTGAGATGGCGCTGGGCATCACGGACCATGCACCTGCACCCGGCTTCCCTTTCACTTCTCTGAATCCCAGGGCCACACAGCCAGCCTGGCCATCTGTCCTTCTGTCTTGTCCCCTTAGCTTTCTCCACTTTGTCCATTCTAGAGAGCTGCATGGGTGGCACCCAAAGCCTGCTCCAACTATCCCTAACTCCTCCTAGGTCTCCTCCAGCCCCAGGGATGGTGTGACCAAGCCAGGCCCCCCTGCCTCCTGCTCTGCTGTAGGTCTTTTCCACATGGGTCACGGGAGAAAGCTCCCCCTCCTGTGACAGTCATCAGAGGGGCAGGCAGCCAGCCCATGGCCCTGGGCCCACATAGACCGGGCCTGGGAGCATCTGGCCAGAGAGGGGCTCAGCAAGGATCCCTGACACTCCCCCTCCCAGGCCTTGGACCAGGAATCACACCCTACCCATGTCCATCTCTGGGGTCTCACTGCCAGCAAAGCCTACTGTTACTTTCAGCACATGGGAAGCCCCGCAGGTGGAGGTGGGCTGTGCCAGGGCAGAGGGAATGCCCTTCCAGGGACCTAGTCCAATCCAATCACTGCAGAGAGGGTTCCTCCCTGTGTCAGACAGCCCAGGTGACTCCCCTGAAAATGTACAACCCTGCCAGTACCCCAGGAAAGGCACCATTCTCCTGAAGGCCGAGATCCACTGCATTTGACACAATGCGTCCTACCGAGTTACAGGTGATGTTGTGTGTCTGTGACACGAGGGACTTGGCTCAGTGCACCCACTTCACACTATCAGAGGTTTCACTAAGAAAATGCACATAAGAGCGCAGAGCCTGGGTAATGCTATGGCTGGCATAGCAGGGTAAGCCACGGTTCAGGTCCTGGCTATTCCACCTCTGGTCCAATTCCTTATGGTGTGCCTGAGAAGGCAGTGGAGGATGACCAAGGACCTGGGGCCCCTGAACCTGTGTAAGACCCGCAAGAAGCTCCTGGCTTCAGATCGGCTCAACCCTGGCCTTTGTGTCCATCTGGGGAGTGAACCAGTGTATGGAAGATCTCTAACTCCATCTTATCAAATAAACAAACCTTATTTTTTAAATGCAAAAAAAAAAAATTGCCATCTGCTACTTTCCTCTTCCTCACAGATCTCCCCTCCAGACTAGCTGTGGCCACTGTGTCCAGCACCTACAGGAGTGAGAAGGGTGCCCCAGCACCCCCAAGCCACAGGCAGAGAGCCACTGCTCCCTCATTATCCAGGTGTGTCTGCACGCCCGAAGCGACCTCTTCAAGTCCCCGAAGCCTCCGGAGGCTGTATTGTCAACAGGGGAACGTGAGGCCCAAGGGGAGCAGGAGTGGCCTGCAGACCACCCAGTGAGCAAACAGGCAAGGGTTGGCCACCCCAACAGGTGCCGGTGGCTCACTACCCAGAACAGCGCCCACCAGGCCGAGGAGAGAGCAGGACAATCCCAGCTCTGCAGAGGAGTGTCCGAGACGGCTGCAGCAGGCGTCCACAGCCCTGGTCATGCAGGTGCCCGTGGCCCGCGAACTGCTGATCTGAAGAGCTTCAAACAGGTCTCACAGGTGGATCTGGGCAAGGGGGCAGGGAGAAGTGCCCTCACGTTCATCACCTCAGCGTCTGCCCTTCCGCGCCCACTGCACGGCCTGGTGCCCTAAACCTGGGTCCCAAAAACAGAGCTGTGTGGATCCCAAGGCCGCCTGCTACAAGCAGGGCAGCGCTGCTCTTCTTCGCCACTAGGGGGAACAAGCGAGCTGCTTGCTTTTTGGCTGGAGAGGAGGGGGAAGCCCAGGTCAGTGGTGCCCCACCCAAGTGCAAGGACTGGAACCAGAGTGACGCCATGACAGGAGGGCCTGGGCATGCTGAGCCAACTCAGCCACACGGGCCTGGGTGGGCGCAGTGGAGGCGGCCTGTTCCTGTACGATGCCAGTGATGCTGCCTGGGGGGCTCACGGAGGGAAACACGCCCCTCCTGCTGACACCATGGTGGATCCCCCATCCTGGCTCAAGGGCAAGGGTCCCAGCCCCTCCGGACACCCACAGCCTCGCTCTGACCTGGGGACCACTACAGACAGTGAAGCATGGAGGATTAACTCGGGCCTCCAGAGGGGCCTGAGGGTGCTGCAGCCCAAGGGAGTCGCTGATGCAAAAAAGCATAGGGATGCAGGGAGAGGCAGGGGGGCTGGGGAGGGAGGGAAAGGCCCACCCCCATGTCCAGTCCAAAGCCAATGTCACTGCCTGAGTCCTCCCCCTAGCAGATCTAGGGGCTCCCAATCACAAGCTGAGCTGCAACCAGCGGTGGGGGCTAACCTCCCACCACCCAAAGCACGGGAGGAGGGATGCTTGTGCTCCCCAGGACCAAGCCGGGAGGGTGATGTGCTGGGCAGCTCAAGCCCCCCGCCTCAAACCACCGCTGGAGATGCAGTTGGTGGAGGGGGGGACACAGCATACCTCTGGCTACCCCTCTAGGATCCATGGGCCCCTCCCCGTCCTCTTCCCCTTTCACACACACACCCGGTCCCCACCCCCTGCACAACCAATGCCAGCTCTTTCACAACCCTCTTGGCCCACACACCGGCCACTCAGTCCCGTGGGGACCCTTCCCCACCGCCCCTACCCCGCGAGGTGGGCTCCAAGCTCAAGAATGCTTTTGTTCTAGGGCAGCGGCTGTGGCAGGGGTGTGTGGAGGCAGGCGAGTGTACTAGGCCATGTTCTACGTGCCACACCTGCTTCATGCAGGAGAGTCACGCCCAGCTCCCACCACCCTGGCCGCAGAAGGAAGACCCTCGCTTCGCGCCCCCCTGCACAGCGCCCACACCAGGCAGTGCCCGTCTGCCTGCCCTGGCCTCCCTTTGGGCTCTGTCCCTGTCTCCGAATCTCAAACTCCCAATTCCGGCCCCAGAGTTGGCAGCCGCGCCAAGGATCTGGGCAAGAAGGCCATGGGTGGGGGATGGGAGCCTCAGCCTCAGAGAATGGGCCCACACAGAGCCCGAGGACCTGCCCAGGCCTGATAAATTCCACTCAGCACCCCTTCCCATCCTCACCCCCGGGGACCCCGGAAGGACCCTGTCAGTGGACAAGGTCAAAGTAAGAACGAGTTGTCCACAGCTGGGCAGGTGGGGGAGCTCACGGGGAGGGCTGACCCCTCTCCCAGCCCAGCCTGGGAGACAAAATGATGGGTCACCGAGGGCCCCGACCTCTAGTTGGCCCAGTAAGGCAGCTGGACAAGGAAAGAGGCCAAAGGATGCCTCTTGGCCCCAGGCAGTGGGAGTGCACCAGCAGAGGGGTGCAGGGTGGCTCCCACCCGGGCAGCAATGAGAAGCAGCCAGGAGGAGGGGTCGCTCCTGAGGGAGCAGAAACATCAAGATCTCCTTCGCAACAGTTTCCCTGACCTGAGGGATTCCCAGGGACGGGGGAGGCCTGTGCATGTGGGGGGCAGTGCAGCTGGAGTTCACAGGGGTTCAACAGGCTGTCCTAGGTCATCCAGGGAGAAGCCCTGACCTTAAGAATAGCTACAAGGTTGAAGTCCGTGACCTCTGCGACCTGCTGCTCGGAGAAGATCCAGCTGCTCCTGCAAAGGGCGGGCGACCACCCCTCCCAAGGCCTGTCCACCTGGGCTCCTGACCTTGCCAACCCACACTTGTGATCCCCAGGTCTCTACAACACATGGCCAGGTCCAGGCTAATGGGGCAACACGGAATCCATCTCTCCAGTTGCTTTGGAAAAGGCAAAGCCAACATGCCAGATTTGCTGCGGAATCTCCCTGGTTGCCATGGCCAAGGCCAGGGCTACGGCCCACATCAAACATGGCCACTGTGGGGCGGTGAGGGCTGCAGAACCCAGAACTCAGAAAATGGGATCTTCTCTTCCTTGCCTCCAGAGACAAGCAGGTGCCCCAGGCCACAGATACCTTACCGAGAGGAGGGGGAAATTCCTTTGGCCTTGCCCACCACTTACCTGGCCAGCTGCAAATTCACCGTGATGTTGTTCCTTGCTCTCACCTGTATTGGTGTCCCCTCCCCTCTACCTCCCCAGCCCATTTCCTCTTGTTCTTATCTCCGAGACCACCCTTTTCCTCCCCGGGAGATTAAAGATTTAAACCCCACTTCGGGAGCAGCATATATAATCTTCAAAGGGTACTTTCGACATCATAAAGAATACTCCACCTGGCACTCATTTCTCCCCCCTCCCTTACCACACCTGTCCCCATAAACCGTTTATGAGTGCGGCAGAGAGAAAGAACAGAGCTGTGGCTGAAGGTGGGAGAGCCTGCGCCCTCGGACCCCCGGTCCTGCACCCTGCTCCCGTCCCCCAGGAAGCCTCACCGGTGGCGCAGAGCGCAATGAAGGTCTGAGCGTGCTTGCGGATCAGGGACAGCTTTTCCCTCTGCTGGGGCAGCTTGCGCAAGATGTGCTCAATGAAGTCATGGGGGGTGACGGCCGCCAGGTTCCACTTCAATTTGCCCAGCACCACCAGTTCCCACTCCTGGAGGAGAGGAAGAGGAGGGGCAGGAAGAGGGGCTGAGTGTGATGTCTGCTGGCTGCCATGTGCCGTGTGCTTCCCGCCTCCCCGCCACTTCCCCAGCCTTGAAGTCCTGCAGGGGCGCCCCGTAGCTCCCCGGAAAACAAGCCGGCAGGCCCGGGTAGCCTGTGCCAAGATCGCACTCTCTCCGCTCCGGCTCCCCTACCCCAGCCAGCCCTGACCTCCACCGTGGCCTCCTGCCAATCCAGAAAGTGAGCTGTGCGGCCAAGGTCGCCGCGGCCCTTTGGAAGTAATTTATTGTATATGGTTCTATTGCTGGACTCATTGTCTTTTTTAGCCTCGTTGGGGTAAAAAAAAAAAAAAATGCAGGCAGATGAAACTCAAAATAGGGTTCCTTGGCTTGACTCCTCAGCAACCCGTTAGCTTGCTGCTACTTGGTGCCCAGAGGGCCATTTTTTCTTGGTGCTCTTTAAAACCTTCCCCTTTGACACATCTGGGGCAGGGACCATTGCTGTCTCACCCCTCGGTGACGGCCAAAGGGTCAGGCCGGGTGGAGATGGGGGTTCCAAGGTGCTGGGGTCCAGGGAGGAAGTTTGCCCAGGGACACGGAATGACCCAGTCTCCAGCCCCGTGTCTGTATTATGGAGATTCCCATAGGGAACTGTGTTCAAAAAAAATTTTTTTTTCTGGGGGGGTTGGAGTGATAGTTCAACTGGCTGATCCTTCGCCTGCAAGCGTTGGGATTCCACGTGGGTGCTGGTTCATGTCCCCATCTCTTCACTTCCCAGCCACTTCCCTGCATGTGGCTTGGGAAAACAGTGGACGATGGTCCCAAGTCTTAGAACCCTGCACGAGGGAGACCTGGAGAAGGCTCCTGGCTCCTGATCAACTCAACTCCGGCCATCGCGGCCACTTGGGGCGTGAAGCAGCAATGGAAGATCCGTCTCTCCTTCTCTCTGTAAATCTGCCTTTCCAGTAAGGATGAGTAATAAATCTTTTTTTAATGTATGCAAAAAAGGAAAAATTTGTTTTTCTTGACCAGCTTGAATATCTGCCTGGGTTTTTAAATTTTATTGATTTATTCATTTATTTTTGCAAAGGTTTGGGGGCACCCCAAAGATGGCTTTGCAATCCCCCCCGCCTGGCTCCTCAGAGCGGAATGCGAGTGCAAAGCGCTGGCGTGGCCCCCGCGAGGGAAGCAAGCAGCGCTCCCAGCAGAAAGCACCTTTCTGGGCCTCCGGACCCGAGCAGAAGCAGCTCGGCCTGGCTGCGATTCAAAGGTGAAGTCATTCCCCCTCGGCCGGCCGTTCCTCCCCCTCCCGGCCCCGCGCATGTCTGCCGCTAGGTGTCAGCACAGCCCCGGGAAGGCCAGGGGCTCACAAAGGGCTCCGGCGAGCCTGCTGCCAGAGCCTGGAGGAGGCCTGGGGACCCCCGCCAGGGAGGAGGCGGGCGGTGGGGGAGGGAAAGGTGTGCAAGCCCCTGGAGCTGGGCCTCAGGAGCCGCCTCCGCCATTCCAGGGCTGCTGCAACATGGCCGACTCGGGTGGGAAGTGTGTGGGGGGGGCACAAAAAATAAAATAAAATATCAGAAAAACAATCCCCCGTCAGAGCAGGACACCCCCCATTCCCACGAGCGTGGAGAAGGGGACTCAGAGTTCTCGGGGATCCTGCAAGGCCAAGCCAGCTCTGGCTGCGCCGGTCCTAAGGGTGTCTCCAATTCTAGAAGACATGGCTCTTGAACTCCATCTCACACGTGGCTCTCTGGGAGCGGGGCCTCCATGTTGGTGATGTTGGAAAAAGTGTGATCCCCACACGAGCGGGGTGCTTACGCCCTTGCGCGCACACGCACAGCACCACTGGGGCACTCTCACCCACAGCAAGGACCTGAGGGCTGTGAGTGCGCGCGCGCGCGGGGCACACAGTAGGAGCGCAGAAAACGGGTGTGGCCATCCTGCCGCCGAGGGTGCTGCACGTGGCCCGGTGCTGGCTTCGAGGGGGGACGTGGCGTGGGGGTGCGGTGGGGGCGGGAGGCGCGGGGCCGAGCCCCCCGAGGGGCGAGCGGGCTTTACCAGGAGTTCCTGGGGCTTGATGGAGTTGTCGGTGTAAATGCACAGCTTCTCCGCCGTCAGCGGGATGGTCTCCTTGAGCTTCGAGGCCAGGAACATGCAGACGGCGCCCAGCAGCTGCAGGTGGGTCTTGGGAGTGGGCACTCCGGCCAGGAAGCGGTCCAGGTAGTTCATGGCCAGCGGGAAGACCTCCTCCTCGCACTTCTGCTCCTCGCAGACCTAGTGGGGCAACGGGAGGGGTGGGGGACACCGAGCAGAGAGAGAGAGAGACAGAGAGGAGGATGGAAAAGCTTCTTGTCTGGAAATTTCTGCAAGTTCTGTTTTCGGGGCGCAGGGGCGGCGTGTGGAGAGTGGGGGGCCGGGAGGGGAGGCGCGGGCGCGCGCGGGCGGACGTTCTTGGCCGCTCGCTTCTCCGCGCACTCTAAACTCACACTCTTCTTTTTTGGATTTCGTCATCTTTTCAAAAAATCAATAAAAATATTCCGGAGGCTCCGGGGGGCCACTTCTTGGTCCCATTCGGACGCCCGGACCCTGCTCTATCCTTTCCGACAATTAAAAAAAATGTGCGGGGGGCTCCCCGCGGCGCAGGGGCCGCGGACGGGGGGCTGGGCGGGGAGCGGCGGAGAGGGGGAGGGTGGAGGCGGCCGCGGCGCCGGCAGTCGGAGCAAGGCGGGGGGGGGGGGGGCCGCTTTCAAAAAATAATTAAAAATCGAGGAAAAGTCCCAGGAGGATCCTTTGGCCGTGAAAACCCCCGAGAGGATCCCGACTTTCCGAAACGGAGGTTTGGGGGGCCAGAAAGGACTGCATCTCGACCCCCGGGGCTCCGGATCCTGAGGGGAAACTTGAGGCGGGTGCGAGCCGCGGCGAGCGTCCGGCCGCGCGGCCCACAGGCGGCGACGGGGACGCGGAGACCACCGAGCGCGGCCGGGGGTCGTCACGGAGGGCCGGGGTGGGGGCTCCGGCCGCCCCCTGAACGGTGCCCCGCGTTCCCCGTGACACACACCTCCTCCCCCCACCCGTCCCTACCCCACCCAGCTCTCCTCACGGAGTCCGCCGAGAAGCCAAACCGTGAGTAACCCTCACTAGCCGGGGGTCGGCACGGGAGTCGTGGGGGACGGGGCGCGACCGAGAGGGGCAGTCGAGGTCTCGGGGTGCGTGGGGGGGGGTGCGGGCGACTGCTCCCCGGGCTGAGCAGCCCGAGTCTTTTGGAAAGCAACATGGCGAAACCACGGCAGGTCCGAAGCCCTGCATACGTGGGCACGGGGCTCGCAAGGGCGCAGAGCTGCAGCCGGGCTGAAGCGGGGGTTCTTTGGGGGGCCCCCTAAAACACGCGTTTCTTCCAGGCGACTTCCGGGGCTGCCGAATTCCCCGTTTCTCTCCTCCTCCCTCTCCCCCCTTTCCCTCCCCCTCCCCCCTGAAGTGCCAACGCGGAGTCGCGACCACACGCGGGGACCTGAGGAACGTGCTCTGGCTTGGGAGGGGGGGCGGCACGAGGGGCTCCTTTTGGACCCGGAGCCCCCTATTTCAAACTCCTATCCCCTTCTTCGCCGCGGCTTCCCCAGTGATCGGTGGCGGAGGCGCGCGGGGAGGTGGGGGGGGCGCCGAGGAAGCCACATGCGTGCAGGATGCTTCCCCCCCCAACTCCCGGCCCCAAGACAGCCTCATTTTTCCCAGATTTTCTTCCTCTCCCCTCCTCCTCCCCCCATCCGGACAGGAACAGAAATGCGGCCACGCGTCTCGCTCGGGGGCGCGGGACGACCTCGCGCCGCGGAGCCGGGAGGCCAGCGCGAGGGTGGCCTCCCTTCCAGACTTAGGATCCCAGCGGGGTGGGAGTGGGGGGGGGGCGTCTGCAGACCTACCTCCAGCATCCAGGTGGCCACCATCCTACGCATGTAGGGCTGAATGTCCTTTTGCACGCACTTGAAGTAGGAGCATTGGGGAAGGTAGCGTTCCTCGATGGTGAGCAAGTTCTGCAGAACGCGGTCGTCCAGCAGGTTGCGGTCCGGCACGGCCCTGCGGACCGGGTCCACCTCGCAGCACAGCAGCTCCATGGCCAGCCGGGAGACCCCTGCTTCTCCTACTTTCTCCGGACTGAAAAAGTTTTTTTTTTTTTTTTTTTGAGGGGGAGGGGGGAAAAGTTCCCTTTACCTCCTTCCTTTGGCTAAACAGGAGATTTTCGGGGTGTGGGGGTGTGGGGAGAAGGCAAGGGCAGCGGGAGAAGCAGAGGAGCTGAGAGGAAGGGCTGGGCGGTGGGCGAGCGGAGCCTCGGGGGCCGCCTGCCTCGCGCCCGTCCTCCCCTCAAACTTGTCTGGCTCTCCCCAGCTCGCTCCCTTCGCCTCTGAGGCAGTGACGCAAGCTGGCTGGCCAGTTGGTTCTCCTCCCACTCCTCGCTCTCTCGGGTTCCTCCTCCCCTTCCCTCCCCTCCAGCCCCTCCTCTCCTCCTTTCAACCTCTCCCTCCTCCCTTCCCCTCTTGTTATTAAGGAGAACGGCAGCTGGCCCGACCCAACTTCAAACGCGGCCCCCGCGCTCCCCCCACCCCTCTCCGCCGAGCTCCGAGGCCCTCGCTCCATCCAGCTCCGCATGCCAGGGGCCCCGGAGAGGGGAACCCACAAAATCCTGCCCCCCTCCCTTATTCACTCGCTCTGATTTTGCACACTCCTGTGGATGTATCGCACCCCAAACACGACCCTCCAATAGTGCTTTATTGGAAATGCATGCTAATATTTCTGCCCACGTATTCCAGCCCCAGGAACGGAGGAGGGCAGATGGTGGAGGGTGGGTAAGCTCCATTTAGAAAGCTCCTTTAGGTGACAATGAAGGGGGAGGGGGAGGGTGGCTTTAGGAACCAACCCCCAGAGGTGAAGGTTGTGCCTTGGAGGTTTAAGCTCCTGATAACCTCGTTAGCTGTTGCAAAAGCGGAGAGGAAGGGACTAGAAAAAAAAAAAAAAACGTTGTCGCCCGCCACCCCCTCCCCAACACCCGCCACTGCTGCCCCCTTGCAGCTGTTGGTGGAGATGAAGAGGAGGAAAGAGTGGGTGTTAGGAGGGAGGGGGGCCCCCGCTTTTCTGGTTGGATGGAGTGTGACCCTCAGACGGAAAGCGGGATGCTCACGGGGGCGCTACAGGCGCCACCGGCCACGCGGCGCCGCGCTGCGGGTGCGGGAGGCCCTGGGCAGGGCCGCCAGCGGTTCCGGGGCGGCCAGTGGCCACGCAGGAAAAACCCGCTTCCGCGCCCCTGCATCTGCTGACAAGCCGCCCGAGGTGTCTGCGCGAGCGTGGCCGCGTTGATACCGCTTTCTAGGAAACAGCCCGGGGTGGGGGGAGGGGGCGAGGAAGGGACGAGCCCAGGCTCCCCCCCCTCCGCCGGTACCACCACCTCTTCCCTGCCCCCTCGCACCCCGAGGTCCCTGGCGGCCACCCCGCGCGGGGTCCTTCGCCTGCATCCTCAGCGACCCCTCTGGGTTCGCGCCTCTCTAGCCAGCCAGGGCTTTCTCCCGATGGAGACGCTGCCAGCGCGGTCAGCCCCGACACGTGCTCGGACGCATCCTGGGGTCAAGGCTGTTTCTCCCGGGGACTCAGTGGCGCTTCCTCGCCTGCTTCCTCCTGCCACCCCCCGCCGCAAGCCTGCCTTTGGGTGCTTTTCACGTGGGGAGGAAGGGGTGCGCGCTGGGCGCCCCCAGCGCCTGGGCTCAGCTGGCACGTGCAGCGAGCGTGGCGTGGGTCGGGGCGAGCCGGGCACAGGCGAGGCTGCTGCTGCTGCTGCGCCCGCCGCTCCGAGAAAGGGGGCCCCCCGAGCAGGGGCGCTGGGAGCCGCGGGGAGCGTGGCGGGGGAGGCCGGGCCGGCTGAGTGTTCACTGGGTTCCCAGCGAGGCGGAGGAGGGGGAGCGAAGGGACCAGAGGTGTGCGCGCGCTGCGCTCGGGCCCCGGAGCCAGCCCCCTCACCCGAGGGTGGGACGGAAGGGGTGGCGGTGGGGAGGGGGATATCGCTTTAAAAGGGTGAGTAAGTTTGGGGCGCCGTCTCCCCTCCCTCTATTTGCATAGCCAATAGCTCTGGGGCTCCTGCTACTGCGCGCTGATTGTTACCGGGCAGATTACTTTTTTTTTTTTTTTTTGTGGGACGCTTTCCCCGCTACATCAAAAGGAAGCCAGGGGAAGGCGGAGGGCGAGCGGGGACCGGAGCGGGCGGAGGCCGAGGAGGGGGGGTTCGGGCGCCTCGGATCTGATCCCCGGCCGCGGGAATGGGGTTCCCGTCTCCTGTAAGGAAAGAAAGGGGAGGCGAGGGGGCGGGCGGAGAAAATGTCTAATTGCAGTGGAAGCCATTAGCTTTGGGGAAGAAAAAGAGCTCCCTGCACCACCCAAGTCACCAACTCAAACTGAAACAGCCTCGAGCGGTGGATGACACTCGGGTCGGGCCGCGTCGCCCCACCTATTGATTTTAGTCAACCTGAACTGCCCGGCTGGCGCTTTTGAGTCACTGCGGAGAAAGACGCTCGCGCACTTATATTTTAAGACCCCATAAAGGGATTACTCAGACTTCCCCTCTGCCACCTTTGAGTGGATCAAAACTATCCGGGGTGGGGGGCAAGAGGGAGAGGTGTTTTGCACCGTGCGCCTCCCCCGACTGGCAGACACAGGGGCTGGGGAGCGCTCCCAGCTACTCCCCGAGAAAGGCCCCTTTCCAAGCGAGCGCCCCAGCAAGCATCCCCCCCCACCCCTGCTCGGCTCTGGCAGTCGGACGGCGGGGGCGGGGAAGAGGAGGGTGGTCGCCCGCGCGGGTCGGGCCCACCCGGAGGACGGAGCCTGGGTGGCGGCGGGTCCTCCACAGTCTGGGGAACCAGCCGTCCCCCCTCCCCACTTGCCGCTCCCCTTCCCCCACCCTCCGTCTTGCTTTACAGGCACATTCCAGGGGGAGGGGTGGGGGGCGCAAGGGGCCGGCGGAGAGGAGGGGCCAAGAGGGTCCCAGCGGGTGCCCCCTCCCCCGCGGCCCTCTCTCCATTCATGGAGACTCGCAGGTTCGGGAGATTCGCAGCTTCCCTCGTGGCCGGATCGCCGCTTGCAGTGCCCCTCCTTCCCTCATTAACTTCCTATTTCGGCCAGTTCGCGACCGTGAACTTCGCAAAGAATCCGTCCCACCCGGGCCTCGGTCGCTTTGCGGTCCCCAGCACGTGGGGTGGGGCGTGAGGGTGCAGGGACTGGCAGCCAGTACCCCGGAGCGCTTGCCCTGGAAACTTGCGATTTCCCCTTCGGTGGCCACTCCAACCACGTGTTCAAACCTCATCTGTTCTCGAGCCCTCCACCTAGCACGCGGGAAAAAGCACGTTGCCTTGCTGGGCAAAGGCGCGGTTTCTTTTTGAGTGTAGATTTGGATTTGGAAAAAAGCGCACGCGCCTGGGTTCTGTGCCTTGGAAGTCACTGAGGGGGAATAAAAACGATGGTTCTTCCGTATTTTTCGCCCCCTTAAAGGAGGTGGGGAGGGTGTCAGACTCTTTGTAGGATCATCGATAAACTTGAGAGAACACAAGTTTTAGGGGACTTTTATTCGATCGCGGGCCGGCTCCCCGTCCCCCGCCCCGCCACGGCTTGCGTTTTGGAGTTTCGGTTGGAAAGCACACAAAAACCTTTAGGTGCAGGGTGCAGCACATTTTGCAAGAACCTGCAACGTGCACATATCCTCCTGAGCTCACCTGGCGGATGCCCGCCGGCCAGGTGATCCCCGCGCCCAGCGCAAAGCGGGCGAGCCTCGTGGGTTCGAGCCCCGCCGCCGCACTGGGCCACAAGGAGAGTTGCTTCAGCGTTTCTCCAGGTCAAGGATGCGGGTCCCACCATCCAAGCCCCAAGGCTATTCAGGAACAGTTAAGTCCCACGCAGGCACGGAAAGAGAAATGGAGCCGTTACGCGGAGGGAGGAAAAGCAGGGCGTAGCAGTGGGGGCAGGAAGAAGGGGGAAACGTGGGGGACCCTGGAGCCGGGCGGGCAGGGCGGCCACTCGAAGCCCCCGCGGCCTGGCGGTGCCATCCCCGGGGCGAGCACGCTCCGGATCCCTCCGACGCGCCCGGGCGCAGCGGGCCTCGTGGGACAGAGGCCGCCCGGCCCGAAGGCTTGCAGCTGGGCCAGGGGCTGCAGCCCCGAGACTGCAGAAGCGGCCCGCGTGGGTTCCGGAGGCCGGCGCCCGCCGTCAGTTCACCCACCTCGCCGCTCGCTCCCCTCCCTTGGGAGAAAAAAATGAAAAAGACCCGAACTTCCCCCCTCTTCCTGTCTGATTCAGCCTCAGGACACGCCTCACGCGGCCGAAAATAGCTCTGGAAATGCATTTACTTTAGAAAAGTGAGTTTCCGAGGCGATCCGGGATGGGGGGCGCGCCTGGCTCGTGGCACAGCGGTCACTTCGGACCCCCTGAACTGCTTCCCCCCACTACCCCCACCTCGCCGCGGGCGCCCCCGGAATCGCGCCTCCGCCCGGGGAGCCACCACGCGGCTTTTTCGCGGAATTTTGACGTCACCCACACGTGGGGGAAGGGGCTGGGAGAGCGAGAGGAAGCGGCGGGGGAGGGGGTGGCGCGGGCCGGGCCAGCTCGCCGCGTTGGAGGGTGGTGGGGTGCGACCCCCTCGGCCCGGAATGCCCCAGCCTCCCTGCCCCCCGCCGCTCCGGAGGACTTGGTTTTTCCGCCTTGAAGATCGGGATCCGCTTTCGGCTCCGGGGGGGATGGGGTGGGGTGGGGGAAGAAAACGTGTTTCTTTGGGTCGTGGTGCAGTTCCGCGTGAGCTGGACCTCCAAAGTCAGTATGACGGTGGCTGGTCGCGACCCCCACGCCCCCGGCCTTTCCTTACCCTCCGTCCCGGAGAGGACATCCAGGTGCTTTTCTGTTTTGTCGGGAAGTGAAGTTTGCAGCTGCTGTTCCACCCGAGTCTCCCACGCGCGACTGTGCCTTCCCGACCCCGCCCCCCACTCCATTCCCGTGGCACCTGCGTGTTTTAATCTGACTGCGACACGGGTTGCATTGGGCATACAAGTGAGCGACGGCAGACGAATTTTGCTGTATTCGGGGCAAATCGGTCCAGAAATAACCCTCGCCCAAAGTTCTACAAATAGATGGGGCAAAAAAGCTCTGGGCGACTCCCCTCCGGATCGCTGCCTACCCATGTGGCGTCTGCACGCACGCAGAACCTTCTAGACTTGCAGAACTGAACACTGCCAAGTGCAGAGGGAGCCCACGCAGTGGAGTCCTCCGTCCACTTGGGCAAGAAACCCCTGAAACTTTAAATTTAGAGAGTGAAAGCCGGATTGTGTCATTTATTTTCTAAACCCATGGGGACAATTTTGAATAGGAGCAGGCGCCTCTTTGGAGATGTATGAGGCACACACACACAGGGCGACCCAGCTGTTTCCCCACTGGGAGAGAAGGGGCCGTGTTTAAATCCAGGGGTAACTTTGAAATGTGGATTTGAGGTGGAATTACTTGTTTCTCAAGAAAGGGTGAAGTGTTGTTTGCATCAGTTATGCATCGTGAAAATAATTATTTTTTTAAGCTGATAGACTTTGGTTTTGAGCTGTACCTTCTTTCTTCGTTTTAACATATTCCCTCTATTTTTAACTCATTATTTATTTGTTTTTCGTTTCGTGATAGCTAGTCTGACCCAGGGGATTTTTTTTTGTGTTTGTTTGTTTGCTTGGTTTCTAAAGGAGAAAAAGGAAAAGAGATGGATTTTTAAAAATTTTTGTTTTTCTTTTTATTGTAATAAAAGGGGCCACAGCTGCTCTGGAGGCTAAGTCTGTAGGAACTGTGTTCTAGGGGCTTGCTTTTGCAATGCCTGGTTTGTGTGTTCAAACGCAGGGAAACAGGACAAATGAGGAGAAATTTTCCAAAGGAGGGAGTCAAAAGAAGTCCTTAAGAAACCAAAAAGACAAAAAATGTCCTTTAAGTTTCTCTCCAGCTTCAGCTCAGGCATTTCAGTTTGTGGGGGTTGAGCTGAAGCACTTTACAGATGTGAATTCTTTGTAAAATGTCAATATCATCACCACCAGATATATATATATATATTTAGCCATACTCAATTTCATTTGTTTCTTAAACACCTTATTTTTATTCTAATTCATGTCCTTCCTTTCTTAAAAACACCACTTCCCCGTGTGATTGAATGTTCTTGTTCTTTGGGTTTTGCACAGCTGTATTTCACTTAGAAATTATAATAATGCAAAAATTTCTAATACATATTCTTTAGTTAATATTTTATGTTTCAATCTTGAAGCGTAAGATTACCAGCATCTGTTAGTTCAATTTATACCATGATTCCACAATATGCTGAATTCATGTTTTCCAAACTTAAAGAAAAAAAACTAATTAATAGAAAAACGGAGAAATAGTTTCCTTGCTGAGTCTTTTTTTCTTTTTCTCCTAGTGGCACATGACAAGGAGGTAAGTTTGCAATTTTTTTGAAATGATTTTCCTGGTGCTCTTTAGTTGGCATTAAAAAAAGAATGAATTTCTAAAATGTGAAACAGGTTGTTTGAAAAGTTCTGAAATCTCTCAAATGTACATGTCTGGAGAGACTGGGTCCCCACTCTTTCAGGATTGACCTGAAGGCGAGAGCTTTGTGGAGGTGTGCTGGGCAGGGGTGTGCAGGGCAGGGGTGTGCTGGGCAGCCCCTGCCAGGTGAGAGCTTTGTGGAGGTGTGCTGGGCAGCCCCTGCCAGGCGAGAGCTTTGTGGAGGTGTGCTGGGCAGGGGGTGTGCTGGGCAGCCCCTGCCAGTTTGCATTTCAGCTAGGAGCAGTGCATTTCCTCCATGCTGAGCTTTCAGGGAGAGTATCTGCTCTTCCATGAACTTGAGCAAAGTCTGTGCCTGTGCGTTGTGTAAATAGTTGAGAAAAGCACGAATCTGGGATGGGGAGATTCCTGGGGAAGGTCCGGTGAGGGCAGAAAATTCAAATTTGTTTCTCTTCTTAGTAGTCTCAAGTCACAATTTCATTGTGGTCCCATAAACTGTATAAACCCAGAGCAACTGTGTGTGTGTTGTGATGTGTGGAGGTGAATTCCTCCATGCCCCATTTAGTGATAATCTTCCTCCTCCTCTGTCTTAAAATGAGTGTAATGTAATTTCTTTGTAAAATGTTGATCAAGTTGTAAACGTGAAGGTGGGTGGTCTAGGAAGGGACAACCTAGCAACCTAGCACTTGTGAAGGTAGAGTTGTCACACACACACACACACACACACAGAGCAGTATTCCTCTCCCCATTGGGGAGGAGAAACAGTTAAAAAGGGAAGCCAGAAGTTCCTGAATCCAACTGCCTGGCTTCCAGAAGCTTCCCTTGGTTGTGCCCACATAGGTTTCCGTTTTGCAGGGCAGCCAATGGGGGTCCCTCCATCAGGCAGATGCATACTTGGGACCCAAACCCTTTCTGGGGTGAACGAAGGTGCTGGGACGCACGTGGTGTGGATTAACTTCCATGAGGTTTCAGACAAACTCTTATATGTCTAGCGTTCCAGCACCACAGTGTGTTCAGGGCTGGGAAACTTTATTTGAAAAAGATATTTTGCGAGAGTGGGAGTGAGATTGTCAGTGAGGTCTGTACAGGCCATCCTGCAGGCAGCTCTCGCCAGGGTCCCTCGGTGTGGGAAGTTCAGTCATAGCAGACATCAGTTCACAGCCTGTGTTGTGGGATTCCAGCAAACCAGCATATAGCAGATTTCTCTACACCCTCCTTTCTTACGAATATCTGTCCTTGTCATGTTTTTTTTTTTTTTGTAGTAAGATGTTATATTTAAAGTAGCCCTAACAAAATAGATTTGCTTTTGCGTAAGCAAAGTGCATATGGTCACTCTTGGTAGGGTAATTACCAGCCATTTTCTGTCGTCCAGCGACAATCTGAAGTAACTCAGGAATGGAATGTGAAATTAGTTTCACTGGGGGATGAAAACCATATCAACTGCCCAAAAATCAAAGCCCGACCTTCCATGTAGACGTTTAAGACTTCACCAAGTCTGGGAAGCTTCATTCCGTGGAAATCTTTCCGATTTTAATGTCACAGTCTTTCCCATTGGTAGATGAGAGGCAGGCTTGCTGAGAGCCGGACGCAGGGGGACCTCATGCCATCGGGCCAGTCAGAGAATATGACTTCAGTGTCGGCAAGTGTGCAAGCTGAAATGCTGTCTAGTGTTCATCAAGGTTACCCATGCAGAGAGATCACACAGGTGTTAAAAGAAGACCTGGGGGTGTGTCGGGGCGTGGTGCGCATTTGTAAGGTAGAATTGAAGTGGTTTTAATGGAAGAATCATTTTTGCTGAGATTTCTGTGCTTTGGACCATCCCTTTGACTTTTTTTCAATTTTTTTTTCCATTTATTTTATTAAACCCTTCCTACGTGTCAAACATGGGGCTAGACATTGGGGTTACAGTAGTCGTGTGGCAGATAAAAAATATTTTTTGAAAGACAGGCGGGAAAGAGAAAGCATTGAATAATACAGTTCCCATTCCTCAGCAGCAAATTATCTGGTAATAAAGTATGGGGAGGAATAACCCACTTTTGTGGATTATTAAAAAAAAAACAGCCAACTGTAAAACAGGAGGTGTAGCTTATGGTGCCATTTCACACACCTTCCCCCAAAAGTTACCTTAAAACAAAGAGGTAGAAATTTGTCTTAAAACTCTAGTAAAGTTACCATCACTCGGATCCCATCATGTTTTTTAAAGCGATTTCCCCAATGCTCCAGTATTCTGTTGGAGCCGGCTGGCTGGATGCGTGAGTCCCACGTTACTACGTCTGAGGCTCAGTTTATCTTCTAAGGTAGCCGAACATGGAGCCATATCCTTGCCCGCCACATCCCAAGACAGCCTTCCCTCCTTCCTTGGAGAAGCTGCAGTCCCAAAACACCTGCTTGAGCATCAGGTCGTCTGAACAAACCGTGCTTCATCTGACCAAGCATCCCTGACTGTTTCCTTGCCTTAGTTAGGGAATGTGAAGGCACAGTGGTACATCCCCCCCTTTTTCTGGATCACCCAGAGACCTCTAAACCTGCGGCTGGGTGCCTCCTAGAACTCATGAAGAAAGTAGCGTGGAGGTGACATCGTTGTCACCTGCACAGCAGCCACACTTCCTTTCTGCTTGCTGCTCTGTCCCTCAGGTCCATGTTCCCTCACCTGCAAAAACACCTAACCATAGAAATGAATATCGTGAAAATTCCTTTGAACTCCCAACTCTAAAATTCCAGTGACTTTGGAAAAATCATTGTCACCAGAAATAGCAATCAAAGCCGTGTGGCTTCTTTGAATACGTTTTATGTTTTCTGTAAAAGTTTGGAAATTGTGGACGTAGGTATGTGTTCTCACCTCCGTGGGATCTGAGAGGTAATAACTCTTCGCGGGTT
Source organism: Ochotona curzoniae (assembly GCF_017591425.1). Lineage (NCBI taxonomy): Eukaryota > Metazoa > Chordata > Mammalia > Lagomorpha > Ochotonidae > Ochotona > Ochotona curzoniae. The sequence goes on along the minus strand of NW_024465654.1, from coordinate 1,505,177 downwards.
AAGACCTTACGTCCAGCTCCTCTTGTAGGTGGGTTCTTGGTACATGTCGTCGGCCAATGGAAAATGGTGTTTTCTGTGTCTTAAACTAACAGAAGAGCACAGAAGTCTTTTAGAGCTTTAGAAACAAAATATTGGAATATCACATGGTTCCAGGGAACCTAAGGGAATCCTTGCTGATAGATCAAATTAAACCTACTGCTCATTCCTACAATTCAGACAGAACCCAGGTTGGAGCACATGGAGACACATGCTTTGAAACAGACCAAGTAAGTCTAATGAAAGCGTATTTCCCAGCGTTGCAGTATTCGAGACAAGACATTCCTTCTTGCACCAGCCTGTGTCAATAGCCAGGAACAAGCAAGGAAAGCTTTTCCCTTTCTCCCCTCACTCACCCAAGTTGGCCTTACTTTTCGGGACTTTGATCCTGTGAGAAACTGCTCACTTATGCTCTGTGCACACCAACAGAATCGAGGCTGCTCGCCATGACATAATCATGTTTGCACGTGCTTTCCAAGTGTGAGTCCTGAGAATGAGAAACTTGCAGTTAAGAATGAGTAAGGACACTTGGGGTAGTCTCTAAACAGGACTCTATACAAACTTAGAAAAAATAAACAGCAGCAAAAGATAAAAGCTGTGTTCTTTAGGGTGCTGTGACGGTGGTACTGGACCTGGGATGGAGTAGATGTGTCAAGGAAAAGGACCAGAAGCTGACTTGCCACAACGGTAACTAGAGGCAAGGCTTGGCTGAGGCCACAGCTTGGAGGTTCCTAAGGAAACTTCATGGGTCTTCCAGGTTAGGTTCCCATTCCACTGTCACGGAGGAATTCCGCAGAGAGTCCCTGAGGGGGGTACAAGGTGTCTTTGCTCAGACATTCAACTGGTGATGAGCCGGGGTACCCCTAGGGAGCCCTGTTGGCTAGCAGCTCTGGGTTAGGTTTCTTTCTTAAATTAAGCCATCTTTGTCCAAGTTTGAGCTTAGCTGATTTAGTGACCATCTTACCATGGGATAGACCCTGAGCTAGGTTCTTTATTGTATCTTCCTCCGGGGACCTGTGTCTGCCTGTGGTGCCAACATTCCATATGGACACCGATTCGTATCCCAGCTGCTCCACTTCTTTTTTTTTTTTATTTTTTAAATTTATTTATTTTTATTGGAAAGGCAGATATACAGAGAGGAGGAAAGACAGAGAGGAAGATCTTCTGTCCACTGATTCACTCCCCAAGTGGCCACAATGGCCAGAGCTGAGCTGGTCCAAAGCCAGGAGCCAGGGTGTCTGGGTCCTGACTGGTTCACCCATCCGCATTCATTCAAGTATGTAGGGACTGTCTCAATGTGCGGGCTGATGAGAAGCAGCTCGAAGCAGCTTCAGAACATAGCAGGTGCATGCGCCAAGGCAATGACCATGTACACAGTGAGCTCAAGGACTGCCGTCTTTGCTTTCTCCTACCCCAGCCTCTTGGAGCAAGCATCCACTGAAGGTATCAGTCTAGACAGGAAGCTGACTTCATTCTTGAAACTTCAACCTACACACTTTTTATTTTATAAAGATTTATTCATTTTTATTGGAAAGACAGATTTGCAGAGAAGAGGTACAGGAGAGAGAAAGATCTGTCTTCTGTTGGTCACTGTTCAAGCGGCTGCAACAGCCAGAACTGAGCTGATCCGAAGCCAGAAGCTAGGAGCTTCTTCCGGGTCTCCCATGCAGGTGCAGGGTCTCTAAACCTTTGGGCCGTCCTCAACTGCTTTCCCAGGCCACAAGCAGGGAACTGGATGGAAATGGAGCAGCAGGGGCACAAACTAGCACCCATATGGGATCCTAGGCCTTGCAAGGCAAGGATTTAGCCAGTGAGCCATTGCACTGGCCCAAAGTTACACACTATTTGCTCAGCCATAAATTGGGCCAATTAGACAATAGATTGTCTTTCCTCATGTAATTTGTTTGTTCCCAGAGAACAGACTAGTGGGTCTGATAACGCATGAGGAAGGAGTTTGTTTCTGCTCGGATGAGTGACCTCCTTTGCCAGCCGCCCCTGCGTGGGGAGGGGGCCTTCAGTAACCAGGCCACGCACCAATGGGAACTCACTAGGATGGTGTGAGGAATGGATATGTCATTGCTCTGCTCCGAATCTCCACTTGTTTGTCTGTGAAATGGGATAGCAGCATCTACACAGTAGAGAGGTTGTAAAGAATAGATGTTTACAGGAAGTTTAGCACTGTGTCCTGGCAACAGGAGAAGCGCTGAAATAAAGCTAAGTGAAATGTATAATCGTTTTGTTTCCACTTCCATGGAATTCTTCATATATTTTACATGCTCTGTGGACATGTAAGATTTTTTTTTAAGATTTATTTTTAAAATTTTTATTGGAAAGTCAGATATACAGAGAAGAGAGGATACAGAGAGGAAGATCTTCCATCTGTCGATTCACTCCCCAAGCATCTGCAATGGCTGAAGCTGCGCCAATCCGAAGCCAGGAGCCAGGAACTCCTTCCAGGTCTCCCATATGGGTGCAGGGTCCCAAGGCTTTGGGCTGTCTTCGACTGCTTTTCTAGGCCACAAGCAGGGAGCTGGATAGGAAGCAGGGCTGCTGGGGTTAGAACCAGTGCCCATATGAGATCCCAGTTCATGTAAGGTGAGAACTTTAACCTCTAGGCTCCTGCGCTGGGCTGAGATTATTTAAAAAAAAAAAAAAAAAGATTTTTGTTTGTTTATTTTACTGCCTGGCATGGTAGCCTAATGGCTAAAGTCCTAGCCTTGCCCACACTGGGATCCCATGTGGGTGCTGGTCCATATCCCAACTGCTCCAATTCCTTCCAGCTCCCTGCTTGTGGCCTGGGAAAGCAGTCGAGGATGGCCCAAAGCCTTGGGACCCTGCACCTGTGTGGGAGACCTGGAAGAAGCTCCTCGTTCCTGGCTTTGGATCAGCTCAGTTCTGGCTGTTGCAACCATTTGGGGAGTGAGCCAGTGGATGGAAGATTTGTCTGTTTGTCTGTCTCTCCTTCTTTCCATAAATCTGATTGGCCTTTTCAGCAAAAATAAGCAAATCTTAAAGAAAAGAGAGAAAGAAAGGAAAAAACCCAACTCATGGTTTCATGATTTGCCAGGGTTCCTCAGTAAGCTGAGGTTGACTTCTTAACAGAAGCCGTGGAGACCCTCAGATTCTGGCTTCTGATGTGTAAGATGCTGCAAGAGTGACAGTCTGGGCCAGGATGTGTGGCACAGTGGATTAGACCCCTGCCTGCCACCGTGAGTATCTGTTCAAGTCCCGGCTGCTCCACTTCTACCCCAGCTCCCTATAACACATCTGGAAATGCCCCTGAAGATGACCTGAGAAGTTGGATTCCTGCTTCCGTACGGGAGGTCCAACAGAAGCTCCTGGCTCCTGGCTTCCATCTGGTGCAGTCAGCCCTGGCTGCTGCAGCCATCTGAGGAGTGAACCATCAGATTGAAGCTCTCACTCTGTCAATTTCTCTCTGTAACACTGCCTTTCAAATAAAATAAATCTGAGAGATGAGAGTTAGCTTAAAATTTTGGCAAAATTGTCCTTTTAAAAATGAAGATAAAATTAAGATACTTCCAGAGGAATGAGAACTGAAAAAGCTCGTTGGTAGCACACCCTCCCTACAAAAAAAAAAATACTGAAAGAAGTTGCTAAACAGCAACTCAAATCCCCCCCCACACACAAAAATCATTGATAAGTGAAACCATGGAGGCAACTATTAAAAAGACAACACAATGTAGTTTTGTTTTATAACAGTTTAGTTCTTACCCATTCTAACAATTACAAAAATCAATACTCGAGCCATTATTTATTGTTGATGTACTTGCAATCTATAATGATGTAATGTGTTTGCCAATGCTGGAATGGAGGGCTCACGTTTTTGTGTAGCATGGAAAGTATTTATATTAATGCAAATTAGATAGTCTTAAATTAAGATGTTAATTGTCATCCCCGGAGGACCCACTAAGAAAACAACCTAAAAAATGGGAAATGAAACATGAGAATTAAAATGGCACGCTAACGTGAATGTAACATGAAAGAAGACAGTAATGGAGGAACAGAACAAAAACCACATATATAGAAAACAAAGAACAGAATGGAAAACAGAAATCCTCTCTTTCAGTCATGAACTTGCCTGTAAATAGACCAGACACCCCAACGAAAAGGAAAATAATAAAAAAAAAAAAGATCCCTCTGCACTGTCTACAAAACACACGTTAGATTCCAAGATCAATAAACAGGCCCAATGTGGTAGCCTAGTGGCTCAAGTCCTCACCTTGCATGTGTCAGGATCCCATGTGGGCACCAGTTCATGTCCCGGATGCTCTACTTCCCATCTAGCTCCCTGCTTGTGGCCTGGGAATGAAGCCCAGGATGGCCCAAAACCTTGGGACCTTGTACCTGAGTGGGAGACCCAGAAAAGGCTCCTGGCTCCTTGCTTTGGATCAGCGCAGCACTGGCCAATGCAGTCACTTGTGGAGTGAATCATTAGATGGAAGATCTTCCTCTCTGTCTCTCCTCCTTTCTATATGTTTGACTTTCCAATAAAAATAAATAAATCTTTAAAAAACAAAACAAAAATGATGAATAAGCTTAAAGTAAAAGGTAGAAAAATATAATTCCGTGCAAGTAAGAGCCAAAAAGGAGTTGAGGTGCCTACTCCTAGCAGCCAGGACAGACTTTAGCAGTTGTTTCTAGAGTCAGAAAGAACATTGGATAATGATGAGAGATCTGTCCACGTGGAAGGCCTAACAAATATAGAGATACATCCGCCTAGTAACAGGGCTGCGAACACGCATGAAGATAGTAGCTACAACGCCTTCTCTGTGCTTTTGGCTTATTGATCTGATTCCCGTCCCCTGGAGCCTGACACACTGCAAATTTACCCTCTGGGTAACTGAGGAGTTTTTCTAATGTCTGAAGGCAACTCGCAGGTCTTATGATTTTTTTACGTGACTTTGGTTCTATGGAATATTTTCTTGTCCAGAGAGGCCACTGTGCAGTTAGGAGAGCACTGCTTTCACAGAATCTCGGGGTGGACAGGGGACTGACAAGATCTTCTTCAAGTCTCAGTAGGCGAGTCAGCTGGACTCAACGCTGCTTAATCCCTGGGATAGGTGACAGCAGAAGCAGAGGCATAATTTTGCTTTCCAGACCTCTTGCCCAATGCTTACTAGCTTCCCTCTGTCATGGTTTGCCCTTTGAGTTGCTGGTCTTGGGGAAAGGGGAGGGGCAAAAAGAGAGAACGAGAGAAAGAGAGAGGCCAGGGCAGGGGGCCTAAGCAACTCTTCCTACTTTCTTGGTGGCATCTGCCATCCTTCATCTTGAATTTGTCCATGGCATAATATGCCGTGAGAGAATGAAGCTGAAAGGAGAGATACTCCACTGGGCACTAAATGCTACAGGGTTTTACCTTATTATTATTGCTTTAATTTTATGTGTTTGCTCATAGTCCTATTTCTTAACAGATTTGCACCACACAGTAAGGCAGAACTGAGAAAAATCAAAGGAACTGGAACCAGGGGCCTGATCAAGTATTTCCTGAAGTCCTTCTGACTTCTGGAAGTTTCCACCGCTTTAACCCGTTAAAAATTTTGCTATTTAAATTACCTTGTCAATTTTTTTTTGTCATTACAACCAAAAAATTCACAATGATATTCGTTTCATGATTTTTTTAAAGATTTATTTTTTATTTTTATTGGAAAGTTAGATATACAGAGAGGAGAGACAGGGGAAGATCTTCTCTCTGATGATTCACTCCTCAAGTGACCGTAATGGCCAGAGCTGCACCAATCCAAAGCCAGGAGCCTCTTTTGGGTCTCCCACCCGGGTGCAGGATCCCAAGGCTTTGGGCCGTCCTCAACTGCTCTCCCAGGCCACAAGCAGGGAGCTGGAAGGAATTGGGGCTGCCAGGATTAGAACCGGTGCCCATATGGGATCCCGGGCATATGCAAGGTGAGGACTTAAGCTGCTAGACTGCTGAGCCGGGCACGCATTTCATTATTATTATTATCATTATCATTATCATTATTTTTTTTACATTTCATTTTTATTGGAAAGCTGGAAAGTTGGAAATTTAGGTCAGGTTTACATAGAGGGGAGACAGAGAGAGACCTTTTATTTACTAGTTGACTCCCTAGTGGCTGCAGTGGCCAGAACTGAGCCATTTGAAACCAGGAGTCAGAAGCTTCTGGGCCTCCCAGAGCAGTGCCGTTCCCAAGGCTTTAGGCCATCCTCCACTGCTTTCTTAGGCTACAAGCAGGGAGCTGGATGGGAAGTGGAGCATCTGGGACATGAACTACTGCCCATATGAACTTTAGCCACTAGGCCACGCTGCCGGGCCCTAACTACTGCCCATAGGGGATCCTGGCACTTGCAAGATGAGGATTTAGCTGGTCAGCCTGTGTGCCAGGCCCATTCTATTTCATGACTATCTTCCCTTTGTCATTAGATTATAACATCCTTTGAGCAGAAACGGAATTGCTAAACCTGGTGTTGCCAGTCCCCCTAGAAAAAGACCTGGAAGTAGGCTCCCATTCAGTTAGACAGCATGTCAGGGCATTTGTTTCTTCCTGGTGTGTATGTGTGTGGAGAGTCCTTGCAGCAGATGAAGAAGACAGCCAGAATCCCGTGTTGGGAGGTGCTGCTGCTCGACCTTCTTGCTGTGCTATGGTGACAGCTACGTAAGACGCTTCATCAATTGGCTGAACCCCAACTGGGACAGGCATTGTTTGTGCGGAATCACCCCGTTTTCTCAGTTAGCCTCACATCCTCTAATTGCACCCTATGTCGCAACTTAGAAATTGGTGCCTGGAGAGATCATTTAACTTGTGTAGACCACACAGCTTCTACCTGGCATATTTCGGCACTAGGCATTCAAATGACTACATCCGTATTTGTAAGTTCTCAGTGTACTTTAAAGAAAATGAGACTAGAGGTCGTAGCCGGTGTGGGAGAGTGGCTTATTCATGAAACATGGTACAGGACTCTAACCGGCATGTCTACGCTTAGAAGCAGGATTTGCACTGACAAGAGGCTGGAAAAGAAACGTACATGAACCTCAAATAAATGATTCAAGGACGTGTGGTTCACTTCTTAGGATTTCTCACTTGCCCAGCATTCTTAGGTGAAGCGCCTTCTGTCCAGCCACTTCGCAGCATTTTCCCTTAATGGTTTTCTTCTTTTTTAATCCGAGAGTTGGAAAGTCTGTATAGGATCATGTCAAACATGTTACTACTGGTAACTTAGCTTTTTTTTTTCCAGTTCTTTTTAAAAGATGTATTTACTTATCTGAAAGACAGTTTCAGGTTGAAGGAGAGAAGAGAGATCTTCCATCTGTTGGTTCGCTCCCCAAATGGCCACAATGACCAGGGCTGGGCCAGGGCAAAGCTAAGAGCCTGAATATTCCCCCTGAGTCTCTCAAAGGGGCTGGTGGGGTCCTGGGGACTTGGGTTATCTTTCCAACTGCTTTCCCAAGTACACTACCAAGGAGCTGGCTTTGAGGTGGAACAGCCAGGACACAAACCCATATGAGATGCTGGCACTGCAGGCCACCGCTTAACCCCTCTCGGAATCTTTCCATATCAGGGCGTGTAGATTTATTTCGTTCATTGCAAGTGTAGAATGCCACTCAGCTCTGAGGATGGGCAACTGAGTGCCCTTCCTCGTCAGTTGTTTGCTTTTGAAAGTCATGCGCCATCAAAAAGCATTTGCGCATCCGTGTGTCAGTGGGAGAATGAACTCAAGGCCCTGACTCTATTATAGTTAAGTGCTCCCAGAAAGAAAATAAGAGGCTGGCATTGTGGATAAAGCCACTGCCTACAGTGCTGGCATCCATATGGGCACCGATTTGTGTCCTGGTTGTTCCACTTCCAAACTAGCTCCTTTTTGATGGCCTAGGTGAAACAACGGAAGGTGACCCAGTTGCTTGGGCCCCTGTTACATGGGAGACTCCATTAAAGCTTCTGGCTTCAACGTGGGCCAGCCCTGGCCGTTTCAGCCATCTGGGAAGTGAGCCAATGGATGGAAGCTCTCTCGCTCTGTCACTCTCTGTAACTCTGCCTTCCAAAAAAATAAATCTTAAAAAAGAAAGAAAATAAACATCTTGAAGGCTGTATGTTCCACAACCTCACTGTATAGGGGAGCAGGTGTGTACGGAACTCTTACTATAATGTAAACGAGGAGGCTTTGAGGCATCCTCGCTGTTATGGGGATGCGAGAGAGGGAACCCTGGGTGACTGAGGAAGCGTGGAGGAGGTGGCAGCTGGGGAGATTCTGAGTCCTGGGCTGCTTGCCCTCACACTGTGGCTTGGCACACTGTGGCTTGCCCCCACGGTTGGACTTTTGGTGACGACATGAAAAGCAGGCAAAGGGGGAAAAGCAGGATGCAGCCACGCCTAGGAACAGAACGGGAGAGTGCAGACTATGCTCAGAGAACCGGGAGCTGGCTGGCTGGTGTGACAAGCTCCTTGTTCTCCTTGGTCTCCTTGGAGTGATGTGGCAATAAATGTGTGTCAGAGGCATGAACATCGAAGAATCCAGAAAGCATTTGGGAGCAGAGATTTTTTTTTTTTTTTCTGCAGGGCCTGTGATGAATATAGGGTATAGAATTTTATCAGAAAGATTTTATGTATTTATCTATTTGAAAACAAGTACAATTGCTGGGTCACTGCCTAAAGACAGGTCTGAGCCAGACCCAGGTTGGGAGCCAGGAGCCAGGAACTCTATCTGGATTCTTTACAAGGGTGGCAGGGGCCCAAGCACTTGAGCCACCTTCTGCTGTCTTCCCAGGCACATTAGGAGGGAGCTTGGATTGGAAGTGGAGCATTGGAGACACCGGCCAGAGCTGTCATTTGGGATGGCATCACAAGCTGTGACTTAGCCAGCGCACCGTCTAGGGTGGAGAACGTAAGTGTGGCGTGGACAGTGGTCGGCTTGGAGGATCCCGAGAGTGTTCAATAGGGCCATGTGCTTTACAAGTGACCCAGCAGGCTTCACAGAAACTGTTAGGACTACAGCCTGAACACTCCACTTCAGGAGGTTGTTTCTGCTGTGAAGTCCAGTGAAAGAACTATGTGGAAGAACATGACAACACTTTTTTTTTTCCTTGGGAGAAAAGCAATCTGACTAACGTTGGCCGTCTGTGTGTGTGTGTGTGTGTGTCCATAAAAACCTTCCCCACCCCCCTGGCTTCCAATGTGCACCTTATCTCCATTGTTCCACAAAACATCAGCTGTGGCTTTCCTGGCCCAACCCTAAAAAAGATGACTTGACAGGCAGCAGGCACCCAGCGGTGTTCCAAATGGCCTTCCCCTGGAACCCAGCCTTTGCTGGGGCCATGTGGATGTGATAGCGCAGTGTGAGTCACGCTGACATAGCTGGGATGCCTGCATTGTGATGGAATCTCTGGGGTACCAATCCCAGCTTGGAGAGACGCCGCTGGCCGGAAGGAACAATGCCAGAGTGGTCCCCAGGTCTGCAGGAGGAGGGGCTGTGAGGGTGAGGGGTGACAGTTGCTGCCAGAGGAGGAGAACGAGGCCTGAGGGGCAGCACGGGCAAAGAGCTGTGATGCTGTGATGCCGGGCGGTGGGGTCAGGCTCCATGGCCACATCCCCTTTTCCTGACACCTCCTCTTCCTCCCCAACCCCTGCCTGAAAAATTAAGAAGGGACAGGAGTTTCACTAAAATGACTTTGTGAACATAATCTCTCTGTCTCTCCTTTTCTCTGTAAATTTGACTTTTCTTTTTTTTTTTTTTAAGATTTATTTTTATTATTTTTTCATTGGAAAGTCAGATATACAGAGAGGAGAGACAGAGAGGAAGATCTTCCGTCCGATGATTCACTCCCCAAGTGAGCGCAACGGGCCGATACTATGCCGATCCGAAGCCAGGAGCCTCTTCCGGGTCACCCATGCGGGTGCAGGTTCCCAAAGCTTTTGGGCCGTCCTCGACTGCTTTCCCAGGCCACAGGCAGGGAGCTGGAAGGGAAGCGGGGCTGCCGGGATTAGAACTGGCGCCCATATGGGATCCCGGGCGTGCAAGGCGAGGACCTTTAACCACTTGCGCCACCGCGCCGGGCCCTGTAAATTTGACTTTTCAATGAAAAGGCACAGCTTCAGCATCAGGCCTGAGATGAGCCATTTGTATGGTGTGTTCACCTGGGGTGCAGAAAAAAGAGATAGAACAGTGAGGAACTGGTTCTGCTTGGATGGAGCCATGAATGAAGTTGTTACTGAAATGAGTGGTCCCTGCCGATCCTATTTTCCCAACTAGAACACCAGCATCCCACCTTAGAGGGCTGGGGTTGGATGCCTGGCTCAAGTCCTCACTCCTGTTTCCAGGAGTGAAGACCCCAGAAAGCAGCAACGATGGCTGCAGTAACCTGGAGTCTTCCCTCTCTTAGGGGTGGGGGGGACCCAGATTCTATTCCTGACTTCTGGCATCACCCGACCCCTGCTGTTGTTGCCATTTGGGGGGATGAATCAGCAGCTGGATGATCAAAAAGATTTATTTATTTTTACTTGAAAGGCAAAGTTACAGAAAGAAGGAAAGTTCAGAGATCTTCCATTCACTGACCCACTTCTCAAATGGCCACTAATGGCCATAGCGGAGGCTAGCCAGGAGCCAGGAGCCTCTTCTTCCACATGGGTGCAGAGTCCCCAGGCTTTGGGCTGCCCCCCCCCCCCAGTGCCATCCCATGCCACAAGCAGAGAGCTGGTTCTGAAGTGGAGCAGCCGGGACATGAACCGGCGTCCGTATGAAATGCTAGTGCCACAGGTGAAGGATTTAACGTGCTCACCACTGCACCGGCCCCAAGGAATACTAACTTTTTTTTTTAAAGTGGAAGCATCCATTAAAAAGCAAAGAAAATGTGTGTCCCAGAAGCTGCCAGGGCATTTGAATGGGCTTGATACCCTCTGCCCACCTCTCCAGCCCCCCGGAGCCCTGGCACTCAACCAGAACCCTGCAAGATCACCCGTGACGTTGTATGTCTTGCTTGCTAAGTGGGGAGCGTAGGGTCCTGGTTTTGAGAGAGCACCCTTGATTTTGTGACTAACCTAAAGAATTTTTTTTTTCTCAAGTGAATATTCAACTCATAAATGTGGAGTTTGGAAGCATTTCCTCAAATTCTGAAAGTTCGAGTCAGTTGACCTTTTACCATAGCAAGCCACTCGGCTTGGAAGCCACAGATGAATTGGGGAAGAAGGGTTTCACAAAACGCTGGGCTCTTAGCTAGGCTGCTCTGCTGTTCCAGCCTCAGAGAGCCTTTCTGATACATCGTAATGGTCTCGTTGAGTGGAAGGTGAGATCTGAACACAGGGGGGCTTCCAAAAGTTGGTGGGAAATGAAATTCAAGAACACATTTGTTTGGGTGCCAAAAAAAAAGGGGTTGGAATCCATACATACCAGGGGGTCTTCAAAATGGCCTTTAAAAATGTCTATTATGGGGGAAAAAAAAACAAACTATGCAAGGCTTTCCAAAGCCTTGTGCACCAATGTTAACTTGCCTTCTTAATTCTAGTTCATGAACTATTTGAAGTTCTTTTCAAGCTTCGATCAGAAAGTTCTGTAACATGTCCCTAAACAGCGCATCATGGTAACACCGTCAGGGACTTGTGCGTCTCGCTGCCTCACTTCAAACTTGAGCAGAGACGTGCTCACATCAAACAGGTCTGGAGACGTGAGGTGATTTGCTGAGTGTCACGGCTTTGTCCATGGTGGGCTGTCCAGTTCTTTTCTCCTGCATCTAAGCCATCTCGGGCTCCTGGGCAGGCCTTCCTGCTGGACCCTGCTGGACCCTGAGCTGCCACCACGGCTGTCTCCCCGTTGAGCCCCTCCTGGAAGTGTTTGGATTGCTTTTCCCTTTTGCTACAGAAAACTTGAGACACAAGTAGGGAATATTGTACCACTCTGGGACACATACTCACTCAGCTTTTGCAGGTTTTGTTTGTTTATTTGTTTGTTTTAAGATTTATTTATTGAGAGGCAGAGTTACAGAGAGAAGGAGAGACAGAGATCTTCACTCCCCATAGGCTGCAACAGCTGGAGCTGAGCTGACCCGAAGACAGGAGCTAGGAACTTTTTCTGTGTCTCCCATGATGGTACAGGGTCCCCAGGCTTTGGGTCATCCTCTACTGCTTTCCCAAGCCTTTAACAGGGAGCTTGGTTGGAAGTGGAGCAGCCAGGACCCAAACCAGTGCCCATATGGGATGCCAGTGCTGCAGGCTGAGGATGAGCTAGCCATTAGAGGCAGCCCCGAGCTTTGACAATTTTTAGCATCATCTATGGCCAGTCATCTTTTATATGTAAGCACAGTCTCCTCCTTCTGTTTGGATGACTTCAAAGCGATTCCCAAATCGGACAGTTTCACCTATAAGGACTCCGTGTGTGCGAGGCCTCTCATGTACGCCCGTGAAGTTACTGGAAAAGCCCATGGGAGACATTTGGCTCTGCAGTGAAGACGCTTCCTGGGATGCTCATGTCCCGTGTTAGGGACCTCACTTCTGCCTGCAGCTTCCTGCTCATGCAGCTCCCTGGGAGGTAGCAATGATGGCTCATATCCTTGGGTCCCTGCCACCCATGTGGGACGCCCAGATGGAGCTTCTGGCTCCTGACTTCTGCCTGGCCCTGACCCAACGGGTTTAACTGTTCCAGGCATTTGGGGAGTGAAGCCATAAGTAGAAGAACTCATTCTTTCTCCTTTTCAAATAAAAATAAAATAAAATAAGAAATGAGAACTTCTGTGGAATTCCTGGGGGCGAGTGTCTGACCTGTGTCCTGCATCCCAGCGGCTGGAGTCGACATCCTGAGTCGATTTTCCAAAGATAAATTTTTCTAAGTTTTTAGTTTCTCTCTTTCACCCCTTTTAAGGATTTGGCTTTTCCGTAAGATGTTAAAGAACATGCTTGTATTCCTGCATTTTATAAGCATAGTGTGATTCTCCTTGGCCAAGTGCGTGGGGGTGCTGAAGGATTCTTATAAAGAATAAAGAGCCACAAGTGAGTCCTGGATTCCAGACCTGTCATCTGTGACCTCACACGGCCCCACCTAAACGTGGCTCCCCTCACTCCGTCTTGGATTTTTCAGGAGCAATCAAAGCCCTTTTTAGAAAATATTTCCTGATGGTCTGGGGAGGGGATGGGCACAATTTTCCACTAGCTTATATTTTGCCCCCTCAGCCACACTGACCCTTAAAATGTTACTGAAAACTGTATTGCTACGTCAGGCATTTTTAGGGATCCTGGCTGGGGCATCAGGGGATACTGCTGGGAACCCTACGAGGATGGGATGGGGAGCCCTGCCATGAGCTCTGTGCTTATAGGGACTCTGCTGTTGGTGGTGGCCAGTGCTGGCCTGCGAGGCTACCCCTCAGCCCCCCACTTACTGTTCCCGTATTTGTGTGTCTCTGGCCTTCTCCCCGCCGCCCCCCTCAACCCGTTCCGTTTTTTTTTTTCCCAGTGATTTCCCCTTAAGTCTTTCTGTTGCTGAACAGCTGTGCTCTGATGTTACAGAGAATGTTTTCTGTCCTCACCAGCCGCTCCAGAACAAAAGGGTTTTAAGAATCCTGATAAATGAACAAGGTCTCGAGGAAGATGAAATGTTAGCAACATTGCAGACAATCACGATCCTTGTGCATCTCGAAGGGTTTTGCCCTTTCAGAGCAGGGCCGGGTGGGGAGTTCGTCTTGGAGGCTTTTATTTTATTTTATTTTTCCAGTCTCTCTGTGTCGACCTGACATGGGAAAATCAGGGAGAAGGTAGCCTTGTAGCTGGCATCAAAGCCCCCCAGCGTGCCTTCCCCCGCGGCATTTGCTCTGCCGGCAGCAAAGCTCTTTGGGAAAAGCGAAGAGGGCACTGCCAGGAGCTGCGGCTGTGGCGCGCCCTGTGTTTTGTCATCCAGTTAGTTGCTGTTCAGGTTCTGTCCTCTGTGGAAGCAATGCTGCCGGCCAGCAGGTCAAGTGTTGAGCCTTCGAGCCTGTGGTGTGGACGTGAAGTGTCCAGTGTAGCCCAGCTACAGTTGCTGATTAGCAAGGTCATTTTCAAGGTGGCTCCACCTCGTGCTAGGCAGCCACCTCGTGCTAGGCAGCGGTGGTACCAAGATGCAAAATGCAAATCTGGAGTTGGAAGACTGAAGCCTTCGCTTCCTTCAATGAGAATGAAATGCTTGGGTGTCTGGCCAGGGGTAGCCACATCTGGATCTTCTATCTTCCTGGTTCCAGGGCATCAGAGCGGGTAAACTGCCACCCGCAGTGCCGGCATCCTATATTGGAGCTCCAGTATATGTTCTGTCTGCTCCACTTCTGATCCAGCTCCTTGCTGCTGCGCCCGGGAAAGCAGCAGAAGATGGCCCAAGTCCTTGGGTCTTTGCACCCACTTGGGAAGCCTCAGCTAAGCCCTCCCTGGTTCCTGGCCTCAGCCTGTCCTAGCCCTGACTGTTGTGGCCGCCTGGGGAGTGAATCAGTAGATGGAAGATCTCTTTCTCTCTTTTCCGTTATGTCCATCTTTTATAGATGAGTGTCTAGAGTAACAGAGAGAGACATAACAGAAAAGAGAGAGATCACTCCAAGGTGTGCACACCTCCTGCCTTCCCTTTCCGGCCTGTGAAGCACAGGGTGTCTTCCCTGTTGTCTCCTCCTCCGTTCTCCAAACCCTGGCCTCTGCCACACTCCTTCACTGGGCAGCCTGGTCCTGGGTCCCCAAGCCCAGAGTTTCACTTGGCCACCAAAGCCTCTTCCTGATCCCGCCTTCCACGGGCGCAGAGAGGTCAAGGCTTGAAGTGAAATGACAGATGGAAAGAAAAGCCTCCCGCCCCCGGCTTCCCCAGCTCCGTGAAATCCTTCATTATGAGCTGCCCTTGTCAGGGCCACGAGCAGAGGCCTGAAGGCTCATGGCAAAACCCAACCGCGCATAAAGGCATTGCACACCCAGGCGTCCCTCAGCACACTGAGAGCGTCTGATCCAACAGTCCCGAGGGTGGGAGCGGGGGCGGGGGGCGAAGGGTTGGGGGCTGGCAGGGAAGAGGAGAGCAGAGCCACTAGCACTGTGATCGCACTTCCTGCTTTCCGTGTGCGCCCCCCCTCCCCCCCCCCCAAGATCGAAAGAGCGTGCCTTCTCAAAACGCAGCAGGAAAGATTTAAGGTATACTCAGAGAAGGACCACCAGGAGCAGGGAGCCAAGGCGTCGCCCGCTCTGGATGTCTTGGAGACAGGGGTTCACATCCATCCTTTCGGGGAGCTTAGGATGGGGCAGAGGCATGAGCTTGGTGGTTCTTGCAGGCAGCAAGCCGCAGGAGGGCCAGGTCTCCACAATAGGATCCCCTAGGGGTCTGGGACAGGCAAACACCAGCCTGCTTCCTCCTTCCTCTGCCCCGTCCATTCTGCTCTCATTCCCCCCACCCCCTTGCCACTTTGCACTGCCTCTGCGGAAAAACACTGACCGAACGTCTTTTTCTGCCGCTGTTTCCCTGTCCAGAAGGACAGAAAGCTGCTCAGGGTGCAGATGTGGACGGCAAAACACAGGAACCCCTGCAGGCCCAGGAGGGAGGGTGGCTCCTGGGACCGGGAGGAGCTGCGTGGCTCCTTCCCCGCCCCCTGCTGCCCACTCACTGCCTCCCTCGAAGAGCGTCCAGGCTGTTTTTACAGAGGCCCTGTGAACTACAGCGACCTTCCCACCGCGGCCTCTGGGAGCCAGCGGTGGCGTGCCAGGTACACGCAGCCTGTGGCAAAATCGCAGTGGATCTCCTTCCTTGTCCTGCTTGGTCTTTGGTGGCCGTTTTGACCCGTGCCTCTTCTTAGGGGGTCCTGAGGGATCAAGGGAGCCCCAGCCTAGAAAGTTGTTGGAAAGCTGGTGGTGGCTATGTTGGATTTCAGGGGCATGCAGGAGAAGGCCCTGTCCGCGGCTGCCCCGTCCCCTTCTGTGCCAACGCTGTGCCACAGTGTCAGGGCTGCACTCTGCCAGAAGCCAGGGGAGGACAGGGCTCGCGAAACCAGCAATGCTTGGAACCCCAGGAGTGTGGCCGGCAAGGCCTGTGGCCACCACACACCGCCCCCACGCTCCAGCGCAGCCTGCCTGAGCCAGAACCCCAGGAGGATCAGGCTTGCTGTGTGAGCTGAAGCCACGCCTGCTCTGGAGCAGGCTGAGGAGGGGTGGGGGTGGCCTTGCCAACTGGCGTTAGTGGGCATGGAAGGAGCATGACAGCTGGAGGGTAGAGCGCCACAGGCAGTCGGAGCCGTGCCCATGCCAGCCTGGGCGAGGACTCAGCTGGGGCAGTTGGTGGTGGTGGGTGGCTGGCTGGGTGGGGCTCCCATTTTGGGGACAGGCCAAGGCATGGGGGAGGTCTGGGGCCAGAAGGAAGGCTACGGGGTAGGTGCAAAGGGTCTGTCTGATTCAGAAAGGAGAGTTGGGGGTAAACCTGGCCTGTGCTTGCCATGGAGGAGGCAGCTCATTGTCTTTCTAGAATCATCTAGAAAGATTATGGGTTGTCCACAGTGCTTCTGGTGCACAGAGACCACCCCATGAACCTCTCTCGACCCCCTTCCTCTAAATACACACACACACGCGTGCAAACACACACCTCTATCCTCCTCACAGATACGCATGTGTGCCAGCCTGCTCTCCTATTTCCCTTCTGCCCTGTGGTCAGCCAAGGAGGGTAGCTTACAGAGCAGCAGCCGTGCAAATGCAGGGCACAGAGAGGACCAGCTTAGGGGTGACTGCTCCACTGCACCTTGTGCTGAGCCCTCCAGGTGCCATTTCATCCTCCTCGATGCTAGGCAGCAATTTTTATAGCCTGTACCCTGACAGCATCAAAGGGTCCTTCTATAGCTCACCAGACAACATTTTAAGACTGACTTGAATGGCTCATGACGTACGTGGTTTCAAAAACCAAAATGTGGGGGGCTGGTGTTGTACCAGGTGTACCAGGTTAAGCCACTGGCAGTCGCATCCCACAGGAGCACACATTTGTATCCCTGTAGCTCCACTTTTGATCCAGCTCCTTGATGATGTGCCGGGGAAAAAAGCAAAGGGTAATCCAAGTCCTTGGACCCATGCACCCTCATAGGAAACCCAGAAATAAGCTCTAGGCTTCCAGCTTGAGCTGGCCCGTTTGGAGAATGAACCATCAGCTGGAAGATCTGTCTCACACATGCATTCTCTCTAACTTGGCCTTCCAAATTAATCTTTAAAACAAACAGGGGCTCAACATGATAACCTGTCCCTGAGGTTTTTATGAACTGGAAGAACTGTCTCTCATCTGTCTCCACGTGCCGTGTCCGTTTGGAGATTTGTCAGTAGACAGTTCTCAGAAGTCGTCAACCTCTTCCATCTCTTTCCAAGGAATGCGTGGATCTTAAGATTCATTTAGTCTCTGGATACTCAGCCACAGGAAAGACAATCCATGAATCCATCCTAAGTTCTCCAAAGCCACGGAGGAGAGAGGGTCAAGGTTCCTCATGGTTTTGGAGCAGCTAGGCCAGTTTTTTCTTGGAGTAGTGTGAATGGTCCAGCCCTTCCATCCAGAAGTGTGGGGCTCTAGGCAAGGGCACTAGTATTTTTCAGGCTGATAAACCAAGGTCTTCTTGGCAACCCACAGCAGGACCCAATTCCAGACTGCTTCACTTTGGTCTGGAGCCAGAAGTTGAGGTTCGCTCAGGGCGATGGGGAATCTGTTTCCCAGAAACCAACCGACATCCCCCAACCTCCCATCCCCCGTCCCCTCCAAGTACTCTCCAAGAAAGACATAGATTTAGTGACTCTGGTTCCAAGTTCAAGGATCATGGTTGCATCAGGGCAAAGGTTAGTAGCACTGAGTCTTGGGGTGTAACAACTGCCTGGGAAACCCATGAAGTTGCCAAATGCTGTCCACCCATGAGGCCTAGTGGGCACTGAGAAAAGAAGGGCATGGGGTGTGAGAGAGGGGTGGCACAGGGGATGTTAGAAAATGTCATTGTAGGAAGTCCCCTTACTGAAGCCCCGGGGCTCTGTGACTTCCTGGGAGCAGTCGGGGTTGGGCATGCTACAGGGGAGCCCATCGAGGGAGGGAGGAGGCAGGCAGGTGGGAAGTGGTGCCCAGGAACTGTGTCCAAAGACATGGTTGGACCAGGTGGCTGGTATACAAAGAATCCTCCAGCCTGCCATTGGGAGGCCCTTCCACAAAGGAAACAATTTCAGTCATTTGTTTAAAAAGATTAGTTTTATTGATTTGAAAGGCAGAGTTATATAAAAAGAGGGATAGACAGAGGGGAGGGGAAAGAGATGGGTGGGAGAGAGAGAGCATGGGAGAGATGGGGGAGATGGCAGGGGAGGGGAAAGAGATGGGCAGGGAAGAGAGAGAGAGATTTTGCATTCACTGGTTCACCACCCAAATGACTGCAACAGCCAGAGCGAGACCTTCTTAAAGCCAAGAGCTTCTTCCAGGTCTCCCTCATGGGTGCAGAGAGCCCAAGGACTCTATTGCCTTCCCATGTGCGCTAGCAGGGGGCTAGATTGGAAGTGGAGCAGCCAGGACTTGAATCAGTAGCTATATGGGATGCTGGCACGGCAGGCGGCAGCTGTATGCGCTGTGCCGCGAGGCCAGTCCTGATGCCCCTGTTTCTACAAACCAGACCTTGATGATAAGCTGAGCTGCCTGGCCAATCCACTGCCTCGGCTCATCTCTCCGCAGATGACCCCCCCAGCGTCCTGCAGGTTGAAGGCATGCCCCTTGCACAGCCACCGGAAGCCTTGTCTTTGCTGCTCACTGAGATTCCAGGCAGGAGCTGTGAATGGCGCTGTGTGCGCAGGGAGTACATTCAGCGCAGACAGCAGACGGGGCTGGTCTTCTGGACAGCTCTTATCTGAGGGTCTGTGCCCGAAAGGGGAACTTGCTGTGATATTTTATCTGGAACCGTGGCTACCCTCCAGATTCACAGACTCCCAAGGAGAAAGGAAAATCCCCCTGCTTTCATGAGGAGCCAAGACATCTCCAGGCGTAGCCGAGCTGATGATGCTTTGGGCTCCAAGAGATACAGACGGGCTCTGCCACAAGGAAAGTCCCCGGTACTCAAGGCAGACATCCACCCCTCCCCACCATCACCAGCTGGACACTTCCCAGTGCCCGCCAGGGGCCCCTCACTGCCACCCTGACTGTGTCCCTGCCCACTCTCACTCCTGGGCTCTGCTCCTGGGTTCCTCTCCACCCTGCCAATGCCAGTCCCTTCTCTCCACTGGTCCCTGTTTCCCCTAGCAGCACCTGACTTCCTTGGCACTACCTTCACGAAGCTTCTCACCACTCCACTTCTCAGTCCCCACCAAGCGCTGAAACTCTGTGGACTCTGGTATATGGAAGTGTGAGCTTTTATGTGGTACCCCTCCTCCCCTCAGGGCCTCATGCCTGTGCCAGGTGACAAGCAAAACACAAACACGCCTTGTGTACTGAAGGCAGTGGTCTCCTCAGGGGGTACTCCTGTACCACAAGAGTCGCCCAAGATGCGTGAGATTAGGAAGAAAATGGCAAACTTCCATTGATTTGAAAATATAAATATATCACGACAGGAGCAGGTGTCTAGCAGGTGCAGCGTGGCTCATGGCTTGGGATGACTGCCTCCCATGTGCGCTGTTTGGTCTGAGTCCCTGGTTACTTTGCTTCCTGTGTAGCTTCCTGCTGATGTGTAGCCCAGGAGGCAGATGAAACCTGAGTTCTTTAGTCCCTGCCACCCACACGAGAGAGATCGGATGGATTTCCACACTCCTGGCTTTGAACGGTCTCAGCCCCAAATGGTACAGGCATTTAGGTAGTGACTCAATGGATGGAAAAGTCCCTCTCTCTACTATCTCTACTATCTCTTTCTCTTCTCTTTCTACTTCATCCTTCTGCATCTCAAATAAATAAAAACAAATAAACGCCACCATGAAGTAGGGGCATCTGTTAATAACCCGTTAATATGGGTTCCTTAACTGTAACAGATACTGCCTGCCAATGGGAAAACAGTGGAAAATGGTCTGAGGACGCCATTACCCACATGGAAAACCCAGGTGAAATCCCTGGCTCTTCATTTCAGCTTTGTCCAGCCTTGGCCTGACGTGGCCATTTGGAGAGTGAATCAGTGGATAGAAGATACTCTTGGTCATTTTCTTTCTCTCTGTAACTCTGCCTTTTGAGTAAGTACATCTTCAGGGGCCTGTGCTGTGGTATAACAAGCTAAGCCTCTGTCTGTGATCCTGGTGTAGTTTTCTACTAATGGCCTAAGATGGCAGCAGACGATGGTTCAAGTGTATGGGCCCCTGCTGCCCATGTGGGAAACCTGGAAGAAGCTCCTAGCTCCTGGCTTCAGCCTGGCCCAGTTTTGACTGTTGCTGCCATCTGGGGAGTGAACCAGCAGATTTGGAAGCTCTCTTTTTCTCTCTTCTGTGTCTCTGATTTTCAAAACATAAATAAATTCTTTTAAAGAAAGAATTTTCATTTTACTTCTCAAATTTTATGGGCCAGGGCTTAATACAAATGGCCACAGTCAACTTCCAGTGCAGGCAAAATGTGGCCTTAACTTTGGTGGGCTATGTGCCCACTGGAAGTTGCAGGGGATTACTGCTACATCAATTAAGGGCAACAGAGCATTAGAAGGCAATTAGCACACTTGTCCACAATTAGTTATTTTGGTTCCTATGTATTTTATAATGGAGAAAACGGTTCACTTTTATTTCAACTTTCAAAAAAAAATATTGAGGAGCCAGTTTAACATAGTATTCAAGGGACTTGATTGTATTTCAACCTTGGCTGCTTAGATCCTGAATGGTGCTTTCACTCCAAGCTCTATTGTGCTTGCAAGATTCCTTGTTATTCAGAATGCCCTGGTGTTGTCCAGTGTATACATACACGAAGAGAGATCCTACCCATTGGTTCACTTCCTAAGTGGCTGCAATGGTCAGGGTCAGGCCAGATCAAAGTCTGGAGGCAGGAGCTTCTTCTGAGTTTGCCATGTGATTGCAGGGGCCCAAGCACTTGGGCCATCCCTTGGTGCTCTCCCAGGCATAATAGCACAGAGTTGGATTGGAAGTGGAGCAGCCAGGGCTCAAACCAAAACACATGTGGAATGCCAGCTTTGCGGGTGGCTTAACCTAGTGTGTCAGCGCACCCACTTGCATTCCTTGCTTCTTACAAGCCAAGAACCTGTCTGTTCTTCAGAGGATCTTCTTTGCAATCAGGAGACTAGGGAGTGAGGGGAAGAAAAGGCCAGTGTCTTGTCCTGAGAGCAATGGGCAGACAGAGAAAGAAACAATGACAGATAAAGAATGAGAAACTGATAAGAGAGAGTGGCCAGACATTGGGCCGGGAGCCTGGGAGAGAAGAGGCAGAGATGGAGAGAAGCCAGGAGGAAGAAAGGCTACAGGGTGAGCTGACCCTGAAGGAGGCAGGCTTGTGTCTGAAGGCCAGTGAGGTTACTTGGTCTCAGATGGCAGGGAGAGCGGGAGGGCTGCCTACTGCCAGTGCCTGACCTGACCCAGGCTGCCTTGCCAAGGGAAAGGAGAAGAGATTCCGGCCCGTCTTGACTGGTGGCGCACACTCTCTGTCCTAATGCATTTCACACCTGCTGCGGGCTGGGTATGACTTTGTAGGATGAGCTTTGATTCTAGGAGAGCACGCTTACCCCATGCTTCCCTCCTGTCAGGTGACCCGAGGCTCAAGCCCTGGTGAGGAATGGGAGTGCCAAAGTGCCAGAGATGAATACTGGAATATCTTTGTGAGTCGACAGGGGCAGGTGGGCTTCCTGGGGGAAGTGTCAGCCTGGAAGGGTAGGAAGTAAATCTCTAATCCGTCGAGATGAGATGAGGAGGCTTGGATACCAAAAGGGCAAGGAGGAAAGAGGAAGCAGGGAGGAGCAGTGCCAGGAAGCTCTGGCTATTCCTTGCGCTGGTGACTGGAGTGCAGTAAAGTGATTTCCTTCCAGTGACTGCAGATGAACAAAATTCTCTCGTGCTCCTTCTGCGGCAGCTAGGGTGAGCAGCAGGTGTCAGGTGGCTGGCTCAGACAATAGACAGCGTTCTGTGAACTCCATGGTCAGCTGTGGGCTCGAGGCTCTCATCCAGAGGGTCAGAGAGTCTCCCAAGTCCCAGACACCTGCGCCATCTCATCCTCCACAGAGTGCTAAGCTCTCAGGAAATCCACCAAGCCATCTACTAACCTTCCCCTGCCTGGCATCCTGCTTTCCACTGGTTTTTGTGTGACTCTACACAGAATGTCCTTCTTTCGGCATCTCTTGATTCTCTGAACTTGCTTGGATATTCTATAGGGTGGGAGACTTCAGAAAGTTCATGGGGTAGGAGGGTTGGCTTAGGATGTGCCAGCCCCTATCTAATCATTATAGTCATCACAAAGCAAGAGGTCCACTTTCCCCTCCACTCCTTTCTCCTCCCCTCCCCATGGTTGGTCCCCACCCCACCCTGCGCCCCCTCTCCCCTGTAGCCTGCTGCATTTTGCCTGCCGTTCTGTTCCCTCATGATCATCTGACAGCTGCAGCAGCCTTGGGCCGTGCCTCCCCATAAACAAAGGGATGATTCTCTCTTCATTTCTTAAAAAAAAAAAAAAAAGAAAAGAAAAAAAGAAAAGAAACATGACTTTCTAGAATCCTCCTTGCAGACTTCCTCTAGCATTTCCTTGTTAAGAACTCTGGCACCACATTGCCAGTCTTCAACGCACGCGTGCCAAGAGAGCGAGATTACTTGATTTTTATTGGATTAAAATCCAAGATGTGTCTACTAGGGAACAGGTGTGGGCCTAGACTAAGATTCAACCTCCTCTGAAAAAAACATGAGCTGTCCACAGGTGGATGAAAGTGGGCTCTTGTGAGCCAGGAAGGGGCAGTTAACCACTGGGCAATCAGCCTGCCTGCGCGTAGAAGCTGGACCTGTGTGTCTAGCCCAGACATTTCTCCCTAATACAGGTCTGTCATCCTAACTCCCTTCTAGATACTTCCACATGGACCTCTTAAAGAGCCTGTCCATTTGACAGGTGTGTTCCTCAGAATAACTCTGTCTCAAGCCCCATGACTGATAAGGGACTCATAGCTGTCGTCATTTTCCAGGCTGGAAAACTCCTGCAATTTTTGTCCTTTCCTTTTACCCTGTCCCCACGGCAGTCATGGAAAAGAATATTGACATCATGGAGGATCAAGTGGGGATGGGTTGGGGGAGAGGCATTTGGCCCGCTAGTTAAGCCACTGGCTGGGAAGGCTGTGTTCTGTGTTGCGGTGTCCCAGCTCCGTTCCTGATCCCAGCTTCTTGTCCATACACACCCTGGAACACAGCGGATGATGGCTCAAGTATTTCAGTCCTTGTCACTTATGTCAGGTCCTGGCATTAGCCTGGCCCAGTCCCAGCAGGTGCAGGCACTGGTAGGAGTGAACTGGCAATGGGAGCTTTGTGTGTCTCTTTGCTTCTCAAATAAACCACATTTAAATAAAATACCAAAAAGGAAGATTTTGTGTTGGGGAATACCCCAGTCAGGCAAAAAATGGCAAATGGCTTTTATCTTGTGTATCTGCCTTAGTTAATCAGCTACGGTCTCTGGAGATTATAAGACAAGCTTGGACTCTGGGAGAATGTCTTGATTGATTAGCGATATCTGCTGTGTATCCTGGAGAATCAAGGAGTGAGATGTGTGCCTGGTTTTGGCTACCTGTGCTGGGGCTGGTTTGTTGAAGGGGGAGGGGATGGCTTTCCTGGGAACAGTAGCAGCAGTAATAAGCTAAGTGAGTAGTCATTAACACGTGCAGAGCATAAACTGTATTCCCAGCTCAGTGATAAGGACTTCCCATGAGTGATCTCATTCAACAGTGTGCATCATTTGATAGCCCCATTATTATTCCCATCGGAGTAAAGGACTCTTTAGCAAGGAACTTACCTGAGATGGCCCAGCTGTTAGGTGGTGAGGCAGGACTCTAATCGGCTCAGTGGACACCGCAGCTCTTGTTCACATCCACTGAATGACCTGGGCTGCTTGACACACATTCTCATTTCCCCTCGCTAGAATATTCCACAAGCCACCCATGGCTCTGGCTGAAACACTGCCTTTCTGATGCCTCCCCAGGGAACAATGTCCTTGATGCGCTGGCCCATGAACCACACTGGGCAGCAAGGCCCTCCGTGGCCAGAGCCCAGAGCTCATAGCAGGTGTTACTCAAGGACACACTGAACCAACAAGGAGCAGCGTTATCCTAAGAATTGTTTCCTCCACGCTTTGTTACAGCAAAGTTCTGACGTCAAAACATTTTGATACAAAACCAAGTATCTCATTACAAGTCAGCACAGTCTGGTACTCTGTGGTGTGTCTGGAGCAGAGACTGACTTCTTATACCTGCAATCTGTTTGCCTTGATCCCTCAGGCCCATGGCTCCACTTGTAGCGAGATGTCACCCCCGAGTAAGATGTCACCCCTGGCCCCCTGAGTAAGTCTGCCTGGTGAAATTCTCACTTCACCTTCTTTATTATATCTGTGAGGCAGCTGGACGGCTACAGAGAGGTACCGCCCGAAGCTGTGTGGGAGGGGGCTGAGCCTGGGCTGGGCTGGATCCCTGGAGGATGCTCTTGGGTCCCCTGTTCATCCCCAGCACCAGGTGGTAGCATTTAATGAAGGAGAGATTCCCCTTGTCCTAAGCCATCGAGTTGTGGACTTTCACTGCCTTAGCAGTTAGCACCATTTTTGACCAAGGCGGTTCCCCATTTGTCAGATGAGGAAGCTGAAGTTAGGAAGGCTCAAGTGAGTTTTTCCAGGAACATGAGCAGGCTGAAGAAAGAATCAAAGCTAAAATCCTGGTCTTCTAATTTCTGCCTTGGCCCTTTCCCTGGTCAACAGGAAGTGGGGGTAGGGACCATCCTCAGCCCTCTGTCTCCTGAAAGCTTCCTCACCTTCCTGCTCTACCCCTTTGCTGACTGAGGTCGAGGCTGGACTAGAGAGTAGAACAGCAAGACAGGGGCAGGAGGAGTGCAGAGGAACAAGCTGGGAGGAAGGAACGGCAGTAAGAACATGGATGACACAGCAGGCTCCTCTCCCACCGACTTAACAATTGCTTTCTCCAGGCTCCTGGGTGGTAACTCAGACCAGGAGCTGCTTTTCTTGCCTGCAGATCCATGCCATGTCTTTTTCAGAAGCAGGGCTGGCGAGGGCAGGTGGTTGAGGCAGCCCTTAGAATGGCCACATCCTGCATCGGAAGACCTGCTTGGAGGCCTGGCTACGGCACCCAGCTTTCTGGGGAGCAGCAGGTGCTTGTTCAAGCACTCGGGCTCCCTCCCCGCACATGTGGGAGATGTGGGCTTCATCACTGGTGCCCGGCTTTGGCTCCAGCCAGCTCTAGCTACTGTGCATATTTGGGGGAGAAAAGCAGTGAGTAGGAGTTTCTTCTCAAAAAAAAAATAAATAAATAAAAAGAGGGGTTGGTGTTTCAGCTGCAGTTGAACAATCTGAAAAGGAAATGGAATAGTTTGCAGGGCATTGCAGGAGGTGGGGAGGATCTTTTACCTGACAGGTGAGAGTGAACTCCAAGGATGGGAGACTCCCTTCCCCATCCATCAGCCAGGGCTCTGCCCCAGGAGCAGCAGGAGACACAGGTGGCATCCCGGAAGCATCACCCAGAATTCCCTTTAGCCCCTGTTGCTGCTGTTTCCATGTCCTGGCCTTTGATAAGGATCCCTGACCTCTGAGTTACTCACTTCTTATGTCCCAGCTTACCTCCCAGAGGACGTAAAGACAGAAGGAAGTTGTTGGGAATGGGGCTGGACTGCTTAGTCCTGGAGTGTCAGGCAAGGGACTAGTGTTATGGCCATCACCTGAGACCTTGGCATCCCATATGGGTACCAGTTTGTTTCTCAGCTGCTCCACTTTAAATTTAGCTAAATGGCCTGAGCAACAGCAAGAGATGGCCTCGCTGCTATGACCCCTGCCACCCACATGAGAGATCCAGATGAGGCTCCTGGCTCCTGGCTTCCACTTGAGTTAGCCCAGGATGTTGCAGCCACTTGGGGAGTGAATCAATGGGTGGAAGATCTCTCTCGCTCTAACTCTGACGTTCAAATAAATACAATAAATCTTTAAAAAAAAAACACCTCATGTATGTTACTTGACACAATGGAACGTTGCGCAGTGTTGACAATGACTGAACCTGTGTGACATCCAGTGTGTGATAACATCGACTGCATTGCCTGAGAGGCAGGAGAGGTGGGATGAGCAAGTGCCTTGGGTCAAGCGGTGTGATTCCAGGAGTCTGTTACACTGTTAAAGACAATATCCAAACCAACAAAAGGATTATAAAGCTTATGCGTGGAGCATCTACAGGAGCACATCACGAGAGAAAACATCATGAGTTCCAGTTCAGTGAAACTAAAACCCATTTTAAGGAATAAAAGCTGGTGGCGGGCAGATTAGGCATGTTGCTAGAGGGAAAGGGCTGGCACTGGAGCAGCAGGTGCCACAGTGACACTGCAGAGGTGACTTAGTCCCCTTGAGTTTGGCCATCCTGCACCCTGCCGTGCGTGGAAGGACCAGGAGTTCAGACAGGCAGCATGTGAGAACTGAATGAGAAAACACATGCGGGAAACACTGTGTGGGTGCCTCCTGACTCCCTCTCTGCTGGGCACCCCACCCTACCAGGAAGCTGGTGCCTATGCGAGAGATGGGGTGGGGGAATCTTGAAGACACATCACAGAAGGGTGACAGTGGGCAGGAGGGGAAGGACTGGGGCTGTGCAGCTCTTCTGTCTGGCCAGAATTAACCTGGGATTTGGGGACCTGATTCAGCATGTCAAACTGTTGACTATTTCCTCCAGAGGGGACAGGTCTCCCTCCTCACCTACAGGGATCTTTTCTTTCTTTCTTTCTTTTTTTTAAATTTACTTATTTGTATTAAAGGTAGATAAGATTTGCAGAGAGAAGGAGAGACTGAGAGGAAGATTTTCAGTCTGCTGGTTCACTCCCCAAATGGTCGCAATGGCCGGAGCTGAGCTGCTCTGAAACCCGCAGCCTGGTGTAAATTCCAGATCACCCACATAGGTGCAGGGTACAAGGACCTGGGCCATCCTCTGCTGCTTTCCCAAGCCATAAGCTGGGAGCTGGATGGGAAGCAGAGCAGCAGGACACAAACCAGCATATGGGATCCCGGCACGTGCAAGGGAAGGATTTAGCCACTGAGCCAACTCATTGCCCCTTACTCTATGGATCTTTTATATCCAAGTGATGTCATCAGAAGGTGTTCAGACATGTTCAGGTCTGGTGCTGCTTTTGCACCTGCTGAGACAGGCACCTTTGTAATAGAAAAAATAGTTCCAGCATCCGAGGATCATTACTGCAGTCCATCTTAGCCTAGCCTGGCCATGTGGCATCTTGTCCAAGAGCCTGGTCTAGATGATACTGAGTCCATCACTTAGAGCAGCAAGTCACTGAGGGGCCTGACGTTCAATCTCACCTTCTAAGTGGTAGCAGCAAGATCTCATGCAAGAGAAGCTGAGTGCATGCCCACTGCAGTGTTCCGGGGTGGGGTGGGCACTCCCAGCTCTTGGTGTTCAGGCCCAGATACAAGGCATGACCCTCTTCCTTAAGGTAAATTGAATGAGTCAGAGGAAGTAAACCTGGAGCTCTGAGAGCTTACCCAGAATCAACATGGTGGTTCTGCATGGCGAGGGGGGTAGGGAAGGGGGTGATGAGGGGGTGGAGGACACAGCAGTCTGTGGCAGGAGATCACGGAGGAGGGGAGGCGTGGAAGAGAGCGGGAGAAGGTGGGAGTTAACTCCCAGATCTTTCTGAAGCAGCAGGTAGCAGATGCCAGCTACCAATCCCCTTCTGTCCCCGCCTTAAGCTTCTGGCTGGCATGGGAGGGTGAGAAATCTTTAGAGCTGCCTGGTTGATCTGATTAGGGCGCTCACAAAGCCTGTTCAGATGGGTACCTAAACAAAGTGGCCTGGGGTGCGCCACACAGCCAGAGGCTAGGGTGGGAGACATCCAAAGATGGGCAAAGCTCTTCCAGCCTGGAGACACAATGCAGCTTCTGCAAGCCAGGGCTCCAACAGGACCCAGAGGGCCCTTTACTGGGTGGAACCCAGGGACACTGGGGGAGCTGTGAGGAGAGTGTGCGAGAGAGGAGCCTGAGTGAGCTCCTGGGCTCTTGGGATTCTGTTCCTATTTGACAGATTAGGCTCAGAAACCTGGACCATGCCAAATTGCTGGGCCATGCAGTGGGCTGTGGGCAAGTGTTCAGCAAGCTGGGGGCCCACAGCGCCCTCGTTGGGTGGTTATTATTGTGTACCTGTTAAGCATACAGTGCAGAATCCATGGACAAAGGCTGCTTCTCTCCACACCAGGAGTTGCCTGCAACTTCAGAAGCAGAGTACCCGCAAATTTGAAGCATTGAGCCTTGGCTTTATTTATTTTTTTAAAATTATTTTTTTAGGGTCCATCATGGTAGCCTAGTGGCTAAAGTCCTCGCCTTGCAGCATGCGCTGGAATCCCATATGGGTACCAGTTTGTATCCTGGCTGCTCCACTTCCATCCAGCTCCTGCCTGTGACCTGGGAAAGCAGTGGAGGATGGCCAAAAGCCTTGAGATGCTGCACCTGTATGGAGACCCAGAAGAGGCTCCTGGCTTGGGATCAGCTTAGCTCTGACCACTGAAGCCACACTGGGGAGTACATCAGCAGATGAAAGATCTTTCTTTCCTTCTCTGTGTAATCTGCCTTTCCAATAAAGAAAAATAAGTATTTACAAAACAAAAACAAAAGCTATTAAAAATGTTTTTATTTAAGAGGTAGAGTTAGAGAGAGAGAGAGGAGAGATCTTACATCCACTGGTTCTCTTCCCAAATTGGCTGCAACAGTCAGAGCTGGGCCAGTCTGAAATCAGGAGCCAGGGACTTCTTTCAGGTCTCCCATGCAGTTGCAGGGACCCAGGCACTTGGGCCATCCTCCACTGCTTTTCCAGGCCGTAAGCAGAGCAGCTGGGACATGAAGCAGAACTTCTGGCTCCTGGCTTAAGCCTGGCCCAGCAGCCCTGGATGTTGCAGCCATGTGGGGGGAGTGAATCAGTGGATGAAAGATTATTCTTTCTCATTGTTCCCTCTTTCTCTGTTGCTCTACTTTTCTAATCTATCTATCTATCTATCTATTTAGTTCATGGCTGCTCAGCCATCAGGGACACTTACAACATTCCAAAGTGTTCCATCTCTTGACCTAAGTGATAGTGACCTGGGTTATTCATTTTCAATAATAATTAAACTAAGGAAGTCCAGCTAGCCTTATTGAGATTCAATTTGCATATTATACAATTCATCCATTCAAAGTGTACAGTTCAACAGTTTTTAGCATAGCCACAGAGTTAAACAATCATCACCAGAGGCAATTTTAAAACTCCTTGGTCAGTGCTTCCAGCCATCTAGTTGTCTTCCTCTTCTGGTGGCCTCGGGGGGCTGTGTCCTTTCTGTTTTTCCTAAGGCTGCAGTAGCTTTGCATTCCCAGCTTTGTCCAAGCACAAGGTGTCCAGTGTTTTAAAAGCCAAGGCAGGTGCATCCGTTGGGGTCTGGGGGAGGCAGGTGCTGAGATGCAGTTAAGAGAACAGAAGATTTTTAGGAGAGTAAGACCTGCAAGAGACTTCATGGGAAGGAAGCTGACCTGGATGGGGGAGCCATGACCATGACTGAGTCATTGATCCTATGTCTGCCAGCCTGGTGGGTGGCTCCAGACCAAAGGTGGTCCAAAGTGAAGAATCCCACAGGGCACAGAAATCACCAGATGTTCCCACCACCACCTTGTTTAGTCATTGGCCAACTCCCACTCATTCCCTTTCCATGCCAGGGAGCTGAAGTGAATCCCAAAGGAGGTAATAGCTGCGACTTATCAGCTAATCGTGCTCCCTGTTTTTGAAGAGATAGCTGAGCAGCACATGCCCTCACCTGCCAGGGCACCCCACCACCCAGCCCCAACAGTCAGACAATCCATTGCACTGACTTACTGCTGACTGGCTAGCCAGGAAACCGCTCAGAATACAGAAACAGTGACAATGCAAGGGATTGTTCACAAAATTAGTGGAAAATGTTCATTCTGGAAAAAACAAACAGAAAATGTTGCATGGATTTCCACAAATTCCACTTACCTTTCAGTGCCCTCTTTTGGGGCAACTTATGTTAGGAGCAGCTTGTGGCCAAGCTGAAGGCAAAGGAAGATCTCCAAGCTCTCCAGGCCCCTTGTGCTCGGGGTTTGGGAAGAAGTGAGCCCTTGCACTGGTCGTAGCATTGCCATTCCTGAACGATATCAGGGAATGGTCATCGTCATTCCTCACTCTTTCTCAGCAACACACAGCAATACCCAGTCTCTGGGCTATTCTACTGAGCTGTAAAAACACTTTTTGTCTTCTTGACACTTCTTGTATTTAAGGGCAGTTATACTAAAGCCAAATCAAAAGCAAACACAAATGAAGCCGGCTCTGGGATCCTGGGCTTCATCTGAATTTCCTTTCTGCAGGATGGGAATTAGCAGGGCTGCCTCCCTCCCATCCCTGGAGGAATAGAGACTTCAAGGACCTACTGGAGGTGGGAGCCTTGGAGCTGCCCATTCCACTGTTATCAGGGCATCTTTGGCCCGAGGCTCTTGAAACCTCTTGAAAGCACCAGTACAGTTTTCATCACCGAAAGATTACCCAAGAGAGACTTCGTCATTCCCAGCGCTTGGTGGGAACCTGGCATCCATCCTCACATTCCTCTGGGATCACAGAGTCTCCTTGGTCCAAAGAGACCACAAAGGGCATCTTTCTTCTGGTCCATCTGCAGAAAAGTCTGAGGCAGACGGCAAAACACCAGCGGGTGTCCAGTGCCCCTCCCCCACTTGCCGAGCCCAGCCAGTGCTTGGCAAGTGTGGTCCACAGTGTCCTGGTCCCCGGGGCATGCTCCCCGCGTGAGCAGAGCTACTTTTTTTTCCCTTTCTTTTAAGATTTATTTCTTTTACTTGAAAGTCAGAGTTATAAAGGGCAGGGAGACACAGAAAGAGAAAGGGGAGATAGCTTTCATCCACTGGTTCACTCCCCAAATGGTTGCCAAGGTCAGAGCTAGGATGACCAGAAATTGGGAGCCAGGAGCTTCTTCTAGATCTCCCATGTAGATGCAGGGTGGTCCGAGGATTGGAACCATCCTCTGTTACTTTCCTAGGCCATAAGCAGGAAGCTAGATCAGAAGTGGAATACCCAGGACTAGAACCAGCAACCATATTGGATGCCAGTGCCCAGGCAGAAGCTTGCTACATGCCACTGCACAGACCCTTTACCCAGCTAACTTTGTCTGAATTCCGCTTTATACTGCAGAACCACCAACAGAGATGATTATGAGCAGTGGACAAAATTCTGTGAATTTTGGCCTGTGAGAGCAGGATGGGACTGCTCTCGTGTCCTCATGTGAAGGTGTGGCAGCTGTGTGAGCAGGTGCCCAGCCTGGCAGGGCACAGCCCCTCCGACTGCAGCGTCCTTGCTCCCGCTGCTGGGACCCAGTGTGAGGGGGGGAAAGGACTTGAGGTTTGGAGCTGATCGGATCAGATTTGGCTCTGCTTCCCGACTGTTTACCTTGGGCAGGTAAGTGAACTGCTTAGTGCCACATCTGTTCATTCAAAAAGTGTGTATGCTGAATGTACTAAGCCTCACAGTGGGCTCAGTTGTTGGCTGGGGGGAGGCTCTTCGCAAGCAACAGAAAGCAGGATCCTTGGGCTCAAGAATTGCAGATTGGAGCTGCAAACAACCAACTAGGAAGGAGTCCAGGTTTCAAACGGAGACAGTGGGGGCTGGCATTTGGCGAAGTCGCTGCTGGGATGCTTGAACCCCTTAGGAGAGTGCCTAGTGAAGTGTAGAGGTGATTGGGGGTGGCCGAGTAACAGAAGTTATGTCTAACTAAACACACAGTGTGTGCTAGCTGCTTGAACGTGGAGTTTTGCAACATAGTTGGGTAACATGCTTGCTGTTGTGGCATAGACTAGACAGGTAAGAAAAAGCAACTGAGCAACTTTTGAAAAGTTTCCTCTCTTGTAGAGAGGTGATTCCAACCCAGGTCCAAGTGGAGGCCGCTTTGCCTGATTTTCCCAGTTCAATTTCAAGGAGGATTGCACCTGCATTCTGTGAGAGGAGCTAGCAGAGCTGCTGTAGGTGGGACATCCAGCTGTTGACTCCAAGCACATGAGGTCAATAGGGGTTGTCTTTGTGCTAGGGACAAAGTGCACCTCTGCAGCGACAGAGAAGGAGTTGGCTTGTGGGATTCTGATGTTCAGTGGTGTGGTTGATTCGTTTGCTTCTGCCTCCAACATAAGGAGCTGTGTCTTCCTGCTGTGGCTGCCTCTGTCAAAGTCTAATGCCTGTAGTGTCACAGAGGAAGCCTGGAAGGCAGGAACTGGTTCAATTGCAGCGATGAGCTATGCTATGACATGCGTGGCTGCACAGCGGCTGTCTGTGGGCTGATGTGATTGTGTTTCTGGGAGGACCCTCCACCTGACCCCATACCCACTTGTTAGCCCTGGCCAACCCTCGTGGTCCTGAAGGCCGTTTATTGTCCACTCTGCACTCACACCAGTTGGTTCAGAGTCCCCGCTATTAGATGAGTAATACACAGCAGGATATAAGCCTACCTTATGGCCAATCCTAGTGCTAGTGTAACATGTTCAAACACCCTGTCATTATTACGACTGATGATAATAAGGGCAATAATGAGCAAGAATTGCTTTTATTAAGCACATCAGGAGAGTGCACTTCGCAGCATGTTGCTGAGGCCCAACCTGGGCTCCCTGAGCGCTGGAGGATGTCGGAGCATGTGTTGTGCCCCGGTGCCAGGGAGCTCCCCTACAATTACTTCTCTCCCCACAGCAGGTTAGGACTCATCTTCTAAACATATAATAACAGAAACGGATTTTCTGTTTATCAACGACTGTGTTCTAAGCGTGTGTTTCCTCCCCATTATCCCTTCTCTTTAATAGGTGTATTTTGGAAATGATACCATAATTGAAGTCACTTAAAGATCAAGATATTTAACCTTCCCCTGTTGCTAGTTTTCTCAGTTTGGGAATAAGTCAGTGGTGTCTCAGCTTACACAGCCCTCTCATCTTTTCCAGGGTCATGTGCAGTGTTCGGCCACACCACTGTGTGTGCTAGGTGCCCAAATGTGATTTATTTGAATGAATGAATGAATGAATGAATGGTAGCGGCAGATCTCATAGCCATTCCATCCATTCCCCATTTGCTTCCCAGAGGAGATATAATTGAAATGAACCAAGAAAAGGTGGTAATCAACAATGCTGCAGAGTATCTTAGTCATCTTTTCATTATTACACTAACATGCTTGAGAAAAGCTACAGATGAAGCAAGAAGGTTAATTTAAAAATATATGTATTTATTTATTTTAATTGGAAAGGCAGATTTACAGAGAGAGAGGAGAGACAGAAAGATCTTGGTCTACTTTTTCACTACCCAAGTGACCGCAATGGCAGGAGCTGAGCTGATCTGAAACCACAAGCCTCTACTGGGTCTTTCACCAGGGACCGGGGTCCCAAGTCTTCGGGCCATCTTCTACTGCTTTCCCAGGCCACAGGCAGGAACTGAATGACAAGTAGCTGGAACATGAACAGATGCCCATATGGGATCCTGGCAGATGCAAGGCAAGGTTTTAGCCACTAAGCTATCACACTGGGCCCAGGAGGTTTATTTCAGTCACAGTTACAGTTACAGAGGTTTTCAGGTTGGCATTGGCCTGGCAGCTGATGAGGGCAGTGGAGGCAGGACTTGTACAGACAGAGGATCCCACCATGAGCCAGGAAGCTGACACAGGAGGACACCCCCACTCTTTGGGCACATGTCTCCTTTAATGGAGCTGCCAACCCTTGATCCCAGCAATCTTACCCAAACCCAGCTACACCCCTAGCAACCTAAAACAATCCAGCCACTTCCCAAAGGCCCTGCCCTCAGACATCACAACTGTACTATCTCCATCTTAATCCATTAGCCATTAACCTAAGATTTGAGGGGCTCAAGACTCTAACATATAGGCCTTGGGGAGATCACCCAAAGGGGTCGTCCAACTGTAGCACAGGACACAGCCTTGAGAGCGGTATATGCCCACACGGGGATTCAGTATGCTTGCCTGTACTCCCTTATGCTTACTGTATCTGATTTCCAGCCCTTTTGATTTTTTTTTTAACTCTCTTCCCTATATGTCTCAAAATTATTTGCCACAGTAATTGGGTGATACTGAGCATTTTCTTTAGTTGTGCTTTAAACAATGCACTTTTAAACAAGGAGAAATTATATTAAAGGTACTATGCGATTTTAATAAAATGCTAGACACTTGAACCCCAAAGGACTGTTGCCAAATGCTAATAAACAGCACCTTGCCTTTCACACTCTGTTTTACTGTTTTGGATTTTAGACATGGGTGACAATTCTAAGTCCTCCCAAAGGAAGACAGAACTGGGGGAACTGGCTTTCTGCTATTTGGCTTTGCAATCCCTGTGCTGTTGATTTCAAATCAGTTGCTCAAACGCATGAATCTGTGACGCCTGGACCATCCCCATGGGAGGATGCTCTAGTCCGACCCCACCATGGTGTAGTTAGGCGTACACTCCCAACCCAGGCTTGAGCTCACTATGTCTTTGGAGATGGAGTGAGTAGCTGGGAAAAGGATTATGTAGCTGGAAATTCTCCAAAGTAACTGCCATAGAAATATAATGCTGATTAAGAGCAAGTCATGAAAAGGCGATTATCTGTAATTCAATTATATGGAGATTGAGTTGATGTCAATGTATAATAGTCACAGCAACTGCTTAAGACTTGGATCAATACAGGATTTGGTTTTGGGAGCGGCAGGATTTTACCACTGACTAAATTGCAGGTGCATGGTGATAGCGAAAAACAGACTCGCTGCTGTCTCATATGTATGTCTATTTTTAAGATTTATTTTTATTAGAAAGTCAGAGTTATAAAAACAAGAAGAGATAGAAAGAAAGTGGCCACAATGGCCGTTGCTGAATGGATCTGAAGCTAGGAGCCAGGAGCTTCTTCCAAGTCTCCCACATGGGTGCAGGGTTCCAAGGCTTTAGGCCATCCTCTGCTGCTTTCCCAGGCCACAAACAGGGAGCTGGATGGGAAGTGGAGCTGCCGGAATTAGAACCAGCACCCATATGAGATCCAGTGCCTGCAGAGGAGAGAACTGGCCAATTGAGCCACTACCCTGGGCCCTTGCAATTTTTTTTTTTTTTTTAAAGAGAAAGGCCTATTGAAACGCTCTGATACTTTGGATTTGCTTATTTACGAAAGATAAGACAAAGAGATAGAGAGGCCATGGCAACACCAGTGCCCAGTCATGGATAGAGGCAAAGCCTGGCAAACAGGCTAATTCTTCTCCCTGCAGTGCCAGTATCTCATATAGGCTGAGGTTCATGTCCTGGCTACTCCATTTCTGATCCCTTTCTTTGCTTATGGTCTGGAAAAGCAACAGAGAATGACTCAAAGCTGCTTGGGCCCCCTGCACGCATGTGGGAGACCGGGAAGATACTCGGTTTAACTTTGGCCATTGTGGCCATTTGGGGAGGGAGCCAGCAGATTGAAGACCTCTGTATCTCTCCTTTCTATAAATCTGCCTTTCCAATAAAAGTAAACAAAGTGTGTGTGTGTCTAAGGAAGAGCTGAGCTCAGTTGTGACTCTGTAAGCATTCAGGGAGACATCCAATATGCCAGAACTATCACAGCAAGATTCTGTGATTCCCTAGGCAAAGGGGAGCCTTCATCCACACCGTGGCCTTTCAGTCTCCCCTCTGTCAGGTGGATTCCATCAGCCTCAACTTTGTCTTGCAGATTTGGGGAGAGTTTATGAGCGTGTCTCCCAAGATCACAGAGCTAAGGCTCGAGTTCTTGAGTGGTGTTGGGCTCAAGGGTCGAGTTCTCGATCGCAGCTTCCTACTCAAGCACATTCTAGTGAAGGCCCAAGCATCGGTGTCCCTGCCAGCCACAAGGAAGACCTGGGCTTGAGTTCCCACCACTTGACTTTGACATGGTCCAGGTGATTAGGAGATTAGGAGAGTTAGTAAGTGGACCGGAAGTCGCTCTGTAATAAATGAAACAATTGCTTTATGTTTTAAAAGACTTGGACCCAGTGCGTGTGAAGCCGATGTGTTTTGTTTTGTTTTAGAGTGAATCTGTGGCCCTGAGCAAACCTGGTCCGGAGGAAACCACGTAAAATACGCTACAAGCACGGATATCCGGCAGCCTGAACACAAGTTCCTTCCTAATGCAGAAGTGAAAAACTCAGGCTTATTTATTATTATTTTTTTTCTTCTCAGTTTTAGAAATTGAGGTTTGCGTTCACGGAGTTAAGGGCACAACCATAAACACACAGCAAGTGACCTTAAACACTGCACTGACACGCCCTCAATGCCACGCCCTCCCCACCACAACCCAGAGAAAGACATGGAATGTTCTCCCCCACTAAGCCATCTCTCTGGATGAGAAGGTATCCCCAAGGAACCTCAGACACGTCTCTTTGTTTTTGCATTTAAAATATCAAATAATGTGTTAGACTGGCACTTGTCACAAAGCTGATTTGCCTAAAGGTTATAAAGTCAAGAGGCACATTCCACTGTCCTCTTGTGTCACAGCTGTCCCATCCATCCCTCAGCACACCACGCCCTCCACTCTCCCTGACTCAGAGAAGCCTCTCCCAGCCAAAGGACTTAAAGTTGCAATCTCACAGTGACTTTGCCTTTGCTACTCCTTACTTTATTGTACACCAGTCTCTTATACTGCCCATGTTGCCCTCATTTGCTGATTCTCATTCGCCTGCTAGAACAGGAGTGCTGGACTCATCCATTGACTATCACGCTCCCCTTAAGCAGTGGTGGCTGCCACTCCATAGTTTTGTTTAAGAACAGACCATACTGGCTGGCGCTGTGGCCAAGTGGGTACAGTTACTGCCTGGGACACCAACATTCATACAGGTGTCAATCCGGAGTCCTGCCTGCTCCACTTCCAACTCAGCTCTCTGCTAATGTTTATGGGAAAGCAGAGGAAGGCATACAAAGTGCTTAGGTCTCTGCACCCACATGTGTGACCTGCAGGAAGCTTTTGGCTCTTGACTGGCTCAGCTCTGAAAGTCACAGCCAGTTGGGGAATGAACTAGCAAATGGAAGACCTCTCTCTAATTTGGTCATTCAAATAAATGCATACATTTTTAAAAGAACAGACCATCATATGATCTGATGCAGAAAACTCAAGCAAATGATTTAGCATTAAGTTCTAGCACTAATTTCTAGCCCTGGAAATTAAAAAATACAATGGTGCATGTTTTATTGGGCGGTCTGAGCATATTTTTCAACAAGGTGTTGTCACTTGCACATGTGAAGAAGGAAATTCAAGAACACCTCAAGATCTTCAGTTGTTTTATTGATTGATTGATCATCAATATTATATTATCTTAAAATTTTTCTCAACATTTTGCTACATTCACCTCAACTGTAGACAAGAAATATGTATATGCATATATACATACAATATTTTTCTTGTAAACAGAACTTTTATTATTATTGCAGAATGACAGATTCACAATGGATCACAATATAGGGAAAATGAGCGTGTTGTCATGTTCATGGTATGATTCAATATTTACTCACATTTATTTCTTTTTAAAGATGTGCGTTCTTTATTTTTGATGCTGTTTACGTGGTTGACAAGGATGGATGCCTATGAGGACCATTGATTAGGTCGGGGAGGGCCGTGGCATGGAGGAAGTTGAGTGGGACAAATGCTTTCAATTTTCCCCTTCTTCCCTTTTGTTCTGTATCTAGGTGGCAGGGGTAGAGGGAGGAGTGGGTGGAGGGCATTCCCATCTACCAAACTACATCAGTACCTGGGGATGGGGAAGTCCATGTGATGTCATCTTAGAAACTCTGGTGTAGAGAAGAATGTTCTGAAAGTATTGCTTGAGTAGTTTTGATAGTTCTGAGAAGCTGTTGGTCTCATTGTTCTAAGGTTGAGAAAATTGCTCCAAGGTTGACTGACTGACAGAGTCCACCCCAGTGTATCCACTCACCCTGGCACTTGCTGCCAAATCTCAGCCAGGAGAGTTGTCCAAACTGTTCTGCTCTCCATCTTCTGACATAGCACTTTCTGTCTTCTGCAGGCCAAAATGAGCTATCCATCTTGCCCCCCATATGCACCTGGGCCTGCTGTCCACTGCACAGACATCAGCAATTGAAGAGGCCCGGTTCCAACATATTCATTCCAAGGTCAGAGCAGGAATCCTGTGATTCTCCCTGTGTGACGTGTTTTGAGTCCAGTGGTCTAGAGCTTGGGAGACTCCCAAGAAACCTCACTTGGAATGACTCCAGATCTGACTCTTGCATGTGCCAGCCAGTGCAGGGTCTGGTTCTGTCTGTTACCTGCATCAGACTACACACACACCAACACACTAGTTGCCTGGTCAGATCTGTCCTCAGCCTCATGTCCTATGCAAACCTATGTATGCTGTGGCCCAGCCCTGCCCAGCCTGCCACAGACCTGGCCCTTATACACATTAGCAGAAACTGCAGCCTAGTTTGGGTGACCTTCATTAGCCCCCACAAGGCCCTCCCACAGCCCCCATCCCTGCACATGCCAGTATGTGCAGCAGACTAATCTGGTCCATGCTGCATCCCAGTCAAACTCTTGTATATACCTCTGGGTGTTGCAGCTTAGCTCAACTCACCCTACCCCATGATCCAGTCCACACATGTGCCAGTGAGTGCTGCTGCCTTGTCCAGCCTGGTCCGCCCCCAGCCCTGGCTGCCATGTACCCCAGTGGGGGTTGCAGTCCAGTGTGTCATTTATTGGAAAGGCAGAGTTACAGAGAAAGAAGGAGAGATAAAAAGCAAAACATCTTCCATTCGCTAATTCACTCCTCAGTGGCCTCAATGGACAGGACTAGAGGAGGAGGAGCCAGGAACTTCATCAGGATCTCGTACATGGGTACAGGGCCCCACACACTTGGCTCATCGTCCATTGCCTTTCCATGCACATTATCAGGAATCTTGATGGAAGTGGGGGCAGTCAGGACATGAACTTGTGTGTGTGGGATGCCTGCGCTGCAGGTAGAGGATTAACCTGATACACCACTTTCCTAGTCTCACACTTAGAGTTTCTTTTTTTTAAAATTATTATTATTATTCTCACTTCTGTTTAGAAGAACCAGTAAGCAGAAGGAAAGAAGGTAAAATAAGAAAGAGAACAAAGAGTAATTGAGAAACAATGTTGTCCATGAGAAAGGCTATTGAGAGGGGGAGACTCCTGCACTGGAGTTCTGAGTCCAGGTGTCGAGGTCTTAGCTCTGGCTGGACAGCCAGCCTCTTCTGGGACCTTGCAGTGTGCCTCACCTGCAGTGTACTGCCCATAGCTTATTCCTACTTTCCTACTAAAGCAAACACTCCAACAAGGCCAAGGAGGCAGGGTTTGCACTGTGCTCCCCTGACTTCCGCTGTCAGGATCTTGTCCTTGGAGGTGACTAGAGGTCATTGTCACCCAAGGAGATACTTGTTTCTAATTCCTGAGATGTTATTGACATATTTGAAAGACAGAGAAAGAAAGAAAGAGAACACCCATCTATTGCTTCATTCCCCAAATGCCAACAACAGCTAGGGTTGGGATGGGTGAAGCTGGGACCCGGAAGCCAAATAAATCCACATCTCCTTATGGTTGGCATCACTGCTGCCTCACGGGGTCTGCTTGGGTGGGAAGCCAGAGTCAGGAGCCTGAGCTGGGAATTGAATCTGGGACCCGTGATGTGCCTGTGGGTGTCTTAAATATCAGACAAACACCTGCTCAGCTTTTAGCTTTATGTTTTTTTTTTCCCCCTTAGAGTTCATGGGAATTACTACATGGTGTCCCTGGGGCATCTGAAGGCTGCAAAGTAGTATGTACTTGAACCAGTAATTAATAATGTTTTTGAGACATACTTGTCGGTACTTTCCATGAATTAAACATGGAACAAAAGTGGACAAGAAAGACAAGACTCCTGCTTGCCTGGAGCTTGCATTCTTGAAGTGAGTAAGGAAAAATGAGCAAGGAATTGTTAGACAACGGCAAGTGCCGTTAAGACAATTGAAGGCACTGTGATTAAGAGTGCTGGTGTCCTGAGGTGGTCAGGACAATCCTCTGAAGGTGATGCTGGGTGTTAGTCCTGGACAGCGGGACGGGAACAGAGATGAGCTACTTAATGGCATCTGCAGGGAAGGTCCTGAGTCACACACAGAAAAAGCATTGTTGGTGTCCCTGAGGACTTGAAAGTTCTACGTGATCTTAGAACACGTAGAGAGAGGTCGGGAGGAGGAGGAACAGAGGTCAGGGGTCATGCCTGCCATGCTGAGAAGTGTCAGAGACAACGAGAGGACACAAAGTGTTTTCAGAGCTGAACCGCGACAGGATGCCACATTTCATTGGCCATAGCCCAAACTTACAATGAGGTGGGAAAGAAAGCATGCTTTGGGGTGCTGTTTCACTTGTTGGGGAGATGCTTCCTGAACACGAGTCAAGTGAGAGGACATGTGGATGGGCAGAGGATCCCAGGAGGGAGTGAAGTTTTGGGAAGGACGTTGGCCTCGATCTGGACTTCAGAGAGGCAACTGTTCTGTTTCTGGTTGTGCCAACGTGGGCCATCCACACAACCCGATTCTAGGGAATCCTCATTTTCTTATTAGTAGGATGGGACAATATCACCCTCAACTGCTGCTCCCAGGGTGGTAGGCAAGTTAATTGAGGAAATGTGGGAAATATGTGTATGAAGAGTACTGAGGGTGAAGGAGGAGATGGTGGAAGGTCCCTGTGCCCTCTGCTTGCATGTGCTGCCTTCAGAGCTATTGTCTCTGGCATCCAGGGATCGGGATAGCCTTAGCTCTGCCCATCGTGAGAGAGGGAAGGGGTCGAGAGTGGGAGGAACCTTAAGTCTGGCAGGACAAGGCTGCAAGGAGGCGGATTCCAGAAGTTTCCCTGAATACTTATGATGGTATTGAACACTGTGTCCCCCTCCATTGTCCCACCTGCTCCCCAGGGTCACTTGGGTCAGGGGTTAAGGACATGGCTAGTGTTCAATGCCAACGGAAGAGTGTACTCTGGAACTGGTTGGCTGGGGAGCTGTGAGAAGACCCTTCTAGATTCCTGCTAATGTAGGCCGCAGAATGAAAGAGCAATGGAGGAGAGAACCTAGCAAGGCATCAGCTACTGGTCTCCCTGGGGCTGAGCAGCCTGGCTCCCGGGAGAAGAGTGGAGTCGGTGCTACTATTCTCCCTTACAGGCTGTCAGGCAGGAAGGTAAGGGAACCTCGGTGCTCTCCCTGGTAAAATGGGGCTGGGGGAGTTAGGGGATGATTTGGAGGGTTGAATACGCCTCAGTACAGTGTTTGGACACCCCTTCACGCTCTAAGTTGGAGTTGTGCCTCCTCAGCTGCCGGCCAGCCGGGCAAAGCATCTTAGTCATCCGACAGCGCTCCCACCCCAGCCTTTGCAGCGCTCTTTTCGGTGAATCAGACACCCATGAATTATTCTATTACCCTTGAAATCCAGAAAGGTATGAAAATCAAGGGAGAACATGCTGGGGGCAAAAATACTTGTTGGGTTCTGCCTGCTCAGCTTTCTGTAGAAAGCAAATCCATGAGAGATGCTTGGCTGAACCTGGAGCCAGCCTGGCTCCTCCACCCACCACACGACCTCGGCTGGCACCAGGGGAGGGCCCAGGGCTGCTTTCGCTGGGAAGTTCCCATCACACACATGTCACAAAGCTACCTGGGCTCAAGAGATGCTAGATGGGGACCTAGGAGGTTACACAATTTATTTTTTAAAGATTGATTTCTTTTTATTGCAAGGCAGATTTACAGAGAGAAGGAGAGATGGAAGAGAAAGATCTTCCATCTACTGGGTCACTCTTTAAGCAGCCACCATAGCCAGAGCTGAGCTGATCCAAAGTCAGGAGCCAGAAGCAGGGTCCCAAGGCTTTGGACCATCCTTTACGCTTTTCCTAGGCCACAAGCAGAAACTGGATGGGAAGTGGATCAGCCAAGACAGGGACTGGTGCCTATAACTGGTGATAACTGGAGCATGTAAGGCAAGGATTTATCTACTAAGTCATCAAGCCAGGCCCATGCCTTTTTTTTTTTCTTTATGATGCATTTTTTTTTTTAAATTTGAAACACAAATTTATGGAGAGAAGGGGAGACAAAGAGGGAGAGAGATATTCCATCCACTGGCTCATTCCCCAAGTGGCTACAATGGCCAAAGCTGAGCCTATTCAAAGCCAGGAGACTCCTCCAGATCTCTTTGTAGGTGCAGGGTCCCAAGGTTTTAGGTCATCTTCTGCTGCTTTTCCCAGGCCATAAGGAGGGGGTTGGATGGGAAGTAGAGCAGCTACCCATGCCTGAGAATCTCTGTTCATAGAGAGGTTTCGGTGCCCCTGATCAGGGCATACATACGTCTTGGTCTTTGGATTATTTTCGGTGTTTTAGTCTCCCTGTTGGGAATAGAACATGGACCTATCTTCAGGGCTGTCCTGCAAAACTTGTGCACCAAAGAGCACACAGTCATTCAGTGAGGGGTAGATGAGAATGGACAGTAGACTCAAGGCTGGGCTGAGGACACAGGGAAGTTGATTCCTTTCACCTTCAGGCCAGGAGCTTTTCCAGGTCTCCCACGCAGGTGCAGGACCCCAAGGCTTTGGGTCATCCTCCTCTTTTCTCAGGCCACAAGCAGGGAGTTGGATGGGAAACAGAGCAGCTGGGACACAGACCAATGCCTGTATGGGATGTTGGCGCTTGCAGGTGGAGGATTCGCCAATTAAGCCCCTATGCCAGCCTTTATCCCTCTCACCCCACAACTCCTCCTTCTAAAAGAAGCTGCAAAGAGCTATTTGAGGCAGCGCAGTGCACACCAGGGTGAGAGTTTTGTAAACAAGCCCGAGTCACAGAGGACAGAGGTTGATGGATAACCGTGCCCTGTGTTCCCAGGGGAATTTTGCTTTCTCATGTTCTCCTCCCCCACCCCCTGCGCACATTGCGGGTTCCACATCAGCCCCATCTGTGTCCCACACCAGTAATTCATGGGCCATGAGATGGTGGGAGAGGTCTTCCAGGAGATTCAACCCCAGGGCCTCTCTTGGCAGCAAGGTGAAGGATGAGCCTCTGATCCCCGTGTCAGGGAGTACCACGACAACATCATTTGTAAAGAAGAGGAGACAACCCTTTTATCTTGCGTCTTTTAAGCAGTTCCTGCCACTCCGGGGACATCTTGCTGGTGAAAATACACCAATTGCTCACGGCTTGCCTCCTATCAGTTTGTAGGAGGGAGGATCTATCTTGTCACCCCCTGCGAAGTGTTTTACAGTCTCGCCAACAGTTGCTTGCCTATTGGGCTGGAAAATAGAAGAAGCTGTGTCGCTGAGTAGTGTCGATTTCCTTTAACTTTCACAGTAGAACGGGCAGGGCTGCTCCAAGATTTGCAGGGACAAGTGTGCCCTGCAAAGGGACAAGGCAGCTTGGGGGCAGCTGTTTGATCTAGCAGCGAGGTTGGCCACCTCTCAGCTTAGAGTGCCTGGGTACCATCTTAGTTCTGACTCCCTTCTTGGAATCCTTCTGACTGCAGCTGCCTTCTTCCCATGTAGATTCTTGGAGATAGCAGGTTCCGGAAGTCCTGGGCTTCAGGCCTAGCCCTGGGTTTTGTAGACTTGAGAGAATAAACCAGAGGTTGGCAGCTTGGTTTCTTGTCTCTTTTTGTATCTCTCTCTGTGCTCCCAAATAATTTTTTTTTAAAGAATACAGTAGTAAAAGAACAGAA
Organism: Ochotona curzoniae; assembly: GCF_017591425.1. Lineage (NCBI taxonomy): Eukaryota > Metazoa > Chordata > Mammalia > Lagomorpha > Ochotonidae > Ochotona > Ochotona curzoniae. The sequence continues at coordinate 1,461,371 of NW_024465654.1, read as the reverse complement.
TCTTTGGCATCAACCAGAACTGAGTTCAGATTCTGCCCCACTTAAGGCTTAAAATGAAATGATGTCCTCTTTAAATACCTTCTTTGTGTGTTAGTGATGAGGATTGAAAATAACACATAGAATATGCCTAGGACATCATGCAAGCTAAATAAATGCTAACTAAGTGGTAACTATAGCCATCTTTTAAAAGATTCATTTATTTTTATAGGAAAGGTAGAGAAACAGAGAGAAAGATCTTCCATCTGCTGGTTTACTCCCTAAATGCCCACAACGGCTGGAGCTGAGCCTATCTGAAGCTAGAAGGCAGGAGCCTCTTCTGGGTCTCCCACATGGGTGCAGAGTTCCCTCCTCTGCTGCTTTCCCAGGCCACAATCAGGGGACTGGATTGGAAGTGGAGCAGTCAGGATGCAAACCAATGCCGCTATGGGATCCTGGTGCTTGTAGGGAGAGGATGAGCCAATGAAGTTATCCTGCCATGTATTAGTTATAGCCATCTTGATTAAGACTGCTGGCAACTCACTCTTCTCCAGATTGTTATTGCCAATAAATTATTCATTGACTCATTGAGGCAGTCAATCACCATGTACTGATGGGTAAGACACATTGACTGAATAACAGTGAGATTCCAAGAAGCAATGCTAGGACCCTGAGCTTAGACTTTCCCATGCAAGTACTAACCCAGATGCAGACTAAGCAGTTTCCCTTTGATTCATGTCATGGAGTTTCCTGCTGCATCCTGCCTGATGGGGAAGAGGCAAGGGCTAGAGGGCATAACTAGTTTTTCCCTTCTGGACAGACCTCAGTTCTACACCTTCATTTGGGGGGTCATTTGTTGGGCTTCTTATTCCTGAGCCCTTCATTGTAAGTTTCCTGAAAGTAGGAACCACGGAGCCACAGTCTACCATCCAGAGGTTGGGGATTGCCTAGAAAAGCAGCTCTGTCCAAAGTTGCCAGACACTCAGAGCCCCAGACATGGCTGAGTTTGGGGTTAGATGATTGAGGGCCAAGTCTTGGGTCTGATCTGTTATTAGAGAATTTATGAGAATGGAATTGAGATTTGCAGGGGTGGGGGTCTGCCCTGAAGGAACACTTTGATCTTAGAGAGTGAGAGAGCCAAGGTGGAGAAGAGAGAGGCACAGAAGGAGAGAGAGAGGCGTTGTACATCTGCTGTTCATTTTTGCAAATGCCTGCAACAGCACAACTGCAAGAGGCAGTCCAAGGCCAAAGCCAAGGCATCCTGGTCTCCTGTGAGGGTGGCAGGGGCCTTAGTTTACTGTGCACCATGAATTAAGCACCTCTTTGCTCTGAACCCCTGGAAGCAGAGGACTTTGCAAGGTCATTGCTGAGCTCCTTAGAAACAGATGTTCCCAGACTGCTTCCCATGGTTGATATCTGTGAATATTCGGCTGCTCAGCTTCACGGATGGGCATTCTGCCTCCATAGATTCCACTAGGCCAGAGGCTTCCAGACAATCAATACCTCCCAGTGGAATGAGCCTGTCACTTCCAACCCAGGCCAGGCATGTTAATGATGTTACTAACTCGACTGTGTGACTGAGGAGTCACGGGGTCTCGCTGCTTCTGTTAGGCTCATACAGCACAATGGGTCAGCATTCCCGGGGTTGACTGGGGAGAGTCAGTCCCCGGATTGGATGTCCAGTGTTCCCCCTCCACTGGCTGTTTCTAAGGAAGTCACAACTCGCCTGTTACTTCGGGTTTCTTTCCCTTCCTCTGCAGACCTCTAATTCACAGCAGTTCAGTCATCCCTACCAAGTCACTGGCCACGACTTAAGCTAGAAATGTCTTGAATGAGAGAAGGCATTCCTATAATTGAATGCTTGTTCATTCATTCATTCATTCTACACATTTTTAAAAAGATTTATTTATTTATTTATATTTTGGAAAGGCAGTTCAGATTTACTGAGAGGAAGGAGAGACAGAGAGAAAGATCTGTCCTCTGGTTCACTCCCCAAGTGGCTGCAATGGCCAGAGCTGAGACCATTCCAAAGGCAGGAGCCAGGTGCTTCTTTTGGGTCTCCCATGCAGATGCAGAGTCCCAAGACTTTAGCCATCCTTGTCTGCTTTCCCAGGCTATAAGCAGGGAGCTGGATTGGAAGTGGAGCAGCTGGACACAAACCAGCACCCGAATGGGATCCCGGGTGTTTGCAAGGGGAGAATTAGCCAAGTGAGCCATTGCACTGGGCCCTGCACGTTTCTGAAGTGTGCCTACTACAAGGTCAAATACTGTGGTAGGCTTTTGTAATGCAGGAAGGAACAAACACAGAGTCTCTGCTCTTAGGGAGTTTTACAGTCCAGGGGTAAGCGATCTCTGTCAAATACTCAAATACTGTGTCTCCAAACATGGGGAAGTGTTATGAAAGAAAGACAATGGTTCTATGGAAATGCAAGCACGTGGGAAGGAGGCTGCCTCTTGCACACTTATGATCCGGTCCCCAGTCTGCCTTACTCATTGTAGCCCTAATTGGACAGAAGGAGGAATGGGTCCAGGCAGAGTACTATATTTGCTAGCCTCCTCCAAAGATGGGGGTGATTATTTGGCTACTTGGGGACCACTGAGACATGGTAAAATTCTTGGAGTGGGATTTCTGAAAATAATCTTTAGTCAGGAGGGGGTGTTTTGTGATGGCCAGAGACCTTGGGATGGCCTTAGTAACCCCGAGCAAGAGGCCCCTCTGTGCCAGGGTACCTGTCAGGGCTGCCAGTAGCTTGTTTGTGTGAGTGGAAAGAATTCTCCCCACCGTCATCTGGTGCCCCCAACCCCCAGCTTGGAAAGGGGGCTTTATTGCTCACAGATGAAAGTTAACTTGCAATTGATAAGAGTGTTTACACTTTAATCTGAGCCAGATGGGCCAGTGTGAGGGGAGGATGGCAAGCACTGAAGCCTGGTGGGAGGTGACTGGGTGAGGTTAGGGCAGGGGACAGGGGTTAAGAATGCTTGGAGGGACAAGCCGGGGCAGAGACTCCTGGGGTGGGGGTAAGGAGCAACTGGAAGGCAGTGAGGGCGAGGTTCAGAATCTATAGGGGCAGTGACACAGGATGGGGCTGGTGTCCTGCAGGCCCTAGTGACCCATAAGGGACTTGGGTGGCGGTCCTAGGAGCAGCACGGAGGGGGTCATGCATGAGGAACACATCACTTAGTTTCCTGATCTGAAAAATGCTCTACTGCTCCCAGAAAAAAAGTCCCCAATTAATACCCCAGACTCAGATTTACTTTGATGACTCAACAAGCTAAAGGACATAAAAAGGCAGTAAATAAATAAGGTATTACAAGTACAAATTCAGTTATGATGTGTTTTTTTTTTATTAACAACTAAAATGAGATTTTTTTGGGTCATCTCAGATCTTGGTGATAATTGTGGTAGTGACCACTTACTAAGTGCTCGTTAGATGTCAACCGTGGTGTTGAGTACTATGTGCTGAGTACTTAAAAAATGATCTGTTTTTAAACTCTACAACAACTTTTCAGAAGACATTTTTCACCTCTGTTTCTAAGTGAGAAAACTGAATGTTAAAAAGAACGCAGAGGGGCAGGTATTTGTCCTGGTGGTGAAGATGCCAGTGAGGATACCCGTAGCCTGTATTGCAGTACTTGAGTTCAATCCCCAGCTCTGGCTCCTGGCTCAAGCAGCCAACTAATGCAGACGCTGGGAGGTAGCAGGTGATGGTTCATGTCACTGAGTTCCCACTACCCATCTGGAAGACCTAGAGGGAATTTCTGGCTCCTGGCTTCGGCCAAAACGTGCTCTGGAAACAGCAGTCATTGGGGGAAGAGACCAGCAGATGGGAGTTGTCTCACTGTCTCTTTCCCAGTTTCTCAACCAATTAACCAAGGAGGTAGGCTGGCAGTGTCAAGCTTGAAGCCAGGAGATCCATCCATCTGTAGACCACAGGACTTGGAGAATGTTAGGCACAAAGTAGGCATCTAATGTACAGGTATGGAATGAATGAACAAACATAAGGAGAGATGGGGTGGAGTCATTGGTCTATATCCTTTTCTTGCAAGGTCGCCACGTCTCTTGGGATAGTTGACAGGTTGTAGGAACTCTGGGGTTGAATTATGCTGAATATGACTAGTAAAGGGAAGCCACTGCTCAAGGAATTTTTTTGCTAAAGTAAGTTGTCTGCCAGCTCCCAGTCCCAGCTTCCTCCTTGTTTGTACCCAGGCCTTTGGACCAGTGAAGGGGTGGGGAACGCTTTCAGAAGGCAGCTGAATTCACCATAGTCTCACTTGCTCAAAATGTTCAAGTCACTCCATGAATGTGCCAGCAGAAGTGGAATGTGCATTTGTGTTCTTGTCTTTCCCGCCACTAGAACCAACCCAGACTCCACTTACAGGTCCCTTAGAATCAAGGGACCTGAAGGGACCTGTAAGTGGAGTCTGACTTAAAGGTAGAACAAGCCTGGAGAGATGGAGCTTCCTGCAAGCAGAGCAAGGGCTGTGTGGAGGCGAGGAAGGTCAGCACAGAGGGAGGGCCCTGCACAAGCCAGAGTCCCATCTATTGCTGTCACCCAAGAGTGACAGTATTTCTACCATGTACAGGGAGCAGTAGATTAGGAAGGGGAGAGATAACAGCAGGATTCAAGCTGGGTTTGAATTTCACTTGGGTCACTCACTGGCATGTTCCCTTGATTCACCCATGCCCAAGAATCTCCGTGAAGTGGTGAAACTAGTATCAACTGAGTTGCTATGAGAACAGAAGGAAGATAATGTATCTGGAGTGCTAGGTGCTGTATTTGACGCTTAGAAACTCCCAGAAAATTATTACTATTTGCATGACAAGCTGTAAACCGCGGTGCTAATGGAAGAGGTGATTACAGAGGCAACCCAAAGTTTTGGTTAGGACCCCTCCCCCAGCCTCTCTCTGCAGGCCCTACCCGCATGCCTGTCATTCCAGCCTTGGGCCTTTTGGGAGCCCAGGTTTAAATGCGGATTTTATCTGGTAACTGTGTGTGTGTGATTCATTTGTTATTAGCACCTCAGTTTTAATCAGATTAACCTCCTGGGGGAAGAAGAAGGCTTGGGTCTGGAAATGTGGATTGGGGGTCTTGAGGGGAGAAAGGGAGTGAGAGGGGATTCGTGCTGCCCTGAGGTCCTTAACCCTTGAATGGCCTTGGCTGAATGGAAGGGCTACCTAGAAGGGGCCTATGGAAAACCATTAACACAGCAGGCGATGCTTACTGGCTGGTGGAGGAGAAGGGTTGCAGCACTGTTATCTTCCTGACATCCTGGTGCTGTGAGACTGAAGCCGCTATTATTTATTTATTCACTTGATTATTTAAAAAGAATTAAGGGGACTAATGTTGTGGCACAGCGGATTAAGCTGCCTCTTCACCCGATAGGAGATGTGCATCTCCTATTGAGTCAAGGCTTCCCCTCCAGCTCCCTGCTAATGCAGCTGGGGAAGCAGCCCAAGACAGCCCAAGTGCTTGTGTCCCTGCACCCACCTAGGAGACCTGGAAGAGGTCCTGGCTCCTGGCTTCTGACTTCAGACCTGCACAACCCAAGCTCCAGCTGTTGCAGGCATTTGGGAAACAAACCAATAGATGAAAATCTCTCTCTTCTCTCTCTCTCTCTGTCACTCTGTCTTTCAAATAAAGAAATCAAATCATTAGAAAAAAAAATGACTTCAAAGCATTTATAGGGCCTTCATTTCTCAATAAAAAAAGTCTTAAAGAATTCAACTACTGCCCGAGAAGGAAGAGAGGAGAAAGGAACAGAGGACTTGAGGGTCTTCATGTCTTTTGTTAATTGGTAAATATATATATTTTTAAAATATATTTATTTATTTTTATTGGAAAGTCAGATGTACAGAGATCTTCTGTTTGCTGGTTCACTCCCCAAGCAGCTTCAATGGCTGGAGCTGAGCTGATCCAAAGCCAGGAGCCAAGAACTTCGTCCAAGTCTCCCACACGGGTGCAGGGTCCCAAGGCTTTAGGCCGTCCTAGACTGCTTTCCAATGCCATAAGCAGGGAGCTGGATGGGAAGTGGGGCTGCCAGGATTAGAACCGGTGCCCACATGGGATCCTGGCATGTGCAACCACTAGGCTACTGGTAGCTTCAGGTTCAGAAATTAAAAAAAAAATTTAGAGCAACTTTGCACCGGCAGAATTTTGAAGCAGAGGTTCAAGAACTCCCATGTCCCTCCCCTTGGCTCCTTGAGTCTCCCCCTGTTGCTGACATACCACACTGCCGTGAACTGGTGATCACAGCTGGTACACGAACACTGATATCTTAGGGTCCACTGCAACAGCCAACATTCAGTGCCCTGCTGGTGCCATACAGGCCTGTGAAGACCCTCCAGGCTAGTGCGGTGCCCTTGACGCTGGAAGTCGTGATTTGTGCAGTGGCTCCCTAGAGAAACGCACAGCCTGGCTTGGGGGCATTTCAGGGGCTGGACGCAGGGTACCGTGCGGTGTCCTTGCGATGTGATCATTTTTTTGTTTTTGTTTCCTTTTGCAGTTCCTTTCCCTCGGCCATTGGGGGGTGCAGTGGGGTTGGGGCGGGAATGATGTAGTCACGACAACTCTCAGTACCTCCTCCTTTTAAATTTTTATAAAAGGAGTTCAAGACTGCAAACAGAGAGAGCTCTCCAGAAAAGGGGAGCCCTTGGCATGAGTTTGGGGATAGCTAGGTGAGTTTGTAATATTTACGTAATTTTGGGTTATTTGTGGGGAAAAGTATAGTGGATGTTTGTAATTAAATGTTAGATTTTTTTTTTTTAAATTTTAAATTTGAGAGGTACACAAAGAAAGAGAGAGCTAGGCAGGCAGAAAGAGGGAGAATGGAGACGGACTATCTGTGGTTTCCTCCCTAAACACTTGCGGAGTTCAGGAATGGTTCGGGGCCAGCACCAAAAGCCAGAGCCAGAAATTGGAAACGCACCTGTGGGGACCTGAAACCCAACTACTGGGGCTGTCACTGTTCCCTCTCAAGGTCTACATTAGCAGGATGCTGATTAGCAATCAGGAGCCAGGGCTGGGTGCTGGGCCCAAATACTCCGATGTGGGCATGAACTTTTAACCACTAGGACAACTGCCTTTGGTGACAATTATTTGGATAAGAAGAAGGAAAAACAATAATGCCAGTGAGAGCCAATGTTCTGGGCTAAAGATGCGGTTCTGCCTCTCATTCACAAGGCTAAACACGTGACCTTCCCCTGCTTCTTAGGGTCCCCATCGCTGAAATGGGAACTGTACTATTTTATACTCCACATGTAGTCATGAAGATTGAATGAGACATGTGATCTTGGGTACACGTCAAAATGTAGGGCTAAAGAAAAGGAGAAGGCTGACTCATCCCGTTGAATAAATGTAGAGATGAGTCATACCTCAGGACTTCTACTGAGAAGGAAAGAGAATGATTGATCTGAAAAGCATGTAAATCAGAAGCTCTGGCCAAGTGGACTGTGAGTTAGCAGCCCTGCCATTGCCAGTCACACTCCTTCATTCTTACTCTTCTGCTCATTCACCTATTCATCCATTCATCCAATTCATATTAAGTAAACCTTAGGAGTTGTGTCTCCCAAAAACTATTCCGAAGCCCTGAGCCACAGGAGGCTGCTTGGAGGTTAGAGTTGTTGCCAATGAGGTTAGCAAAGATGAGACTACGCTAGAGCAGGATGGGTCCTTAACTGAATACACAGGACATCCTGGTAAGAAGAGAGGAAGAGGGAAAGGCACTTGGCCGGAATGGCTGTCACTGGTCAGGGAACACTGGAGAGCCCGGGTTTGATGCCTGGCTCCAGCTCAAGGGTCCAGCTTCCTACTAATGCAGACCCAAGGAAAAGCAGCGAAGGCCCAAGTCAGGGGTCTCACAGGATGATGGGTCAAGGACTGGAGTCCCTGCCACTCGCGTGGAAGACCCAGATGAAGTTCCTGATCCCTGACTTTGGGCTGCCCCAGATCTGACATTTGTATTCAACTGGGGAGTCAACCAGCAGTTGGAAGATGGCTCTCTTGCTCTCATTCTGTCTCCTCTTAGTCTGCTCCTCTCTTCCTTTCAAATAAATAAATCTTACAGAAACTATCACACCTGTAATATCTGTTTCTCCTTATTTTCATCAGTATAGTAAGTCATCAAACTATTGAAAAAAGAATTTTTTTAAAAATTGAGGCTGCAAGTGGAAAGATTTTATTGTAGCTTTAATTGCTGTTTCTCTTCTTATTAAAGGACCCTTTGCCCGCAGCTGTTGTATTTCTTTTTCTGTGAACCATTCTTGTTCTTGGTCTGTTTTTCCATGAGCGCACTGGCTTCTCTCTGTTTTACTTTTATAATTTATATAGTAAGGCATGTTTGTGGACTCCCCTAGTACATGAGTTTCATGTCATTTTCCTGGTTTACTGCTCACTTATTACTTAATGTTTTACCTGGCAGAAGTTATCATAAAAAATTTTAAGAACATACTTCTTTGAAAGGCAGGGTGATGGGGAATGAGTAGGGAGAGTAAGAGAGAGAGACATTATCCATCTGTCTGTTGATGCAGTTTGATTACAGTAGTCAACTCTGGGCCAGGCGTGAACCAGGAACCTGCAACTCCATTCATGTCACTCAAGTGGGTGTCACGGCCTCTACTCCTTATGCCATCCTCCAGTGTCTTCCTGGGCACATTCGCAGAGAGCTGGACCCAAAGCGGAGGAACCAGGACTGGTACCAGCATTCCCAAGTTGCACTTGGAAGTATTGCACCTTTATACCTGCCCCTGAAAATAGTTTTATAGTCTAAAATTTATCACTTGTTTTTTTTTTTATATGTCTGAGCTGTGTGTCACACTTTCTCTCAAGATGCTCTTAAGATACAGCTCATGTTTTTTGTAGTAATCTAATGTTTCCATTAAAATCTTTCACTGTTAGAAGCTATCTTCTGGTGTTAGATGTAAAACAGGTGTCAAGTTCACTGTTTCTGCAGGTGAATATTCATCCAGAGAAGCCACCATACAAAATTCTCATATACAGTATGCACTCTCATCTATTTTTGGATTTTCTGCCTGGTTTTATTGACTCCTCTATCCCCATTGTTTTGTGATAGAAGTCTTTTAATAAAGTTTTTATATGTGACTGTTTAACCTCCCCTGATACTCCAATTTTTTCAAAATTTTCCCAGCTATTCTTGGTCATTTTTTCCATATGAAATTTAGAACCAGTTAGTTGATGTGCCTCCAAAATACCCTTTTGGTATTTTTATTGGGCTCACATGAAATTTGTGGATTAACTGTTTCTGGCAGATTTATGAGGTTAAGAACCTAAGGACACAGTGAGCTGGCATAGTGCTGAGCCTCGTTCTGTGTCCTTTAGTGACACAAAGATGATTAGACCATAGATCCTGCCTATTTTTTTGTTACATTTATTCTTGGCAATTTTTTTTCTTTGCAGTTTTAAATAGTATGCTTTCTATATATCTTCTAATGAACTATTTTTGTGTGTGTTTGATTTCCACATATATAAATGGAATTAGCTTTATAATGTTTTTATTTGGTTCTCTCTCTCTCTCTCTCTCCTCTGGATAAACCAGGAGTTGTAAACTATATGCTGCAGGCCAAATCCAGCTGTGGTCTACTGTTGCACAAATAAGAATTAGTATTGGTCTTTACTTTTTTAAAACATTGATAGATAATGGTGGGGGTGCGGGGTGGGTAAGCAGCACCACAGCATAGTAAATCAAGCTCCTGCCAGCAAAACTGGGATCCCATAAAAGCACTGGTTCGACTCCTGGCTGCTTTGCTTCTGATCTGGCTCCCTACAAGTGTACCTGGGACAGAGGTGGAAGAGGCCCCAGAACTTGGGTCGCTGTACCCACCCAGGAGACTCAGATGGAGTTCTTGGATTCTGGCTTCAGCCTGGCTCAGCTAAAGCCATCGTGGGTATTTGTCTAATAAACCAGTAGATGGAAGTGTTTTCTCTTTCCTCTTTTTTTTTTTTTTAAGGATTTGTTTATTTTTATTGGGAAGGCAGATATACAGAGAGGAGAGGAGACAGAGAAAGACCTGTCCGATGGTTCAGATCCGTGAACACCCCCATTCAACCGGCGCTCATCTCACCACTGACCTCTTTCACCCTGATGACCTTATGCTAAATCCAGGTTAGGAAGCAGTGGGGCCGGGTGTCCACTGCGGCCTCCTGCAATCCAGAGCATTGTCTGCAAGCGGAAGGAAGTCTGTACATCCTGCAGGCCATCAGCGGGAACGCCAACCGTCCCTGAGAGGAGAGGAATCGCAGGAGTGCACGGGGAATCCCAGACTTTGCTGCTCTGTGAACTGGGGTGGGGCAGCGCTTTTCACTCCAGCTGTCCACAAGGATTGCCTGCTTTTGCTCCGCTCTCAGAACATCTCTGCTTCCACCGTTACACCCAATGATAAGGTTGGCTTTAGAAGGAAAACTAGGGGCCCGGCATGATGGCTCAGAGGCTAAATCCTCGCCTTGTACATGTTCCGGCTGCTCCACTTCCCATCTATCTCCCTGCTCATGGCCTGGGAAAGCATTAGAGGACAGCCCAAAGCCTGGGGCTCTTATACCTGCATGGGAGACGCCGAAGTAGCTCCAGGCTCCTGGCTTTAGATCAGCTCAGCTCCAGCTAGCTGTTGCAGCCGTTTGGGGTGTGGACCAGCAGACAGAGGATCTTTCTCTCTGTATTTCCTTCTCTATATATCAAAAAACTAGATGATCTCAATGAGGGAAAATTAACATGACATGGCATGCTGAGCTACCTCCCATACTGGAGCTCCAGTTCAAGTCCCAGGTGCTCTGCTTCCAAGGCAACTCTCTGTTAATGTCTCTGGGAAAGTGATTAGGAGATGACCCAAGGGCTTGGTCTTCCGCTACTCAAGTGGGAGATGTGATTGTAGTTCTTGTCTCCCGGGTCAGCCAGGAGCCTAGTAGCCTTGGCCATTGCAGTCATCTGGGGAGTGAATCAGCATAAATAGTAAGTGTGTGTGTGTGTGTGTGTGTGTGTGTGTGTGTCCCTCTCTTTCTGCCACTCTGTCAAATAAATAATAAATGTTAAAACATTAAAAAAATTTTTCTTATTGCAAAGTCAGATATACAGAGAGGAGGAAAGACAGAGAGGAAGATCTTCCATCCGATGATGTGACTTTCATCCCCAAGTGACTGCAACGACCAGAGCTGAGCTGATCCAAAACCTGGGAGCCCAGAACCTCTTCTGGGTCTCCCACACGGGTGCAGGATCCCAAGGCATTAGACCATCCTTGACTGTTCTCCCAGGCCACAAGCAGCAAGCTGGATGGGAATCAGGGACGCTGGGATTAGAAGTGGTGCCCATATTGGATCCCATATTGGTGCTTGTAAGGCAAGGACTTTAGGCGTTAGGCCATCACGCCGGCCTTAAATAATTAATCTTAAAAAGAAGATCTCAAAAGGAGATTGCCTTAACACCAAATCTAAATCTACTGGCATTATTTATTTGAAAGAGTTATGGGATGGGGCAGAAAGAGATAAGCATTTCCATCCGTTGGTTCAGTGCTCTGATGGTCAAAAGCAGCCAGGCCTGGCCAAGCTGAAGCTTGGAGCCAGGAGTTTGTTCTGGGTCTCTCAAGTGGGTGTGGGGACTCTAGCACTTGGGCCAGCTCTGCTGCTTTCCCTGGCACATTAACAGGGAGCAGGATCAGAAGTGGAGCAGCCAAGACTTGAGCCCAATATAGGATGTTAGTGTCACAGGCTGTGGCTTTACCAACTATGCCACAATCCCGGGCTCCAGCCCCAGGATACGTTTTATTAAATAAATTTATTTTATTTTTGATGATGTTTACATAGTTGAGAAGGATGCATCCCCACATGGAGCACTGGTCAGGGTGGGAAGGGTTGAGGAATGGGGCCAAGTGGATGAGACAATTGCTTCCAACTTTTTTTCTTCCTGTATTCAGGGGAAGGAGAGGAGGGGAGAGGGCTGCTCCCAGCATCCCAACCACATCAGTACCCGGAAGCGCTGGGACATTTTTACACAACTTTCTTTCATTGAAATCCAACTACCCACTAGAAATTTCCATTTGGATATAACTTTGTAAACTTGCCTTTAGCATGGTCATCTTTCTCCCCAAGACTGCTGCTTCTCATGTGTTTCAAGCCCAAAGAGCCTGGGCAGCACAGCTGGCTCTTCTGCTTTTCTGCCTACGTTTTACTGTCACTCAGATGCAACGAGCTGTGATTCTAGAATCACAGATTCTCTCTGCTAAAGCACACACTTATGCTCTTCCTCCATGCTACCGCCCGAGTGCAGGCTAACATCTGCGCTGTTGCAATCACATTTCAATCACGACCTTTTTACTTAAGACAGCTGATGGCGGCCCACGCATCCTGCAGGAAGCAAGCAGCACCGACCTGATGTTGTCTAAGCTCCGCCCCCGCCTTCAGCCTAAGCTCCGCCCCCAGCCTTCAGCCTAAGCTCCGCCCCCAGCCTTCAGTTGCCTGTGAATCTTCTTACTGCCTGGCTTCCATCTCTATGCACTGCTGGTTGCTTCCTAACTCGCGTACTTTAGAGCCATTCTAACTCAATGCTCCCAAATTGGCTACCCCTTGGCCCATTAAAAACCACAGGTGTGTTTTATTTGGCACACCCGGTTTATTTTTCTGAAGTTGAGCCAACATGTAAAAATCCAGGAATTTCTCATAAAAACTCAGGTTCACAAATTCTTTTTGGGAAATTGGTATAGATGTGAACAGTCGTCCTCCCACCATTCCGAACTGGCCACAATAGTTGATGCTGGAATCATGGCTGTCCCTTGAGCGTCCCATGGCCGTCTCTGGTGTTCCATCTTACGCTGTCCACTGCCAACCTCCTCTCACCTTTCATCCACGGAGCAGCCAAGCAGGGAGAGGATGTGACTTCAGCTCCAAGTGCCTGGTCCTCCGTCACCCAGTGAGAGACCCCCAGGGTGTTCCTGGCTCCTGTTTGCAGCCAAGTTGCAGTCATTTGGGATGTGAGTAAGCTGGTGGAAGAGTCTCACTCTCTCACTTGCTCTCACACTCCTGCTGTCTCCTCTCTCTCTCTGCTTTTCCTTTTAAATAAATATTTTAAAAAGTCCATGTGTTCTGCATTTACACAATCCTGTTTCTAGCACCTCTTGGGCTCACATCAACCAGGAAGTGTGCTCATAAAGAAGGAGAGCATGTAGGACGCAGGACAAGCCAGTGCTTGGGAAGTCACCTGCAACCTGGTGCAGGACAGCGCAATATTGCCTTCCTACCCTGCCTATCCCTCTCGGAACTGTGGTTCCTCGCCTCCTCCCAAGCAAATGGCCTGGTGGCCCACGGTGCCCCTCCTGCAGGGAGCACTGGGCACCCCGGCCTCAGATGCCTTGCAGCTGAAGTCACATCCTCTCCCTGCTTGGCTGCTCCATGGATGAAAGGCGAGAGGAGGTTGGAATGTGTGTGCCAAGGGAGGCGGGCTCTGTTGGGCAGCGGCTGTGAGTCCGGAGTGAGCGCTGTGGGAGATAGGCCCCCCACAGTAGAGACTCCACCTGCATGGCCACCACGGGGGCCAGGCTAGGAGTCAGGAGCACCCAGGGTGCTTGTCAGCAGGGAAGGGGTAAGGTGGGAGAGAGGCGGCCCAAAAGAGGAAAGCCAGAAAGGGCAGAGGTGAGAGGTGCAGGGGAAGGCGAGGTAGGGGTGGGAGAGGAGACCGCTCCCAGCCCCAGGCTGGACCCCAGCAAAGCTGGTGACAAGGATTGCTGGGATTAGCAGGTGAGAAGATGCCTTTGGGGAGACTGAGAAACTGAGGGAAGCAGAGACGAAACACTGGGCAAGTGGGGAATGCTGCTGTGACTCGTCAGAAGATGAACCTGGGTGACAAGTGGCTTCCTCAAAGACACCCAGAGAGGGCCTGGCACGTTAGCTGAGCAGCTAAAGTCCTCGCCTTGCACGCACTGGGATCCCATATGGACACTAGTTGTAATCCCAATGGCCTGCTTCCCATCCAGCTCCCTTCTTGTGGCCTGGGAAAGCAGTCGAGGACGGCCCAAAGCCTTGAGACCCTGCACCTATGTGGGAGACCTGGAAGAGGTTCCGGGCTCCTGGCCTCAGATTAGCTCAGCTCCAGCCGTTGCGAGCACTTGGGGAGTGAATCAGTAGATGGGAGATCTTCTTCTCTGTCTCTTCTCCTCTATCTGTATCTGACTTTCCAATAAAAATAAGTAAATCTTAAAAAAAAAAAAAAAAAGACACCCAGAGAGCTTGGAAACTCCTGTCCAAGGGAGCAGAAATGCAGCTGAAAGCTGAACCATCCGAAGTTTTTCATCAGAAAGATGAGTAACCTTGGGGGCCAGCTTTGTGACGCAGCAGGGTATGTGGCACTTCTGCCACTAGCATCCATGTGGCTGCTGATTCAAGTTCTGGCCTCTCCACTTTCCATCTAGCTGCGTGCCAATGCGCCAGGGAAGGGAGTGGGTGATGACCCAAGTGCTCTGGGAGACAGGATGGAATTCCTGCCTGCAGCTTTTGACCTGGCTCAGCCCTGGCTACTATGGGGACTTGGGGGACGGCGGGGGTGGGCGTTACTCATACATGCAAGATTGGTTTCTCTCTGTCTCTCACTCCTTGGGTCTCTGTCACTTTCCCTTTCAAATAAATAATAAATAAGCCTTTAAAAACAAAACTATGTCAATAGTTGCAAATGATGTTACTTTTACCATATTGGCATTTGTATTATCAAAGTCTACCTTAAAACATTCATGGAAAAAAGGATTAAAAAATAATTTTATTTCAGTTCAAAAATGGAAATCTAAGTAGTTCTTTATACACGTTTTAAAAGGCTTTTTGAAGATCTCATATATGCATAGATTTCAAGTTTTTACACCAAAGTAAAAATATATTTAATTCCATTTTCCATTAACTTTTTGAAGCATGGTCAATGACTGGCAAGTTATAGTTGTACCTACTTATGGTGTTTAAAATGATGTTGAGAATTAAATATATATATACTTATTATTTTATTCCAAAGACAGTTTTACAGAGAGTGAGAGAAAAGGCTTTTCAACTGCTGGTTCCCTCCCCAAAGGCCACAACAATTGGAGCTTGAGCTGCTCCGAAGCCAGGAGCCAAGAGCTTCTTCTGGGTCTTGCTTGTAGTACAGGGTCCCAAGGCTTTGAGACAATCCTCGCTACCTCTTTCCTAGGCCACAACAAAGAGCTGGATGGGAAATAGAACAGCTGGGACTTGAACCTGAACCCGTGTGGGATGTTGGCATTGTAAGGCAGAGGCTTAGCTGCTGAGCCACCATGATAGCCCCTAATGTGAGTTAAAATTTTTTTAAATTTATGTTTTTATTTAAAAGAGAGAAGGAAAGATAGAAAGATCTTCCATCTGCTGATTCATTCCCCAAATGGTCACAATGGCAAAACTCAGTGGAGTCTCTACTCCTCGCTTTGCCTAGACCAAACCTGGTCACTGGAGGCTTTTGAAGAGTGAATCAGCAGGTGGAAGATCCTCTTCTCTGCCTTTCAAATAAGTAAGTAAATAAATTCTAAAAAAGCTCTTTGGTCTGTTTTACTGAAAAAAAAAATTCCAAATGCAGGTGTGGGTGCTGGAGAGCAGAGGCATGTAATGTGCCACTGTGACACCTGCCTGGTCTTCCAGCCGGGGGGCCACCGCTTCAAACTGAGCTTCTGCCCACCGGGCCTCATTTCTAACACTAGAGTCTCAGCTGCTCTGCTTCCAATCCAGCTCATTGCTAAAATACTTGGGAAAGTAGTGGATGATGGCCCACGAACTTGGGCTCCCACATCTGTGTGGGAGACCTGGATGAATTTCTGGACTCCTGGCTTCAGATTGGTCCAGCCTCAATCATTGAAGCCTTTGGGGGAATGAATCAATGAATAGATGATTCTCTGATTCTCCTACGCTCTCTGTGTCTCTACTTTTCAACTATGTAAAAGTAAATCTTACAAACAAACAAAAAAATTGAACTCACCCATTTGCTCTCATTTCTTATTCTTGGGAAGGTCCTTACTAAGTTGGGTCACTTGCTACCCACGAGAGGAAGCAGAGGACAGCTGCCTCTTCCGCCATGCATTCAGTTACTACACTCTTTAGATCACACCTCTCTGGTGTGTCTGTCTGCTCCCACCACCTTGCATGAGGCCCTCCTACCTTGTGTCTAGTCTTTTGCCCTGACCTTCCAATTGAATGCCCTGTCTAGACCTTCTGCCTCCTTTTAGCTTTCCTTCTCCTGACATCAGAACAAAGGGTTTAAAATCATAAAACCAAACATTTTTCCCCCTACTTAAAATCCCCCAGTGATCTCTAATCACCTGATCCTGCCAGGACTTGGCACCTGTTCATTTGACTTTCCAGACTCCTGCCCTTCCTGGCTCTCCCTGGCTGCAGCCAGTGCGGGCAAGATGCTTTTAGTTGGTACCCAGCCCATCACACATCAATGCCTTTGCTACAGTGACTTCTCCTGCCAAGAATACCCACCCTGCTTTGACTGGGAAGCACCTACTTATCTTTCAAGAGTCACTTCTCCTAAATGACCAAGAATGATAGAAAATTACATAATGGTGGTTTGAGGTTGGTTTCTTTAGCTGCATTATTGATAGTATGCATTTTGATAATTTTTTTGGCTCTTTTAATAATGGGACTTTTTAAAGAATCAACTGTGTCCTAGTAGCCAGAGCTGAGATGATCTGAGTCATATAAAAACTGACAGCAGAAGGTTAGAGCCAATAGACTAGAGAAGACCAAAGGTATGTGAGTCCATACTAATAAAAGTAAGTAATTGAATAATATATACATAGAAAAAAGAGAACCTCTCTTTCTTGTAGAAACCCAATGAATAAATGTGAAAGAAATAATAGAAAAGCTCCCACTTGGCAAATAGCACATTAATTAATCGTTGTGGTATGCAAGAGTCATCAATGGATGTTAAAAATAGAGTAAAAATGCAAAGAGAAATGGGTTATTTATTTAGCTTCAAGTGTTGATCCATAAAGTGTCCATTCATTTACTTCTCTGGGAAAAACAACAGCTTTACAGAGAAGAAATCTGGCAGACAGAATCTTACTCCAGTGACCGAAGTTACATCACTGGTCACAAGGAATGCTGATCCCAGCAAGCCCCAGCTCTGATACACTGAGCAGACACAGGACACTGCTGGGGCGATCCTTGAAGCTCAGTCTCCACACAGGACTCATCAGACATGTGCGGTTGTAGGGGGCCAACACAGCAGAAGGTTTTCCCATGGAAGCGACAGTGAAGGATATAATAGAAGGAGGAACAAGAATCACAGAGCCACAAAGCAGGTGTCTGGCCCAGTGGATAAGACATCCACCTCCCATGTAAAAAAACTTGCATTTGGTCCCCAATTCCCATTCTAACTCTCTGACCTGTGGGGCCTTAGCTGATGGCTCAAGTGGTTGAGTGATAGAATCCTTGCTACTTGTATCTGGGAGATCTGGATTCAGTTCCTACCTGGCCCAAGGCCAGTATTGTGGCACAGCAAGTCAAACTGACACCAATGATACAGGCATCCTGTATTCAGTGCTGGGTCATGTCCTGGCTGCTCCGCTTCCAATCCAGCTTCCTGCTAATGGTTTGGGGGATAAGAAGCAGAGGATGGTTGAAGTACTTGAGCCCCTGCTACCCATGTGGGAAACACAGAGGAAGCTCTAGATTCCTGCCCTTGGGCTGGTGCATCCCTGGCTGTTGTGACCATCTGGGGAGTGAATCAGTAGAGGAAAGATCTTTCTCATGTGTCTCTGCCTTTCGAATAAAATAAAGCAAATTGGAAGAGATTTATTTCTTACACTTCTGGAGCCTGGGAGATCCAAGGCCAAGGGACTTGCCTCTGATGAAGCCATTGTGTAGGGCATCACAGAGTGTGGGAGATGAGATGCGATGTCCTCCTAAGGGGGCCTCACTTCCATGTCCCCTCCTTACCTATTTACCTCCAGAAAGCACCAACTCTAAATGCTATCAGTACAGAAAACAGATCAAGTCACCAACTCATGAACATTTAGGGTAACACATTCAGACCTTAGCAGGAGCTGAAAAGAAAGACCAAAGCAGTTAGAAAAACAATGAACTACTCCTTATGTTGCTAAAACATGTGGGTGTTATTATTAATAATAATAATTATTAATTTATTGATTTTTAGATGCCAAAAGACAGATCCCACCTGCTGATTTATTTCTCAAATGCCTTCAATGGCTGGACTGAGCCTGATGCCGAAAGTTAACAATGCATTCCAGGCCTCCCACATGAAACCCAATGACTTGATCCATCCCCACCACCTCCCAAGGCCAGCGTTAGCAAGCAGCTGGAGCAAGGAGCCAGAGCTGGCCTTTGAACCAGGTTCTCTGACATGGGACAGGGGCACCTTAAGCTGGAGGCCAAATGCCTGTGCTCACGTAGGTATTTTGAGAAAATACAAAACATGCTTTGTTCTGACAAGGCTGGAGATCGTGGCACCAGAATGTGTGTGTGTGGTGGGGTGAGGGTTGTAGAACTGAGGGGCAAGATTGAGGGGCAGACAGAAGTGGACTCCCAGCTTCTATGGGATGGACATGGGGAAGAAGCGGCAGGTGGGGTGCTGCCACATAGCAGGCAAGGCATCAGGAGTTGGGGAGGATTGCCATCTGCTGAGAGCGTGTGTGCATGGGGTTGCCGAGGGAGGCCCGACGAGCTCAGCAGCACTGAAAAGGGAGAAAGAAAACTGAGAAAAGAGACAGGAGTTCCCGGTAGTCGCTGAGAAGTTGGCCCAGGCTGCAGATGGCGAGTGTGACAAGTCAAGGCCAGCCTGTTCGCCTGCTGCTCCTGCCAGGGTTGTCCACACCTCTGTGAGCTGTCCTGTCCCCATGGTGCTCCTCTCTGCATTCATGGTGCCGCAGGGTGCTTGGCTGGCCTTTTGTTTTCTTCTGCCATGGAGGAAACTGGGATGCACCCCTCTTTGTTTGGTTTGAGCACTGGAATTGCTCTGACCCAGGAAGCCTCTGAGGTGCTACAGTTGGGCTTTCTTGCACGTGTGACCTGCGGAGTGGATCAACCACTGTGCCACACAAGGCTGTCCTGTTGCCCACGTGCCTTTGAAAATTTCAGTGGTGTTAGCAGGAGGGCTGTCATGGGCTTCCTTGCCTTTTTTTTTAAAAAATAAGTTTAGTTTTAATTACATATTTTTTAGTTATTTGAAAGGCAGAGTTATGGGGAGGGAGAGATTTCTTCCAATGGCTCATTTACTATGTAAGAGACCAGGCCAGGTTGAAGCCAAGAGCCAGGAGTTTCTTCTCGGTTTCCCACATGGGTGCACTGGTTCAAAGACCTGGACCATCTGCTACTTTCCTAGGCACATCAGCAGGGAGCCACATTGGAAGCGAAGCAGCTGTCATATGGGATGCCAGCACTGCAGGCAGCGGCTTAACTTGGTGCACTACAGCTCCAGGCCCAGCCTTCTTTGCTTCTCTATCGACACTGATGGCTTCCAAAAGCCGCCAAAGCCAAAGAGATACTCTAAGTTGCTTTGTTCAACTCTTCCCATTGAAGATCTAGGAAAGCGAAGCAATCATTCAAGATGCATTCTTTCTTTTTCTCTCTAAATATGATGGACTTTGTCTTTGAGCAGGTCTAGGTTTGCAAAAAACTTGAGTGGAAAGTACAGAGAGTTCCCACGTGCACTTACCCCACCACCTGCTCCAAGTTCCCCTGTTATTAACATCTTGCCCGGGTGTGATACGTTTCTTGGTAATTGATGAGCTAGTATCACTTCATTAGTATTAACTAAAGTCAGCAGTTTGTGCCACGGGTTGCTCCTCTCGCTGTTGACTGTGCGGATTTTGACAAAAGGACGGCTATCCCTTCCAGGGTCCCAGGGACAGCATCACTGCTCTAGCGATCCGCATTCCTTTCCTGTTCCTCCTGCCTTCGCTGGCCACGAATCTTTGGCAAGTAATGATCTTTTCACACAGTTTGGCCCTTTCCAGTCTGGGCTAGGGTCAGAGCCACACAGGATATGGGCTTCTCAGATTGGCTTCTTTCATTAGCAGCACGTGAGCTTCCTCCCCTGCCTTCTTGTGGTATGATAGCTCATTTCCTTTAACAGCAAGTGATATTTCAAGGTCTGAATGCACCATTGTTTGTTCAGCCGCTCACCTGCTGGGAGACACCTTGGCCGCATACAAGTTTGGGCAGTTAAGAATGAAGTTGATAGAAGCAGCAGACTAAGCCATTCCTTGAAAGATGGCATCCTGTATCAGTGCCAGTGTGAGTTCTGGCTGCTATGCTTCCAATCCAACTCCCTGCTGCTAAAGTGCTTGGGAGGGCACTGGAAGATGGCCCAAGCACTTGGGCCCCTGCCACCCATGTAGGAGATCCATGTGGTTTCAGGCTCCTGGCTTCACCCTGGTTCAGCCCTAGGCCTTGGAGCCAGGAGGTGGGGAGTGAAGCTGTAGCTGGAAGGCTCTCGTTTTCCTGTCTCTCTGTCATTCCGCTTGTCAAATGCATAAAGAACTCCGCAATAAAAAGAGTCAAACTGATAGAAACAGTTCTGTGTAAACGTTCGATTCCTTTGGAGCCTAAGTACACACCATAACATTACAGCATTTTGTTTTGTGACATTCTGCCAACCTGCCTTCCAAACAGGTGGTACCATTTCACATCCCTGTGAGCAATGAGCAGGACTTCCCACTGCCCTGTAACCTCAGGAGCCTTAGGTGCGGTCAGCCATTCCACAGTTTCAATTACGGTTTGGATCTGCAGTTTCCCAATGGCAGGCAACGCTGAGAGATTGTTCACATCCGTAGTCATCATCTGTTTACTGTTTTCGATGTGATGTCTTTTGCTCAATTTTTAATTGGATTTTTTTTTCACATCATGAAGTCTTGGGTTCCATGTGTATTTGGATTCCAGCCCTTTATCCATTAAGTATTTTGCAAAGATTTTCCTCCCAGTGTATTTTCCCCCAGTTCTGTTAACACAACTACTTTTTGAAGCAACATAATATATGAGGGCTGTTCAAAAAAGTTCATGGAAGTCATGCAGCATAGAAAAATGAGGAGACTGCATTGCAATGCCAGTATCCCGTAGGAGCATCTGTTTGTATCCCAGCTGCTCCACTTTCAGTCCAGCTCCTTGTACATGCACCTAAGAGGGCAGCAGACCGTGGTCCAAGTACTTGGGCTGCTGCACCCACGTGGGAGACCTGGATGGAGTCCTCGACTGCCCGCTTTGGCTTGGGGAGTGAAGCAGCAGCTGCAAGATCGCTCTCTTTCTGTCTCTCCCTCTCTCTCTGACTCTTTCTAATAAATAAAGGAAGGGAAAAACGGACTAAACAAATAAAAATATCTTTTAATTCTATTTTTCCGTAACTTTATGGAGTGCTCTTGTATGCACAGAAAAGTGCCCAAATCCTAGTGGATAGCTCTAAATTAAAGGGCATTTATAGTGAATTTGCTACATATAGACTTAATATAATGAGGGCAAACTGTGTTCCCAGATCGTAAAAATGCCTGAGTGTTGATAATACCCAACAGCCTCCCCAGGGTGCCCATGTGCCTCTCCCCATTGCTATTCTCTGACAAGCAACAACCACTGGCTTCTAACAATGTAGATGCGACACGCCTGCCTTATGATGACAACAAACGGAATCTTAAAGGATGCACTGAGTGTGTGTCCAGCTTCACCAGCTCCAGCATGCAGTTGTGTCATCACCTGTACATGCGCCTACTGGTGCTCATGGCTGTGGTTCTTTCCCTGTGCTCTTTCTCTTACATTCCCTGTTCTAGAAACCAGGGACATGCTGCTTGGTCCGTGTATGTGTGTGTGTGTGTGTGTGTGTGTGTGTGTGTGTGTTTCCTACATTCTTCCTCCTGGTTTATTTTGGACACTGGATTCACCCCCAAATCCCAGTTTTGGCTTGAGACAGAGCCTTCTGCCTAGCCATGAGCACAGTCATTGGTGCTATGGACTGTCACCTTGGTGCTCAGAAACCTCAGGCACAGATGATGAAGACGGCTGTGGAGAGAGGCCCAGGGGACCACAGGAAGCTTGACTGTGGTCAGAGAAGTCAGGGAGGTGGTGGGGCGGCAGGTGGCGTCATCTCTTTCTCCTCTGGCCTCTCTGATAGGGAGGCCCGCAATCAAGGAAGCTCTGGTGGAGGACCGAGAGGGGAATCCTAGAACCAATAGACAGGCATTGTATTGCTTGTGGGCTTTGGGAGATATTTTGGGGATTTGGAATCCGGGGTCTTTTGGAATGTGGTATCTGGAAGTGCCATTTCCCTGCCTCTCACCGTTCTAAGCTGGGACCTTTTGCTGGGGACGGGACTGAGATGCTCAGAACGCTTCCAGAAGCTGAGTGAGGCAAAGATGCATCTACAGAGCACCTGCTGCATGTTCTTGCTGCTTCAAGTCTTCCTTGAACTCTAGGAACCAGGTTCTGGTTTCTCCCGCCCAACCCCCTGCTTATACTTTAATGTAAAATATATTATTTAAGAGAGAACCAGACAGCTAGTCTGGTTCGCTTCCCAAATACCTGCAACAGCCGGAGCTGAGTTGATCCCAAGCCAGAAGCCAGGAACTTCTTTTGGGTCTCCCACCCAGGTGCAGAGTCCCAAGGCTTTGAGCCATCCTCTACTGCTTTTCCAGGCCACAAGCAGAGAGCTGGATGAGAAGTGGAGCTGCTGGAATACAAGCTGGTGTCCATATGGGATCCCAGGGCATGCAAGGCAAGGATTTAGCCACTAGGCTATTGCACCAGTCCTAGTATCAAAGAGTTTTGCCATCGCTCTAAACGATCCTCTGTACTTCCTGCCCCACCCCTGATCTCCAGCTACCGGTAATATTTTGCTACCTCCACAGTTTCCAGAACTTTCCAGATGCTTTTTCCAGAATGCCATCCAGTGGTAATTACACAGCAGCACAACAGGTGGCCTGTTCACTTTGGCTTCTTTCACTTAGTATTAGGCAGCTAAGTGTCCGCCATGGCTTTTCCCATGGCTTGGTTCAAGTTTTGATAATGAGAATAAAGTTGCTGTACACATTGGTGTGTGTGTTTTGGTGTGGACATACGTAAGTTTTTGAGTGCCTGGGGTAGATGCCACGGAGTCCGGTTTGTTGTTGGTGCATGTGCTAAGAGCCTGTTTGGTTTTCTAGGACTCTGTGCATTGGCCTTCCAAAGTCACAGTTCCACATGGCATTTGCCTTGGCTGTGAAGAAGAATTCTTATCCAACCACGTTTCATGCCATCAGGGTTCTGGATTTGGGCCATTCTCATAGGTGTGTAGGGGAGTCTCATTGTTGTCCTGATTTGCATTTTTCCCAATGACTCAGATGTGAACCACCTTTTCATCTTCTCTTGTGTCATCTGTGTATCTTCTCAAGACTTTGGTCCCTTTTTCACACTGGTCGTCTACCCATTTCATTTCCGCATCAGCCCTGTGAAGTTGACGGGAGATGAAACGCTAATGCAGTTTTCAGTCCTACCATGCTCAGGACCTAGGAAGCCACTTGCCCAAGGTCATGGCCATGCACACCTGGAAGCCTGGTCTTCTGCTTCCATTTTTGGGCCCATCAGCAGGTGGCTCATCCCTCCCCCCCTTTCCTACCCAGTTTTGTAGAATGCAACTGAGGACAAGATAGTAGCATTCTGACCATCTCAGGAGAATTTCCTGGAACTGGTGTGGGGCAGCTGGGGAGAACATCTCAGGACACCCTGGGGAGGGGGGCCTTGCTCAGGGCTCTGCCCACAGGAAAGCCCCTGGTTTCTGGCCTCTCTAGCTGACAGGTCTAACCAGCTGCCTTGGAGTGAAGTGATGCGGGCCTGCTCAGGACTTTCCTGGGCCTTCTCAGGGCAAGCTGGGGTGCTGGACATGAGACAGTGGGTGGAAATCCTCCTCATTGCTATGGCTGTTGCTTCGGGGGAATTCCGTTCTCACCCCAAGTGGCCTTTCACGGTCTGTCCACATAGGCTTTCATTCTGTCAAAATAGGAAGTCATTGACACCTGTCATTTTGAGGCCAGAGTCGTGTTCCCCTTCTGTGTCCATGCCTGTACCCTTGAGTCCCCAAAAGCCAGAATCAAGAGTTCTCATTAGAGACCCCGTTAGTTCCACTTTCTGGATGAGTGGAGAGCATTTGCCTTTTTACATTGTAATTTTGAAGCACATCAACAATGGGGGCAATAAAAGAGACAGTAGAACTTGAACCTTGCAGACAAAGCCCTGTAGAACCAGACAGTCTCCCTACTCTCCCTTTGGTACCCAGGCCAGTTTCCAGCATCAATGAGGAGGAGGACATGTGGTGGCCTCTGCTCTGCTTCCTCTGCTTATGCCCAATGTCATGCAGATTTTGGAGTGGTTACCAAGGCAGCAGCCATCAGGAGAATGGGTACAGAAAGGAGGTCTGTTGAAGGGAACCAGGGGTCCTGAAGAAGGATCCCAACTTCCAACTTCCAGCATGGTCTAGCAGGACGAGGGCTGTTTCAATGGAGGACCTTGCCCGAGGGAAGGTCCCAAAGGTGACCCACACAGGACACCCTTGGCAGGACACCAGGGCTGTGTGGCAGGATCTTACAGCCATCTCTTACTAAGAGACCACGTTAAGATCAGGTTTGCCCTTACCTGACTGAGTGCAGCTCTGAGTCGGAGAGGAGAGGAGAGGAGGGGAGAGGAGAGGAGAGGAGAGGAGAGGAGAGGAGCTGTTGGCTTGAAGCTGATCCTCGCCTGGAATAATGTCATATTCTCTGTTGCTTTCTGCAACTTGCATGTGTTCTCTTGCTCTAAAGGATGGATTTTTTTCATGCATATGTATGTTTTGTTTTTAGCAGCAGCTTTAGTATCCTGTGGGTATCAACACTTTAGAGCTAGCTCAGTTAAAGAGAAACAGTTGGGTCTGGCACGATGGCTCAATGGCTAAATCCTTGCGTTGTAAGCACTGAGACCCCTTTTGGGCATCACTTCATGTCCTGCTCCTCCAGTTCCCATTCAGCTCCGTGCCAGTGGCCTGGGAAAGCAATAGAGGATGGCACAAAGTCCTGGAACCCTGCACGCATGTGGGAGACCCAGAAGAAGTTCCTGACTCTTGGCTTTGGATTGGCTCAGCTCCAGCCCTTGTAGCCATTTGGAGAATGAACCAGTGGATGGAAGGTCTCTCTTTCCTTCCCTCCGTAAGTCTGATATACCTTTCCAACAAAATAAATAAATTTTCAAAAAGAGAGAAGCAATCTTTTTAAAAAGATTTATTAATTTTTATTTGAAAAAAAAATAGAGTTATGGAGAGAGACGGAAGGAGAAATCTTCCCTCCCCTGGTTCACTTCCCAATTGGGCACAAAGGCTAAATCTGAGCCAATCCAAAGCCAGGAGCCAGGAGCTTCTTTGAGGTCTCCCACGTGGGTGCAGGGTCCCAAGGACACGAGCCATCCGCTGCTGCCTTCCCAGGAGCATAATCAGGGAGATGAATTAGAAGTGGAGCAGCCAGGACTTGAACCAGTGACTATTTAGGATGCCAGCACTGCGGACAGAGGCTTTGCTTACTACATCATGGCACCAGCTCCTGAGAAGCATTCGTTTCATACAGATTTTTGTGCTACAAGACGCGTATTCCTGCAAAACACTGTGTTCTGACTAATGGGACATGAAAAGTCACAGGCTCAGAGACAGAGGTTTGGGCAGGCTTGCCAAGACCTTGGCAAGTTGGTGAGAGAGCACAGACAGAAATAATCACGGGGTCTCTGCTAGAAAGGCTGGATGAGGCAGGCAAGGAGCTCCACCCTGGGCAGGTCCCTCTGGGGAGAGGAAATCTTATACAAACCCGTAACCTGGGGCTCCTGGCTGCAGATGCTCAGAGGTTGCAGGTGCCTGCGCTGCTGAGCCAGGTGGGCACGGGAGGAAGTGCAGCCGGCTTCCTGGGATGAACCTCTCTGGGGAGCCAACCCCAGCTGCAGGCATGCATGTGAAATTTTCTTAAAATAGAACTTAGGGGGCTCTTATCTAAACACAAGTTGTGTTGAGGGTTTCCCCTTTTTTGTTGTTGTTTTGAAGGCTACATATCCATGCCTGATATTCCAGTTCTTCTAGGAGAAAAAAAATCCCAAAGGGACTAGCTACACTCCCACTATACAGCCAGATAATCCCTCTCTTTATTAGCCATGAATGAATTTTTTTTTTTTTTGTATCATAGCAGCATGTGTTGTAGAAAGAAAGAGGGCACCAGGGCGAGAGCCACCGTGTGGTGAGTATCTCACAGGGGTGCCCATTTGAGTCTTTGTCATTCTGCTTTTGATACGGCTCCTTCTTGTGGTCTGGGAGAGCGGTGAGGATGGTTCAAAGCCTTGGGACCCTGCACCTGCTTGGGAGACCCGGAAGAAGCTCCTGGCTCCTGGCTTTGGATTGGCTCAGCTCTAGCCATTATGGCCATTTGGGGAAATGATTGGCAAATTTTTCTCCCTCTTTCTCTCCTTCTCTTTGTAATTCTGTATTTTCAATAGAAAATAAATCTTATAAAAAATATATATTTTTTATTGGAAAGGCAGACTTACAGAGAAAAAGAGAAATAGAGAGAAAAATCTTGCATAAGCTGGATCACACCCTAAATGGCTGCAGTGGCTAAAGCTGAACTGAGCTGAGCTGAGCTGAAGCCAGGAGCCTCTTCCTGGTCTCCCACAAAAGTGCAGGGTCCCAAGGCTTTGGGCCATTTTCCTGCCTTCCCAGACCACAGGAGCAGGGAGCTGGATGGGAAGTGGAGCAGCCAGGACACGATCTGGCATCTGTATGGGACTCCTGGCACTTTCAGGAAAGGATTAACTAGTTGGGCAAATGCACCGTCCCCAAATAAAAATGAATCTTAAAAAGAAAAATAAAAGATAGTATCAAAGTGTCTAGTGTCCAGTACATGCTTAGTAAATATTTGTAAAAGAAGGATGGAAAGACGGACCCAAATGGACAGTCAACATTTTTGATCGAATGTCGCTTTAGGGGCTGGCTCTGTCTTAGCATTTAAGGCATCCACATCCCACTCTGGAGTGCCTGGGGTAGAATCCCTGCTTTGCTCCTAACTCCAGCTTCCTGCTCATGTTTGCTCAGGGAGGCAATCGTTGATGGGTTGAGTCAGTGTGCGCTGTTACTCTGGTGGGAGAGCTGGGTTGAGTTAGTTCCCAGGTCCTGGCTTTGCCTTGGCCCAGTGGGCATTTGGGGAGTGAACCTGAAGCTCAGATCCCTCCCTCCCCCTACTCCACCTTTCTGCTTCTCAGATAACACTGCGAGTGCCTACTTGACACCATCAAGCGAACTCCTACGTGAAGCCTCTTGATGATATTTTTGCTGGTCTGAAGGAAAATAAAGGCAACGCACGTGGCTACACACCTTTAAGGGCTTATCTTTCTTCTGAGCTGAGCTCTGTCTTTTTATTCTTAAACTGGCCTTTCCACACACACGCACACACAAATAGAACAAACAGAGTTTCTCTGTCTCTCTCTCTACACATACCCTTATTTGGTGAAATACAAGCTTGTCAGCCTTTGGTTGGTCCTCAAAATTTTCAGTGAAATTTTGCTGATGTATCAACCACGTCTGGGAACCTAGGGTGCTAGGTTAAGCTGCTGTCTGCCATACGCACATTTTTCTATCAGAGTTCCAGTTCGGGTGCTGGCTGCTCCACTTCTGATCCAGCTCCCTGCAAAGGTGCCTGCAAAGGCAGTGGAACATGGGAGGTGTTTTTGCCTGGTCCAGCTCTGGCTCCTGTAGTCATGTGGGAGAGTGAACTGGTGCTTGGAAGATCTTTCTTTTTGTCTTTATCTCTTCCACCACCTCTCTTTTTGTCAGTCTGCCTTTTAAATAAACAAAACATAAATAGATATATAACATAATAAATATATTA
This sequence comes from Ochotona curzoniae, assembly GCF_017591425.1. NCBI lineage: Eukaryota > Metazoa > Chordata > Mammalia > Lagomorpha > Ochotonidae > Ochotona > Ochotona curzoniae. The sequence goes on along the minus strand of NW_024465654.1, from coordinate 1,433,548 downwards.
CTCTGGGAAATCACAGAATTTAATAATGCATCTAATCTTCAATTGCAATGGTCCTCAAAGGCCCATGGGAAAATGGCATCTGGTCTACCACTCAAAGCCTTAAGTCCCTCCAAGGGTTCCAGGGGAAAGGATTGTCCTTCAACGTACTAGCCTCATGGTGAACTTCAGACAGAGAATGGTTACTCTAAATCTTGTTTGCCTTCTGTGCTGCGGAAGTCCCCTTCAAGTGTAACTTCTCATTTTTCACAGTTTAAATGGGGAGGGGGTTGTTGAAGGAAGGAGACCCACAGGGTGTGGCAGACCCTGGATCTCCCTTCTGAGCCTTTGATCCCCAGCCCACAGTTCTTCTTCTGGCTCCTGTGCACTGACTTCATGGTCACTTCACCTGTGTGGTGGTAAGGCCAGGGAAAGAAACTGGGGGCAAAGGATTAGGAAAAGCCTGCTTCCTGGATGTAAACTTTGGTCCCCTATGGACCAAATGCACACACCCAGGTTTCTCTCTGGTTAAAGAGGAAGCCAAGCCAGGCCAGGGGTTTCCCCCAAAGGGCGGCGTCCCTGGGTGCTGGCCTGAGGCACCACCCTGGGGTTGGTGGCCACAGTGTTACCTCCATCTGTGGGCCTGGGCTGCCCCTTGCCAAACATGCTCAGCACACATCCTGTTCTGGCATCCTGTTAGCCCTGCCTCTTAAGCTAGTGTGAGCAGCGTTGACTTGGTCAATCCACTGGCCTCTCTGGGCATGAATGCATTCACCTGTGGATGGGGAGTGTGGTCATGCATCCTCTAAGTCCTGCTGTCCATCTGGCAAAGGCAGTCATTTAGGAACGGGCTCATAATTGGCTGGGAAGACGGTCTCTGAGATGAGCAATTCACCTTTGCGCAGGGCACGTGCCTTTACGAGGGGATATTCTGCCCCTGCGAGCCATTCTTACTTCCCAGCAGCCCCGGAGAGGGCAAGAGGACACGGAGGGACATCCTGCTTTTACAGATGAGCAACTGGAGCTCGCTGTCAGAGGCCTCAGCTAGGAGAACACAGCACGTCTAGCACTTCCCAACCTGACTTTGAGGTCATACTTCCCTCCATTCTAGCACTGGTTTATGGGGTCTGGTTCAGAGACAGGTCTAGAATGCCACTCTCCTCCTCCTTCTTCCTCTTCTGCCCTCCGGTGTGGGCGGTGGTCCTTGGCGCCTGTTGGGTAGCAGCTGCCCGGAGCAGGCAGGAAAGTCATTCCGCTGGCTTCAGTGCTTGAGCACACTCTGGGCCCACTGCCTTATCTCTCCACTAGCATCTCCTTCCCGCTGTCCCTTCTCCTTCCTGTTTCCTCTCTGGGTGTCACGCAGGTCCACGTCTCAACTTCATCGGAAGTATGGTGGATCAATTAGGATAATTGAATGCTCAGCTGCTATGCTGCAAGATGTTGAGATCATCTGGCTACCGTGTCCCCAGTATTTACATGGAAGGACACGGAAGTTAAGAGGTGGGAGGGGATTTACGCAAAGGCTGACGCCACTTCATTCATACGAGGCTGAGCGTTCAACTCCTGTTTTCAACAGAAGATTTCAACCTTGTTAAAATTTATTTACTTTCATTTGATTCAAAGAGGAGAGAGAGAGAGAGGAAGAGGTCTTCCATCTAACTGTTCACTCCCCAAATGACTGAAACCGCTGGAACTGGGCCAAACCAAGAGCCTGAAATGCCATCCAGTTCTCCCATGTGGATGGCAGGTACCCAAATGCTTGAACCATCGTCCACAGCCTTGCAGGTATATGCCAACTGGAAGCAAGATGGGCAGCAGAGGCAGGACTCAAACCCAGCCATTGTGCTATGGGATGTGGACAGCCCAACTGACATCTTAACAACTGCACCAAATATTCACTCCAGTGTCAAATGTTGATACTTCAAAACACAGCAATAGGGCCTTGCGCAATGGCTAAGTGTCTACATCCTCACCTTGTATGTGCCAGCATCCCATATGGGCACTGATTCGTGTCCCGGCTGCTCCACTTCCCATCCAGCTCCCTGCCTGTGGCCTGGAAAAGCAGTTGAGGATGGCCCAAATCCATTGAGGCCCTGCACCCATATGGGGGACCCAGAAGAAGCTCCTGGCTCCTGGCTTCGGATCAGTTAACCTCTGGCTGTTGCGGCCATTTGTGGAGTGAGCTAGCAGATAGAAGATTTTTGTCTTTCCTCTCTGTAAATAGGCCTTTCCAATAAAAGTAAATAAATCTTAAAAATTTTTTTAAGTAAATAAATCTTTAAAAAGAAAAAAACAAAAACCCCAAAGCAACAGAATGTTTTCTGTGTTTGTGTCAGTGCATACCCACTGGGAGATGAAGTTACTTTGCCACAGAGGGTGATAAGAATACGTTCGCTATCCCCATGTTGTCGATGAGAAAGCTGGGGTTTAGAGAGCTCAGAGCAAGGACCTCAGCCAATCAGAGATACAATCTGGATTTGAACTCACACACATCTGCTTTGAAACAGCATGCCATTTCCACACAATCAAGTCTGGAGTGAGAAACAAGACATGAAGCTTTCCATCAAAGTCTCCTCACAGGCTTTGCAAAGGAAATCACAGTGACTAGGTGAGTGGAACTGGTACCTTGTTTGCATCTGAACAAGACACCACCAGCCAGCCTCTGTGACACGGGGACTGCCAGCGAAATTCCCCCCGAAAGTGGGCGTGCAGAGAGTTCCCGTACTGGTGAAACTTGAAACTGAGAACTTAGCATGAACCAGTGGCTCTATGACATTCTAAAGACAGCCAAGCACTGGTCACTGAAGCTCTTTTCAGAGCTGTATCCCTGTCCTCTGCTGGTAGGTCCTGGGCATGGAAGATGGCTCAAGGGACAATTGTCCAGGCCAGGGGTCTGGCTCCTTTGAAGTTGCCTGACAAAAGACCATCCCAGGGCCATCACTGTTGTGCAGTGTTAAGCTACTATTTGTGAAGTCAGCATCCCAAATGGGCACCCCACTTCCAACCCAGCTTTCTGCCTATGTGCCTGGGAAGGCAGCAGAAGGTGGTCCAAGTGTTTGGGCCCCTGCACCCGTATGGGAAACCTGGGTAGAGTTTTTGGTTCCTGGTTTTGGCTTGGTCTGACAGCAGTCGTTAGCCATTTGGGGGAGAGAACCAGGGGATGGAAAAATCAATTAACCTCTCTCTTTCTCTCTCCTCCTCTCTCTGCTTTTAAAATAAACAAATAAATTTTTAAAATCTTAGATTAAGAAAAGACTACATCCCACTGAAGTTTTCCTTTTGAGATGGTGATGACGTGATAAGCCCACTAGATCCTTCCTCTTGGAAAATACAAGACGAGCAGTGGGAAGTGGCTTAGGGCTGTGCCAGCCCCCAAAACAACTCACCGCGGGGTGGGGCTTTGGGAGAGCTGATTCGTAAAGGTCTGTGCCCATAGCCACTACTCAGCACCATTGCTGGGCTTTCTTGCACAGTCTTTTCCACGTCCTGAGAAACCAATGGAATGCAATGCTCCCCCACCCCATTTGGCCTCTGTGTCACCTGCCTTGCTTTCCATGTTCTCAGAACATGGAAACCCCAGCTGGGGTCCCCTACTTTGTATAGTTTTAGGGGTTCATAGAATTCTGAAGAGCCTTAAGGAATGTACCAGATACCTCTAACCAGCTATGTGTGGAATTTAGAAACACAAAGAATATTTATTTCATTTTACTTGAAAGGCAGAGAGATTTTTTCATCTGTGGTTTATTCCCCAAATGGCTGCTATAGCTGGGTTGGATCGATTCAAAGCCAGGAGCTTCTTCTGGGGTCTCCCATGTGGGAACCAGGGCTCCAACACTTAGACCATCCTCCACTACTTTCCCAGGAACATTAGCAGGGAGCTGGATTGGAAATGAAGCAGCCGGGACTTAAGCTGGTGCTCGCATGGGATGCCAGTGTCACAGCGCACTGCTTTCCTCAGTATATTACAGCACCGAGTCCTAGGCTCACATTTGCTGTGATGAAGTAGGAGATGGGCAGTGACTTGAAGGCATATGTTCAAGGAGGGGGAGCCTAATGATTAGCCACAGAATTTAAGTTGATGAGAAGGGTAAGAGTAAGGTGCAAGGATGATCGCATTGAGGTTCTGTGGGAGTAAGCTGGAAAGACAGAAGGTGAAGTTCAAGAGTGGGAGATCTCCAAGGTCAAAGACATGGGAGTAGCGGCTAGGCAAGAGACAGGCAGCCAAGATCCTGTTTCTTGAAGTAATGATAGAGCATGTGTCGGCTCACGCTCTGAGCTGATGATGTTTTCTGCATCTGTATCTTATGCAGAAAGATGTTAGCCTCTGCACTGCGCAAACATGTCTCCTCTGAATTCTGGTTTGAAGACAGCTGGAGAGAAAGGTGTGCACCTGCTATGAGTTTGTTTCCTGGTAGGACATCTCAGCTGTGCTCTCAGGAGACCTTCCCTAGAACAAAACCTTTTCTGATTTTTTTTTTTCTTTTTGCAGAAGGCTGCTTTAGCCCATGAGAAACTGAAATATTCTCATTCTCATAAAATTTTGTTTTTATTTGAAAGGCAGATATTACAGGGAGAAGAAGAGATAGGTTTTCCATCTTGTGGTTCACTCTCCAAATGGCCTCAATGACCAGAGCTGAGCTGATTCGGAGCTGGGAGCCAGGGCCTCTTCTGGAACTCCCACATAGGTGTGTACGTCCAAGGCCTTGAACCATCCTCTGCTGCTTTCCCAGGTAGATTAGCAGGGAGTTGGCCTGGAAGTGGAACTGCTGGGATTCAAACATAGAGTTGGCATGCTATGCTACCAAGGTGCCTCCAACATTCCCGATTCTAACATGGAGTTCTAACGTTGAAATAAATATATACAAGAATGCTAGGGAAATAAGATGTCTCCTGTTCTTGAAGCTGTGTGTCTTCCCCGGGCTGTTCATACTGAGGATAAAAAAAAAAAAATGTGGGATGGGTGAGAGATATAACAGGTGCAGTTTTCGTCCCTATGTTGAGCCCAGGGCGGCTGTGAAGGTGGATGTCAGGCAGAGCCAGTTAGAGGCCGAGGCTGGGAAACGATGCCTTTGCACTGTCCAGGCTAGGGTTGGCACTGAAGCACAGCACGTAAAGCCTCTGCTTGCGGCACCCACCTCCCACAGCAGAGCTCCAGCTGGACTCCTGACTGCTCCACACTGACCCAGCTTCCCACTAACACCCTGGGAAGGTAGCAGCAGATGGCTCAGATGCTTGGGCCCTTGATTCTGGCGCCAACCTGGACCAGCCTATAGGTCATTATAGCCATTTAGGAATTGAAGAACCTAAGGGATTCCACCTAGGGCGGAAGATCCATCTCGCTCTTTCTCTCCCTCTCTCTCTCCTTCCACTCAACCTTTCAGATAAAAATAAACAAATGTTTCCAGAAAATGTCCTAGGCAACTGCTGCTCTTGGGAAATCCTCCTGCATGCTAGTTTTTGACCCATGGCTTAGCTGATGCTGTTTTTCTGCGGCTCAGTGTTTATGTCTATCAAATTAGCAAGTGCAACTTGACAATCCTTAAATCGCCCCTCAGATTTCAGGTCGTAACTATGTACTTCGGGCCAGGCTACCATGTCTGTGAGTTTGCTGCAGCCAATCCCAGCTCCTAGGCAAGCATGGCTGCCTGAGTCATCTCCCCAATTCTGCGTGTGTTGGTCCCCAGGCATCTCTTCCCCTAAGGGCAGAGTTTGTTTTTCCCACCCTCTCACTTGCTGTTCCACTGAGCATCTTTGTCCCATCCCCGCTGGGTGATCTTGGGCAAATTCACTCCCTTCTTGGAGCTTCAGGTGGCTGTGCATTCGGTACTGATCCCCCGTGCATACCACTAACCGTAGCACAGAACGAATGAATCCTGAGCTACTGACAGAGGTGTGTTCCGGTGGGTGTAGGAGCGGTACATGATATTTCTGGGTTGCTAGCCTGTTTGCTACTGGCGTGCACATTATTTTCATAGTAAAACTATTTCTAAATGTTGTGTTTCTGTGTTTTTTACTTGCCTAGGCACCAACTGCATGTCACAACAGTGTAACATGTAGCTCCAAAGCTTTGGCCATTGTCTGTATCTGTGATAAATTTTCAGATTGGAAGAACTGGTTTCTTATTTGATAAGGAGAATCAAAGTGTCAAAAGGAGTTAGGGTTGATAAGAAGATGTGGGTGTCTGCTCTGCTTGAAGGGTGTGTCTTCTCCACCTTCCCCTGACTTTGACCTCTGTGTGGGCAGTGGTGGGGCTGGGGGTGGGAAAACACAGCTCTCAAGCAGTGCCCAGGGCGGGGTCTGAGGCCCAACGGTTGGTAAGGCTCAGGGTTTGGGCTCGGAAGGGTGCGGCAGGAGCAAGGCCTCAAAGACGGGAGTGGCTGAACTCAGCATTTGCCGGGGGAAGAGAGCCAAGGGGAGTGGGTGGCTTTGAGTTTTACTTTCAGTTTTCAAAGTCATTTTAGGATGAAACCCATTTAACGGTCAGATTGCTTGGCCAGATTTCTCAGCAAACCTGAGTTCCTGTCCCACTCCAGGCTCTCCAGGCCTTGAGGCAGGGTGGAGGGGAGGGTGCAGGGTTTGGGCTGGGGAAGGTCAGGTGTGGGAATAGGTGCCTACAGCCCTAGGTCTAAGCTACGGAGTTGCCTGTTTACCTGCCTATCAACCGCTGAACTTGGGGATCAACTTCCCTCCCAAGTCCACCGAGCTGGCTTTCTATCCTGCTCTGCTCTACCCCTCTGTCAGGCTCCAAACATGTTGGAGCACCTACTGAATACCAGGCTGCCGCTGAGCCCCTAAGTAACCCAGAGGAGAGAAGTAGCCAAAGCAGGGGGAACCTGAGGGAGCAGACATGCGCAGGGGCATATGGGTGCCAGCTGAGCTCGCAGGAGATTCTCACGGACTTATCCATGACCCAAAGGCAGTGTTTCCGAAAGAGGGCTCCTTGGACCACCGGAGCCGGGAATTCAATCCAAGGTCTCCAGTGAAAGTGGCAGGAACCCTGTCGCTGGAGCCAACATCACGACCTCCTGCCGTCTCCCCTAGCAGGAAGCTATAGTCAGGTGCCAACTGAACCCAGATACTGCCATCAGGGCTGCAGGATTTAAGAAACATCTGTACTCAGAAGGCAAAGTTAGAGAAAGAGGGGAGGAGAAAAAGACAACGGATTTTCCATCCACAGGTTCACTCTTCAAAGGGCCAGCATGATCAGGACTGGGCCCGGTCGGTCAAAAGCCAGGAAGCAGGAACTTGATTAGGATCTCCCCATGTGGGTATAGGGTCCCAAGTACTTGGATCTGCTGCTGCTGCTTTCCCAGGCATATTTGCATCAGAAGTGGAGCAGCCGGACCTCAAACTGGCTCCCATATGAGATACCAACATTGTCATCTTAAGGTGTCCACTTAGCACCAGCCCCAAGAGGAGGCGTTCTTACTGCTATCCCTAATACCTGACCCTCCATGGTGATTTTACCTGTGGGAAACCTGAGTTCAACACAATGAACCAAATTGTTCTGAATCAACCCAGCTAATAAGTTGTAGTTGCGGGTAGGGGGAGTGTGTTGATTCAAATCCAGAGGGAGGGGAGTGTGTGCCCCACTTGGCCTGGGAAAGTGCTGGTTTGTGCCTACGCTCCTACCTCATCCACAGTGGCCCCTTCCTTTCTCTGCAGCAGACTGAATTGGATAATAAATGACACAGGCTGCCCCATTCAGGAATGGCCTCGGCCCTTGCTCTGTCCCTGTACAGAGGCCAGAGGTCGGCTGATGTGGTTGTAAGACAGCACACACAAGAGGGGAAGCGGAGTGGGAGGTAGGTCAGGGAAGCCGAGCAGACAGACCCCTCTGCAATCCCGCACAGGCTGTAGGACAGCCTTGGGCACTCTCAAGAAGGAAACTACTGAGAAGTCATTGATATCTCCCCTGAAAGTTACAAGCAGACCACCAAGGTCTCACCCTTGCAGGGGGGCTCAGACTGTTCTGCCTGTCTCCCCTAGGTGAGCACAGGCCCTGCACAAGGGAGCAGGCTGGATAGCAAGGACTTTCTTCCCCGGGAGCCTTGGACTCCCAAAACCCCCTGTGACCTCAGACCCCAGCATCCAGACACCAGAGTCTCGTCACAGAGCCATATCTGATGCTGCTGTTGTAACTTCGGGTCCTTTCTGAACGTTCAGGGCAAAGTTAACTTCAGAAACCCTAGCCTCAGAATCAGGAAAAAGCAGTTCATTTTCCCTTCTCCAGGGACCGGGTGAGAACAGAGCTGCCTGCACAGCCTGGCCCGGAAGAAGGAGGACGAGGGGATGACCCCTAAGGCCCCTTGGAGCCCAAGGGGTCTGTGATTATTACAAGCACATGTCAGGACCCGGAGACATTGTGTTTCCTGCTCTTTCACCTGGGGCCCCTGGCTGGTGGGGGTCCCTCTCTGCCCCTGTATTTAGCAGGTCATGACCTTTTCCTTGGGCCTCCCAGGCTTTGCTCCCATCCCCCCTCCACCACCCACTGGCTGGCACAGGCCCCAGGGGTCTCCTGGGTGTGGTGAGCCCCCCTTTTCTTCTCTCTTCTCTCTCTGTTTCACATCCAAAGCGCTCCTGGATTTTCCAAGGTCCCCCTGAGACTGCTACCACAACCAGTTTTGGAGACATGGCACAGAAGACCCTCCCACAAGGATGGGCTGCAGCGCCCTGCAAACCTGTCCCCTACTAACTTGCGTTTGCTCAGGACGACAGAGCCAGGGGCCACTGCAGCCAGTGGCAATTGTCCGGTGTACCATTCCTGACCAGGTGTGCCGTGGCAGCCAGAGGCAGAAAGTCTCCAAGTACATTATTAATTTTTCTTCCTTTCTTCCTTCCTGCTTCCCTCCCTACCTCCCTTTCCTCCTTCCTTTTCCTTCTCTATCTTTCATCCAAGGGTTATAGAGGGAGAAGGGAAGAAGGAAGAAATAAAGACAGAGATTTCTGCACCCTCTGACTCACCCCCTAAATGACTATAAACACCAGGCCTGGGTCAGGCCTAAGCCAGGAGCTTCCTCCAGGTCTCTCATGTGGGTGCAGGGACCCAAGGCCTTGGACCATCCTCTGCTGCTTTCCCAGGCATATTAGCAGGGAGCTGAATCAGAAGTGGAGTAACTGGGACTCAAACTGGTACCCATGTAGGGTACTGGCATTACAGGCAGCAGCCTTACTGGTTGTACCACAGCCCTCTCCCACCCCCCAACACACACACACATCTCTCATTTGGATCATTCTGAATCAGGAAACTCACAAGGAGGGATTGGCTGAGGGCCCAGCGAGATGTTCCTTGCAGCAGCTGCTTGACTGGAACAAAACTGATAGCTTGGTAGATCCAAAGGGAAGTTTGCTGAGGGGGAAGTAGAAGAGAGAGGTGAGAGGAGGGTGAGCGGGGAGGGAAGCATGGCAGCAAGCAGAGGTCAGGATGAAGGACCGGTGCGCAGTCAGGGAGCGGGGATGTGCCATATCCGTCCCACCTGAGTCAGCCCTGGGACGCAGAGGTTTCAGGATAAGGCTTTCATTCGTGGCCTGCAGGTGGCCAGCGGGCAGGGGTGGATGAGTCCCTGGCTGGTTGGAAGGGAAAAGTGAACCCGCCGTAAGTACACTTGGCTCTTCCAGACAACCTTAGCCTGCCCCTGCTCAACTGTGTGGGAGACCCCAAATATAGTATCCACCAGAGAGATGACTGAGCAAAGAAATAGAGAGTGTGTGTTAGCGTGACCTCATACACTGTGCTTCCAGTTCGGCTCAGGTTGTTGGTTTGTTTTCAAGGATTTATTTATTTGAAAAGCAAAGAAGAGGGAGAGCAACAGAGGTCTTGCATTCAGTGGTTCACTCCCCAGATGGCCACAGTGAGCAGAGCTGGACCAGACTGAAGCACAGAGCTAAGAACTCCACCTGGATTTCCTAGGTGATTGGCAGAGGCCCGTGCACCTGGGACATTTTGCGGCTGCTTTCCTAGGCTCAGCAGCAAGACGCTGAATCAGGAGTGGAGCAGCTGGGGCTTTACTAGCCCTGGAGTATGTGAGGCCTGCATCACGGCCAACACATTATCCCATCGCATCACAATGCTAGCGCCCGAAGTGCTGATCAGCAGCAGGAGTCCTCAGTAGTCTGAGCAGAACATTTTGTCCGGAACCCTCCAGCACCGCAGCCGGTGGCTTTGGATGAAAGTGAGCCTCTTGGTCGTGGGTGTGGTGGGGCTAGAGGCTGTCAGCTGAGCAGGAGCCAGCTGCTGTGGCTGGAACACATGGGGTTTTATCCAGCGTGGGTTTCCCCATTTGCCCTGGTCCCCAGAATGAGTTGGAATGTGTTGTGTTCCGAGGGTTCCGCTAGCCTGCCAAGAGGACCCCTGTCTGGGGATGCTTTCGGGGCCTGGCTTGCAGGCTGGCTTTCTACGAATTATCCAACTCTTAGATTCCTTAACTCTGGCATCAAAGTATATTTTCTTTTCTTGGAAGGAATCTCAGCATCCCCATAGCCATTACGCACAGGCACCCACACATGCGTACCAAACATGTGCCTCGCCTCCCCAGAGTATAGTCAAACTGGGGACAGCATTCACGCAGGTGATGTGCCCAACCCTGGGCAGACAGAAAGCAGGTGGGGTGGCATGGTGATGCGTTAGGAGATGTTAGCATGCCATCTGCAGTCCTGGCTGCCATCTCTTCTCCATGCCTGCAAGACAGAAGATAGAAGATCTCTTGCTGCCTCTGTAGCTGGTTTTCAAACAATAAATACATCTTTTGAGGAGAGAAAAATTAAAAAAAAAACTGATTTGGAGACGGGAGTGGAGGAAAGGTTTCTCTGTTTAAAGGACACTGAGCTAAAAATGGGGTGCCCTCCTCCGTTTTTGAGGAGATTGCTTCCTCTTTTGATGGTTGTTGTTGTTTCCTCATGGTTTTGTGTGCAGGACTTCTCAGTACATACATGGCCAAGTGGCATCCTGTGAGAAGTGACTGTGACCCTGCCCCTCCATGGGCACTGCTCTTCCTCCTCCGTCACCCTCTGGAGTGTCCTGCTTGCTGACCAGTGTGTTGGCTCACTCGGGGAAGGTCGCTCCGGTCTAGACAGAGCATCGCAGTGTCCCAGGCAGTGGCTGTGGGCAGGGATCTGAAAGGCCCATCTGGGAGGTCTGGGGCTGGTCCTACCTGCTCCCTGGAGCTCTTTGAAAACCCTTCAGCTGGATTAAGGATTTGATTAACTTGCTTTTGTTCTCAGTGATTCGACCTTGGGTGAACTGCTCCCTTTCTTTAGGGCTCCTCCTCTCTTTAGGTTTTCTCCTCGTTGAATCGGGATAATGGGTCCGATTCATTCCTGGCTTCGGGGGCCATCCTCCCTCCCCAGTCCTCTGCAGGATGATTAGTGGGACTTCCCAGAATTGCTCTGTAGTGTTTCCGCTACAAGACCACCAAGCCTCCGCTGGGGGTTGGGGGGTGGGGAAGAGAAAGCACCCTGAGGACAGTGGCCCCTCTTAGCTTTGCGGTTCTAGATCTGGACACCCCCCCCAACACACACACACACACACACACACACACACACACACACACACACACACATACACGGGAGACAAGGTGGGCCCATCATAAATCCTCAAGTCTGTGCTTGGTCTCCCCACTCAGCCATGTGACGAGTCACTTAAGCACCAGGAAGCTCATTTCCTTTCTCTGGGAAAACAATGAGGCTAGTCCAGTGCAGGGAAAGTCATTTATAAACTAAGTTTCCATAGAGTCCTAGCTATTTTTATCGTGCATTGATGGGGTGCGTGCGGATTGCATCTAAGGCATCCAAGCTCTGTGCAAAATGTTGGGAATCCCCGGGCGAGGGGTGCTTCGTCCCTGCTGTGTGTCATTCTGCCTAGGCAGCCATGGGGGGTGTTGTGGAAACCCACAGCACAATTCCCAAGGATGCACCAATAACCTTGCTGGGCCTGGGGGAGGTGGACACTGTTGGGTCCTCAACGCATCCCTTCCTCTTCAGAGCAACCACAGCATGATACAGAGCAAAATGGGGAGCTTTGCATGTCATCAGGAAAACTGTGAAGTCAGGCAAAGTGGAACTGGGACTGCTGGGGGAGGGAGGGGGGGGCAGAGGGGATGAATGGAGGCGGAGCAGGCAGAGCCCAAGTCAGACAAGGGGACGCTGTGAGGCCGCGCGGCCTGCAGACCTCCTGCCCGGCCCCCTCCCGGACCACCCTGGGAAGTGCACTGAAGACCCATCCATCACGCACCGCCGTCTGCTTTCTTTCCTCCCCAGTTCAACAGCCAGAGCACAAAAATGTGCTTCAGTAATGGAAACCTCGTGCTGGGTTCAGAGGACCGTGGCTGTGCTGCGAGCCCTGTGCCGGGACAAGAAGAAGCAGGCGTGTGTACAAGGACATACGCACGCACACGCACACCCAGGCCACGGTGCCTCCCATCCCCCTCCGTGTCCCTGTGCCCTCGTGGATGCCTGGGACACACAGGAGGGGACACTGCCTCGCTCCAGGATCACACTTCCTATCTGATTTGGAGCTGCTCGGGGTGTGGGGTTAGGCAGTTTCACTGGCTCTTTGTGAGGCTGCTGCTAGGGAAAGGAAAAAAAAAAAAATCACGGTGAGATTGCTGTTCTAGTCCTTGTTCCCCAAGGGGACCTGCCTATGGGTCAGTGTCTGATCCTAGACTGCCTGGGCCCCAGCAATGCTGTACTTTCCTGGCTACCCACCCAGAATTGGGTCTCCATTGTACCAGTTGAACTGCTGCGGGATGGCCCGAGGACGACAGAGCCCACCCATGCAAGCCCGGAAAACCGGAGTTCTGCTCCAGGTTGCTGTGTGACCTTATTCTGGTCACTGCCCCTCTCTGAGGTCCTTAGGTTCTAACTGCCTCCACCAGGGGACTTCTGCCTTCCTGCAGGAAGGACTTCTGTCCCCTGCAGGAAGGAGGAGGGCTTGCCAAGGAACAGAAAACACCCCACAGAGGTGACTTAACCCCCACTGCTTTCCACCTTTGTCTGCTGCTGGTCCCTGGAATGTAGCTAGAGCCAGGAGCCTTTGCCAGCCTTCTCCCAGGTCACTCTGCGCCTCAGTAGCCCTCTGGATCAGTGGTGGTGGGAGGTAGGGGATGGGAGGTGGGGGAAGCCGGTGTGGCAGGCTGGAGACCCTGTGTGTGTGACTGAGTCATGGAGGGTCCTCCAGGAAAACCATGTGCGTGGTCCCAGTCCTTCCTCCTATCCAGGACAACCGTGGAGCTTTGTGTCCAGCAAAGATGAGGCCTACCAGGGTCACCGGACACCGGTCAGGCCTGCGTGGGAGGAAACCCACAAGAGCGAAGGGAACCTTAATGAGGAAGTAAATCCGCTGGCCCCACCTCCACCTCCCAGCTTGGGGAGGTGGGGGGATCCGCTTCTTCTGCAACTTCTACGGAAGCATATACGGTAACCAAGGCATTCCAAAGTCTGCCAGCCAATCAGGAGCAGGGACCTTTCTGCATTTTTCTTTTTTCTTTAAGAAAAAGTTTTGGGTTCTCAGAAGAGCAGCAAATCAAATGCAGTCTTTTGCTTGCCATCCCTTCCCCCACGCTTCCACCCTGGTGATGCTGGAAGTGGGGGTCAGCTCCCCTTGGGCCCCCATCCTGGAAACACGGGGTGCTGGTAGCCTTAGGTGGTGGCCTGGGGCTGGTGGCTGAGCTGGGGGAAGGAGGAAAGGGGAGAGTTCTGGGCTTAGATATGTCGGGAGTGTACAACTTGGATGTATCTGGGGTGTGTGTGTGTGTGTCCCTCCTTTGTGGCCCACAACAAGAATGGACTGGACAAGGGACTGGGTCGTGGGAAGCGGCGGTTGCTTCCCCTGGCAAAGGTGCAGGGAGCAGCTGCAGGCCTGGGGACAGCTGAGCTTGCCAGCTGCAGGGAAGTGTGAGGATGGCCAGGCTGCGGGCTGCCCCCTGGCCGGCTTGGGGGTTAAGCTCAGGGCCTCTGGAGCTCAGATTCCCCTCCTGCTCTAGCAACACTGAGCCTTTGGCCTTCGCAGGCCTGACTGTTCTCTGCAGGGTGGCCTGGCTGCGCTGCCAAGACCTATGCAGCTTCCAGGCCCCGTCCTCTTTTCTGCCTTCAAGGTTTCCAGCGCGGCTAACTCACTGCCCTCCTATTTCCACTTTGGTTCTCCTTTGAGTCTCGGTTCTCCGTTTGTCCAAGGCTGAACAGATCCACCCACGCCCCCCAAAGACAGCCTGGAGAGGGAGACTGTCTCCTAAATAGATTTTTGTAGTCTGAAAGTCAAAGAAAGAAAGAAAGAGAGAGGGAGAGGGAGGGAGGGAGAGAGAGAAAGGAACAAAGAGAGAGAAAAAGAAAGAAAGAGAGAAAGAGAGAAAGAGAGAAAGAAAGGAAGGAAGGAAGGAAGGAAGGAAGGAAAACCATCTCTTTCCCTTAAGTCTTCCCCGGTGTCCTGGCACAGTTGGTTAAGATGACACCACCTGCCAACAGCTGCATCCCACAAAGCTGCTGGTTTCAGTTCTGGCTGCTCCACTCCCAATCCAGTTCCCAGGTGAAAGTTGAAGTGTTGAAGTGCAAGGGCCCTGGCCACTCACATGGGAGACCCCATTGGAGTGCCAGGCTCCTGGCTTCTACCTGGTTCAGCTCTGGTTCTTGGGCCCATTTGGGAAGTAAATCAAAGAATGAAAGTTCTCTCTCTGAGTCACACCCTCTGTCTCACTCAGTAACTCTGCTTTTCAAATAGATAAATACTTTTTGTTTGAAAAAAAAAAGGACTTCCTTTAAGTGGTGGACTCCTATCTAGAGCAGGAAATGGAGATTAGGAGAGGAAAAAATAAAGCAACTCCCCATCCAGCACACTCACCAGTACACAGCCAGCCCCTGGCACGATGCACGGATCAGGGACTGTGACAGTTAGGGACCATCAGGATGTCCATGCCCTTAGCTACCACGCCTCAGGTCCCCAAAGTGGCATTCCCTTTCCTTTTTAATTTTTATTTAAGATGCGTATTGCTGAGCCCCACCCTAGACTCGTTGAATCTGAAACTGGGAATGGGGCCCTGGAGGTCTGAGGCATCCCTCTCCCTGACCCCATCCCCAGATGGTCTGAGGCTCACAGCTCCAGGGACCCTGAACACTTGGGTCTCCTTCTCTCATTCCCAGGACCCTCTGATGGTGGTTTGGGGGCGGGGGCAGGGTGCAATTCCCATTCCCCCAGGCTATGGTCCAGATTCTTCTAGGCACACATTCCACTCTCTTCCTTTGTTCATTTGAAAGCAAGAGTTCCCGAGACAGAGAGAGACAGAAAGATCTTGCACCTGCTGGTTCATTCCCCAAATAACTGATTACCAGTGCTGTGTTAGCCTGAAGTCAGGCATATGGAACTCCATCTGGGTCTCCCATGTGAATGACAGAGCTCCCATACACCTGAGCTGTTTTCTGATGCTTACAGATACGCGAGCAGGGGACTGAATCACAAGTGGAACAGCTGGGACTTGAACCAGGATTTTAGAGTCACGGGTGGTACCTTAACCCACTATGCCATGCTAATACACCTTTCCTGGGACTTCCATTTATTTTCTTTAGACTTTTTAAAAAAATATTTGTTTGTTTGTTTATATTGGAAAGGTAGATACACAGAGAGGAGGAGAGACAGAGAGGAAGATCTTCCATCCGATGATTCACTCCCCAAGTGACCGCAGCAGCCGGAGCAGATCCGAAGCCAGGAGCCAAGAGCTTCTTCCTTGTCTCCCACATGAGTGCAGCGTCCCAAAGCTTTGGGCTGTCCTTGACCACTTTTCCAGGTCACAAGCAGGGAGCTGGATGGGAAGCAGGAGCTGCTGGGATTAGAACCAGTGCCCATATGGGATCCTGGCATGTGTTCTTGTGAAAGTTCAAAGAGAGCTGGACTACATTTAAAAATGCAACTTACTCTATTTTCATGAGTCACAACTATAACTTACAGGTACAGAAAGATTGAAAGTAAAAGCGTGGAAAAAAGACAAGGTGGCCGAGAGTAATAAAAGAGGAATCAGAATAACTTTATCACATCAGATAAATTTTATTACTATAAAGCAAAAAGAGATACCATAGAATTGTAAAAGATTCAACTTACCAAAAGGATGTAGCAGTCTTCAACCTGTATGTAACCAGTAACATGGCTTTCAAACCTGTGAAGTAAAATGGAAGAGGAGGTAGTGACAAATCTATATCATCACGAAAAGCCTTAGTATCGCCTCAACACACGACAGAGCAAGCAACAGATAGAGTTTAGAAAATTTGATGAATGCGGTTTGCAACCTTGATTTACGGATGTACATCTACATGTGCTGAAATCAGAACCCAAGAAATAAAATGCACGCATTGTTTTCCACTTACACTTGGAAATTTTCAGAAAATCTGTGTGTAGTAGAATATCAAGCAAGTTGCAACAAATCTCAGTCCATTTCCTACAGATCTCATAGTCTGACTCAGAGAAATTTAGAAAGAAGCCAATAACAAAAATGTGACTTAACCCACAATCCGATGGCAAAGAAGAAATCATCGTGGAAATGAGAAAGGGCCAATCAGGACAGTATTGCTTATTAAACTTGGGGGAATGAAGTGGCAACAGGGGTTGTAGGTGGCTTGAGATGGTTCAAGAGAGTTATAGAGTTTTTGCTTATTTAGCAGCAAAGAAGAGTATCAGAAAGAGAGCAAGGTGAAATGGAAAAGAAATCAGAATAAAAGAATAATCTTAAAAAAATAGGAGGTATGACTTTCGTTATTTTATTCAATCTGAAGAATAGAACTAATGAAACATGAAAATTGAGAAAAATAGAGGGAGTTAACAAGGCCAGCAGATGCTTCTAGAGGAAGCAAGAGGAATGGAGTAAACAACTGTCATCAAGAGAGATGAAGAGATAAGGATACAAGGTAAAAAGTAACAGCAGCGGGGCTCTAAGTGTTGCAGCCCTCGGGGAAGGGAACCAGTGGGTGAGCGATGTCTCCATGTCTCGCTCTGCCTTTCAGGTGGATGGAAATAAATAAGTGCATAGCATGTGTGTCTGTGGTGTGTGGGTGAGTCAAGAGGACATGGAAATCCTTTTAAAACCATTGAATGTGGGCATTGCACACTTTCCAATCTTCCTCCAAAGAAAATATTGACTTCACATGATTTTGTAGATGAGCTATGTCACACGTTAAAGAAGAAACGGCTTCTGTTACTTACATTGGCCTCCAGAACAGAATAAAAGCGAATATTTTTCAAGTCATCCCATGAGGTTTGCACAACTCTGAGAGCGAAGTCACTTTACCATTTGACGCATGCAAAACTTCTCAACACAGTAGTCACGTTTTACTAGGACCCACATTCTAAAGTGCTAACCCATGATGACCATGTCGGATGCAATGCTTGAATACAAAAGTAGTTCCGTATTAGAAAGTGTTTAACTGTGGTTCACTGTAAAAAGTTCAGTAACAGAAGAAAATCCATGGGCTCATCTCACTAAAGGTAGAGAACGGTTGATAACATTCAATGTTTGCTCATGATAACAACTCTTGCCCAACTAGGCATCAAAGGCGACTCCCTGAACCTGATAAGACTTTTCTAGCACCCAAGATACGGTGTACATGCAGTGGTGTGTTCTCTCCCTCTCCCCATTCCTCCTCAGACAGAGTTAGAGAGGCAGTCATTGCCTCCTCCAAAACCTAAAAACGTTCCCTTTGGGAACCAGCGACCAACTAAGTCTATTTTCTCTCATTGCTTTTTACATTAAGTTGCTGAATATTCTGTTCAGGACAAGGAAAGAAAAAGAAATGAAAGTTAAGTGGAATGGAAACGAAACAACGGAACTGCCCATTATTTGGATGAGCATCCACATAGGTGATCTAAAGTATTCTTCAGTCAATCCACTAGTGAAACGGAAACTTGATCAAAGGGAAAGAACACTGTTCCAAAGTTCATTTCTGTGCATCATCAAAACCCAGATAACTTAACAAACTTATAACACAAGGACAACCAAATAGAATCCTGTCAACAGATGTGCACGACTTAAAAACATTAATCCAACCTCAGTGAGGAGCCCTAGACGAAATTAAGAGACAAGCCATTGTTTTGGATTGGAAGACCCAACTGCGTGCCAGTGTAAATTCTTTGATTGCCTTTTGGATCCAACAGAATTGTAACAAAAACTGCAGAAATCAGGGTTTTGTGGTGTGTGTGTGTGTGTGTGTGTGTGTGTGTGTGTGTGTGTGTATGTGCTTGGTGGAATGTGGTAACTTGATTCCAATGTTCATTTAAAGCACAAAAGACTAGGAATGACCAAGAAATTCCCAAAGAAGTCAGAATGAGGAAGTTGACCTGTTAGATTTGTTATGAAGATTTGCTAAAGAACCAGGATCCTTAAGACAACCAGCACCAAGGAAGGTGCACAAATAGATAGGTGGAACAAGATGGAGTGTGGAAACCATACATGTTTAGAAATTTGACAGAAGATCAATCTGCTCTTGACGGTCAGTGGGGAAAATAGAGACTGTCGCACAAATGCGCTTGCGAAGGCTTTATGTCAAGTGGAAGCAACCAGGCTCAAAGGCTACCACCTGCACACTTTCATCTATGTCCTTTGGGAAAAGGCACAACATCGTATAGCAGGGTCACACCTGTGAATGACAAAACAAGTGACTCCAAGGGAGTTCAATGGGATCCGTACATCACCTCCAAGGACTGAACAATACTGGATGTATTAAAATGGAAATAGGATGCAAATGAATGATTAAAATGGGATTTATGATTTGGAAGAAGAGGATGAAATGTTAACCACATCCTCTTGGCTTAGAATCGGTTCATCAAACATTCATCCACTTACCAAGGCCTCAGGGAACTTTGGGAGTAAGCGAAGGTGTGGAAACTGGGAATGATAAAGAGGAAGGGGTGACATGGTTTACCACCTTGCAAGCATCATTCTCTCTTCTTGCTGAGTACTTGTAAAACCAGCCCTTGTGTTTCCTTGTGTGCCCTTGCAAGTGGAGAATGCGAGCAGGTGTTATAGACCGGAGCCTTGGAGCCTTGGCCACGGGCAGGAGCCTCTAACACCACTCCTCTTCTGCCCATGATACATTGTTTCTTAGTTAAAGACATTCTAGAGGGAAACTTCTCAAAGTTGGTGTTGCGAGGTAGCTGTGGATAGGCAATTGTGATAACTGCAGAGGACAGCTTCCGTTCCGGGTCAGGGGACTTGGATTCAAGTCCTTCTTCCAATTTTTTTTTTTTTCTGCCCCAGCTTCTTAAATAAGACACTCCCTGGGAGGCAGTAGGGGATGTCACCAATGCTTTGGTCCCTGTTACCCGTGTGAGAGACCCAGACTGACTTCTTAGCTCTTGGCTTCAGTCTGCTTCTGCTCCAGCTATTATAGGCATTTGGGGAGTGAAGCAAGGAAGGGAAGATATCTCTCTCTGCCTTTCACATAAATAAAAATAAATTTAAGTTGAAGACAAAGAAAGAACTGGCAGGTGAGAAGATGAGAATAAGCCCGAGATGACAAGAAGGTCTTTCTCCTCGGAATCTTGGACTAGTGACGTCACTCCATTAATCCTGCTTCCTGAACACATCTCTAGCGACAGCTAGGAAGGGTCTTTAAAATACTGTGTTCTGTTTCAACGTGTAGCATATGTGGACCACATGGTAGCTGTGGAGACTTTTACTGGATTTATAATGAAAAGCTAAAGTGAACAAGTGAAGGAAAAAGTTGAATACGGCTCCTGACCATGGAGGTTTGGTGCTTGAATACCAGCTGGCCACCAGGGACGACAGGCAGCAGTCTGCACAGAAATGGGCCTGTTGGGGAAGTGTGCCCTGCACCGACCCCGCCCTGGCTCTGTGACCATCAGGGTCTTTGCTGTCTCAGTTGGAGGCATTTAGGCGCCCAGTTTAGGTCACGGATGTATCTGATGTCTGCAAGTGGCGACAGCCGCGGTGGGAGGGGGCAGGACAGTGAGCACCGAGGTGGGGGTGGAGAGGAAAGGAGTGCGGGTGGGAGTGGGGGAGCGGGTTACAGCTGAACCGTTGGTTTATTTCAAGCTTGTAAGACCTCCAAACAGCTCTTTCCTACAAGTCCCCCCTCCTGACTCGAGGGTGGAGACAGTCAACCCAGACCAGATGTTTCCTCTCTTTCACTATCGATGGATGGTGTGGGGACACGGAGGGGAAGGAAATGAAGGCCGAGAGATTCTTTTAGTTGGGAACTCATCCCTTGGCTACCTGGGCCCGGCTGCCTTGGAGCGCCTGCTTTCCGGAAGTCCTTGGCAGCATCCGATGGCCGGAGTTGAGGTCGAGCCAAACCAAGGCCAGCAGAGCAGAGCAGCTCCACTTCCTGGGGGTGTGCGGGGCGTGGTGGGGGGGACTTAGGGAGGGACCTGGAGTTGGTGGTGGGGTTGGAAGCTTCTGGCCAAGTCGGAGATGGACAAATAACTCAGGAAACATGGTGTAAGAATAGTTCACCGTTGTCATCTGCACCGCTTGGAGAAGCAGCCAAAAAGGAAGGCGTAATAGCGTCGGAAGACTTGAGCAGCTCTAAACCTTTGCCACCAGGATTTTGGGATAGAGAGAGGGGGGTTGGAGCTCATTTTTCTGACCTGTAAAATGTGGAGAATAACAGGAGGCAGGGACACCCAAACATTCACGAGAAAATGAAATTAAAAGATAATGCTGGATGAGCATTCAGCACAGCATCCCGTATCAAGTACCTGGGTTGGAGCCCAGCTCTGCTTCCAGTTCCAGCTTCCTGCTGGCACCCTGGGAGGTAGCAGGTGATGGCTCAAGAACTTGGGTGCTTGTCTCCCATGTAGGAGACTCGGATGGCGTTTCTAGCTTCTGACTTCACCCTGGCCCACCCCCAGCTGTTGTAGGTATATGGGGGAGATTTCTGTGTCTACATCCACCTGTCTTTTTTCTACCTTTCAAGTACCTAAAATATGTACAGATAGCACACATTTCCCACACATCCTTTGAAGCCCCTGACACGTGTCTAATGACTTCCCTCCCTTACTGGAAGATCTTCATGATTCATAATTGTCCTGACTGTGCTTTCCCAATGTGCAGGGTCAGCAAACGTGAGCTCTCCCTGGGGCGTCAACAGCGCAGGGGAGGTTGGTTGCCAGTGGGGAAAGTACCGAAGGGCCCCTCCACCTGCAGCAGCCACAGAGGGACCTCAGCTGCGGGAACAGGTGCATTGAGTCCTGGTTCACTCAGATTCTTGCTGCTGCTCCGTAAGCACTTCTTGGCTAGAGAGGGCTGAGAGAAACAGTCTGAAACCTCTCAGGGGGACCTGGCATGTCCCCCAAGGGTGAATTTCCTTCCCTGGGAGACGTCATGCTGAGCTGGGTGTACATTTTTTTTTTCTTGGTAGTTGTTCCATCACTTGGAAAGACCAGTGGGGTGGGTGACAGCTCTGCCACACTGCTGGGGAGAAACATGTTGCTCAGACGGGAGCCTCTACCTCAGCAGGAACACTTCCCACAGCCACGTGTGTTGCATTTGGGAAACCCCTCAGCAATGTCGTCTTCATCACCGCAGTAAACCCTGGGCGGAGGTGGCTGCTGCTGTCAACCCTGTTTACCGACAAACATGGGGAGGTTGACAGCTAACAAGAGCCGGACATCAAGTCAGTCACAACAGGCGTGGACCACTAAGACAGGACACAACGGGACAGCGATGAGGTTCTCTTCCAAGGGGAAACTTCAGGGAAGCCTTCAGCTCGGCTGGGTGGGTTCACCTGCCACCCAGAGCTGATGCCTCCTCCTCCAGGCAGAAGGTACAAGAAGGAGGAAGAACTGAGGGAGAGGCACTGGGAGTGGGAGTGTGTGTGTGTGTGTGTGTGAGAGAGAGAGAAAGAGAGAGAAAGAGAGAGAAGAGAGAGAGGAGAGGAGAGGAGATAAAGTCTGGCAGGGAGGGAGGCAGTGTGACTTTTGTATGAATCAGGCTCTTTCTTTTCTTTCTTGCTTTTTTCAGCAAACCACAGACCAGCTACACATTCTTTGGCAGTTTCCTGAGAATGAACTTGAGATTGTTGAGGAGAGAGGAGGGGGAAAGGAGAAGAGGAGGGGAGGGAAAGAAGTAAGACAGAGAGTAACCACTTACGCCTGTGCGAGCACTGCACACACACACACACACACACACACACACCCTCCACACATGACTCCTGGCAATAAGGAAGTGAGACCAGATCTTTTTCATGAATGGGCTTAGCTCAGCCTTCCCGAGCTTCCGCTCTGCCATTCAAACTTCACCTTCTGACCATCGCAGGCATCTGGCTGCCAGCCCAGGGCCTGGGAGAACTTTGAGCTCATCCCCCCCGCTCCTGACCACAGGCAACTGTGTGCTCCCAAGAACCTTCTCTCACTGGACTGCTGGCAGACAACAGACTGAAGGGGGCCGGTGGCAGGCTGGGGTGCGGCGGGCAGGCAGGGGGATGGTACACTCAGACGACATCACAGAGGAACAGAGGACCTCTCTGGGTGACACTGAGGCCCACTGGGGCAAGCGATGGTTACTGTTGGGGAGTGGGTGCTTCCTAGAGTTTTCCAAGGGACCCATGGGTCTGGCAGGGAGCCAGCATTTCATTGTGCATGAACAAGCAACAGAGGCAAGTTCTATCTATGCAGTTTGGAGGTGTGTCAAGGCAGGGGTAAGACAGGGCTGAAGCAGAGCATTCTGGCTCCCTGTGCATCCCCCCACCCCCTGCAGGGTCTTCCCTCCCGCAGCCCCTAAGGAGCTGCATGCTGAAGGCTTGGCTTCCCGGAGGAACTCAAAAGGCTCATGAAAAGGCACCAGCACCTCCAGCACCTCCAGCTCCCTGCTAATGATCTGCAAGGGCAGCGGCAGATGGTCCCAGTGTTTGGGTCCTTGTCTCCACCCAGGATGGAGCTAAGGTGCCTGGCAGCACGCTGGCTACTGTTGATGCTCGAGAAAGCTCTTTTCTTTCTCTTTCTCCTATGTAACAGTACCTTTCTAATATATGGACAAATCTTAAGAATGAAAGAAAGAATTGGAGTTATGGTTCAGCAAGGGGCAGAAGGCCATGAGATGTCCAACAGGAGAGCAAAGAAGGGCAGCAGAGAAGGAGAAAGGTGTGGGGAAGTCAGCGACCCCAAGCGGTGGGGGTGGGGAAGGCTTCCTTCCTCCTTTTGCTTCCTCTTGTCCTACTGCCCCTGCTGGGGGAAGTTTAAGGGGCCAGTGGAGAAAGGGACACCACTTCCTGCCACCCTCTGATGAATTCCTGGGGATCACCAAATACCCTTGTCTTGGGGATGCTTGGACCCAGAGCTGGAGAGCTGGATCAGATGACCCTCAGCAAGCTTCCCCAATTTCCGGTCCCCTGGGCTAAGCGGAGATCCATGGCTGGGGAGCAGCCATCTACTTCCCACAGCTGTTCAGCTGCTGGGTCCAGCTCTGGGCAGTGGAGCTGGACTTGGAAATACCAGCGGGCTTTGTTTGGGCCGGTTACTCAAGAGGAAGGAATGACATTCATTCCATTGGGCTTTCTAGGAACTCGCCTGCAGCTGGAGTGGTCCCTGTCCCTAGGTCCCCTCTGCCCACGGGAGACAGACAGGCTGCCGGCAGAGACCTGGTGCTGGGAGGGAGGCGGGTGGAGCCCAGCAACCATCCTGGCGCTTCTCCCTTAAGTTGGATGGGCTCCAGTTTCTTCCCCTGTCGTATCTGGGGGTGGCTTCTCCTTACACCACTTCCCCGGTCTCTCTCAGAGCCTGGGAGAGAGCTGAATCCTTGTAGAATGGCTGCATTGGAGGAATAGGGGTTAGGACAGCTATGGGCAAGGGGCTGGAGGTGGGGGAGAAGATGCCCATGGGCCTGGGGCTTCTTCAAAGTGGAGATTGCTGTGGCTGTGACACTCATGCAACCCTGCACACAGGGACAATTTGGTGTCCTTTATGCAGAGGAGGACAGATGAAAAGTCAGAAAAGATTGCTAAGTTTGCAAATAGCCTAGCCAGCAGTCAAGTTGCACCTGTGGCAAAACTGACACCTACTTGTCAGACCCTATTTTTTTGCCGGTCTCTTACTAATTCCACATTGATAAGAGCAAGGAACTACGATTCCCTGGGGATAGAAGCCATACCTTAGTGTTTTTATTCATACTCTTTCTCTCTCCTGGATGCTAGAAACTCATTTCCATTAGCAGCAGTTGGGTATGCACTGAGATGCAGCGTATGGATGACCCAGTGGCCCCAGCAGTGGAAGTTGCCTTCTACCATCACCATCACTTCAGGCACCTCTGGGGAGCGTTCCCTCTGCTCTGACACCTGCTCAGGACTGCAGCCCTGCTCCTCCCCAGCTCTGGGATCCTCTGCCATTGGCTGCTCACCTGCTCTCATTTCAAATAAAAATAAATAATCCTCATATATATATATGAAGCTTGATTCTTTAACTGCCATCAGCTAACTGGGAGTGGTCCCAGCCTTTTAGGTTCTGGGGTCTTCATCAGTCAAGCGAGGAGCTGGCTGTCAGTCACTTCTGTGGCTCTTTCCAGGCTGTGCAGGCTGGCAAGTGGCTAAAGAAAGGGTCTTGGGTTGCCAAGCCAAGAGATTCTCCAGCACCTGCGATGGTGCCTACAGCACACACCCACGGGGCAACACAGACAGGCTGTGGTTTTCCAACTGTTTTTCTTAAGATTTATTTATTTTTATTGGAAAGATAGATGTATAGAAAGAAGGAGAGACAAAGAGAAAGCCCTTCCGTCTGCTGGTTCACTCTCCAAGTGGCCACAATAGCTAAAATCGAGCCAATCCGAAGCCAGGAGCCAGGAACTTTTTCCAGGTCTCCCAAGCAGGTGAAGCCTCCTGAGGCTTTGAGCCATCCCTCTGCTGCTTTCCCAAGCCATAAGCAGGGAGCTGGATCAGCCAGGACAGGAACTGGCACCTATAGGGAATGTCGGCATTTAGAGGTGGAGGATTCGCCAGTTGAGCCATCACGCCAGGTCCTGACTCCAATTCTTGAAGAAGACTTCTAGACTGAGCCATGCTGACCAGGGGCCTTGAGAGATGGTCATGTGCTGATAGTCATATGTCACACAAGGGCCAGATGCATTCCCTCTGACTTCAGCTGTCTCCCTCTCTGGCAGCCCCTCTCGTGTCTGCTCCAGCAGCTGTGCTGACGGCGGAAGGGCCTGGGTCTCTGCCCCCCACCAGCTGCCGAAGGGGCAATCCGGCCAGCTTCCTCTGCGTGGCAGCTGTTCACAGCATCCCAGGAACAATGGTTGATGTCTATAGCAAGAATGTGTCAAGACCCATCTTCCTTCATGCCACAAATTATTCTGGGTTGAAGTTTGTCTATAGGCATTCTTTGGAATATAAGACATCATCACGAAGTAACTGCAAGGGTGTCCTTCACACTATGAATTGGCCCTTATTATCTTTATGAATAATAATAGTAACCAGAGCTCTTGGAATGATGAGATAAGAGTGATGAAGTTATCCCAAAGCTACCAATCCTTCCGAAAAGAGCTTGGATTGCCTTTCCTCCAGGAATTCTTTCTGGACCCCTCAGCCTATATTCGCCTCCGTCATTCACACATGCCTCCATATTTTGCAAGTACCTTTTCAGTACAATGGCTTCTAGGTGCTCAAGGGACCATGACGGATGACAGCAGCAAGGTCCCCATCCATGGCGACTTTATACTCAGAGGGGGTAGACACAGACCACTGACAGCTTACAACAAATTTTTGTTTATTTATTTATTATTTGAAAGGCTGATTTACAGAGAGAGAAGGAGAGATGGAGATCTTCCATCTTATTGGTTCATTCTCCAAATGGCCACAATGACTGTAGCTGCGCTGATCTGAAGCCAGGAGTCAGGAGCTTCTTCCGGGTCTCCCACATGGGTTTCAAGGTCGCAGGGAACTGGGCCACCCTCTGCACAAGCAGGGAGCTGGATGGGAAGTGGAGCAGCTGGGACACGGACTGGCATCCATCGGGGATATCAGTGCTTGAAGATGGAGAACTGGCCAATAACTGGCTCCTTTTAAATAGTTTTTAAAATAAAAATCCTTACTTAGTATTATTGTTCCCCTTCAAGGCCTCCCATCCTTCTTTCCCTCTCCCCCCTCTCTCTGCCTTCCCTCCCCTTCCTCTGCCCCCTTTGGTAACTTGATATCTGCTCATTCCTGGGCTCCCCAAGGCCTCCAGGCAGCCGGGTCCACTGACTGAATGGCTTTACAGTCTGAAGCAGCTTCACATGCTGGGGGACCTTTCAGATGGCAGGTTTTGGTCTGGCTCCTTGGTGGGCTCTCCTGCCCTGTGTCGCCCCACAACCTGAGCTCTTGCACCGAGGCCGCCTCTCCAATGCTTTGAGCTGCTCCAGCTCACACTGGGTGGGTTGCTAAGCTCTTCTAAGTCTCGGTTTCCTGGGCTGCTGAGAACAGGTTGTTGTGCAAGTGCCACATGGGCTGCTGAGCCGGGGCAGGGGGAGTGGATGGCTCAGTGTGTGTGTGTGTGTGTGTGTGTGTGTGTGGCCATGGGCATCATTAGTCCGTCTTCAGGTGCCTATGACACAAGCACCACAGCTGCATCCTCTCCAACATTGGGTCTCACCTCTGGCCTTGTCCAGCCCGGTGGCAGCCACTTCCCATCCAGCTCCCTGCTTATGGCTTGGGAAAGCAGCAGAGGGATGGCTCAAAGCCTTAGGAGGGCAGCCTTTGGGGACGGTACCTAGTACGGTGAGAGTCTTCCCCGTTTCCCATGGGACAGCAGCGAGGTGAGCCATAGTCTGTTTGAAGGACTCCTTGTCTGTGTCCCTGTCTTGTTAGGCCTCTAAAAAATGAAGACCTGCCTGACCCAAGCCCACCCACCAGCGTCAGTGTAGCGTGCCAAGGAATTACACGGAGTCTTTGAAAGGACCATGGGGATTGTGCACTGTGCTCTAATTTCATCCTGCGTGGAGATTTGGGAGGTGCTGCATACCTGGCCCCTGGACTCGGCCAAGGTGGAAGAAGCCTTGTGCATTCTTCAACGAAACTAAGACAGCCTCATTCTCCATAATGGGATGGGCAAATTGCTCTGTCTCAGTTGACCATTTCCTTCCTTAAGGGGAAAGGGGAGGAAAAGGGAAGGCCAAGATGCAGGTGTCCCGTGCTTCTCATGATTCCATTCTACTCGGGGCTTGGTATGGTGGTCTATCCAGGCTCATCTGCTTGCTAGTGCCAGCATCCCATACAGGTGCCAGTTCTAATCCCGGTGGCTCCACTTCCCATCCAGTTCCCTGCTTGTGGCCTGGGAAAGCAGTAGAGGACGGCTCAAATCCTTGGGACTCTGTACCCTTTTAGGAGACAGGGAAGAAGCTCCTGGCTCCCAGGTTCAGATCAGCTCAGCTCTGGTGTTGGCGCCATTCAGGGAAGCGAACCAGCACATGGAAGATCTTTCTCTCCATCTTACTTTCTCTATAAAATCTACCTTTCAAATAAAAATAAATGAAATCTTTAAAATAGTTCTATCATGTGAACACCACAGTTTTGTGGGTTCCCCCCACCTTTGGAACCCACTGGCTTCTGGCTATACTGCTCCCATGAATGAATGCATCAAATTAGTTACTGCCTAAGCCTTAACGACTAACCCCAATTTCCCATCCTGCCTGCCATCTGGCCTCCCCCATCAAAGGCTGAATGATTATATAAGAATTTATAGATAAAAATGATAGAGTCTATGAGGACGTTAATTTTGAGCCAGTGGTGATCTCCCCAGAGCTCTTCGGCCCACCTATGCACTTACACATCAAGCCAACTGACCCTACAGATACATGTGGGGCAAAGAAGGGCCGGCCCAGCGAAGGGTCAGTTCATATGAAGACCGCCACCTACTGGCAGATGGTTCTATCGCCCTATTAGAATGCTCGCTAAGCTATGGCCGCTGCACCGAGCTTTCTGATTGGATTGTCAGAGTGCTGACAGCCCAACTCCTCCACCATTCCCTCACTCCAGTCCTCCTTCTGGACTGTTCCTTTGATTTCTTGCCGTATAACTTTCATGGAGTTGCTCATCTGGAAGAGAATCCTGGAGGAAGGAACTGTTATGAACCATTAACACTCTAGTATGAATTAACCTGTAGAATGTCCACTAGTCCAGAAACTGAGTGAAACTTCCAAGAAGATAAAATCCCTCCCTCATCTTCCTCCTCCTCCTTCTTCTTCTTCTTTTTTCTTTCTCATATCATTAAGTGTGGAGGTCTGGCTCTAAGTCCAGTCTCAGTTGTGGAAAGGAAAGGATTGAAGAATGTTTCATCTCCCACGAGACAGCTGTGGCTGTTTCTGTAAGGTTCCCGGGCCCTGGGATCACTCACTCGGTTACATTTCATCCGTGGCCTTCAGATGTAGTGTACAGAGAGGTAGTACCGTGATAATTATTTTAAAAGCTTTATTCATTTTCTTGAGAGTCAGAATTTCAGAGAGTGATGGTGAATGAGAGAAAGAGATCTTCAATCCAGTGATTTACTCCTTGGATGACCACAGCAGTTGAGTCAAGTCAAAGCCAGGAGCAGGTGGCAGGCGCTCAAACATTTGGGTCGTCTTCTACTGCTTTTCCCAGCCACCAGCAGGTAGCTGCGTCAGAAGTGGAGCAGCAGGGACACAAACCGGCACCCACATGGGATGCTGGCATTACAGGAAATGGTGAGATGGCTTTACTTTTTACACTACCACGCTGGCCCAGATCATTATATATTTTGCTGCTAGTGTGAATGCAGCTCAGAAATATCGAAGGTGGTGGTGCATTCTGGAAAAGGGGAAATCTCTTTTCCAGAAGAGTCATTTAGATATTTATGATTTCATTTGTGGGTGATGGCATGATTATCAAGTAAAGAATTGGCCTGCCGTAAATTTATTGAAATGTGAGGCCCTGCTGCAGTTCCTTGGCAGAGCTAAAACTAATGATGTTGATTCAGACAAATAAGGTTGAGGGCCAATCCTTCCCCACCCCTGGTGGATGTTGATTACTTACCAATCGCTGCTCACCTGTCATGGCTGTGTTAGAATTCGGGCGGGCTTGTCCTGGGGACGAATGCTAACATGGATTGAGTTGTAAAGTGTAGACTAAGCGTTGGCGGAGGGGCATAGAGGGAAAGGGTTCTTGGAGGAGGAGTTAATTATGTCCAGGCTCACTGGCTGCAGCACTGAGGCTAAGTCGTGGGTGATGTTCATCGGTCAAGTGTGTTCCATCCGCAGCTGTTTAAAATATCTGACCCTAAGAAAAGGGTATGGCGATATGAAGGATTTTGGTTAAAAAGTGTTTGAATGAGCAATATTTAAGTTTTAGTTTGAAACCAAAAGCTGCTTCTGAGACAATGACAGGGATAATTAATACTCATTTGTGAGTCACGTTGAAGTAATGCAGGAGCTGGACACGTTCAGAGTGAGTGGCCGCACTTATTTGAATATCAGATGCTTCCCAATCCTTTGCTTTCAGCGATATCAGAGGAGGACTTAATCAAGTGGTCAGCTGATAGACGATTAAAAATAATTTTTGGTGATAGAGCACTGTTATTTTTGGCCTAGAACTTGGAAAGGGTTCAGAGCGTTAAATCATATTGCTATAATAAAACTTCAATCAAATTCATTCTAGGTGAACAAAATTTCCCAGCATCACTGTGACAGAAAAAGTATCACCAATGGCAAACAATATGGGGTGTGTGTGAGGTTGGAGGTCATGTTCAGAACCAGAAATTCACACAGAATAAAGTTCAGCTTAACACAAGCTTTATTGGGAGCGCTCCCAGGCGAGGTTCCCTGGTCCGGTACAGACAGCAGGCCAGAGAAGTCACGCCCAGGGAACCAGAGGGGTTGTTTTTATCTGGGGGCTGTGGGTGTGAGTGTTGGGGAACAAAGGAATGTGCCTTTTAGGGTGTCACAGGCTGCCTGCGACCTTGGGGGATCCCCACGCCACTGCTGGCTGGGGAGGAAGCTGTCTTCTTCCTCAGCCTCGCTTCCCAGCCTGCTCCTAAGTCGCCCCTCACCCAACCCAGCTGGGCCTTACAGTGACTGACTAAACTAATGAAAAACAAAGGCATTATCAATTGATAATGAGACACATTCTCAATAAAATGTCTTAGGATTTGCATTTGCTACAGCAGTTTGGTCACAGCTCGGATGCCCCACCTCAGATTGGAGTGCCTGGGTTCAGGTCCTGGCTTAGTTTCTTGCTAATGTCGACTGTAGGAGGGAGCAGGTGATAGCTGAGGTGGTTGAGTCCTTGTGTCCTGCATGGGGAACCTGGATTGAGTTTGGGTCTCCTGGCTTTGGCCTGGCTTGGTCCCAGCTCTTGTGGGCATTTGGGAGCAGGCCAGTCGCTGGGAAATACCTCTCTCTACCTGTCTTTGTCTTCCTCCCTGCCTTTCAAATAAAAACTAATAAATTAAAAATATATATATATATATATATATATATGAAAGGCAGATATACAGAGAGAAGGAGAGACAGAGAAAGATTTTCCATCTGCTGGTTTACTCCCCTAGTGGCCCCAATGGCCAGAGCTGAGCTGATCCAAAGCCAGGAGCCAGGAACTTCTTCCAGGTCTCCCACGCAGGTGCAGGGTACCAATGCTTTGGGCCATCCTCTCCTGCTTTCTCAGGCCACAAACAGGGAGCGGGATGGGAAGTGGAGCATCCAGAATACAAACAGGTGCCTATATTGAATCCTGGAGCATGTGAGGCAAGGATTTTAGCCCCGAGGCTACTGCCCTGGGTCCTTAAAAATTTCTTAATTGAACTTTTTATTTTGAAAAAATTAGGTCTTCATATGCTATTGTTGGAACAGTGCAGAGGGATCTTGTGTGCCCTTTCTCTTCACCTTGTGGCACTATCAGCACCATCCTAGCTGGCATATTGTTATTGATACATGCTAGTCTCTAATCAGTTTTTTTTTTAATTATTATTTGAAAAACAGAGAGAGGTAGAGGGAGGAAAACAGAGAGAGAGAGAATGAAATTTGCATCTGATGATTCACTCCCCAAATGCCCATAACAGCTGGGGTTAATCTGAAGCCAAGCAGTCAGGGACTCCATCCAGGTCTGCCATGTGGGTTGTATGGACCCAAGTTCTTGAACAATCACCTGTTGTTTCCCATGGTGCACTTTAGTAGGAAGCTGGATTAGAAGAGGAGGCCAGGCAGTCTCAGGTGCTCTGGTCACTTTGATCTGGGGATGCAGGAGTCACGAGCAGTGGCTGAACCCGCTGCTCCATACTGCCTGGCCCCAGCCTAGGACTCCCGATGCTGCCTGTTCACAGTCACAACTACTTCCCTGTCGCCACGCGCCTCCTTTTCTCCATTCCTGTCATTGCATGAATATTACATACATGGAATCTTGCGGCATTGGTTTTCCAGTGAATATAATGCTTGGGAGAACTGTCCAGTGTGTTATGTTGGTTTTTTATTTATGGCTGAGCAATATTCTGGTAGGGATGTGTCACATCTGCTTACCAATTCACGCCATGAAGGATCTGTGAGATGTCCCTGTTGGGCTGTTCCAACTGACACTTCTCTGAACTTTGCTGGAGAGGCGTATGCTAAGCGGATGTTTTTCCTGCTCTGGGATAATTATCCAGGAGTGTGATTACTAGGTCCTATGCATTTTCAATATTTAAAAAGAGACGATGACCTCCTGTCCCAAAGGGGCAGGAGCCTTTTCCACCCTCACCAGCAGATGAAGGAGTGATCTGATTTCCCTCCCTCTTTACTTGGCTTGCCACTATTTTGTCACACATTATTTTCAAACAAACTTTCTTTTTAAATTAGTTTTAGATTTACAGGAGAGTTGCGAAAGGAGGACAGAGTTCCCCTTCAGCTCTCACTCAGTTTCCCATTAGCATCTTCCTGGCACGGTTAGTGCCACATCTAAAGAGTTGACCTCAGCACGTTACTGCTCACTGAACTCCACGGTTGATTTAGATTTCATTGGTTAGCTCCTAGTATCCTTTTTCTGTTTGAGGGTTCCACCCAGGATACAGCACGGTGCTGCCTTCAGCTGTTACATTTCCTTAGCTTTTTCTGCTCCATTAGTTTCTCAGGCTTGCCCCGTGTGTGATGCACTTGACCACCTTAAGGAGTGCTGGCCTCTTTGGGGTTTGTCGGATGTTTTCCTCCTGGGTAGCCTAGGGGAGTGAGCTGGGGGAAGGACTGCTGCCTCCAGAAGGTGCAATTCCCACCGCATCAGATCAGAGGGGCATGCAATCCATTCAGCGGATCCACCTGCCCAGGGAGCGTCGGCTCCTTTCTCCCACCCATGCATTCCTCTACAGAAGCAAGTTCCCAAGAGCTGGCCAGGCTTCAAGGGGGACAGAGTGGAGAACTAACTTCCTAAAGGGAGAGTAGCTACATAAATTACTTGGAAATCCTCTTTACGGAACATTTAACCAGTTCTTTTTAAATTAACCGACTTTTTTTTTTTTGACAGTTGTTTTAGCTCTTCAGAAAAATTGGCTGGCAGTGTACCTAGAATTCTCATGTATTGCTAGTGCTTTGATCGTTAACACTTTGCATCCATGTAGTATAGTGATTACAATTCATGAATCCATCATGCTATATTATTAACTAAATTATTATTTACATTATCAGTGATGTTACTAGCCAAATAGATACATTATTAACTAAATATAGACACATTGTTAACTAACGTACATAATTCACACTAAGTTCATTCTTGCATAGGTTTTTCTAATGTATGTATATATTATATATCATACATATATATGCATATATATATATATATATATATAAACAGAATGACCAAATAAGAGAGAGAGAGCTGGAGCTAGAGAGATACAGAAAAGTATCTTCCTTCTGCTTCTTTATGGATTAGGTTTGTGAAAGGAATAAAACCTGAGTCTCTTTCTCTGTCCCTTTCCAGCTCCCCTCTCCCTGCAGTTGGATATCCACTTGTTCTCAGTGTTACTTGTCGAAAACACTGTTGTTTCCCCACTGAATTGTCTTGTGTTCTTTGTAGAAGATCGAACGGCTATGGTCACATCACATGATCTATTCCCGAGTTCTATTCTGTTCTAGTCATCGGTTTGTTCTTTTATCAACAACACCTCCTTGTCTTTCTTCTCCTACTTGGATATTGAGTCATGAAGTCGGACAGTGTCAGTCCTCCAAATTTGTGCTGCTTCTTTGTTTTTAATCTTATGTTGCTATACCCGATTTTGTTTTTTGCCTTCCCATATAAACTTAGGAATCAGTTTGTTGGTACACACAAGATAACTTGCTGCTATGCTGAAATGTGGAGCCTTCTTATTTATGAATATAGACTATCTTTCCACTTACTTAAAACTTTGTTTTCTTTCATCAGTTTTAGTTTTCCTCAAATAGTCTTTGTATACATTTTGTTAGATTTATATTTAAATAGAAACAGTAATAAGCTTTCTTTTTTTAAGATTTATTTATTTTTATTGGAAAGACAGATATATAGAAAGGAGGAGAGACAGAGAGAAAGATCATCATCCACTGATTCACTCCCCAAGCTGCCGCAGTGGCCTGAGCGAGGCAATCCAAAGCCAGGAGCTACTTCTGGGTCTCCCACGCAGGTGCAGGGTCTCAAGGCTTTGGGCCATTCTTGACTGCTTTCCGCTGGCCACAACAGGGAGCTGTATGGGAAGCAGGGCCATTAGGACACAAACCAGTGCCCATATGGAATCCTGGAGCGTACAAGGTGAGAATCTTAGCCCATAGGCTGTTGCACTGGGCCCATCAGTACTGAAATTTCTATGTCCATATTTTCTTAAAAGGTTTTTCTTTTTTTTTTAAATCATATTAGAAGTTAAATTTGGATAAAATCTTTTTACACGTTAGTTGATAAGGCCATGTAATTTATCTTGTCAGTACAGCTGAATATATTGGTAAATTTAAAAATATTGTACCACACTTGCTTTCCTGGAATAAACTCCACTTGGTTATGGTGTATTAGCATATTGTTTAATAATATTGCTGCATTTTATCTGCAATTTTTTTTTTCATAAAATCTTTGTGTCTGCTGGTTCATACTCCAAATGACCACAACAGCCAGAGCTGAGTTGATCTGAAGCCTGGAGCTGGGAACTTTGCCTGAGTCTCCAATGTGGGTACCAGGGCGCAAA
Organism: Ochotona curzoniae; assembly: GCF_017591425.1. Classification (NCBI taxonomy): domain Eukaryota; kingdom Metazoa; phylum Chordata; class Mammalia; order Lagomorpha; family Ochotonidae; genus Ochotona; species Ochotona curzoniae. The sequence continues at coordinate 1,399,503 of NW_024465654.1, read as the reverse complement.
GGCTTGGGCCGTTCTCCACTGCTTTCCCAGGCCATCAGCAGAAAGCGGGATAGGAAGTGGAGTAACCAGGACCCGAACTAGTGCCCATATCAGATGCAGATGTTGTAGGCAGAGAATTATCCCACTATGGCATCGCACCAGTTCCATCTGTTCTTATCTTTATTAATTTCTTCCTTCTGCTTGCTTTTGGAATTTTTCTGCTCTTCATTTTCCAGGTCCTTGAGGTATTTGGCTTTTGATATGAGTCTTTTCCTCTTTCCTAATGTAAGCATTTAGTGCTAAATATTTTTCTTTCATCACTGCTTAGCCGGGTCCCATGGCTTTTGATATGCAGTATTTTCACTTTTTTTTTTCCAGTTCTATGTATTTTTGGATTTCCCTTGAGATTTACTCTCTTCCCATGGATTATTTAAAAGTATGCTGATGTTTTCCAGCCACTTTTCTGTTGCTTATGTCTAGTTCCTGAATCTACTATGATTGGAGAATATGCTGTATTGTTTTAACTCTTGTAAATTTGTGAAGTTTGTTTAAGGAACTGGAGTAAGAGTCTACTTCAAAAAGCCTGTGGAAAAATAGATAAGTTTATTTTAGCTGCAAAGGTTTTGAAACCTAAACACAGCTTTTTCATAACATGCATTTTGACAAACTTTTTCAAGGCCGTTCATAGACATAGAGTTCCAAAACAAACACCTTTGAATATCTATCAACTTTTTGAAGACCCCCCTCATTGTGGTCTGTATTGCTACTTTAAAATTGCTAACTGATCTCTCTCTCTCAATATGTATCTCCGTTAAATAAATAAAATACATCTTAGAAACAAAGGAATGAAATTTTTCATTAAAATGTGGAATATTTTCTATTGTTTCTAAACAATATTTTATTGATACTACATGTTGGCATTGTAACGTAACACAAGGCGATGTTTGTTGTTAGAACATGTTTACAGGCACCATACCATGTAACCAACATTTTCTTCGAAGAAGATTATGACAGCTGAAATGGAGTTCCGAAGAAACAAGAGACAGTAAGCTCTCCAATGAGAAAACAAATTGGTTCCTAAGCTGTCTCCATAAGGGCTGGGATTTTGGATGTGTCACCTGCCTACGCCTAACACAGAGGAAGTAGCGCACACTAGTAAGAGGTACTTAATACCTCTTACTCATAGCTGAAGGAATGAGTGAACACACAAGGAGGGCCACCATCTGCACTCATAGTTCATGGTCATTTGAAGCCACGCCTGCTTGCTAATGTCATCGTTGCATTCCAGAACAGGGGCCTCTTCAAGCATTGCTTGCTTATTCAACCCTCTTGTTTGAAATTTCGAAAATTGTATATTTACTTATTGATTTGTAAGTTAGCCTCCAAACATTTAAACGGATGCAACATCCAAAGGACTGTCAATATTGACATTTTAGAACAGCATTATGAGGTCACACTTTGACATATATCCAGTGGAAAGTAGGAGCCAAATAGTTTGATACAGACCACCTCCTGTGTTGAAAATCCCCGAGCAGCTCTGTGGAACTGCGACGTCTCTCTGATGCCTCTGTAAGCCACCAAAAGGTTGGGATCCTATCTGAACACACTGACCATTGTTTAGAACTAAAGTTGGGAAAAAGCAGACACCCTGCCTCCTCAAGTGATGCAACAGGGGAATCTTGGCACCATCTACAAGGTGCCCATGCTCAAATGAAACCCTGGAGAGGCGGGGCAGGCACTTGGGTTGGCATTTAAGATACCCTCAATTCTCATCTCCAGTTCCCGACTCCAACTTCCTGCAAATATGGATGCTGGGAGGGCCTGGAGCAAGGAAGGGGCCGGATCTAGCTCACGTAGTTGTGTCCCTGGAACCC